>NC_053041.3:97850075-99329217 GCF_002575655.3 Aegilops tauschii subsp. strangulata | reverse complement strand
ATATGCTTCTCACAAACTGGAGCTTCTCACAATAAGCATGATGGTTTCGGTCGGGAACGTCCCACCTTTGGGACGAAACAATATCCATTGCCTCCTATTGCTTTCAATTTTTTTCTCGTGCCAACATAGAACTACAGGAGAGTTGTGTGAATTCTTGTGATTTTTCGGGGTTCGTTTGGACATTTTTATGCATTAACTGAGTTTCAATGCATTTATGTGCATAATTCAAATTTGAACTACACGCGCATGCTCCAGTGCATATAAATTAGTGAAAAAAATCAAATCTGTGTCGTTGGGTGCATGCTAATGTCCCATGCAAGAAATGGGAATGAATTTCAAACACCAGGGCGCCGTTGATTGCCGGCAAAACATTGAGATGACGGGTTTTTTAAATTCTAGTAAATCCAAACTCGTTTGTAATTCATGAAACTTGGCATGCTATCATGGAGCGGCATCAACATGCCGTGGTACAAATTTTGTCCCATTTGGGGCAGGTTTGGGGTATATGCTTCTCACAAATCGGCGCTTCTCACATCAAGCATGATAGTTTCGGTAGGGAACGTCCACCCTTGGGGACGTAACGATATCCATTGCCTTTTATTGCTTTCATGTTTTTTTCTCGTGTCAACATAGAACAACAGGAGTGTTTGTGTGCATTTTTGTGATTTTTCGGGGTTCGTTGGACATTTTTATGCATTAAGGGAGTTTTCAATGCATTTATGTGCATAATTTAAATTTGAACTACATGTGCATGGTCCAGTGCATATAAATTGGTTGAAAAATCAAATCTGTGTCCATGGGTGCATGCTTAGGTCCCAAGCAAGAAATGGGAATGAATTTCAAACACTAGGGCACCGTTGATTGCCGGCAAAACATTGAGATGCCTGGTTTTCCAATTCTAGTAAATCCAAAACTCGTCGGAAATTGATGAAACTTGGCATGCTATCATGGAGAGGCATCAACATGTCGTGGTACAAATTTTGTCCCATTTGGGGTAGGTTTGGGTATATGCTTCTCACAAACCGGAGTATGCTTCTCACAAACCGGAGCTTCTCACAACAAGCATGATGGTTTTCGGTAGGGAACGTCCCAACTTTGGGACGAAACGATATCCATTGCCTCTTATAGCTTTCAAGTTTTTTTTCTGTGTCAACAAAGAACAACAGGAGTGTTGTGTGCATTTTTGTGAATTTTCAGGGTTCGTTTGGACATTTTTATGCATCAAGTGAGTTTTCAATGCATTTATGTGCATAGTTCAAACTTGAACTACATGCGCATGCTCCAGTGCATATAAACTGGTTCAAAAATCAAATATGTGTCCTTGGTGCATGGTTAGGTCCTTTGCAGGAAATGGGAATGAATTTCAAACACCAAGGCACCGTTGATTGCCGGCAAGACATGGAGATGCCTGGTTTTAAATTCTAGTAAATCCAAAACTCGTATGAAATTCATGAAACTTGTCATGCTATCATGGAGCGGCATAACAGGAAGTGGTACAAATTTTGTCCCATTTGGGGCAGGTTTGGGTCTATGCGTCTCACAAACCGGAGCTTCTCACAATAAGCATGATGGTTTCGGTAGGGAACGTCCCAACTTTGGGGACGAAACAATATCCATTGCCTCTTATTGCTTTCAATTTTTTCTCTCGTGCCAAGATAGAACAACAGGAGTGTTGTGTGAATTCTTATGATTTTTCGGGGTTCGTTTGGACATTTTTATGCATTAACTGAGTTTTCAATGCATTTGTGTGCATAATTCAAATTTGAACTACACGCGCATGCTCCAGTGCATATAAATTGGTTGAACAATCAAATCTGTGTCCTTGGGTGCATGCTTAGGTCCCATGCAAGAAATGGGAATGAATTTCAAACACCAGGGCACTGTTGATTGCCGGCAAAACATTGAGATGCCTGGTTTTAAATTCTCGTAAATCCAAAACTCGTCTGAAATTCATGAAACTTGGCATGCCATCATGGAGCGGCATCAACATGCAGTGGTACAAATTTTGTCCCATTCGGGGCAGGTTTGGGTATATGCTTCTCACAAACTGGAGCTTCTCACAATAAGCATGATGGTTTCGGTCGGGAACGTCCCACCTTTGGGGACGAAACAATATCCATTGCCTCCTATTGCTTTCAATTTTTTTCTCTGCCAACATAGAACTACAGGAGAGTTGTGTGAATTCTTGTGATTTTTCGGGGTTCGTTTGGACATTTTTATGCATTAACTGAGTTTTCAATGCATTTATGTGCATAATTCAAATTTGAACTACACGCGCATGCTCCAGTGCATATAAATTAGTGAAAAAAATCAAATCTGTGTCGTTGGGTGCATGCTAATGTCCCATGCAAGAAATGGGAATGAATTTCAAACACCAGGGCACCGTTGATTGCCGGCAAAACATTGAGATGACGGGTTTTTAATTCTAGTAAATCCAAAACTCGTTTGTAATTCATGAAACTTGGCATGCTATCATGGAGCGGCATCAACATGCCGTGGTACAAATTTTGTCCCATTTGGGGCAGGTTTGGGGTATATGCTTCTCACAAATCGGCGCTTCTCACAACAAGCATGATGGTTTTCGGTAGGAACGTCCCACCCTTGGGGACGTAACGATATCCATTGCCTTTTATTGCTTTCATGTTTTTTTCTCGTGTCAACATAGAACAACAGGAGTGTTGTGTGCATTTTTGTGATTTTCGGGGTTCGTTTGGACATTTTTATGCATTAAGGGAGTTTTCAATGCATTTATGTGCATAATTTAAATTTGAACTACATGTGCATGGTCCAGTGCATATAAATTGGTTGAAAAATCAAATCTGTGTCCATGGGTGGCATGCTTAGGTCCAAGCAAGAATGGGAATGAATTTCAAACACTAGGGCACCGTTGATTGCCGGCAAAACATTGAGATGCCTGGTTTTTCAATTCTAGTAAATCCAAAACTCGTCGGAAATTGATGAAACTTGGCATGCTATCATGGAGAGGCCATCAACATGTCGTGGTACAAATTTTGTCCCATTTGGGTAGGTTTGGGTATATGCTTGTCACAACGGGAGCTTCTCACAACAACCATGATGGTTTTCGGTAGGGAACGTCCCAACTTTGGGGACGAAACGATATCCATTGCCTCTTATAGCTTTCAAGTTTTTTTCTCGTGTCAACAAAGAACAACAGGAGTGTTGTGTGCATTTTTGTGAATTTTCAGGGTTCGTTTGGACATTTTTATGCATCAAGGTGAGTTTTCAATGCATTTATGTGCATAGTTCAAACTTGAACTACATGCGCATGCTCCAGTGCATATAAACTGGTTCAAAAATCAAATCTGTGTCCTTGGGTGCATGGTTAGGTCCTTTGCAGGAAATGGGAATGAATTTCAAACACCAAGGCACCGTTGATTGCCGGCAAGACATGGAGATGCCTGGTTTTAAATTCTAGTAAATCCAAAACTCGTATGAAATTCATGAAACTTGTCATGCTATCATGGAGCGGCATAACAGGAAGTGGTACAAATTTTGTCCCATTTGGGGCAGGTTTGGGTCTATGCGTCTCACAAACCGGAGCTTCTCACAATAAGCATGATGGTTTCGGTAGGGAACGTCCCAACTTTGGGGACGAAACAATATCCATTGCCTCTTATTGCTTTCAATTTTTTCTCTCGTGCCAAGATAGAACAACAGGAGTGTTGTGTGAATTCTTATGATTTTTCGGGGTTCGTTTGGACATTTTTATGCATAACTGAGTTTTCAATGCATTTGTGTGCATAATTCAAATTTGAACTACACGCGCATGCTCCAGTGCATATAAATTGGTTGAACAATCAAATCTGTGTCCTTGGGTGCATGCTTAGGTCCCATGCAAGAAATGGGAATGAATTTCAAACACCAGGGCACTGTTGATTGCCGGCAAAACATTGAGATGCCTGGTTTTTAAATTCTCGTAAATCCAAAACTCGTCTGAAATTCATGAAACTTGGCATGCCATCATGGAGCGGCATCAACATGCAGTGGTACAAATTTTGTCCCATTCGGGGCAGGTTTGGGTATATGCTTCTCACAAACTGGAGCTTCTCACAATAAGCATGATGGTTTCGGTCGGGAACGTCCCACCTTTGGGGACGAAACAATATCCATTGCCTCCTATTGCTTTCAATTTTTTTCTCGTGCCAACATAGAACTACAGGAGAGTTGTGTGAATTCTTGTGATTTTTCGGGGTTCGTTTGGACATTTTTATGCATAACTGAGTTTTCAATGCATTTATGTGCATAATTCAAATTTGAACTACACGCGCATGCTCAGTGCATATAAATTAGTGAAAAAAATCAAATCTGTGTCGTTGGGTGCATGCTAATGTCCCATGCAAGAAATGGGGAATGAATTTCAAACACCAGGGCACCGTTGATTGCCGGCAAAACATTGAGATGACGGGTTTTTAAATTCTAGTAAATCCAAAACTCGTTTGTAATTCATGAAACTTGGCATGCTATCATGGAGCGGCATCAACATGCCGTGGTACAAATTTTGTCCCATTTGGGGCAGGTTTGGGGTATATGCTTCTCACAAATCGGCGCTTCTCACAACAAGCATGATGGTTTTCGGTAGGGAACGTCCCACCCTTGGGGACGTAACGATATCCATTGCCTTTTATTGCTTTCATGTTTTTTTCTCGTGTCAACATAGAACAACAGGAGTGTTGTGTGCATTTTTGTGATTTTTCGGGGTTCGTTTGGACATTTTTATGCATTAAGGGAGTTTTCAATGCATTTATGTGCATAATTTAAATTTGAACTACATGTGCATGGTCCAGTGCATATAAATTGGTTGAAAAATCAAATCTGTGTCCATGGGTGCATGCTTAGGTCCCAAGCAAGAAATGGGAATGAATTTCAAACACTAGGGCACCGTTGATTGCCGGCAAAACATTGAGATGCCTGGTTTTCCAATTCTAGTAAATCCAAAACTCGTCGGAAATTGATGAAACTTGGCATGCTATCATGGAGAGGCATCAACATGTCGTGGTACAAATTTTGTCCCATTTGGGGTAGGTTTGGGTATATGCTTCTCACAAACCGGAGCTTCTCACAACAAGCATGATGGTTTTCGGTAGGGAACGTCCCAACTTTGGGGACGAAACGATATCCATTGCCTCTTATAGCTTTCAAGTTTTTTTCTCGTGTCAACAAAGAACAACAGGAGTGTTGTGTGCATTTTTGTGAATTTTCAGGGTTCGTTTGGACATTTTTATGCATCAAGTGAGTTTTCAATGCATTTATGTGCATAGTTCAAACTTGAACTACATGCGCATGCTCCAGTGCATATAAACTGGTTCAAAAATCAAATCTGTGTCCTTGGGTGCATGGTTAGGTCCTTTGCAGGAAATGGGAATGAATTTCAAACACCAAGGCACCGTTGATTGCCGGCAAGACATGGAGATGCCTGGTTTTAAATTCTAGTAAATCCAAAACTCGTATGAAATTCATGAAACTTGTCATGCTATCATGAGCGGCATAACAGGAAGTGGTACAAATTTTGTCCCATTTGGGGCAGGTTTGGGTCTATGCGTCTCACAAACCGGAGCTTCTCACAATAAGCATGATGGTTTCGGTAGGGAACGTCCCAACTTTGGGGACGAAACAATATCCATTGCCTCTTATTGCTTTCAATTTTTCTCTCGTGCCAAGATAGAACAACAGGAGTGTTGTGTGAATTCTTATGATTTTTCGGGGTTCGTTTGGACATTTTTATGCATTAACTGAGTTTTCAATGCATTTGTGTGCATAATTCAAATTTGAACTACACGCGCATGCTCCAGTGCATATAAATTGGTTGAACAATCAAATCTGTGTCCTTGGGTGCATGCTTAGGTCCCATGCAAGAAATGGGAATGAATTTCAAACACCAGGGCACTGTTGATTGCCGGCAAAACATTGAGATGCCTGGTTTTTAAATTCTCGTAAATCCAAAACTCGTCTGAAATTCATGAAACTTGGCATGCCATCATGGAGCGGCATCAACATGCAGTGGTACAAATTTTGTCCCATTCGGGGCAGGTTTGGGTATATGCTTCTCACAAACTGGAGCTTCTCACAATAAGCATGATGGTTTCGGTCGGGAACGTCCCACCTTTGGGACGAAACAATATCCATTGCCTCCTATTGCTTTCAATTTTTTTCTCGTGCCAACATAGAACTACAGGAGAGTTGTGTGAATTCTTGTGATTTTTCGGGGTTCGTTTGGACATTTTTATGCATTAACTGAGTTTTCAATGCATTTATGTGCATAATTCAAATTTGAACTACACGCGCATGCTCCAGTGCATATAAATTAGTGAAAAAAATCAAATCTGTGTCGTTGGGTGCATGCTATGTCCCATGCAAGAAATGGGAATGAATTTCAAACACCAGGGCACCGTTGATTGCCGGCAAAACATTGAGATGACGGGTTTTTAAATTCTAGTAAATCCAAAACTCGTTTGTAATTCATGAAACTTGGCATGCTATCATGGAGCGGCATCAACATGCCGTGGTACAAAATTTTGTCCCATTTGGGGCAGGTTTGGGGTATATGCTTCTCACAAATCGGCGCTTCTCACAACAAGCATGATGGTTTTCGGTAGGGAACGTCCCACCCTTGGGGACGTAACGATATCCATTGCCTTTTATTGCTTTCATGTTTTTTTCTCGTGTCAACATAGAACAACAGGAGTGTTGTGTGCATTTTTGTGATTTTTCGGGGTTCGTTTGGACATTTTTATGCATTAAGGAGTTTTCAATGCATTTATGTGCATAATTTAAATTTGAACTACATGTGCATGGTCCAGTGCATATAAATTGGTTGAAAAATCAAATCTGTGTCCATGGGTGCATGCTTAGGTCCCAAGCAAGAAATGGGAATGAATTTCAAACACTAGGGCACCGTTGATTGCCGGCAAAACATTGAGATGCCTGGTTTTCCAATTCTAGTAAATCCAAAACTCGTCGGAAATTGATGAAACTTGGCATGCTATCATGGAGAGGCATCAACATGTCGTGGTACAAATTTTGTCCCATTTGGGGGTAGGTTTGGGTATATGCTTCTCACAAACGGAGCTTCTCACAACAAGCATGATGGTTTTTCGGTAGGGAACGTCCCAACTTTGGGGACGAAACGATATCCATTGCCTCTTATAGCTTTCAAGTTTTTTTCTCGTGTCAACAAAGAACAACAGGAGTGTTGTGTGCATTTTTGTGAATTTTCAGGGTTCGTTTGGACATTTTTATGCATCAAGTGAGTTTTCAATGCATTTATGTGCATAGTTCAAAACTTGAACTACATGCGCATGCTCCAGTGCATATAAACTGGTTCAAAAATCAAATCTGTGTCCTTGGGTGCATGGTTAGGTCCTTTGCAGGAAATGGGAATGAATTTCAAACACCAAGGCACCGTTGATTGCCGGCAAGACATGGAGATGCCTGGTTTTAATTTCTAGTAAATCCAAAACTCGTATGAAATTCATGAAACTTGTCATGCTATCATGGAGCGGCATAACAGGAAGTGGTACAAATTTTGTCCCATTGGGGCAGGTTTGGGTCTATGCGTCTCACAAACCGGAGCTTCTCACAATAAGCATGATGGTTTCGGTAGGGAACGTCCCAACTTTGGGACGAAACAATATCCATTGCCTCTTATTGCTTTTCAATTTTTTCTCTCGTGCCAAGATAAGACAACAGGAGTGTTGTGTGAATTCTTATGATTTTTTGGGGTTCGTTTGGACATTTTTATGCATTAACTGAGTTTTCAATGCATTTGTGTGCATAATTCAAATTTGAACTACACGCGCATGCTCCAGTGCATATAAATTGGTTGAACAATCAAATCTGTGTCCTTGGGTGCATGCTTAGGTCCCATGCAAGAAATGCGAATGAATTTCAAACACCAGGGCACTGTTGATTGCCGGCAAAACATTGAGATGCCTGGTCTTTAAATTCTCGTAAATCCAAAACTCGTCTGAAATTCATGAAACTTGGCATGCCATCATGGAGCGGCATCAACATGCAGTGGTACAAATTTTGTCCCATTCGGGGCAGGTTTGGGTATATGCTTCTCACAACTGGAGCTTCTCACAATAAGCATGATGGTTTCGGTCGGGAACGTCCCACCTTTGGGGACGAAACAATATCCATTGCCTCCTATTGCTTTCAATTTTTTCTCGTGCCAACATAGAACTACAGGAGAGTTGTGTGAATTCTTGTGATTTTTCGGGGTTTCGTTTGGACATTTTTATGCATTAACTGAGTTTTCAATGCATTTATGTGCATAATTCAAATTTGAACTACACGCGCATGCTCCCAGTGCATATAAATTAGTGAAAAAAATCAAATCTGTGTCGTTGGGTGCATGCTAATGTCCCATGCAAGAAATGGGAATGAATTTCAAACACCAGGGCACCGTGATTGCCGGCAAAACATTGAGATGACGGGTTTTTAAATTCTAGTAAATCCAAAACTCGTTTGAAATTCATGAAACATGGCATGCTATCATGGAACTATCATGGAGCGGCATCAACATGCCGTGGTACAAATTTTGTCCCATTTGGGGCAGGTTTTGGGGTATATGCTTCTCACAAATCGGCGCTTCTCACAACAAGCATGATGGTTTTCGGTAGGGAACGTCCCACCCTTGGGGACGTACGATATCCATTGCCTTTTATTGCTTTCATGTTTTTTTCTCGTGTCAACATAGAACAACAGGAGTTTGTGTGCATTTTTGTGATTTTTCGGGGTTCGTTTGGACATTTTTATGCATTAAGGGAGTTTTCAATGCATTTATGTGCATAATTTAAATTTGAACTACATGTGCTTGGTCCAGTGCATATAAATTGGTTGAAAAATCAAATCTGTGTCCATGGGTGCATGCTTAGGTCCCAAGCAAGAAATGGGAATGAATTTCAAACACTAGGGCACCGTTGATTGCCGGCAAAACATTGAGATGCCTGGTTTTCCAATTCTAGTAAATCCAAAACTCGTCGGAAATTGATGAAACTTGGCATGCTATCATGGAGAGGCATCAACATGTCGTGGTACATGTCCCATTTGGGGTAGGTTTGGGTATATGCTTCTCACAAACCGGAGCTTCTCACAACAAGCATGATGGTTTTCGGTAGGGAACGTCCCAACTTTGGGGACGAAACGATATCCATTGCCTCTTATAGCTTTCAAGTTTTTTTCTCGTGTCAACAAAGAACAACAGGAGTGTTGTGTGCATTTTTGTGAATTTTCAGGGTTCGTTTGGACATTTTTATGCATCAAGTGAGTTTTCAATGCATTTATGTGCATAGTTCAAACTTGAACTACATGCGCATGCTCCAGTGCATATAAACTGGTTCAAAAATCAAATATGTGTCCTTGGGTGCATGGTTAGGTCCTTTGCAGGAAATGGGAATGAATTTCAAACACCAAGGCACCGTTGATTGCCGGCAAGACATGGAGATGCCTGGTTTTAATTTCTAGTAAATCCAAAACTCGTATGAAATTCATGAAACTTGTCATGCTATCATGGAGCGGCATAACAGGAAGTGGTACAAATTTTGTCCCATTTGGGCAGGTTTGGGTCTATGCGTCTCACAAACCGGAGCTTCTCACAATAAGCATGATGGTTTCGGTAGGGAACGTCCAACTTTGGGGACGAAACAATATCCATTGCCTCTTATTGCTTTCAATTTTTTCTCTCGTGCCAAGATAAGACAACAGGAGTGTTGTGTGAATTCTTATGATTTTTCGGGGTTCGTTTGGACATTTTTATGCATTAACTGAGTTTTCAATGCATTTGTGTGCATAATTCAAATTTGAACTACACGCGCATGCTCCAGTGCATATAAATTGGTTGAACAATCAAATCTGTGTCCTTGGGTGCATGCTTAGGTCCCATGCAAGAAATGCGAATGAATTTCAAACACCAGGGCACTGTTGATTGCCGGCAAAACATTGAGATGCCTGGTCTTTAAATTCTCGTAAATCCAAAACTCGTCTGAAATTCATGAAACTTGGCATGCCATCATGGAGCGGCATCAACATGCAGTGGTACAAATTTTGTCCCATTCGGGGCAGGTTTGGGTATATGCTTCTCACAAACTGGAGCTTCTCACAATAAGCATGATGGTTTCGGTCGGGAACGTCCCACCTTTGGGGACGAAACAATATCCATTGCCTCCTATTGCTTTCAATTTTTTTCTCGTGCCAACATAGAACTACAGGAGAGTTGTGTGAATTCTTGTGATTTTTCGGGGTTCGTTTGGACATTTTTATGCATTAACTGAGTTTTCAATGCATTTATGTGCATAATTCAAATTTGAACTACACGCGCATGCTCCAGTGCATATAAATTAGTCGAAAAAAATCAAATCTGTGTCGTTGGGTGCATGCTAATGTCCCATGCAAGAAATGGGAATGAATTTCAAACACCAGGGCACCGTTGATTGCCGGCAAAACATTGAGATGACGGGTTTTTAAATTCTAGTAAATCCAAAACTCGTTTGAAATTCATGAAACATGGCATGCTATCATGGAACTATCATGGAGCGGCATCAACATGCCGTGGTACAAATTTTGTCCCATTTGGGGCAGGTTTGGGGTATATGCTTCTCACAAATCGGCGCTTCTCACAACAAGCATGATGGTTTTCGGTAGGGAACGTCCCACCCTTGGGGACGTAACGATATCCATTGCCTTTTATTGCTTTCATGTTTTTTTCTCGTGTCAACATAGAACAACAGGAGTTTGTGTGCATTTTTGTGATTTTTCGGGGTTCGTTTGGACATTTTTATGCATTAAGGGAGTTTTCAATGCATTTATGTGCATAATTTAAATTTGAACTACATGTGCTTGGTCCAGTGCATATAAATTGGTTGAAAAATCAAATCTGTGTCCATGGGTGCATGCTTAGGTCCCAAGCAAGAAATGGGAATGAATTTCAAACACTAGGGCACCGTTGATTGCCGGCAAAACATTGAGATGCCTGGTTTTCCAATTCTAGTAAATCCAAAACTCGTCGGAAATTGATGAAACTTGGCATGCTATCATGGAGAGGCATCAACATGTCGTGGTACAAATTTTGTCCCATTTGGGGTAGGTTTGGGTATATGCTTCTCACAAACCGGAGCTTCTCACAACAAGCATGATGGTTTTCGGTAGGGAACGTCCCAACTTTGGGGACGAAACGATATCCATTGCCTCTTATAGCTTTCAAGTTTTTTTCTCGTGTCAACAAAGAACAACAGGAGTGTTGTGTGCATTTTTGTGAATTTTCAGGGTTCGTTTGGACATTTTTATGCATCAAGTGAGTTTTCAATGCATTTATGTGCATAGTTCAAACTTGAACTACATGCGCATGCTCCAGTGCATATAAACTGGTTCAAAAATCAAATATGTGTCCTTGGGTGCATGGTTAGGTCCTTTGCAGGAAATGGGAATGAATTTCAAACACCAAGGCACCGTTGATTGCCGGCAAGACATGGAGATGCCTGGTTTTAATTTCTAGTAAATCCAAAACTCGTATGAAATTCATGAAACTTGTCATGCTATCATGGAGCGGCATAACAGAAGTGGTACAAATTTTGTCCCATTTGGGGCAGGTTTGGGTCTATGCGTCTCACAAACCGGAGCTTCTCACAATAAGCATGATGGTTTCGGTAGGGAACGTCCCAACTTTGGGGACGAAACAATATCCATTGCCTCTTATTGCTTTCAATTTTTTCTCTCGTGCCAAGATAAGACAACAGGAGTGTTGTGTGAATTCTTATGATTTTTCGGGGTTCGTTTGGACATTTTTATGCATTAACTGAGTTTTCAATGCATTTGTGTGCATAATTCAAATTTGAACTACACGCGCATGCTCCAGTGCATATAAATTGGTTGAATAATTAAATCTGTGTCCTTGGGTGCATGCTTAGGTCCCATGCAAGAAATGGGAATGAATTTCAAACACCAGGGCACTGTTGATTGCCGGCAAAACATTGAGATGCCTGGTCTTTAAATTCTCGTAAATCCAAAACTCGTCTGAAATTCATGAAACTTGGCATGCCATCATGGAGCGGCATCAACATGCAGTGGTACAAATTTTGTCCCATTCGGGGCAGGTTTGGGTATATGCTTCTCACAAACTGGAGCTTCTCACAATAAGCATGATGGTTTCGGTCGGGAACGTCCCACCTTTGGGGACGAAACAATATCCATTGCCTCCTATTGCTTTCAATTTTTTTCTCGTGCCAACATAGAACTACAGGAGAGTTGTGTGAATTCTTGTGATTTTTCGGGGTTCGTTTGGACATTTTTATGCATTAACTGAGTTTTCAATGCATTTATGTGCATAATTCAAATTTGAACTACACGCGCATGCTCCAGTGCATATAAATTAGTGAAAAAAATCAAATCTGTGTCGTTGGGTGCATGCTAATGTCCCATGCAAGAAATGGGAATGAATTTCAAACACCAGGGCACCGTTGATTGCCGGCAAAACATTGAGATGACGGGTTTTTAAATTCTAGTAAATCCAAAACTCGTTTGAAATTCATGAAACATGGCATGCTATCATGGAGCGGCATCAATATGTCGTGGTACAAATTTTGTCCCATTTGGGGCTGGTTTGGGGTATATGCTTCTCACAAATCGGCGCTTCTCACAACAAGCATGATGGTTTTCGGTAGGGAACGTCCCACCCTTGGGGACGTAACGATATCCATTGCCTTTTATTGCTTTCATGTTTTTTCTCGTGTCAACATAGAACAACAGGAGTGTTGTGTGCATTTTTGTGATTTTTTGGGGTTCGTTTGGACATTTTTATGCATTAAGGGAGTTTTTAATGCATTTATGTGCATAATTCAAATTTGAACTACATGCACATGGTCCAGTGCATATAAATTGGTTGAAAAATCAAATCTGTGTCCATGGGTGCATGCTTAGGTCCCAAGCAAGAAATGGGAATGAATTTCAAACACTAGGGCACCGTTGATTGCCGGCAAAACATTGAGATGCCTGGTTTTTCAATTCTAGTAAATCCAAAACTCGTCGAAAATTGATGAAACTTGGCATGCTATCATGGAGAGGCATCAACATGTCGTGGTACAAATTTTGTCCCATTTGGGGCAGGTTTGGGTATATGCTTCTCACAAACCGGAGCTTCTCACAACAAGCATGATGGTTTTCGGTAGGGAACGTCCCAACTTTGGGGACGAAACGATATCCATTGCCTCTTATAGCTTTCAAGTTTTTTTCTCGTGTCAACAAAGAACAACAGGAGTGTTGTGTGCATTCTTGTGAATTTTCAGGGTTCGTTTGGACATTTTTATGCATCAAGTGAGTTTTCAATGCATTTATGTGCATAGTTCAAACTTGAACTACATGCGCATGCTCCAGTGCATATAAACTGGTTGAAAAATCAAATCTGTGTCCTTGGGTGCATGGTTAGGTCCTTTGCAGGAAATGCGAATGAATTTCAAACACCAAAGGCACCGTTGATTGCCGGCAAGACATGGAGATGCCTGGTTTTAAATTCTAGTAAATCCAAAACTCGTCTGAAATTCATGAAACTTGTCATGCTATCATGGAGCGGCATCAACAGGAAGTGGTACAAATTTTGTCCCATTTGGGGCAGGTTTGGGTATATGCGTCTCACAAACCGGAGCTTCTCACAATAAGCATGATGGTTTCGGTAGGGAACGTCCCAACTTTGGGGACGAAACAATATCCATTGCCTCCTATTGCTTTCAATTTTTGTTCTCGTGCCAACATAGAACTACAGGAGAGTTGTGTGAATTCTTGTGATTTTTCGGGGTTCGTTTGGACATTTTTATGCATTAACTGAGTTTTCAATGCATTTGTGTGCATAATTCAAATTTGAACTACACGCGCATGCTCCAGTGCATGTAAATTGGTTGAAAAATCAAATATGTGTCCTTGGGTGCATGCTAATGTCCCATGCAAGAAATGGGAATGAAATTCAAACACCAGGGCACCGTTGATTGCCGGCAAAACATTGAGATGACTGGTTTTTAAATTCTAGAAAATCCAAAACTCGTTTGAAATTCATGAAACTTGGCATGCTATCATGGAGCGGCATCAACATGCCCTGGTACAAATTTTGTCCCATTTGGGGCAGGTTTGGGGTATATGCTTCTCACAAATCGGAGCTTTTCACAACAAGCATGATGGTTTTCGGTAGGGAACGTCCCACCCTTGGGGACGTAACGATATCCATTGCCTTTTATTGCTTTCAAGTTTTTTCTCGTGTCAACATAGAACAACAGGAGTATTGTGTGCATTTTTGTGAATTTTCGGGGTTCGTTTGGACATTTTTATGCATCAAGTGAGTTTTCAATGCATTTATGTGCATAATTCAAATTTGAACAACATGCGCATGGTCCAGTGCATATAAATTGGTTGAAAAACCAAATTTGTGTCCTTGGGTGCATGCTTAGGTCCCATGCAAGAAATGGGAATGAATTTCAAACACCAAGGCACCGTTGATTGCCGGGAAGACATTGAGATGCCTGGTTTTTAAATTCTAGTAAATCCAAAACTCGTCTGAAATTCATGAAACTTGGCATGCCATCATGGAGCGGCATCAACATGTAGTGGTACAAATTTTGTCCCATTTGGGGCAGGTTTGGGTATATGCTTCTCACAAACCGAAGCTTCTCACAATAAGCATGTTGGTTTTTGGTAGGGAACGTCCCACCTTTGGGGACGAAACGATATCCATTGCCTCTTATTGCTTTCAACTTTTTCTCGTGCCAACATAGAACAACAGGACTGTTGTGTGAATTCTTGTGATTTTTCGGGGTTCGTTTGGACATTTTTATGCATCAAGTGAGTTTTCAATGCATTTATGTGCATAATTCAAATTTGAACTACATGTGCATGCTCCAGTGCATATAAACTGGTTGAAAAATCGAATATGTGTCCTTGGGTGCATGGTTAGGTCCCTTGCAAGAAATGGGAATGAATTTCAAACACCAAGTCACCGTTGATTGCCGGCTAGACATTGAGATGCCTGGTTTTTAAATTCTAGTAAATCCAAAACTCGTCTGAAATTCATGAAACTTGTCATGCTATCATGGAGTGGCAGCAACATGCAGTGGTACAAATTTTTTCCCATTTGGGGCAGGTTTGGGTGTATGCGTCTCACAAACCGGAGCTTCTCACAATATGCATGATGGTTTCGGTAGGGAACGTCCCAACTTTGGGGACGAAACAATATCCATTGCCTCTTATTGCTTTCAATTTTTTCTCTCGTGCCAACATAGAACAACAGGACTGTTGTGTGAATTCTTGTGATTTTTCGGGGTTCGTTTGGACATTTTTATGCATCAAGTGAGTTTTCAATGCATTTATGTGCATAATTCAAATTTGAACTACATGTGCATGCTCCAGTGCATATAAACTGGTTGAAAAATCGAATATGTGTCCTTGGGTGCATGGTTAGGTCCCTTGCAAGAAATGGGAATGAATTTCAAACACCAAGTCACCGTTGATTGCCGGCTAGACATTGAGATGCCTGGTTTTTAAATTCTAGTAAATCCAAAACTCGTCTGAAATTCATGAAACTTGTCATGCTATCATGGAGTGGCAGCAACATGCAGTGGTACAAATTTTTTCCCATTTGGGGCAGGTTTGGGTGTATGCGTCTCACAAACCGGAGCTTCTCACAATATGCATGATGGTTTCGGTAGGGAACGTCCCAACTTTGGGGACGAAACAATATCCATTGCCTCTTATTGCTTTCAATTTTTTCTCTCGTGCCAACATAGAACAACAGGAGTGTTGTGTGAATTCTTTCGATTTTTCGGGGTTCGTTTGGACATTTTTATGCATTAACTGAGTTTTCAATGAATTTGTGTGCATAATTCATATTTGAACTACACGCGCATGCTCCAGTGCATATAAATTGGTTGAAAAATCAAATCTGTGTCCTTGGGTGCATGCTTAGGTCCCATGCACGAAATGGGAATGAATTTCAAACACCAGGGCGCTGTTGATTGCCGGCAAAACATTGAGATGCCTGGTTTTTAAATTCTATTAAATCCAAAACTTGTCTGCAATTCATGAAACTTGGCATGCTATCAAGGAGCGGCATCAACATGCAGTGGTACAAATTTTGTCCCATTTGGGGCAGGTTTGGGCATATGCTTCTCACAAACCGGAGCTTCTCACAATAAGCATGATGGTTTCGGTAGGGAGCGTCCCACCTTTGGGGACGAAACAATATCCATTGCCTCTTATTGCTTTCAATTTTTTTCTCGTGCCAACGTAGAACTACAGGAGAGTTGTGTGAATACTTGTGATTTTTCGGGGTTCGTTTGGACATTTTTATGCATTAAGTGAGTTTTCAATGCATTTATGTGCATAATTCAAATTTGAACTACACGCGCATGCTCCAGTGCATATAAATTAGTTTACAAAAATCAAATCTGTGTCCCTGGGTGCATTCTAATGTCCCATGCAAGAAATGGGAATGAATTTCAAACACCAGGGCACCGTTGATTGCCGGCAAAACATTGAGATGCCTGGTTTTTAAAATCTAGTAAATACAAAACTCGGTTGAAATTCATGACACTTGGCATGCTATCATTGAGCGGCATCAACATCCCGTGGTACAAATTTTGTCCCATTTGGGGCAGGTTTGGGTATATGCTTCTCACAAATCGGAGCTTCTCACAACAAGCATGATGGTTTTTGGTAGGGAACGTCCCACCTTTGGGGACGAAACGATATCCATTGCCTCTTATTGCTTTCATGTTTTTTTCTCGTGTCAACATAGAACAACAGGAGTGTTGTGTGCATTTTTGTGATTTTTCGGGGTTCGTTTGGACATTTTTATGCATTAAGTGAGTTTTTAATTCATTTATGTGCATAATTCAAATTTGAACTACATGCGCATGGTCCAGTGCATATAAATTGGTTGAAAAACCAAATTTGTGTCCTTGGGTGCATGCTTAGGTCCCATGCAAGAAATGGGAATGAATTTCAAACACCAGGGCACCGTTGATTGCCGGCAAGACATTGAGATGCCTGGTTTCTAAATTCTAGTAAATCCAAAACTCGCTTGAAATTCATGAAACTTGGCATGCTATCATGGAGCGGCATCAACATGCCGTGGTACAAATTTTGTCCTATTTGGGGCAGGTTTGGGTATATGCTTCTCACAAATCGGAGCTTCTCACAACAAACATGATGGTTTTTGGTAGGGAACATTCCACCATTGGGGACGAAACGATATCCATTTCCTCTTCTTGCTTTCAAGTTTTTTTTATCGTGTCAACATAGAACAACAGGAGTGTTGTGTGCATTTTTGTGATTTTTCGGGGTTCGTTTGGACATTTTTATGCATTATGTGAGTTTTCAATGCATTTATGTGCATAATTCAAATTTGAACTACACGCGCATGCTCCAGTGCATATAAATTAGTTTACAAAAATCAAATCTGTGTCCTTGGGTGCATTCTAATGTCCCATGCAAGAAATGGGAATGAATTTCAAACACCAGGGCACCGTTGATTGCCGGCAAAACATTGAGATGCCTGGTTTTTAAAATCTAGTAAATACAAAACTCGGTTGAAATTCATGACACTTGGCATGCTATCATTGAGCGGCATCAACATCCCGTGGTACAAATTTTGTCCCATTTGGGGCAGGTTTGGGTATATGCTTCTCACAAATCGGAGCTTCTCACAACAAGCATGATGGTTTTCGGTAGGGAACGTCCCACCTTTGGGGACGAAACGATATCCATTGCCTCTTATTGCTTTCATGTTTTTTTCTCGTGTCAACATAGAACAACAGGAGTGTTGTGTGCATTTTTTGATTTTTCGGGGTTCGTTTGGACATTTTTATGCATTAAGTGAGTTTTCAATTCATTTATGTGCATAATTCAAATTTGAACTACATGCGCATGGTCCAGTGCATATAAATTGGTTGAAAAACCAAATTTGTGTCCTTGGGTGCATGCTTAGGTCCCATGCAAGAAATGGGAATGAATTTCAAACACCAGGGCACCGTTGATTGCCGGCAAGACATTGAGATGCCTGGTTTTTAAATTTTGTAAATCCAAAACTCGTCTGAAATTCATTAAACTTGTCATGCTATCATGGAGCGGCATCAACAGGAAGTGGTACAAATTTTGTCCCATTTGGGGCAGGTTTGGGTATATGCGTCTCACAAACCGGAGCTTCTCACAATAAGCATGATGGTTTCGGTAGGGAACGTCCCAACTTTGGGGACGAAACAATATCCATTGCCTCCTATTGCTTATTTTTGTTCTCGTGCCAACATAGAACTACAGGAGAGTTGTGTGAATTCTTGTGATTTTTCGGGGTTCGTTTGGACATTTTTATGCATTAACTGAGTTTTCAATGCATTGGTGTGCATAATTCAAATTTGAACTACACGCGCATGCTCCAGTGCATGTAAATTGGTTGAAAAATCAAATATGTGTCCCTTGGGTGCATGCTAATGTCCCATGCAAGAAATGGGAATGAAATTCAAACACCAGGGCACCGTTGATTGCCGGCAAAACATTGAGATGACTGGTTTTTAAATTCTAGAAAATCCAAAACTCGTTTGAAATTCATGAAACTTGGCATGCTATCATGGAGCGGCATCAACATGCCCCTGGTACAAATTTTGTCCCATTTGGGGCAGGTTTGGGGTATATGCTTCTCACAAATCGGAGCTTTTCACAACAAGCATGATGGTTTTCGGTAGGGAACGTCCCACCCTTGGGGACGTAACGATATCCATTGCCTTTTATTGCTTTCAAGTTTTTTTCTCGTGTCAACATAGAACAACAGGAGTATTGTGTGCATTTTTGTGAATTTTCGGGGTTCGTTTGGACATTTTTATGCATCAAGTGAGTTTTCAATGCATTTATGTGCATAATTCAAATTTGAACAACAGGCGCATGGTCCAGTGCATATAAATTGGTTGAAAAACCAAATTTGTGTCCTTGGGTGCATGCTCCAGTGCATATAAACTGGTTGAAAAATCGAATATGTGTCCTTGGGTGCATGGTTAGGTCCCTTGCAAGAAATGGGAATGAATTTCAAACACCAAGTCACCGTTGATTGCCGGCTAGACATTGAGATGCCTGGTTTTTAAATTCTAGTAAATCCAAAACTCGTCTGAAATTCATGAAACTTGTCATGCTATCATGGAGTGGCAGCAACATGCAGTGGTACAAATTTTTTCCCATTTGGGGCAGGTTTGGGTATATGCTTCTCACAAACCGGAGCTTCTCACAACAAGCATGATGGTTTTCGGTAGGGAACGTCCCACCTTTGGGGACGAAACGATATCCATTGCCTCTTATTGCTTTCAATTTTTTTCTCGTGTCAACAAAGAACAACAGGAGTGTTGTGTGCATTTTTGTGAATTTTCGGGGTTCGTTTGGACATTTTTATGCATCAAGTGAGTTTTCAATGCATTTATGTGCATACTTCAAATTTGAACTACATGCGCATGCTCCAGTGCATATAAACTGGTTGAAAAATCAAATCTGTGTCCTTGGGTGCATGGTTAGGTCCTTTGCAGGAAATGGGAATGAATTTCAAACACCAAGGCACCGTTGATTGCCGGCAAGACATTGAGATGCCTGGTTTTAAATTCTAGTAAATCCAAAACTCGCTTGAAATTCATGAAACTTGGCATGCTATCATGGAGCGGCATCAACATGCCGTGGTACAAATTTTGTCCTATTTGGGGCAGGTTTGGGTATATGCTTCTCACAAATCGGAGCTTCTCACAACAAACATGATGGTTTTTGGTAGGGAACATTCCACCATTGGGGACGAAACGATATCCATTTCCTCTTCTTGCTTTCAAGTTTTTTTTATCGTGTCAACATAGAACAACAGGAGTGTTGTGTGCATTTTTGTGATTTTTCGGGGTTCGTTTGGACATTTTTATGCATTAACTGAGTTTTCAATGCATTGGTGTGCATAATTCAAATTTGAACTACACGCGCATGCTCCAGTGCATGTAAATTGGTTGAAAAATCAAATATGTGTCCTTGGGTGCATGCTAATGTCCCATGCAAGAAATGGGAATGAAATTCAAACACCAGGGCACCGTTGATTGCCGGCAAAACATTGAGATGACTGGTTTTTAAATTCTAGAAAATCCAAAACTCGTTTGAAATTCATGAAACTTGGCATGCTATCATGGAGCGGCATCAACATGCCCTGGTACAAATTTTGTCCCATTTGGGGCAGGTTTGGGGTATATGCTTCTCACAAATCGGAGCTTTTCACAACAAGCATGATGGTTTTCGGTAGGGAACGTCCCACCCTTGGGGACGTAACGATATCCATTGCCTTTTATTGCTTTCAAGTTTTTTCTCGTGTCAACATAGAACAACAGGAGTATTGTGCGCATTTTTGTGAATTTTCGGGGTTCGTTTGGACATTTTTATGCATCAAGTGAGTTTTCAATGCATTTATGTGCATAATTCAAATTTGAACAACAGGCGCATGGTCCAGTGCATATAAATTGGTTGAAAAACCAAATTTGTGTCCTTGGGTGCATGCTCCAGTGCATATAAACTGGTTGAAAAATCGAATATGTGTCCTTGGGTGCATGGTTAGGTCCCTTGCAAGAAATGGGAATGAATTTCAAACACCAAGTCACCGTTGATTGCCGGCTAGACATTGAGATGCCTGGTTTTTAAATTCTAGTAAATCCAAAACTCGTCTGAAATTCATGAAACTTGTCATGCTATCATGGAGTGGCAGCAACATGCAGTGGTACAAATTTTTTCCCATTTGGGGCAGGTTTGGGTGTATGCGTCTCACAAACCGGAGCTTCTCACAATATGCATGATGGTTTCGGTAGGGAACGTCCCAACTTTGGGGACGAAACAATATCCATTGCCTCTTATTGCTTTCAATTTTTTCTCTCGTGCCAACATAGAACAACAGGAGTGTTGTGTGAATTCTTTCGATTTTTCGGGGTTCGTTTGGACATTTTTATGCATTAACTGAGTTTTCAATGCATTTGTGTGCATAATTCAAATTTGAACTACACGCGCATGCTCCAGTGCATATAAATTGGTTGAAAAATCAAATCTGTGTCCTTGGGTGCATGCTTAGGTCCCATGCACGAAATGGGAATGAATTTCAAACACCAGGGCGCTGTTGATTGCCGGCAAAACATTGAGATGCCTGGTTTTTAAATTCTATTAAATCCAAAACTTGTCTGCAATTCATGAAACTTGGCATGCTATCAAGGAGCGGCATCAACATGCAGTGGTACAAATTTTGTCCCATTTGGGGCAGGTTTGGGCATATGCTTCTCACAAACCGGAGCTTCTCACAATAAGCATGATGGTTTCGGTAGGGAGCGTCCCACCTTTGGGGACGAAACAATATCCATTGCCTCTTATTGCTTTCAATTTTTTTTCTCGTGCCAACGTAGAACTACAGGAGAGTTGTGTGAATACTTGTGATTTTTCGGGGTTCGTTTGGACATTTTTATGCATTAAGTGAGTTTTCAATGCATTTATGTGCATAATTCAAATTTGAACTACACGCGCATGCTCCAGTGCATATAAATTAGTTTACAAAAATCAAATCTGTGTCCTTGGGTGCATTCTAATGTCCCATGCAAGAAATGGGAATGAATTTCAAACACCAGGGCACCGTTGATTGCCGGCAAAACATTGAGATGCCTGGTTTTTAAAATCTAGTAAATACAAAACTCGGTTGAAATTCATGACACTTGGCATGCTATCATTGAGCGGCATCAACATCCCGTGGTACAAATTTTGTCCCATTTGGGGCAGGTTTGGGTATATGCTTCTCACAAATTGGAGCTTCTCACAACAAGCATGATGGTTTTTGGTAGGGAACGTCCCACCTTTGGGGACGAAACGATATCCATTGCCTCTTATTGCTTTCATGTTTTTTTCTCGTGTCAACATAGAACAACAGGAGTGTTGTGTGCATTTTTGTGATTTTTCGGGGTTCGTTTGGACATTTTTATGCATTAAGTGAGTTTTTAATTCATTTATGTGCATAATTCAAATTTGAACTACATGCGCATGGTCCAGTGCATATAAATCGGTTGAAAAACCAAATTTGTGTCCTTGGGTGCATGCTTAGGTCCCATGCA
Source organism: Aegilops tauschii subsp. strangulata (assembly GCF_002575655.3). NCBI lineage: Eukaryota > Viridiplantae > Streptophyta > Magnoliopsida > Poales > Poaceae > Aegilops > Aegilops tauschii. The sequence goes on along the minus strand of NC_053041.3, from coordinate 99,307,084 downwards.
AGAAATGGGAATGAATTTCAAACACCAGGGCACCGTTGATTGCCGGCAAGACATTGAGATGCCTGGTTTTTAAATTCTAGTAAATCCAAAACTCGCTTGAAATTCATGAAACTTGGCATGCTATCATGGAGCGGCATCAACATGCCGTGGTACAAATTTTGTCCTATTTGGGGCAGGTTTGGGTATATGCTTCTCACAAATCGGAGCTTCTCACAACAAACATGATGGTTTTTGGTAGGGAACATTCCACCATTGGGGACGAAACGATATCCATTTCCTCTTCTTGCTTTCAAGTTTTTTTTATCGTGTCAACATAGAACAACAGGAGTGTTGTGTGCATTTTTGTGATTTTTCGGGGTTCGTTTGGACATTTTTATGCATTATGTGAGTTTTCAATGCATTTATGTGCATAATTCAAATTTGAACTACACGCGCATGCTCCAGTGCATATAAATTAGTTTACAAAAATCAAATATGTGTCCTTGGGTGCATTCTAATGTCCCATGCAAGAAATGGGAATGAATTTCAAACACCAGGGCACCGTTGATTGCCGGCAAAACATTGAGATGCCTGGTTTTTAAAATCTAGTAAATACAAAACTCGGTTGAAATTCATGACACTTGGCATGCTATCATTGAGCGGCATCAACATCCCGTGGTACAAATTTTGTCCCATTTGGGGCAGGTTTGGGTATATGCTTCTCACAAATCGGAGCTTCTCACAACAAGGATGATGGTTTTCGGTAGGGAACGTCCCACCTTTGGGGACGAAACGATATCCATTGCCTCTTATTGCTTTCATGTTTTTTTCTCGTGTCAACATAGAACAACAGGAGTGTTGTGTGCATTTTTGTGATTTTTCGGGGTTCGTTTGGACATTTTTATGCATTAAGTGAGTTTTCAATTCATTTATGTGCATAATTCAAATTTGAACTACATGCGCATGGTCCAGTGCATATAAATTGGTTGAAAAACCAAATTTGTGTCCTTGGGTGCATGCTTAGGTCCCATGCAAGAAATGGGAATGAATTTCAAACACCAGGGCACCGTTGATTGCCGGCAAGACATTGAGATGCCTGGTTTTTAAATTCTAGTAAATCCAAAACTCGCTTGAAATTCATGAAACTTGGCATGCTATCATGGAGCGGCATCAACATGCCGTGGTACAAATTTTGTCCTATTTGGGGCAGGTTTGGGTATATGCTTCTCACAAATCGGAGCTTCTCACAACAAACATGATGGTTTTTGGTAGGGAACATTCCACCATTGGGGACGAAACGATATCCATTTCCTCTTCTTGCTTTCAAGTTTTTTTTATCGTGTCAACATAGAACAACAGGAGTGTTGTGTGCATTTTTGTGATTTTTCGGGGTTCGTTTCGACATTTTTATGCATTATGTGAGTTTTCAATGCATTTATGTGCATAATTCAAATTTGAACTACATGTGCATGGTCCAGTGCATAAAAATTGGTTGAAAAACCAAATTTGTGTCCTTGGGTGCATACTTAGGTCCCATGCAAGAAATGACAATGAATTTCAAACACCAAGGCACCGTTCATTGCCGGGAAGACATTGAGATGCCTGGTTTTTAAATTCTAGTAAATCGAAAACTCGTCTGAAATTCATGAAACTTGGCATGCTATCATGGAGCGGCATCAACATGTAGTGGTACAAATTTTGTCCCATTTGGGGCAGGTTTGGGTATATCCTTCTCACAAACCGAAGCTTCGCACAATAAGCATGATGGTTTTTGGTAGGGAACGTTCCACCTTTGGGGACGAAACGATATCCATTGCCATTGTTGCTTTCAATTTTTTTCTCGTGCCAACATAGAACAACAGGAGTGTTGTGTGAATTCTTGTGATTTTTCAGAGTTCGTTTGGACATTTTTATGCATTAACTGAGTTTTCAATGCATTTGTCTGCATAATTCAAATTTGAACTACACGCGCATGCTCCAGTGCATATAAATTGGTTGAAAAATCAAATATGTGTCCTTGGGTGCATGCTTAGGTCCCATGCAAGAAATGGGAATGAATTTCAAACACCAGGGCACTGTTGATTGCCAGCAAAACATTGAGATGCCTGATTTTTAAATTCTAGTAAATCCAAAACTCGTCGGAAATTCATGAAACTTGGCATGCTATAATGGAGAGGCATCAACATGCCGTGGTACAAATTTTGTCCCATTTGGGGCAGGTTTGGGTCTATGCTTCTCACAAACCGGAGCTTCTCACAACAAGCATGATGGTTTTCGGTAGGGAACGTCGAACCTTTGCGGACGAAACGATATCCATTGCCACTTATAGCTTTCATGTTTTTTTCACATGTCAACAAAGAACAACAGGAGTGTTGTGTGCATTTTTGTGATTTTTCGGGGTTCGTTTGGAAATTTTTATGCATCAAGTGAGGTTTCAATGCATTTATGTGCATAATTCAAATTTGAACTACATGCGCATACTCCAGTGCATATAAACTGGTTGAAAAATCAAATATGTGTCCTTGGGTGCATGCTCAGGTCCCTTGCAAGAAATGGGAAAGAATTTCAAACACCAGGGCACCGTTGATTGCCTGCAAAACATTGAGATGCCTGGTTTTTAAATTCTTGTAAATACAAAAGACATCTGAAATTCAAGAAACTTGGCATGCTATCATGGAGCGGCATCAACATGCCGTGGTACAAATTTTGTCCCATTTGGGGCAGGTTTGGGTATATGCTTCTCACAAACCGGAGCTTCTCACAACAAGCATGATGGTTTTTGGTAGGGAACGTCCGACCTTTGGGGACGAAACGATATCCATTGCCTCTTATTGCTTTCAAGTTTTTTTCTCGAGTCAACATAGAACAACCGGAGTGTTGTGTGCATTTTTGTGATTTTTTGGGGTTTGTTTGGACATTTTTATGCATTAAGTGAGTTTTCAATGCATTTGTGTGCATAATTCAAATTTGAACTACACGTGCATGCTCCAGTGCATATAAATTGGTTGAAAAATCAAATATGTGTCCTTGGGTGCATGCTTAGGTCCGATGCAAGAAATGGGAATGAATTTCAAACACCAAGGCACTGTTGATTGCCGGCAAAACATTGAGATGCCTGGTTTTAAATTCTCGTAAATCCAAAATTCGTCTGAGATTCATTAAACTTGGCATGCTATCATGGAGAGGCATCAACATGCCATGTACAAGTTTTGTCCCATTTGGGGCAGGTTTGGGTATATGCTTCTCACAAACCGGAGCTTCTCACAACAAGCATGATGGTTTTTGGTAGGGAACGTCCCACCTTTGGGGACGAAACAATATCCATTGCCTCTTATTGCTTTCAAGTTTTTTTCTCGTGTCAACATAGAACAACCGAAGTGTTGTGTGCATTTTTGTGATTTTTCGGGGTTCGTTCGGACATTTTTATGCATTAAGTGAGTTTTCAATGCATTTATGTGCATAATTCAAATTTGAACTACATGCGCATGCTCCAGTGCATATAAACTGGTTGAAAAATCAAATCTGTGTCCTTGGGTGCATGGTTAGGTCCCTTGCAAGAAATGGGAATGAATTTCAAACACCAAGGCACCATTGATTGCCGGCAAGACATTTAGATGCCTGGTTTTTAAATTCTTGTAAATCCAAAACTCGTCTGAAATTCATGAAACTTGTCATGCTATCATGGAGCGGCATCAACATGAATTGGTACAAATTTTGTCCCATTTGAGGCAGGTTTGGGTATATGCATCTCACAAACCGGAGCTTCTCATAATAAGCATGATGGTTTCGGTAGGGAACGTCCCAACTTTGGGGACGAAACAATATCCATTGCCTCTTATTGCTTTCAATTTTTTCTCTCGTGCCAACATAGAACAACAGGAGTGTTGTGTGAATTCTAGTGATTTTTCGGGGTTCGTTTGGACATTTTTATGCATTAACTGAGTTTTCAATGCATTTGTGTGCATAATTCAAATTTGAACTACACGCGCATGCTCCAGTGCATATAAATTGGTTGAAAAATCAAATCTGTGTCCTTGGGTGCATGCTTAGGTCCCATGCAAGAAATGGGAATGAATTTCAAACACCAGGGCACTGTTGATTGCCGGCAAAACATTGAGATGCCTGGTTTTTAAATTCTAGTAAATCCAAAACTCATCTGAAATTCATGAAACTTGGCATGCTATCATGGAGCGGCACCAACATGCCATGGTACAAGTTTTGTCCCATTTGGGGCAGGTTTGGGTATATGCTTCTCACAAACCGGAGCTTCTCACAACAAGCATGATGGTTTTTGGTAGGGAACGTCCCACCTTTTGGGGCGAAACGATATTCAATGCCCCTTATTGCTTTCATGTTTTTTTTCTCATGTCAACATTGAACAACCGGAGTGTTGTGTGAATTTTTGTGATTTTTCAGGGTTTGTTCGGACATTTTTATGCATTAAGTGAGTTTTCAATGCATTTATGTGCATAATTAAAATTTGAACTACATGCGCATGTTCTAGTGCATATAGACTGGTTGAATAATCAAATCTCTGTCCTTGGGTGCATGGTTACGTCCCTTGCAAGAAATGGGAATGAATTTCAAACACCAAGGCACCGTTGATTGCCGGTAAGACTTTGAGATGCCTGGTTTTTAAATTCTAGTAAATCCAAAACTCGTCTGAAATTCATGAAACTTGTCATGCTATCATGGAGCGGCATCAGCATGCAATGGTACAAATTTTGTCCCATTTGGGGCAGGTTTGGGTATATGCATCTCACAAACCGGAGCTTCTCACAATAAGCACGATGGTTTCGGTGGGGAACGTCCCAACTTTGGGGACGAAACAATATCCATTGCCTCTTATTGCTTTCAATTTTTTCTCTCGTGCCAACATAGAACAACAGGAGTGTTGTGTGAATTCTTGTGATTTTTCGGGGTTCGTTTGGACATTTTTATGCATTAACTGAGTTTTCAATGCATTTGTGTGCATAATTCAAATTTGAACTACACGCGCATGCTCCAGTGCATATAAATTGGTTGAAAAATCAAATATGTGTCCTTGGGTGCATGCTTAGGTCCCATGCAAGAAATGGGAATGAATTTCAAACACCAGGGCACTGTTGATTGCCGGCAAAACATTGAGATGCCTGGTTTTTAAATTCTAGTAAATCCAAAACTCGTCTGAAATTCATGAAACTTGGCATGCTATCATGGAGAGGCATCAACATGTCATGGTACAAGTTTTTTCCCATTTGGGGCAGGTTTGGGTATATGCTTCTCACAAACCGGAGCTTCTCACAACAAGCATCATGGTTTTTGGTAGGGAACGTCCCACCTTTGGGGACGAAATGATATCCATTGCCTCTTATAGCTTTCAAGTTTTTTTCTCGTGTCAACATAGAACAACAGGAGTGTTGTGTGCATTTTTGTGATTTTTCGGGGTTTGTTTGGAAATTTTTATGCATCAAGTGAGTTTTCAATGCATTTATGTGCATAATTCAAATTTGAACTACATGCGCATGCCCCAGTGCATATAGACTGGTTGAAAAATCAAATATGTGTCCTTGGGTGCATGCTTAGGTCCTTTGCAAGAAATGGGAAAGAATTTCAAACACCAGGGCACCGTTGATTTCCGGCAAAACATTGAGATGCCTGGTTTTAAATTCTAGTAAATACAAAAGTCATCTGAAATTCATGAAACTTGGCATGCTATCATGGAGCGGCATCAACATGCCGTGGTACAAGTTTTGTCCCATTTGGGGCAGGTTTGGGTATATGCTTCTCACAACAAGCGTGATGGTTTTTGGTAGGGAACGCCCCACCTATGGGGACGAAACGATATCCATTGCCTCTTATTGCTTTCAAGTTTTTTTCTCGTGTCAACATAGAACAACCAGAGTGTTGTGTGCATTTTTGTGATTTTTCGTGGTTTGATTGGACATTTTTATGCATTAAGTGAGTTTTCAATGCATTTATGTGCATAATTCAAATTTGAACTACATGCGCATGCTCCTGTGCATATAAACTGGTTGAGTAATCAAATATGTGTCCTTGTGTGCAAGGTTAGGTCCCTTGCAACAAATGGGAATGAAGTTCAAACACCAAGGCACCATTGATTGCCGACAAGACATTGAGATGCCTGGTTTTTAAATTCTAGTAAATCCAAAACTCGTCTGAAATTCATGAAACTTGTCATGCTATCATGGAGCAGCATCAACATGCAATGGTACAACTTTTGTCCCATTTGGGGTAGGTTTGGGTATATGCATCTCACAAACCGGAGCTTCTCACAATAAGCATGATGGTTTCGGTAGGGAACGTCCCAAATTTGGGGACGAAACAATATCCATTGCCTCTTATTGCTTTCAATTTTTTCTCTCGTGCCAACATAGAACAACACGAGTGTTGTGTGAATTCTTGTGATTTTTGGGGTTCGTTTGGACATTTTTATGCATTAACTGAGTTTTCAATGCATTTGTGTGCATAATTCAAATTTGAACTACACGCGCATGCTTCAGTGCGTAAAAACTGGTTGAAAAATCAAATCTGTGTCCTTGGGTGCATGCTTAGGTCCCATGCAAGAAATGGGAATGAATTTCAAACACAAGGGCACCGTTGATTGCCAGCAAAACATTGAGATGCCTTGTTTTTAAATTCTAGTAAATCCAAAACTCGTCGGAAATTCATGAAACTTGGCATGCTATCATGGAGAGGCATCAACATGCCGTGGTACAAGTTTTGTCCCATTTGGGGCAGGTTTGGGTATATGCTTCTCACAAACCGGAGCTTCTCACAACAAGCATGATGGTTTTTAGGAGGGAACGTCCCACCTTTGGGGATGAAAGGATATCCATTGCCTCTTATTGCTTTCACGTTTTTTTCTCGTGTCAACATAGAACAACCGGAGTGTTGTGTGCATTTTTGTGATTTTTCGTGGTTCGTTCGGACATTTTTATGCATTAAGTGAGTTTTCAATGCATTTATGTGCATAACTCAAATTTGAACTACATGCGCATGCTCCAGTGCATATAAACTGGTTGAGTAATCAAATCTGTGTCCTTGGGTGCATGGTTAGGTCCTTTGCAAGAAATGGGAATGAATTTCAAACACCAAGGCACCGTTGATTGCCGGCAAGACATTGAGATGCCTGGTTTTTAAATTCTTGTAAATCCAAAACTCGTCTGAAATTCATGAAACTTGTCATGCTATCACGGAGCGGCATCAACATGCAGTGGTACAAATTTGTCCCATTTGGGGTAGGTTTCGGTATATGCGCCTCACAAACCGGAGCTTCTCACAATAAGCAAGATGGTTTCGGTAGGGAACGTCCCAACTTTGGGGACGAAACAATATCCATTGCCTCTTATTGCTTTCAATTTTTTCTCTCGTGCCAACATAGAACAACAGGAGTGTTGTGTGAATTCTTGTGATTTTTGGGGTTCGTTTGGACATTTTTTATGCATTAACTGAGTTTTCAATGCATTTGTGTGCATAATTCAAATTTGAACTACACGCGCATGCTCCAGTGCATATAAAGTGGTTGAAAAATCAAATATGTGTCCTTGGGTGCATGCTTAGGTCCCATGCAAGAAATGGGAATGAATTTCAAACACCAGGGCACTGTTGATTGCCGGCAAAACATTGAGATGCCTGGTTTTTAAATTCTAGTAAATCCAAAACTCGTCTGAAATTCATGAAACTTGGCATGCTATCATGGAGAGGCATCAACATGCCGTGGTACAAGTTTTGTCCCATTTGGGGCAGGTTTGGGTATATGCTTCTCACAAACCGGAGCTTCTCACAACAAGCATGATGGTTTTTGGTAGGAACGTCCCACCTTTGGGGATGAAACGACATCCATTGCCTCTTATTGCTTTCATGTTTTTTTCTCGTGTCAACATAGAACAACCGGAGTGTTGTGTGCATTTTTGTGATTTTTCGGGGTTCGTTCGGACATTTTTATGCATTAAGTGAGTTTTCAATGCATTTATGTGCATAATTCAAATTTGAACTACATGCGCATGCTCGAGTGAATATAAACTGGTTGAATAATCAAATATGTGTCCTTGGGTGCATGGTTAGGTCCTTTGCAAGAAATGGGAATGAATTTCAAACACCAAGGCACCGTTGATTGCCGGCAAGACATTGAGATGCCTGGTTTTTAAATTTTGTAAATCCAAAACTCGTCTGAAATTCATTAAACTTGTCATGCTATCATGGAGCGGCATCAACATGCAGTGGTACAAATTTTGTCCTTGGGTGCATGCTTAGGTCCCATGCAAGAAATGGGAATGAATTTCAAACACCAGGGCACTGTTGATTGCCGCCAAAACATTGAGATGCCTGGTTTTTAAATTCTAGTAAATCCAAAACTCGTCTGAAATTCATGAAACTTGGCATGCTATCATGGAGAGGCATCAACATGCCGTGGTACCAGTTTTGTCCCATTTGGGGCAGGTTTGGGTATATGCTTCTCACAAACCGGAGCTTCTCACAACAAGCATGATGGTTTTTGGTAGGGAACGTCCCACCTTTGGGGACGAAATAATATCCATTGCCTCTTATAGCTTTCAAGTTTTTTTCTCGTGTCAACATAGAACAACAGGATTGTTGTGTGCATTTTTGTGATTTTTCGGGGGTTGTTTGGAAATTTTTATGCATCAAGTGAGTTTTCAATGCATTTATGTGCATAATTCAAATATGAACTACATGCGCATGCCCAAGTGCATATAGACTGGTTGAAAAATCAAATCTGTGTCCTTGGGTGCATGCTTAGGTCCTTTGCAAGAAATGGGAAAGAATTTCAAACACCAGGGCACCGTTGATTGCCAGCAAAACATTGAGATGCCTGGTTTTTCAATTCTAGTAAATACAAAAGTCATCTAAAACTCATGAAACTTGGCATGCTATCATGGAGCGGCATCAAGATGCCGTGGTACAAATTTTGTCCCATTTGGGGCAGGTTTGGGTATATGCTTCTCACAACAAGAATGATGGTTTTGTAGGGAACGTCCCACCTTTGGGGACGAAACGATATCCATTGCCTCTTATTGCTTTCAAGTTTTTTTCTCGTGTCAACATAGAACAACCGGAGTGTTGTGTGCATTTTTGTGATTTTTCGTGGTTTGTTTGGACATTTTTATGCATTAATTGAGTTTTCAATGCATTTATGTGCATACTTCAAATTTGAACTACATGTGCATGCTCCTGTGCATATAAACTGGTTGAATAATGAAATCTGTGTCCTTGTGTGCATGGTTATTTCCCTTGCAAGAAATGGGAATGAATTTCAAACACCAAGGCGCCGTTGATTGCCGACAAGACATTGAGATGCCTGGTTTTGAAATTCTAGTAAATCCAAATTTCGTCTGAAATTCATGAAACTTGTCATGCTATCATGGAGCGGCATCAACATGTAGTGGTACAAATTTTGTCCCATTTGGGGCAGGTTTGGGTATATGCTTCTCACAAACCGGAGCTTCTCACAACAAGCATGATAGTTTTCGGTAGGGAACGTCCCACCTTTGGGAACGAAACGATATCCATTGCCTCTTATAGCTTTCAAGTTTTTTTCTCGTGTCAACAAAGCACAACAGGAGTGTTGTGTGCATTTTTGTGAATTTTCGGGGTTCCTTTGGAAATTTTTATGCATCAAGTGAGTTTTCAATGCATTTATGTGCATAATTCAAATTTGAACTACATGCGCATGCCCCAGTCCATATAAACTGGTTGAAAAATCAAATCTATGTCCTTGGGTGCATGTTAGGTCCCTTGCAAGAAATGAGAAAGAATTTCAAACACCAGGGCACCGTTGATTGCCGGCAAAACATTGAGATGCCTGGTTTTTAAATTCTAGTAAATACAAAAGTCATCTGAAATTCATGAAACTTGGAATCCTATCATGGAGCGGCATCAACATGCCATGGTACAAGTTTTGTCCTATTTGGGGCATGTTTGGGTATATGCTTCTCACAAACCGGAGCTTCTCACAACAAGCATGATGGTTTTTGGTAGGGAACGTCCCACCTTTGGGGACGAAACGATATCCATTGCCTCTTATTGCTTTCAAGTTTTTTTCTCGTGTCAACAAAGAACAACAGGAGTGTTGTGTGCATTTTTGTGATTTTCGGGGTTCCTTTGGAAATTTTTATGCATCAAGTGAGTTTTCAATGCATTTATGTGCATAATTCAAATTTGAACTACATGCGCATGCCCCAGTGCATATAAACTGGTTGAAAAATCAAATCTGTGTCCTTGGGTGCATGCTTAGGTCCCTTGCAAGAAATGGGAAAGAATTTCAAACACCAGGGCACCGTTGATTGCCGGCAAAACATTGAGATGCCTGGTTTTTAAATTCTAGTAAATACAAAAGTCATCTGAAATTCATGAAACATGGAATGCTATCATGGAGCGGCATCAACATGCCGTGGTACAAGTTTTGTCCCATTTGGGGCATGTTTGGGTATATGCTTCTCACAAACCGGAGCTTCTCACAACAAGCATGATGGTTTTTGGTAGGGAACGTCCCACCTTTGGGGACGAAACGATATCCATTGCCTCTTATTGCTTTCAAGTTTTTTTCTCGTGTCAACATAGAACAACCGGAGTGTTGTGTGCATTTTTGTGATTTTTCGTTGTTTGTTTGGACATTTTTATGCATTAAGTGAGTTTTCAATGAATTTATGTGCATAATTCAAATTTGAACTACATGCGCATGCTCCAGTGCATATAAACTGGTTGAATAATCAAATCTGTGTCCTTGGGTGCATGGTTAGGTCCTTTGCAAGAAATGGGAATGAATTTCAAAAACCAAGGCACCGTTGATTGCCGCCAAGACATTGAGATGCCTGGTTTTTAAATTCTTGTAAATCCAAAACTCGTCTGAAATTCATGAAACTTGTCATGCTATCATGGAGCGGCATCAACATGCAGTGGTACAAATTTGTCCCATTTTGGGCAGGTTTGGGTATATGCGTCTCACAAACCGGAGCTTCTCACAGTAAGCATGATGGTTTCGGTAGGGAACGTCCCAACTTTGGGGACGAAACAATATCCATTGCCTCTTATTGCTTTCAATTTTTTCTCTCGTGCCAACATAGAACAACAGGAGTGTTGTCTGAATTCTTGTGATTTTTCGGGGTTCGTTTGGACATTTTTATGCATTAACTGAGTTTTCAATGCATTTGTGTGCATAATTCAAATTTGAACTCCACGCGCATGCTCCAGTGCATGTAAATTGGTTGAATAATCAAATATGTGTCCTTGGGTGCATGCTTAGGTCCCATGCAAGAAATGGGAATGAATTTCACACCAGGGCACTGTTGATTGCCGGCAAAATATTGAGATGCCTGGTTTTTAAATTCTAGTAAATCCAAAACTCGTCTGAAATTCATGAAACTTGGCATGCTATAATGCAGAGGCATCAACATGTAGTGGTACAAATTTTGTCCCATTTGGGGCAGGTTTGGGTATATGCTTCTCACAAACCGGAGCTTCTCACAATAAGCCTGATGGTTTGGTAGGGAACGTCCCACCTTTGGGGACGAAACAGTATCCATTGCCTCTTATTGCTTTCAATTTTTTTCTCGTGCCAACATAGAACTACTGGAGTGTTGTGTGAATTCTTGTGATTTTTTGGGGTTCGTTTGGACATTTTTATGCATTAACTGAGTTTTTAATGCCTTTATGTGCATAATTCAAATTTGAACTACACGCGCATGCTCCAGTGCATATAAATTAGTTTAAACAATCAAATCTGTGTCCTTGGGTGCATGCCAATGTCCCATACAAGAAATGGGAATGAATTTCAAACGCCAGGGCACCGTTGATTGCCGGCAAAACATTGAGATGCCTGGTTTTTAAATTCTAGTAAATCCAAAACTCGTTTGAAATTAATGAAACTTGGCATGCTATCATGGAGCGGCATCAACATGCCGTGGTACAAATTTTGTCCCATTTGGGGGCAGGTTTGGGTATATGCTTCTCACAAATCGGAGCTTCTCACAACAAGCATGATGGTTTTCGGTAGGGAACGTCCCACCTTTGGGGACGAAACGATATCCATTGCCTCTTATAGCTTTCAAGTTTTTTTCTCGTGTCAACAAAGAACAACAGGAGTGTTGTGTGCATTTTTCTGATTTTTCGGGGTTCGTTTGGAAATTTTTCTGCATCAAGTGAGTTTTCAATGCATTTATGTGCATAATTCAAATTTGAACTACATGCGCATGCCCCAGTGCATATAAACTGGTTGGAAAATCAAATCTGTGTCCTTGGGTGCATGCTTAGGTCCCTTGCAAGAAATGGGTTAGAATTTCAAACACATGGGCACCGTTGATTGCCGGCAAAACATTGAGATGCCTGGTTTTTAAATTCTAGTAAATACAAAAGTCATCTGAAATTCATGAAACTTGGAATGCTATCATGGAGCGGCATCAACATGCCGTGGTACAAGTTTTGTCCCATTTGGGGCATGTTTGGGTATATGCTTCTCACAAACCGGAGCTTCTCACAACAAGCATGATGGTTTTGGTAGGGAACGGCCCACCTTTGGGGACGAAACGATATCCATTGCCTCTTATTGCTTTCAAGTTTTTTTCTCGTGTCAACATAGAACAACCGGAGTGTTGTGTGCATTTTTGTGATTTTTCGTTGTTTGTTTGGACATTCTTATGCATTAAGTGAGTTTTCAATGCATTTATGTGCATAATTCAAATTTGAACTACATGCGCATGCTCTAGTGCATATAAACTGGTTGAATAATCAAATCTGTGTCCTTGGGTGCATGGTTAGGTCCTTTGCAAGAAATGGGAATGAATTTCAAACACCAAGGCACCGTTGATTGCCGGCAAGACATTGAGATGCCTGGTTTTTAAATTCTTGTAAATCCAAAACTCGTCTGAAATTCATGAAACTTGTCATGCTATCATGGAGCGGCATCAACATGCAGTGGTACAAATTTGTCCCATTTGGGGCAGGTTTCGGTATATGCGTCTCACAAACCGGAGCTTCTCACAGTAAGCATGATGGTTTCGGTAGGGATTGTCCCAACTTTGGGGACGAAACAATATCCATTGCCTCTTATTGCTTTCAATTTTTTCTCACGTGCCAACATAGAACAACAGGAGTGTTGTGTGAATTCTTGTGACTTTTCGGGGTTCGTTTGGACATTTTTATGCATTAACTGAGTTTTCAATGCATTTGTGTGCATAATTCAAATTTGAACTACACGCGCATGCTCCAGTGCATATAAATTGGTTGAAAAATCAAATATGTGTCCTTGGGTGCATGCTTAGGTCCCATGCAAGAAATGGGAATGAATTTCAAATACCAGGGCACTGTTGATTGCCGGCAAAACATTGAGATGCCTGGTTTTCAAATTCTAGTAAATCCAAAACTCGTCTGAAATTCATGAAACCTGGCATGCTATCATGGAGAGGCATCAACATGCCGTGGTACAAGTTTTGTCCCATTTGGGGCAGGTTTGGGTATATGCTTCTCACAAACCGGAGCTTCTCACAACAAGCATGATGGTTTTTGGTAGGGAACGCCCCACCTTTGGGGATGAAACGATATCCATTGCCTCTTATTGCTTTCAAGTTTTTTTCTCGTGTCAACATAGAACAACCGGAGTGTTGTGTGCATTTTTTGATTTTTCGGGGTTCGTTCGGACATTTTTATGCATTAAGTGAGTTTTCAATGCATTTATGTGCATAATTCAAATTTGAACTACATGCGCATGCTCGAGTGCATATAAACTGGTTGAATAATCAAATCTGTGTCCTTGGGTGCATGGTTAGGTCCTTTGCAACAAATGGGAATGAATTTCAAACACCAAGGCACCGTTGATTGCCGGCAAGACAATGAGATGCCTGGTTTTTAAATTCTTGTAAATCCAAAACTCGTCTGAAATTCATGAAACTTGTCATGCTATCATGGAGCGGCATCGACATGCAGTGGTACATATTTGTTCCATTTGGGGCAGGTTTCGGTATATGCGTCTCACAAACCGGAGCTTCTCACAGTAAGCATGATGGTTTCGGTAGGGAACGTCCCAACTTTGGGGACGAAACAATATCCATTGCCTCTTATTGCTTTCAATTTTTTCTCTCGTGCCAACAAAGAACAACAGGAGTGTTGTGTGAATTCTTGTGATTTTTCGGGGTTCGTTTGGACATTTTTATGCATTAACTGAGTTTTCAATGCATTTGTGTGCATAATTCAAATTTGAACTACACGCGCATGCTCCAGTGCATATAAATTGCTTGAAAAATCAAATATGTGTCCTTGGGTGCATTCTAAGGTCCCATGCAAGAAATGGGAATGAATTTCAAACACCAGGGCACTGTTGATTGCCGGCAAAACATTGAGATGCCTGGTTTTTAAATTCTAGTAAATCCAAAACTCGTCTGAAATTCATGAAACTTGGCATGCTATCATGGAGAGGCATCAACATGCCGTGGTACAAGTTTTGTCCCATTTGGGGCAGGTTTGGGTATATGCTTCTCACAAACCGGAGCTTCTCACAACAAGCATGATGGTTTTTGGTAGGGAACGTCCCACCTTTGGGGACGAAATAATATCCATTGCCTCTTATAGCTTTCAAGTTTTTTTCTCGTGTCAACATAGAACAACAGGAGTGTTGTGTGCATTTTTGTGATTTTTCGGGGGTTGTTTGGAAATTTTTATGCATCAAGTGAGTTTTCAATGCATTTATGTGCATAATTCAAATTTGAACTACATGCGCATGCCCCAGTGCATATAGACTGGTTGAAAAATCAAATCTGTGTCCTTGGGTGCATGCTTAGGTCCTTTGCAAGAAATGGGAAAGAATTTCAAACACCAGGGCACCGTTGATTGCCGGCAAAACATTGAGATGCCTGGTTTTTCAATTCTAGTAAATACAAAAGTCATCTGAAATTCATGAAACTTGGCATGCTATCATGGAGCGGCATCAAGATGCCGTGGTACAAGTTTTGTCCCATTTGGGGTAGGTTTGGGTATATGCTTCTCACAACAAGCATGATGGTTTTTGGTAGGGAACGTCCCACCTTTGGGGACGAAACGATATCCATTGCCTCTTATAGCTTTCAAGTTTTTTTCTCGTCTCAACAAAGAACAACAGGAGTGTTGTGTGCATTTTTGTGATTTTTCGGGGTTCCTTTGGAAATTTTTATGCATCAAGTGAGTTTTCAATGCATTTATGTGCATAATTCAAATTTGAACTACATGCGCATGCCCCAGTGCATATAAACTGGTTGAAAAATCAAATCTGTGTCCTTGGGTGCATGCTTAGGTCCCTTGCAAGAAATGGGCAAGAATTTAAAACACCAGGGCACCGTTGATTGCCGGCAAAACATTGAGATGCCTGGTTTTTAAATTCTAGTAAATACAAAAGTCATCTGAAATTCATGAAACTTGGAATCCTATCATGGAGCGGCATCAACATGCCGTGGTACAAGTTTTGTTCCATTTGGGGCATGTTTGGGTATATGCTTCTCACAAACCGGACCTTCTCACAACAGGCATGATGGTTTTTGGTAGGGAACGTCCCACCTTTGGGGACGAAACGATAGCCATTGCCTCTTATTGCTTTCAAGTTTTTTTCTCGTGTCAACATAGAACAACCGAAGTGTTGTGTGCATTTTTGTGATTTTTCGTTGTTTGTTTGGACATTCTTATGCATTAAGTGAGTTTTCAATGCATTTATGTGCATAATTCAAATTTGAACTACATGCGCATGCTCCAGTGCATATAAACTGGTTGAATAATCAAATTTGTGTCCTTGGGTGCATGGATAGGTCCTTTGCAAGAAATGGGAATGAATTTCAAACACCAAGGCACCGTTGATTGCCGCCAAGACATTGAGATGTCTAGTTTTTAAAGTCTTGTAAATCCAAAACTCGTCTGAAATTCATGAAACTTGTCATGCTATCATGGAGCGGCATCAACATGCAGTGGTACAAATTTTGTCCCATTTGGGGCAGGTTTGGGTATATGCTTCTCACAAACCGGAGCTTCTCACAAGAAGCATGATAGTTTTCGGTAGGGAACGTCCCACCTTTGGGGACGAAACGATATCCATTGCCTCTTATAGCTTTCAAGTTTTTTTTCTCGTGTCAACAAAGAACAACAGGAGTGTTGTGTGCATTTTTGTGATTTTTCAGGGTTCCTTTGGAAATTTTTATGCATCAAGTGAGTTTTCAATGCATTTATGTGCATAATTCAAATTTGAACTACATGCGCATGCCCCACTGCATATAAACTGGTTGAAAAATCAAATCTGTGTCCTTGGGTGCATGCTTAGGTCCCTTGCAAGAAATGGGAAAGAATTTCAAACAACAGGGCACCGTTGATTGCCGGCAAAACATTGAGATGCCTGGTTTTTAAATTCTAGTAAGTACAAAAGTCATCTGAAATTCATGAAACTTGGAATGCTATCATGGAGCGGCATCAACATGCCGTGGTACAAGTTTTGTCCCATTTGGGGCATGTTTGGGTATATGCTTCTCACAAACCGGAGCTTCTCACAACAAGCATGATGGTTTTTGGTAGGGAACGTCCCACCTTTGGGGACGAAACGATATCCATTGCCTCTTATTGCTTTCAAGTTTTTTTCTCGTGTCAACATAGAACAACCGGAGTGTTGTGTGCATTTTTGTGATTTTTCGTTGTTTGTTTGGACATTTTTATGCATTAAGTGAGTTTTCAATGAATTTACGTGCATAATTCAAATTTGAACTACATGCGCATGCTCCAGTGCATATAAACTGGTTGAATAATCAAATTTGTGTCCTTGGGTGCATGGTTAGGTCCTTTGCAAGAAATGGGAATGAATTTCAAAAACCAAGGCACCGTTGATTGCCGCCAAGACATTGAGATGCCTTGTTTTTAAATTCTAGTAAATTCAAAACTCGTATGAAATTCATGAAACTTGTCATGCTATCATGGAGCGGCATCATCATGCAGTGGTACAAATTTGTCCCATTTGGGGCAGGTTTGGGTATATGCGTCTCACAAACCGGAGCTTCCCACAGTAAGCATGATGGTTTTGGTAGGGAACGTCCCAACTTTGGGGACGAAACAATATCCATTGCCTCTTATTGCTTTCAATTTTTTCTCTCGTGCCAACATAGAACAACAGGAGTGTTGTGTGAATTCTTGTGATTTTTCGGGGTTCGTTTGGACATTTTTATGCATTAACTGAGTTTTCAATGCATTTGTGTGCATAATTCAAATTTGAACTCCACGCGCATGCTCCAGTGCATGTAAATTGGTTGAAAAATCAAGTATGTGTCCTTGGGTGCATGCTTAGGTCCCATGCAAGAAATGGGAATGAATTTCACACCAGGGCACTGTTGATTGCCGGCAAAATATTGAGATGCCTGGTTTTTAAATTCTAGTAAATCCAAAACTCGTCTAAAATTCATGAAACTTGGCATGCTATCATGCAGAGGCATCAACATGCAGTGGTACAAATTTTGTCCCATTTGGGGCAGGTTTGGGTATATGCTTCTCACAAACCGGAGCTTCTCACAATAAGCCTGATGGTTTGGTAGGGAACGTCCCACCTTTGGGGACGAAACAATATCCATTGCCTCTTATTGCTTTCAATTTTTTTCTCGTGCCAACATAGAACTACTGGAGTGTTGTGTGAATTCTTGTGATTTTTCGGGGTTCATTTGGACATTTTTATGCATTAACTGAGTTTTCAATGCATTTATGTGCATAATTCAAATTTGAACTACACGCGCATGCTCCAGTGCATATAAATTAGTTTAAACAATCAAATCTATGTCCTTGGGTGCATGCTAATGTCCCATACAAGAAATGGGAATGAATTTCAAACGCCAGGGCACCGTTGATTGCCGGCAAAACATTGAGATGCCTGGTTTTTAAATTCTAGTAAATCCAAAACTCGTTTGAAATTAATGAAACTTGGCATGCTATCATGGAGCGGCATCAACATGCCGTGGTACAAATTTTGTCCCATTTGGGGGCAGGTTTGGGTATATGCTTCTCACAAATCGGAGCTTCTCACAACAAGCATGATGGTTTTCGGTAGGGAACGTCCCACCTTTGGGGACGAAACGATATCCATTGCCTCTTATTGCTTTCAAGTTTTTTTTCTCGTGTCAACATAGAACAACAGGAGTGTTGTGTGCATTTTTGTGATTTTTCGGGGTTCGTTTGGACGTTTTTATGCATTAAGTGAGTTTTCAATGCATTTATGTGCATAATTCAAATTTGAACTACATGCGCATGGTCCAGTGCATATAAATTGGTTGAAAAACCAAATCTGTGTCCTTGGGTGCATGCTTAGGTCCCATGCAAGAAATGGGAATGAATTTCAAACATCAGGGCCCCGTTGATTGCCGGCAAGACATTGAGATGCCTGGTTTTAACTTCTAGTTAATCCAAAACTCGTCTGAAAATTCATGAAACTTGGCATGCTATCATGGAGCGGCATCAACATGTCGTGGTACAAATTTTGTCCCATTTGGGGCAGATTTGGCTATATGCTTCTCATAAACCGGAGCTTCTCACAACAAGCATGATGGTTTTCGGTAGGGAACGTCCCACCTTTGGGGACGAAACGATATCCATTGCCTCTTATAGCTTTCAAGTTTTTTTCTTGTGTCAACAAAGAACAACAGGAGTGTTGTGTGCATTTTTGTGATTTTTTGGGGTTCGTTTGGAAATTTTTATGCATCAAGTGAGTTTTCAATGCATTTATGTGCATAATTCAAATTTGAACTACATGCGCATGCCCCAGTGCATATAAACAGGTTGAAAAATCAAATCTGTGTCCTTGGGTGCATGCTTAGGTCCCTTGCAAGAAATGGGAAAGAATTTCAAACACCAGGGCACCGTTGATTGCCGGCAAAACATTGAGATGCCTGGTTTTTAAATTCTAGTAAATACAAAAGTCATCTGAAATTCATGAAACTTGGAATGCTATCATGGAGCGGCATCAACATGCCGTGGTACAAGTTTTGTCCCATTTGGGGCATGTTTGGGTATATGCTTCTCACAAACCGGAGCTTCTCACAACAAGCATGATGGTTTTGGTAGGGAACGTCCCACCTTTGGGGACGAAACGATATCCATTGCCTCTTATTGCTTTCAAGTTTTTTTCTCGTGTCAACATAGAACAACCGGAGTGTTGTGTGCATTTTTGTGATTTTTCGTTGTTTGTTTAGACATTTTTTATGCATTAAGTGAGTATTCAATGCATTTATGTGCATAATTCAAATTTGAACTACACGCGCATGCTCCAGTGCATATAAACTGGTTGAATAATCAAATCTGTGTCCTTGGGTGCATGGTTAGGTCCTTTGCAAGAAATGGGAATGAATTTCAAACACCAAGGCACCGTTGATTGCCGGCAAGACATTGAGATGCCTGGTTTTTAAATTCTTGTAAATCCAAAACTCGTCTGAAATTCATGAAACTTGTCATCCTATCATGGAGCGGCATCAACATGCAGTGGTACAAATTTGTCCCATTTGGGGCAGGTTTGGGTATATGCGTCTCACAAACCGGAGCTTCTCATAGTAAGCATGATGGTTTCGGTAGGGAACGTCCCAACTTTGGGGACGAAACAATATCGATTGCCTCTTATTGCTTTCAATTTTTTCTCTCGTGCCAACATAGAACTACAGGAGTGTTGTCTGAATTCTTGTGATTTTTCGGGGTTCGTTTGGACATTTTTATGCATTAACTGAGTTTTCAATGCATTTGTGTGCATAATTCAAATTTGAACTACACGCGCATGCTCTAGTGCATGTAAATTGGTTGAAAAATCAAATATGTGTCCTTGGGTGCATGCTTAGGTCCCATGCAAGAAATGAGAATGAATTTCAAACACTAGGGCATTGTTGATTGCCGGCAAAATATTGAGATGCCTGGTTTTTAAATTCCAGTAAACCAAAACTCGTCTGAAATTCATGAAACTTGGCATGCTATCATGCAGAGGCATCAACATGCAGTCGTACAAATTTTGTCCCATTTGGGGCAGGTTTGGGTATATGCTTCTCACAAACCGGAGCTTCTCACAATAAGCATGATGGTTTGGTAGGGAATGTCCCACCTTTGGGGACGAAACAATATCGATTGCCTCTTATTGCTTTCAATTTTTTCTCTCGTGCCAACATAGAACTACAGGAGTGTTATCTGAATTCTTGTGATTTTTCGGGGTTCGTTTGGACATATTTATGCATTAACTGAGTTTTCAATGCATTTGTGTGCATAATTCAAATTTGAACTACACGCGCATGGTCCAGTGCATATAAATTGGTTGAAAAACCAAATCTGTGTCCTTGGGTGCATGCTTAGGTCCCATGCAAGAAATGGGAATGAATTTCAAACATCAGGGCCCCGTTCATTGCCGGCAAGACATTGAGATGCCTCGTTTTTAAATTCTAGTAAATCCAAAACTCGTCTGAAAATTCATGAAACTTGGCATGCTATCATGGAGCGGCATCAACATGTCGTGGTACAAATTTTGTCCCATTTGGGGCAGGTTAGGGTATATGCTTCTCACAAACCGGAGCTTCTCACAACAAGCATGATGGTTTTTGGTAGGGAACGTCCCACCTTTGGGGACGAAACGATATCCATTGCCTCTTATAGCTTTCAAGTTTTTTTCTCATCTCAACAAAGAACAACAGGAGTGTTGTGTGCATTTTTGTGATTTTTCGGGGTTCCTTTGGAAATTTTTATGCATCAAGTGAGTTTTCAATGCATTTATGTGCATAATTCAAATTTGAACTACATGCGCATGCCCCAGTGCATATAAACTGGTTGAAAAATCAAATCTGTGTCCTTGGGTGCATGCTTAGGTCCCTTGCAAGAAATGGGAAAGAATTTCAAACACCAGGGCACCGTTGATTGCCGGCAAAACATTGAGATGCCTGGTTTTTAAATTCTTGTAAATACAAAAGTCATCTGAAATTCATGAAACTTGGAATGCTATCATGGAGCGGCATCAACATGTCCTGGTACAAGTTTTGTCCCATTTGGGGCATGTTTGGGTATATGCTTCTCACAAACCGGAGCTTCTCACAACAAGCATGATGGTTTTTGGTAGGGAACGTCCCACCTTTGGGGATGAAACGATATCCATTGCCTCTTATTACTTTCAAGTTTTTTTCTCGTGTCAACATAGAACAACAGGAGTGTTGTGTGCATTTTTGTGATTTTTCGTTGTTTGTTTGGACATTTTTATGCATTAAGTGAGTTTTCAATGCATTTATGTGCATAATTCATATTTGAACTACATGCGCATGCTCCAGTGCATATAAACTGGTTGAATAATCAAATCTGTGTCCTCGGGTGCATGGTTAGGCACCTTGCAAGAAATGGGAATGAATTTCGAACAGCAGGGCACCGTTGATTGCCGGCAAAACATTGAGATGCCTGCTTTTTAAATTCTAGTAAATTCAAAACTCATCTGAAATTCATGAAACTTGGCATGCTATCATGTAGCGGCATCAACATGCAGTGGCACAAATTTTGTCCCATTTGGTGCAGGTTTGGGTATATGCGTCTCACAAACCAGAGCTTCTCACAATAAGCATGATGGTTTCGGTAGGGAACGTCCCAACTTCGGGGACGAAACAATATCCATTGCCTCTTACTGCTTTCAGTTTTTTTCTCATGCCAACATAGAACAACAGGAGTGTTGTGTGAATTCTTGTGATTTTTCAGGGTTCGTTTGGACATTTTTATGCATTAACTGAGTTTTCAATGCATTTGTGTGCATAATTCAACTTTGAACTACGCGCGCATGCTCCAGTGCATATAAATTGGTTGAAAAATCAAATCTGTGTCCTTGGGTGCACGCTTAGGTCCCATGCGAGAAATGGGAATGAATTTCAAACACCAGGGCACTGTTGATTGCTGGGAAAAAATTGAGATGCCTGGTTTTTAAATTCTAGTAAATCCAAAACTCGTCTGAAATTCATGAAACATGGCATGCTATCATGGAGTGGCATCAACATGCAGTGGTACAAATTTTGTCCCATCTGGGGCAGGTTTGGGTATATGCTTCTCACAAACCGGAGCTTCTCACAATAAGCATGATGGTTTCGGTAGGGAACGTCCCACGTTTAGGGACGAATATCCATTGCCTCTTACTGCTTTCAGTTTTTTTCTCCTGGCAACATAGAACTACAGCAGTGTTGTGTGAATTCTTGTGATTGTTCGGGGTTCGTTTGGACATTTTTATGCATTAACTGAGTTTTCAATGTATTTATGTGCATAATTCAAATTTGAACTACACGCATTAGTTAAAAAATCAAATCTATGTCCTTGGGTGCATGCTAATGTCCCATGCGAGAAATGGGAATGAATTCAAACTCCAGGGCACCGTTGATTGCCGGTAAAACATTGAGATGCCTGGTTTTTAAATTCTAGTAAATCCAAAACTCGTTTGAAATTCATGAAACTTGGCATGCTATCATGGAGCGGCATCAACATGCCATGGTACAAATTTTGTCCCATTTGGGGCAGGTTTGGGTATATGCTTCTCACAAATCGGAGCTTCTCACAACAGGCATGATGGTTTTCGGTAGGGAACGTCCCACCTTTGTGGACGAAACGATATCCATTCCCTCTTATTGCTTTCAAGTTTTTTTCTCGTGTCAACATAGAACAACAGGAGTGTTGTGTGAATTCTTGTGATTTTTCAGCGTTCGTTTGGACGTTTTTATGCATTAACTGAGTTTTCAATGCATTTGTGTGCGTAATTCAAATTTGAACTACACGCGCATGCGCCAGTGCATATAAGTTGGTTGAAAAATCAAATTTGTGTCCTTGGGTGCATCCTTAGTTCCCATGCAAAAAATGGGAATGAATTTCAAACACCAGGGCACTGTTGATTGCCGGCAAAACATTGAGATGCCTGGTTTTTAAATTCTAGTAAATCCAAAACTCGTCTGAAATTCAAGAAACTTGGCATGCTATCATGGAGCGGCATCAACATGCAGTGGTACAAATTTTGTCCCATTTGGCGCAGGTTTGGGTATATGCTTCTCACAAACCGGAGCTTCTCACTATAAGCATGATGGTTTCGGTAGGGAACGTCCCACGTTTAGGGACGAAACAATATCCATTGCCTCTTACTGCTTTCAGTTTTTTTCTCCTGGCAACATAGAACTACAAGAGTGTTGTGTGAATTCTTGTGATTGTTCGGGGTTCGTTTGGACATTTTTATGCATTAATTGAGTTTTCAATGTATTTATGTGCATAATTCAAATTTGAACTACACGCGCATGCTCCAGTACATATAAATTAGTTAAAAAATCAAATCTATGTCCTTGGGTGCATGCTAATGTCCCATGCAAGAAATGGGAATGAATTCAAACTCCAGGGCACCGTTGATTGCGGGCAAAACATTGAGATGCCTTCAAGTTTTTTTCTCGTGTCAACAAAGAACAACAGGAGTGTTGTGTGCATTTTTGTGATTTTTCGGGGTTCGTTTGGACATTCTTACGCATCAAGTGAGTATTCAATGCATTTATGTGCATAATTCTAATTTGAACAACATGCGCATGCTCCAGTGCATATAAACTGGTTGAAAAACCAAATCTGTGTCCTTGGCTGCATGCTTAGGTCCCTTGCAAGAAATGGGAAAGAATTTCAAACACCAGGGCACCGTTGATTGCCGGCAAAACATTGAGATTCCTGGTTTTTAAATTCTAGTAAATACAAAAGTCATCTGAAATTCATGAGACTTGGAATGCTATCATGGAGCGGCATCAACATGCCGTGGTACAAGTTTTGTCCCATTTGGGGCATGTTTGGGTATATGCTTCTCAAAAACCGGAGCTTCTCACAACAAGCATGATGGTTTTTGGTAGGGAACGTCCCACCTTTGGGGACGAAACGATATCCATTGCCTCTTATAGCTTTCAAGTTTTTTTCTCGTGTCAACAAAGAACAACCGGAGTGTTGTGTGCATTTTTGTGATTTTTCGTGGTTCGTTTGGAAATTTTTATGCATCAAGTGAGTTCTCAATGCATTTATGTGCATAATTAAAATTTGAACTACATGCGCATGCCCCAGTGCATATAAACTGGTTGAAAAATCAAATATGTGTCCTTGGGTGCATGCTTAGGTACCATGCAAGAAATGGGAATGAATTTCAAACACAAGGGCACCGTTGATTGCCGGCAAAACATTGAGATGCCTGGTTTTTAAATTCTACTAAATCCAAAACTCGTCTGAAATTCATGAAACTTGGCATGCTATCATGGAGCGGCATCAACATGTCGTGGTACAAATATTGTCCCATTTGGGGCAGGTTTGGGTATATGCTTCTCACAAACCGGAGCTTCTCAGAACAAGCATGATGGTTTTCGGTAGGGAACGTCCCACCTTTGGGGACGAAACGATATCCATTGCCTCTTACTGCTTTCAGGTTTTTTCTCGTGCCAACATAGAACAACGGGAGTGTTGTGTGAATTTTTGTGATTTTTCGGGGTTCGTTTGGACATTTTTATGAATTAACTGAGTTTTCAATGCATTTATGTGCATAATTCAAATTTGAAAAACATGCGCATGCTCAAGTGCATATAAATTGGTTGAAAAATCAAATATGTGTCCTTGGGTGCAAGCTTAGGTCCCATGCAAGAAATGGGAATGAATTTCAAACACCAGAGCACCGTTGATTGCCGGCAAAACATTGAGATGCCTGGTTTTTAAATTCTAGTAAATCCAAAACTCGTCGGAAATTCATGAAACTTGGCATGCTATAATGGAGAGGCATCAACAAGCCGTGGTACAAATTTTGTCCCATTTGGGGCATGTTTGGGTATATGCTTCTCACAAATCGGAGCTTCTCACAACAAGCATGATGGTTTTCGGTAGGGAACGTCCCACCTTTGGGGACGAAACGATATCCATTGCCTCTTATAGCTTTCAAGTTTTTTTCTCGTGGCAACAAAGAACAACAGGAGTGTTGTGTGCATTTTTGTGAATTTTCGGGGTTCGTTTGGAAATTTTTATGCATGAACTGAGAAATTTTGAACTACATGCTCATGCTCCAGTGCATATAAACTGGTTGAAAATCAAATCTGTGTCCTTGGGTGCATGCTTAGGTCCCTTGCAAGAAATGGGAAAGAATTTCAAACACCAGGGCACCGTTGATTGCCGGCAAAACATTGAGATGCCTGGTTTTTAAATTCTAGTAAATCCAAAACTCGTCGGAAATTCATGAAACTTGGCATGCTATCACGGAGATGTATCAACATGCCGTGGTACAAATTTTGTCCCATTTGGGGCAGGTTTGGGTATATGCTTCTCACAAACCGGACCTTCTCACAACAAGTATGATGATTTTTGGTAGGGAACGTCCCATGTTTGGGGACGAAACCATATCCATTGCCTCTTAATGCTTTCAAGTTTTTTCTCATGTCAACATAGACAACCGGAGTGTTGTGTGCATTTTTGTGATCTTTCTGGGTTCGCTTGGACATTTTTATGCATTAACTGAGTTTTCAATGCATTTATGTGCATAATTCAAATTTGAACTACATGCGCATGCTCCAGTGCATATAAATTGGTTGAAAAACCAATTATGTGTCCTTGGGTGCATGCTTAGGTCCCATGCAAGAAATGGGAATGAATTTCAAACATCTGGGCCCCGTTGATTGCTGGCAAGACATTGAGATGCCTGGTTTTCAAATTCTAGTAAATCCAAAACTCGTCTGAAAATTCATGAAACTTGGCATGCTATCATGGAGCGGCATCAACATGTCGTGGTACAAATTTTGTCCCATTTGGGGCAGGTTTGGGTATATGCTTCTCACAAACCGGAGCTTCTCACAACAAGCATGATGGTTTTCGGTAGGGAACGTCCCACCTTTGGGGACGAAACGATATCCATTGCCTCTTATAGCTTTCAAGTTTTTTTCTCGTGTCAACAAAGAACAACAGGAGTGTTGTGTGCATTTTTGTGATTTTTCGGGGTTCGTTTGGAAATATTTATGCATCAAGTGAGTTTTTAATGCATTTATGTGCATAATTCAAATTTGAACTACGTGCGCATGCCCCAGTGCATATAAACTGGTTGAAAAATCAAATCTGTGTCCTTGGGTGCATGCTTAGGTCCCTTGCAAGAAATGGGAAAGAATTTCAAACACCAGGGCACCGTTGATTGCCGGCAAAACATTGAGATGCCTGGTTTTTAAATTCTAGTAAATCCAAAACTCGTCGGAAATTCATTAAACTTGGCATGCTATCATGGAGAGGCATCAGCATGCCGTGGTACAAATTTTGTCCCATTTGGGGCAGGTTTGGGTATATGCTTCTCACAAACCGGAGCTTCTCACAATAAGCATGATGATTTTTGGTAGGGAACGTCCCACCTTTGGGGACAAAACGATATCCATTGCCTCTTATTGCTTTCAAATTTTTTTCTCATGTCAACAAAGAACAACAGGAGTGTTGTGTGCATTTTTGTGATTTTTCGGGGTTCGTTTGCACATTTTTATGCATCAAGTGAGTTTTCAATGCATTTATGTGCATAGTTCATATTTGAACTACATGTGCATGCTCCAGTGCATATAAATTGGTTGAAAAATCAAATCTGTGTCCTTGGGTGCATGCTTAGGTCCCATGCAAGAAATAGGAATGAATTTCAAACACCAGGGCACCGTTGATTGCCGGCAAAACATAGAGATGCCTGGTTCTTAAATTCTAGTAAATCCAAAACTCGTCGGAAATTCATGAAACTTGGCATGCTATCATGGAGAGGCATCAACATGCCGTGATACAAATTTTGTCCCATTTGGGGCAGGTTTGGGTATATGCTTCTCACAAACCGGACCTTCTCACAACAAGCATGATGATTTTTGGTAGGGAACATCCCACCTTTGGGGACGAAACAATATCCATTTCCCCTTATTGCTTTCAAGTTTTTTTCTCGTGTCAACAAAGAACAACAGGAGTGTTGTGTGCATTTTTGTGATTTTTCGGGGTTCGTTTGGACATTTTTATGCATCAAGTGAGTTTTCAATGCATTTATGTGCATAATTCAAATTTGAACCACATGTGCATGCTCCAGTGCATATAAATTGGTTGAAAAATCAAATCTGTGTCCTTGGGTGCATGCTTAGGTCCCATGCAAGAAATGGGAATGAATTTCAAACACAAGGGCACCGTTTATTGCCGGCAAAACATTGAGATGCCTGGTTTTTAAATTCTAGTAAATCCAAAACTCGTCGGAAATTCATGAAACTTGGTATGCTATCATGGAGCGGCATCAACATGCCGTGGTACAAATTTTCTCCCATTTGGGGCAGGTTTGGGTATATGCTTCTCTCAAACCGAAGCTTCTCGCAACAAGCATGATGGTTTTTGGTAGGGAACGTCCCACCTTTGGGGACGAAACGATATCCATTGCCTCTTATTGCTTTCAAGTTTTTTTCTCGTGTCAACATAGAACAACAGGAGTGTTGTGTGCATTTTTGTGATTTTTCGGGGTTCGTTTGGACATTTTTATGCATTAACTGAGTTTTCAATGCATTTATGTGCATAATTCAAATTTTAACTACATGCGCATGCTCCAGTGCATATAAATTGGTTGAAAAATCAAATATGTGTCCTTGGGTGCATGCTTAGGTCCCATGCAAGAAATGGGAATGAATTTCAAACACCAGAGCACCGTTGATTGCCGGCAAAACATTGAGATGCCTGCTTTTTAAATTCTAGTAAATCCAAAACTTGTCTGAAATTCATGAAACTTGGCATGCTTTAATGGAGAGGCATCAACATGCCGTGGTACAAATTTTGTCCCATTTGGGGCAGGTTTGGGTATATGCTTCTCACAAACCGGAGCTTCACACAACAAGCATGATGGTTTTCGGTAGGGAACGTCCCACCTTTGGGGACGAAACGATATCCATTGCCTCTTATAGCATTCAAGTTTTTTTCTCGTGTCAACAAAGAACAACTGGAGTGTTGTGTGCATTCTTGTGATTTTTCAGGGTTCGTTTGGAAATTTTTATGCATGAAGTGAGTTTTCAATGCATTTATGTGCATATTTCAAATTTGAACTACATGCGCATGCTCCAGTGCATATAAACTGGTTGAAAAATCAAATCTGTGTCCTTGGGTGCATGCTTAGGCCCCTTCAAGAAATGGGAATGAATTTTAAACACAAGGGCACCGTTGATTGCCGGCAAAACATTGAGATGCCTGGTTTTTAAATTCTAGTAAATCCAAAACTCGTCGAAAATTCATGAAACTTGGTATGCTATCATGGAGCGGCATCAACATGCTGTGGACAAACTTTGTCCCATTTGGGGCAGGTTTGGGTATATGCTTCTCTCAAACCGAAGCTTCTCACAACAAGCATGATGGTTTTTGGTAGGGAACGTCCCACCTTTGGGGACGAAACGATATCCATTGCCTCTTATTGCTTTCAAGTTTTTTTCTTGTGTCAACATAGAACAACAGGAGTGTTGTGTGCATTTTTGTGATTTTTCGGGGTTCGTTTGGACATTTTTATGCATTAACTGAGTTTTCAATGCATTTATGTGCATAATTCAAATTTTAACTACATGCCATCCTCCAGTGCATATAAATTGGTTGAAAAATCAAATATGTGTCCTTGGGTGCATGCTTAGGTCCCATGCAAGAAATGGGAACGAATTTCAAACACCAGAGCACCGTTGATTGCCAGCAAAACATTGAGATGCCTGGTTTTTAAATTCTGGTAAATCCAAAACTTGTCTGAAATTCATGAAACTTGGCATGCTATAATGGAGATGCATCAACATGCCGTGGTACAAATTTTGTCCCATTTGGGGCAGGTTTCGGTATATGCTTCTCACAAACCGGAGCTTCTCACAACAAGCATGATGGTTTTCGGTAGGGAACGTCCCACCTTTGGGGACGACACAATATCCATTGCCTCTTATAGCATTCAAGTTTTTTTCTCGTCTCAACAAAGAACAACAGGAGTGTTGTGTGCATTTTTGTGATTTTTCAGGGTTCGTTTGGAAATTTTTATGCATGAAGTGAGTTTTCAATGCATTTATGTGCATAATTCAAATTTGAACTACATGCGCATGCTCCAGTGCATATAAACTGGTTGAAAAATCAAATCTGTGTCCTTGGGTGCATGCTTGGGTCCCTTGCAAGAAATGGGAAAGAATTTCAAACATCAAGGCACCGTTCATTGCCGGCAAAACATTGAGATGCCTGGTTTTTGAATTCTAGTAATTACAAAATTCATCTGAAATTCATGAAACTTGGCATGCTATCATGGAGCGGCATCCACATGCCGTGGTACAAATTTTGTCCCATTTGGGGCAGGTTTGGGTCTTTGCTTCTCACAAACCGGAGCTTCTCACAACAAGCATGATGGTTTTTGGTAGGGAACGTCCCACCTTTGGGGACGAAACGATATCCATTGCCTCTTAATGCTTTCAAGTTTTTTTGTCGTGTCAACATAGAACAACCGGAGTGTTGTGTGCATTTTTGTGATTTTTCAAGGTTTGTTTGGACATTTTTATGCATAGCATTTATGTGCATAATTCAAATTTGAACTACATGCACATGCTCCAGTGCATGTAAATTGGTTGAAAAATCAAATCTGTGTCCTTGGGTGCATGCTTAGGTCCCATGCAAGAAATGGGAATGAATTTCAAACACCAGAGCACCGTTGATTGCCGGCAAAACATTGAGATGACTGGTTTTTATATTCTAGTAAATCCAAAACTTGTCTGAAATTCATGAAACTTGGCATGCTATAATGGAGAGGCATCAACATGCCGTGGTACAAATTTTGTCCCATTTGGGGCAGGTTTGGGTATATGCTTCTCACAAACCGGAGCTTCACACAACAAGCATGATGGTTTTCGGTAGGGAACGTCCCACCTTTGGGTACGAAACGATATCCATTGCCTCTTATAGCATTCAAGTTTTATTCTCGTGTCAACAAAGAACAAAAGGAGTGTTGTGTGCATTTTTGTGATTTTTCAGGGTTCGTTTGGAAATTTTTATGCATGAAGTGAGTTTTCAATGCATTTATGTGCATATTTCAAATTTGAACTACATGCGCATGCTCCAGTGCATATAAACTGGTTGAAAAATCAAATCTGTGTCCTTGGGTGCATGCTTAGGCCCCTTCAAGAAATGGGAATGAATTTCAAACACAAGGGCACCGTTGATTGCCGGCAAAACATTGAGATGCCTGGTTTTTAAATTCTAGTAAATCCAAAACTCGTCGAAAATTCATGAAACTTGGTATGCTATCATGGAGCGGCATCAACATGCTGTGGACATATTTTGTCCCATTTGGGGCAGGTTTGGGTATATGCTTCTCTCAAACCGAAGCTTCTCACAACAAGCATGATGGTTTTTGGTAGGGAACGTCCCACCTTTGGGGACGAAACGATATCCATTGCCTCTTCTTGCTTTCAAGTTTTTTTCTCGTGTCAACATAGAACAACAGGAGTGTTGTGTGCATTTTTGTGATTTTTCGGGGTTCGTTTGGACATTTTTATGCATTAACTGAGTTTTCAATGCATTTATGTGCATAATTCAAATTTTAACTACATGCGCATGCTCCAGTCCATATAAATTGGTTGAAAAATCAAATATGTGTCCCTTGGGTGCATGCTTAGGTCCCATGCAAGAAATGGGAACGAATTTCAAACACCAGAGCACCGTTGATTGCCGGCAAAACATTGAGATGCCTGGTTTTTAAATTCTGGTAAATCCAAAACTTGTCTGAAATTCATGAAACTTGGCATGCTATAATGGAGAGGCATCAACATGCCGTGGTACAAATTTGTCCCATTTGGGGCAGTTTCGGTATATGCTTCTCACAAACTGGAGCTTCTCACCACAAGCATGATGGTTTTCGGTAGGGAACGTCCCACCTTTGGGGACGACACAATATCCATTCCCTCTTATAGCATTCAAGTTTTTTTCTCGTCTCAACAAAGAACAACAGGAGTGTTGTGTGCATTTTTGTGATTTTTCAGGGTTCGTTTGGAAATTTTTATGCATGAAGTGAGTTTTCAATGCATTTATGTGCATAATTCAAATTTGAACTACATGCGCATGCTCCAGTGCATATAAACTGGTTGAAAAATCAAATCTGTGTCCTTGGGTGCATGCTTAGGTCCCTTGCAAGAAATGGGAAAGAATTTCAAACATCAAGGCACCGTTCATTGCCGGCAAAACATTGAGATGCCTGGTTTTTGAATTCTAGTAAATACAAAATTCATCTGAAATTCATGAAACTTGGCATGCTATCATGGAGCGGCATCCACATGCCGTGGTACAAATTTTGTCCCATTTGGGGCAGGTTTGGGTCTATGCTTCTCACAAACCGGAGCTTCTCACAACAAG
Source organism: Aegilops tauschii subsp. strangulata (assembly GCF_002575655.3). NCBI lineage: Eukaryota > Viridiplantae > Streptophyta > Magnoliopsida > Poales > Poaceae > Aegilops > Aegilops tauschii. The sequence continues at coordinate 99,275,752 of NC_053041.3, read as the reverse complement.
CATGATGGTTTTTGGTAGGGAACGTCCCACCTTTGGGGACGAAACAATATCCATTGCCTCTTAATGCTTTCAAGTTTTTTTCTCGTGTCAACATAGAACAACCGGAGTGTTGTGTGCATTTTTGTGATTTTTCAAGTTTTGTTTGGACATTTTTATGCATAGCATTTATGTGCATAATTCAAATTTGAACTACATGTGCATGCTCCAGTGCATGTAAATTGGTTGAAAAATCAAATCTGTGTCCTGGGGTGCATGCTTAGGTCCCATGCAAGAAATGGGAATGAATTTCAAACACCAGGGCACCGTTGATTGCCTGCAAAACATTGAGATGCCTGGTTTTTAAATTCTAGTAAATCAAAAACTCGTCGGAAATTCATGAAACTTGGCATGCTATCATGGAGCGGCATCAACATGCCGTGGTACAAATTTTGTCCCATTTGGGGCAGGTTTGGGTATATGCTTCTCTTAAACCGGAGCTTCTCACAACAAGCATGATGGTTTTCGGTAGGGAACGTCCCACCTTTGGGGACGAAACGATATCCATTGCCTCTTATTGCGTTCATGTTTTTTTCTCATGTCAACAAAGAACAACAGGAGTGTTGTGTTCATTTTTGTGATTTTTGGGGTTCGTTTGCACATTTTTATGCATCAAGTGAGTTTTCAATGCATTTATGTGCATAGTTCAAATTTGAACTACATGTGCATGCTCCAGTGCATATAAATTGGTTGAAAAATCAAATCTGTGTCCTTGGGTGCATGCTTAGGTCCCATGCAAGAAATAGGAATGAATTTCAAACACAAGGGCACCGTTGATTGCCGGCAAAACATTGAGATGCCTGGTTCTTAAATTCTAGTAAATCCAAAACTCGTCGGAAATTCATGAAACTTGGCATGCTATCATGGAGAGGCATCAACATGCCGTGATACAAATTTTGTCCCATTTGGGGCAGGTTTGGGTATATGCTTCTCACAAACCGGAGCTTCTCACAACAAGCATGATGGTTTTCGGTAGGGAACGTCCCACCTTTGGGGACGAAACGATATCCATTGCCTCTTATAGCATTCAAGTTTTTTTCTCATGTCAACAAAGAACAACAGGAGTGTTGTGTGCATTTTTGTGATTTTTCAGGGTTCGTTTGGAAATTTTTATGCATGAAGTGAATTTTCAATGCATTTATGTGCATAATTCAAATTTGAACCACATGTGCATGCTCCAGTGCATATAAACTGGTTGAAAAATCAAATATGTGTCCTTGGGTGCATGCTGAGGTCCCTTCAAGAAATGGGAATGAATTTCAAACACAAGGGCACCGTTGATTGCCGGCAAAACATTGAGATGCCTAGTTTTTAAATTCTAGTAAATCCAAAACTCGTCGGAAATTCATGAAACTTGGTATGCTATCATGGAGCGGCATCAACATGCCGTGGTACAAATTTTGTCCCATTTGGGGCAGGTTTGGGTATATGCTTCTCACAAACCGGAGCTTCTCACAACAAGCATGATGGTTTTCGGTAGGGAACGTCCCACCTTTGGGGAGGAAACGATATCCATTGCCTCTTATAGCATTCAAGTTTTTTTCTCATGTCAACAAAGAACAACAGGAGTGTTGTGTGCATTTTTGTGATTTTTCAGGGTTCGTTTGGAAATTTTTATGCATGAAGTGAATTTTCAATGCATTTATGTGCATAATTCAAATTTGAACCACATGTGCATGCTCCAGTGCATATAAACTGGTTGAAAAATCAAATATGTGTCCTTGGGTGCATGCTGAGGTCCCTTCAAGAAATGGGAATGAATTTCAAACACAAGGGCACCGTTGATTGCCGGCAAAACATTGAGATGCCTGGTTTTTAAATTCTAGTAAATCCAAAACTCGTCGGAAATTCATGAAACTTGGTATGCTATCATGGAGCGGCATCAACATGCCGTGGTACAAATTTTGTCCCATTTGGGGCAGGTTTGGGTATATGCTTCTCTCAAACCGAATCTTCTCACAACAACCATGATGGTTTTTGGTAGGGAACGTCCCACCTTTGGGGACGAAACGATATCCATTGCCTCTTATTGCTTTCAAGTTTTTTTCTCGTGTCAACATAGAACAACAAGAGTGTTGTGTGCATTTTCGTGATTTTTCGGGGTTCGTTTGGACATTTTTATGCATTAACTGAGTTTTCAATGCATTTGTGTGCATAATTCAAATTTGAACTACATGCACATGCTCCAGTGCATATAAATTGGTTGAAAAATCAAATATGTGTCCTTGGGTGCATGGTTAGGTCCCATGCAAGAAATGGGAATGAATTTCAAACACCAGAGCACCGTTGATTGCCGGCAAAACATTGAGATGCCTGGTTTTTAAATTCTACTAAATCCAAAACTTGTCTGAAATTCATGAAACTTGGCATGCTATAATGGAGAGACATCAACATGCCGTGGTACAAATTTTGTCCCATTTGGGGCAGGTTTGGGTATATGCTTCTCACAAACCGGAGCTTCTCACAACAAGCATGATGGTTTTCGGTAGGGGACGTCCCACCTTTGGGGACGAAACGATATCCATTGCCTCTTATAGCATTCAAGTTTTTTTCTCATGTCAACAAAGAACAACAGGAGTGTTGTGTGCATTTTTGTGATTTTTTAGGGTTCGTTTGGAAATTTTTATGCATGAAGTGAATTTTCAATGCATTTATGTGCATAATTCAAATTTGAACTACATGCGCATGCTCCAGTGCATATAAACTGGTTGAAAAATCAAATCTGTGTCCTTGCGTGCATGCTTAGGTCCCTTCAAGAAATGGGAATGAATTTCAAACACAAGGGCACCGTTGATTGCCGGCAAAACATTGAGATGCCTGGTTTTTAAATTCTAGTAAATCCAAAACTCGTCGGAAATTCTTGAAACTTGGTATGCTATCATGGAGCGCATCAACATGCCGTGGTACAAATTTTGTCCCATTTGGGGCAGGTTTGGGTATATGCTTCTCTCAAACCGAAGCTTCTCACAACAAGCATGATGGTTTTTGGTAGGGAACGTCCCACCTTTGGGGATGAAACGATATCCATTGCCTCTTATTGCTTTCAAGTTTTTTTCTCGTGTCAACATAGACAAAAGGAGTGCTGTGTGCATTTTTGTGATTTTTCGGGGTTCGTTTCGACATTTTTATGGATTAACTGAGTTTTCAATGCATTTATGTGCATAATTCAAATTTTAACTACATGCACATGCTCCAGTGCATATAAATTGGATGAAAAATCAAATATGTGTCCTTGGGTGCATGCTTAGGTCCCATGCAAGAAATGGGAATGAATTTCAAACACTAGAGCACGGTTGATTGCCGGCAAAACATTGAGATGCCTGGTTTTTAAATTCTAGTAAATCCAAAACTTGTCTGAAATTCATGAAACTTGGCATGCTATAATGGAGAGGCATCAACATGCCGTGGTACAAATTTTTTCCCATTTGGGGCAGGTTTGGGTATATGCTTCTCACAACAAGCATGATGGTTTTCGGTAGGGAACGTCCCACCTTTGGGGACGAAACAATATCCATTGCCTCTTATAGCATTCAAGTTTTTTTCTCATGTCAACAAAGAACAACAGGAGTGTTGTGTGCATTTTTGTGATTTTTCAAGGTTCGTTTGGAAATTTTTATGCATGAAGTGAGTTTTCAATGCATTTATGTGCATAATTCAAATTTGAACTACATGCGCATGCTCCAGTGCATATAAACTGGTTGAAAAATCAAATATGTGTCCTTGGGTGCATGCTTAGGTCCCTTGCAAGAAATGGGAAAGAATTTCAAACACCAGGGCACCGTTGATTGCCTGCAAAACATTGAGATGCCTGGTTTTTAAATTCTAGTAAATCCAAAACTCGTCGGAAATTCATGAAACTTGGCATGCTATCATGGAGCGGCATCAACATGCCGTGGTACAAATTTTGTCCCATTTGGGGCAGGTTTGGGTATATGCTTCTCTCAAACCGGAGCTTCTCACAACAAGCATGATGGTTTTCGGTAGGGAACGTCCCACCTTTGGGGACGAAACGATATCCATTGCCTCTTATTGCGTTCAAGTTTTTTCTCCTGTCAACAAAGACCAACAGGAGTGTTGTGTGCATTTTTGTGATTTGTCGGGGTTCGTTTGGACATTTTATGCATCAAGTGAGTTTTCAATGCATTTATGTGCATAATTCAAATTTGAACTACATGCGCATGCTCCAGTGCATATAAACTGGTTGAAAAATCAAATCTGTGTCCTTGGGTGCATGCTTAGGTACCATGCAAGAAATGGGAATGAATTTCGAACACAACGGCACCGTTGATTGCCGGCAAAACATTGAGATGCCTGGTTTTCAAATTCTAGTAAATCCAAAACTTGTCGGAAATTCATGAAACTTGGCATGCTATCATGGAGAGGCATCAACATGCCGTGGTACAAATTTTGTCCCATTTGGGGCAGGTTTGGGTATATGCTTCTCACAAATCGGACCTCCTCACAACAAGCATGATGACTTTCGGTAGGGAACGTCCCACCTCTGGGGACGAAACGATATCCATTGCCTCTTATTGCGTTCAAGTTTTTTTTTCTCGTGTCAACAAAGACCAACAGGAGTGTTGTGTGCATTTTCGTGATTTTTTGGGGTTCGTTTGGACATTTTTGTGCATCAAGTGAGTTTTCAATGCATTTTTGGCATGCTTAGGTCCCATGCAAGAAATGGGAATGAATTTCAAACACAAGGGCACCATTGATTGCCGGCAAAACATTGAGATGCCTGGTTTTTAAATTCTAGAAAATCCAAAACTCGTCGGAAATTCATGAAACTTGGCATGATATCACGGAGAGGCATCAACATTTCGTGGTAGAAATTTCTTCCCATTTGGCGCAGGTTTGGGTATATGCTTCTCACAAACCGGACCTTCTCACAACAAGCATGATGGTTTTTGGTAGGGAACGTCCCACCTTTGGGGACGAAACGATATCCATTGCCACTTATTGCTTTCAAGTTTTTTTCTCGTGTCAACAAAGAACAACAGGAGTGTTGTGTGCATTTTTGTGATTTTTCGGGGTTCGTTTGGACATTTTTATGCATCAAGTGAATTTTCAATGCATGTATGTGCATAATTCAAATTTGAACAACATGCACATGCTCCAGTGCATATAAATTGGTTGAAAATCAAATCTATGTCCTTGGGTGCATGCTTAGGTCCCATGCAAGAAATGGGAATGAATTTAAAACAACAGGGCACCGCTGATTGCCGGCAAAACATTGAGATGCCTGGTTTTTAAATTCTAGTAAATCCAAAACTCGTCTGAAATTCATGAAACTTGGCATGCTACCATGGAGCGGCATCAACATGCCGTGGTACAAATTTTGTCCCATTTGGGGTAGGTTTGGGTATATGCTTCTCACAAACCGGAGCTTCTCACAAGAAGAATGATGGTTTTTGGTAGGGAACGTCCCACCTATGGGGACGAAACGATATCCATTGCCTCTTATTGCTTTCAAGTTTTTTTCTCGTGTCAACATAGAACAACAAGAGTGTTGTGTGCATTTTTTTGATTTTTCGGGGTTCGTTTGGTCATTTTTATGCATTAACTGAGTTTTCAATGCATTTATGTGCACAATTCAAATTTGAACTACATGCGCATGCTCCAGTGCATATAAATTGGTTGAAAAATCAAATCTGTCTCCTTGGGTGCATGCTTAGGTCCCATGCAAGAAATGGGAATGAATTTCAAATACCAGGGCACCGTTGATTGCCGGCAAAACATTGAGATGCCTAGTTTTTAAATTCTAGTAAATCCAGAACTTGTTTGAGATTCATGAAACTTGGCATGCTATAACGGAGAGGCATCAACATGCCGTGGTACAAATTTTGTCCCATTTGGGGCAGGTTTGGGTATATGCTTCTCACAAACCGGAGCTTCTCACATCCAGCATGATGGTTTTCGGTAGGGAACGTCCCACCTTTGGGGACGAAACGATATCCATTGCCTCTTATAGCTTTCCTGTTTTTTTCTCGTGTCAACAAAGAACAACAGGAGTGTTGTGTGCTTTTTTGTGATTTTTCGGTGTTCGTTTGGAAATTTTTATGCATGATGTGATTTTTCAATGCATTGATGTGCGTAATTCAAATTTGAACTACATGCGCGTGCTCCAGTCCATATAAACTGGTTGAAAAATCAAATCTGTGTCCTTGGGTGCATGCTCAGGTCCCTTGCAAGAAGTGGGAAAGAATTTCAAACACCGGGGCACCGTTGATTGCCGGCAAAACATTGAGATGCCTGGTTTTTAAATTCTAGTAAATACAGAAGTCATCTAAAATTCATGAAACTTGGCATGCTATCATGGAGCGGCATCAACATGCCATGGTAAAAAATTTGTCCCATTTGGGGCAGGTTTGGGTATATGCTTTTCACAAACCGAAGCTTCTCACAACAACCATGATGGTTTTCGGTAGGGAACGTCCCACCTTTGGGGACGAAACGATATCCATTGCCTCTTACTGCTTTCATGTTTATTTCTCGTGTCAACATAGAACAACAGGAGTGTTGTGTGCATTTTTTTGATTTTTCGGTGTTCGTTTGGACATTTTTATCCATTAACTGAGTTTTCAATGCATTTATGTGCATAATTCAAATTTGAACTACATGCGCATGCTCCGGTGCATATAAATTGGTTCAAAAATCAATTCTGTGTCCTTGGGTGCATGCTTAGGTCCCATGCAAGAAATGGGAATAAATTTCAAACACCAGGGCACCGTTGATTGCCGGCAAAACATTGAGATGCCTGGTTTTAAATTCTAGTAAATACAAAAGTCATCTAAAATTCTTGAAACTTGGCATGCTATCATGGAGCGGCATCAACATGCCGTGGTACAAATTTTGTCCCATTTGGGGCAGGTTTGGGTATATGCTTCTCACAAACCGGAGCTTCTCACAACAAGCATGATGGTTTTTGGTAGGGAACGTCCCACCTTTGGGGACAAAACGATATCCATTGCCTCTTATTGCTTTCAAGTTTTTTTCTCGTGTCAACATAGAACAACCGGAGTGTTGTGTGCATTTTTGTGATTTTTCGGTGTTCGTTTGGACATTTTTATCCATTAACTGAGTTTTCAATGCATTTATGTGCATAATTCAAATTTGAACTACATGCGCATCCTCCGGTGCTTATAAATTGGTTCAAAAATCAAATCTGTGTCCTTGGGTGCATGCTTAGGTCCCATGCAAGAAATGGGAATGAATTTCAAACACCAGGGCACCGTTGATTGCCGGCAAAACATTGAGATGCATGGTTTTTCAATTCTATTAAATCCAAAACTCGTCAGAAATTCATGAAACTTGGCATGCTATCATGGAGAGGCATCAACATGCTGTGGTACAAATTTTGTCTCATTTGGGGCAGGTTTGGGTATATGCTTCTCACAAACCGGAGCTTCTCACAACAAGCATGATGGTTTTCGGTAGGGAACGTCCCACCTTTGGGGACGAAACGATATCCATTGCCTCTTATTGCTTTCAAGTTTTTTTCTCGTGTCAACAAAGAACAATAGGAGTGTTGTGTGCATTTTTGTGATTTTTCGGGGTTTGTTTGGACATTTTTATGCATCAAGTGAGTTTTCAATGCATTTATGTGCATAATTCAAATTGAACTACATGCGCATGCTCCAGTGCATATATACTGGTTGAAAAATCAAATCTGTGTCCTTGGGTGCATGCTTAGGTCCCATGCAAGAAGTGGGAATGAATTTCAAACACAAGGGCACCGTTGATTGCCGGCCAAACAATGAGATGCCTGGTTTTTAAATTCTAGTAAATCCAAAACTCGTCTGAAATTCATGAAACTTGGCATGCTATGATGGAGCGGCATCAACATGCCGTGGTATAAATTTTGTCCCATTTGGGGCACGTTTGGGTATATGCTACTCACAAACCAGAGTTTCTCACAACAAGCATGATGGGTTTTGGTAGGGAACGTCCCACCTTTGGGGACGAAACGATATCCATTGCCTCTTATTGCTTTCAAATTTTTTTCTCGTGTCAACATAGAACAACCGGAGTGTTGTGTGCATTTTTGTGATTTTTCGGGGTTCGTTTGAACATTTTTATGCATTAAGTGAGTTTTCAATGCATTTATGTGCATAATTCAAATTTGAACTACATGCGCATGCTCCAGTGCATATAAATTTGTTGAAAAATCAAATATGTGTCCTTGGGTGCATGCTTAGGTCCCATGCAAGAAATGGGAATGAATTTCACACACCAGGCACCGTTGATTGCCGGCAAAACATTGAGATGCCTGGTTTTTAAATTCTAGTAAATCCAAAACTCGTCTGAAATTCATGAAACTTGGCATGGTATCATAGAGCGGCATCAACATGCCGTGGTACAAATTTTATCCCATTTGGGGCAGGTTTGGGTATATGCTTCTCACAAACCGGAGCTTCTCACAAGAAGCATGATGGTTTTCGGTAGGGAACGTCCCACCTTTGGGGACGAAACGATATCCATTGCCTCTTATTGCTCTCAAGTTTTTTTCTCATGTAAACATAGAACAATAGGAGTGTTGTGTGCATTTTTGTGATTTTTCGGGGTTTGTTTGGACATTTTTATCCATTAACTGAGTTTTCAATGCATTTATGTGCATAATTCAAATTTGAACTACATGCGCATGCTCCAGTGCATATAAATTGGTTGAAAAATCAAATATGTGTCCTTGGGTGCATGCTTAGGTCCCATGCAAGAAATGGGAATGAATTTCAAAAACCTGGGCACCGTTGATTGCCGGCAAAACATTGAGATGCATGGTTTTTCAATTCTATTAAATCCAAAACTCGTCAGAAATTCATGAAACTTGGCATGCTATCATGGAGAGGCATCAACATGCTGTGGTACAAATTTTGTCTCATTTGGGGCAGGTTTGGGTATATGCTTCTCACAAACCGGAGCTTCTCACAACAAGCATGATTGTTTTCGGTAGGGAACGTCCCACCTTTGGGGACGAAACGATATCCATTGCCTCTTATTGCTTTCAAGTTTTTTTCTCGCGTCAACAAAGAACAATAGGAGTGTTGTGTGCATTTTTGTGATTTTTCGGGGTTTGTTTGGACATTTTTATGCATCAAGTGAGTTTTCAATGCATTTATGTGCATAATTCAAATTGAACTACATGCGCATGCTCCAGTGCATATATACTGGTTGAAAAATCAAATCTGTGTCCTTGGGTGCATGCTTAGGTCCCATGCAAGAAATGGGAATGAATTTCAAACACGAGGGCACCGTTGATTGCCGGCCAAACAATGAGATGCCTGGTTTTTAAATTCTAGTAAATCCAAAACTCGTCTGAAATTCATGAAACTTGGCATGCTATGATGGAGCGGCATCAACATGCCGTGGTATAAATTTTTTCCCATTTGGGGCAGGTTTGGGTATATGCTTCTCACAAACCAGAGCTTCTCACAACAAGCACTACTTGGAAAAGGGCTATAGATGGAATGGCCACTAATGGCGCACCAGACATGTGGTGCGCCATTGCTATATAGCAGTGGCGCACCATGTGCTGGTACGCCATTAGTGTGAAAGACACTAATGGCGCACCAGACACACGGTGCACCATTAGTAACAAATTTTTTTTTATTTTTTTTTCAAACATACTAATGGCGCACCGGGGCACAGTGCGCCATTACTAGTTAGAACTAGTAATGGCGCACCAGCCACATAGTGCGCCACTACTATATTTTTTTTATTTTTTTGCAAAACTACTAATGGCGCACCGGAGAACAGTGCGCCATTACTAGTTTAAACTAGTAATGGCGCACTGTACCCTGCTGCGCCATTAGTGTCTTTTTTTTGCAAAACTACTAATGAATGCAACTAAAATTGCAACAAAAAAACAAATTTGATTATATTTTCAAATAATAAATTTGATGATTTTTTTCATATTCATAAATATTATTACTGTTTTTATAAAAAAATATTACTGTTTCATATTCATATTCATTTTCTAAAAAATTATTAGATGCAACAAAAAAAATATTACTAATGGCGCACCTCTGGCTGGTGCGCCATTGCTATGTAAAAAAAACATTCTAATGGCGCACCGCTTCGTGGTGCGCCATTAGTAAGCTTCCCCCCACACTAAGCTGCCCCCGCCGCACCCGACCACCACTGCCCCCAACGCCCCCTCCCCGAGCCGAGCGCCGCCTCCCTCGCCGTCCCCCCTCCGCCCACGCCCGCGCCCTCGACGTCCTCCCGCCCAGACGCCCCCTCCGCCTACGCCCGCGCCCTCACATGCGTCAACCTCGTGCTCGCCGTCCAACACCGCGCGGCCTGCCCAGGAGGACCACCGCCATCTTCCTCTTCTTCACCCCCCCGGCATGAGCTCGACGGCGACAAGGAGTGGCGACCGCAACGACCCCGTCGCCTGCGTGATTCTCCCCCGCCGGACTCCACCCCCGCCGCCCCCGCGCCCCCCACCACTACAGCCGGCCGGCGCCGTGTACGCCCTTGACTGCAGGTGAGCCCCTCCCCTCCACTTCTTTCTTCTTCTTCTTCCTCTTGCCCTCAACCTCTGCTCTGAGTCTCGATCACTGTGCAGGGCCCGTCCATCTCCGGCAAGCTCACCACACCGCGCGAGCTCAACGACCGTTGTGCAGGGCACCACCACGCAGGTGACCCTCCGAATGTCAAAATTTCAACATTTTGATAGAGTACAATTGTTACAGTACAGTCAGAATTGTGTATGATTGTGCCCAAAGTAGATAATAGTGGACCTTAGGGTTTTTTAGAGGCAATACTAGTGAATTTCAGTTAACTCCTTACAGTTCAGTTAGGTACAGAAAAATTCAGTTAGGTACAGTTACAGAAACATCCAGTTAGGCTTTTTTAGAGGCAATACTAGTGGATTTTAGGTATCTATTTGCTTGTCCTTCAAATAGGGGCAAGACTGTTACAGAAAAATTACTAAATACAGTTAGCTACTGTCAAAAAATTCAGTTAGGTACAGTTAGCATCAGTTAGGTACAGTTAGGTACAGTTAGCTACTGTCAGGCTTGTTAGATTAATCTTCAGTTTACTTGACTTTTGAGTTGTTGTATCTGAAGGGAGGGAGACAGGGAGTGTTGCAGTTGTGCAGGTGCTTGCTGCTGAACCCTAATTAGTTTGTTTGGCTTATGTATAAGACCATAGAGCACTCCTCAAGTGGAACCACAGCTGCACTAGAGCAATTATGTTTCAGAATGCCCAATCATGTTCTCCAAGTGCACCAAGTGCAAGTGCACTAGGATTTTAGAACCACAGCTGCACTAGATTTGGTGGTGGTGACTGAATGCAAGTGCACCAAGTTATAAGGGTCCATAAGCAGTGTTGTCATCAGGTCCAGAGATAAGCTCCTGTAGTAAGTAGCTTTTGGTTTTATCTGTGTAAGATAACTGGTTCTTGTAGTTTGCTGTTGGTTTCTCTTAATGGAAATCGGAGGGGTAAACCCTTCCTTGATAAAAATTAAAGTGTCTGGTTTGTCGATTGCAGAACTGAACTTCTCTTTGAGAATGTGTACTCTGTGCTCTTGACATTTGCGCTTAAAGTTCTGAGAAAATCCACATGGTCTTTCATTTCTGTTGCATTGTTTTATCTATATGGTCTTTCATTTCAGAGTTACACTTATATCATATTAATCATTGACAAATCCACATGCTTAATCAATCGAGTAGTAAGTTGTTTAGGCTTGGCCATTTCCACTCATTGTAGATAGATAGAGTTACACTTTTGTTACATTACGTTATCTTTCTGTAGAGTAGTAATGCTCCACTTCCACTGGTACTACTTGTGATGCTGACAGCAAGTCTGTAATACTGAAATTTTGTCAACTTGTTATGCTACTGCTGTACCCCGAGAGGCCCTTGAGTTTGCTGGAATGTCGATTAACTTCCGTTCCAGCAAATTCGGGTACTCCATATGTCCTATTTTCAGCAAAGGTCATGCTGAAATTTTCCATGAATTTTAGCATGACTTTTCCATGAAATAGGACATATGGGGTACTTGTGACTAATGCATGGCCCGGGGTCTTAGTACGTAATTAATTAGGAACCACTCATCCTAACCATTTGCTCTCAAAATTACCACTTCACTTCTTACTACTGAAAATCTTAGACCATCTCCATTCACCAATTGCTCAAACCAGTTCGAAGGGCGTGTTTTCACCACACTGTGGATTTTCTTATTGGACCCAACAGAGATGATGTAGTTTTGAATTATGAACATAGGAAATGTCGTCATCGGACGACAAAAGTCTCCCGGGGGAGTGCGACTGGTGCCACGACGGCCGAGGTCTGTGCGACAGGCCTCACCTGGACGATGATCGGCGCTTCAGCATTAAGCTCGAGGAGACCTTCGAAGTTGAAATGGTATGCAACGACGACAAGTGTTTTTTTCATAATTAAGCATGACTTCAACTATTTCAACGTGTAATTTCATCTTTTACAATTCGAGTATAGTTTATCCCATGCCATGCAAGACGCTATGTCTTGGAGAGGATGGATTTTGAAGATCATGAAAATTTTGAAACAAAGAAAATTCACCTAAGGACACATCATGATGTGGATTTTGAAGTAAATCTGTATAATGCTGAGAGCGTAACCCATTTTGGTTGCAAAAATTGGGAAGCATTTTGCAAGATGTATGGTTTTGATGAGGGTATGCTTGTCACCATGGATCTTGGTGATCCTGACACCGACCATGACAATATGGACATTTGGGTCCTTGTTGATACGCATTTATATTGTTTATTTCAAAATAGTTGACAACTTATTTCCATTGACAGCTTATTTTGATTGTTCGAAAAATGTGCGGAACATGGTAGACAAAACCCACTACACCGATGGCTCCGAGTTAACTTATCAGGAGAAAAATCATCTGGTCGGATTTTGTACTGATCTTGAGAATTACAATATCTACAATCAAACTCCTCAACATTATGGTCAATACGTTCCACTAGTGCACGTGTTGAACTACGGTAACTACCATGGAGATACCCTGGTAAGATTTTTTACTATTACGACATCCGTGCATCTTTTGCATACTTCTAAAACTAGTACATCATTGCTAACTATGAAGTTATTACTATGTTTTTCAACAGAGAATCCCTGAGGATTGTGTGCCTCATTTGATGTATCAGAATGGCAGCCTTCGTGTTTTCAACTTATATCCAGGTCATCCTACGAATCTCAACTGTCCATACCGGATTTCTAGAAGAAGTGGAGACATGCTAATCAGAGAATGGAAAAAATGTATGGACAGTCGTAAGGAGGTTCTTGGAAGCAAAAGGAAGCGCCGCGCAAGAATTGGAGACAGGATGATCTCCATTCTCCATAATGGAGAGTCAGGGTCTATATTGTTTTATGCTATTTTACCTTAAATAGGGTATTTAGGTCCTGCCTAATATTGATGATCATGTGCTAAGAACAATTAAGTAGGGTTGGTTGGATGACTATCAGGATGATGATCGTATGACTTGTTATTAATAACGAGTAGAAGTTGTATGATGATGATTAGTAGGACTTGTTAGGATTAGTATTACTTTCGACAAACTCGCTACTCGCGGTCTCGAGACTTGTAATGTTCTATCTTTGTTCGATCTTTTGAATTCGGAGACTAATATGATGAATTGTATTCGGAGACTAATCTTCTATTGTATTCGATGAATCTGCTGTTGCTGTGTGGTGCTGCTTATATTCTGTCCAATAATATATTTTGTAATCTGTGCAAAAATCAGAAAAGAAAAAAATAATCCCTAATATACATACTAATGGCGCATCACACCGCAGTGCGCCATTAGTATGCCAAAGGATACAAATGGCGCATCACCCCGCAGTGCGCCATTAGTATGCCAAAGGATACTAATGGCGCATCACCACGCGGTGCGCCCTTAGTATGGCCAGGCACATCCGTAAATATGGCCCCCTGGGAGGCATAGTAATGGCGCACCATGGCCTATACTAATGGCGCACTGCCTGGTGCGCCATTAGTATACCAGATACTAATGGTGCACTAGTGGTGCGCCATTAGTAAAAAATACTAGTGGCGTGGTGCTAGTGGCGCACCAGTAGTGCGCCATTAGTAGGCAAAACTGGTGCGCCACTAGTAAGCCTTTTTCTAGTAGTGAAGCATGATGGTTTTTGGTAGGGAACGTCCCACCTTTGGGGACGAAACGATATCCATTGCCTCTTATTGCTTTCAAGTTTTTTTCTCGTGTCAACATAGAACAACCGGAGTGTTGTGTGCATTTTTGTGATTTTTCGGGGTTCGTTTGGACATTTTTATGCATTAAGTGATTTTTCAATGCATTTATGTGCATAATTCAAATTTGAACTACATGCACATGCTCCAGTGCATATAAATTGGTTGAAAAATCAAATATGTGTCCTTGGGTGCATGCTTAGGTCCCATGCAAGAAATGGGAATGAATTTCAAACACCAGGGCACCGTTGATTGCCGGCAAAACATTGAGATGCCTGGTTTTTAAATTCTAGTAAATCCAAAACTCGTCTGAAATTCATGAAACTTGGCATGCTATCATGGAGCGGCATCAACATGCCGTGGTACAAATTTTGTCCCATTTGGGGCAGGTTTTGGAATATGCTTCTCACAAACCGGAGCTTCTCACAAGAAGCATGATGGTTTTCGGTAGGGAACGTCCCACCTTTGGGGACGAAACGATATCCATTGCCTCTTATTGCTTTCAAGTATTTTTCTCGTGTAAACATAGAACAACAGGAGTGTTGTGTGCATTTTTGTGATTTTTGGGGGTTTGTTTGGACATTTTTATCCATTAACTGAGTTTTCAATGCATTTATGTGCATAATTCAAATTTGAACTACATGCGCATGCTCCAGTGCATATAAATTGGTTGAAAAATCAAATATGTGTCCTTGGGTGCATGCTTAGGTCCCATGCAAGAAATGGGAATGAATCTCAAACACAAGGGCACCGTTGATTGCCGGCAAAACATTGAGATGCATGGTTTTCAAATTCTAGTAAATCCAAAACTCGTCTGAAATTCATGAAAGTTGGCATGCTATCATGGAGCGGCATCAACATGCCGTGGTACAAATTTTGTCCCATTTGGGGCAGGTTTGGGCATATGCTTATCATAAACCAGAGCTTCTCACAACAAGCATGATGGTTTTTGGTAGGGATCATCCCACATTTGGGGACGAAACAATATCCATTGCCTCTTATTGCTTTCATGTTTTTTTCTCGTGTCAACATAGAACAACCGGAGTGTTGTGTGCATTTTTGTGATTTTTCGGGGTTCGTTTGGACATTTTTATGCATTAAGTGAGTTTTCAATGCATTTATGTGCATAATTCAAATTTGAACTACATGCGCATGCTCCATTGCATATAAATTGGTTGAAAAATCAAATCTGTGTCCTTGGGTGCATGCTTAGGTCCCATGCAAGAAATGGGAATGAATTTCAAACACCAGGGCACCGTTGATTGCCGGCAAAACATTGAGATGCCAGGTTTTTAAATTCTAGTAAATCCAAAACTCGTCTGAAATTCATGAATTTGGGCTTGCTTTCATGGAGCGGCATCAACACGCCGTGGTACAAATTTTGTCCCATTTGGGGCAGGTTTGGGTATATGCTTCTCACAAACCGGAGCTTCTCACAACAAGCATGATGGTTTTCGGTAGGGAACGTCCCACCTTTGGGGACGACACAATATCCATTGCCTCTTACTGCATTCAAGTTTTTTTCTCGTCTCAACAAAGAACAACAGGAGTGTTGTGTGCATTTTTGTGATTTTTCAGGGTTCGTTTGGACAATTTTTTCCATTAACTGAGTTTTCAATGAATTTATGTGCATAATTCAAATTTGAACTACATGCGCATGCTCCAGTGCATATAAATTGGTTGAAAAATCAGATCTGTGTCCTTGGGTGCATGCATAGGTCCCATGCAAGAAATGGGAATGAATTTCAAACACCAGGGCACCGTTGATTGTCGGCAAAACATTGAGATGCCTGGTTTTTCAATTCTAGTAAATCCAAAACTCGTCTAAAATTCATGAAACTTGGCATGCTATCATGGAGCGACATCAACATGCCATGGTACAAAATTTGTCCCATTTGGGGCAGGTATGGGTATATGCTTTTCACAAACCGGAGCTTCTCACAACAACCATGATGGTTTTCGGTAGGGAACGTCCCACCTTTGGGGACGAAATGATATCCATTGCCTCTTACTGCTTTCAAGATTTTTTCTCGTGTCAACATAGAACAACAGGAGTGTTGTGTGCATTTTTGTGATTTTTCGGGGTTCGCTTGGACATTTTTATCCATTAACTGAGTTTTCAATGCATTTATGTGCATAATTCAAATTTGAACTACATGCGCATGCTCCAGTGCATATAAATTGGTTGAAAAATCAAATCTGTGTCCTTGGGTGCATGCTTAGGTCCCATGCAAGAAATGGGAATGAATTTCAAACACCAGGGCGCCGTTGATTGCCGGCAAAACATTGAGATGCCAGGTTTTTAAATTCTAGTAAATCCAAAACTCGTCTGAAATTCATGAAACTAGGCATGCTTTCATGGAGCGGCATCAACACGCCGTGATACAAATTTTGTCCCCTTTGGGGTAGGTTTGGGTATATGCTTTTCACAAACCGGAGCTTCTCACAACAAGCATGATGGTTTTCGGTAGGGACCGTCCCACCTTTGGGGACGAAACGATATCCATTGCCTCTTACTGCTTTCAAGTTTTTTTCTCGTGTCAACATAGAACAACAGGAGTGTTGTGTGCATTTTTGTGCTTTTTCGGGGTTCGTTTGGACATTTTTTTCCATTAACTGAGTTTTCAATGAATTTATGTGCATAATTCAAATTTGAACTACATGCGCATGCTCCAGTGCATATAAATTGGTTGAAAAATCAGATCTGTGTCCTTGGGTGCATGCTTAGGTCCCATGCAAGAAATGGGAATGAATTTCAAACACCAGGGCACCGTTGATTGCCGGCAAAACATTGAGATGCCTGGTTTTTAAATTCTAGTAAATCCAAAACTCGTCTAAAATTCATGAAACTTGGCATGCTATCATGGAGCGACATCAACATGCCATGGTACAAAATTTGTCCCATTTGGGGCAGGTTTGGGTATATGCTTTTCACAAACCGGAGCTTCTCACAACAACCATGATGGTTTTCGGTAGGGACCGTCCCACCTTTGGGGACGAAACGATATCCATTGCCTCTTACTGCTTTCAAGTTTTTTTCTCGTGTCAACATAGAACAACAGGAGTGTTGTGTGCATTTTTGTGCTTTTTCGGGGTTCGTTTGGACATTTTTTTTCCATTAACTGAGTTTTCAATGAATTTATGTGCATAATTCAAATTTGAACTACATGCGCATGCTCCAGTGCATATAAATTGGTTGAAAAATCAGATCTGTGTCCTTGGGTGCATGCATAGGTCCCATGCAAGAAATGGGAATGAATTTCAAACACCAGGGCACCGTTGATTGCCGGCAAAACATTGAGATGCCTGGTTTTTAAATTCTAGTAAATCCAAAACTCGTCTAAAATTCATGAAACTTGGCATGCTATCATGGAGCGACATCAACATGCCATGGTACAAAATTTGTCCCATTTGGGGCAGGTATGGGTATATGCTTTTCACAAACCGGAGCTTCTCACAACAACCATGATGGTTTTCGGTAGGGAACGTCCCACCTTTGGGGACGAAATGATATCCATTGCCTCTTACTGCTTTCAAGATTTTTTCTCGTGTCAACATAGAACAACAGGAGTGTTGTGTGCATTTTTGTGATTTTTCGGGGTTCGCTTGGACATTTTTATCCATTAACTGAGTTTTCAATGCATTTATGTGCATAATTCAAATTTGAACTACATGCGCATGCTCCAGTGCATATAAATTGGTTGAAAAATCAAATCTGTGTCCTTGGGTGCATGCTTAGGTCCCATGCAAGAAATGGGAATGAATTTCAAACACCAGGGCGCCGTTGATTGCCGGCAAAACATTGAGATGCCAGGTTTTTAAATTCTAGTAAATCCAAAACTCGTCTGAAATTCATGAAACTAGGCATGCTTTCATGGAGCGGCATCAACACGCCGTGATACAAATTTTGTCCCCTTTGGGGTAGGTTTGGGTATATGCTTTTCACAAACCGGAGCTTCTCACAACAAGCATGATGGTTTTCGGTAGGGACCGTCCCACCTTTGGGGACGAAACGATATCCATTGCCTCTTACTGCTTTCAAGTTTTTTTCTCGTGTCAACATAGAACAACAGGAGTGTTGTGTGCATTTTTGTGCTTTTTCGGGGTTCGTTTGGACATTTTTTTCCATTAACTGAGTTTTCAATGAATTTATGTGCATAATTCAAATTTGAACTACATGCGCATGCTCCAGTGCATATAAATTGGTTGAAAAATCAGATCTGTGTCCTTGGGTGCATGCTTAGGTCCCATGCAAGAAATGGGAATGAATTTCAAACACCAGGGCACCGTTGATTGCCGGCAAAACATTGAGATGCCTGGTTTTTAAATTCTAGTAAATCCAAAACTCGTCTAAAATTCATGAAACTTGGCATGCTATCATGGAGCGACATCAACATGCCATGGTACAAAATTTGTCCCATTTGGGGCAGGTTTGGGTATATGCTTTTCACAAACCGGAGCTTCTCACAACAACCATGATGGTTTTCGGTAGGGACCGTCCCACCTTTGGGGACGAAACGATATCCATTGCCTCTTACTGCTTTCAAGTTTTTTTCTCGTGTCAACATAGAACAACAGGAGTGTTGTGTGCATTTTTGTGCTTTTTCGGGGTTCGTTTGGACATTTTTTTTCCATTAACTGAGTTTTCAATGAATTTATGTGCATAATTCAAATTTGAACTACATGCGCATGCTCCAGTGCATATAAATTGGTTGAAAAATCAGATCTGTGTCCTTGGGTGCATGCATAGGTCCCATGCAAGAAATGGGAATGAATTTCAAACACCAGGGCACCGTTGATTGCCGGCAAAACATTGAGATGCCTGGTTTTTAAATTCTAGTAAATCCAAAACTCGTCTAAAATTCATGAAACTTGGCATGCTATCATGGAGCGACATCAACATGCCATGGTACAAAATTTGTCCCATTTGGGGCAGGTATGGGTATATGCTTTTCACAAACCGGAGCTTCTCACAACAACCATGATGGTTTTCGGTAGGGAACGTCCCACCTTTGGGGACGAAATGATATCCATTGCCTCTTACTGCTTTCAAGATTTTTTCTCGTGTCAACATAGAACAACAGGAGTGTTGTGTGCATTTTTGTGATTTTTCGGGGTTCGCTTGGACATTTTTATCCATTAACTGAGTTTTCAATGCATTTATGTGCATAATTCAAATTTGAACTACATGCGCATGCTCCAGTGCATATAAATTGGTTGAAAAATCAAATCTGTGTCCTTGGGTGCATGCTTAGGTCCCATGCAAGAAATGGGAATGAATTTCAAACACCAGGGCGCCGTTGATTGCCGGCAAAACATTGAGATGCCAGGTTTTTAAATTCTAGTAAATCCAAAACTCGTCTGAAATTCATGAAACTAGGCATGCTTTCATGGAGCGGCATCAACACGCCGTGATACAAATTTTGTCCCCTTTGGGGTAGGTTTGGGTATATGCTTTTCACAAACCGGAGCTTCTCACAACAAGCATGATGGTTTTCGGTAGGGACCGTCCCACCTTTGGGGACGAAACGATATCCATTGCCTCTTACTGCTTTCAAGTTTTTTTCTCGTGTCAACATAGAACAACAGGAGTGTTGTGTGCATTTTTGTGCTTTTTCGGGGTTCGTTTGGACATTTTTTTCCATTAACTGAGTTTTCAATGAATTTATGTGCATAATTCAAATTTGAACTACATGCGCATGCTCCAGTGCATATAAATTGGTTGAAAAATCAGATCTGTGTCCTTGGGTGCATGCTTAGGTCCCATGCAAGAAATGGGAATGAATTTCAAACACCAGGGCACCGTTGATTGCCGGCAAAACATTGAGATGCCTGGTTTTTAAATTCTAGTAAATCCAAAACTCGTCTAAAATTCATGAAACTTGGCATGCTATCATGGAGCGACATCAACATGCCATGGTACAAAATTTGTCCCATTTGGGGCAGGTTTGGGTATATGCTTTTCACAAACCGGAGCTTCTCACAACAACCATGATGGTTTTCGGTAGGGACCGTCCCACCTTTGGGGACGAAACGATATCCATTGCCTCTTACTGCTTTCAAGTTTTTTTCTCATGTCAACATAGAACAACAGGAGTGTTGTGTGCATTTTTGTGCTTTTTCGGGGTTCGTTTGGACATTTTTTTCCATTAACTGAGTTTTCAATGAATTTATGTGCATAATTCAAATTTGAACTACATGCGCATGCTCCAGTGCATATAAATTGGTTGAAAAATCAGATCTGTGTCCTTGGGTGCATGCATAGGTCCCATGCAAGAAATGGGAATGAATTTCAAACACCAAGGCACCGTTGATTGCCGGCAAAACATTGAGATGCCTGGTTTTTAAATTCTAGTAAATCCAAAACTCGTCTAAAATTCATGAAACTTGGCATGCTATCATGGAGCGACATCAACATGCCATGGTACAAAATTTGTCCCATTTGGGGCAGGTTTGGGTATATGCTTTTCACAAACCGGAGCTTCTCACAACAACCATGATGGTTTTCGGTAGGGAACGTCCCACCTTTGGGGACGAAACGATATCCATTGCCTCTTACTGCTTTCAAGTTTTTTTCTCGTATCAACATAGAACAACAGGAGTGTTGTGTGCATTTTTGTGATTTTCGGGGTTCGCTTGGACATTTTTATCCATTAACTGAGTTTTCAATGCATTTATGTGCATAATTCAAATTTGAACTACATGCGCATGCTCCATTGCATATAAATTGGTTGAAAAATCAAATCTGTGTCCTTGGGTGCATGCTTAGGTCCCATGCAAGAAATGGGAATGAATTTCAAACACCAGGGCGCCGTTGATTGCCGGCAAAACATTGAGATGCCAGGTTTTTAAATTCTAGTAAATCCAAAACTCGTCTGAAATTCATGAAACTAGGCATGCTTTCATGGAACGGCATCAACACGCCGTGGTACAAATTTTGTCCCCTTTGGGGTAGGTTTGGGTATATGCTTTTCACAAACCGGAGTTTCTCACAACAAGCATGATGGTTTTCGGTAGGGACCGTCCCACCTTTGGGGGCGAAACGATATCCATTGCCTCTTACTGCTTTCAAGTTTTTTTCTCGTGTCAACATAGAACAACAGGAGTGTTGTGTGCATTTTTGTGCTTTTTCGGGGTTCGTTTGGACATTTTTATCCATTAACTGAGTTTTCTATGAATTTATGTGCATAATTCAAATTTGAACTACATGCGCATGCTCCAGTGCATATAAATTGGTTCAAAAATCAAATCTGTGTCCTTGGGTGCATGCTTAGGTCCCATGCAAGAAATGAGAATGAATTTCAAACACCAGGGCACCGTTGATTGCCCGCAAAACATTGAGATGCCTGGTTTTTAAATTCTAGTAAATCCAAAACTAGTCTAAAATTCATGAAACTTGGCATGCTATCATGGAGCGGCATCAAAATGCCATGGTACAAAATTTGTCCCATTTGGGGCAGGTTTGGGTATATGCTTTTCACAAACCGGAGCTTCTCACAACAACCATGATGGTTTTCGGTAGGGAACGTCCCACCTTTGGGGACGAAACGATATCCATTGCCTCTTACTGCTTTCAAGTTTTTTTCTCGTGTCAACATAGAACAACCGGAGTGTTGTGTGCATTTTTGTGATTTTTCGGGGTTCGCTTGGACATTTTTATCCATTAACTGAGTTTTCAATGCATTTATGTGCATAATTCAAATTTGAACTGCATGCGCATGCTCCAGTGCATATAAATTGGTTGAAAAATCAAATCTGTGTCCTTGGGTGCATGCTTAGGTCCCATGCAAGAAATGGGAATGAATTTCAAACACCAGGGCGCCGTTGATTGCCGGCAAAACATTGAGATGCCAGGTTTTTAAATTCTAGTAAATCCAAAACTCGTCTGAAATTCATGAAACTAGGCATGCTTTCATGGAGCGGCATCAACACGCCGTGGTACAAATTTTGTCCCCTTTGGGGTAGGTTTGGGTATATGCTTTTCACAAACCGGAGCTTCTCACAACAAGCATGATGGTTTTCGGTAGAGACCGTCCCACCTTTGGGGACGAAACGATATCCATTGCCTCTTACTGCTTTCAAGTTTTTTTCTCGTGTCAACATAGAACAACAGGAGTGTTGTGTGCATTTTTGTGCTTTTTCGGGGTTCGTTTGGACATTTTTTTTCCATTAACTGAGTTTTCAATGAATTTATGTGCATAATTCAAATTTGAACTACATGCGCATGCTCCAGTGCATATAAATTGGTTGAAAAATCAAATCTGTGTCCTTGGGTGCATGCTTAGGTCCCATGCAAGAAATGGGAATGAATTTCGAACACCAGGGCACCGTTGATTGCCGGCAAAACATTGAGATGCCTGGTTTTTAAATTCTAGTAAATCCAAAACTCGTCTAAAATTCATGAAACTTGGCATGCTATCATGGAGCGACATCAACATGCCATGGTACAAAATTTGTCCCATTTGGGGCAGGTTTGGGTATATGCTTTTCACAAACCGGAGCTTCTCACAACAACCATGATGGTTTTCGGTAGGGAACGTCCCACCTTTGGGGACGAAACGATATCCATTGCCTCTTACTGCTTTCAAGTTTTTTTCTCATGTCAACATAGAACAACAGGAGTGTTGTGTGCATTTTTGTGCTTTTTCGGGGTTCGTTTGGACATTTTTTTCCATTAACTGAGTTTTCAATGAATTTATGTGCATAATTCAAATTTGAACTACATGCGCATGCTCCAGTGCATATAAATTGGTTGAAAAATCAGATCTGTGTCCTTGGGTGCATGCATAGGTCCCATGCAAGAAATGGGAATGAATTTCAAACACCAGGGCACCGTTGATTGCCGGCAAAACATTGAGATGCCTGGTTTTTAAATTCTAGTAAATCCAAAACTCGTCTAAAATTCATGAAACTTGGCATGCTATCATGGAGCGACATCAACATGCCATGGTACAAAATTTGTCCCATTTGGGGCAGGTTTGGGTATATGCTTTTCACAAACCGGAGCTTCTCACAACAACCATGATGGTTTTCGGTAGGGAACGTCCCACCTTTGGGGACGAAACGATATCCATTGCCTCTTACTGCTTTCAAGTTTTTTTCTCGTGTCAACATAGAACAACAGGAGTGTTGTGTGCATTTTTGTGATTTTCGGGGTTCGCTTGGACATTTTTATCCATTAACTGAGTTTTCAATGCATTTATGTGCATAATTCAAATTTGAACTACATGCGCATGCTCCATTGCATATAAATTGGTTGAAAAATCAAATCTGTGTCCTTGGGTGCATGCTTAGGTCCCATGCAAGAAATGGGAATGAATTTCAAACACCAGGGCGCCGTTGATTGCCGGCAAAACATTGAGATGCCAGGTTTTTAAATTCTAGTAAATCCAAAACTCGTCTGAAATTCATGAAACTAGGCATGCTTTCATGGAACGGCATCAACACGCCGTGGTACAAATTTTGTCCCCTTTGGGGTAGGTTTGGGTATATGCTTTTCACAAACCGGAGCTTCTCACAACAAGCATGATGGTTTTCGGTAGGGACCGTCCCACCTTTGGGGGCGAAACGATATCCATTGCCTCTTACTGCTTTCAAGTTTTTTTCTCGTGTCAACATAGAACAACAGGAGTGTTGTGTGCATTTTTGTGCTTTTTCGGGGTTCGTTTGGACATTTTTATCCATTAACTGAGTTTTCAATGAATTTATGTGCATAATTCAAATTTGAACTACATGCGCATGCTCCAGTGCATATAAATTGGTTCAAAAATCAAATCTGTGTCCTTGGGTGCATGCTTAGGTCCCATGCAAGAAATGAGAATGAATTTCAAACACCAGGGCACCGTTGATTGCCCGCAAAACATTGAGATGCCTGGTTTTTAAATTCTAGTAAATCCAAAACTAGTCTAAAATTCATGAAACTTGGCATGCTATCATGGAGCGGCATCAAAATGCCATGGTACAAAATTTGTCCCATTTGGGGCAGGTTTGGGTATATGCTTTTCACAAACCGGAGCTTCTCACAACAACCATGATGGTTTTCGGTAGGGAACGTCCCACCTTTGGGGACGAAACGATATCCATTGCCTCTTACTGCTTTCAAGTTTTTTTCTCGTGTCAACATAGAACAACCGGAGTGTTGTGTGCATTTTTGTGATTTTTCGGGGTTCGCTTGGACATTTTTATCCATTAACTGAGTTTTCAATGCATTTATGTGCATAATTCAAATTTGAACTGCATGCGCATGCTCCAGTGCATATAAATTGGTTGAAAAATCAAATCTGTGTCCTTGGGTGCATGCTTAGGTCCCATGCAAGAAATGGGAATGAATTTCAAACACCAGGGCGCCGTTGATTGCCGGCAAAACATTGAGATGCCAGGTTTTTAAATTCTAGTAAATCCAAAACTCGTCTGAAATTCATGAAACTAGGCATGCTTTCATGGAGCGGCATCAACACGCCGTGGTACAAATTTTGTCCCCTTTGGGGTAGGTTTGGGTATATGCTTTTCACAAACCGGAGCTTCTCACAACAAGCATGATGGTTTTCGGTAGGGACCGTCCCACCTTTGGGGACGAAACGATATCCATTGCCTCTTACTGCTTTCAAGTTTTTTTCTCGTGTCAACATAGAACAACAGGAGTGTTGTGTGCATTTTTGTGCTTTTTCGGGGTTCGTTTGGACATTTTTTTTCCATTAACTGAGTTTTCAATGAATTTATGTGCATAATTCAAATTTGAACTACATGCGCATGCTCCAGTGCATATAAATTGGTTGAAAAATCAAATCTGTGTCCTTGGGTGCATGCTTAGGTCCCATGCAAGAAATGGGAATGAATTTCGAACACCAGGGCACCGTTGATTGCCGGCAACACATTGAGATGCCTGGTTTTTAAATTCTAGTAAATCCAAAACTCGTCTATAATTCATGAAACTTGGCATGCTATCGTGGAGCGACATCAACATGCCATGGTACAAAATTTGTCCCATTTGGGGCAGGTTTGGGTATATGCTTTTCACAAACCGGAGCTTCTCACAACAACCATGATGGTTTTCGGTAGGGAACGTCCCACCTTTGGGGACGAAATGATATCCATTGCCTCTTACTGCTTTCAAGTTTTTTTCTCGTGTCAACATAGAACAACAGGAGTGTTGTGTGCATTTTTGTGATTTTTCGGGGATCGCTTGGACATTTTTATCCATTAACTGAGTTTTCAATGCATTTATGTGCATAATTCAAATTTGAACTACATGCGCATGCTCCAGTGCATATAAATTGGTTGAAAAATCAAATCTGTGTCCTTGGGTGCATGCTTAGGTCCCATGCAAGAAATGGGAATGAATTTCAAACACCAGGGCGCCGTTGATTGCCGGCCAAACAATGAGATGCCTGGTTTTTAAATTCTAGTAAATCCAAAACTCGTCTGAAATTCATGAAACTTGGCATGCTATGATGGAGCGGCATCAACATGCCGTGGCATAAATTTTGTCCCATTTGGGGCAGGTTTGGGTATATGCTTCTCAGAAACCAGAGCTTCTCACAACAAGCATGATAGTTTTTGGTAGGGAACGTCCCACCTTTGGGGATGAAACGATATCCATTGCATCTTATTGCTTTCAAGTTTTTTTCTCGTGTCAACATAGAACAACAGGAGTGTTGTGTGCATTTTTGTGCTTTTTCGGGGTTCGTTTGGACATTTTTATCCATTAACTGAGTTTTCAATGAATTTATGTGCATAATTCAAATTTGAACTACATGCGCATGCTCCAGTGCATATAAATTGGTTGAAAAATCAAATCTGTGTCCTTGGGTGCGTGCTTAGGTCCCATGCAAGAAATGGGAATGAATATCAAACACCAGGGCACCGTTGATTGCCGGCAAAACATTGAGATGCCTGGTTTTTAAATTCTAGTAAATCCAAAACTCGTCTAAAATTCATGAAACTTGGCATGCTACCATGGAGCGAAATCAACATGCCATGGTAAAAAACGTGCCTCTTATTGCTTTCAAGTTTTTTTCTCGTGTCAACATAGAACAACAGGAGTGTTGTGTGCATTTTTGTGATTTTTCGGGGTTCGTTTCGAAATTTTTATGCATTAAGTGAGTTTTCAATGCATTTATGTGCATAATTCAAATTTGAACTACATGCGCATGCTCCAGTGCATATAAATTGGTTGAAAAATCAGATTTGTGTCCTTGGGTGCAGTCTTAGGTCCCATGCAAGAAAAGGGAATGAATTTCAAACACCAGGGCACCGTTGATTGCCGGCAAAACATTGAGATGCCTGGTTTTTAAATTCTAGTAAATCCAAAACTCGTCTGAAATTCATGAAACTTGGCATGCTATCATGGAGCAGCATCAACATGCCATGGTACAAATTTTGTCCCATTTGGGGCAGGTTTTGGTATATGCTTCTCACAAACCGGAGCTTCTCCCAAGAAGCATGATGGTTTTCGGTAGGGAACGTCCCACCTTTGGGGACGAAACGATATCCATTGCCTCTTACTGCCTTCAAGTTTTTTTCTCGTGTCAACATAGAACAACAGGAGTGTTGTGTGCATTTTTGTGCTTTTTCGGGGTTCGTTTGGACATTTTTATCCATTAACTGAGTTTTCAATGAATTTATGTGCATAATTCAAATTTGAACTACATGCGCATGCTCCAGTGCATATAAATTGGTTGAAAAATCAAACCAGTGTCCTTGGGTGCATGCTTAGGTCCCATGCAAGAAATGGGAATGAATTTCAAACACCAGGGCACCGTTGATTGCCGGCAAAACATTGAGATGCCTGGTTTTTAAATTCTAGTAAATCCAAAACTCGTCTAAAATTCATGAAACTTGGCATGCTATCATGGAGCAGCATCAACATGCCATGGTACAAATTTTGTCCCATTTGGGGCAGGTTTGGGTATATGCTTCTCACAAACCGGAGCTTCTCCCAAGAAGCATGATGGTTTTCGGTAGGGAACGTCCCACCTTTGGGGACGAAACGATATCCATTGCCTCTTACTGCCTTCAAGTTTTTTTCTCGTGTCAACATAGAACAACAGGAGTGTTGTGTGCATTTTTGTGATTTTTCGGGGTTCGTTTGGACATTTTTATCCATTAACTGAGTTTTCAATGAATTTATGTGCATAATTCAAATTTGAACTACATGCGCATGCTCCAGTGCATATAAATTGGTTGAAAAATCAAATCTGTGTCCTTGGGTGCATGCTTAGGTCCCATGCAAGAAATGGGAATGAATTTCAAACACAAGGGCACCGTTGATTGCCGGCCAAACAATGAGATGCCTGGTTTTTAAATTCTAGTAAATCCAAAACTCGTCTGAAATTCATGAAACTTGGCATGCTATGATGGAGCGGCATCAACATGCCGTGGCATAAATTTTGTCCCATTTGGGGCAGGTTTGGGTATATGCTTCTCACAAACCGGAGCTTCTCACAACAAGCATGATGGTTTTTGGTAGGGAACGTCCCACCTTTGGGGATGAAACGATATCCATTGCCTCTTATTGTTTTCAAGTTTTTTTCTCGTGTCAACATAGAACAACAGGAGTGTTGTGTGCATTTTTGTGATTTTTCGGGGTTCGTTTCGAAATTTTTATGCATTAAGTGAGTTTTCAATGCATTTATGTGCATAATTCAAATTTGAACTACATGCGCATGCTCCAGTGCATATAAATTGGTTGAAAAATCAAATATGTGTCCTTGGGTGCAGGCTTAGGTCCCATGCAAGAAATGGGAATGAATTTCAAACACCAGGGCACCGTTGATTGCCGGCAAAACATTGAGATGCCTGGTTTTTAAATTTTAGTAAATCCAAAACTCGTCTGAAATTCATGAAACTTGGCATGCTATCATGGAGCAGCATCAACATGCCATGGTACAAATTTTGTCCCATTTGGGGCAGGTTTTGGTATATGCTTCTCACAAACCGGAGCTTCTCCCAAGAAGCATGATGGTTTTCGGTAGGGAACGTCCCACCTTTGGGGACGAAACGATATCCATTGCCTCTTACTGCCTTCAAGTTTTTTTCTCGTGTCAACATAGAACAACAGGAGTGTTGTGTGCATTTTTGTGCTTTTTCGGGGTTCGTTTGGACATTTTTATCCATTAACTGAGTTTTCAATGAATTTATGTGCATAATTCAAATTTGAACTACATGCGCATGCTCCAGTGCATATAAATTGGTTGAAAAATCAAACCAGTGTCCTTGGGTGCATGCTTAGGTCCCATGCAAGAAATGGGAATGAATTTCAAACACCAGGGCACCGTTGATTGCCGGCAAAACATTGAGATGCCTGGTTTTTAAATTCTAGTAAATCCAAAACTCGTCTAAAATTCATGAAACTTGGCATGCTATCATGGAGCAGCATCAACATGCCATGGTACAAATTTTGTCCCATTTGGGGCAGGTTTGGGTATATGCTTCTCACAAACCGGAGCTTCTCCCAAGAAGCATGATGGTTTTCGGTAGGGAACGTCCCACCTTTGGGGACGAAACGATATCCATTGCCTCTTACTGCCTTCAAGTTTTTTTCTCGTGTCAACATAGAACAACAGGAGTGTTGTGTGCATTTTTGTGATTTTTCGGGGTTCGTTTGGACATTTTTATCCATTAACTTAGTTTTGAATGAATTTATGTGCATAATTCAAATTTGAACTACATGCGCATGCTCCAGTGCATATAAATTGGTTGAAAAATCAAATCTGTGTCCTTGGGTGCATGCTTAGGTCCCATGCAAGAAATGGGAATGAATTTCAAACACAAGGGCACCGTTGATTGCCGGCCAAACAATGAGATGCCTGGTTTTTAAATTCTAGTAAATCCAAAACTCGTCTGAAATTCATGAAACTTGGCATGCTATGATGGAGCGGCATCAACATGCCGTGGCATAAATTTTGTCCCATTTGGGGCAGGTTTGGGTATATGCTTCTCACAAACCGGAGCTTCTCACAACAAGCATGATGGTTTTTGGTAGGGAACGTCCCACCTTTGGGGATGAAACGATATCCATTGCCTCTTATTGTTTTCAAGTTTTTTTCTCGTGTCAACATAGAACAACAGGAGTGTTGTGTGCATTTTTGTGATTTTTCGGGGTTCGTTTCGAAATTTTCATGCATTAAGTGAGTTTTCAATGCATTTATGTGCATAATTCAAATTTGAACTACATGCGCATGCTCCAGTGCATATAAATTGGTTGAAAAATCAAATCTGTGTCCTTGGGTGCAGGCTTAGGTCCCATGCAAGAAATGGGAATGAATTTCAAACACCAGGGCACCGTTGATTGCCGGCAAAACATTGAGATGCCTGGTTTTCAAATTTTAGTAAATCCAAAACTCGTCTGAAATTCATGAAACTTGGCATGCTATCATGGAGCAGCATCAACATGCCATGGTACAAATTTTGTCCCATTTGGGGCAGGTTTTGGTATATGCTTCTCACAAACCGGAGCTTCTCCCAAGAAGCATGATGGTTTTCGGTAGGGAACGTCCCACCTTTGGGGACGAAACGATATCCATTGCCTCTTACTGCCTTCAAGTTTTTTTCTCGTGTCAACATAGAACAACAGGAGTGTTGTGTGCATTTTTGTGCTTTTTCGGGGTTCGTTTGGACATTTTTATCCATTAACTGAGTTTTCAATGAATTTATGTGCATAATTCAAATTTGAACTACATGCGCATGCTCCAGTGCATATAAATTGGTTGAAAAATCAAATCAGTGTCCTTGGGTGCATGCTTAGGTCCCATGCAAGAAATGGGAATGAATTTCAAACACCATGGCACCGTTGATTGCCGGCAAAACATTGAGATGCCTGGTTTTTAAATTCTAGTAAATCCAAAACTCGTCTAAAATTCATGAAACTTGGCATGCTACCATGGAGCGACATCAACATGCCATGGTACAAAATTTGTCCCATTTGGGGCAGGTTTGGGTATAAGCTTTTCACAAACCGGAGCTTCTCACAACAACCATGAAGGTTTTCGGTAGGGAACGTCCCACCTTTGGGGACGAAACGATATCCATTGCCTCTTACTGCTTTCAAGTTTTTTTCTCGTGTCAACATAGAACAACAGGAGTGTTGTGTGCATTTTTGTGATTTTTCGGGGTTTTTTTGGACATTTTTATGCATCAAGTGAGTTTTCAATGAATTTATGTGCATAATTCAAATTTGAACTACATGCGCATGCTCCAGTGCATATAAATTGGTTGAAAAATCAAATCTGTGTCCTTGGGTGCATGCTTAGGTCCCATGCAAGAAATGGGAATGAATTTCAAACACAAGGGCACCGTTGATTGCCGGCAAAACATTGAGATGCCTGGTTTTTAAATTCTAGTAAATCCAAAACTCGTCTAAAATTCATGAAACTTGGCATGCTACCATGGAGCGACATCAACATGCCATGGTACAAAATTTGTCCCATTTGGGGCAGGTTTGGGTATAAGCTTTTCACAAACCGGAGCTTCTCACAACAACCATGAAGGTTTTCGGTAGGGAACGTCCCACCTTTGGGGACGAAACGATATCCATTGCCTCTTACTGCTTTCAAGTTTTTTTCTCGTGTCAACATAGAACAACAGGAGTGTTGTGTGCATTTTTGTGATTTTTCGGGGTTTTTTTGGACATTTTTGTGCATCAAGTGAGTTTTCAATGAATTTATGTGCATAATTCAAATTTGAACTACATGCGCATGCTCCAGTGCATATAAACTGGTTGAAAAATCAAATCTGTGTCCTTGGGTGCATGCTTAGGTCCCATGCAAGAAATGGGAATGAATTTCAAACACAAGGGCACCGTTGATTGCCGGCCAAACAATGAGATGCCTGGTTTTTAAATTCTAGTAAATCCAAAACTCGTCTGAAATTCATGAAACTTGGCATGCTATGATGGAGCGGCATCAACATGCCGTGGCATAAATTTTGTCCCATTTGGGGCAGGTTTGGGTATATGCTTCTCACAAACCGGAGCTTCTCACAACAAGCATGATGGTTTTTGGTAGGGAACGTCCCACCTTTGGGGATGAAACGATATCCATTGCCTCTTATTGCTTTCAAGTTTTTTTCTCGTGTCAACATAGAACAACAGGAGTGTTGTGTGCATTTTTGTGATTTTTCGGGGTTCGTTTCGAAATTTTTATGCATTAAGTGAGTTTTCAATGCATTTATGTGCATAATTCAAATTTGAACTACATGCGCATGCTCCAGTGCATATAAATTGGTTGAAAAATCAAATCTGTGTCCTTGGGTGCAGGCTTAGGTCCCATGCAAGAAATGGGAATGAATTTCAAACACGAGGGCACCGTTGATTGCCGGCAAATTTTAGTAAATCCAAAACTCGTCTGAAATTCATGAAACTTGGCATGCTATCATGGAGCAGCATCAACATGCCATGGTACAAATTTTGTCCCATTTGGGGCAGGTTTTGGTATATGCTTCTCACAAACCGGAGCTTCTCACAAGAAGCATGATGGTTTTCGGTAGGGAACATCCCACCTTTGGGGACGAAACGATATCCATTGCCTCTTACTGCTTTCAAGTTTTTTTCTCGTGTCAACATAGAACAACAGGAGTGTTGTGTGCATTTTTGTGCTTTTTCGGGGTTCGTTTGGACATTCTTATCCATTAACTGAGTTTTCAACGAATTTATGTGCATAATTCAAATTTGAACTACATGCGCATGCTCCAGTGCATATAAATTGGTTGAAAAATCAAATCTGTGTCCTTGGGTGCATGCTTAGGTCCCATGCAAGAAATGGGAATGAATTTCAAACACCAGGGCACCGTTGATTGCCGGCCAAACATTGAGATGCCTGGTTTTTAAATTCTAGTAAATCCAAAACTCGTCTAAAATTCATGAAACTTGGCATGCTATCATGGAGCGACATCAACATGCCATGGTACAAAATTTGTCCCATTTGGGGCAGGTTTGGGTATATGCTTTTCACAAACCGGAGCTTCTCACAACAACCATGATAGTTTTCGGTAGGGAACGTCCCACCTTTGGGGACGAAACGATATCCATTGCCTCTTACTGCTTTCAAGTTTTTTTCTCGTGTAAACATAGAACAACAGGAGTGTTGTGTGCATTTTTGTGATTTTCCGGTGTTCGTTTGGACATTTTTATCCATTAACTGAGTTTTCAATGCATTTATGTGCATAATTCAAATTTGAACTACATGCGCATGCTCCAGTGCATATAAATTGGTTGAAAAATCAAATATGTGTCCTTGGGTGCATGCTTAGGTCCCATGCAAGAAATGGGAATGGATTTCAAACACAAGGGCACCGTTGATTGCCGGCAAAACATTGAGATGCCCGGTTTTTAAATTCTAGTAAATCCAAAACTCGTCTGAAATTCATGAAACTTGGCATGCTATCACGGAGCGGCATCAACATGCCGGGGTACAAATTTTGTCCCATTTGTGGCAGGTTTTGGTATATGCTTCTTATAAACCGGAGCTTCTCACAAGAAGCATGATGGTTTTCGGTAGGGAACGTCCCACCTTGGGGGACGAAACGATATCCATTGCCTCTTATTGCTTTCAAGTTTTTTTCTCGTGTAAACATAGAACAACAGGAGTGTTGTGTGCGTTTTTGTGATTTTTCGGGGTTTGTTTGGACGTTTTTATCCATTAACTGAGTTTTCAATGCATTTATGTGCATAATTCAAATTTGAACTACATGCGCATGCTCCAGTGCATATAAATTGGTTGAAAAATCAAATATGTGTCCTTGGGTGCATGCTTAGGTCCCATGCAAGAAATGAGAATCAATTTCAAACACAAGGGCACCGTTGATTGCCGGCAAAACATTGAGATGCATGGTTTTTAAATTCTAGTAAATCAAAAACTCGTCTGAAATTCATGAAACTTGGCATGCTATCATGGAGCGGCATCAACATGCCGTGGTACAAATTTTGTCCCATTTGGGACAGGTTTGGGTATATGCTTCTCACAAACCAGAGCTTCTCACAACAAGCATCATGGTTTTTGGTAGGGATCATCCCACATTTGGGGACGAAACAATATCCATTGCCTCTTATTGCTTTCAAGTTTTTTTCTCGTGTCAACATAGAACAACAGGAGTGTTGTGTGCATTTTTGTGATTTTTCGGTGTTCGTTTGGACATTTTTATCCATTAACTGAGTTTTCAATGCATTTATGTGCATAATTCAAATTTGAACTACATGCGCATGCTCCAGTGCATATAAATTGGTTGAAAAATCAAATCTGTGTCCTTGGGTGCATGCTTAGGTCCCATGCATGAAATGGGAATGAATTTCAAACACCAGGGCACCGTTGATTGCCGGCAAAACATTGAGATGCCAGGTTTTTAAATTCTAGTAAATCCAAAACTCGTCTGAAATTCATGAAACTGGGCATGCTTTCATGGAGCGGCATGAACACGCCAGGGTACAAATTTTGTCCCATTTGGGGCAGGTTTGGGTATATGCTTCTCACAAACCGGGCCTTCTCACAACAAGCATGATGGTTTTTGGTAGGGAACGTCCCACATTTGGGGACGAAACGATATCCATTGCCTCTTATTGCTTTCAAGTTTTTTTCTCGTGTCAACATAGAACAACAGGAGTGTTGTGTGCATTTTTGTGATTTTTCGGGGTTCGTTTGGACATTTTTATCCATTAACTGAGTTTTCAACGAATTTATGTGCATAATTCAAATTTGAACTACATGCGCATGCTCCAGTGCATATAAATTGGTTGAAAAATCAAATCTGTGTCCTTGGGTGCATGCTTAGGTCCCATGCAAGAAATGGGAATGAATTTCAAACACCGGGGCACCGTTGATTGCCGGCAAAACATTGAGATGCCTGGTTTTTAAATTCTAGTAAATCCAAAACTCGTCTAAAATTCATGAAACTTGGCATGCTATCATGGAGCGACATCAACATGCCATGGTACAAAATTTGTCCCATTTGGGGCAGGTTTGGGTATATGCTTTTCACAAACCGGAGCTTCTCACAACAACCATGATAGTTTTCGGTAGGGAACGTCCCACCTTTGGGGACGAAACGATATCCATTGCCTCTTACTGCTTTCAAGTTTTTTTCTCGTGTAAACATAGAACAACAGGAGTGTTGTGTGCATTTTTGTGATTTTCCGGTGTTCGTTTGGACATTTTTATCCATTAACTGAGTTTTCAATGCATTTATGTGCATAATTCAAATTTGAACTACATGCGCATGCTCCAGTGCATATAAATTGGTTGAAAAATCAAATATGTGTCCTTGGGTGCATGCTTAGGTCCCATGCAAGAAATGGGAATGAATTTCAAACACAAGGGCACCGTTGATTGCCGGCAAAACATTGAGATGCATGGTTTTTAAATTCTAGTAAATCCAAAACTCGTCTGAAATTCATGAAACTTGGCATGCTATCACGGAGCGGCATCAACATGCCGGGGTACAAATTTTGTCCCATTTGTGGCAGGTTTTGGTATATGCTTCTCATAAACCGGAGCTTCTCACAAGAAGCATGATGGTTTTCGGTAGGGAACGTCCCACCTTGGGGGACGAAACGATATCCATTGCCTCTTATTGCTTTCAAGTTTTTTTCTCGTGTCAACATAGAACAACAGGAGTGTTGTGTGCGTTTTTGTGATTTTTCGGGGTTTGTTTGGACGTTTTTATCCATTAACTGAGTTTTCAATGCATTTATGTGCATAATTCAAATTTGAACTACATGCGCATGCTCCAGTGCATATAAATTGGTTGAAAAATCAAATATGTGTCCTTGGGTGCATGCTTAGGTCCCATGCAAGAAATGAGAATGAATTTCAAACACAAGGGCACCGTTGATTGCCGGCAAAACATTGAGATGCATGGTTTTTAAATTCTAGTAAATCAAAAACTCGTCTGAAATTCATGAAACTTGGCATGCTATCATGGAGCGGCAT
Organism: Aegilops tauschii subsp. strangulata; assembly: GCF_002575655.3. Taxonomy (NCBI): domain Eukaryota; kingdom Viridiplantae; phylum Streptophyta; class Magnoliopsida; order Poales; family Poaceae; genus Aegilops; species Aegilops tauschii. The sequence goes on along the minus strand of NC_053041.3, from coordinate 99,240,596 downwards.
CAACATGCCGTGGTACAAATTTTGTCCCATTTGGGACAGGTTTGGGTATATGCTTCTCACAAACCAGAGCTTCTCACAACAAGCATCATGGTTTTTGGTAGGGATCATCCCACATTTGGGGACGAAACAATATCCATTGCCTCTTATTGCTTTCAAGTTTTTTTCTCGTGTCAACATAGAACAACAGGAGTGTTGTGTGCATTTTTGTGATTTTTCGGTGTTCGTTTGGACATTTTTATCCATTAACTGAGTTTTCAATGCATTTATGTGCATAATTCAAATTTGAACTACATGCGCATGCTCCAGTGCATATAAATTGGTTGAAAAATCAAATCTGTGTCCTTGGGTGCATGCTTAGGTCCCATGCATGAAATGGGAATGAATTTCAAACACCAGGGCACCGTTGATTGCCGGCAAAACATTGAGATGCCAGGTTTTTAAATTCTAGTAAATCCAAAACTCGTCTGAAATTCATGAAACTGGGCATGCTTTCATGGAGCGGCATGAACACGCCAGGGTACAAATTTTGTCCCATTTGGGGCAGGTTTGGGTATATGCTTCTCACAAACCGGGCCTTCTCACAACAAGCATGATGGTTTTTGGTAGGGAACGTCCCACATTTGGGGACGAAACGATATCCATTGCCTCTTATTGCTTTCAAGTTTTTTTCTCGTGTCAACATAGAACAACAGGAGTGTTGTGTGCATTTTTGTGATTTTTCGGGGTTCGTTTGGATATTTTATGCATTAACAGAGTTTTCAATGCATTTATGTGCATAATTCAAATTTGAACTACATGCGCATGCTCCAGTGCATATAAGTTGGTTGAAAAATCGAATCTGTGTCCTTGACTGCATGCTTAGGTCCCATGCAAGAAACGGGAATGAATTTCAAACACCAGGGCACCGTTGATTGCCGGCAAAACATTGACATGCCTGGTTTTTAAATTCTAGTAAATCCTAAACTCGTCGGAAATTCATGAAACTTGGCATGCTATCATGGAGAGGCATCAATATGCCGTGGTACAAATTTTGTCTCATTTGGGACAGGTTTGGGTATATGCTTCTCACAAACTGGAGCTTCTCACAACAAGCATGATGGTTTTCGGTAGGGAACGTCCCACCTTTGGGGACGAAACGATATCCATTGCCTCTTATTGCTTTCAAGTTTTTTTCTCGTGTCAACATAGAACAACAGGAGTGTTGTGTGCATTTTTGTGATTTTTGGGGTTCGTTTGGACATTCTTATCCATTAACTGAGGTTTCAATGCATTTATGTGCATAATTCAAATTTGAACTACATGCGCATGCTCCAGTGCATATAAATTGGTTGAAAAATTAAATCTGTGTCCTTGGGTGCATGCTTAGGTCCCATGCAAGAAATGGGAATGAATTTCAAACACCAGGGCACCGTTGATTGCCGGCAAAACATTGAGATGCCTGGTTTTTAAATTCTAGTAAATCCAAATTCGTCGGAAATTCATGAAACTTGGCTGCTGTCATGGAGAGGTATCAACATATCGTGTTACAAATTTTGTCCCATTTGGGGTAGGTTCTGGTATATGCTTCTCACAAACCGGAGCTTCTCACAACAACCATGATGTTTTTGGTAGGGAATGTCCCACCTTTGGGGACGAAACGATATGCATTGCCTCTTATTGCATTCAAGTATTTTTCTCGTGCCAACAAAGAACAACAAGAGTGTTGTGTGCATTTTTGTGATTTTTTGGGGTTCGTTTGGACATTTTTATGCATCAAGTGCGTTTTCAATGCATTTATGTGCATAATTCAAGTTTGAAAAAAATGCGCATGCTCCAGTGCATATAAATTGGTTGAAAAATCAAATCTGTGTCCTTGGGTGCATGCTTAGGTCCCATGCAGGAAATGGGAATGAATTTCAAACACCAGGGCACCGTTGATTGCCGGCAAAACATTGAGATGCCTGGTTTTTAAATTCTAGTAAATCCAAAGCTCGTCGGAAATTCATGAAACTTGGCATGCTATCATGGAGAGGCATCAACATGCCGTGGTACAAAATTTGTCCCATTTGGGGCAGGTTTGGGTATATGCTTCTCACAAACCGGAGCTTCTCACAACAAGCATGATGGTTTTCGGTAGGGAACGTCCCACCTTTGGGGACGAAACGATATCCATTGCCTCTTATTGCTTTCAAGTTTTTTTCTCATGTCAACATAGAACAACAGGAGTGTTGTGTGCATTTTTCTGATTTTTCGGGGTTCGTTTGGACATTTTTATGCATTAAATGAGTTTTCAATGCATTTATGTGCATAATTCAAATTCAAACTACATGCGCATGCTCCAGTGCATATAAATTGGTTGAAAAATCGAATCTGTGTCCTTGGGTGCAGGCTTAGGTCCCATGCAAGAAATGGTAATGAATTTCAAACACCAGGGCACCGTTGATTGCCGGCAAAACATTGAGATGCCTGGTTTTGAAATTCTAGTAAATCCAAAACTCGTCTGAAATTCATGAAACTTGGCATGCTATCATGGAGTGACATCAACATGCCATGGTACAAATTTTGTCCCATTTGGGGTAGGTTTGGGTATATGCTTCTCACAAACCGGAGCTTCCCACAACAAGCATGATGGTTTTCGGTAGGGAACGTCCCACCTTTGGGGACGAAACGATATCCATTGCCTCTTACTGATTTCAAGTTTTTTTCTCGTGCCAACATAGAACAACAGGAGTGTTGTGTGCATTTTTGTGATTTTTCGGGGTTCGTTTGGACATTTTTATGCATCAAGTGAGTTTTCAATGCATTTATGTGCATAATTAAAATTTGAATACATGTGCATGCTCCAGTGCATATAAATTGGTTGAAAAATCAAATCTGTGTTCCTGGGTGTATGCTTAGGTCCCATGCAAGAAATGGGAATGAATTTCAAACACCAGGGCACCGTTGATTGCCGGCAAAACATTGAGATGCCTGGTTTTTAAATTCTAGTAAATCCAAAACTCGTCGGAAATTCATGAAACTTGGCATGCTATCATGGAGAGGCATCAACATATCGTGGTACAAATTTTGTCCCATTTGGGGCAGGTTTGTGTATATGCTTCTCACAAACCGGAGCTTCTCACAACAACCATGATGGTTTTCGGTAGGGAACGTCCCACCTTTGGGGACGAAACGATATCCATTGCCTCTTACTGATTTCAAGTTTTTTTCTCGTGCCAACATAGAACAACAGGAGTGTTGTCTGCATTTATGTGATTTTTCAGGGTTCGTTTGGACATTTTTATGCATCAAGTGAGTTTTCAATGCATTTATGTGCATAATTCAAATTTGAAAAAAATGCGCATGCTCCAGTGCATATAAATTGGTTGAAAATCAAATCTGTGTCCTTGGGTGCCTGCTTAGGACCCATGCAGGAAATGGGAATGAATTTCAAACACCAGGGCACCGTTGATTGCCGGCAAAACATTGAGATGCCTGGTTTTTAAATTCTAGTAAATCAAAAACTCGTCGGAAATTCATGAAACTTGGCATGCTATCTTGGAGAGGCATCAACATATCGTGTTACAAATTTTGTCCCATTTGGGGCAGGTTCTGGTATATGCTTCTCAAAAACCGGAGCTTCTCACAACAACCATGATGGTTTTCGGTAGGGAACGTCCCACCTTTGGGGACGAAACATTATGCATTGCCTCTTATTGCATTCAAGTATTTTTCTCGTGCCAACAAAGAACAGCAAGAGTGTTGTGTGCATTTTTGTGATTTTTTGGGGTTCGTTTGGACATTTTTATGCATCAAGTGAGTTTTCAATGCATTTATGTGCATAATTCAAGTTTGAAAAAAATGCGCATGCTCCATTGCATATAAATTGGTTGAAAAATCAAATCTGTGTCCTTGGGTGCATGCTTAGGTCCCATGCAGGAAATGGGAATGAATTTCAAACACCAGGGCACCGTTGATTGCCAGCAAAACATTGAGATGCCTGGTTTTTAAATTCTAGTAAATCCAAAACTCGTCGGAAATTCATGAAACTAGGCATGCTATCATGGAGAGGCATCAACATGCCGTGGTACAAAATTTGTCCCATTTGGGGCAGGTTTGGGTATATGCTTCTCACAAACCGGAGCTTCTCACAACAAGCATGATGGTTTTCGGTAGGGAACGTCCCACCTTTGGGGACGAAACGATATCCATTGCCTCTTATTGCTTTCAAGTTTTTTTATCATGTCAACATAGAACAACAGGAGTGTTGTGTGCATTTTTGTAATTTTTCGGGGTTCGTTTGGACATTTTTATGCATTAAGTGAGTTTTCAATGCATGTATGTGCATAATTCACATTCAAACTACATGTGCATGCTCCAGTGCATATAAATTGGTTGAAAAATCGAATCTGTGTCCTTGGGTGCAGGCTTAGGTCCCATGCAAGAAATGGGAATGAATTTCAAACACCAGGGCACCGTTGATTGCCGGCAAAACATTGAGATGCCTGGTTTTGAAATTCTAGTAAATCCAAAACTCGTCTGAAATTCATGAAACTTGGCATGCTATCATGGAGTGGCATCAACATGCCGTGGTACAAATTCTGTCCCATTTGGGGCAGGTTTGGGTATATGCTTCTCACAAACCGGAGCTTCTCACAACAAGCATGATGGTTTTCGGTAGGGAACGTTCCACCTGTGGGGACGAAACGATATCCATTGCCTCTTATTGCATTCAAGTATTTTTCTCGTGCCAACAAAGAACAACAAGAGTGTTGTGTGCATTTTTGTGATTTTTTGGGGTTCGTTTGGACATTTTTATGCATCAAGTGAGTTTTCAATGCATTATTTGCATAATTCAAATTTGAAAAAAATGCGCATGCTCCAGTGCATATAAATTGGTTGAAAAATCTAATCTGTCTCCTTGGGTGCATGCTTAGGTCCCATGCAGGAAATGGGAATGAATTTCAAACACCAGGGCACCGTTGATTGCCGGCAAAACATTGAGATGCCTGGTTTTTAAATTCGAGTAAATCCAAAACTCGTCGGAAATTCATGAAACTTGGCATGCTATCATGGAGAGGCATCAACATGCCGTGGTACAAATTTTGTCCCATTTGGGGCAGGTTTGGGTATATGCTTCTCACAAACGGGAGCTTCTCACAACAAGCATGATGGTTTTCGGTAGGGACCGTCCCACCTTTGGGGACGAAACGATATCCATTGCCTCTTATTGCTTTCAAGTTTTTTCTCATGTCAACATAGAACAACGGGAGTGTTGTGTGCATTTTTGTGATTTTTCGCGGTTCGTTTGGACATTTTTATGCATTAACTGAGTTTTCAATGCATTTATGTGCATAGTTCAAACTTGAAATAAATGCGCATGCTCCAGTGCATATAAATTGGTTGAAAAATCAAATCTGTGTCCTTGGGTGCATGCTTAGGTCCCATGCAAGAAATGGGAATGAATTTCATACACCAGGGCACCGTTGATTGCCGGCAAAACATTGAGATGTCTGGTTTTTAAATTCTAGTAAATCCAAAACTCGTCGGAAATTCATGAAACTTGGCATGCTATCATGGAGAGGCATCAACAAGCCGTGGTACAAATTTTGTCCCATTTGGGGCAGGCTTGGGTATATGCATCTCACAAACCGGAGCTTCTCACAAGAAGCATGATGGTTTTCGGTAGGGAACGTCCCACCTTTGGGGACGAAACGATATCCATTGCCTCTAATTGCATTCAAGTTTTTTTCTCGTGTCAGCATAGAACAACATGAGTGTTGTGTGCATTTTTGTGATTTTTCGGGGTTCGTTTGGATATTTTTATGCATTAAGAGAGTTTTCAATGCATTTATGTGCATAATTCAAATTTGAACTACATGCGCATGCTCCAATGCATATAAATTGATTGAAAAATCAAATCTGTGTCCTTGACTGCATGCTTAGGTCCCATGCAAGAAACGGGAATGAATTTCAAACACCAGGGCACCGTTGATTGCCGGCAAAACATTGACATGCCTGGTTTTTAAATTCTAGTAAATCCTAAACTCGTCGGACATTCATGAAACTTGGCATGCTATCATGGAGAGGCATCAACATGCCGTGGTACAAATTTTGTCTCATTTGGGACAGGTTTGGGTATATGCTTCTCACAAACCGGAGCTTCTCACAACAAGCATGATGGTTTTCGGTAGGGAACGTCCCACCTTTGGGGACGAAACGATATCCATTGCCTCTTATTGCTTTCAAGTTTTTTTCTCATGTCAACATAGAACAACAGGAGTGTTGTGTGCATTTTTGTGATTTTTCGCGGTTCGTTTGGACATTTTTATGCATTAACTGAGTTTTCAATGCATTTATGTGCATAATTCAAACTTGAAATAAATGCGCATGCTCCAGTGCATATAAATTGGTTGAAAAATCAAATCTGTGTCCTTGGGTGCATGCTTAGGTCCCATGCAAGAAATGGGAATGAATTTCAAACACGAGGGCACCGTTGATTGCCGGCAAAACATTGACATGCCTGGTTTTTAAATTCTAGTAAATCCTAAACTCGTCGGACATTCATGAAACTTGGCATGCTATCATGGAGAGGCATCAACATGCCATGGTACAAATTTTGTCCCATTTGGGACAGGTTTGGGTATATGCTTCTCACAAACGGGAGATTCTCACAACAAGCATGATGGTTTTCGGTAGGGAACGTCCCACCTTTGGGGACGAAACGATATCCATTGCCTCTTATTGCTTTCAAGTTTTTTTCTCATGTCAACATAGAACAACAGGAGTGTTGTGTGCATTTTTGTGATTTTTCGGGGTTCGTTTGGACATTTTTATGCATTAACTGAGTTTTCAATGCATTTATGTGCATAATTCAAACTTGAAATAAATGCGCATGCTCCAGTGCATATAAATTGGTTGAAAAATCAAATCTGTGTCCTTGGGTGCATGCTTAGGTCCCATGCAAGAAATGGGAATGAATTTCATACACCAGGGCACCGTTGATTGCCGGCAAAACATTGAGATGCCTGGTTTTTAAATTCTAGTAAATCCAAAACTCGTCGGAAATTCATGAAACTTGGCATGCTATCATGGAGAGGCATCAACATGCCGTGGTACAAATTTTGTCCCATTTGGGGCAGGTTTGGGTATATGCTTCTCACAAACGGGAGCTTCTCACAACAAGCATGATGGTTTTCGGTAGGGAACGTGCCACCTTTGGGGCCGAAACGATATCCATTGCCTCTTATTGCTTTCAAGTTTTTCTCTCATGTCAATATAGAACAACAGGAGTGTTGTGTGCATTTTTGTGATTTTTCGGGGTTCGTTTGGACATTTTTATGCATTAACTGAGTTTTCAATGCATTTATGTGCATAATTCAAACTTGAAATAAATGCGCATGCTCCAGTGCATATAAATTGGTTGAAAAATCAAATCTGTGTCCTTGGGTGCATGCTTAGGTCCCATGCAAGAAATGGGAATCAATTTCATACACCAGGGCACCGTTGATTGCCGGCAAAACATTGAGATGCCTGGTTTTTAAATTCTAGTAAATCCAAAACTCGTCGGAAATTCATGAAACATGGCATGCTATCATGGAGAGGCATCAACATGCCGTGGTACAAATTTTGTCCCATTTGGGGCAGGTTTGTTATATGCTTGTCACAAACCGGAGCTTCTCACAACAAGCATGATGGTTTTCGGTAGGGAACGTCCCACCTTTGGGGACGAAACGATATCCATTGCCTCTTATTGCTTTCAAGTTTTTTTCTCGTGTCAACATAGAACAACAGGAGTGTTGTGTGCATTTTTGTGATTTTTCGGTGTTCGTTTGGACATTTTTATCCATTAACTGAGGTTTCAAAGCATTTATGTGCATAATTCAAATTTGAACTACATGCGCATGCTCCAGTTCATATAAATTGATTGAAAAATTAAATCTGTGTCCTTGGGTGCATGCTTAGGTCCCATGCAAGAAATGGGAATGAATTTCAAACACCAGGGCACCGTTGATTGCCGGCAAAACATTGAGCTGCCTGGTTTTTAAATTCTAGTAAATCCAAAACTCGTCGGAAATTCATGAAACATGGCATGCTATCATGGAGAGGCATCAACATGCCGTGGTACAAATTTTGTCCCATTTGGGGCAAGTTTGTTATATGCTTGTCACAAACCGGAGCTTCTCACAACAAGCATGATGGTTTTCGGTAGGGAACGTCCCACCTTTGGGGACGAAACGATATCCATTGCCTCTTATTGCTTTCAAGTTTTTTTCTCATGTCAACATAGAACAACAGGAGTGTTGTGTGCATTTTTGTGATTTTTCGGGGTTCGTTTGGATATTTTTATGCATTAACTGAGTTTTCAATGCATTTATGTGCATAATTCAAACTTGAAATAAATGCGCATGCTCCAGTGCATATAAATTGGTTGAAAAATCAAATCTGTGTCCTTGGGTCCATGCTTAGGTCCCATGCAAGAAATGGGAATGAATTTCATACACCAGGGCACCGTTGATTGTCGGCAAAACATTGAGATGCCTGGTTTTTAAATTCTAGTAAATCCAAAACTCGTCGGAAATTCATGAAACATGGCATGGTATCATGGGGAGGCATCAACATGCCGTGGTACAAATTTTGTCCCATTTGGGGCAGGTTTGGGTATATGCTTCTCACAAACCGGAGCTTCTCACAACAAGCATGATGGTTTTCGGTAGGGAACGTCCCACCTTTGGGGACAAAACGATATCCATTGCCTCTTATTGCTTTCAAGTTTTTTTCTCGTGTCAACATAGAACAACCGGAGTGTTGTGTGCATTTTTGTGATTTTACGGGGTTCGTTTGGACATTTTTATGCATTAACTGAGTTTTCAATGCATTTATGTGCATAATTCAAATTGGAACTACATGCGCATGCTCCACTGCAAATAAATTGGTTGAAAAATCAAATCTGTGTCCTCGGGTGAATGCTTAGGTCCCATGCAAGAAATGGGAATGAATTTCAAACACCAGGAAACCGTTGATTGCCGGCAAAACATTGAGATGCCTTGTTTTCAAATTCTCGTAAATCCAAAACTCATCTGAAATTCATGAAACTTGGCACGCTATCTTGGAGCGGCATCAACATGCCGTGGTACAAAGTGTGTCCCATTTGGGGCAGGTTTGGGTATATGCTTCTCACAAACCGGAGCTTCTCACAACAAGCATGATGGTTTTCAGTAGGGAACGTCCCACCTTTGGGGACGAAACGATATCCATCGCCTCTTACTGCTTTCCAGTTTTTTTCTCGTGCCAACATAGAACAACAGGAGTGTTGTGTGAATTTGTGTGATTTTTCGCGGTTCGTTTGGACATTTTTGTGCATTAAGTAAGTTTTCAATGCATTTATGTCCACAATTCAAATATGAATATATGTGCATGCTCTAGTGCATATAAATTGGTTGAAAAATCAAATTTGTGTTCCTGGGTGTATGCTTAGGTCCCATGCAAGAAATGGGAATGAATTTCAAACACCAGGGCACCGTTGATTGCCGGCAAAACATTGAGATGCCTGGTTTTTAAATTCTAGTAAATCCAAAACTCGTCGGAAATTCATGAAACTTGGCATGCTATCATGGAGAGGCATCAACATGCCGTGGTACAAATTTTGTCCCATTTGGGGCAGGTTTGGGTATATGCTTCTCACAAACGGGAGATTCTAACAACAAGCATGATGGTTTTCGGTAGGGAACGTCCCACCTTTGGGGACGAAACGATATCCATTGCCTCTTATTGCTTTCAAGTTTTTTTCTCATGTCAACATAGAACAACAGGAGTGTTGTGTGCATTTTTGTGATTTTTCGGGGTTCGTTTGGACATTTTTATGCATTAACTGAGTTTTCAATGCATTTATGTGCATAATTCAAACTTGAAATAAATGCGCATGCTCCAGTGCATATAAATTGGTTGAAAAATAAAATCTGTGTCCTTGGGTGCATGCTTAGGTCCCATGCAAGAAATGGGAATGAATTTCATACACTAGGGCACCGTTGATTGCCGGCAAAACATTGAGATGCCTGGTTTTTAAATTCTAGTAAATCCAAAACTCGTTGGAAATTCATGAAACTTGGCATGCTATCATGGAGAGGCATCAACATGCCGTGGTACAAATTTTGTCCCATTTGGGGCAAGCTTGGGTATATGCTTCTCACAAACCGGAGCTTCTCACAAGAAGCATGATGGTTTTCGGTAGGGAACGTCCCAGCTTTGGGGACGAAACGATATCCATTGCCTCTTATTGCATTCAAGTTTTTTTCTCGTGTCAACATAGAACAACAGGAGTGTTGTGTGCATTTTTGTGATTTTTCGGGGTTCGTTTGGACATTTTTATGCATTAACTGAGTTTTCAATGCATTTATGTGCATAATTCAAACTTGAAATAAATGCGCATGCTCCAGTGCATATAAATTGGTTGAAAAATCAAATCTGTGTCCTTGGGTGCATGCTTAGGTCCCATGCAAGAAATGGGAATGAATTTCATACACTAGGGCACCGTTGATTGCCGGCAAAACATTGAGATGCCTGGTTTTTAAATTCTAGTAAATCCAAAACTCGTCGGAAATTCATGAAACTTGGCATGCTATCATGGAGAGGCATCAACATGCGGTGGTACAAATTTTGTCCCATTTGGGGCAGGCTTGGGTATATGCTTCTCACAAACCGGAGCTTCTCACAAGAAGCATGATGGTTTTCCGTAGGGAACGTCCCACCTTTGGGGACGAAACGATATCCATTGCCTCTTATTGCTTTCAAGTTTTTTTCTCGTGTCAACATAGAACAACAGGAGTGTTGTGTGCATTTTTGTGATTTTTCGGGGTTCGTTTGGACATTTTTATGCATTAACTGAGTTTTCAATGCATTTATGTGCATAATTCAAACTTGAAATAAATGCGCATGCTCCAGTGCATATAAATTGGTTGAAAAATCAAATATGTGTCCTTGGGTGCATGCTTAGGTCCCATGCAAGAAATGAGAATAAATTTCATACACCAGGGCACCGTTGATTGCCGGCAAAACATTGAGATGCCTGGTTTTTAAATTCTAGTAAATCCAAAACTCGTCGGAAATTCATGAAACTTGGCATGCTATCATGGAGAGGCATCAACATGCCGTGGTACAAATTTTGTCCCATTTGGGGCAGGCTTGGGTATATGCTTCTCACAAACCGGAGCTTCTCACAAGAAGCATGATGGTTTTCGGTAGGGAACGTCCCACCTTTGGGGACGAAACGATATCCATTGCCTCTTATTGCATTCAAGTTTTTTTCTCGTGTCAACATAGAACAACAGGAGTGTTCTTTGCATTTTTGTGATTTTTCGGGGTTCGTTTGGATATTTTTATGCATTAAGAGAGTTTTCAATGCATTTATGTGCATAATTCAAATTTGAACTACATGCGCATGCTCCAGTGCACATAAATTGGTTGAAAAATCAAATATGTGTCCTTGACTGCATGCTTAGGTCCCATGCAAGAAACGGGAATGAATTTAAAACACCAGGGCACCGTTGATTGCCGGCAAAACATTGACATGCCTGGTTTTTAAATTCTAGTAAATCCTAAACTCGTCGGAAATTCATGAAACTTGGCATGCTATCATGGAGAGGCATCAACATGCCGTGGTACAAATTTTGTCTCATTTGGGACAGGTTTGGGTATATGCTTCTCACAAACCGGAGCTTCTCACAACAAGCATGATGGTTTTCGGTAGGGAAAGTCCCACCTTTGGGGACGAAACGATATCCATTGCCTCTTATTGCTTTCAGGTTTTTTTCTCGTGTCAACATAGAACAACAGGAGTGTTGTGTGCATTTTTGTGATTTTTCGGGGTTCGTTTGGACATTTTTATCCATTAACTGAGGTTTCAATGCATTTATGTGCATAATTCAAATTTGAACTACATGCGCATGCTCCAGTGCATATAAATTGGTTGAAAAATTAAATCTGTGTCCTTGGGTGCATGCTTAGGTCCCATGCAAGAAATGGGAATGAATTTCGAACACCAGGGCACCGTTGATTGCCGGCAAAACATTGAGATGCCTGGTTTTTAAATTCTAGTAAATCCAAAACTCGTCGGAAATTCATGAAACTTGGCATGCTATCATGGAGAGGCATCAACATGCCGTGGTACAAATTTTGTCCCATTTGGGGCAGGCTTCGGTATATGCTTCTCACAAACCGGAGCTTCTCACAAGAAGCATGATGGTTTTCGGTAGGGAACGTCCCACCTTTGGGGACGAAACGATATCCATTGCCTCTTATTGCATTCAAGTTTTTTTCTCGTGTCAACATAGAACAACAGGAGTGTTGTGTGCATTTTTGTGATTTTTCGGGGTTCGTTTGGACATTTTTATGCATTAACTGAGTTTTCAATGCATTTATGTGCATAATTCAAACTTGAAATAAATGCGCATGCTCCAGTGCATATAAATTGGTTGAAAAATCAAATCTGTGTCCTTGGGTGCATGCTTACGTCCCATGCAAGAAATGGGAATGAATTTCATACACGAGGGCACCGTTGATTGCCGGCAAAACATTGACATGCCTGGTTTTTAAATTCTAGTAAATCCTAAACTCGTCGGAAATTCATGAAACTTGGCATGCTATCATGGAGAGGCATCAACATGCCATGGTACAAATTTTGTCCCATTTGGGACAGGTTTGGGTATATGCTTCTCACAAACGGGAGATTCTCACAACAAGCATGATGGTTTTCGGTAGGGAACGTCCCACCTTTGGGGACGAAACGATATCCATTGCCTCTTATTGCTTTCAAGTTTTTTCTCATGTCAACATAGAACAACAGGAGTGTTGTGTGCATTTTTGTGATTTTTCGGGGTTCGTTTGGACATTTTTATGCATTAACTGAGTTTTCAATGCATTTATGTGCATAATTCAAACTTGAAATAAATGCGCATGCTCCAGTGCATATAAATTGGTTGAAAAATCAAATCTGTGTCCTTGGGTGCATGCTTAGGTCCCATGCAAGAAATGGGAATGAATTTCATACACCAGGGCACCGTTGATTGCCGGCAAAACATTGAGATGCTTGGTTTTTAAATTCTAGTAAATCCAAAACTCGTCAGAAATTCATGAAACTTGGCATGCTATCATGGAGAGGCATCAACATGCCGTGGTACAAATTTTGTCCCATTTGGGGCAGGCTTGGGTATATGCTTCTCACAAACGGAGCTTCTCACAAGAAGCATGATGGTTTTCAGTAGGGAACGTCCCAGCTTTGGGGACGAAACGATATCCATTGCCTCTTATTGCATTCATGTTTTTTTCTCGTGTCAACATAGAACAACAGGAGTGTTGTGTGCATTTTTGTGATTTTTCGGGGTTCGTTTGGATATTTTTATGCATTAAGAGAGTTTTCAATGCATTTATGTGCATAATTCAAACTTGAAATAAATGCGCATGCTCCAGTGCATATAAATTGGTTGAAAAATCAAATCTGTGTCCTTGGGTGCATGCTTAGGTCCAATGCAAGAAATGGGAATGAATTTCAAACACGAGGGCACCGTTGATTGCCGGCAAAACATTGACATGCCTGGTTTTTAAATTCTAGTAAATCCTAAACTCGTCAGAAATTCATGAAACTTGGCATGCTATCATGGAGAGGCATCAACATGCCATGGTACAAATTTTGTCTCATTTGGGACAGGTTTGGGTATATGCGTCTCACAAACGGGAGATTCTCACAACAAGCATGATGGTTTTCGGTAGGGAACGTCCCACCTTTGGGGACGAAACGATATCCATTGCCTCTTATTGCTTTCAAGTTTTTTTCTCATGTCAACATAGAACAACAGGAGTGTTGTGTGCATTTTTATGATTTTTCGGGGTTCGTTTGGACATTTTTATGCATTAACTGAGTTTTCAATGCATTTATGTGCATAATTCAAACTTGAAATAAATGCGCATGCTCCAGTGCATATAAATTGGTTGAAAAATCAAATCTGTGTCCTTGGGTGCATGCTTAGGTCCCATGCAAGAAATGGGAATGAATTTCAAACGAGGGCACCGTTGATTGCCGGCAAAACATTGACATGCCTAGTTTTTAAATTCTAGTAAATCCTAAACTCGTCGGAAATTCATGAAACTTGGCATGCTATCATGGAGAGGCATCAACATGCCATGGTACAAATTTTGTCCCATTTGGGACAGGTTTGGGTATATGCTTCTCACAAACGGGAGATTCTCACAACAAGCATGATGGTTTTCGGTAGGGAACGTCCCACCTTTGGGGACGAAACGATATCCATTGCCTCTTATTGCTTTCAAGTTTTTTTCTCATGTCAACATAGAACAACAGGAGTGTTGTGTGCATTTTTGTGATTTTTCGGGGTTCGTTTGGACATTTTTATGCATTAACTGAGTTTTCAATGCATTTATGTGCATAATTCAAACTTGAAATAAATGCGCATGCTCCAGTGCATATAAATTGGTTGAAAAATCAAATCTGTGTCCTTGGGTGCATGCTTAGGTCCCATGCAAGAAATGGGAATGAATTTCAAACACGAGGGCACCGTTGATTGCCGGCAAAACATTGACATGCCTGGTTTTTAAATTCTAGTAAATCCTAAACTCGTCGGAAATTCATGAAACTTGGCATGCTATCATGGAGAGGCATCAACATGCCATGGTACAAATTTTGTCTCATTTGGGACAGGTTTGGGTATATGCGTCTCACAAACGGGAGATTCTCACAACAAGCATGATGGTTTTCGGTAGGGAACGTCCCACCTTTGGGGACGAAACGATATCCATTGCCTCTTATTGCTTTCAAGTTTTTTTCTCATGTCAACATAGAACAACAGGAGTGTTGTGTGCATTTTTATGATTTTTCGGGGTTCGTTTGGACATTTTTATGCATTAACTGAGTTTTCAATGCATTTATGTGCATAATTCAAACTTGAAATAAATGCGCATGCTCCAGTGCATATAAATTGGTTGAAAAATCAAATCTGTGTCCTTGGGTGCATGCTTAGGTCCCATGCAAGAAATGGGAATGAATTTCAAACGAGGGCACCGTTGATTGCCGGCAAAACATTGACATGCCTGGTTTTTAAATTCTAGTAAATCCTAAACTCGTCGGAAATTCATGAAACTTGGCATGCTATCATGGAGAGGCATCAACATGCCATGGTACAAATTTTGTCCCATTTGGGACAGGTTTGGGTATATGCTTCTCACAAACGGGAGATTCTCACAACAAGCATGATGGTTTTCGGTAGGGAACGTCCCACCTTTGGGGACGAAACGATATCCATTGCCTCTTATTGCTTTCAAGTTTTTTTCTCATGTCAACATAGAACAACAGGAGTGTTGTGTGCATTTTTGTGATTTTTCGGGGTTCGTTTGGACATTTTTATGCATTAACTGAGTTTTCAATGCATTTATGTGCATAATTCAAACTTGAAATAAATGCGCATGCTCCAGTGCATATAAATTGGTTGAAAAATCAAATCTGTGTCCTTGGGTGCATGCTTAGGTCCCATGCAAGAAATGGGAATGAATTTCAAACACGAGGGCACCGTTGATTGCCGGCAAAACATTGACATGCCTGGTTTTTAAATTCTAGTAAATCCTAAACTCGTCGGAAATTCATGAAACTTGGCATGCTATCATGGAGAGGCATCAACATGCCATGGTACAAATTTTGTCCCATTTGGGACAGGTTTGGGTATATGCTTCTCACAAACGGGAGATTCTCACAACAAGCATGATGGTTTTCGGTAGGGAACATCCCACCTTTGGGGACGAAACGGTATCCATTGCCTCTTATTGCTTTCAAGTTTTTTTCTCATGTCAACATAGAACAACAAGAGTGTTGTGTGCATTTTTGTGATTTTTCGGGGTTCGTTTGGACATTTTTATGCATTAACTGAGTTTTCAATGCATTTATGTGCATAATTCAAACTTGAAATAAATGCGCATGCTCCAGTGCATATAAATTGGTTGAAAAATCAAATATGTGTCCTTGGGTGCATGCTTAGGTCCCATGCAAGAAATGGGAATGAATTTCATACACCAGGGCACCGTTGATTGCCGGCAAAACATTGTGATGCCTGGTTTTTAAATTCTAGTAAATCCAAAACTCGTCGGAAATTCATGAAACTTGGCATGCTATCATGGAGAGGCATCAACATGCCGTGGTACAAATTTTGTCCCATTTGGGGCAGGCTTGGGTATATGCTTCTCACAAACCGGAGCTTCTCACAAGAAGCATGATGGTTTTCGGTAGGGAACGTCCCAACTTTGGGGACGAAACGATATCCATTGCCTCTTATTGCATTCAAGTTTTTTTCTCGTGTCAACATAGAACAACAGGAGTGTTGTGTGTATTTTTGTGATTTTTCGGGGTTCGTTTGGACATTTTTATGCATTAAGAGAGTTTTCAATGCATTTATGTGCATAATTGAAATTTGAACTACATGCGCATGCTCTAGTGCATATAAATTGGTTGAAAAATCAAATCTGTGTCCTTGACTGCATGCTTAGGTCCCATGCAAGAAACGGGAATGAATTTCAAACACCAGGGCACCGTTGATTGCCGGCAAAACATTGACATGCCTGGTTTTTAAATTCTAGTAAATCCTAAACTCGTCGGAAATTCATGAAACTTGGCATGCTATCATGGAGAGGCATCAACATGCCATGGTACAAATTTTGTCCCATTTGGGACAGGTTTGGGTATATGCTTCTCACAAACGGGAGATTCTCACAACAAGCATGATGGTTTTCGGTAGGGAACGTCCCACCTTTGGGGACGAAATGGTATCCATTGCCTCTTATTGCTTTCAAGTTTTTTTCTCATGTCAACATAGAACAACAAGAGTGTTGTGTGCATTTTTGTGATTTTTCGGGGTTCGTTTGGACATTTTTATGCATTAACTGAGTTTTCAATGCATTTATGTGCATAATTCAAACTTGAAATAAATGCGCATGCTCCAGTGCATATAAATTGGTTGAAAAATCAAATATGTGTCCTTGGGTGCATGCTTAGGTCCCATGCAAGAAATGGGAATGAATTTCATACACCAGGGCACCGTTGATTGCCGGCAAAACATTGTGATGCCTGGTTTTTAAATTCTAGTAAATCCAAAACTCGTCGGAAATTCATGAAACTTGGCATGCTATCATGGAGAGGCATCAACATGCCGTGGTACAAATTTTGTCCCATTTGGGGCAGGCTTGGGTATATGCTTCTCACAAACCGGAGCTTCTCACAAGAAGCATGATGGTTTTCGGTAGGGAACGTCCCAACTTTGGGGACGAAACGATATCCATTGCCTCTTATTGCATTCAAGTTTTTTTCTCGTGTCAACATAGAACAACAGGAGTGTTGTGTGTATTTTTGTGATTTTTCGGGGTTCGTTTGGACATTTTTATGCATTATGAGAGTTTTCAATGCATTTATGTGCATAATTGAAATTTGAACTACATGCGCATGCTCCAGTGCATATAAATTGGTTGAAAAATCAAATCTGTGTCCTTGACTGCATGCTTAGGTCCCATGCAAGAAACGGGAATGAATTTCAAACACCAGGGCACCGTTGATTGCCGGCAAAACATTGACATGCCTGGTTTTTAAATTCTAGTAAATCCTAAACTCATCGGAAATTCATGAAACTTGGCATGCTATCATGGAGAGGCATCAACATGCCGTGGTACAAATTTTGTCTCATTTGGGACAGGTTTGGGTATATGCTTCTCACAAACCGGAGCTTCTCACAACAAGCATGATGGTTTTCCGTAGGGAACGTCCCACCTTTGGGGACGAAACGATATCCATTGCCTCTTATTGCTTTCAAGTTTTTTTCTCGTGTCAACATAGAACAACAGGAGTGTTGTGTGCAGTTTTGTGATTTTTCGGGGTTCGTTTGGACATTTTTATCCATTAACTGAGGTTTCAATGCATTTATGTGCATAATTCAAACTTGAAATAAATGCGCATGCTCCAGTGCATATAAATTGGTTGAAAAATCAAATCTGTGTCCTTGGGTGCATGCTTAGGTCCCATGCAAGAAATGGGAATGAATTTCATACACCAGGGCACCGTTGATTGCCGGCAAAACATTGTGATGCCTGGTTTTTAAATTCTAGTAAATCCAAAACTCGTCGGAAATTCATGAAACTTGGCATGCTATCATGGAGAGGCATCAACATGCCGTGGTACAAATTTTGTCCAATTTGGGGCAGGCTTGGGTATATGCTTCTCACAAACCGGAGCTTCTCACAAGAAGCATGATGGTTTTCGGTAGGGAACGTCCCAGCTTTGGGGACGAAACGATATCCATTGCCTCTTATTGCATTCAAGTTTTTTTCTCGTGTCAACATAGAACAACAGGAGTGTTGTGTGTATTTTTGTGATTTTTCGGGGTTCGTTTGGATATTTTTATGCATTAAGAGAGTTTTCAATGCATTTATGTGCATAATTCAAATTTGAACTACATGCGCATGCTCCAGTGCATATAAATTGGTTGAAAAATCAAATCTGTGTCCTTGACTGCATGCTTAGGTCCCATGCAAGAAACGGGAATCAATTTCAAACACCAGGGCACCGTTGATTGCCGGCAAAACATTGACATGCCTGGTTTTTAAATTCTAGTAAATCCTAAACTCATCGGAAATTCATGAAACTTGGCATGCTATCACGGAGAGGCATCAACATGCCGTGGTACAAATTTTGTCTCATTTGGGACAGGTTTGGGTATATGCTTCTCACAAACCGGAGCTTCTCACAACAAGCATGATGGTTTTCCGTAGGGAACGTCCCACCTTTGGGGACGAAACGATATCCATTGCCTCTTATTGCTTTCAAGTTTTTTTCTCGTGTCAACATAGAACAACAGGAGTGTTGTGTGCAGTTTTGTGATTTTTCGGGGTTCGTTTGGACATTTTTATCCATTAACTGAGGTTTCAATGCATTTATGTGCATAATTCAAATTTGAACTACATGCGCATGCTCCAGTGCATATAAATTGGTTGAAAATTAAATCTGTGTCCTTGGGTGCATGCTTAGGTCCCATGCAAGAAATGGCAATGAATTTCAAACACCAGGGCACCGTTGATTGCCGGCAAAACATTGAGATGCCTGGTTTTTAAATTCTAGTAAATCCAAAACTCGTCGGAAATTCATGAAACTTGGCATGCTATCATGGAGAGGCATCAACATGCCGTGGTACAAATTTTGTCCCATTTGGGGCAGGCTTGGGTATATGCTTCTCACAAACCGGAGCTTCTCACAAGAAGCATGATGGTTTTCGGTAGGGAACGTCCCAACTTTGGGGACGAAACGATATCCATTGCCTCTTATTGCATTCAAGTTTTTTTCTCGTGTCAACATAGAACAACAGGAGTGTTGTGTGTATTTTTGTGATTTTTCGGGGTTCGTTTGGACATTTTTATGCATTATGAGAGTTTTCAATGCATTTATGTGCATAATTCAAATTTGAACTACATGCGCATGCTCCAGTGCATATAAATTGGTTGAAAAATCAAATCTGTGTCCTTGACTGCATGCTTAGGTCCCATGCAAGAAACGGGAATGAATTTCAAACACCAGGGCACCGTTGATTGCCGGCAAAACATTGACATGCCTGGTTTTTAAATTCTAGTAAATCCTAAACTCATCGGAAATTCATGAAACTTGGCATGCTATCATGGAGAGGCATCAACATGCCGTGGTACAAATTTTGTCTCATTTGGGACAGGTTTGGGTATATGCTTCTCACAAACCGGAGCTTCTCACAACAAGCATGATGGTTTTCCGTAGGGAACGTCCCACCTTTGGGGACGAAACGATATCCGTTGCCTCTTATTGCTTTCAAGTTTTTTTCTCGTGTCAACATAGAACAACAGGAGTGTTGTGTGCAGTTTTGTGATTTTTCGGGGTTCGTTTGGACATTTTTATCCATTAACTGAGGTTTCAATGCATTTATGTGCATAATTCAAACTTGAAATAAATGCGCATGCTCCAGTGCATATAAATTGGTTGAAAAATCAAATCTGTGTCCTTGGGTGCATGCTTAGGTCCCATGCAAGAAATGGGAATGAATTTCATACACCAGGGCACCGTTGATTGCCGGCAAAACATTGTGATGCCTGGTTTTTAAATTCTAGTAAATCCAAAACTCGTCGGAAATTCATGAAACTTGGCATGCTATCATGGAGAGGCATCAACATGCCGTGGTACAAATTTTGTCCCATTTGGGGCAGGCTTGGGTATATGCTTCTCACAAACCGGAGCTTCTCACAAGAAGCATGATGGTTTTCGGTAGGGAACGTCCCAGCTTTGGGGACGAAACGATATCCATTGCCTCTTATTGCATTCAAATTTTTTTCTCGTGTCAACATAGAACAACAGGAGTGTTGTGTGTATTTTTGTGATTTTTCGGGGTTCGTTTGGATATTTTTATGCATTAAGAGAGTTTTCAATGCATTTATGTGCATAATTCAAATTTGAACTACATGCGCATGCTCCAGTGCATATAAATTGGTTGAAAAATCAAATCTGTGTCCTTGACTGCATGCTTAGGTCCCATGCAAGAAACGGGAATCAATTTCAAACACCAGGGCACCGTTGATTGCCGGCAAAACATTGACATGCCTGGTTTTTAAATTCTAGTAAATCCTAAACTCATCGGAAATTCATGAAACTTGGCATGCTATCATGGAGAGGCATCAACATGCCGTGGTACAAATTTTGTCTCATTTGGGACAGGTTTGGGTATATGCTTCTCACAAACCGGAGCTTCTCACAACAAGCATGATGGTTTTCCGTAGGGAACGTCCCACCTTTGGGGACGAAACGATATCCATTGCCTCTTATTGCTTTCAAGTTTTTTTCTCGTGTCAACATAGAACAACAGGAGTGTTGTGTGCAGTTTTGTGATTTTTCGGGGTTCGTTTGGACATTTTTATCCATTAACTGAGGTTTCAATGCATTTATGTGCATAATTCAAATTTGAACTACATGCGCATGCTCCAGTGCATATAAATTGGTTGAAAATTAAATCTGTGTCCTTGGGTGCATGCTTAGGTCCCATGCAAGAAATGGCAATGAATTTCAAACACCAGGGCACCGTTGATTGCCGGCAAAACATTGAGATGCCTGGTTTTTAAATTCTAGTAAATCCAAAACTCGTCGGAAATTCATGAAACTTGGCATGCTATCATGGAGAGGCATCAACATGCCGTGGTACAAATTTTGTCCCATTTGGGGCAGGCTTGGGTATATGCTTCTCACAAACCGGAGCTTCTCACAAGAAGCATGATGGTTTTCGGTAGGGAACGTCCCACCTTTGAGGACGAAACGATATCCATCGCCTCTTATTGCTTTCAAGTTTTTTTCTCATGTCAACATAGAACAATAGGAGTGTTGTGTGCATTTTTGTGATTTTTCGGGGTTCGTTTGGACATGTTTATGCATTAACTGAGTTTTCAATGCATTTATGTGCATAATTCAAACTTGAAATAACTGCGCATGCTCCACTGAATATAAATTGGTTGAAAAATCAAATCTGTGTCCTTGGGTGCATGCTTAGGTCCCATGCAAGAAATGGGAATGAATTTCATACACCAGGGCACCGTTGATTGCCGGCAAAACATTGAGATGCCTGGTTTTTAAATTCTAGTAAATCCAAAACTCGTCGGAAATTCATGAAACTTGGCATGCTATCATGGAGAGGCATCAACATGCCGTGGTACAAATTTTGTCCCATTTGGGCCAGGCTTGGGTATATGCTTCTCACAAACCGGAGCTTCTCACAAGAAGCATGATGGTTTTCGGTAGGGAACGTCCCACCTTTGGGGACGAAACGATATCCATTGCCTCTTATTGCATTCAAGTTTTTTTCTCGTGTCAACATAGAACAACAGGAGTGTTCTTTGCATTTTTGTGATTTTTCGGGGTTCGTTTGGATATTTTTATGCATTAAGAGAGTTTTCAATGCATTTATGTGCATAATTCAAATTTGAACTACATGCGCATGCTCCAGTGCATATAAATTGGTTGAAAAATCAAATATGTGTCCTTGACTGCATGCTTAGGTCCCATGCGAGAAACGGGAATGAATTTAAAACACCAGGGCACCGTTGATTGCCGGCAAAACATTGACATGCCTGGTTTTTAAATTCTAGTAAATCCTAAACTCGTCGGAAATTCATGAAACTTGGCATGCTATCATGGAGAGGCATCAACATGCCGTGGTACAAATTTTGTCCAATTTGGGGCAGGTTTGGGTATATGCTTCTCACAAACGGGAGCTTCTCACAACAAGCATGATGGTTTTCGGTAGGGAACGTCCCACCTTTGGGGAAGAAACGATATCCATTGCCTCTTATTCCTTTCAAGTTTTTTCTCATGTCAACATAGAACAATAGGAGTGTTGTGTGCATTTTTGTGATTTTTCGGGGTTCGTTTGGACATTTTTATGCATTAACTGAGTTTTTAATGCATTTATGTGCATAATTCAAACTTGAAATAAATGCGCATGCTCCAGTGCATATAAATTGGTTGAAAAATCAAATATGTGTCCTTGGGTGCATGCTTAGGTCCCATGCAAGAAATGGGAATGAATTTCATACACCAAGGCACCGTTGGTTGCCGGCAAAACATTGAGATGCCTGGTTTTTAAATTCTAGTAAATCCAAAACTCGTCGGAAATTCATGAAACTTGGCATGCTATCATGGAGAGGCATCAACATGCCGTGGTACAAATTTTGTCCCATTTGGGGCAGGCTTCGGTATATGCTTCTCACAAACCGGAGCTTCTCACAAGAAGCATGATGGTTTTCGGATGGGAACGTCCCACCTTTGGGGACGAAACGATATCCATTGCCTCTTATTGCATTCAAGTTTTTTTCTCGTGTCAACATAGAACAACAGGAGTGTTGTGTGCATTTTTGTGATTTTTCGGGGTTCGTTTGGATATTTTTATGCATTAAGAGAGTTTTCAATGCATTTATGTGCATAATTCAAAGTTGAACTACATGCGCATGCTCCAGTGCATATAAATTGGTTGAAAAATCAAATCTGTGTCCTTGTCTGCATGCTTAGGTCCCATGCAAGAAACGGGAATGAATTTCAAACACCAGGGCACCGTTGATTGCCGGCAAAACATTGACATGCCTGGTTTTTAAATTCTAGTAAATCCTAAACTCGTTGGAAATTCATGAAACTTGGCATGCTATCATGGAGAGGCATCAACATGCCGTGGTGCAAATTTTGTCTCATTTGGGACAGGTTTGGGTATATGCTTCTCACAAACCGGAGCTCCTCACAACAAGCATGATGGTTTTCGGCAGGGAACGTCCCACCTTTGGGGACGAAACGATATCCATTGCCTCTTATTGCTTTCAAGTTTTTTTCTCGTGTCAACATAGAACAACAGGAGTGTTGTGTGCATTTTTGTGATTTTTCGGGGTTCGTTTGGACATTTTTATCCATTAACTGAGGTTTCAATGCATTTATGTGCATAATTCAAATTTGAACTACATGCGCATGCTCCAGTGCATATAAATTGGTTGAAAAATTAAATCTGTGTCCTTGGGTGCATGCTTAGGTCCCATGCAAGAAACGGGAATGAATTAAAAACACCAGGGCACCATTGATTGCCGGCAAAACATTGAGATGCCTGGTTTTTAAATTATAGTAAATCCAAAACTCATCGGAAATTCATGAAACTTGGCATGCTATCATGGAGAGGCATCAACATGCCGTGGTACAAATTTTGTCCCATTTGGGGCAGGTTTGGGTGTATGCTTCTCACAAACGGGAGCTTCTCACAACAAGCATGATGGTTTTCGGTAGGGAACGTCCCACCTTTGGAGATAAAACGATATCCATTGCCTCTTATTGCTTTCAAGTTTTTTTATCGTGTCAACATAGAACAACAGGAGTGTTGTGTGCGTTTTTGTGATTTTTCGGGGTTCGTTTGGATATTTTTATGCATTAAGAGAGTTTTCAATGCATTTATGTGCATAATTCAAATTTGAACTACATGCGCATGGTCCAGTGCATATAAATTGGTTGAAAAATCAAATCTGTGTCCTTGACTGCATGCTTAGGTCCCATGCAAGAAACGGGAATCAATTTCAAACACCAGGGCACCGTTGATTGCCGGCAAAAAATTGACATGCCTGGTTTTTAAATTTTAGTAAATCCTAAACTCGTCGGAAATTCATGAAACTTGGCATGCTATCATGGAGAGGCATCAACATGCCGTGGTACAAATTTTGTCTCATTTGGGACAGGCTTGGGTATATGCTTCTCACAAACCGGAGCTTCTCACAATAAGCATGATGGTTTTCGGTAGGGAACGTCCCACCTTTGGGGACGAAACGATATCCATTGCCTCTTATTGCATTCAAGTTTTTTCTCGTGTCAACATAGAACAACAGGAGTGTTGTGTGCATTTTTGTGATTTTTCGGGGTTCGTTTGGATATTTTTATGCATTAAGAGAGTTTTCAATGCATTTATGTGCATAATTCAAATTTGAACTACATGCGCATGCTCCAGTGCATATAAATTGGTTGAAAAATCAAATCTGTGTCCTTGACTGCATGCTTAGGTCCCATGCAAGAAACGGGAATGAATTTCAAACACCAGGGCACCGTTGATTGCCGGCAAAACATTGACATGCCTGGTTTTTAAATTTTAGTAAATCCTAAACTCGTCGGAAATTCATGAAACTTGGCATGCTATCATGGAGAGGCATCAGCATGCCGTGGTACAAATTTTGTCTCATTTGGGACAGGTTTGGTTATATGCTTCTCACAAACCGGAGCTTCTCACAACAAGCATGATGGTTTTCGGTAGGGAACGTCCCACCTTTGGGGACGAAACGATATCCATTGCCTCTTATTGCTTTCAAGTTTTTTTCTCGTGTCAACATAGAACAACAGGAGTGTTGTGTGCATTTTTGTGATTTTTCGGGGTTCGTTTGGACATTTTTATCCATTAACTGAGGTTTCAATGCATTTATGTGCATAATTTAAATTTGAACTACATGCGCATGCTCCAGTGCATATAAATTGGTTGAAAAATTAAATTTGTGTCCTTGGGTGCATGCTTAGGTCCCGTGCAGAAAATGGGAATGAATTTCAAACACCAGGGCACCGTTGATTGCCGGCAAAACATTGAGATGCCTGGTTTTTAAATTTTTGTAAATCCAAAATTCGTCGGAAATTCATGAAACTTGGCATGCTATCATGGAGAGGCATCAACATATCGTGGTACAAATTTTGTCCCATTTGGGGCAGGTTTGGGTATATGCTTCTCACAAACCGGAGCTTCTCACAACAACCATGATGGTTTTCGGTAGGGAACGTCCCACCTTTGGGGACGAAACGATATCCATTGCCTCTTATTGCATTCAAGTATTTTTCTCGTGCCAACAAAGAACAACAAGAGTGTTGTGTGCATTTTTGTGATTTTTTGGGGTTCGTTTGGACATTTTTATGCATCAAGTGAGTTTTCAATGCATTTTTGTGCATAATTCAAATTTGAAAAAAATGCGCATGCTCAAGTGCATATAAATTGGTTGAAAAATCTAATCTGTGTCCTTGGGTGCATGCTTAGGTCCCATGCAGGAAATGGGAATGAATTTCAAACACCAGGGCACCGTTGATTGCCGGCAAAACATTGAGATGCTTGGTTTTTAAATTCTAGTAAATCCTAAACTCGTCGGAAATTCATGAAACTTGGCATGCTATCATGGAGAGGCATCAACATGCCGTGGTACAAATTTTGTCTCATTTGGGACAGGTTTGGGTATATGCTTCTCACAAACCGGAGCTTCTCACAACAAGCATGATGGTTTTCGGCTGGGAACGTCCCACCTTTGGGGACGAAACGATATCCATTGCCTCTTATTGCTTTCCAGTTTTTTTCTCGTGTCAACATAGAACAACAGGAGTGTTGTGTGCATTTTTGTGATTTTTCGGGGTTCGTTTGGACATTTTTATCCATTAACTGAGTTTTCAATGAATTTATGTGCATAATTCAAATTTGAACTACATGCGCATGCTCCAGTGCATATAAATTGGTTGAAAAATTAAATCAGTGTCCTTGGGTGCATGCTTAGGTCCCATGCAAGAAATGGGATGAATTTCAAACACCAGGGCACCGTTGGTTGCCGGCAAAACATTGAGATGCCTGGTTTTTAAATTCTAGTAAATCCAAAACTCGTCGGAAATTCATGAAACTTGGCATGCTATCATGGAGAGGCATCAACATGCCGTGGTACAAATTTTGTCTCATTTGGGACAGGTTTGGGTATATGCTTCTCACAAACCGGAGCTTCTCACAACAAGCATGATGGTTTTCCGTAGGGAACGTCCCACCTTTGGGGACGAAACGATATCCATTGCCTCTTATTGCATTCAAGTATTTTTCTCGTGCCAACAAAGAACAACAAGAGTGTTGTGTGCATTTTTGTGATTTTTTGGGGTTCGTTTGGACATTTTTATGTATCAATTGAGTTTTCAATGCATTTATGTGCATAATTCAAATTTGAAAAAAATGCGCATGCTCAAGTGCATATAAATTGTTTGCAAAATCTAATCCGTGTCCTTGGGTGCATGCTTAGGTCCCATGCAGGAAATGGGAATGAATTTCAAACACCAGGGCACCGTTGATTGCCGGCAAAACATTGAGATGCCTGGTTGTTAAATTCTAGTAAATCCAAAACTCGTCGGAAATTCATGAAACTTGGCATGCTATCATGGAGAGGCATCAACATGACGTGGTACAAATTTTGTCCCATTTGGGGCAAGTTTGGGTATATGCTTCTCACAAACGGGAGCTTCTCACAACAAGCATGATGGTTTTCGGTAGGGAACGTCCCACCTTTGGGGACGAAACGATATCCATTGCCTCTTATTGCTTTCAAGTTTTTTTCTGATGTCAACATAGAACAACAAGAGTGTTGTGTGCATTTTTGTGATTTTTCGGGGTTCGTTTGGACATTTTTATGCATTAACTGAGTTTTCAATGCATTTATGTGCATAATTCAAACTTGAAATAAATGCGCATGCTCCAGTGCATATAAATTGGTTGAAAAATCAAATCTGTGTCCTTGGGTGCATGCTTAGGTCCCATGCAAGAAATGGGAATGAATTTCATACACCAGGGCACCGTTGATTTCCGGCAAAACATTGAGATGCCTGGTTTTTAAATTCTAGTAAATCCAAAACTCATCGGAAATTCATGAAACTTGGCATGCTATCATGGAGAGGCATCAACATGCCGTGGTACAAATTTTGTCCCATTTGGGGCAGGTTTGTTATATGCTTCTCACAAACAGGAGCTTCTGACAACAAGCATGATGGTTTTCGGTGGGGAATGTCCCACCTTTGGGGACGAAACGATATCCATTGCCTCTTATTGCTTTCAAGTTTTTTTCTCGTGCCAGCAAAGAACAACAAGAGTGTTGTGTGCATTTTTGTGATTTTTTGGGGTTCGTTTGGACATTTTTATGCATCAAGTGAGTTTTCAATGCATTTTTGTGCATAATTCAAATTTGAAGAAAATGCGCATGCTCAAGTGCATATAAATTGGTTGAAAAATCTAATCTGTGTCCTTGGGTGCATGCTTAGGTCCCATGCAGGAAATGGGAATGAATTTCAAACACCAGGGCACCGTTGATTGCCGGCAAAACATTGCGATGCTTGGTTTTTAAATTCTAGTAAATCCTAAACTCGTCGGAAATTCATGAAACTTGGCATGCTATCATGGAGAGGCATCAACATGCCGTGGTACAAATTTTTTCTCATTTGGGACAGGTTTGGGTATATGCTTCTCACAAACCGGAGCTTCTCACAACAAGCATGATGGTTTTCGGCTGGGAACGTCCCACCTTTGGGGACGAAACGATATCCATTGCCTCTTATTGCCTTCAAGTTTTTTTCTCGTGTCAACATAGAACAACAGGAGTGTTGTGTGCATTTTTGTGATTTTTCGGGGTTCGTTTGGACATTTTTATCCATTAACTGAGTTTTCAATGAATTTATGTGCATAATTCAAATTTGAACTACATGCGCATGCTCCAGTGCATATAAATTGGTTGAAAAATTAAATCAGTGTCCTTGGGTGCATGCTTAGGTCCCATGCAAGAAATGGGATGAATTTCAAACACCAGGGCACCGTTGATTGCCGGCAAAACATTGAGATGCCTGGTTTTTAAATTCTAGTAAATCCAAAACTCGTCGGAAATTCATGAAACTTGGCATGCTATCATGGAGAGGCATCAACATATCGTGGTACAAATTTTGTCCCATTTGGGGCAGGTCTGGGTATATGCTTCTCACAAACGGGAGCTTCTCACAACAACCATGATGGTTTTCGGTAGGGAACGTCCCACCTTTGGGGACGAAACGACATCCATTGCCTCTTATTGCATTCAAGTATTTTTCTCGTGCCAACAAAGAACAACAAGAGTGTTGTGTGCATTTTTGTGATTTTTTGGGGTTCGTTTGGACATTTTTATGCATCAATTGAGTTTTCAATGCATTTATGTGCATAATTCAAATTTGAAAAAAATGCGCATGCTCAAGTGCATATAAATTGGTTGCAAAATCTAATCTGTGTCCTTGGGTGCATGCTTAGGTCCCATGCAGGAAATGGGAATGAATTTCAAACACCAGGGCACCGTTGATTGCCGGCAAAACATTGAGATGCCTGGTTGTTAAATTCTAGTAAATCCAAAACTCATCGGAAATTCATGAAACTTGGCATGCTATCATGGAGAGGCATCAACATGCCGTGGTACAAATTTTGTCCCATTTGGGGCAAGTTTGGGTATATGCTTCTCACAAACGGGAGCTTCTCACAACAAGGATGATGGTTTTCGGTAGGGAACGTCCCACCTTTGGGGACGAAACGATATCCATTGCCTCTTATTGCTTTCAAGTTTTTTTCTCATGTCAACATAGAACAACAGGAGTGTTGTGTGCATTTTTGTGATTTTTCGGGGTTCGTTTGGACATTTTTATGCATTAACTGAGTTTTCAATGCATTTATGTGCATAATTCAAACTTGAAATAAATGCGCATGCTCCAGTGCATATAAATTGGTTGAAAAATCAAATCTGTGTCCTTGGGTGCATGCTTAGGTCCCATGCAAGAAATGGGAATGAATTTCATACACCAGGGCACCGTTGATTTCCGGCAAAACATTGAGATGCCTGGTTTTTAAATTCTAGTAAATCCAAAACTCATCGGAAATTCATGAAACTTGGCATGCTATCATGGAGAGGCATCAACATGCCGTGGTACAAATTTTGTCCCATTTGGGGCAGGTTTGTTATATGCTTCTCACAAACAGGAGCTTCTGACAACAAGCATGATGGTTTTCGGTGGGGAATGTCCGACCTTTGGGGACGAAACGATATCCATTGCCTCTTATTGCTTTCAAGTTTTTTTCTCGTGCCAACAAAGAACAACAAGAGTGTTGTGTGCATTTTTGTGAATTTTTGGGGTTCGTTTGGACATTTTTATACATCAAGTGAGTTTTCAATGCATTTATGTGCATAATTCCAATTTGAAAAAAATGCGCATGGTCGAGTGCATATAAATTGGTTGAAAAATCTAATCTGTGTCCTTGGGTGCATGCTTAGGTCCCATGCAGGAAATGGGAATGAATTTCAAACACCAGGGCACCGTTGATTGCCGGCAAAACATTGAGATGCCTGGTTTTTAAATTCTAGTAAATCCAAAACTTGTCGGAAATTCATGAAACTTGGCATGCTATCATGGAGAGGCATCAACATGCCGTGGTACAAATTTTGTCCCATTTGGGGCAGGTTTGGGTATATGCATCTCACAAACCGGAGCTTCTCACAACAACCATGATGGTTTTCGGTAGGGAACGTCCCACCTTTGGGGACGAAACGATATCCATTGCCTCTTATTGCATTCAAGTATTATTCTCGTGCCAACAAAGAACAACAAGACTGTTGTGTGCATTTTTGTGATTTTTTGGGGTTCGTTTGGACATTTTTATGCATCAAGTGAGTTTTCAATGCATTTATGTGCATAATTCAAATTTGAAAAAAATGCGCATGCTCGAGTGCATATAAATTGGTTGAAAAATCTAATCTGTGTCCTTGGGTGCATTCTTAGGTCCCATGGAGGAAATGGGAATGAATTTCAAACACCAGGGCACCGTTGATTGCCGGCAAAATATTGAGACGCCTGGTTTTTAAATTCTAGTAAATCGAAAACTCGTCGGAAATTCATGAAACTTGGCATGATATCATGGAGAGGCATCAACATGCCGTGGTACAAATTTTGTCCCATTTGGGGCAGGTTTGGGTATATGCTTGTCACAAACGGGAGCTTCTCACAACAACCATGATGGTTTTCGGTAGGGAACGTCCCACCTTTGGGGACGAAACGATATCCATTGCCTCTTATTGCTTTCTAGTTTTTTTGTCATGTCAACATAGAACAACAGGAGTGTTGTGTGCATTTTTGTAATTTTTCAGGGTTCGTTTGGACATTTTTATGCATTAACTGAGTTTTCAATGCATTTATGTGCATAATTCAAACTTGAAATAAATGCGCATGCTCCAGTGCATATAAATTGGTTGAAAAATCAAATATGTGTCCATGGGTGCATGCTTAGGTCCCATGCAAGAAATGGGAATGAATTTCATACACCAGGGCACCGTTGATTGCCGGCAAAACATTGAGATGCCTGGTTTTTAAATTCTAGTAAATCCAAAACTCGTCGGAAATTCATGAAACTTGGCATGCTATCATGGAGAGGCATCAACATGCCGTGGTACAAATTTTGTCCCATTTGGGGCAGGTTTGTTATATGCTTCTCACAAACCGGAGCTTCTCACAACAAGCATGATGGTTTTCGGTAGGGAACGTCCCACATTTGGGGACGAAATGATATCCATTGCCTCTTATTCCTTTCAAGTTTTTTTCTCATGTCAACATAGAACAACAGGAGTGTTGTGTGCATTTTTGTGATTTTACGGGGTTCGTTTGGACATTTTTATGCATTAACTGAGTTTTCAATGCATTTATGAGCATAATTCAAATTTGAACTACATGCGCATGCTCCAGTGCAAATAAATTGGTTGAAAAATCAAATCTGTGTCCTCGGGTGAATGCTTAGGTCCCATGCAAGAAATGGGAATGAATTTCAAACACCAGGAAACCATTGATTGCCGGCAAAACATTGAGATGCCTTGTTTTCAAATTCTCGTAAATCCAAAACTCATCGGAAATTCATGAAACTTGGCATGCTATCTTGGAGCGGCATCAACATGCCCTGGTACAAAGTGTGTCCCATTTGGGGCAGGTTTGGGTATATGCTTCTCACAAACCGGAGCTGCTCACAACAAGCATGATGGTTTTCAGTAGGGAACGTCCCACCTTTGGGGACGAAACGATATCCATCGCCTCTTACTGCTTTCCTGTTTTTTTCTCGTGCCAACATAGAACAACAGGAGTGTTCTGTGAATTTGTGTGATTTTTCGGGGTTCGTTTTGGACATTTTTGTGCATTAAGTAAGTTTTCAATGCATTTATGTGCACAATTCAAATTTGAATACATGTGCATGCTCTAGTGCATATAAATTGGTTGAAAAATCAAATTTGTGTTCCTGGGTGCATGCTTAGGTCCCATGCAAGAAATGGGAATGAATTTCAAACACCAGGGCACCGTTGATTGCCGGCAAAACATTGAGATGCCTCATTTTTAAATTATAGTAATTCCAAAACTCGTCTGAAATTCATGAAACTTGGCATGCTATCATGGAAGGGCACCCGCATGCCGTGGTACATTTTTTATCCCATTTGGGGCAGGTTTGGGTATATGCTTCTCATAAACCGGAGCTTCTCCAAACAAGCATGATGGTTTTTGGTTGGGAACGGCCCACCTTTGCGGAAGAAACGATATCCATTGCCTCTTATTGCTTTAATTTTTTTTTCTCGTGCCAACACAAAACAACAGGAGTGATGTGTGAATTTCTGTGAATTTTCGGGGTTTCGTTTGGACATTTTTATGTATTAACTGAGTTTTCATTGCATTTATGTGCATAATTTAAATTTGAACTACATGTGCATGCTCCAGTGCATATAAATTGGTTGAAAAATCCAATCTGTGTCCTTGGGTGCATGCTTAGGTCCCATGCAAGAAATGGGAATGAATTTCAAACACCAGGGCACCTTCGATTGCCAGCAAAACATTGAGATGCCTGGTTTTCAAATTGAACTAAATCCAAAACTCGTCTGAAATTTATGAAACTTGGCATGCTATCATGGAAGGGCACCCGCATGCCGTGGTACAAATTTTGTCCCATTTGGGGCAGGTTTGGGTATATGATTCTCACAAACAAGAGCTTCTCACAACAAGCATGACGGTTTTCGGTAGGGAACGTCCGACCTTTGGGGACGAAACGATATCCATTGCCTCTTATTGCTTTCAAAAAAATTTCTCGTGTCAACATAGAACAACATGAGTGTTGTGTCAATTTTTGTCATTTTTTGGGGTTCGTTTGGACATTTTTATGCATTAAGTGAGTTTTCAATGCATTTATGTGCATAATTCAAATTCGAACTACATGCGCATGCTCCAGTGCGAATAAATTGGTTGAAAAATCTAATCTGCGTCCTTGGGTGCATGCTTAGGTCCCATGCAAGAAATGTGATGAATTTCAAACAAGAGGACACCGTTGATTGCCGGCAAAACATTGAGATGCCTCGTTTTGAAATTCTAGTAAATCCAAAACTCGTCTGAAATTCATGAAACTTGGCATGCTATCTTGGAGCGACATCAACATGTGGTGGTACAAATTTTGTCCCATTTGGGGCAGGTTTGGGTATATGCTTCTCATAAACCGGAGCTTCTCACAACAAGCATGATGGTTTTCGGTAGGGAACGTCCCACCTCTGGGGACGAAACGATATCCATTCCCTCTTACTGCTTTGAAGTTTTTTTCTCGTGCCAACTTAGAACAACAGGAGTGTTGTGTGAATTTGTGTGATTTTTCAGGGTTCGTTTGGACATTTTTGTGCATTAACTAAGTTTTCAATGGATTTATGTGCACAATTCAAATTTGAATACATGTGCATGCTCTAGTGCATATAAATTGGTTAAAAAATCAAATTTGTGTCCTTGGGTGCCTGCTTAGGTCCCATGCAAGAAATGGGAATGAATTTCAAACACCAGGGCACCGTTGATTGCCGGCAAAACATTGAGATGCCTGGTTTTTAAATACTAGTAAATCCAAAACTCATCTGAAATTCATGAAACTTGGCATGCTATCATGGAAGGGCACCCGCATGCCATGGTACAATTTTTTTCCCATTTGGGGCCGGTTTGGGTATATGCTTCTCATAAACCGGAGCTTCTCACAACAAGCATGATGGTTTTTGGTAGGGAACGTCCCACCTTTGGGGACGAAACGATATCCATTGCCTCTTATTGCTTTCAATTTTTTTTCCAGTGCCAACATAGAACAACAGGAGTGTTGTGTGAATTTCTGTGAATTTTCGGGGTTTCGTTTGGACATTTTTATGTATTAACTAAGTTTTTAATGCATTTATGTGCATAATTCAAATTTGAACTACATGCGCATGCTCCAGTGCATATAAATTGGTTGAAAAATCAAATCTGTGTCCTTGGGTGCATGCTTAGGTCCCATGCAAGAAGTGGGAATGAATTTCAAACACCAGGGCACCTTCGATTGCCGCTAAAACATTGAGATGCCTGGTTTTTAAATTGAACTAAATCCAAAACTCGTCTGAAATTTATGAAACTTGGCGTGGTATCATGGAAGGGCACCCGCATGCCGTGGTACAAATTTTGTCCCATTTGGGGCAGGTTTGGCTATATGCTTCTCACAAACTGGAGCTCTCACAACAAGCATGACAGTTTTCGGTAGGGAACTTCCAGTGCATATAAATTGGTTGAGAAATCAAATATGTGTCCTTTGGTGGATGCTTAGGTCCCATGCAAGAAATGGGAATGAATTTCAAACACCAGGGCACCGTTGATTGCCGGCAAAACATTGAGATGCCTGGTTTTTAAATTCTATTCAATCCAAAACTCGTCAGAAATTCATGAAACTTGGCTTGCTATCATGGAGCGGCATCAACATGCCATGGTACAAATTTTGTCCCATTTGGGGCAGGTTTGGGTATATGCTTCTCACAAACCGGAGCTTCTCACAACAAGCATGATGGTTTTTGGTAGGGAACGTCCCACATCTGGGCACGAATCGATTTCCATTGCCTCTTATTGCTTTCAAGTTTTTTTCTCATGTCAACATAAACAACAGGAGTGTTGTGTGCATTTTTGCGATTTTTTGGGGTTCGTTTAGACATTTTAATGCATTAAGTGAGTTTTTAATGCATTTATGTGCATAATTCAAATTTGAACTACATGCGCATGCTCCAATGCATATAAATTGGTTGAAAAATCGAATATGTCTCCTTGGCTGCATGCTTTGGTCCCATGCAAGAAATGGGAATGAATTTCAAACACAAGGGCACCGTTGATTGCCGGCAAAATATTGAGATGCCTGGTTTTTAAATTCTATTAAATCCAAAACTCGTCTGAAATTCAGGAAACTTGGCATGCTATCATGGAGCGGTAGCAACATGCCGTGGTACAAATTTTGTCCCATTTGGGGCAGGTTTGGGTATATGCTTCTCACAAACCGGAGCTGCTCACAACAAGCATGATGGTTTTTGGTAGGGAACGTCCAAATTTGGGAACGAACCGATATCCATTGCCTCTTATTGCTTTCAAGTTTTTTTCTCATGTCAACATAGAACAACAGGAGTGTTGTGTGCATTTTTGTGATTTTTCGGGGTTCGTTTGGACATTTTAATGCATTAAGTGAATTTTCAATGCATTTATGTGCATAATTCAAATTTGAACTACATGTGCATGCTCCAATGCATATAAATTGGTTGAAAAACCAAATATGTGTCCTTGGGTGCATGCTTTGGTCCCATGCAAGAAATGGGAATGAATTTCAAACCCCAGGGCACCGTTGATTGCCGGCAAAACATTGAGATGCCTGGTTTTTAAATTCTAGTTAATCCAAAACTCGTCTGAAAGTCATGAAACTTGGCATGGTATCATGGAGCGGCATCAACATGCCATGGTACAAATTTGGTCCCATTTGTGGCAGGTTTGGGTATATGCTTCTCACAAACCAGAGCTTCTCACAACAAGCATGATGGTTTTTGGTAGGGAACGTCCCACCTTTCGGGACGATATCCATTGCATCTTATTCCTTTTAAGTTTTTTTTTCACGTGTCAACATACAACAACAGGAGTGTTGTGTGCATTTTTGTGATTTTTGGGGGTTCGGTTGGACATTTTAATGCATTAAGTGAGTTTTCAATGCATTTATGTGCATAATTCAAATTTGAACTACATGTGCATGCTCCAATGCATATAAATTGGTTGAAAAACCAAATATGTGTCCTTGACTGCATGCTTAGGTCCCATTCAAGAAATGGGAATGAATTTCAAACACCAGGACACCGTTGATTGCCGGCAAAACATTGAGATGCCTGGTTTTCAAATTCCAGTAAATCCAAAACTCGTTTGAAACTCATGAAACTTGGCATGCTATCATGGAGCGGCATCAACATGCCGTGGTACAAATTTTGTCCCATTTGGGGCAGGTTTGGGTTTATGCTTCTCACAAACCGGAGCTTCTCACAACAAGCATGATGGTTTTCGGTAGGGAACAACCCACCTTTGGGGACGAAACGATATCCATTACATCTTATTGCTTTCAAGGTTTTTTCTCGTGTCAACGTAGAACAACAGGAGTGTTGTGTGCTTTTTTTTATTTTTCGAGGTTCGTTTGGACATTTTTATGCATTAAGTGAGTTTTCAATGCATTTATGTGCATAATTCAAATTTGAACTACATGCGCATGCTCCAGTGCAAATAAATTGGTTGACAAATCAAATTTGTGTCCTTGGGTGCATGCTAAGGTCCCATGCAAGAAATGGGAATGAATTTCAAACACCAGGACACCGTTGATTGCCGGCAAAACATTGAGATGCCTCGTTTTGAAATTCTAGTAAATCCAAAACTCGTCTGAATATAATGAAACTTGGCATGCTATCTTGGAGCGGATCAACATGTCGTGGTACGAATTTTGTCCCATTTGGGGCCGGTTTGGGTATATGCTTCTCACAAACCGGAGCTTCTCACAATAAGCATGATGGTTTTCGGTAGGGAACGTCCCACCTTTGGGAACGAAACGATATCCATTGCCTCTTGCTGCTTTCAAGTTTTTTTCTCATGCTAACATAGAACAAGAGGAGTGTTGTGTGAATTTGTGTGATTTTTCGGGGTTCGTTTGGACATTTTTGTGCATTAAGTGAGTTTTCAATGCATTTATGTGCACAATTCAAATTTGAATACATGTGCATGCTCTAGTGCATATAAAATGGTTGAAAAATCAAATCTGTGTCCTTGGGTGCATGCTTACGGCCCATGCAAGAAATGGGAATGAATTTCAAACACCAGGGCGCCGTTGATTGCCGGCAAAACATTGAGATGCCTGGTTTTTAAATTCTAGTAAATTCAAAACTCGTCTGAAATTCATGAAACTTGGCATGCTATCATGGAAGGGCACCCGCATGCCGTGGTACAATTTTTGTCCCATTTGGGGCAGGTTTGGGTATATGCTTCTCACAACAAGCATGATGGTTTTCGGTAGAGAACGTCCCACCTTTGGGGACGAAACGATATCCATTGCCTCTTATTGCTTTAATTTTTTTTCTCGTGCCAACATAGAACAACAAGAGTGTTGTGTCCATTTTTGTGATTTTTCGGGATTCGTTTGGACATTTTTATGCATTAAGTGAGTTTTCAATGCATTTATGTGCATAATTAAAATTTGAACTACATGCGCATGCTCCAGTGCATATAAATTGGTTGAAAAATCAAATATGTTTCCTTATGTGCATGCTTAGGCCCCATGCAAGAAATGGGAATGAATTTCAACCACCAGGGCACCGTTGATTGCCGGCAAAACATTGAGATGCCTAGTTTTTAAATTCTATTAAATGCAAAACTCGTCTGAAATTCATGAAACTTGGCATGCTATCATGGAACGGCATCAACATGCCGTGGTACAAAATTTGTCCCATTTGGGGCAGGTTTGGGTATATCCTTCTCATAAACCGGAGCTTCTCACAACAAGCATGACGGTTTTCTGTAGGGAACGTCCCACCTTTGGGGACGAAACGATATCCATTTCCTCTTATTGCTTTCAATTTTTTTTCTCGTGTCAACATAGAACAACAGGAGTGTTGTGTGCATTTTTGTGATTTTCGGGGTTCGTTTGGACATTTTTATGCATTAAGTGAGTTTTCAATGCATTTATGTGCATAATTCAAATTTGAACTACATGCGCATGCTCCAATGCATATAAATTTGTTGAAAAATCAAATCTGTGTCCTTGGGTGCATGCTTCGGTCCCTTGCAAGAAATGGGAACGAATTTCAAACACCAGGGCATCGTTGATTGCCGGCAAAACATTGAGATGCCTGGTATTTAAATTCTAGTAAATCCAAAACTCGTCTGAAATTCATGAAACTTGGCATGCTATCATGGAGCGGCATCAACATGCCGTGGTACAAATTTTGTCCCAATTGGGGCAGGTTTGGTTATATGCTTCTCACAACAAGCATGATGGTTTTCGGTAGGGAACGTGCCACCTTTGGGGACGAAACGATATCCATTGCCTCTTATTGCTGTCAAGTTTTTCTCTCGTGTCAACATAGAACAACAGGAGTGTTGTGTGCATTTTTGTGATTTCTCGGGGTTTGTTTGGACATTTTTATGCATTAACTGAGTTTTCAATGCATTTATGTGCATAATTAAAATTTGAACTACATGCGCATGCTCCAGTGCATATAAATTGGTTGAAAAATCAAATCTGTGTCCTTGGGTGCATGCTTAGGTCCCATGCAAGAAATGGGAATGAATTTCAAACACCAGGGCACCGTGGACTGCCGGCAAAACATTGGGATGCCTGGTTTTTAAATTCTAGTAAATCCAAAACTTGTCTGAAATTCATGAAACTTGGCATGCTATCATGGAGCGAATCAACATGTCGTGGTACGAATTTTGTCCCATTTGGGGCCGGTTTGGGTATATGCTTCTCACAAACCGGAGCTTCTCACAATAAGCATGATGGTTTCGGTAGGGAACGTCCCACCTTTGAGGACGAAATGATATCCATTGCCTCTTATTGCTTTCAATTTTTTTCTCGTGCCAACATAGAACAACATGAGTGTTGTGTGAATTTTTGTGATTTTTCGCGCTTCGTTTGGACATTTTTATGCATTAACTGAGTTTTCAACGCATTTATGTGCATAATTCAAATTTGAACTACATGCGCATGCTCCAGTGCATATAAATTGGTTGAAAAATCAAATATGTGTCCTTGGGTGCATGCTTAGGTCCCATGCAAGAAATGGGAATGAATTTCAAACACCAGGGCACCGTTGATTGCCGGCAAAACATTGAGATGCCTGGTTTTTAAATTCTAGTAAATCCAAAACTCGTCTGAAATTCATGAAACATGGCATGCTATCATGGAAGGGCACCCGCATGCTGTGGTACAAATTTTGTCCCATTTAGGGCAGGTTTGGGCATATGCTTCTCACAAACCGGAGCTTCTCACAACAAGCATGACGGTTTTCGGTAGGGAACGTCCCACCTTTGGGGACGAAACAATATCCATTGCCTCTTATTGCTTTCATTTTGTTCTCTCGTGTGAACATAGAACAACAGGAGTGTTGTGTCAATTTTTGTGATTTTTCAGGGTTCGTTTGGACATTTTTATGCATTAACTAAGTTTTCAATGCATTTATGTGCATATTTCAAATTCGAACTATATGCGCATGCTCCAGTGACTATAAATTGGTTGAAAATCAAATATGTGTCCTTATGTGCATCTTAGGTCCCATGCAAGAAATGAGAATGAATTTCAAACACCAGGGAACTGTTGATTGCCGGCAAAACATTTAGATGCCTGGGTTTTTAATTCTAGTAAATCCAAAACTCGTCCTGTCCGCAGGTTCATCGGGAAGCGTGCGAGATGTTCAATGCAAGATTTGTGCATCTCTTCAACGCAAACGGTTCAGTGAAGGAGTAAAGCGGCAGAAAATAAACCAAAATATATACGTGCTGCCACACACCCCGTCTGTTGTGCGAGTAGATGTGAGTTGACGGGACGCATGCGAGCAGTCCGCCGCGCAGGCATACCGAGAGTCGTGCGTGCAGGTGTGTGTATTGACGGGGAGGCGTGCGAGTAGTTGTGTGAAATGATGGTAGGAATGGCAGACGTCCGCCGCGCAGGCTCACCGGGAGGCGAGAAAACTTTTGACCGCAGCGTGCCTCGCTCCCATTGGTTCGTATTAATTGCGCGCCCGAGCCGCCGCCCATAATAGGCAGCCGCACCCCCGGTCCACAGTGGTCACCGATGTCTGGACTCCGGAGTGTATGACGATGCCGCCGAAGCGCACCATCGGAGGGAGTGGCGACGCCGGGGTTGGTGAAGCACCCGCACAACGCGCCAACCTGGCCACAGAGGTTTCCGTCGCCGCCGACGAGGTCTCGCGCGGGAAGCAGCACGACCTTGAATTCGTCAGCACCGTCGTGCCCCCCCCCAGCTCCGGCAACAACTGCGACTCCGACGGAAAACCGGTTAGTCACCTACATATATGTTTGTGCCTTTTTTCTTCCTGATTTTGGAAATTGATTTCGAATGTCCTACATGTTATGCCATTTTTTCTTTCAGATTGGTATTAACACAGATGAGGCTCCGACCAGCGCCGCCACCGGACGTAGATCTTTGACCCGGCTGTGCGGCCAGAAGCGCCCCCTGGACCTGAGGAACCAGTAGAATCTCCGGCGGACCACATCAGTGATCTCCCAGATGGAATCCTTGGGGAGATCATCTCCCTTCCCACCATGAAGGATGGCCGCCGCACACAAGTCCTCGCATCTCGGTGGCGCACTCTGTGGCGCACCGTGCCTCTTAATCTCGACTGTCGTCAGCTATCTGTCGATGATGATTCTGAACTCCCCGGAGCCATCATCTCCTCCCACCGGGGCTCCATTCAATGCATCTACATCCCGGCATGCTACCTGCTAGACATACCCTGCATGGTGGCCGCCTGCCTGACATCCCGTCAATTCGATGAACTCCAGCAGCTTGACTTCTACCATTACAGCGATAGGTTTCCACCAAGAGCTACATCTGTGCCCTCACCACCGAGGCCCATATCATGGTTTTCCTCCTCTCTCTCTACACCGCCACCTTGACCCGGTGCCATCTAGCAGACTATCTGGTACAAATGCTTCGACTGCCAGTGCTGAAAAAACTTGCGCTTGTGTTGGTTGATCTATCGGTGGCCTCACTTCACAACATCATCCACTCTAGCTGCCCTGCACTACAGCGTTTGGTGCTTGTTTTTGGAATATGAATCCATATCCCTTGTCTCAAAATAAAGTTGTCTCACCTTGTAAGCATTGGAATTCATTTTGAAGGACAGGAGCTCATCATCGAAGATGCCCCTTCACTTCAAAGGTTGCTCCTTAATTGTTGTTATAAACCTTCAGAAATAACTGTGGTCTCTGCGCCTAAACTGGAGACCTTGGGTGCAATTAGTGATCCATTTAAATGCTTCCAGATGGTGTTTGCCTCCACACCTATTGAGGTATTGTATATTATTCACGTACACTTTTGTAATTTGCATTTTTCATTTGTGCACATAAGTTAAGTATCATCTTGGAGTACACTTTTAGTCCTAATATTATGTTCTATGCTCAATGAAGCGCTTGTCCATCCTATCAGTGGTGGTGGATTCTGTCAAGACCTTATATATCACTATGTGGTGTCTGGATCTCAACATAATTATTGCCTTGCTGGAATGCTTTCCATGTCTGGAGAATTTGTATATGAAGGTGATGATTTCATGCACATTGAAAGCCCATATAGAATGTACTATAATTAATCGTTCATTTGTCACTCTTTCAAGGTAATCTTTTTTAGACATTAACTGTTTTCAATATTCATCTCTATTTAGGCACTAACACATGGAAAAAAAGGTATAACCAATCAATGGTTCAAGAAGCACCGGGATTCTCTCAGATCTCACGACATTCATTTGAACACAGTAACACTTGAAGGATATGCATCCAACAATGCAAACACTAGCTTTATCACATTCTTCATGTTGAATGTGAGAGCACTATTGTCCGTGAGGATTAAGTTTTTCAACAAAAAAATTCTTATGGCTGGAGGTGTTGAACAACATAAAAAGAAGTTTCATGTGGACCTAAGGGCTTCTGATCGTGGTCGGCTTCTATTTACAACAACTTGTCATCATGGACCAGTAGAATTTCTGGCCGTTGATCTTGATTTTATGGATCAGACCGATCCATTTGATTGTGACTGCCGAAAACTTTGGTTGAGTTAGATGTCATTGTCCTGTTCAATCTGGATTTTTTCTAAACCTGGTGAGCAATTAATCCTTGTGCTTTTGTATTGTTTGTTAGCTGGAGTTAGATATAGTTGCCCTTTTCAACTCGGCTTTGACCCATATTTTCTTTCATACTGGGCAAATGGCTTGCCATTTCTTTAATTAAGACATAAATATTATAAGCATCCACAACATAGGCAAAGAACATCACTCTCGCGGGATCCTTGAGATCTTTGTTCATTACAGAACCACAAGTTTTTAGTACCCACCAGCACCCACAAACTTATTTTCAGCTTGCACACCAAGGGTTATAATTCTTAATAAGAAAAGCTGCATGGTAGTCACATATTTGGATTTATCATTTGGGACCCACGAGGAAAAAGCCTATCCAGGGCGGTCCCGACTCGGTAGTAAACATTCAGAAACCTGGTTTGAAAATTACTGTAAATCCAAATCTCGCCTCAAAATCATGAAACATGGCATGGTGTTATGTCATAGCACCAACATGTTGTGGTAAAAAACTAGTCCAATTTGGGTCAAGTTTTGGTACAATCTTCTTACAAAGCAGAGCCATTCTAATTATTATGGTAATTTGTAGCTTATTTCTCTTTTTATTGGTTAACCCATCAAATACTTTTTATATAAAATAGATGTGTGTGCCCGTCTAGCACACACACGTTGATCTATCTAATTGTTTCAGTTGTTGTGGCTAATCGCAAACAGTTCATCGATGTGAAGTGTATGCCATCAATCACAGACACATTGATCTGGCTGACCGGTTTCTGTTCTGTTGCCTAAGCGCTAACAGTTAATCCTTCTGAAGTGTATGCCCTCAATCACACACACCTTGATCTGGCTGACCGTTTCTTTTGTGTTGCCTAATCACAAACAGTTCATCTGAGTCAACCGTATGGTCTATATCACACACGCCTTCATCAGGCTGCCCATTTCTTTTGTTCCGCCTCATCGCAAACAGTTCATTGGACTGAACATTATGCCCTGGATCGCACACACAACTAAAATCTGAACTGTGTTTGATGGCTCCGCCATCGCAAACATTTTGCACCTTTTTGATGGTTCTTTTACACCACCATTTGCGATTATTGCATCACACACAGTTTCGTCGAAGGGTCTCTGATCGTAGTGTCGTGTTAGCAGCATCCTGCAGTAGTGCATGGTTACGAGGGCAAGAGGCACGTATGAGCCAAGGAGGACGCCGAATGTGAGAGTCACAGAATCCCAGACCCCTTGGCGGAGTTCACCGGCCCGCTCGAGCATGACTGGATCAGGGCCCGGTACAAGTGGGACCGCGTCAAAAAGATCTTTTACACAGACGCGAACACGAGGGAGTTCATGAGACTTCTGGTAATTATTATATTACCACATTATCATATTAGCTTCCAATCAATTCGACTACAAGTTTTGTCACATTAGTAAACCATCCACGTTCCTTTTGTAGAAAGAGCAACACCAAAAGGCAGCCGAAAGCGACGAGTCATCATAGTCGTCGGCGAGGCCCAAGTGGGACACCCCATTCAAGCAGGCCTTGAACATACTAAAAAAGGTCCTGGTGGACAAGCCGCCATCCTATGGACGTGTGCACGCCGTCGGAGATGGCGCCTCGTGGAAGACGTGCTATCGCGAGGAGCTAGAGGAAAGAAAGAAGAGATGGTTGGTCGTCACTCAGCAGACCATCCACGATAAGGTTGCGATTGCTGTCAATAAGACCAAGGAAGAGTTGCTCGGGGTAGTCAATGTAGCGGTCATTGACGCGGTGGTCCGCTTGATTCCGGCAATTTTCAATTGGTCGAAGAACAATCCAAATGCACGGCCGGAGGACTTTCCCCTTCCCAGGTTTGCCAGGAGCAATTCGGCGAACACCACAGCACCAGCGCCTGCTCAAGCAACCGCAAAAGGTCCCGCTCCTGTTCATAGCAGCCCGACCTCCGTCTCTGGCATGCTCGGCGAGCCTTTGTCGCTGGCTCAGCTCGACGCTCTCACGGTAATTACGCGTCATACCCTTTTCACCAACATGTCTATAGTCTTCCGTTTCAGTTGCCTTTCGGATGTTTGACGTCGCAGACATGTCTTCTTCGTAGGCCGATGATACCCCGTGCACCCTAATGTATGACATGAAGGGCTAGAAGGTGGTCGTGGGAAAGGCAATGATCGTGAAGCCTAAGGACCGCATGTTCCACAACCAAGAGATGCCCGATGGCGTCTTCAAGGTTAACGTGGCCAGTGTGTTAGCGGGCTTCAAGGATTTGCCTCCTCCAGTACCAGTCGATGACGACGAGACCCCTAAGAGGATTGGCGCATGCAAGAGCTGGTTTATGCCTTGGCCGAAGTCTCTTCTTCATCTCGAGGCGCCCAGTATCACACCAACGCCACCACCTTCTCAAGAAGGTATGAACACCACCCCACCTACCAAATTACCTACACCTGTCCTGGCGGGTGATAGCAAATGACACGAGGGAGAGCCTCCATTGGTGCCAGATCATGTCGCCCCCACTGTCGAAGAAGCAAATGTTGATGATAACATGGAGGAGGATGATGATGACCCAAACAAGTATTTCAATACCACCTATGATGATGGAAGATTGATGGCTCAGGACGACGAAGACTCAGGCTATGAGCGTGGAGATGATGACTTGATGCTGCCTGATTTGCTGGAGCTGGAACGTCCTAAGGCGAAATATAAAAAGTCTCTCTTCAAGCGATCCTCGCAGGAGACGCCTCCAGATGCCGCCTCTACCCAGCAACCCCCCGAGGCCTGTCCACTGATTAGCCCGAAGACACTGGGGGTGTGGTTAGGGAAGGTATGGTGGGATCACTACCGCCACCCGCCAAGAAGAAAAGGAGGAGACCGGACAGGAAAGGCCCTAACGGCGCCAGAGCTACTTCAAGCAGCCAGCAGCCTCTGAAGCCCCGGGTGGTAGACAGAATACCCGTCGAAGGTGCGAAGCGTTTCCATATCGCCGGCGAGCCAATCCTACTTGCCAAAGCGCTAGAGCACATACTGAAGAATGATCTAAGGAGACTCCATGAAGATGTGCTGGCCAGAGAGAAAAGCCTTCTGATCGCGGAAAAACCAGGATACCCGTTTTACACGGCTTAGGTGCCGGGTGAGAAGTTGTACGTCGAGACCTGTCCCGCGAATCAGTTCATCCTGCGATTTGACTACATCTACGACATGTTCCACATGACCAAGCTAGATTTCTAGTTCATCCGCATGTATGCGTTGTATCTCAACTACTTCATCAGGATCGAGAACATAAAATATATCTATGTCGCGGACCCATACTATATGCATGAGAGCTTCTTGGCAGTTTGCAGAGAGCACCGTGACTATGCAAGCAAGTACCTCGACGCATTCATG
Organism: Aegilops tauschii subsp. strangulata; assembly: GCF_002575655.3. Lineage (NCBI taxonomy): Eukaryota > Viridiplantae > Streptophyta > Magnoliopsida > Poales > Poaceae > Aegilops > Aegilops tauschii. The sequence goes on along the minus strand of NC_053041.3, from coordinate 99,195,718 downwards.
ATCGCTAATAAGGACAAGGAAGAGATTCTCCTACCTTATCATCCCACGTAAGTCATCCGCGCATATCCTTTCGTAAGTGTTAATCATTCCATTGCTAGCATGGAGGCTAATTTGAGGTGTACTTAATTTGCGCAGCGGGGGTGGCGCCGTGCTCATTGTTCTGTACGCGGAATACTCCCATGCTATGTACTTGGACTCATCGAAGAACCTCAAGAAAAAGGATTACACGCACGTAAATAGTGTTCTCGATAGTGCCCTGTTAACCTTCAGCCTGTCTGGTGGATATATTAAGGTGAAAAGGCACAGGAAGAACGGGCTGGTTTTCCGCCATAACACCGACTTCTGCTGCATCCAGCAACTGCACACTAGTAAGGCTGATGGATTCTACCTCATGCATCACCTGCTTGAGTACAGAAGGGATAATCAACGCCTTCTCATGTTAGGTACTACCGAAGATGTCGAGATTGTCAGCAGGGCCACAAGCATAGGAAAGACACTTGATCATCGTATCCAAGCTGAGTTTTATCACGTATAGTGTGAACTTCCCTAAGTGATGATGAAGCAGGTCCTTGATGTCGCTTGAAGCTACATCGGTATTTCCCCAAAGAGGAAGGGATGATGCAGCACAGCGGCGGTAGGTATTTCCTTCAGATATGAAACCAAGGTTGTCGAACTAGTAGGAGAACCAAGCAACACAACGTAAACAGCCCCTGCACACAAATAACAACCACTCGCAACCCGACATGTTAAAAGGGTTGTCAATCCCTTTTAGGTAACGGCGCCAGAAGCGGTGCGCGGACGGGAGAAAGTTGTAATAGATTAAATAAATAGATCGCAAATAAAATAAAGTTTAGCAAAGTATTTTTGCATTTTTGGTTTATTAAATCTGAAAAATAAATGCAAGGAAACGTAGATCGCAAAGGCAAATATATGAGAAAGAAGACCCGGGGGTCGTAGGTTTCACTAGTGGCTTCTCTCGAGAAAAATAGCAAATGGTGGGTAAAAAATTACTGTTGGGAAATTGGTAGAACTTCAAATAATTATGACGATATCTAGGTAATGATAATTATATAGGCATCACGTCCAAGATTAGTAGACCGACTCCTGCCCGCATCTACTACTATTACTCCACGCATCGACCGCTATCCAGCATGCATCTAGTGTATTATGTTCATGGAGAAATGGAGTAATAAAATAAGAACGATGACATGATGTAGACAAAATCTATTTATGTAGAGATAGACCCCATCGTTTTATCCTTAATAGCAACGATAGATACGTGTCGTTTCCCTTCTGTCACTGGGATCAAGCACCGTAAGATCAAACCCACTACCGGGCACCTCTTCCCATTGCAAGATAAATAGATCAAGTTGGCCAAACAAAACCCAAACATCGGAGAAGAAATACGAGGCTATAAGCAATCATGGATATAAGAGATCAAAGAAACTCAAATAAATTTCATGGATATAAAATCATATAACTGATCATAAACTCGAAGTTCATCAGATCCCAACAAACACATTGCAAAAAGAGTTACATCATATGGATCTCCAAGAGACCATTGTATTGAGAATCTAGCGAGAGAGAGGAAGCCATCTAGCTACTAACTACGGACCCGAAGGTCTACAAAGAACTACTCACGCATCATCGGAGAGGCACCAATGGATGTGGTGAACGCCATCCGAGATGGTGTCTAGATTGGATCTGGTGGTCCTGGACTCTGCGGCGGCTGGATGAATATTTCGTCGATGCATTTATGGTTTCTGGAATATTGTGGTATTTATAGAGCACAGAGGCGGTCTGGGGGCACCTGAGGTGGGCACAACCCACCAGGGCGCGCCTGGGCCTCCTGGCATGCCCTGGTGGTTGTGCCTACCTCGGGGCACCCCCCAGGCGCAGCCAGGGCCCGTTGTGTTCCTTCTAGGCCATAATAATTCTCCGTAATGTTTTGTGGCATTTGGACTTCATCTAATATTGATTTTCTGCGATGTAAAAAACATGGAAAAAACAACAACTGGCACTTGGCACTATGTCAATGGGTTAGTACCAAAAAATGATATAAAATGACTATAAATGATTGTAAAACATCCAAGATTGATAATTTAACAGCATGGAACCATAAAATATTATAGATACGTTGGAGACGTATCAGTCCTCGAACCAATGGGGCTGTTCTACCATCCGCTAATCACGAGGGCTGATATCCGAGCACTGCTACTCGCTCAACGTCTTGACCTGAAGCCATTCAAGAAGCTCGGGTGCTTCCTCCCTGACTATGAAGATTGGACCGCCGACATGGAGGACTGATTGTCGATGACAATGTGTCACTACTGTCTTTCTATCGCAAAACTTTGAATTTATGCACGACGAAGCTATGTGATGTAATTAAACCGCGTGGTCCTAAACTAGCGTAGATCGCTCTAGTTAATTGGTTTGGGTATGAGGAACTTCGTCATTTATGTTTACTATTGGCTACTTGTATTTTTCTAATTATGCCTCTTTGTTTTCTTAAGTACATTATGTTTCATATTATCGTTGAATTTATCAATTGACGATGCAGGTACATAGATCAGATATGGCGAGGGACTGCTAGGCCGTGTTCATTGGGAGGGTTCCAGGAGTCTACGACCATTGGCCAGACGCTTAGGCCCAGGTGGACAGGTACTTGGGTGCTAGCCATAGAGGGTTCAACAGCAGAGCCGAAGCGGAAAGTAGTTACTTGAGGTGGACACTCCGACATGAGCGGGGGCGGGACTCCTGGTGCCTCAAGTACTACATAGTCGTGCTCTTGCTCATGCTGATCGCTCGTCTCTTCTATATCATGGTTTAGTTAGAGATGATGAAACTTGTGTGTGTGCCATGACCATGCGTTTGCACTTATTCGAGACATGACATGATCACTCTTGTGTATCGCTATTTTCAAGATGTGATCATATTTGTGTTGAATGATGATGATGGTATGACGAGAGTACTGTATGTCTATGATATGATGAGAATAGTGTATGTTTAGTATGATCTAATGAAACTACTGTATAGAGCCTGTATAAATACATCACAAATAAGTAGAGGGGTGTAAATCGTGAAAGCAGGAATACTAGCAGTAGCGCTTGGAAGCATCTACTAGCAGCGCTTGATTAGCAGCAGTGCTTCATTTGCACAAGCACTACAGATAGTTATCAGTAGTGCTGGTCAGGGCAGCGCTACTGCTAACAATACTTACCAGTAGCGCTGCCAATACCAGCGCTACTGCTACAACTTAGCTGTAGCAAGGTAGCAGTAGCGCTGGACCCAGCGCTACTGCTATGTATATTAACCCTATTTGTGACTAGCTATTTTAGTACATGGTTGGCAACAATTGGGGAAAAGTTTGGTCGGTTTAGCTGTCGAGTTGAACTGTTTGTATAAAGAACGACTGCTAAATCTATGAGTGAAATCTATGCTTAATTACTGAATTTTAGTTGCAAAAATTAGATAATGCTAGTGATTTTTAGCTGCATATTTTGACAAATGGCAGTGTTACAAGGTTGACAAAGGGTAATGTTACTAGATCAACAAATGTCAATCTTTCTAGTTTGTCAAAAGGCAATATACCCAATATGACAGATGCAAATCTTACCAAATTATCTGTACGTGGTTGCACACGGGTCATCTGAAAAAACCATTTGCGTTGAAGGGATGTACAAATCCTTTGTGCCAGATTTTCTCTTGGCTTAACGCCAAAGTCTCCCGTTGCATACCGTATTCAATCTGAACCATTTGCGTTGAAGAGATGCATAAATCTTGCGCGACGAATTTTCCCTTGGTTTACTGGGGAAGACCATAGCTCTCACTTTGCATACAAGTGTTCTATCTAAAATGTTCGCGATGAAGAGCTGCACAAGTGCTGCTCGGCACATTTTCCGTTGGCTTACTTGGGAAGCAGTCGATTTGCATATGGGTGTTCTATCTAAAACATTTGCGATCAAGAGCTGCACAAATCCTGCTTGGCACATTTTCCCTTGTCTTCCCGGGGAAGCTGTTGGTTTGCATGCGGGTGTTCTACCTAAAACGTTTGCGATGAGTGTTTTATATTTAAAAACGAGTGGCCTTTTTCAAATAGAATCGTTTGATATGTTTGTACATTCAGAGAGAAAAACACATGTTCGTTCAAACCATATCTTTCATTCAGTCACACTGCGAATTTATATTCATATGATCGATATACAGTATTAACCCCCCCCCCCCAAGAAAACTAACTCTGTCAGCGGTGGAGGTGCCCTTCCGCGCTGACGTTGTCGTTGTCCTCCTCAGGGACGCCATTGTTCAAGTCTTCAAGGCAGCACAAAATGGTCTTCACATGGAAATCAAACATCATGTGGGCGTGCGATCGACGGGCAGGGCACGGGAGGACAGCAGCTCGTGGCGCCGTGAGGTAGTGGTCGACGGCGGTGTCCCATGCCACCGAGGGGGTGCGTGCATGGGCACGGGAGCAACGGTTGTAGGAAAACACATGGGGACCGGCGCCATGGTGGGTGCACGGGCGCGCACGGGCACGGGCGCTGGTGTTGGCATGTACACGAGCTCGCGCGGATCCACAAAGACCTCGCTAATGCCCGCGGCTTTCAGCTCTACGACAGTGCTCGGCGACCAACCCGTCAATGCTGCGGGGATGGTCGCTAGCGCGGGCGCGGGGATGGGAGCTGGGATGTGCGCGGGGGCAGCCATCACCGCGGCCAGCTCATTCAGGGCCATGTCCATGAGGCCCAATTCCTCCTTATTTTCTATCTCCTCCGGCTCGGAGTCGACTTCACCAAACTGGAAGACTAGTGGCAGCTGATCCTTCTGCGCCATGTCATTGGTGGAGGTCCGCGAGAGGGGAATGGGAGGCGAATAGTAAGGCCTCCCATATTAAACAGCCGCTCGGGCGCCATTAATGGAGAGGATGCGAGCAAGGCGGGCGGCCATGGAAGTCAAAGGGCTCCCATCCCAGTGAGCCTTCGCAACGTACAACTCACACTTTTCCCGGTGAGCCTATGCATTGGAGGACAGCTTGCACACCTCTCGGTCAGCTTGCGTAGCGGACTGCACCCGCACGCCTCCCGTTCAGTCAAGCAGCTATCCGCACAGCATCTCCTAGCCATTAAAAGAGTGACGTGTGGCGACACGTGTATGGTTAACAGAACACACATGATTTAAATAATACAAAATGTTTGAGATGTTAAAGTGGCAGCTATTTGTTTCAAAATGCCTTTGTTGGCTGTTATTCGAGTGCGCCTTCTCTCAAAATGCACACAAAAAATACCAGAACATGTCGGTTGCCATTCCATGATAGCCTTGCCTAGTTTCATGAATTTCAGACGATTTTTCGGTTTAGTAGAATTTAAAAACAAAGTATCTCAACATGTTGCCGGCAATCAACAGTGCCTTGCTGTTTGAAATTCATTCCCATTTCTTGCATGGGACCTAAGCATGCACCTAAGGATACACATTTGATATGTCAACCCATTTTTCTGCACTGGAGCATGTGCATGTAGTTCAAATTTGAATTTTGCACATAAAATGCCTAGAAAACCCAGTTAATGTATAAAAATGTCCAAGCAAATGGGACAATATTTTTACCACGACATGTTGATGCACTTCCATGATATCATGTCAAGTTTCATGAATTTCAGACGAGTTTTCGGTTTACAAGATTTTCAAAACCACGTATCTCAATCTTAGCGGCCGAGCGACAGTGTCAAGGTGTTTGACATTCATTCTCATTTCTTGCATGTGACCTAAGCTTGCAACCAAGGGCACGCATTTGATTTTTCAACCCGTTTTTATGCACCGGAGCATGTGCATGTAGTTCAATTTTGAATTATGCACATAAATGCCTAGAAAACTCAGTTAACGTATAAAAATGTCCAAACGATCCCTAAAGAATTCCAAAATTTAACACGACACTCCTCTTGTTCTATGTTGACAACAGATAAAAATTGAAAGCAAGAAGAGGCGACGAATATCATTTTGTCCACAAAGGTGACACGTTCCCCTACCGAAACCATGATGGTTCTTGTGAGAAGCTCTGGTTTGTGAGAAGCTTATACCATAACCTGCCCCAAATGGGACAATATTTTTTACCCCAGTATGTTGTTACCATTCCATGATGCCAAGGTTCATGAATTTCATACGAGTTTTGGATTTACTAGAATTACAAAAGCATGTACCTCAACGTTTGCCGAAGAGCCACGTTGCGGTGGTGTTTGATATTCATCCCCATTTCTTGCATGAGACATAAGCATCAACCCATTGACACATATATGATTTTACAACCCATTTTGGTGCAGAGGAGCATGTGCATGTACTTTAATTTTGAATTGTGCACCAGAAGTGCCTAGAAAACGAAGTTAATGTATAAAAATGACCAAACGTACCCCGAATTATTCCAATTTTTTGAGAACACACCTATAGTTGCATGTTCACTGCAGATAAAAGTTCTCGCAATTCACACACCCTACTTTGCCGCTGTGACCCCATTATGTAATTCAAATCAAGATGAAAATTCAAGTAGATCGCACACAATTTATTATCACCAACCGTGTGAGATGTAGTACAAAATATCTTGGAGCACCGTCGGAGTATAGTACGCATATGGCTTGCGCGAGAAGGTGCGTCGGCTACAGTCCACAGCCGGCCTGTCAAGCACACTAGCTCGCTCCCCAAATATCATTTCACTGTTCAATATTCATCGGTGAAAGATGGGGACGTGGACCCACGTCGTGAGGGCAACTTCGGCGGCCCACTCCGACGACAGCGCGGCCGCAGCCACCATGCACGTGCTAACAAGCTGCGTGAGCGCAACCGCAATCTGCGACCGTGCGGCCATGGAACCCCAAACGGCCGTTGTTGCTTCTCAGGTGGTGGCAACAACATCTGCCTCAGGGATAGCAACTGGCGAGAGCAGCACAACTGCTGTCCATTCTACAGTGGCAGCCTCAGCCCTGATGGAGACCGCCGACGACCATGTCGAGGCTGCCCACGCCCAGCTCCTGGCGGTCACCGCACAAATCGAACGAAGCTTCTCCGACAACGGTCGGCAACCCACGACCGAAGAGTTGGGAATCGCAAAGAGCGTTCGAGAAGCCGTCCGTTCCTCCGCGGCATACCTTGCCACAACGGAGCCCGTCCAAGCCCATATCGTGGCCGCCCATGCCCAGCTCGTGGCGGCCATTTCCAAAGAGATGGTGGATGTGGATGGCGAGATGCTTGCCGAGTATGGTGCGTTGAATGCCATGGAGCCCTTTCACCAGGAGATCATCGGGCGCGAGTTGGACATGGAGGAGGCGGTCGAGATCGACGAGCACCAGCCGAAGTAGTACTCTTTGTTTTGTCTAATTAAGAGCGCCGATATTTAATTTGTTAGAGTAATGTTTAGGTCAGCTAGCTCTGTTTAATTGCTGAACTTGCCTGATTAAGAAGTGTCGGTGTGCTGTAGTCTCCTTTGTGTACCCAAATTACGCAATGACGTGGATGACCACTATAACCAGGGAAATTTGGACCAAAATTTGCACATTCAAACTCATCACACATGGGGTAAGCTATATGAATCGTTTGTGATGTTCACATATCGTACACAGTGCTGAATAAGGGACCATATCTGATGACACTTTGCGCGCCAGTTCTTTCGTTGCACCGATCCAAAAATTTTGGCTTCCGTGAAAATATCTACCTTCCCGCCCCCTCCCCCTTACAAAAAGCCACATTTCCCCTCCTTCACGCTGCTCGGCCTCATCGATCCAGGCAAGTAATCCACACCCGACCCCCACCGTCATCCTCCTTCCACATCCCACATGCCCCGACGGCCGGTGCGACACCATCCACCCAAATCACCGACCCCTCCCCCAAATAAGCGCCGCCCTAAGCCATGGTGCACGTAGTATAGCCAGGAGCTCAAGGAGCATTTGGCAAAGCAAATCATGGTCGCACGCAGGGATGAGGTCGCGATGGCTGCCATCCGTGCCGACCCCCAGAACTTGGAGGAGCACCTCGCCGTCGAGGCCACCGTCGACACCTTACATGCCGACGCCGCAACGTGGTTGGCTGCTTTAAACGACAGCTCGTGGCGTTTTCTCGAGGCCACCATCGGTGCCTTCGACGAAGACTATGAGGTGTTTTATCAGCGTGCCCGTGCTTACCTCAACTCGAGAGCTAGCAGGTTGGTGCCCGGAGCAGCTCAGGCAACTCACCACTACGATGAGGCCACCCACGATGTGGAGGCCTCACCCTCTTCCATGTCCACGGAGCGAATCATCATCGATATCTCCGACGATGAGGAGTAGCTTGTGTTATTAGCTCACTGTAAGGACCTATGTTCAGTTTTCTAGCTATGCCGGTTAAGCATGCTCGATTTACCCATTGCATGTGCTGCTCCTATCTTTCCTTAACAAATTCTAGTGATTTGTCATATCTAGTTTTACCAGACAATCTGTTGCTCTAGTGTATATGTTCTATATGTCGTGCAATGTGGTTCTCACTTATTAGTTGTTTGGTTAATTAGTCATCGTGTTCAGTTAACTATTTGGTTCAATTATGCAAATGTGATGTTCAATTCTTCAGGGTACAATTTTGTATTGTCTTACATGTGGGAAATAAATTGAATTTATCTTTACAAAATAAATGCGAAACAAATACAATTGCTTTATTTCCAAGTTGTCAAGCATGCTTGGTTTGGTTCACTGTGTGATCTTCTAGTATGTTATATATTGTGCAATGTGGCGCTCAGTTAACGTTTGGTTCATTTGTTGTGGTGTTTAGTTAAATGTTTGGTTCAATTCTGCAATGCGATGTTCAATTGTTGTGGGTGCATTTTGTTATTGTATACCATGTGAGAAGTAAATCAAATTTGGCTGTACTAAATATATGAGAAACAAATACAATTGCTATATTTCCAAGTTGTTAAGCATGCTTGGTTTGGTTAACTATCTGATCTTCTATTAGGAGTATGTTATATCGTGCAATGTGGTGCTCAGTTAATGTTTTGGTCATTTGTTGTGGTGTTTAGTTAACTGCTTGGTTCAGTTCTGCAATGCGATGTCCAAGTGTTGTGGGTAGAATTTTGTATTGTTGTGCATGTGAGGAATAAATCGAATTTGGCTGCACTTAATACATGAGAAACATCTACAATTGCTATATTTCTTAGTTCTTAATCATGCTTGGTTTGGATAAATGGGTTTTCCATGTGGCTCGAATTAATCTGATGAATCTGCAATGTGCTTATTTTTCATCAACATATTTTACTGATAGCATGCGAACCCTCACTTAACCTGATCACTAACTACCTTATATGTGTTGCAGGGAAACAATGGGAAGCACCGAGGTTTACAATCGAGGTTTGCACATGCATGGTCCTTTGTCTAATAGCACATTATTGTGCAATTGCAGGAACCGTTCTAATATTTAGGTTTTTAACAATTTTGTCTTGCACATGTAGGTCCTGCTGTCAGAGGTTTTGACCCACTGTTCGACCCTTTTTGCATATGGGGAAATGAGTTGTCCATGAATATCAGTCAAGTCATGAAACTTAGAGATATTGTTAGGATAAAGAAATTAGCGACAAATAATAACAAGATCTTTGTCTGGACAATGAAGAAGACATCAGTTGACTACAGGATGGTACTAACTCTTATACCTTGTCTTTGTAATTCCTTTGCGCATTTCAAATCTAGAGAAGATATTTATGCATATTCTTGTTTTCTGGCCTTTCCAAAGCAATTCACTGATTATTACCTCTCAAACCACCTATATGGTCAGGAGGGGAGGAAGGTATTCATACAACGCCCATGGTTCAATATTGAAGTGTTCCTGAAGAGGACGAAGGATGGACGGTGAATCATCCATATGCACTGGCATAAAGTTGCAAAGACCTTCAACATCAGTGAAGGCTCAATATTTGCCTTCCGCTTTAGCAGTTTTCCAGATGAGATTCATCTGTCTATGTACCAACTATGATGCTAATTTCGAAAGGTTACAAATGTTGCATGTGAAACTTGGTGCGGGTGTAGTTGTGTAATGGGGTAGTTGAGTGATGAAGCTATATGATGTTGTACGCTGATGTATTTCGACTATGAAATCCTGCTTCCTTAATACGAAAATGAAATATATTGTGTGCTTAATATGAAATTTCAATTATATTAATAAATGGATTATGAATAATCGGATAATTAGCCTCCTAATGGCGAATTTGCCTGCTAATTGGGTTTTTATGATTTAGTATGAATTAATTATGAAGTTTTATGATTTGCCACCAAATTTCTTATTTGCATTTTTATGATTTAGTATGAATTAATTATGAAGTTTTCAAACTAACAGTCAAACTGTCAAAGGGCAAAAGCATAAGAGGAGAGAAGTGACTTGGACAAAACCGGTGGCTTTTGGAAATTAGGGGAAAAACAGCTGAGTGGGACACAACTAGGGGCATAAACTAATTATCCCTTTTTTGAACACAACTGTACGTATAACTGTATTTGATCGCTCGCTCATCGCACACTGCTACGTCTCCAACGTATCCACAATTTATGAAGTATTCATGCCATGTTTACAAAAAAATTATATGTTTCTGGTATGATTTGCATGGAACTAACCGGGACTGATGTTGTTTTCAGCAGAACTACCGTGGTGTTGTTTTTTGTGCAGAAATGAAAGTTCTCCAAATGAGCTGAAGCTGTTTGACGTTTATTTGGAACAAAAGAGACCCCGAAGCTTGGTGGAACGGCCACAAGAGCCACGAGGAGGGCACAACCCACCACGGTGCGCCATAGGGGTCTGGCTTGCCCCAGTGGGTTGTGCTCACCTCGAGGCCCATCTTCGCGTGAAACCGACGCCGAAAATCCTATAAATAGAGAAACCATCAGAAATAACCCTAGATCAGAAGTTCCGCCCACGCAAGCCTCTGTCGCCATGAAAAACCAATCTATACCCCATTCCGGCACCCTGCCGGAGGGGGAAATCATCACCGGTGGCCATCTTCATCATCCCGGCGGCCACCATGATGAGGAGGGAGTAGTCCACCCTCGGGGTTGAGGGTTTGTACCAGTAGCTATGTGTTTAATCTCTCTCTCTCTCTCTCTCTCTCTCTCTCTCTCGTGTTCTTGAGAAGCCATGATCTTGATGTATTGCGGGCTTTGTTAATATAGTCGGATCATATGGTGTTTTCCCCTCTCTATCTTGTTGTGAATTGAGTTTTCCCTTTGAGATTTTGTTCTTATCGGATTGAATACTTTTATGGATTTGAGAACACTTGATGTATGTCTTGCTATGAATACCCGTGGTGACAATGGGGTATCATATTGATTCACTTGATATGTGTTTTGGCACTCAACTCGCGGATTCCCGAGGTGACAATGGGGTAATCTATGCATAGGGGTTGATGCATGTTCTCGTCTTTTTTTCTCCGGTAGAAATCTTGGAGCACTCTTTGAGGTCCTTTGTGTTGGATTGAGTATTATGAATCTGAAATTGTTTGATGCATATCGTATAATCAACTCACAGATACTCGCGGTGACATTGGAGTATCTAGGTGACATTAGAGTTGGTTGATGTGTATCACATATAGGGTGTTATTTTAGTACAAACTCTTGGCTAGATCGATCGGAAAGAATATATTGGTGTTATTTTAGTACGAACTCTTGGATAGATTAATAGGAAAGAATAGCTTTGAGGTGGTTTCGCACCCTACATACAATTTTTCTTATGTTCTTCGCTCGATAAGAACGTTGGAGTGATTCTCCATCGCACATTGAGGGATGGTTATATGATCCAATTATATTAGCATTGTTGAGAGATTGCACTAGCGAAAGTACGGACAATAGGCCTTATTTTCAAGCATTGCAATACCGTTTGTGCTCACTTTTGTAACTTGCTACCTAGCTGTTTTTTATTTTTACTATTACAAAAATAAATATCTACTATCTTACTATACTTTTATCACCATCTCTTCGCCAAACTAGTGCACCTATAAAATTTACCATTGTATTTGGTGTGTTGGGGACACAAGAGACTTTTTATTATTTGGTTGCAGGGTTGATTGAGAGAGACCACCTTCATCCTACACCTCGCACGGATTGATAAACCTTAGGTCATCCACTTGAGGGAAATTTGCTATTGTCTAGCAAAACTCTGCGCTTGGAGGCCCAACACGAGTCTACAAGAACAAGTTGTGTAGTAGACATCAAGCTCTTTTCTCGTGCCGTTGCCGTGGAGGTTAGGTAAGCAGCACTCACATCCCGTCAATAAAGCTCTTTTATGGCGCCGTTGCCGTGGAGGTGAGTGCTTGAAGGTATATCTTTAGATCTTGCAATTGAATATTTTAGTTTCTTGTTTTATCACTAGTTTGGTTTTTAAAAAGAGAATTACAAAAAATATTGAATTGAGGTGGTCTCATATTGTTCATCTTTATAATGTCTTTCTTGAAAATGATGGATTGGAAAATTGTGCTCAATTGATAGAAGAAGAATTCAGTAAAATGCTTGGCATGAATGATGAGCATGATTGCAATGTTGTTAGTATGAATTCTTTGAATAACCATGATGTTAATGATATGCAAAGCTACAAGCTTGGGGATGCTATGTTTGATGAAGATGGTATTTTTAGTCCCCCAAGTTTTGATGAGAATATTTATTATGATGAAAACATGCCTCCTATTTATGATGATTATATTGATGAAAGTGGGTTTGGAAGAGTGTTAACTCTAGGTAATAGTGATCCCACTATTTTGGAGGGTGTTGAATATTATTTAATAATTATGAAACTGGATTTGTAGAGGTCATGACTTTGTTTAGTGATGAATCCAATATTTTGGAAGAGGTTTCAATTGACTATGACAACAAAGTTGCTACTTATGATGATTATTGTGATGAGATGTATGCTATAAAGAATAATGATAACCATGAAACTTGTCATCATGATTTTAATTTTCAATCACATGATAGGTATTTTGTTAAGTTCGCTCCCACTACTATTCATGAGAATAAATTTGCTTATGTGGAGAGTAATAAAAAGTTTATGCATGTGGATCATGAAAAGAATGCTTTATGTGATAGCTACATTGTTGAATTCATTCATGATGCTACTAGAAATTATTATGAGAGAGGAACTTATGCTTTTACATATTGCAACAATATCAAGTTTGCTCTCTATGTGTTGAAAGTTTTGAAGTTATGTTTGTTTTGCCTTCCTATGCTAGTTGATTCTTGTTCCCATTGCTCACAACATACCTATACATAGGATGCAGGTTAGACTTAAATGTGCTAGTCATATGCTTCATGATGCTCTCGTTATATTTCAATTCCTATCTTTTATGTGAGAATCATTGAAATCATCATGCCTAGCTAAAAAGGCATTAAAGAAAAGCGCTTGTTGGGAGACAACCCAACGTTTACCCCTACTGTTTTTGTGTGTTCGCATGATTAGGATACTGTAGTAATCATGTTTTATAACTTTGTTTCAATAAAGTGCCAAGTAAAGCCTTTGGGATAGTGTGGTTGATAGTTGACTTGATTCTGTGCAAAAACAGAAACTTTTCCGTCTTGTAAAGAAATTCCTATCTTTTACTAGAGCGAGGAAAAATTCTGAATTTTTTATATTTGATGGGTATACAAATTGTCTAAGTTGTCGCAATTTTTCTGAATTGTAGGAGTTACAGAAGTATGACCTTAATTCAGATCTTTACGTATTGTTCTATTTTTGACAGATTCTGTTTGCAATGCATAGTTTGCTTGTTTTATGGTTTCTATGGCTTATATCGCTTAATATAAATTTTGGAAATTGTAGAGTACAGTAGGCATTGTGTGATAACAATTATGAATCTTATCTTGACAGTACCAAAGTGAATGATTTGTCTTTATCATACTAACTCATCTCACGAAGTTTCGTTATGTTTTGTGTGATTGAATTTTTTAAGTTTTGGGTGAGATATCGATATGAGGAGAATAAGGAGTGACTAGACCCTAATCTTGGGGATGCCCAAGGCACTCACGAGGTAATATTAAAGGAAGATCCAAGCAACTAAGCTTGCGGATGCCCCGGAAGGCCTTCCCTCTTTCGTCTCCAATATTATTGGTAACCTTACTTGGAGCTATATTTTCATTCGTCACAGGATATGTGTTTTGCTTGGAGCATTATTTTATTTTACTAGGATTTTCTTGCTGTTATTTAGAGTAATGTTTTTCATCTTTTACTTCAATAAAAATGTCAAGTATAGCCTTTGCCATGCTTATTTTGGAAGTATATGAGTTACTGTTTCAAAACAGAAAGTTTGTCGCTGTTGCAAAAATTCTCCAGAAAAGTCAGAATGTGATATAATGTTGAATCTTTTTGCACAATAATTTGTGATAGAGTTTCTACAGTGTGGTAATTTTTTAGAATTTTTGGAGTTAGGAAAGTATGATTAATATTGGACACTTTACAGACTGTTCTGTTTAGACAGATTGATGTTATGTTTGCATTGTTTGCATATGTTTGCTTGTTTAATGATTCTATTTGACGATAGGAGTATTAAATATTCAGAGGAATTTAGTATGCAATGTTAAATAATAATTTTAGTTATTTGCTACAGTAGATAATGATAAGGTTATGCATTGATTTATACTAACTTATGTCACGAGTTCTTGTTGAGTTTTGTGTGGATGATGTTTTTTAAAATTAGGGAAACCGTGTTATGAGGAATGAAGAACACACAAGAGCTCAAGTTTGGGGATGCCCAAGGCATCCCAAGATAATATTTCAAGAAATCTCGAGCATCTAAGCTTGGGGATGCCTCAGTAGGCATCCCACCTTTCTTCATCAACAATTATCGGTTAGCCTCGGTTGAGCCTAAGTTTTTGCTTTTTCACATGAGTTGTGCCATTCTTGGAATGTCATTTTATTTTGTTTTGCTTCCTGTTTTAATAAAATACTTACATCTGAAAATTTTAAATAAGAGAGAGTCCTCACATAGCTACCTATTTACTTAACTACTCACTTGATCTTCACTTATATCTTTTTGGAGTAGTTGTCGAACACTCTCATGCTTCACTTATATTATTTTGAGAGTTGATAACAGTGATGACAATATGCACAAGCTATGAATTTGGTCCTAATAGGATGAATATTCAAGAAGGATATAATAAAAACTTCCATGTAGATCATTGGATATGATAAATTTGATTCCTTGCAATACTTTTGTGATATGGAGATAAAAATATGTGAGTCATGTTGGTGAGTAATTTTGCTTTAGTAAGAACTAGCAGGCTGACCCGCACATTTGCGCGGCTAGATTTATTCAGTATTGTCATAGTTGTCGTTTCAGATTTCTATATGGTATATAATGCATAGATTTGGTTATTACTATTGTATAGACTCTTACTTATGTAGATCAACTAATGATTTATTAATAAGAGGTTGGTGATGAATTATTGTTATTACTATTATTATTATTTACATATAGATACATAAAATGTCAGCACTTTGGTTAGATGTATTACAGGATAAAGTCATCTATCTATGTTCGGAGATAGTTCTAGGCTTTTTTTCCTTTCTGTTAGTGACATGTGTGTTTGCTCGCCTTACATCTTGGTAACGTCGTAATAGATATTGAGAATTTATGGTACATAACTCCGACCATTATTTTCTATATGAATGTTTGTACAAAAGCAATATGACGATAAATTACATAAAATGAAAATAATATTATAATAATTTTATTTGACTAATCTAAATACCACATTCTTCTCAATATATACCTTTATGATTTAACATAGATATATCTAATTTTATTAAATACCTTCTAGGTAATTTGGAACAAAGAACATGATCTAAACATTCATTTCCTTCCTTACCAACCTCATCAGCAGTGCGACATTGCATTTAAAATATTCGTTTAGTGCATTGTACATTTGAAATATGTGTTATGGCCTGCATATCTAACTGTATTTTTATGAGGGCCCACTCATCCAAATTTTTGAAATCATTCCAGATCCATAACTCTCAACACAATGTGTATACCTTATGATCGTGTCGATGCCTGGTGTTTGCATCAAGTTGTATTACTTGGCATACTAAGAATATTATCACATAGTTGACATAATATCCGCATCGAACTATTTGGCATGACACAATGTTACATTCTTTTCATGATACTGTACCTCGTAGAGATGGCACAACAATGGCTAGTTGATTCTTCTTACCCAATGCTATATTTGTCCTCCATATTATATGTTAATCCTTACCAATCTTCCAAGTCTCACTTGCTTCACGTCACCATGAATTCAATCTACCAATGATGATCAATTTATATATGCTTCCGTGCATCTCTAGTATTCGCGTTGAACTACTTTTATATACTACCAAAACCATTCATGTTGATACATTTCGTACACTTCTCATATTTTTCTGTTTGCCGAAGTAACACATACATGCCCAATCAACTTTGGCATGTTACATTGAATAACGTTTCTTCCATTACTACATATTATATGATGTCGACTGGACGCAATTGCTATTTTTCAATTCGATGTGTAGTTTGTACGTTGAGTTATATATATAATCTCTAGCTATTTCTTATACTTTGCCTACGTAGTGTCTAAAATAAGGAAAATTGCTACCTATTTTTCTTATTATAAATTATTGTGTAGTAAACAATTTTTGTTTTTATCCATATGATATGAAATTTGTATGCCATTAGACTATATATCTAAAGAAGATTTCCAACTAATAAGAATTTTCGGAGTCACCATGATCATCACTATAAAGTTAATGGTAATAAAAAAATATCATCAAATATGTCTTATCCATCCAACTTCCCCTGGGAGCCAAGCAGGAAAGCAAGTCCTCTAGTTATGGATGCAGTACCCACCACACTAAACATAGGAAGAACTAATTCAAGTAGAATTACAAATAGCGAGTAGTTAATGAAAAAGGGATCGAGCCGGTTAAGACTCGCAAAACATCATCTCTTAGCCTGATCGTCGTAGCTTGTGTATCCATGTCGATATATCCAAGGGGTGTACTGTGACTTATTACAATACTTTTTTTTTACTCTCAACCACTTAATGGATACATAAATTAACAATTGTATATGGTGATATATTAGGATTTGTTTTTCCAAATGTATATTAAATGAGATGTCATTGCATGCATGGAATATGTGTGCGAACTATGACATGGCCTTGCGGCCAATGGATTTATTGTGCAAATCTTATAAAATGTTTAAGTTTGTTGCCAACTGCAACTTATGAAGCCGATCGAACGAACAAACACACTCGATCCGTATTTACTTTTTAGATGAACACACTATATCTTTGATATATGTATATGTACGTACACCATGGAAGAAAAAGCGTAAAATATGTTTCTTTTGCTGATGCTGTCCATGATGTCATCAGTGTCTTTTATTTTTTTCCGGGACCGTAGTTTTTGACACGAACATGTTCTGCCAAGTTCTCTTTAAATCAGCATCATTATAATTAGGGTCCATGATATAACCGACGAATGAGATTATTCAGTCTATCTGCATAAGTAAGATTTAAGATTACATGCATATTTTTTATAGCATCTTGTAAGATTTTTTCGTTGCACATGTGTATTTATTCTCTGAGTTTTTTAGTATGTATTAGCACCTATTAATAGTGTAATATTACCCTTTTTTGGGTTAAGATCTAGTGTGACATTGATAGGTTTCGTCTAACAAATCTTTGTTTTAATTTCTCGGCTTTATTAAGAGAGTGAGATATATTAATTGGCTACAACAAAGACAGAGAATAGGAATTACATGCAATCCGAATGAGGCTTCGGCGAAAACAGGATACTTTCTTATTGGGATAATTAGATTTATGCCCCTAGTTGTGTCCCACTCGTCTGTTTTACCCCTAATTCCCAAAAGTCACCGGTTCTGTCCAAGTCACTTTGCTCCTCTTATGCTTTTGCCCTTTGACCGTTTGACCGTCAGTTTGAAAACTTCATAACTAATTCATACTGAATTAGAAAAATGCAAATAAGATACCAAAATGTTCAGAAAAACATCACCTATATGTCAGTGTCATTTGCATTCATGAAAAAAGTGTTGGAAAGTGCACATCCGAGTTTTAGCTCTTTTGATACCACCATGAATAGTGAACTCTAAAAAAATTCAAAAAATTCAAAAAAATATGGTGGCGAAGAACAACAAAGGTTCTAAGTGCTTGCCAAGTTTCATTAGGGAACGACATTCGTGGAAGTCGTGGCAAAAAAATAATCTATTTTGAAGTGCTGATTGTTTTTTTTGCCGCGGCACCCACGAATGTTATTCCCTGATGAAACTTGGCAGGCACTTAAAACATTTGTCATTCTTTGCCACCAATTTTTTTTTTAATTTTTTTGAACTTTTTTAGATTTTACTATTCATGGTGGTAGCATAAGAACTAAAACTCGGATGGGCACTTTCCAACACTTTTTTCATGAATGCAAATGATACTGACATATATGTGATGTTTTTCTGAACATTTTGGTATCTTATTTGCATTTTTGTGATTTAGTATGAATTAGTTATGGAGTTTTCAAACTGATGGTCAAACGGTCAAAGGGCAAAAGCATAATAGGATCAAAGTGACTTGGACAGAACCAGTGACTTTTGGGAGTTAGGGGTCAAACAGACGAGTGGGACACAACTAGGGGCATAAATCTAATTATCCCTTTCTTATTTTAATTTATTTTCTATTTCTCGTGTCAAAGAACCGGTGGATTCCGGTAAAAAAACTCGGAAGGATGGATGGCTTGCTAAATTAATCTTTTAGAACACTTGCTAAATCAAGTGAAACATAAAAAAGAAAAGTAGCACGTTGGCTCGCTGGATTTATTAAACGTCTTGGCTATGACATCATCCATTATGCATTACCTTGCAATTTTTCTGCACGTCAGGTGCAAAAAGAACGTCTTATGGTCCTCCGATTTGCATGTAAATAGGGACCCTAGTTGACCACGTGACATGACCAGCTCCCTCAGTGCTGTAACAAAACATATACATATGTATCTCTTTCCTTCTCTGCGTGGTCAAACTATTCCTTCTTTCTATTGACCGCTGGTCGAGCTGGACTCTTCCTTAACCCTTGATCGGCTCATGTATTGCAATACCAACGTAAGCCTATGTGTCTTATTCTTTTTTTTTCTTTCTAGAAAGGCATATGAGTTAGACCAAAGACGTGTTGGACTATTTCTATGTGACGTGCCAAATTGTTTGTACGTTATATATTTTGTATGTAACGTTACATCTTTTAAATCTCAACCGTCTATATCTAAAATTAACGGTTGAGGTAATTTAATCTGTGTGGACGAACGTGGTGGCTTATTTGTCTTTTGTATTATGTATATAATAGATGTTGGTGTTAAGGTTTGTGATTCCCTATGCAAGCACGAAAGTAAATAACTATGCAATGAAGTTACATCCTATTTGTGCTGCATTATTCGGTGTTAGTTATGTTTAATGCTCGTTTATCCTCATTTTTGTTTCTTGGTTGGTTGCTTCTCAATCTATTTTTTGTCCTCCATTTGTACTAAGAGGGAATACTACTTGTGCATCCAAATTCCTTAAAGCAAGTTGTGCCATATGAATCCACCATACCTACCTATATGTGGTATTTCCGTGCTGTTCCAAGTAAATTTGTATGTGCCAACTCTAATTTTCAAAATAAATTTCCTTTTTGTGTGCCCGTACCGCTCATGAAGTGGCAGGGGGCGGCCAATATTTTCCATGCTAGATGCGTTATTCTCAAGATGAATGTTTATTAACATGTCATTGCACGAGAGTATGGAAAACGTAATAGGGATGCCCAGTCCTGAAATGCACAAACTTTATTTATGTTGTTCAATAATAAATTACTTGGAAAGTGTTGGTATGGAATGCACCCGTGGATACGGCTAGCCATGGATTGTGAAAGAATGGTGGAAAAAGGATTAACTTTATTTTCTGTTTGGGAACCGCCTATGATGTATCTATCATGGAAAGTGTTGGGAATTCTTGGTTATTTTCGTTGACGGGAAAAGCATGCCACTTCGCCGCCTCCAACAACGTGGCCGAGTACGAGGCACTCGTACATGGGCTCCGGCTAGCCAAAGAGCTCGGCATACGCCGGATCCTGTGTTACGGTGACTCAGACTTGGTGGTCCAGCAGTCGTCTGGCGACTGGGACGCCAAGGACGCGAACATGGTGAGCTATCGATTCCTCGTCCAGCAGATCAGCGGGTACTTCGAAGGGTGCGAGTTCGTTCACGTGCCAAGGGCCGACAATGACCAAGCAGATGCCCTAGCACGGATCGGCTCCACCCGACAAGCCATACCGACTGGCGTCTCCCTCCAGCGCCTCCTCAAGCCGTCCATCAAGCCGTCTCTAGAGTCGGACTCTATCTTCGTACCGCCTGTGCCAGATGCAGCCGGATCCGACTAGAGGAACCCCGCAGGCGGCACGGGGACTTCGACAACTTGCCCGGGGACTGCCGTAGTCACACCCGGCCCGGGGACTTCAGAACCCGGCCCGGGGACTGCAGCAGTCGGCCCGGGGACTGCAGCAATGCAAGAAGCGGTGGCCGACTCCAACTCCACGCCACCCAACCCACCCACCCGAGTCATGGTGGCTACACTAACAGAAGAAGAAGTTACAGCTCCATCTTGGGCCCAGCCCATCCTCAGATTCATAGTCAGCAGAGAACTGCCGGCTGATGAGATCTCAGCAAGACTAGTGCAACGACGAGCCGGAGCATATGCAATAGTCAACAGAGAGCTTATGAAGCGCAGCGTCACTAGAGTCTTCCAGCGTTGTGTCGAGCCAGAAAAAGGAGTGGCAATCCTCAAGGATATCCACCAAGGCGAATGCGGCCACCACGCAGCCTCTAGATCACTTGTGGCCAAGGCTTTCCGCCATGGTTTCTTTTGGCCGACTGCCTTGGAAGATGCCAAAGAGATAGTCAAGAGCTGCAGAGGATGCCAAGTCTTCAGTTCCAAGCAACACCTACCGGCTTCTGCACTCAAGACCATTCCCCTCACCTGGCCCTTTGCCGTCTGGGGACTGGACATGGTGGGCCCTTTCAAGACAGCCCGCGGCGGCTTGACACATCTACTTGTCGCTGTGGACAAGTTCACAAAGTGGATCGAAGCGAAGCCGGTCAAGAAGCTGAACGGGCCGACTGCCGTAACAGTCATCACCGACATCACCACTCGGTACGGCGTGCCGCACAGCATCATCACCGACAACGGCACAAATTTTGCCAAAGGAGCACTGGCACGTTTCTGTGCGACGCAGGGCATTCGACTGGACTTAGCGTCCGTTGCCCACCCGCAGTCAAACGGCCAGGTCGAGCGAGCAAATGGACTCATCCTCTCCGGCATCAAGCCCCGACTGGTTGTACCACTGGAGCGATCGGCCGGCTGCTGGCTCGATGAGCTGCCGGCTGTCCTCTGGAGTCTGCGCACTACACCCAACAAGTCAACCGGCTTTACTCCATTCTTCCTTGTATATGGAGCCGAGGCTGTCATCCCAACAGACATCGAGTTCGACTCGGCTCGGGTCACCATGTACACGGAGGCGGAGGCTAAGGAAGCAAGAGAAGGCGGCGTCGACCTACTAGAAGAAGGCCGGCTATTAGCACTCAGCCGGTCCGCCATCTACCAGCAAGGGCTGCACCGCTACCACAACCGCAAGGTCAAGCCAAGATCCGTCCAAGAGGGCGACCTTGTGCTCCGGCTGATCCAGCGAACAGCCGGCCAGCACAAGCTCTCGGCCCCTTGGGAAGGCCCCTTCGTCATCAGCAAGGCACTAGGCAACGACTCCTACTACTTGATTGACGCGCAAAAACCAAGAGCACGCAAGAGAGATGACTCCGGCAAGGAGTCGGAGCGACCATGGAACGCGAACCTCCTGAGAAGATTTTACAGTTGAAAGCAGTATGTATCATGCTCCCCTTTTGTATTAAGTACGAACCAACAGGCCCCCCGAGCGGTATTTGGGGACTGCCTTCATTTATCTATGAATGACGAGTGTCATATCCATGAATGTACTATTACATTTGATTTCTTGTCTGGCACCGGGTTCGACTAGTCGGCCTGAAGACTGGCCGCCTTGAGCTATATTAAAAGTTCTACCTGAAGTCAGACAAGTAGTGTGCCGGCTCCCGAGTCCTCTCTTGTTGAAAGTCGCAGCTCGAAGAACCGACTGTCCGACTAGCAAGAGCCAGGGCAGAAAGGATGCCCACACGAAAAACGGCTAAGGACTAACGAACTTATATAGCAAAAAGACGGCCTCCAACCACGCTTGCCGGCTGTCAGAACAGCCGGCTGGCCGGCTTCCTAAACACTTAGCTCTAATCCAACAAACTAGAGTACTTGCCCTCCCAATTGGCCACGCACTCTTCCAGCCACAGATTGCAGAGCAGCTGTCTGACTGGGGAGGCGGCAACCAAGGGAGGGCGGCAAAGGAAACAGCAGAAGGATGAAAAGCAAAGAACGAGGAAAAGCCAAACGCATGCATAAGTCGTATATACATATAAAGCCCCCAACAGGCTGGCAATAGACATAAGTTCGAATACACCCCCAGTGGGTGGAATTGTGCAGACTTAACAGAATATTGTTCCAAAAAGTGAGAAGACAGGAAAACAAAAGATAGCAGACTAGACTAAGGCGCGGTGCGGGAGCCAGGATGGTCGATGGAGATGGCGTCGCCGGCTGAAGGAGTGGCCGGCTGGCGGGTCTCGGCTTGGTCACCACCGGTGGCAGGCGACGCACCCGCGCGTGATGTGGTGCTGGAGGCGCGGTCAGGCTGAGGCCGGTCGGCCGCTCCACCATCCGGCTCGGCGTCTTCACCCTCCTCCTCCTTCTCCTCGCCCTCGTCGCTGGAGTCGATCTCCTCCGCCGAGTCTTCACCGTCTGCCGGGTTCAGCCCGAACCACTCCTCTGGCTGGGCGACACCGTTGTCATCTACCTCAGGGGCGAAGAAGCTGGTGTCGGTGTAGTCGGCGATCGCCGAAGCCCGCCAGATGATAGCCGGCCGCGCCGGCTCCAGCTCCGTGTCGGCTTGCTGCCGCCAGGTAGGCAGCTGGTCCAGACTCAGGCCGGGGTACCAGGCCTTGATGAACTCCAGCGCCCGCCTGGCGCCGGACCGAGCTGCCGAGGCCTTCCAGGCTTCGAAGCGACCGACCGCCACCTCCAGCCAGTCGGCAGTCCGACTGGGGGTGCGGGGAACCACTACGCCGGGCCAGAGGGCGGCCAATACTTGCGCGCCGGCATGCTGAAGCCGGCGGAGCAGTCAGTGAGCCGGCTGGAGACGGGCCTGGATCGCCAAGAGCTGCTCCTCCAGCGAACGGCCAGCGCTTGGTGCAATCTCGAAGCCAGCCTGCCTTCGCGCTTGGCGGCGAGCCTCGATGATCTGGTTGGCGGCGGTAGAGTAGCCAGGGAAGTACTGTGTGCAAGAAAGAAAGAAAGAAAAAGAAGAGAAAACACCAAGTCAGAAAACAAGCCAAAAGCGGTAGACGGCAAGAAAGGACGAAGAAGTAGGCGGCTTACCGTCAACCAGATCTTCGATCTGACCATAGCCAGTGATCAGAGTCTGCCTTGCTTCAGCCCAGCCAGCCGCTTCTGTCTCATACTCGGCCTGGAGGCCGGCTTCGCGGTCCTGCACCGCCTTCAGAGCCGCCTTGTGGCCCTCCTCCTGGTCGGCCAACTTCTTGGCCAGGCGGTCGCGTTCCTGCACCAAGGCAGCAAGCTCGGCCTCCTTGGCACGAAGGGCAGTCTGAGACTCTCCCAGCTGTGCCCTCAGACCGGCGTTGGCCGCTGCAGTGACGGCAGAAAAAGAAGAAACAATAAGAGGAGGTCGTCAAGGAAGATCTGACCCGACTGCTCAGCAGTTGGCCCGAATCTTGGGGACTACACCTAGTGGGTGCGCTGACGCGCCCCCACGTGAGATAAAGAACAAAGCACTTATCCCGGCTCTCAGTTAGGTCGGCGGTCTTTTGGGTCAGCTCCCGAGCCTGGGAGTTGAAGGCGGCCGCATGAAGATTGTGGTAGTCCTGGAAGATAGGCAGAAGATCGAAGTAAGAACAAGAATAGCAAAGCCAAATCCACTAAGAAGTTCCAAGCCGCCTGCTCAGCAGCCGACTCGGAACTCGGGGACTACACCCAGTGGGTGCGCTGAGGCGCCCCCACGGAAGAAACCAAGATCAAGAAGAAGCAAGATAAGAAGCCTAACCCGGATGGCCGCCCGCGTCGCAAGGAATTCGTCGGTGTATTGCCTCAGCGCCGTAGCCTGGGCTTGGAGCCGGGTCAGGACGTCCTGCGCGGCCACGTTCATCACGACCGTCCCTCCGCCCGGCGTCCACCCTGAGGTGGTGCTGGCCACCTCCACATCCTGGGCCGACGAGCTAGAGCCCGCGGCCGGCTGCGGCTCCGACGCCGCCTTCTGTGGCTCCGACGCCGCCTTCTATGGCTCCGACGCAGCCTTCCCCGCGCGCCGGCTCGGCGGCATCCGGACCGCCAGCTCAGTCCTCGCGGCCGGCTCGCCCCCCGCCGACTGCGCAAGCGGCAGATCAGGCCGGCCGCCTTGAGCCACCCCAGTCGGCGGAGTCGGCACCGGCGCCCTCTCCAGGATGACGACGTCGTCATCCCTCTCCAGCCCCGGCTGGTCGCCGCCGGCCTCTTCTGGCGGGGGCTCCGGGGCCCCGGGCGCTGCGACGCGCAGTGGGGTGACCGACAAGGCCCCCTCCGCCATCGCCGCAGCTGCAGCCTCCGCTTGGGCCTTGGCTGCGGCGTCGGCGCGCACCTTCGTCGACTCCTCCTCCTGCGCCTCCTGGGCGCCGGCCGCCTTCCGTGCCTCCGCCTCCCGTGCCTCCCGCTCCTCCCGCACCTCTCGCGCGTTCCGTTCCGTCGCCGCCTGAAGGTCGGCACGGGGGTCCACGCGGCGAGTGGTGCTCCCAGATCCCCTTGGCGACTCAACGACGGAGCCGGCAGCCGCCCGCTCGAGCGACAGTGGAGCTCTGATTGTTTGGTGAAAAAGACAAGGATTCAGGAGCCTCCAGAAGAAAGAAAAAAGAGTACACAAAAGAGTGTGAACTTACGCCGACACCGTCTGCGGTTGCTTCACCGTCTTGCGGAAGCGAGCCGCCTTCGCGACCGCCTCCTCCCGCCTAGTCGCCGCTGCCCCGCCTCGGGGCTTCTTTGTCCGACTACCGAACAAACCCTGCGCGGCACGACGCTTTTGCCCGCCGCCCCGAGCAGGCGGTGCAGCAGAGGAACCCGCGCCGCGGCCAGAGGCCGGCTGACGGCGCGGGATGACTTCGGCCTTGTCGTCATCGGGCCAGTCGTCGAAGCTGACTCTATGCCCGGAGCCGCCTGCTTCGCCGCCGGCTTGGCCACCACCCGGCTCGGTGTTGTCGTCCATAGCGGCCGCTCCCAAGTCGGGGTCCTCCAGAGCATGCTCTGTCCGGTCGGGGGCGAATCGGCGCTCCGCGTCCGACCCGCCTGCAGGCCGAAGAAGAGGGCTCTGTCGAAGACAAGCCGACTAGTCAGAGTCGGCCAAAGGAACTCGGCGACAAAACTGAGAGAAGAAGAAGAGACAAGGAGAACATACCGTGGGCGGTGGATTGGCTCGGCAATATGGCTCCTTGCCGAACTGCCACTCTTCGGAGAGCTTGCAGTTCGCAAGGTAGTTCACCATATAGGCCACCTCGTCGTGCGGCATGTCCTTGGTACACATCCAGCTCGGCTCGAGCTGGCCACTCATCTGACAGATCAGATGAGGGCGGCTCTGGAGCGGGAGTACCCGGCGCGTGACGAAGGCGGCCAGCAGGTCGGACCCCGACAAGCCCTCCGACTGGGTCATCGCTCACACTCGGGCGACGGCTACGGTTCCAGCCGGCGTCAGCGTCACGGCCCGGTAGGACCACTGGGGCCGCCTGCCCGCCGGTGGGCCGGCTACGTAAGCTGGCAGATTGACATAGTCGCCCTGCGGGGCGACGTTCTTCACGTAGAAGTATGACTTTTGTCATAGCTTCACCGACTGGATCAGCGTGATGATGGGGAAGGGGTTGTCGGCAGCCACCCTCCGCATCGCGATGAAGGCGCCAGTCTGAGCCGGCACGCCCTGCATGCGCATGCCCAGCTTGGACTGGAAGAACTCCCTCTAGAGCTCGAGGGTAGGGAGGACGCCGAGGTAGCCTTCGCACAAGGTGACGAAGGCAGACAACAGCACCACCGCGTTCGGGGTGAGGTGGTGCGGCTGGAGCTGGTAGAACTCGAGCCAAGAGGGGAAGAAGGCGCTCACGGGCAGTCCGATGCCGCGCAAGAAATGCGAGCAGAAGACCACCCGCTCGCCCTCCCGCGGCTCCGGCGTAATCTCCTTCGCCGTCGCGAGACGGACCTCCACCTTGTTGGCGCCGGGCAGCCGCCGCGTCTTGCGGAGGAATTCGACGTGATCCTCGTGGACGTTGGAGCCGTCCCAATCCCCGTCGTACTGCTCCGTGGCGGGAGGCATGGCGAAAAAGAGCGCGGCGGTGGAGGAACGAGTGGTGGAAGAGCACGGCGGCGAGGCGCTGTTGCGAGAAACGGCAGGAGGAAGAAGATGGTGGAAGGAGGAGGAGCGTGCGAGAGCCTGCCGCTCTCCCTCTCCCCCTACTTATAGCTTCACGAGGTGAAGCCGGGGAGGCCGGACGTGGGGTGAGACGTGGGATTAACTACACCCACTCCCCCCATGCCTCGCGATTATTACGCCCTAAAGGCGTGCCGAAACCGCTGCAGGGAGACGTCCGGGCGGTTTCGGGCTACAGAGGATCCACGCCTGGGCCCGGGCGTGGGCGTGGCGGGCCCCCGCCCTGCGGCGACGTCCCGTCACGCGCGTGGGCTGGCAGGATTTTTAGCCAAGAGAGGCCACGTGGTTCGCAGGCGGCAAGTGGCCGGCCCGCGGCCCGGTGCACGCGCTGGCGAGCTCCCGCCCTCCGACTCCAAATTTTTTGGCCAAGACGGCGCACCTAACCGAAGCCGGCTCCCAGCTGTCGGCTTGTCAAGATAGGAAGCTGATCGAGCTTCTCAACTCCTACCCAACCTCGAAGCCCAATCAGCTTCGGGGACTACTGTCAGAGTAAATGGCCACGGGTAGCCTAACCGACTGCCCCTGGCTCTTCCAAAAAATTATCAGGCCTTTGGGCCTTCAAGCATTTCAAGCATTGGGCCGCCTTCCACGGCCGGCTACTTCAGAAGCCGACTCTCAGAAGGCGACCCAGCCTCAGCAACCTCCCCCCCAAGATAACCACGGGATGGCCGGCTCCAGGAAGCCGGCCATAGAGGATGCCGACTCCGCAGAGCCGGCCATGAAGAACGCCGACTCCCCCGAGTCGGCCAGGAAGAGCGCCGACTCCAAGAAGCCGGCCAAGACCGCAAACCACCAAAACTATGCCCACATAACGGTGACAAGACGGGGTGTGGCCACAGTGCGGCCCACTACCCCCGAAGCCCGAGGCAGGCATGGCCACAGGACGCCGTACGGGACGGCCATCTCCCGTCCGGCTCGGCACTGTAGCCATGCTGGCCTCAACGTCACCCACGACAGACGCCAGTACGGCCCACGGGCGGCAGGCCCCTTTAGCCAGAGAGAGGCGCGAAGGCGGCCTGGCCTCCCCCAGTCGGCCAGGGGCATAGCTGGCCCCCAGAAGCCGGCTACCCCCTCCCTCGAAGCATGTGCCACATTAAGGAGACAAGATGAGGTAAGGCTACAGTGAGAGCCCTCGAGGCGGCACACTGTAGCCACGCTTACCTCGACGAAGCCCTCGTCATCAGGGACGAGGCTATAGTAAGCAGCCACCGAAAAGACTCTAAGCGGTGGGGCCGGCCTGTCGACCAAGAGGCCGGCAGCCGGCGGGACCCACCAGTCGGCGGGCCCCAACGGCCGGCGGAGAAGCCGGCGAGCGCAGACACTGACGACTGGGACCAGCGCCCAGCCGGATTACAATTGTACCCCCGGGGGGTAGGCCTATATAAACTCCCCGGGGCACCCATGCAAAGGGTTGGCTTCTTAGCATTACACACACACCATAGAGAGAGGGAAGCAAGAGCTAGCCTTGCTCTTCTTCTCCCTTGAACCGAGCCGCTCTAGAGCATTTGTAGCTACTCTTTCTGATCTAGTGACCATGCGGAGACCCCGCAGAGCAGGACTAGGGGTGTTATCTCCTCGGAGAGCCCCGAACCTGGGTAAGATTCGCCGGCGTGCATGTCTTCGCCTCATCCCGTTTCCAGGCACCGGCGACGTCTTACTGGCACCCAGTATGATAAGCCACCCGTTGGCATATGTCGCACCTACCACCCGACATCCAATGAGCTAGAACTATGCTTCTTCCAACTTCTTTGTCCTAATGCTCGCGAAGAAACATGAATGGCCAGCATCTGCACGTTATAGAACAAAATAAAAGTAAATCTGACATCATATTTACTTTGCAAGGAACCACACCATATTTCTGCAGAAAAAGAACATGTATGCAAACCAACCAACAAACAAATAACGAGCTGGTTCATCTTATACCAGAATAAAAAGAACACCGACAAGGAATAGAAGCATTCCTTGGTTTTCAAGCACACCAATTCATAGACATGATTTGGATATGGAAAAGACAAACATAGCAACAAGAGATAATCATAGAAAGTCGGCCATCCTACTATTCAATAAATGGTTCAGATTTCACCGTAACAAAACACTTAACAAGCTCAACACTTGTATTTTTGCTTGCTGCAATCTAAACAACATCACCACAAGTTCTATGATGCATCCAAACTAGTGAACTTTGTGCATAGATCGGATTGAATCGAAGAGAGAAGGGGAAGGGAAGGGCTACCTTGAGGATCGAATCGAATCAGCCTGCTTCTCCCTGCCATCTTCTTGTGAACAACCTTCTTCTTCCTGCCATCAGCAGAAAGCTTTTTAAGAAGTACAATAGGAGAAACGTTTCATACAGCGGAAAGGGGGACTTGATCAACATCCACTAACTTCACAAAAGAAAACACCTATCGAGGCAATAATTTCCCCCTGATTTAATAAGACAGCATGCCTGTTAAAAAAACTAGGCTCATTTACTTCTTCATGGGATTCAGATAAAAAATGGTTCAAAAAGGGACCTATCCAAGAACCACATGTTAAGATCTGGAGAATGGACGTAAATTATTTGACCATCGACATTCCCTAATCAAGGTAAACTGTAGCTAACTAGCTGATTGACCAATCAAAAAATGTATAAAGTAACCACCAATGCAACAGATTATGTTCTACTTCTAGCGCATTCATTCATAAGCGAAACATGGTGAACTGGAATCTAGAACTCATCGTCATAGGGAGACTTGATCCACATCCAACAAATAGACACGAGCTAGATTTGAGGAAGTCAGTCAAACAAATCTGTAAATGTAAGCATTCATGCATGCTGGATTTGTAAGCAATTAGTTGATCCACCAAACGGTAAAGAGCATTGACAACATTAAATTGCAGAAGCAAAACTAACAGCAACCCAAAATCACCCAAATCACTAGTTGATTAGCAACAAACAAGACGCGCGTGCGTGGTAATTCGAAGAAGAAACGGCCCTGCCGACAACGGCGCCGCCCATGACAAGGAGCTGCACTGTACAATCCACCAATTAGTATACATTACATGACAGGTTATTTACTACTCCATAAGTACATAAGTAGTACTTGTATCAGTACAGCTACACTGGCACGTAGTACAAACATGGTATCTTAGCATTCACTTGTAGGTGGCATCTGTATATACCTAGAGGTTAGCTCATCTTTTTATGTCAAGAATAGAAATCATATAGATTTCCTTGAATAACATAGGAGAAGAAAAATGTTCAGCAAATATGTATCACAAATTTAATGATGAGTCAAGGCTAATTGACAAGCACCCAAATATATACAGGCACCAGTTCAGGAAATTCATGACTTGGACAGTGTATTAATAGCAGATATGACGAACTAATGTACTTGTACTTGATCTAGTTGAATACATGCAGAATAAGTTCATGGTATAATTTGAATAGGATCAACAAGCCATTTATGTTGCCTTTCATCCAAATTTGATGTATTTCCATGCTAAGGTGCATACGATTGTATTTCCGTGAGGGGGGTTATTTCATATCCCTTAATTTTAATACGTTGGCATGATAACATGCTAGCTTTGGCAACATTAAGACAATCAATTAATCTGCACCGAGCAAACATGAATAGGATTGAAGAAATAAATTTTGTTCAGATTCAATTATATATAACACATTCACATAAGATTTAATTGGAAGCAACTTAAACTGCTGCATGAAGGAAACATCTGTGGACCGCTCCGCCATGTAAAGAGCTGAATTTGAATAAATATAAACATGTAACAAAATGGAAATGTTATGATATCTCTGTTGCATGAGTTTTTATCATCAATCGCCTCTCAAATCGGCAGATCTACCCGACTTCGTACCCGAAAGTCCCCATCACCAGCGTAGACACATGGCTCTGTCGTCTTCGTGCTGGATCTTGGCCAGACCAAAGTCAGCAACCTGCACAAGACAGAAAAAGCCCCATCATGCTCTGAGATGAACATTCAGAATATATCTTCCAAGCACATGTACGCATGCATGTCCCAGTTGAATAAAAGACATCATTTTAATAGTTGGATCCCGGAGACAATTCTTAGTGCTTTAAATCATTCAGTTATCTGAATTAACAGTACGGAAAAGAATTGAAGATCTCAATGACAGTAGTAATTGGAGGGATAAATCAACACTTGTTCTAAGGACAATAAGATGATTGGTGCCAGGCAGTGTGGGGTCTCATCAGTCACCAAGCTGAACATCAGTGGCTTATCTCCTGTAAAAGTGCAACCTTATTTTGCATCTACACTAGCCCCTAATCGTGCAACAATTTACAGTAATTTGAGGAGTACTTGCTAGGATCATGATGACAACTTTAGATTAAATTGCAGTGTTTGTCATCCACAGTTGTATGGTTCTATCTAGGATTACATAAAAACAGAGAAAACAGGGAGCTACCCAGCATCCACGACTACTAGAGCTAGTAATAGGAACACATGGTACAGTAGTAGAGCCGCAACACAACTACTGTCTGCCGGCAAGGCATGCGTTGTGCTACCTACTCATGGTTCAGAGAGCCATCTCGCTGAACCTCAACCTGAATGGTCTTGGCAATCCCTGACATAACCCGAACTATCAGATGCACATGATTGGGAGTAGTAGTACGTACAGGAGGATGTTGAGCGGTAGGCCCCTGTCAGCGAAGTCGGCTGCGAAGTTGTGGCTTGGCGCATGGTCTCGGCGGCGGTGAGGTTCCAAGCGGCTATGACGACGTGGGTGCCGCGCCCCACGTGCCGCTAGCACCCGCGCCATCTCCATGCAGATCCCGCTCGATGCACCTCCCAGCAGTAGCGAATCTAGTGAGTCAAAGCCAAATGGGGAAGAGAGAGCAGAGAGGAGAGGACCAAGAAAGGGAGAAGGGTGAGGAAAAGTACGTGTGACTATGGCGGTGAGGCCGGCTGCGGAGACCGAGCGCGTTGCCGGGAGCGGGAGGGAGGAGGACGTCAACATGGGACGCCGGCCAGCCCAAGCCCCGTCAGTGGAGAGCGCCTGCTCGATCCAGATCGAGGTCCTGATTGGCGTGGGGTTGCCTGCGAATCTTGGGGGCGGCTATGGGCATGGGCTCGATCTTGGGTCGGCCTCGACCTCGTCTACGGTGAGGGTCGTCGATGGTGGCGGTGGGGGTGGGGTTGGGGGCGTGGGTGGGAGGGAGAAGGGGGCAGCGGCGGCTGGAGTGGGAGGGGAGTTAGGGCGGGAAGAGCGCGGCGAGTGAGGCATCAGGGACGGTGTGGGTCGGCGGGCGAAGGAAGAGCGGCGTGGGGTTTGCGTCCTACGGGCGCGAGCAGCGGAGTGTGGTGGCGTGCGGGCGTGGGCGGCGGGATCTGAATCGGGGGCGGGAGGTAGGTGGCGGTTGCGAGTGGATCTGAATCGGGGGAGAGAGGGGAGAGGAGTGGAGTTAGGGTTTGGGTTGGCCTGCTGAGAGGTGAGCGAGAGACGTTGGATTCGCCTAGTGTGGACGGTTCAGATCACATAGAGTGGGGTGATCCGTGAGAAGTATTCTGATTGGTCCGATAATCTGTGATTTAAAATAATTTCCAAGTACTAAAGATAAAGCTATTTTGTGAAGCAACTATCAATTTTTTTTTGCAAAACGGCATTATACAAATTTTCACTCAAGTTAGACCACATTTTATGGTTGAGCACCAATTTGTATGCATTTCTGATCTTTCTACCTATTTTTAATCATTTTTCGAGTGTCCAAACTGAGTTTTTTTTGTGAAGGACCTATAATATATTTGTTGCAAAATTGGACCAAACCATTTTTCTGAAATACTAGGCCATATTTAATGCACAATTGACCAAATTATTGGGTGTAAAAAGTTTGGATACACCTCTGGTGAAAAAGACAAATTTTCACCATTTCAGCTGGAAGCGGGTCAAATTTGAACTGTGGCTGCCTCATAGTTTGCTATTTATTTTTTCCAAAAATCATTTCTAGGAACAAAAGTATCTATTTAATCAGAGAAACACCAAAAAAAGTCCAAAATTCAACCACTAGCTAGGAACGGTCACTCCTGCCGTTTTGACCGCATTTTGAAACGGGCATAAAAAATTCAAAAAAAAATCAAAAAATTGGAAAACCTTAGCATTGTGTCATCATATGTGACCAAGTTACCAGGAAAAATAATAAACTTGTAATACGGTAATTCTTTTAGAAAAGTGTTCTCACAAACGAGCTATCATCTCTGGAGATCAATGGCTTTCAAGCCAAATGATCAATCTAATGGCCACATTCATTGCCTAGTTTTTTCAAATGATCTCATATTGTGCACAAGGGTCCATATTGGAATGACAAACAATGTTGCCTAAGGAAATTTTCATTTTCTTTGGACGAAAAAGTCATTTTCCATTTTTCGAGTGCCCCAAATGAGGTTTTTTTGTGAAGAACCTACAAAATAATTGTTGCAAAATTAGACCAAATCATTTTTCTAAAATACTAGGCCGTATTTAATGCACAATCGACCAAATTATTAGGTGTAAAAAGTTTTGATCCACCTCTGATGAAAAAGACAAATTTCCGCCGTTTCAGTTGGAAGCGGGTCAAATTTGAACTGCGGCTGCCTCATAGTTTGCTATTAATTTTTTCCAAAAATCATTTATAGGTACAAAAGAATCTATTTAATCTGAGAAACAGCAAAAAAATTCCAAGATTCAACCACTAGCTAGGAACGGTCATTCCCGCCGTTTTGACCGCATTTTGAAACGGGCATAAAAAAATCAAAAAAATCAAAAAATTGGAAAACCTTCGCATTGTGTCATCATATGTGACCAAGTTACCAGGAAAACTAATAAACTTGTAATACGGAAATTCTTTTAGAAAAGTGTTCTCAGAAACGAGCTATCATCTATGGAGATCAATGTCTTTCAAGTCAAATGATCAATCTTATGGCCACATTCATTTCCTAGTTTGTTCAAATGATCTCATGTTGTGCACAAGGGTGCATATTGGAATGTCAAACAATGTTGCCTAAGGAAATTTCCATTTTCTTTGGACGAAAAAGTCATTTTCCATTTTTTGAGTGCCCCAAATGAGGTTTTTTTGTGAAGAACCTACCAAATAATTGTTGCAAAATTGGACCAAATCATTTTTCTAAAATACTAGGCCATATTTAATGCACAATTGACCAAATTATTGGGTGTAAAAAGTTTTGATCCACCTATGATGAAAAAGACAAATTTCCGCCGTTTCAGTTGGAAACGGGTCAAATTTGAACTGCGGCTGCCTCATAGTTTGCTATTTATTTTTTCCAAAAATCATTTCTAGGTACATAAGTATCTATTTAATCAGAGATACATGGTTTGGTGGCGATACGTCGAGGTTTGGGCGGTGGCCGAGGGCCCCAACTCTCGAGCGCGTAAACTCGCATGCCCGCCGCGTGGTCACCGCGTGACCGTGGTGTTGCCATGTGTTCTGGGCGGCCTAGGCATGTCTACTGGGTTAGGCACTCCCCAGGTAGGTGCTAGGAAGAAAATTACAACATAAGATTCTCACGAGGAGACCGATCGATGCTCAAACATGAGTTAGCAGCCAAGTGTTTGATTAGCGGTACGGGAAATATACATGCCTAATGGGCGTGAGTTTTGGAAGAGGATGATCAGTTACTAAGAAGACTGTCTTCACAAATTTTCAGCTCAAAAGGAGGAGCCTAGGTGGTACTTGCTTTGCAAAGTACCACACTGGACATAAATACGAATGTTGAAGCTGGGCTAAAAATAAAGAATGGATTGAGCTGGCATTTGGTGGAGGATGGTTATTTGAGCATAGGAAAGCACTGTAGAAAATGGATACTATTTGGACATGCCAAAGTGGTACTTCCTTCACAAAGTGTTGTTCTGAACAGAATAGGAAAATGAATATTGTTGAATTATTTTTGAACTAGGCAAGGAAGGTTTTTTACATATTTGACGAAGATATGACCCAACGAATTTATGAGATTTTTTTAGGAATTTTGGGAATGACAGAAATATAGGTTTCTTCACAACCTGGGGCAAAAATTGCCACATGGACATGACACATAGGCAAAACTGATGAGGTGGCGCCTAGTCATAGCGACCCACCACAATTTACAAGGTTATGACCATCTATATTGGTCGTGATCAGCTAGAAATAAGGCAGCGGACTAGTGCTATCTGCTTTATGACCATTTCGTAAGGAAATTACGACCTTTCTGACCAAAATGGTCGTTATAGTTTAGGGTTTGGAGCCCCCTGAACAGCTTTTGACCAATTGGTCTGAAATGGTCATAGATCTATGACCAATTCTTCCAGGGTCACTGACAGAAGGTCACTAGTTGACATATTTCTTGTAGTGATAGGATCATTTTTGTTTGAAAAGTTTCATTTAATTTTGTGTGGAGTAGTTTTAATTAAATAAAGTTTTTAACTGCTTGAGATGAGAGAAATGAGAAGAAGAGAGAAGGGCTACTGCTTGCAAGCACAGCTACTTGCAAGTCCTACAATAAATGGTTTCAGTTAAACATCTATTATTTATTCCATAAGAACAGCAAATCAATTGCATCTGTCCTACATTGAGCCTGATTTCCCTTGGCACGGTGAGCCAATTTCATTCATTTGCATCTTGTTTGAAAAAATGCAGTTGGAAGATCACCCACTGTGTTGCCTAAAAAAAGTCATGCTAAATACACATACATGTAGTTTATCGGGTGATGGACAAAAAAACAGTTGATCCTACTTAATTAAGTACTAAGATACCCCGGCCCATGCATTAGTCGCAAGTACCCCATATGTCCTATTTTTAGCAAGTCATGCTAAAATTCACGAAAAATTTCAGCATGACCTTTGCTGAAAATAGGACATATGGAGTACCCGAATTTGCCGGAACGGAAGTTAATCGACATTCCGGCAAACTCAAGGGCCTCTTGGGGTACTTGCAAAATCATTATCCCACCCCGCCCCGCTGCAACCCCACAACACCCCACAATATCATCACGCAACGATGGTCAGAGACAAAACCCAGCAATATATCTTCTAGCCATGAAACCCTACCCTGATTCTCCTTTCTTCCTCTTTTTTCACTTAAACCTGCAAACATGGAGGGAAAGCAATTAATACAAGGAACAAAAATGGCATGCTATGTAGCCTTAATGCTACAGAACAAATGAAATACATGCCAGCAATATATATGATATAAACTCCAATAATTTTTGAATAAAAACAGTAGCTAAAAACAGTAGCAAGCAAGCAATTCATTTGACTAACTATTTAAAACAGTAGCAAGCAAGCTGTTTTCATGGTTGTGCATGGCTCACTTGATAACATGCATGGTTTATTAATTCATGGGACACTAGAAGAGACCTGGTCTCTGTCTCTACCATTTGGTGGCATGAATTAGTTAACACCGTAAACAAAGCTACTATTTTGCTAGCAAGCAAGTATATAAACAGCTCAAGCAAGCTTCCTGAAGAATATTAACAAAATTTATCTATACCAATGAACTAAATTTATCTGTAACAATTTGGAAAAGAATGCATTGCTACATGATATCAGAAAGAAAAGAATGGTAGTATACAGGTGACATGGAAATGCTGCTTGAAGCAGCATCAACCACAACACCACATCCATCCGTCACACCCAAAAGCTTCTAATGACACACAACAGTGCCTCCCTCCATCATGATCATAATAATCAATCCATCATCATCAGAGATCTGAGCTGAGTGAGTGGTCTTGTGTTTCTGCACTGCAACTTGCAGAAAAGGTGAGACAGAAAAGCACAAGCACCCAGCACACAAGTTGGCCAAAAAACAAAACATTTGGTGCCCAAGTGATGCCCCCTTTGCCATTCTCTACTGTTGTCACAGGGATCTGCCTCATATCTGTGGTGGATGCCCTGCCTTTTCTCAATTAGGGAAAGAAGAACAGGGCCAAAAAGGAGTGAGGGAAAGGTTTTGCAAGAGGTTGATGGAAAGAGGAGGCAATCAAAGCATGAGATGCCAAAGCTAGTGCAAGTCTGACTCATTTCCAATTCCATTGTTTGGTGGATCCAGCATCATCATCATCAGTATTAGTAGTAGAGATCTATACAAGGGAAGAATTTCCAATTTTTAAAAGGACTTAATTGCACACTACCAATGCAATGGTCAATCCACAAGGTTAGAAAAATTGGAGCTGTGATCAATTAAAATGTTGACCAGATGAGCAAGGCAGGTAAATGTTGGATGACTCACTGCAAACTCGTTTTGGTTTATCCGAAAAAATTATACGACGGCGCATGCACCGAGGCAGGTTATATATGCTTGTATAGATGAATGATAGATGTTGATAAGTATGTGTGAGATGCTGCATGAGTAAGGTTTCCAATAACAAGAGCTGACCAGAAAGCAGGTTCCATGAAGATTGAAAATTAAGTCCACTTGACAATGTACATGATCAGTACTGAGCACTAGTATTCCCTGTCTGTCTCAAGATACTACAGCATCAAGCAAGTTCTTACCATTCTTTTCCCTTACATTCTCAGAATCCACACCAGAAATTATGGACTACTACCAAAGCATCACCATCATCATACCTCTCTCTCTCTGCTATGTTCTAAAAAATCATCGCCATGCCTACACGGAAAGATGGTGCTACCTCTTGAGCACTGCGTTGGTTTTCCCTGGAAGAGGAAAGGGTGATGCAGCAAAGTAGCGTAAGTATTTCCCTCAGCTTTTGAGAACCAAGGTATCAATCCAGTAGGAGGCCACGCACGAGTCCCTCGCACCTACACAAACAAATAAATCCTCACAACCAACGCGATAAGGGGTTGTCAATCCCTACACAGTCACTTACGAGAGTGAGATCCGATAGATATGATAAGATAATATTTTTGGTATTTTTATGATAAACATGCAAAGTAAAGAAAACAAAATAAAAACGGCGCCAGAAATAGCTTGTAGTCGGGAGATTAATATGATGGAAAATAGACCCAGGGGCCATAGGTTTCACTAGTGGCTTCTCTCAAGAGCATAAGTATTACGGTGGGTGAACAAATTACTGTTGAGCAATTGACAGAACTGAGCATAGTTATGAGAATACCTAGGTATGATCATGTATATGGGCATCACGTCCGAGACAAGTAGGCCGACTCCTGCCTGCATCTACTAATATTACTCCACACATCGACCACTATCCAGCATGCATATAGAATATTAAGTTCATAAGAACAGAGTAACGCTTTAAGCAAGATGACATCATGTAGAGGGATAAACTCATGCAACATGATATAAACCCCATCTTGTTAACCAATCATACGTAAAAGAATTCAGAGAAGATTCAAATATTGTTCATAGATAAACTTGATCATAAACCCACAATTCATCGGTCTCAACAAACACACCGCGAAAGAAGATTACATTGAATAGATCTCCACGAGAGAGGGGGAGAACATTGTATTGAGATCCAAAAAGAGAGAAGAAGCCATCTAGCTAATAACTATGGACCCGAAGGTCTGAGGTAAACTACTCACACATCATCGGAGAGGCTATGGTGTTGATGTACAAGCCCTGCATGATCGATGCCCCCTCCGGCGGAGCTCCGGAACAGGCCCAAGATGGGATCTCTCGGGTACAGAAGGTTGCGGCGGTGGAATTAGGTTTTTGGCTCCGTATCTGGTAGTTTGGGGGTACGTAGGTATATATAGGAGGAAGGAGTACGTCGGTGGAGCAACAGGGGGCCCACAAGGGTGGAGGGCGCGCCTAGGGGGGTAGGCGCATCCCCCTACCTCGTGCCCTCCTGGTTGATGTCTTCACGTAGGGTCCAAGTCCTCTGGATCACGTTCGTTCCGAAAATCACGTTCCCAAAGGTTTCATTCCGTTTGGACTCCGTTTGATATTCTTTTTCTGCGAAACTCTGAAATAGGCAAAAACAGCAATTCTGGGATGGGCCTCTGGTTTATAGGTTAGTCCCAAAAATAATAAAAAGTGTATAATAAAGCCCAATAATGTCCAAAATGGAATATAATATAGCATCGAACAATAAAAAATTATAGATACGTTGGAGACGTATCAGATGGACACTTGCTATAGAGCAAGAAGATGGACACTTGCTAATTTGACCAAAATTACCAATTTTTTGAACCTAATTTGACCTAAATTCGAGAGGGATTTGACCTAAACCAACAAAAGAGAGAAGAAGAGGGCATGGCCGGGAGGGAGGAGAGGAGGAAGAGAGGAGAAGTGAGGCAGAGAGAGGAAGGCAATGAAGATTACCTGACCACGATGAGGTGGTGGCCGGAGCGGAGACGACGGAGGGCGGAAACGGCGAGCTTGGGGAAGGCGGGGATAGACGGCAGGGAGGTCGCGAGGTGCTCGGCCCTCCTCTCCTGGTGGACGCGGGCCTCCTCCTCCTAGTGCTCCGGCGGCGACTCAGGCGGCGGAGCGGGCGCGGGCGGACGTTGTCGGGTTAGGTGTGGGGCGAGGTGGATCTGGCGAGGGAGGGAGAGAGGCCAGAGGGAGAGGTGGATCTCGCCCGCCCTCTCCACGGTTGTCTTGCTGCCCTTCCTCATTTCTTGCCCGGCCCCCATGGACAACTTCATAATCATCTTCATCACCTTGCCACTGATAGCCATCCATGAAACCACGCAAGAGCAGGTGGTCCCGCACCTATACGGAATCCGGGTCCATAAGGCTCTTCAGCTTGCATCTTCGACACGGACATCTTATCTCCGTCTCGTTGTTTTGAAGCATCTCGGCCTTCGCGGAGCTGAAAAACCAATTCACGATGCCTTCGATCATCATGCGGACCATGGTCGTCAACGGGCTAGAGCAAAACGATATTTTAGAACCAATTTTTTTTGCATTACTTTGCCTAAAAATAGGACAAAAAAGAATGCATAGTGTCAAATTCTCACCGAAACGGAAATGAATCAACATTCCGGCAAAATATTGGCAACCATCGCATTTCAAATACCGATACCTGCAAACACAAACATATGCAACACCACAAACATACGTAGATCTAGGCCATAAAAAGTGCATGTGCACGTTGTTGGAGGGAGAAAAAAGTAGATCTACAACATAAAGAAATCTTTCCCCTTACTTACCTATCAAAAAAGGAAATATAACCACTTAATTTGGGTGAATCTATGGTGCAAATGAGGTGAGGAGGAGGAGGCAGCCGAGACAAGCTTGGAGGAGGAGGTGGAGAGAATGAAGTGGGGAAAGTGAGTGTGGTAGGTGGCTGTCCAAAATATCTAGCTGCTCTCAGGTTACCAATGGCGCACCACCTAATAATGTGCCATTGGTAACCCTGGTTACTAATGGCGCACCTGTTATGTGGTGCGCCATTACTAGTTTTGCAAAAAAATAAAAAAATAATTGTTAGTAGTGGCGCACCGTGGTAGCGGTGCGTCATTACTAGTTTGAACTAGTAATGGCGCACTATACCCTGGTGCGCCATTACTAGTTTTGAAAAAAAGTAAAAAAATTGTTAGTAGTGGCGCACAGAGTGTGTGGTGCGCCATTACTAGTTAAAACTACTAATGGCGCACTATGCCCTGGTGCGCCATTACTAGTTTTGGAAAAAAAATTGTTAGTAGTGGCGCACCGTGTGTGTGGTGTGCTATTAGTGATATGGACACTAATGGCGTACCTACACATGGTGCGCCACTGCTATATAGCAGTTGCGCCCCACATATGTGGTGCGCCATTAATATCCATATTAGCTATAGCCCTTTTCCTAGTAGTGTCGAGGCCCATCTTTGCGTGAAACCGACGTAAGAAAACCTATAAATAGAGAAACCATCAGAAATAACCATAGATCAGAAGTTCCACTGCTGCAAGCCTCTGTAGCCACGAAAAACCAATCTAGCCCATGTTCTGGCACCCTGCCGGAGGGCAAAATCATCACCGGTGGCCATCTTCATCATCCTGGCGGCCACCATGATGAGGAGGGAGCAGTCCACCCCCGGGGATAAGGGTCTGTACCAGTAGCTACATGTTTAATCTCTCTCCCTCTCGTGTTCTTGAGATGTTCTGATCTTGATGTATCGCAGGCTTTGTTAATATAGTCGGATCGTATGGTGTTTTCCCCTCTGTATCTTGTTGTGAATTAAGATTTCCCTTTGATATTTTGTTCTTATAAGATTGAATACTTTTATGGATTTGACAACACTTGATGTATGTCTTGCTATGAATACCCGTGGTGACAATGGGGTATCATACTGATTCACTTGATATGTGTTTTGGCACTCAACTCGTGGATTCCCGAGGTGACAATGGGTTAATCTATGCATAGGGGTAGATGCACGTTCTTGTCTTTATTTCTCCGGTAGAAATCTTGGGGCACTCTTTGAGGTTCTTTGTGTTGGATTGATTATTATGAATCTGAAATTGTTTGATGCATATCGTATAGTCAATTCACGGATACTCGCGGTGACATTGGAGTATCTAGGTGACATTAGAGTTGGTTGATGTGTATCATATGGTGTTATTTTAGTACGAACTCTTGGTTAGATTGATCAGAAAGAATAGCTTGGTGTTATTTTAGTACAAATTCTAGGATATATTGATCGGAAAGAATAGCTTTGAGGTGGTTTCGTACCTTACAAACAATTTCCTCTGATGTTCTCTGCTAGATAAGAATTTTGGAGTGATTCTTCATCGCACGTTGAGGGATTGTTATATGATCCAATTATATTAGCATTGTTGAGAGATTGCACTAGTGAAACTACGGACCCTAGGCCTTATTTTCAAGCATTGCAATACCTTTTGTGCTCACTTTTGTTACTTGTTATAGTACTGCAGGATGGTCCAAACGCGACACTATGATAAG
Source organism: Aegilops tauschii subsp. strangulata (assembly GCF_002575655.3). Lineage (NCBI taxonomy): Eukaryota > Viridiplantae > Streptophyta > Magnoliopsida > Poales > Poaceae > Aegilops > Aegilops tauschii. The sequence continues at coordinate 99,154,328 of NC_053041.3, read as the reverse complement.
AGACCCTTCGACGAAACTGTGTGCGATGCCATAATCGCAAACGGTGGTGTAAAAAACGTCAAAAAAGGTGCAAAACGTTTGCGATGACAGATGCATCAAACACGGTTCAGAATTTAGTTGCGTGTGCGATGCAGGGCATACGGTTCAGCTCAATGAAATATTTGTGATGAGGAGGCACAAAAGAAACGGGCAGCCAGATGAAGGCGTGTGCGATATACATCATACGGTTCACTGGGATGAACTGTGTGTGATTCGGAAACACAATGGAAACGGTTCAACTGAACAAGATGTGTGTGATACGTAGCAAACAGGTCCATAATCTGAAATGTGTGCGAAGACCAAGAATAACACATACGATTGCTGCTAATGAGCCGTGTGAATTGCTCTGTCTACAGTAGAATAACATGTATATATATAACTGAAATAAACATCCAATTACATAAGTGACTATACAGATCATTCGCACACACCTCAATAAACAATTGCATGCATTCTAAAGTAGGAGAAACGATCGTCTAGTCATCTACTTCTAGGGACGCTCCCGCCACTGCTATGTGGCTCGATCCCTCGTCTAGGTCAGGAAGAAGACAGTTCCTCATGTCAACGATCCGCCTGTACATCACGTAGCTTGTGTACGCGTCCATGGCAGCATAGTTGACATGTTGTTCATCCAGTCTCTTATGCCACACACTGTGACAAGCGTTCTTGTCCTTATTGCTCTCTTGCTTCATCTTTGTGTAGTAGGGGTCGATGATGGCCGAGGCGAGGTCAACCAGGGAGTTTAGTTTGCTTTTGTCGGTGCCCCAGACCTTGTAGTGGTGCTGGATGTTGATACGATTCGGGCATTTAAAGTCCGAAACCTTGAGCACTTTTAGATCATTGGTGGTGTCAACCGTAGCGAAACTGTAGTCGGAGCTAAACCTTGAGAAACGCTCGCAAGGCCTTGTGGCAAGGTGGACGTGGTAGACAAGGACGTCATGTCGCACGCACAACTGGGCGACGACAACCTTCTGATCATGCCTGGCACGACCAATGGTGTACTCGAGGTCGAAGCCGACCACTCGGTACTTGTCCTCGGCAAGGAACTGGTCCATAGTTTGGATTGAGCTCTCCACCGAGACCGGATCGTTTGTGTACACCACTGAGAGGGCCTTCCCCCTCACGTGGGTGTCCACTACGTGATGCGTGGTGAACTGCCCGCCGTTGTCGTCGTCGGCCGTTGGGAGCGCCATTGGAACCGCTGGATGTCCTCTCTGTATGTGTCCTCGTGGGTGTGCTTATTGTGACGTGTGAGACGAGAGATGAAGGTAAATGGCTGCATGAATAAAAGGGGGTCGGGCGGCGTGGATTCTCGGCGCGTCTGCATGGCAGTTTTTGCAGCGGGTAACTGCATCGTCGCGCCGCGCCCGGCGCAACCGCTTGCACACGAACGTGCGTGATCCTGCGCCGGCCCAAAACACTGGCAGCGCGCGTGGAGGGACGAGGGCAGAGCGCACCGCGACCGCCTGAACCGCAAGCAACCACACGCATGGAGCAGTTGAACACGCAGCAAATGGTCGCCTACAAGCCGGCCGACAGTTGCGTCGCTGCGTAGAGGGTGGCTGTGTGGTACCGCCTCCGTCTAGTCTATAGTCTCCTTTATATTCCGTGTCATACTTTGCCCTCAAATTTAACCAACAAAATGTTAATGCATGTTTAAAAAATTATATAATTGGAAATTATGTTCAAATACAAATCCAACTATATAAACTTTGGCGACATGCATTCATATTTTATTAGTTAAATCATACTTATAAACCAGGACGGTGGTATAGCAGGTAAGTAAATCGCAAACATTTTTTATTAACCGTATGTGCACGTGGCCTTTCGTCGTCCTCTCGGACGTCTTGTCACCCCGCTGCCGCAGACGGCTTACACCGCAAGATTGCGTAGCGCGCGGGGGCGTTCTTTTTGCCAAACGGTGGCGCCAATGAATTGTCGGCGAGCCTGTTCCCGTGCAACCTCGCAGGTTCCCGTGCAAGCTTCCTGCCTGACTCGGTGAAATCCCCCAAAATCCCAATGCTTACCGGCCTGCTATAAAAACCCTCACGGCCGGCGAGTCCTGCGTCGCATTTTCCCCTCCATCCCTGTAGCTTATCTCGTCTGCTTCTCCCACATTTGCCAATGACACCTGTCCGTCGTCGTCGCTCAGCCACTCCGCCGTCATCAGAGGACAGCTCCAGCTAGGAGGCTACACCACGGCGGCGGCGTAGTCCCCGGTGTAGTGTAGTGCGCGTGACGTCCCTGTTGGGTGTGCGCGGAACACCCACCACACGCTCCGCCGCCGGTGCCCGTCGGCAGCTGTTGTCGGCCGCCGTTGCCGCCACACCACCATCGAAAGCCAGGGCCATCGCCCGCTCCACCGCCGCGGCCCGAGGCGGGAGATGGCCATCGTGGCCACCACCCCACTGCCGGCCACCGTGGCCATCACCCGCTCCGGCACCGCAGCCCGAAGGCGGGAGGTGGTGGTCGTGGCCGCTACCCCGTCGTCGGCCGCCAGCCCACCATCGACTGCCGGGGTCATCACCTGCTCCGCCACCATCGCCCGAAGGCGGGAGGCCGAGGTGGATGCCCGCACGTGTGACAGCGACCTTGCGCGCGACACCAAGTTCCTGCGGGAGGACAAGTAGTGCCTCGTCGAGCACGCAAAGAGCCTTACTGCCGCAGTGGCAGCGGCACACGCCGCCTCTAAGGCGAGGAATGAAGAGATCTACGCAGAGAACCGCCGCTTTAAGAGGGGTCGTCTGGAGCGGCAGAGGGCGTTCGAGGCGAGCGTCGCTGAAGCTACATTAGCGGCAGGCAGCGCATTGCGGTTGCCCAGCTCGTCGGTAGGCTCCTCCTCCTCCGCCTCTTACTGAGCGCGCTCGGCAAAGGAGAGGCAGCCGGAAGTAGTACAAAGCCCCTCTGCAGTAGTAGTAGTAGTAGTACTATTTAGGGGCTATTTTGTTCAGTTCATCTGACTATAGATGTGCTGGAACTGTACAATGTACTTAAAATTAGCTAGTATATATAGTTGAACTAGCTATTTCAGTACGTGGTTGGCAACAATTGGGGAAAAGTTTGGTCGGTTCAGCTGTCGAGTTGAACTGTTTGTATAAATTAAGAACGACTGCTTAATCTATGAATGAAATCTATGCTTAATTACTGAATTTTAGTTGCAAAAATTACATACTGCTAGTGATTTTTAGCTTCATTTTTTGACAAATCGCAGTGTTACAAGGATTGACAAATCTTACCAAATTGTTTGTACGTGGTTGCACACGGGTCATCCAAAACAACGGTTTGCGTCGAAGGGATGCACAAATCCTGAGCTGCTCTCACTTTGCATACGGGTGTTCTATCTAAAATATTTGCGATCAAGAGCTGCAGAAATCCTACTTGGCACATTTTCTCTTGGCTTCCTGGGAAAGCTGTCGGTTTGCATACGGGTGTTCTAACTAAAACGTTTGCGATGAGTGTTTTATATTTAAAAAGCGAATTAAACTGCGGCTTGGGCACTATTAATGGAGAGGATGCGAGCAAGGCGGACGGCCATGGAAGTCAAAGGGCTCACTTCCAATTGAGCCTGCGCAGCTTACAGCTCGCACGGTTCCCGGTGAGCCTACGCACTCAAGGACCACTTGCACGCCTCTCCGTCAGCCTGCGCACCGGACGACGCTCGCACGCCTCCCGTTCAGTCAAGGTCAAGCAGCTGTCCGCATGGCACCTCCTATAGCCATTAAAACCAAGACACGTGGCGTCACGTCAATGGTTAACATAATTTGGGATTTACTAGAATTTAAAAACCAGGCATCTCAATGTTTTGCCGGCAATCAACAGTGCCCTGGTGTTTGAAATTCATTCCCATTTATTGCATGGGACCTAAGCATGCACCCAAGGACACATATTTGATTTTTCAACCAATTTATATGCACTGGAGCATGTGCATGTAGTTCAAATTTAAATTATGCACATAAATGCATTGAAAACTCAGTTAATGCATAAAAATGTCCAAACGAACCCCGAAAAATCACAAAAATTCACACAACACTCCTGTTGTTCTATGCTGACACGAGAATTTTTTTAAAGCAATAAGAGGCAATGGATATCGTTTCCTCCCCAAAGGTGGGACGTTCCCTACCGAAAACCATCATGCTTGTTGTGAGAAGCTCCGGTTTGTGAGAAGCATATACCCAAACCTGCCCCAAATGGGACAAAATTTGTACCACGCCATGTTGATGCGGCTCCATGATAGCATGCCAAGTTTCATGAATTTCAGACAAGTTTTGGATTTACTAGAATTTAAAAACCAGGCATCTCAATGTTTTGCCAGCAATCAACGATGCCCCGGTGTTTGAAATTCATTCCCATTTCTTGCATGGGACCTAAGTATGCACCCAAGGACACATATTTGATTTTTCAACCAATTTATCTGCACTGGAGCATGTGCATGTAGTTCAAATTTGAATTATGCACATAAAATGCACTGAAAACTGAGTTAATGCATAAAAATGTCCAAACGTGCCCCGAAAAATCACAAAAAATCACACAACACTCCTGTTGTCCTATGTTGACACGAGAAAAAAATTGAAAGCAATAAGAGGCAATGGATATCGTTTCATCAACAAAGGTGGGACGTTCCCTAGCGAAAACCATCATGCTTGTTGTGAGAAGCTCCAGCTTGTGAGAAGCATATACCCAAACCTGCCCCAAATGGGACAAAATTTGTACCACGACACGTTGATCCCGCTCCATGATAGAATGCCAGGATTCATGAATTTCAGAGGAGTTTTGGATTTACTAGAATTTAAAAACCAGGCATCTCAATGTTTTGCCGGCAATCAATGGTGCCCCGGTGTTTGAAATTCATTCCCGTTTCTTGCATGGGACCTAAGCATGCACCAAAGGACACAGATTTGATATTTCAAACAATTTATATGCACTGGAGCATGTGCATGTAGTTCAAATTTGAATTATGCACATAAATGCATTGAAAACTCAGTTAATGCATAACAATGTCCAAACGAACCCCAAAAATTACAAAAATCACACAACACTCCTGTTGTTCTATGTTGACATGAGAAAAAAATTTGAAAGCAATAAGAGGCAATGGATATCGTTTCCTCCCCAAAGGTGGGACGTTCCCTACCGAAAACCATCATGCTTGTTGTGAGAAGCTCCGGTTTGTGAGAAGCATATACCCAAACCTCCCCTATATGGGACAAAATTTGTACCATGGCATGTTGATGCCGCTGCATGATAGCATGCCAAGTTTCATGAATTTCAGACGACTTTTGGATTTACCAGAATTTAAAAACCAGGCATCTCAATGTTTTGCCGACAATCAACAGTGCCCTGGTGTTTGAAATTCATTCCCATTTCTTGCATGGGACCTAAGCGTGCACCCAAGGACACAGATTTGATTTTTCAACCAATTTATATGCACTGGAGCATGTGCATGTAGTTCAAATTTCAACTATGCATATAAATGCATTGAAAACTCAGTTAATGCATAAAAATGTCCAAATGATCCCCGGAAAATCACAAAAATTCACAGAACTCTCCTGTTGTTCTATGTTGACACGAGAAAAAAAATTGAAAGCAATAAGAGGCAATGGATATAGTTTCGTCCCCAAAGGTGGGACGTTCCCTGCCGAAAACAATCATGCTTGTTGTGAGAAGCTCCGGTTTGTGAGAAGAATATACCCAAACCTGCCCCAAATGGGACAAAATTTGTACCACGGCATGTTGATGCCGCTCCATGATAGCATGCCACGTTTCATGAATTTCAGACGAGTTTTGGATTTACTAGAATTTAAAAACCAGGCATCTCAATGTTTTGCCAGCAATCAACGGTACCCCGGTGTTTGAAATTCATTCCCATATCTTGCATGGGACCTAAGAATGCACCCAAGGACACAGATTTGATTTTTCAACCAATTTATCTGCACTGGAGCATGTGCATGTATTTCAAATTTGAATTATGCACATAAAATGCATTGAAAACTCAGTCAATGCATAAAAATGTCCAAACGAACCCCGAAAAATCACAAAAAATCACACAACACTCCTATTGTTCTATGTTGACACGAGAAAAAAATTTGAAAGAATAAGAGGCAATGGATATCGTTTCGTCAACAAAGGTGGGACGTTCCGTACCGAAAACCATCATGCTTGTTGTGAGAAGCTCCGGTTTGTGAGAAGCATATACCGAAACCTGCCCCAAATGGGACAAAATTTGTACCACGACATGTTGATGGCGCACAATGATAGAATGCCAAGATTCATGAATTTCAGACGAGTTTTGGATTTACTAGAATTTAAAAACCAGGCATCTCACTGTTTTGCCGGCAATCAACAGTGCCCCGGTGTTTGAAATTCATTCCCGTTTCTTGCATGGGACCTAAGCATGCACCAAAGGACACATATATGATTTTTCAACCAATTTATATGTACTGGAGCATGTGCATGTAGTTCAAATTTGAATTATGCACATAAATGCATTGAAAACTCATTTAATGCATAACAATGTCCAAACGAACCCCGAAAAATTACAAAAATAACACAATACTCCTGTTGTTCTATGTTGACACGAGAAAAAAATTTGAAAGCAATAAGAGGCAATGGATATCGTTTCCTCCCCAAAGGTGGGACGTTCCCTACCGAAAACCATCATGCTTGTTGTGAGAAGCTCCGGTTTGTGAGAAGCATATACCCAAACATGCCCTAAAGCGGACAAAATTTGTACCACGGCATGTTGATGCCGCTGGATGATAGCATGCCAAGTTTCATGAATTTCAGATGACTTTTGGATTTACTAGAATTTAAAAACCAGGCATCTCAATGTTTTGCCGACAATCAACGGTGCCCTGGTGTTTGAAATTCATTCCCATTTCTTGCATGGGACCTAAGCATGCACCCAAGGACACAAATTTGATTTTTCAACCAATTTATGTGCACTGGAGCATGCGCGTGTAGTTCAAATTTGAATTATGCAAATAAATGCATTGAAAACTCAGTTAATGCATAAAAATGTCCAAACGAACCCCGGAAAATCACAAAAATTCAGACAACACTCATGTTGTTCTATGTTGACACGAGAAAAAATTTTGAAAGCAATAAGAGGAAATGGATATCGTTTCGTCCCCAAAGGTGGGACGTTCCCTACCGAAAACCATCATGCTTGTTGTGAGAAGCTCCAGTTTGTGAGAAGCAAATACCCAAACCTGCCCCAAATGGGACAAAATTTGTACCACGGCATGTTGATGCCGCTCCATGATAGCATGCCACGTTTCATGAATTTCAGACGAGTTTTGGATTTACTAGAATTTAAAGACCAGGCATCTCAATGTTTTGCCAGCAATCAACGGTACCCCGGTGTTTGAAATTCATTCCATATCTTGCATGGGACCTAAGAATGCACCCAAGGACACATATTTGATTTTTCAACCAATTTATCTGCACTGGAGCATGTGCATGTATTTCAAATTTGAATTATGCACATAAAATGCATTGAAAACTCAGTCAATGCATAAAAATGTCCAAACGATCCCCGAAAAATCACAAAAAATCACACAACACTCCTATGGTTCTATGTTGACACGAGAATTTTTTTTGAAAGAATAAGAGGCAATGGATATCGTTTCGTCAACAAAGGTGGGACGTTCCGTACCGAAAACCCCGGTGCTTGAAATTCATTCCCATTTCTTTCATGGGACCTAAGCATGCACCCAAGGACATAGATTTGATTTTTCAACCAATTTATATGCACTGGAGCATGTGTGTGGCACCCCGGCTCAGAGCAACCGGTTTACCCTGCATTGGCAGCCCAGAGATCGAGTCTTCTGGCAACACACAACAACATGGTACAAAAATAACCGCTTTATTGATACTAGCGGGGTACATAGGTCTGATATTACATCGAGATTCGAGGCCAGGCGGCACGCACGGTGTTGCTGGACAGTATGTACATTATTTAATGAACATGGCTGGGGCCTCGATCACACGAAACTATGCGGCAGCAGAAGAACGTCGTAGCTGAACTCCATAGCACAGGGGCACCGACGTGGACACGGCCTAGACACGAGATGCACTCCGATGCGATTCGACTTGCCTGAAAACTGGCATAACATGTCAGGTCAGTACATTGAATGTACTTGCAAGCTCACAACAAACACAAGCAGGATGACAGACAATATCATGATAATTAATCCGGTTAAACTAATGCAAGAATATACTACAGATGCAAAACAGCCAATCAGCGCACCGAGTCACACGGACTCGCTTACCAGACGGTTACCTCGTAACCAAACGGTGACCACACCGGGGTCACACCTGAAACCAATCGCTCGTGAACACCTCGAGTGTTCAAGGTTCACCACAAAACAATGCATCACAACAATTTCTAGTTTGCAAGATTAATTATAATAGTTGACCCATGGTGTGACTTACTCCCTAGATTTGCCCATAACCGAGGGCGCGGCTATCGATAGATTAAATACACTCTGCAGAGGTAGCGCACTTTACCCACACTACGGAATACCTGGCCTCGCACTCCCATTCGGGTGGACCAAAATATCCCGACGAAACCCTTCCTTTGTCATGCACTCTCCCCGGCCACTCCGACCATCTCCCTCTTAGGGCTAGGTCTTGGGTAGCCCCGTGTCTACCAAAGACACCAACGGCCATCGTCATGGCAAAATGGTCCCAAGCGGGGACAAGGTACCATAAAAACAAAAACGAGCACACAAGGTTATGTCTGCCTACCGGGCCAGGGTATGCACGCCCATAACCTTCCCTCGCGGGAGGCACCGGTGAGAGCCACAACAAAGGACCGAATCAAGACCTTCCCATTAGGTAAATGTGGTCGCACTTAACTAAAAACCCGATTCAGTGGCACCATGATGTGATCAACATCATATTCAAGTTGAACTTAATCAAGTTTAACTCTTAAGAAAACTTCTTATTATTAATAAAGGCATAATACCGGAAATCATGCAACTACTCGCCATGCAAAGCAAACAACTCATGTTCATGGATCAAACTTAACCACATAATTATCTTGCAACACTAAGGATCAAACTTCTTGGTTATACCTCATTTTTATCAACAAGCAATATTTTTATTAGTTCTTTATTTAAATAAAAATATCATTTAGTAAAATTAATACCATCAATTTCCATAGCAATATGCATAGTGTAAAAATCTTACTCTACTTAACCAAGCAAGTTCATGCATGCAACCAGTAACTAAAATAGGCATTTCTAACAGAATAAAGTGACTACCAATTTAACAAAATTATTTACCAAATTTTTATTCCAAATAAGAACTCATATTCAAGTAGAAAATCATAGATATTAAAATAACACCATCCAAATGCTGGTGTGGCTTGCCTTAGTGTAGAGGAGGATCACACCCCTCTTGGGTTGCTTCAAGACAAGCTTCTCCTTCTGAAAAACAATTATAGAACCACAAAAAAAATGTCAAAACACATTATGAAAATCACCAGAAATTCTAGCCAGCAAGGAAAAATCCACCTTTTGGTGTGCTGCTAGAGCTTTCTGTAACAAAGACAATGCAAAAAAGAATCAATTTATTTGGACTTATGGTAATGGTGGCCGGTCAAAGTTTAGTCAAATTTCTGAATTAAATTTGAATAAACAGAAAATCCTGGGGGGGTGACGTCGAAGGCGTAAAACGGGAGTGCGCCTCCACTCGTACCGCTTCGGGCGCGAGTGGTGAGGCTGACACTGGGACCCGCCCGTCAGGAGAGAGAAGGGGGGGTCAAGATCAGAGGAGGGACGGTGTTTCGCCGGAGCTCACACTGGCGACGAGGGCTTTGGGACTAAGCTAGAGGGATAGATTGGAAGCGGGGCTCGCGGCGCACCTGCCCGTACCCGTGGCTTGGCGAGTGGTGGACGGAGCGGGCCGCAGTCGAGCTCCCAAGCTTCGGTGGCGGACGGGGTTCGCCGGAGAGGTTGAAGACGGCTGCTAGAGGCAGCTCCGAGGGCTTGGCGGGGTCCAGGCAGCACCAGCAGACCCCCAGTGCCCCGCCCAAGGAGCTGCTTAAGCTCGAGAGGCACCGGAGCGCGGCAGCTGGACTGCGGGGATCGCCGGAGTCCTCGGGTCCGGGCGACGGCCAGAGGCCTGCCCGACCGGGCTTCTGCTCGTCTACATGTTCGTGGAGGTGGTGTGGAGTGGTGCGTGGCTAGCAAGTGAGGCGGGGGCGCTATATATAGCCGGAGCGGAGGGGGGGAACGTGTCACCGCCGGAGCGTTCTGGACACGCGGCGAACGTCAACGAGAAGCTCCAACGCGTGGGGGCACGATGCTGCGTCGACTCACGGGCTTGCCCACGCTTGCGGACGCGCACAGGAGGCAGTTGGAGAAGAGGACAAGTGCACGCGCGCACTGTGCCGATTTGGACGCGACGCGCCCGTGCTTGCGGCGGCTCCAGCGTCGGCGAGCGCTTGGTCTTGCAAACGGTGCCCCGGTGCTTGAAATTAATTCCCATTTCTTGCATGGGACCTAAGCATGCACCCAAGGACACAGATTTGATTTTTCAACCAATTTATATGCACTGGAGCATGTGTGTGGCACCCCGGCTCAGAGCAACCGGTTTACCCTGCATTGCCAGCCCAGAGATCGAGTCTTCTGGCAACACACAACATAATGGTACAGAAATAACCGCTTTATTGATATTAGCGGGGTACATAGGTCTGATATTACATCGAGATTCGAGGCCAAGCGGCACGCACGGTGTTGCTGGACAGTATGTACATTATTTAATGAACATGGCTGGGGCCTCGATCACACGAAACTACGTGGCAGTGGAAGAACGTCGTAGCGGAACTCCATAGCACAGGGGCACCGACGTGGACACGGCCTAGACACGAGATGCGCTCCGATGCGATTCGACTTGCCTGAAAGCTGCCATAACACGTCAGGTCAGTACATTGAATGTACTTGCAAGCTCACAACAAACATAAGCAGGATGACAGACAATATCATGATAATTAATCCGGTTAAACTACTGCAAGAAAATACTACAGATGCAAAACAGCCAAACAGCGCACCGAGTCACACGGAGTCGCTTACCAGACGGTTGCCTCGTAACTAAACAGTGACCACACCGGGGTCACACCTGAAACCAATCGCTCATGAACACCTCGAGTGTTCAAGGTTCACCACAAAACAATGCATCACAACAATTTCTAGTTTGCAAGATTAATTTTTAAAGTTGACCCATGGTGTGACTTACTCCCTAGTTTTGCCCATAACCGAGGGCGCGGCTATCGATAGATTAAATACACTCTGCAGAGGTAGCGCACTTTACCCACACTACGGCATACCTGGCCTCGCACTCCCATTCGGGTGGACCAAAATATCCCGACGAAACCCTTCCTTTGTCATGCACTCTCCCCGGCCACTCAGACCATCTCCCTCTCAGGGCTAGGTCTTGGGTAGCCCCGTGTCTACCAAAGACACCAATGGCCACCGTCATGGCAAAATGGTCCCAAACGGGGACAAGGTACCATAAAACAAAAACGAGCACACAAGGTTATGTCTGCCTACCGGGCCAGGGTATGCACGCCCATAACCTTCCCTCACGGGAGGCACCGGTGAGAGCCACAACAAAGGACCGAATCAAGACCTTCCCATTAGGTAAATGTGGTCGCACTTAACTAAAAACCCGATTCAGTGGCACCATGATGTGATCAACATCATATTCAAGTTGAACTTAATCAAGTTTAACTCTTAAGAAAACTTCTTATTACTAATAAAGGCATAATACCGGAAATCATGCAACTACTCGCCATGCAAAGCAAACAACTCATGTTCATGGATCAAACTTAACCACATAATTATCTTGCAACACTAAGGATCAAACTTGCTGGTTATACCTAATTTTTATCAACAAGCAATATTTTTATTAGTTCTTTATTTAAATGAAAATATCATTTAGTAAAATTAATACCATCAATTTCCATAGCAATATGCATAGTGTAAAAATCTTACTCTACTTAACCAAGCAAGTTCATGCATGCAACCAGTAACTAAAATAGGCATTTCTAACAGAATAAAGTGACTAGCAATTTACCAAAATTATTTACCAAATTTTTAATACAAATAAGAACTCATATTCAAGTAGAAAATCATAGATATTGAAATAACACCATCCAAATGTTGGTGTGGCTTGCCTTAGTGTAGAGGAGGATCACACCCCTCTTGGCTTGCTTCAAGACGAGCTTCTCCTTCTGAAAAACAATTATAAAACCACAAAAATAAATGTCAAAACACATTCTGAAAATCACCAGAAATTCTAGACAGCAAGGAAAAATCCACCTTTTGGTGTGCTGCTAGAGCTTTCTATAACAAAGACAATGCAAAAAGAATCAATTTATTTGGACTTATGGTAATGGTGGCTGGTCAAAGTTTAGTCAAATTTCTGAATTAAATTTGAATAAACAGAAAATCCTAGGGGGTGATGTCGAAGGCATAAAACGGGAGTGCGCCTCCACTCGTAACGCTTCGGGCGCGAGTGGTGAGGCTGACAGTGGGACCCGCCCGTCAGGAGAGAGAAGGGGGATCGAGATCAGAGGAGGGACGGTGTTTCGCCGGAGCTCACACCGGCGACGAGGGGTTTGGGACTAAGCTAGAGGGATAGATTGGAAGCGGGGCTCGCGGCGCACCTGCCCGTACCCGTGGCTTGGCGAGTGGTGGACGGAGCTGGCCGCAGTCGAGCTCGCAAGCTTCGGTGGCGGACGGGGTTCGCCGGAGAGGTTGAAGACGACTGCTAGAGGCAGCTCCGAGGGCTTGGCGGGGTCCAGGCAGCACCAGCAGACCCCCAATGCCCCGCCCAAGCAGCTGCTTGAGCTCGAGAGGCACCGGAGCGCGGCAGCTGGACTGCGGGGATCGCCGGAGTCCTCGGGTCGGGGCGACGGCCAGAGGCCTGCCCGACCGGGCTTCTGCTCGTTTACATGTTCGTGGAGGTGGTGTGGAGTGGTGCGTGGCTAGCAAGTGAGGCAGGGGCGCTATATATAGCCGGAGCGGAGGGGGGGGACCTGTCTCCGCCGGAGCGTTCTGGACACGCGGCGAATGTCGACGAGAAGCTCCAATGCGAGGGGGCACGATGCTGCATCGACTCACGGGCTTGCCCACGCTTGCGGACGCGCACAGGAGGCGGTTGGAGAAGAGGACAAGTGCACGCGCGCACTGTGCCGATTTGGACGCGACGCGCCCGTGCTTGCTGCGGCGGCTCCAGCGTCGGCGAGCGCTAGGGAGGGGTCAAGCTTGATGGGTCGAGGGTTGTGGCGCGGTGCGGCAGTCGGAGGCGAGCGCTGGAACGAGCACGCGCGAAACAGAGGGCAAGGCGACAGCCAGAGCGCGTCGAGACGCTGCCAGGCGCCGTGTCCTCATGCAGTCACCATGCTGGCATGGTCAAAACGGCGGCCAGGAGCGGCCAAACCTTGTCCAAGTGCTCGACCGTGCAGTGTTACGTCAAGGAGGGGTGATGGATCATACCAAGGCCGACCAGACGTGACTCTACCAAGTTGGCAAGTTTCTGGTCAGAAACTTGGTCTCCAAGTTTGGCCACCTTCTAGAAGGCCGTTAGGGCTAATCTCCTAGGGTTTAAGGTTTCTTAGGATGGTGCTTACGCTCAAGAAAGCTCAAGGCCAAAAGCTAAAGGAAAAATGTACTTGTTGTACAAACTGGGATTTTAGGTTAGAAGAGAAAAGATTTTCTACAGCGAAAATATTACAAAAAAGTGATGCAGTATTTTTGCATGGGAAGGTGTGCCAGGGTTCTAAGAATATTTTGGAATTATCTCAGATTTTTCTGAGCAAGAAAAATTGAGGTTCCTTTGGAGCACATGGTTCTGAAGTGAGTTTAAGAGAGAAAATGAATATTTTTCTTTTGGGATAATTAAATTTATGCCCCTAGTTGTGTCCCACTCGTCTGTTTTACCCCTAATTCCAAAAAGTCACCGGTTCTGTCCAAGTCACTTTGCTCCTCTTATGCTTTTGCCCTTTGACCGTTTGACTGTCAGTTTGAAAACTTCATAACTAATTCATACTAAATCAGAAAAATACAAATAAGATACCAAAATGTTCGGAAAAACATCACCTAATTGTGAGTGTCATTTGCATTCATGAAAAAGGTTTTGGAAAGTGCACATCCGAGTTTTAGCTCTTATGCTACCACCATGAATAGTAAAATCTAAAAAAGTTCAAAAAATTAAAAAAAATTGGTGGCAAAGAATGACGAATGTTTTAAGTGCCTGCCAAGTTTCATCAGGAAATAACATTCGTGGGTGTCGCGGCAAAAAAAACAATCAGCACTCCGAAATAGATTATTTTTTTGCCACGACTTCCACGAATGTCGTTCACTGATGAAACTTGACAAGCACTTAGAACATTTTTCGTTCTTCGTCACCATATTTGTTTTGAATTTTTTTGAATTTTTTAGATTTTACTATTCATGGTGGTATCAAAAGAGCTAAAACTTGGATGTGCACTTTCCAACACTATTTTTATGAATGCAAATGGCACTGACATATAGGTGATGTTTTTCTGAACATTTTGGTATCTTATTTGCATTTTTCTGATCTAGTATGAATTAGTTATGAAGTTTTCAAACTGACGGTTAAACGGTCAAAGGGCAAAAGCATAAGAGGAGCAAAGTGACTTGGACAGAACCGGTGACTTTTGGGATTAGGGGTAAAACAGACGAGTGGGACACAACTAGGGGCATAAATCTAATTATCCCTTTTCTTTTAGGAAAAATATTAATTTGATTATTTTGGGAATTTGTGGGAGGAATAAGATAGATGGGTCACTTGTGTGAAAGCCAAGGATATGCCCAAGTGACAAGTCCATTTGAATTGATCCAAAACCCAAATGAAATCAGGGCAACAACCACGATGAAAACCAAGTCCAGAAAAAGTGAGAAGGCAAGTCCGGCAAAAGAGAGAAGGCAAAATCCATACTGTCACAATGTGCATGTAGTTCAAATTTGAATTATGCACATAAATGCATTGTAAACTCAGTTAATGCATAACAATGTCCAAACGAACCCCGAAAAATCACAAAAACTCACACAACACTCCTGTTGTTCTTTGTTGACACGAGAAAAAAAATTGACAGCAATAAGAGGCAATGGATATTGTTTCGTCCCCAAAGATGGGACGTTCCCTACCGAAAACCATCATGCTTGTTGTGAGAAGCTCTGGTTTGTGAGAAGCATATACCCAAACCCGCCCTAAATGGGACAAAATTTGTACCACGGCATGTTGATGCCGCTCCATGATAGCATGCCAAGTTTCATGAATTTCAGACGAGTTTTGGATTTACTAGAATTTAAAAACCAGGCATCTCAATGTCTTGCCGGCAATCAATGGTGCCCCGGTGTTTGAAATTCATGCCCATTTCCTGCATGGGACCTAAGCATGCACCCAAGGACACATATTTTATTTCTCAACCAATTTATATGCACTGGAGCATGTGCATGTAGTTCAAATTTGAATTATGCACATAAATGCATTGAAAACTCAGTTAATGCATAAAAATTTCCAAACGAACCCCGGAAAATCACAAAAATTCATACAACACTCCTGTTGTTCTATGTTGACACGAGAAAACAATTTGAAAGCAATAAGAGGCAATGGATATTGTTTCGTCCCCAAAGGTGGGGCGTTCCCTACCGAAAACCATCATGCTTGTTGTGAGAAGCTCCGGTTTGTGAGAAGCATATACCCAAACCTGCCCCAAATGGGACAAAATTTGTACCACGACATGTTGATGCCGCTCCATGATAGCATGCCAAGTTTCATGAATTTCAGACGAGTTATGGATTTACTAGAATTTTAAAACCAGGCATCTCAATGTTTTGCCGGCAATCAACGGTGCCCTGATGTTTGAAATTCATTCCCATTTTTTGCAGACTAAGGCATAGCCTAGTGGTGGGGAGGGGTTGATGCCTTCCGACCCACCCAGGTTCAAGGCATGGTACTTGCAATTTGGGTTTGTTGCACCAATTATACTGTAGGGGTTCCCTTACAGTCTTTCTATCAAAAAAAGGACACGGATTTGATTTTTCAATCAATTTATATGCACTGGAGCATGTGCATGTTGTTCAAATTTGCATTATGCACATAAAATGCATTGAAAACTCAAGTAATCCATAAAAATGTCCAAACGAACCCCGAAAAATCACAAAAAATCACGCAACACTCCTGTTGTTCTATGTTGACACGAGAAAAAAAATTGAAAGCAATAAGAGGCAATGGATATCGTTTCGTCCACAAAGGTGGGACGTTCCCTACCGAAAACCATCATGCTTATTGTGAGAAGCTCCGGTTTGTGAGAAGCATATACCCAAACCTGCCACAAATCGGACAAAATTTGTACCATGGCATGTTGATGCCGCTCCATGATAGCATGCCAAGTTTCATGAATTTCAGACCAGTTTTGGATTTACTAGAATTTAAAAACGAGGCATCTCAATGTTTTGCGGCAATCAACGGTGCCCCGCTGTTTGAAATTCATTCTCATTTCTTGCATGGGACCTAAGCATGCACCTAAGGACACAGATTTGATTTTTCAACCAATTTATATGCACTGGAGCATGTGCATGTAGTTCAAGTTTGAATTATGCACATAAAACACATTGAAAACTTAGTTAATGCATAAAAATGTCCAAACGAACCCCGAAAAATCACAAAAAATCCCCCAACCCTCCTGTTGTTCTATGTTGACACGAGAAAACAATTTGAAAGCAATAAGAGGCAATGGATATCATTTCATCCCCAAAGGTGGAACGTTCCCTTCCGAAAGCCATCATGCTTGTTGTGAGAAGCTCCGGTTTGTGAGATGCATATACCCAAACGTGCCCCAAATGGGACAAAATTTGTACCACGGCATGCTAATGCCGCTCCATGATAGCGTGCCAAGTTTCATGAATTTCAGACGAGTTTTGGATTTACTAGAATTTAAAAACTAGGCATCTCAATGTTTTGCCGGCAATCAACGGTGCCCCGGTGTTTGAAATTCATTCTCATTTCATGCATGGGACCTAAGCAAGCACCCAAGGACATAGATTTGAGTTTTCAACCAATTCATATGCAGTGGAGCATGTGCATGTAGTTCAAATTTGAATTATGCACATAAAATGCATTGAAAACTCAGTTAATGCATAAAAATGTCCAAACAAACCCCGAGAAATAACAAAAAATCACACAACACTCTTGTTGTTCTATGTTGACACGAGAAAAAAATTGAAAGCAATAAGAGGCAATGGATATCATTTCGTCCACAAAGGTGGAACGTTCCCTACCGAAAACCATCATGCTTGTTGTGAGAAGCTTCGGTTTGTGAGAAGCATATACCCAAACCTTCCCCAAATGGGACAAAATTTGTAGCACGGCATGTTGATTCCGTTCCATGATAGCATGCCAAGTTTCATGAATTTCAGACGAGTTTTGGATTTACTAGAATTTAAAAACCAGGCATCTCAATGTTTTGCCGGCAATCAATGGTGCCCCGGTGTTATAAATTCATTCCCATTTCTTGCATGGGACCTATGCATGCCCCCAAGGACACATATTTGATTTTTCATCCAATTTATATGCACTGGAGCATGTGCATGTTGTTCAAATTTGAATTATGCACATAAAATGCAATGAAAACTCAGTTGATGCATAAAATTGTCCAAACGAACCTCGAAAAATCACAAAAAATCACACAACACTCATGTTGTTCTTTGTTGACACGAGAAAAAAAAATTGAAAGCAATAAGAGCCAATGGATATCGTTTCGTCCCCAAAGGTGGGGCGTTCCCTACCGAAAACCATCATGCTTGTTGTGAGAAGCTCCGGTTTGTGAGAAGCATATACCCAAACCTGCCCCAAATGGGACAAAATTTGTACCACGACATGTTGATGCCGCTCCATGATGGCATGCCAAGTTTCATGAATTTCAGACGAGTTTTGGATTTACTAGAATTTAAAAACTAGGCATCTCAAGGTTTTGCTGGCAATCAACGGTGCCCCGGTGTTTGAAATTCATTCCCATTTTTTGCAGACTAAGGCATAGCGTAGTGGTGGGGAGGGGTTGATGCCTTCCCACCCACCTAGGTTGAAGGCATGGTACTTGCAATTTGGGTTTGTTGCACCAATTATACTGTACGGGGTTTCCTTACAGTCTTTCTATCAAAAAAAGGCCACAAATTTGATTTTTCAACCAATTTATATGCACTGGAGCATGTGCATGTTGTTCAAATTTGCATTATGCACGTAAAATGCATTGAAAACTCAGTTAATCCATAAAAATGTCCAAACAAACCCCGAAAAATCACAAAAAATCACACAACACTCCTGTTGTTCTATGTTGACACGAGAAAAAAATTTGAAAACAATAAGAGGCAATGGATATCGTTTCGTCGACAAAGGTGGGACGTTCCCTACCGAAACCATCATGCTTATTGTGAGAAGCTCCGGTTTGTGAGAAGCATATACCCAAACCTGCCCCAAATAGGACAAAATTTGTCCCACGACCTGCTTATTGTGTGTCGGCTACAGTCCACAGCCGGCGTCTCAAGCACACTAGCTCGCTCCCCAAATATAATTTCACTGTTCAATCGTCGCCGATGAAAGATGGGCATGTGGACCCGCGTCGTGAGGGCAACTTCGGTGGGCCACTTGGGCGAGAACGCGGTCGTAGCCGCCTGCGTGTGCTAACAAGGTGCATAGTGTGGCGGCAATTTGCGACTGGGCGGCAAAGCCAGCACAAACGGGCATTGTTGCTTCTCAGGTGGCGGCAGCAACATCTCCCTCGGGGATAGAAACTGGCGAGAGCGGCACAACAGTTGTCCGTTCCACAGCGGAGGCCTTAGCCCTGATGGAGGCCGGCCACGACCATGTCAAGGCCGCCCACGCCCAGCTCCTGGTAGTCACCGCACAAATCGAACGAAGCTACTCCGACAATGGTCGGCAACCCACGGCCGAAGAGCTGGCAATCGCCAAGAGCGTTCGAGTAGCCGTCCGTTCCTCCGACGGATACCTTGCGACGACGGAGCCCGTCCAAGCCCAGATCGCGTCCGCCCACGCCCAGCTCATGGCGGCCATTTCCAAAGAGATGGCGGCCGCGGATGGCGAGATGCTTGCCGAGTATGGTGCGATGGATGCCATGGAGCCCCTTTGCCAGGAGACCGTCGGGCGCAAGCTGGACATGGAGGCGGGGGCGGAGATCGACGAGCACCAGCCGTAGTAGTACTCTATGTTTTATTTAATTAAGACCGCCGGTCTTTAATTTGTTAGAGTAATGTTTAGGTCAGCTAGCTCTGTTTAATTGCTGAACTTGCCTGATTAAGAAGTGTGGGTGTGCTATAGTCTTCTTTGTGTACCCAAATTATGCAATGGCGTGGATGAAGACTGTAACCATGGAAATTCGAACCAAAACTTTTGATGTTCAAACTCATCCCACACGGGTTAAGCTATCTGAATCATTTCTGATCTCCACATATTGTACAGAGTTCCGAATAAGGGACCCAGTCTGATGACACTTTGCGCGCCAGTTATTTGGCTGAAGCGGTTCCAAATTTTCAGCTTCGGTGGAAATATCTGCCACCCCACCCCCTCCCCCTTACCAAAAGCCACATTTCCCCTCTTTCCGCCTTCCTTTTCCAAGTTGAAACCTTCACTCCTTGCTTGCAGCGCTGCCGCGTCCTCGCCGGCGACCCTCCTTCACACTGCTCGACCTCCTCTATCCAAGCAGGTAATCCACACCCGACCCCCATCCTCCTCCTCCTTCCACATCCCACATGCCCCGACCACCAGCGCGAGTGCGACACCTTCCACCCAAATCACTGACCCCTCCACCAAATAAGCGCCGGCCTAAGCCATGGTGCACGCAGTATAGCCAGGACCTCAAGGAGCATTTGGTAGCGGAGAAGCAAATCGCGGCTGCACGCGCGGATGAGGTTGCGATGGCTGCCATTCGTGCCGACCCCCAGATCTTGGAGGAGCACCTTGCCAATTGTTAGCTACGCCGGTTAAGCATGCTTGGTTTACCCATTGCATGTGCTGCTCCTCCCTTTCCTTCACAAAATCTAGTGAATTGTGCTATCTAATTTCACCATGTAATCTGTTGCTCTAGTGTATATGTTCTATATGTCGTGCAGTGTGGTGCTCACTTATTAACTGTTTTGTTAATTAGTTGTCGTCTTCAGTTAACTGTTTGGTTCAATTCTGCAAATGTGATGTTTAATTCTTCAGGCTGCAATTTTGTATTGTCTTCCATGTGAGAAATAAATCGAATTTATCTTTACAAAAGTGTGGGTGCATTCTGTTATTGTATACCATGTGAGGAATAAATTGAATTTGGCTGTAGTAAATTCATGAGAAACGAATACAATTGCTACAATTGGTTGTAGTTAACTGTTTGGTTAACTCTCTGATCTTCTACTAGGAGTATGTTATATTGTGAAATGTGGTGCTCAGTTAATGTTTGGTTCATTTGTTGTGGTGTTTAGTCAACTGCTTGGTTCAATGTTATATTGTGCAATGTGGTGCTCAGTTAATGTTTGGTTCATTTGTTGTGGTATTTAATTAACTGCTTGGTTCAATTCTGCAATGCGATGTCCAATTGTCGTGGGTAGAACTTTGTATTGTTGTGCATGTGAGGAATAAATCGAATTTGGCTGCACTTAATACATGAGAAACATATACAAGTGCTATATTTCCTAGTTCTTAATAATGCTTGGTTTGGGTAAATGGGTTTTCCGTGTGCCTTCAATTAATCTGATGAATATGCAATGTGCTTATTTTTCATCAACATATTTTACTGATAGCATGTGAACCCTTACTTAACCTGATGACTAACTACCTTATATGTGTCGCAGGGAAAAATTGGGAAGCACTGAGGTTTAGAATCGAGGTTAGCACGTGCATGGTCCGTTGTCTAATAGCACATTATTGTGCAATTGCAGGAACCATACTAATATTTTGGTTTTTAAGAATTTGGTCTTGCACATGTAGGTCCTGCTATCAGAGGTTTTGACCCACTGTTTGACCCTTTTTGCATATGGGGAAATGAGTTGTCCATGAATATCAATCAAATCAAGAAACTCAGAAAGATTGTTAGGATAAGGAAATTAGCGACAAAAACAACAAGATCTTTGTCCGCACAATGATGAAGACATCAGTTCACTACAAGATGGTACTAACTATTATACCTTGCCTTTTTTTATTCCTTTTCCCCATTTCCAATATAGAGAAAATATTTATGCACATCCTTGTTTTCAGGCCTTTCCAAAGCAGTTCACTGATGATTACCTCTCAAACCACCTCTATGGTCAGGAGGCAAGGAAGGTTTTCATACAACACCCATGGTTCAATATTGAAGTGTTCCTGAAGAGGTCGAAGGAAGGACGGTCAATCATCCACAGGCACTGGCCTAAAGTTGCAAAGACCTTCAACATTCAATAAGGCAAACGATTTAACAGGAAAAGTTGTGTGTGATGTACCTGTGAACAGAAACGTTTTCCTTGGAGCGACTATGTGGGATGTGCATACGAACGGAAACGTTTAGCGGGGACAGACTGTGTGGGATGTACTTGCGACCGGAAACAATTTCGTCGTATAATTGTATTTTTTTTTAGCTCTACTGTACGTATTTCCGTATTTGAGTGCTCGCCGGTCGCACACGACCTCATTTTGCCGAACGTGTGTGCCAGGAGGGCATATCCCCGATGGTTTCTGGGTCATGTGGGAAGGACCCCCCTATCGCCCACACTCACTTGGCGACTGTCGGAGTAAATGGCCACGGGTAGCCTAACCGACTCCCCCTGGCTCTTCAAAAAATTATCGGGCCGATCGAGCCTTCAAGCACCCAAAGCACAGGGCCGCCTTCCCCGGGCCGGTTACCTCAGGGACCGACTACTGGAAGACGGCCCGGCCCTAAAAACCCTCCTGAAGAGAGCCACAAGATGGCCGACTCCAAGAAGCCGACCACAAGAGGACCGACTCCCAGAAGCCGGCCACAAGAAGACCGGCTCCCGGCAAGGGGCCGAGAGCGCACCCTCAAGGGCTGCACCCACATAACGGTGACGAGACGGGGCGTGGCTACAGTACAGCCTGCCACCCCCGAATCCCGGAGCACGCGTGGCCACAGTGCGCCGTACGGGTCGGCCATCCCTCGTCCGGCGCGGCACTGTTGCCATGTTGACCATGACGCCACCCACGACACGCTGTCAGTACGGCCCGCGGGCGGCGGTCTCCTTCAGCCAGAGAGATGCTCGAAGGCGGCCAAGCCTCCCCCAGTCGGCCTGGGGTGTAGCCGGCTCCCAATAGCCGGCTACCTCAATCCCTCGAAGTATGTGCATCATTAAGGAGACAAGATGAGGTAAGGCTACAGTGAGAGCCCGCCAAACGGTGGCAATGTAGCCATGCTTACCTCGGCAAAGCCCTCTTCATCAGGGGCGAGGCTACAGTAACCAGCCGCAGGCAAGACCCCCAGGCGGTGGGGCCGGCCTGTCAGCGGAGAGGCCGGCAGCCGGCGGGACCCACCAGTCGGCGGGCCCCAGCGGCCGGCGGAGAAGCCGGCGAATACAGACACTGATGGCTAGGACCCGCGTCCAGCCCGATTACCATTGTACCCCTGGGGGGT
Organism: Aegilops tauschii subsp. strangulata; assembly: GCF_002575655.3. Classification (NCBI taxonomy): domain Eukaryota; kingdom Viridiplantae; phylum Streptophyta; class Magnoliopsida; order Poales; family Poaceae; genus Aegilops; species Aegilops tauschii. The sequence goes on along the minus strand of NC_053041.3, from coordinate 99,131,647 downwards.
AGGCCTATATAAACCCCCCAGGACACCCATGCAAAGGGTTGATCTCTTAGAGTTTTAGGCACCACATAGAGAGAAGCGGAGAGCTAGCCTTGCCCTTCTTCTTCCTCTAGCCAAACAGCTCAAGGAGCCACTTGTAGCCACTTGTGTTGATCTAGTGATCATAAGGAGACCCCGCAGAGCAGGACTAGGGGTGTTATCTCCACGGAGAGCCCCGGACCTGGCTAAGATTCGCCGGCGTGCATGTCTTCGCCTTATGCCATTTCCAGGCACCGGCGATGTCTTACTGGCTCCCACAATGATAAGCCACCCGTTGGCATATGTCGCACCTACCACCCGACATTTCGCGCCCACCGTGGGGCCAGGGGCACCGTCGTCCGGAGACCTGTTCTGGAGGGGAACCCTTTTCCTTCCCAGCGAGCATAGCCAGCCCGGCACGCCCGATGGCGCTTGGCCCGACGCGCTGAAAGGCGTCGATGACGCCTGCGCGGCGAGCTGCCTCGTTGATCTTCTTGGCAAGGCTCGCATCTCCGACGAGCCTGCGTCCGACGCGGGCATAGACAGCCCCGAGAGCCGCCTCGTCAGCCTCCTCGGCCAGCTTCACGTCTCCAGCGAGCCTGCTGCGGACTTGGAGTCGGTCGGCTCCACCGACCCGATGCTTGTCGACTCCGACACGGCATCTCTTGACGCCTTCCCCACCAGCGTGGTGATCATCGACGACCCTCTTCCTCGAGCCGACAGTGGCAGCAGCGCTGTCACCGAGGTGCTGGTCATCAGCCACGGCGCCGCCTCAGGCGAGAACACCCACGACGCCCTACAAGCGGCGCTACACGACTTGTCCGCCCCCATCCCGGCCGACGCCGACGCCGAGACACTAGAGGCACACCGCCTCGCCCTCATCGTGGAGGGCCAGAAGATAGCATCCATGAGACGCCTCACTGAGGCTCACCAGCGCGAAGTCGACCGCGCCGCCTTTGGTACGCCGCCTCCTGGCGGGCCGAGCCGAGCCGGCATCGGCAAGAAGCGCGGCGCGGCCATCGCCAGCATGCTGGGAGTTGACAGCCCAGTCTACACCACGCCACTCGAGAACCTGCGTGCCGCTCAGGTCGCCGTAGACGAGCTGAACGGGCTGGGGGCCGACGAGCTCCCCTACATGACTAGACGCATCCAGCAGCTGATCGACGCGGCCGCAGTGCGCCATGAAGCCAGCGCCCGCGCTGAAAGTCCTCCCCCACACTGAGAGCACGGCGCGACATCCCGGACGCCGACTGCAGACGGTGCCCACGCGAGAAAAGACAAGGAGCCGGCTGCTGGCCGCAGTCGGACTCGGCTCACCATCGAGCGCTATGCAGAAGGCCGCCCCCGAGCTGTGGAACGACGAGGCGATCCGCCTCCTCCCCCGCCTCGTGGGGAGAGATATACCACCCCGCCACCTGTTACGCATCCGACTCTCGATGGCCGACTAGGCCACCGCGAAGGAGTCAGCGAGAATGACGCCCGCCACCGGATCGACCGCCTAGCACGATCCCTGGCGCTAGAAGAAGAAGAAGATGTCGGCTGCCTTGCTTTGGCCGCTAGACTTCATGGAAGTCTTCATCCGCAATTTCACCAGCACGTACAAGCGGCCTCCCTAGCCCCGCTAGCTCTCCTTGTGCGTCCAAGGGCCCAGCGAATCAACTTGCGACTACCTCACGCGTTGGGCCGAGCTCCGCAACTCCTGCGAAGGGGTGCACGAGGTTCAAGCCATAGAGTACTTCACCACCGGGTGCCGAGAGGGCACCCTCCTCAAGCACCGGCTCCTGTGCGACGAGCCGACTACCCACGATGAGCTGCTGATCATAGCAGACAAGTACGCCACGGCTGACTCTTCAATGAAGACCGAGCTTCGAGTGGATTCCTCTGGAAAGGTGCTCGCTCCGGCTCCCAAGACGCCGGCTGGTGACTCCAATCGACGCCTTTACCAGAACGACAACAAGCGCAAGGCTCCTATGCCGCCTTCCACCAGTCGGCAAGTAGCCACGGTCGAAGACGAAGAACCTGAAGAGCGGCCCATGCCCAAGAAGCAGAAGGGCGTCAGGCCGGCTTGGCAGCCGGCTTTCTCCTACGAGCAAACCCTTGATGCCCCTTGCAAGTTCCACAGCGGCGCAAAGCCGTCCAACCACACGACTCGGAAGTGTCATTGGCTCACGCGGATCTCCAAAGGCGAAGGGCTGGTGCGGCCTACACCTGCTGGCCAGCCGACTCCAGCCCCTCAGCAACCGGATGCTCGACCAGCAGTCGGAGCAATTCAAGACGAGTTCCCAGACGAGCACGCCGCCTACGTCATCTTTACAAGCCAAACTGAAGACAGGCGCAGTCGGCGCCGACAACACCAAGAAGTCAACGCGGTCGCCTCTAACAACCAGAGTTTATGCATTGGTCTGAGAAGCCCATCAGCTGGAGCCGGGCCGATCACCCAGAGGTGATGCCGTCTCCCGGCTCTTATGCGTTGGTGTTAGACGCCACCCTCGCGACAGAAAGGCGAGTTGCCCGTTTCTCCCGTGTACTGATTGACGGTGGGAGCAGCATCAACATACTGTACCGCGACACCATGGAGAAGCTGAACATCAAGACGAAGCAACTCATGCCAAGCTGGACTGTGTTCCATGGCATCGTACCCGGCATGTCCTGCTCACCAATCGGCAAGATCAAGATGGATGTTCTCTTCGGAGACAAGGATCACTTCCGCCGAGAGGTAGTCTGGTTTGAAGTGGTGGATCTAGAGAGCCCTTACCACGCGTTGCTTGGCCGACCTGCCCTGGCCAAGTTCATGGCTGTGCCCCACTACGCCTACCTCAAGATGAAGATGCCAAGTTCGAAGGGGATCATCACCATAGCTGGACACTACAAGAAATCCTCTGAGTGTGCTGCAGCCAGCATCCGGCTGGCTGAGTCCCTCGTGATTGCTGAAGAAAAAAAGATGCTGGACCGAGTCGTGGCCATGGCCGGCAAGCAGCCGGTCCTGTCCCCTGACCCCAAGGAATATGATGCTCAAGGCTCCTTCCAGCCGGCCAAGGAAACAAAGAAGATACCTCTGGACCCAGAGAACCCGGAGAGGTTTGCCGTCTTTGGAGCAAACCTGGACAACAAATAGGAAGGCGAGCTCGTTGATTTCCTCCGTGAGAATCGGGACATCTTTGCATGGTCCCCAAAGGACATGCCGGGTGTTCCGAAGGATTTCGCCGAGCACAAGCTACACGTCCGAGCAGACACAAAACCAGTCAAACAACCTCTCCGCCGACTGTCGGAGGAAAAGAGAAGGATCGTAGGAGAAGAGATAGCCCGGCTTCTGGCAGCCGGCTTCATTATGGAGGTGTTTTTTCCAGAATGGCTTGCCAACCCGGTCCTTGTATTGAAGAAAAACAAAAAATGGCGCATGTGTATAGATTATACCAGCCTCAACAAAGCCTGCCCCAAAGATCCGTTTGCCTTACCTCGAATCGGTCAAGTGATAGACTCCACAGCCGGATGCAAGCTGTTGAGTTTCTTGGATGCTTACTCAGGCTACCATCAGATCAAGTTGGATCCAGCCGACCGCCTTCATCACACCATTCGGAGCTTTCTGCTACCTGACTATGACATTCAGCTTGAGAAACGCCGGTGCCACTTTTCAGCGTTGCATGCAGAAATGCCTCCTCAAGCAACTCGGCAGAAATGCCCACGTCTATGTAGACGGTATTGTGGTGAAGACGGAGAAGCGCGGCACCCTGCTGGAAGACCTCAGAGAAACATTTGAAAACTTGCGCCGGTTTCAGATTAAGCTCAACCCTGAGAAATGCGTGTTCGGAGTACCAGCCGGCCAGCTTCTAGGCTTTTTGGTCTCCGAACGCGGCATCGAGTGCAACCCAGTGAAGATCAAGGCCATAGAGAGAATGGAGATTCCTACGAAGCTGCGAGACGTCCAAAAGTTTACCGGGTGCCTGGCCTCCCTGAACCGGTTCATCAGCCAGCTAGGAGAGAAGGCTCTCCCCCTGTACCGACTCATGAAAAAGTCCACCCACTTCGAGTGGAACGACCATGCAGCCCAAGCTTTTCACGAGTTGAAGAAGATGCTGACCACGCCACCTGTCTTGGCGGCGCCGACTGAGAAAGAGCCCATGCTCCTTTACATTGCCGCGACTAGCCGAGTGGTCAGCACAGTTATTGTGGTCCAACGCCCAGAAAAAGGCCGGGCTCAGTTAGTCCAGAGGCCGGTGTATTATTTGAGCGAAGTACTGTCCACCTCGAAGCAAAACTACCCGCACTACCAGAAGATGTGCTATGGTGTATACTTTGCCGCAAAGAAGCTGAAGCCCTACTTTCAAGAGCATCCCATCACGGTCGTATGTACTGCCCTGCTTGCCGAGATCATAGGCAGCAGGGATGCATCCGGCCGGGTGGCTAAGTGGGCCATTGCGCTGGCTCCTTACACGATCTTCTACCAGCCTCGCACCACCATCAAGTCCCAAGCATTGGCCAACTTCCTTGTCGACTAGGCCAAGACCCGGTACCTACCGCCGGATCCCGACTCCACTCATTGGCGGATGCACTTCGATGGATCCAAGATGCGCACCGGCTTGGGAGCCGGCATCGTCCTCACCTGTCCCAAGGGCGACAAACTCAGATACACATTGCAAATTCATTTTGCCGCCTCCAACATCGTGGCCGAGTACGAGGCGCTCATACATGGGCTCCGGCTAGCCAAAGAGCTCGGCATCCGCCGGATCCTGTGCTATGGCGACTCGGATTTGGTAGTCCAACAATCATCCGGCGACTGGGACGCCAAGGACGCAAACATGGCGGGCTACTGATTCCTCGTTCAGAAAATCAGCGGATACTTTGAAGGATGCGAGTTCCTCCACGTGCCTCAGGCCGACAACGAGCAAGCAGATGCCCTGACACGAAGTGGCTCCACCCAACAAGCTATACCAACCGGCGTCTCTCTCCAACGCCTCCTCAAACCGTCTGTCAAGCCGTCTCCAGAATTAGACTCCATCTTCGTACCGCCTAACCCTGATGTAGTCGGATCCGACTTGGGGAACCCAGCAGGCGGCTCGGGGACTTCGACAGGCGGCCCGGGGACTGCCGTAGTCGCACCCGGCTCGGGGACTTCAGAACCCGGCCCGGGGACTGCAGCAGTCGGCCCGGGGACTGCAACGACACAACAGGCGGTGGCCGATTCCAACTCTTCACCACCCAACCCACCCACCCTGGTCGCAGTAGCCGTATTGGCAATAGAAGAAGTCACAGTTCCATCATGGGCCCAACCCATCCTCAACTTCCTGGTAAACAGAGAGCTACCGACTGACGAGATCTCGGTAAGACAAGTTCAACGCCGAGCCGGAGCATACACAATAATAAAAAGAGAAATCATTAGGCGCAGCGTCACTGGAGTCTTCCAGCGCTGCGTCGAGCCGGAGAAGGGCATAGCAATCCTCAAGGACATCCACCAAGGCGAATGCGGCCACCACGCGGCCTCAAGATCACTTGTCGCCAAAGCTTTCTGCCATGGGTTCTTCTGGCCGACTGCTTTGGAAGACGCCAAGGAATTAGTCAAATGCTGCAAAGGGTGCCAAGTCTTCAGCTCCAAGCAACACCTGCCGACTTCTGCACTCAAGACCATCCCCCTCACCTGGCCCTTTACCGTCTGGGGATTGGACATGGTGGGCCCATTCAAGACGGCGCGCGGCGGCATGACACATCTGCTTGTCGCCGTGGACAAATTCACCAAGTGGATTGAAGCGAAGCCAATCAAGAAGCTGAACGGGCCGACTGCCGTGACATTCATCGCAGATATCACCACCAGGTATGGTGTACCACATAGCATCATCACCGACAATGGCACGAACTTTGCCAAAGGAGCACTGGCACGTTTCTGTGCGACACTGGGCATCTGACTGGACTTAGCGTCCGTTGTCCACCCGCAGTCAAACGGCCAAGTCGAGCGTGCAAACGGCCTCACCCTCTCTGGCATCAAGCCCGACTGGTCGTACCACTGGAGCGTTCGGCCAGCTGCTGGCTCGACAAGCTGCCGGTCGTCCTCTGGAGTCTGCGTACTACCCCGAACAAGTCAACCGGCTTCACCCCTTTCTTCCTTGTATATGGTTCCGAGGCTGTCATCCCAACTGACATTGAGTTCGACTCGCCTTAGGTCACCATGTACACGGAAGCGGAGGCCAAGGAAGCGCGCGAAGACGGCGTTGACCTGCTGGAAGAGGGCCGGCTGTTAGCACTCAGCCGGTCCGCCATCTACCAGCAGGGTTTGCGCCGTTACCACAACCAGAACGTCAAGCCAAGATCCTTCCAAGCAGGCGATCTTGTGCTCCGGCTGATCCAGCGAACAGCCGGCCAGCACAAGCTCTTGGCCCCTTGGGAAGTCCCCTTCGTCATCAGCAAGGCCCTAGGCAACGACTCCTACTACCTGATCGACGCACAGAAGCCGAAGGCACGCAAGAGTGATGATTCCGGCAAGGAGTCGGAACGACCATGGAACGCCAATCTCCTCCGAAGATTTTACAGTTAAAAGCAGTATGTACCATGCTACCTTTCGTATTAAGTACAAGACAACGGGCCCCTCGAGGAGCACTCGGGGACTACCATCTTTTATCTATGTATGACGAGTGTCATACCAATGAATGTATTACTACATTTGTTCTTCTGTCCGGCACCGGGTTCGATCAGTCGGCCTGGGGACTTGCCGCCTTGAGTTATATTAAAGTTCTACCTGCAGTCAGACAAGTAGTGTGCCGGCACCCAAGCCCTCTCTTGTTGAAAGTCGCAGCTCGAAGAATCGACTGTCCGACTGGCAAGAGTCAAAGGCAGGTAAGGATGTCCACACGAAAAACGGCTAAGGACTAACGAACTTATATAACACAAGCCGGCCTCCCACCCTGCCAACCGGCTGTCAGAACAGCCGGCTGGCCGGCTTCCCATTCACCTTGCTACAATCTAAGAAAGCTAGAGTACTTGCCCTCCCAAACGGCCAAGCCCTTCCCCAGCCACAGACTGCAGAGCAGCTGTCCAGCTGGGAAGGCGGCAACCATGGGAGGGCGGCAAAGGAAACAACCAAAAGAATGAAAAGCAAATACAATCGGAAGCCAAGCACATGCATGATTATCTTTACACAAAAGGCCTTCGAAAGGCCGGCATTCAACATAGTTTGAATACACCCCCAGTGGGTGGAACTACGCAAACTTAACAAATACTTTTCAAAGAGTAATAAAAAGGAAAGCAAAGGTGGCGGATCAGGCTAAAGGCGCAACAGGCGAGCCAGGCAGGTCAGTGGCGACGGCAGTGCTGGCTGGAGGAGTGGCCGGCTGGCGAGTCTCGGCTTGATCATCACCGGTCGCAGGCGGCACGCTTGCACGTGCCTCGTTGCTGGAGGCACGATCAAGCTGAGGCTGGCCGGTTGCTCCATCGTCTGGCACGGCGTCTTCACCATCCTCTTCCTCCTCCTCTTCGCCCTCATCGCTGGAGTCGATCTCCTCCCCCGAGTCCTCACCATCCGCTAGGTTCAGCCCAAACCACTCCTCCGGCTGAGCAATGCCATTAGCATCCACCTCAGGGGCAAAGGCACTGGTGTCGGTGTAGTCGGCGATCGCCGAGGCGCGCTGGATGATAGCCGGCCGCACCGCCTCCAGCTCCGCGTTGGCCTCCTGCCGTCAGGTGGCCAGCTAGTCCAAATTCAGCTCAGGATACCAAGCTCAGACGAACTCCAGCGCCCTCCTGGCGCCTGACCGAGCTGCAGAAGCTTTCCAGGCCTCGAAGCAGCCAACCGCTACCTCCAGCCAGTTGGCAGTCCGACTGGGGCTACGGGGAACCACCTCGCCGGGCCAGAGGGCGGCCATCACTTGCGCCCCAACGCACTGAAGACGGCGGAGCATGCGGTGAGCCGGCTGAAGGCAGGCTTGGATCGCCAGAAGCTGCTCCTCAAGCGACCGGCGAGCATCCGGCGCGATCTCAGCTCCAGCCTGCCTTTGCACCTCGCGGTGGGCCTCGATGACTCGGCTGGCGGCAATGATTAACCAGGGAAGTACTCTGCACAAGTAAGAAAGGAAGAGAAAAAACACAAAGTCAGAAAATGGACAAAATGGCAGACGGCAAGCAAAGGAACGAAGAAGAAGGCGGTCTACCGTCAACCAAATCTTCGATCTGGCCGTAGCCGTCGCTCAGTGATTGCCTTGCCTCAGCACAGCTAGCCGCCTCGGTCTCGTATTCGGCTTGGAGGGCGGCCTCACTGTCCTGCGCCGCCTTCAGGGCCGCCTTATGGCTCTCCTCCTGGTCGGCCAGCTTCTTGACCAAGCGGTCACGCTCCTGAGCCAAGGCGTTGCACTCGGCTTCCTTGGCGCGAAGGGCGGTCTGGGCCCCACCCAGCTGCTCCTCCAGCTCGGCATTGGCCTCTGCAGATATGGCAAAGAAGAAAAAGCAATAAGAAAGAAGTCGCCAGGAAAGATCCGGGCCGACTGCTCAGCAGTCGCCCCGAATCTCGGGGACTACACCCAGTGGGTGCGCTGACGCGCCCCCACGTGAGATAAAAGATGAAGCACTTACTCCGGCTCTCAGTCAGATCAGTTGTCTTCTGGTTCAGCTCCCGGGCCTGGGAGTTGAAGGAAGCCACGCGGAGGTTGTGATAGTCCTGCAAATAGGACAGAGGAACAAATAAGAACAAGATAGCAATCGAAGTCTGCAAAGTAGTTCCAAGCCGCAGCTCAGCAGCTGACTCGGAACTCGGGGACTACACCTAGTGGGTGCGCTGACGCGCCCCCATGGAAGAAATCAAGAAACAAAAAAGCAGGAAGACACACCCGAATGGCCGTCCGCGTCGCGAGGAACTCTTGAGTATACTGTTTCAGCGCGGTGGCCTGGAATTGAAGCCGGTTCCGGACTTCTTGCGCCACCACGTTCAGCACGGCCGTTCCACCACCCGGCGTCCACCCCGAGCTGGCGCTGGCCGTCTCCAGATCCTGGGCCGCCGAGCTAGAGCCCACGGCCTTCTGCGGGTCCGGCGCCGAAGTCGCCTTCCCCGCGCGCTCGCGCAATGGCGACCGGACAACAAGTTCTGCCCTCGCAGCCGGCTCGCCCCCAGCCGGTTGCACGGGCGGCGCGCTAGGCCGGCTACCTTGGTCCGCCCCAGTCGGCGATGGCGGCGCCGCCTCCCTCTCCCGGACGACGAAGTCGTCCTCCTCCCTCTCCATCCCCGGCTGGTCGCCACCGGCTTCCTCCGACGGGGGCTCCGGGAACTCAGGCACCACAGCGCGCAGGGGGACGACAAGTTCCGGAGGCCGGTTACACAGGGCGTCCGCCGCCCTCTCTGCGGCGGCAGCCTACGCTTGATCCTTGGCCGCTGCGTCAGCTTGTGCCTCCACCGACTCCTCCGCCGTCTCCTGCGCCGCCTTGGCAGCGGCCGCCCTCAGCTCCTCCGCCTCCCGCTCCTCCCGCGCTTCCCACGCATTCCGCTCCGTCACTGCTTGAAGCTCGGCACGGGGGTCCACGTGGCGGGCGCTTGCAGATCCTCCCGCCGCTCCAACCACAGAGGCGGCAGCGGCCCGCTCAAGAGAAAGCGGAGCCCTGTATGATAAGTCAAGACAAGGACTCAGAAGAATATCAACAAAAAAGAAGAAGGAATACGCGAGAGAATTGACACTTATGCCGAAACCATTTGTGGCTGCTTCACCACCTTGCGGAAGCGGGCAGCCTTCGCGGCTGCCTCGTCCCGCCTGGTCGCCGCCGCCGCGCTCTTGGGCTTCTTTGGCCGACTACGGAACATGGTTGGCGCGGCCCAGCGCTTCTGCGCGCCGCCTCGGACAGCCTGCGCGGCAGATGAACCCGCGCCATGATCGGACGCCGGCTGGCCGCGCGGGACGACTTCTGCCTCTTCATCATCCGGCCAATCGTCGAAGCTGGCTCCAAGCCCGGAGCCGCCTGCCTCGCCGTCTCCCCGCACGGTGTCGTCGTCCAGAGCGGCCGCCCCCATGTCGGGGTCGTCCAAGTCGTGCGTCGTCCGGTCGGGAAGATATTGGCGCTCCATCCCTGCTGCCCCGGCTGTCGGTCTAAGGAGGGGGCTCTGTCAAGACAAACCGACTGGTCAGAGTTGGCCAAGAGAAACTCGGTGACGAAAGTAAAGAAGAGAAGAAAAAGAAAGGTTACCATAGGCGGGGGATTGGCACGGGAGTACGGCTTGTTGCCAAACTGCCACTCGTCGGTGAGCTTGCAGTTCGCAAGGTAGTTCACCATGAGAGCTACCTCGGCATGAGGCATCTCCTTGGTACACAGCTGACTCGGATCGAGTTGGCCGCTCATTTGACAAATCATATGAGGGCGGCCTTGGAGCGGGAGCACCCGGCGCACCACGAAGGCGGCCACCAGGTCGGGCCTGGTTAGGCCCTCCAATTGGACCATTACCCGGAGTCGCGCGACGGCGGCGGCTCCAGCAGGTGACAGCGTTCTGGCCCGATAGGACCACTGGGGCCGCCTCTGTAACAGTCCCAAAATTGGGTTATCAATTTTTGTGGTGTTATTCTCTCCTCGCACTCATTTTCAAAATTTTCTCCTGAGTTTGCTGGATGACCCTGAGAAAATTTTGTCATTTCCAACCTTTCAAAATCCTGCTCATGTCTTTTTCAATGGGCAAGACCACATTTGCATCAGCTCAATTCCTCTTAAACCCTAATTCCAAATTTCTGGAATTTGGATAGGTCCTTTGTGCTTACAAAGGGGCCATCATTTTCCTTGATCTGTTGATCCTCCCAATTGATCCCAGAGATCGTCCTATCTTTCTTAACCTTGGATATGCAAAAATATTGCTAAGTCCAATGCAATATTTTTGAATTATGATTTATTCCTTTTCTTGCCGAGCGTGAGTGACCGGAGGGCCTATCGCCGATGGTTTCTGGGATGTATGGGAAGGACCCCCTTATCACACACACTAACTTGGTGACGGTTCAAAATGCTGTCGCGGAAAGGGGTTAAAAACCTTTTGTATAGCACCTCGCTATACCAGTGTACACAAAAGAGGAGAAGCAAGGTATTGGGTCTAGTTAAGGTTGCTATCTCAAAGGATCGACACATGGAAAAAGTGTTGCTCGTCGAGTCCCTAGGGTACAACCTCATGTCTGTCTCAATGCTTTGTGATCTTGATATGATTGTCATATTTGGTAAATATAGATGTATTGTGATAATGGAATCTGACAAGTAAAAATCCTTCAAAGGCTTTAGGAGAGGTGTTTTGTACATTGTAGATTTCTCTCTAGGTCCTCAACCGGCCACGCTTCTGAGTGCTGGCTGTGGCATCGATGACTTGACATGCTGGCATGAGGAATTTGAGCACACTCATCAATAAGAAGCATATCATTTTCTGCATGGGCGCCAAATTCGTCAAGGATCACCTTTGTGGTGCTTATGAGTCTGGAAAGGTGACCAGATCCAAGCTCTCCGCGAAGATGATCATGACCACTACTCGTCCCTTTGAACTACTTCATATGGATCTATTTGGACCCACTCATTATGCCACACTAACCAATGCAGCATCACTCTATGGATTCGTCATAGTTGATGATTATTCACGTTATACCAGGGTGCATATCATTACCTTCAAGACTGAAGTGCAGGGTGGCTTCAGACGGTTCACGAATCAGGCCATGACAAATTATTGTATCAAGACCAAGCACATTAGAAGCGACAACGGCACCGAGTTCAAGAACACCGGCCTTGATGACTATCTTGACGAACTTGGTATCACTATGAGCTATCTGCTCCATATACTCCTCAGCAGAATGGAGTTCCAGAATGCAAGAACATGACACTCATCGAGATGGCTTGCACTATGCTTGATGAATACAAAACTTCACGTCGATGGTGGCCTGAAGCAACTGATACTACTAGTCACATCATCAATCGGGTATATCTTCACAAATTCCTCAAGAAGACTTCATATGAGCTCCTCACCGACAAGAAACCCAATGTTAGTTATTTCAAAGTCTTCAGTTCTAAATGTTGGATTAGATATCCACACCACAATTCTAGATTGGCACCGAAAGCACATGAGGGTTTTATGCTTGGTTACGGAAAGGACTCGCTTGCCTGCTGAGTCTTCAACACCTACCACAACAAGGTTGTTGAAACTATAGATGTGTGGTTCAATGAAACTAAAGGCTCGCAAAGAGAGCTTGCCTCCTGTGCTAGATGAAATGCCTCCTGAGGAATCTATAAAGTTGATGGGCACTGGTGAAATTGTGCCCGGTGAAGAAATAGCTGAAGAAGAAGTGACCATTCCCCGTCGTGAATAAACTGCTGATCCAGAAGAAAATGACACTAACGAAAATACTCAACAACAACAAGTTCTTCGTCCAGCTCATCCCCGAGTGGCGAATGAAGTGCAGATGGAGAAGATCCTCGACAACATCAATGCACTTGGTCCCCATATTTGTTGAAGAGCTTCACATTTAGCTAACTTTTCTGGGCACTTTGCATTTGTCTCTATCACAGAGGCCACCAAAGTTGACGAAGCATTTCTAGATCCGGAATGGATTCAAGACATGCAAGAAGAATTGCAAAAATTCAAGATCAACGGAATTAGCTTGTGACACTACTAGAATTAGCTTATTTGCCATCTGCCCATTCTTTGCCGTCCGCTTGCTGACGGCAAAGAAGGTCTTTGCCGTCAGCCGAAAGAAAACGGACGACAAAGATGTGGCTAACAGCAAACAAAGTCTTTGCCATTAGTCAGTTCTTTGCCGTCCGCTGGCCGACGGCAAAGAATCTTTGTCGTCCGCTAGGAGACGGCAAAGAGGTGGGTGGGTCCAGTTATTGTTTAACCAACTCAAGCCCACTGGCCCCACCTCTTAGCCGTCCGCAAGCGGACGTCAAAGAAACTTTGCCGACCGTTGGCTGACGGCAAAGAGGCTCGTACGTTAACGGCCGTCCCGCCCCCCTCTCTTCTCTCCACTCTCCCGTTCCTCCCCACCCACATCCGCGCCGCCGCCGCCGACCCCGTCTGCCGTAGCCGACCTCCACCGCACCCCCGCTGCCCCTTCCACATCGCCCCCCCCCGCCCCCTCCCCTTCGTCGCCATCCCCCACCCACATCGGCCCACGCCGCCGCCGACGACCCCGTCCGGCGTAGCCGGCCGCCCCGCACCCCTCCCCGACCTCCACCGCGGCCCCGCCGCCTCTTCCACGCCGGGCAGCCGCGCGCGGCCGTCCCCGCCCCGTCGTCGTCCCCGCCCCGTCCCGCCGCTGCCGTCCGGCCTCCCCCTCCACCGTGTCGCCGCCTCTTCCAGCGGCCGCCGCAGTCGTCCGGCCTCCCCCTCCACCAGGTGAGCTCCTCCCTCCTTTTTTTAATTAGTTTCTTTTTGTTTCTTTTAGTTTAGTTTCTGTTTTAGTGATAGTTTTAGTTTAGTTTTAGTTTTAGTTTAGTTCTAGTTTAGTTTTAGTTTAGTTCTAGTTTAGTTTTAGTTTAGTTTATTTTAGATTAGTTTTAGTTTTAGTTTAGTTTATTTTAGATTAGTTTTAGTTTATTTTAGTTTAGTTTATTTTAGATTAGTTTTAGTTTTAGTTTAGAAAAGATGTAGAAGGAGGAGGGAGGAACATGAGGAGGGAGAAGAAGAAAGAAGAAAAGAAGAGGAAAAAGGAGAAGAAGAAGAAGAAGAAGAAGAAGAAAGAGGAGAGGAGGAGAATACGAAGAAGAAGAAGAAGAAGAAGAAGAAGAAGAAGAGGAGAGGAGGAGAAGAAGAAGAGAAGAAGAAAAGGAAAAAAGATACCCCGACCCCCGACACCCGATCGACACCCCGACACCTTGGCATGACACCCCGATCCCGACCTCCGACCTTCGACACCCTGACACCACACCCTGACCCCGACCCCGACCCCGACACCCCGACACCCTGACACCACACCCCGACCCCGACCCTGACCACCGACACCCCGACATCTGACACCCCGACCACCGACACCCTGACACCACACCCACCCTTACCCCGACCCCCGACACCCTGACACCACACCCCGACCCTGACACCCCGACCCCGACACGACACCCCGGCACGACACCCCGACCCCCGACCAACCGACACCCTGACACCACACCCCGCCACGACACCCCGACCCCGACACCCCGACACCCTGACACCACACCCCGACCCCATATATACACTACTAGGAAAAGGCCTGCTAGTGGCGCACCTGTTTTGGCTACTAATGGCGCACTACAGGTGCGCCACTAGCATCACGCCATTAGAATTTAATACTAATGGCACACCCCTGGTGCGCCATTAGTATCTGTATACTAATGGCGCACCAGGGAGTGCGCCATTACTATCTGACTTAGTAATGGCGCACCACATAGAAGTGCGCCATTACTAACATTTTTTTTCAAATTTTTTTTTTAGAATTTTTTTTTCAATTTTTTTATTTTTTTCTTAATCTCGGGTCACTATGGCTTAATCTCGGGTCAATATGCTTAATCTCAAGTCAAATCGCACTAAGTGGTCAAACTTACCGGAAGGTCACCCATCCTCACACTACTCCAGCCCAAGCAACGCTTAACTTCGCGGTTCTATCCAACCCTAGCACCACCTCACTTAACAGGCACTTGTTGATATATCTATCATATCAATCCTATTAAACCTTGTTGATGTCAAGGACTTTGTTCATGTTCATGAGTATGATGAAATTTTGAAAAATATTTCAAACTTCCCGGTCATATTACGTATCATTTTTTGAAAAAAAAATTCCAAAAAAAAGATTGAAACCAATTTTTTTCTGTTACTAGTGGCGCACCTAGCAAATGGTGCGCCACTAGTAAGTTTGAATTTTTTTCCATTTTTTGCCTCTAGATTTTAAAAGCCCCGTAACTTTTTTCTGTTAGGTTTTTGAGGCTTTTGAAAATGTTTAACGAGGATTTTAAAACCAAAATTTATCGGATGTAACTTTTTGAGTAGATGATTTTTCATATAAAAAACTTTTTAATTCGAGTTCGTATGCAAAAGTTATGCCCATTTTACAAATTCCAGAGAGATTTTGCAAATAAAGTCGAAATTCATATTTGTTAATTTTCCCAACAAGTAGACCACATATCACATGGGAAACTTATTTTCTTTTATTTTTTTGACATTTCCATCATTTTCTTTTTTCAAAAAAAAACTGAAAATGCGGTCCACGGGGGGGGGGTGCATTTGGTGGATTTTTTGGGCCAAGTTAGTAATGGCGCACCGTGGGATGGTGCGGCATTACTAGTTCAACTAGTAATGGCGCACCACACACACGGTGCGCCATTACTAGTTTTGAAAAAAAAAATTGAATTTTTTTTGAAAAAATTACTAGTGGCGCACCGTGGATGTGGTGCGCCATTACTAGTTTAACTAGTAATGGCGCACTATCCCCTGGTGCGCCATTACTAGTTTTGAAAAAAAAATAAAAAAAATTGTTACTAGTGGCGCACCGTGGATGTGGTGCACCATTAGTATTTGGACACTAATGGCGCACCAACACATGGTGCGCCATTAGTATATAGTAGTGGCGCACCACATGTGTGGTGCGCCATTAATGTCAATATTATCTATAGCCCTTTTCCTAGTAGTGATATTTGTGTAGACCGGGTGTATTTTTATTATGGTCATGATTATGATACACTTAAATTATATACATATTATTATGTTCATGTCAGGTATCCAAATTTTTTATGTTGTACTAATTTCGTTTACTTTTTGTCATTGCAGGTGTTGACAGGATGGTGGGCAAGGGTCCAGAGCGCCCCGATCCTCCTGCGAGCGCTACTGGGAGGGGTGGTTCCATTATTCTAGCCCAACCCCTCCGGAGAGCGCTGCTAGACAGTATGCAGACAACTGCGGCGGGCGCTTCTTCTTCGGCTGGGAGAGGTCAGGGGAGGACGAAGAAGCCTGCTAGAGGTGGACGTGGCAGCGGGAGAGGTAGGAAGGCTGTTACGCCTTCCTCGCCGCCACCCTCAGCTGATTCACCCAACCATAGGAGTGCTCCGTCTGACGTGGACCCGTCTCGGACTCCGATCCATGAGCCTCCGGTCACGGGGTCTTCGTCCCAGAAGACTCCGGTCACGGGGTCTTCGGCCCACGAGACTCTGGAGGCTAGTGGCTCGGAGGATGGTAGCGAAGACACCTTTTCAGAAGATAGCTACAGCGACGATGAGCTAGTTGAGAAGGGCAAGAAGGTCTACAAGCGTGGCTGTACAATTAAAGCTCCCGCCCGTGCCGACGACCCCCGACCAGAGGTGGTTGATTGTGCCTAAAGGGTTGAAGTAAGTGCATTTACTATTTTTTAACCTTTTGCCTTCATGTTCCTTCAAATTAATATCTAATGCGTTGGCTTTGTCATACTACAGGGGCTGGGTACACCCCCGTGGTTCCCGTAGGCCCAACCAGGTCCTTGGTGTGCTTTGCCGGCAGCACTTCCCTGGGTGGGTCACGTTGCCCGGTGAGGGTCAGGTTCCACATCTAGCACTGACCTGGGTGTTGTACTCAGTTGCCCCGGCCCCGTCGAAGGAGAGGGTCGACGGTGTCTTGTGCGAGACGGTGGCTGACATTGTGTTCCGTCGGTTTTGGGTAATTTCTCCTTTACGAAATTAAAAATCAACACTACCTAGTGATTGTAGTAATCAGTCTTGTCTTGTTTGATTGCAGACATTCTACAGGATTTCAGAGGGAGAGCAGGAGGCCGCGTGTATGGTTGTCGAAAACGAGTGCAAGCGCCTACTTCAGAACTTAAGGCACGAGGCTCGGGTGCAGGCCGTTCGAGACTACTAAGCCTCGAAGGGTATTAGGAGGGGCAAGCAGAAGTGTCGCGACAAGTTTCTGAGTAAGGAGAAGTACATGCAGGTAATTACCTATTCTTAAGGCCTTGAACTTAGTTTTCTTGATTTGATTCATAGGCGTAGCGCTGAAATTTCTATTGACTCACTTAGGTGCCCCCGAGATGGTGTGTGGATAAGATGGACTGTTGGGAGGCGTTGGTGGATGCGTGGTGCTCTCACCAATGGAAAGTCAAACACCAAAGGCCCAAGGATAAGCGCGACCAAATGGAAGGTGTGCCACACCATCAAGGGAACTCCAACCTGTTTGAGTACGGGGATAACTGGGTATGTGTTTTGCTACATGATTCATGCAATTCATTCTTCATGCTAGAATTTATCCCTTCCAAATGACATAATTAGCATACTTTGGTCAAGATAGCTCTATAAAATGACTTAATATGCTATAGTTAGCTCTAAAATGACATAATAACCTTGGATAGCTCCAAAATGACATAATTAGCATACTCTGGTCAAAATGGCATAATAATCTTGTTTACCTCGAAAATGACCTAAACTTAGCTTATTTTCCTCGAAAATGACATAATAACCTTTCTTAGCTCCAAAATGACCTATTTACATAGCAATATCATTCTTCATACTAGCTTGAGCCCTTAACTAATATTATGTTCCTCTCTCTCAGGCGCACCACCACAAGAAGCCTGTGTCAGGTCTGTTGGACCTCTATGGCATGGCCCATATGGCCCCATACAAGAAGGCCAAGCCATTCACGGAGTCTGACCTAGATGATCCAGAGAGCTTCACCAACAAGACCTCCTACCACAAGCTTGTGAAGTATAGACATGAGGGGAAGGCGTGGAAAGGGGAGGACTTTAGCCCGAGCTAGTATCCTTTTGATACAGAGCTGGTGATGATATCTGGTGGTGGGAGGTCCCATGGCTCTCTAGCCATTGGTGATGGACGTTGTCCTAAGACTCTAACACAGATCAAGAAGCGCCTGAGTAGCTCTGATGCTGAGATAACGCCTCATGCACGGCCCGTGGAGATCGCCATGGTGGTTAGTTATACGGACTCTCTCACCTTTCCTCCATTACATTGTGTGTGCGTCTGTCGATGATTACAATGCTAATGAGGAGTGGTGTGTTGCAGGCTATTGTTAAGAAAGAGAGATTGAAGATGAAGGAGCTTGTGGAGGAGGCAAAAAGGAAGACACAAAGGGAGGCGGCGGAGAGGGAGAGGGAGATGGAGGAGAGGACGGCTAAGCTGTTGGAGGAGGAGAGGAACCGGAACGACAACGCTAACCAGGCCCTATACAAGCTCATCGTGGTATGTTTCTCATGCATATTAGCCCAATCATGCACGTAATGTTCACATTACTATCTAATATGACTGACTCATGAGAACCAAATGTGCAGACCATTTGCGAGAAAAACGGTCAGGCCCGTCCGCCGATGCCCCAGATTGCTCCGGCGACCACGGTGAGTTTGATTTGAATGGTCGTTGCTTACTACATACTATTCACATTTTAGTTTGCGAACTTGCTAACGAGACATTATTGGAAATGATCTTTGGTGCAGCATGGCTCCCGACAAGCATCGAGCACTCCTGCTGCCAATGCCGGAACCCCGACCGGTCCTTCACCTCCGTCTGGCACTGGCGCAGCCCCGACCATTCCTACACCTCCGTGATAACGGTATTTTTCTTCTTATTTAGCGTGCTTAGTGCATTTATGACATAATTTAGCCTATTTAGTCCGCAAATGACATAATAAGAAGATCTTCTTCTCCTTCTTCTTCTTCTTCTTCTTCTTCTTCTTCTTCTTCTTCTTCTTCTTCTTCTTCTTCTTCTTCCTCTTCTTCTCCTTCTTCTTCTTCTTCTTCTTCTTCTTCTAGTTTTCTTCTTCTCCTTATTCGTCTCCAAAATGAAGTTAGCTCTAAGTTATATCAAAAATGGCATAATATGCTTAGTTAGGTCAAAAATGGCATAATTAGCTAGGTAAGCTCAAAAATGGCATTTTTCTTCTTATTTAGCCTATTTAGTCCATTTATGACATAATTTAGCCTATTTAGTCCACAAAAGACATAATAAGATGAAGAAAATCAAGGAAGAGGAAGAAAAGAAGAAGAAGAAGAAGAAATTGTTCTTCTTCTAGTCTTCTTCTTCTTCTTCTTCTTCTTCTAGCCTTCTTCTTCTTCTTCTAGTTTTCTTCTTCTTCTTCTCCAAAATGAAGTAAGCTCTAAGTTTTATCTCATAATATGCTTAGTTATGTCAAAAATGGCATAATTAGCTAGGTAAGCTCAAAAATGGTATTTTTTTTCTTATTTAGTCCATTTATGACATAATTTAGCCTATTTAGTCAACAAATGAGATAATAAGATGAAGAAAATCCAGGAAGAGGAAGAAAAGAAGGAATAGGAAGAAAAGAAGAAGAAGAAAAAGAAGAAGAAGAAGAAAAGAAGAAGAAGAAGTTCTTCTTCTAGTCTTCTTCTTCTTCTTGTTCTTCTTCTTCTTCTTCTTCTAGTTTTCTTCTTCTTCTCCAAAATGAAGTTAGCTCTAAGTTATATCAAAAATGGCATAATATGCTTAGTTCACTCAAAAATTGCACAATTAGCTAGGTTAGCTCCATTTTACCTAAGTGTGCTTACTTCTTCTTCTTCATTTTCTTCTTCTTCTTCTGATTCAAGTCTTCTTCTTCTAACTTTCTTGTTTCGCATTTTGAAGATTTAATTCACTATATGGAAGCTTGCATGGATGGAGTGTTTGTTTCCCTTTTTTCGTTTGTACCGATGAAAAATGTGGAACTTGTTATATGGATGCGTGGAACAATGTGTTGGATGAACATTGTGATGTTACTGTAATATGTATGGATGGAACTTTGTTTCTTATTATGTATGTATGTTGTCATGGATGGAGCTATGTGTTGGATACATCATATGTCTGCTGTGCATGTGAAAAAAATATATATGTATATCTGTGTGTGAATTCCTGTGAAATTAAATGGATTCAAATATAAACACAGGATATGTAGCCTGTTTGCCGTCGGCTAGCAGACGGCAAAGAGCTTCGTCGTCTGCTAGAAGACGGCAAAGATGACACGTGGCAGCTACCTGTAAAACCTGGGAACATTGGCTGCCTATTTTGTCACTTTGCCGTCTGCCAGCGGACGACAAAGATTCAAATCACTTTGCCGTCTGGTAGCGGACGTCATAGCTGGCCACATGGCAGCTTCCAAGTATTGCCTAGCTGAGCTCTTCGCCATCAGTCAGCAGACGACAAAGAGCTTTGACGCTTTGACGTCCGCTGGCAGACGGCAAAGAGCGCCGTTAACCCCCTAATAGCTCTCACGCCACCGCACTGCCGTCCGCTGTCTATGCCATCTGCTGGCCTCGAATGGCGGACGGCAAAATCCTTTGCCGTCCGTTTCCAGGAAGCGGACGGCAAAGAAGGCCTTTGCTGGCACATTTTCAGGTGGATAGTTTGCCGTCTGCTGGCGGACGGGAAAGAAGTTTGCCGTCCGTGCTCCATGCCTTTGCCGTCCGCCCTGGCGGACGGCAAAGAAGCTGATTCCAGTAGTGTGAATCACCCTCATCCACGCAAGCACAATATCATCGGCACTAAGTGGATCTACCATAACAAGTAAGATGAAAATGGCCAAGCGATGAGGAATAAGGCCCGTCTTGTAGCACAAGGCTACACACAGGTTGAGGGTATTGATTTTAGTGAAACATTTGTAGCTATTTCTAGGCTTGAAGCTACTCGTATATTGCTTGCATATGCTAACCATCACAATATTCTCTTATATCAATTGGATGTGAGAAGTGCATTCCTCAATGGTAAGCTTGAGGAAGAAGCATATGTTGCTCAACGTCCAGGTTTTGAGGATCCAAAGCATCCTTACAAAGTCATCGAAGTGAAAAAGGCCCTCTATGGCCTCAAGCAAACCCCACGGGCTTCGTATGACACTCTGAAGGAATTCCTGAAGAAAAAGGGATTCAAACCCGGTTCACTTGACCCTACTCATTTCAAAAAGTCTTATGATGGTCAACTGTTCATATGCCAAATATATGTTGATGATATTATCTTTGGTTGCACTAACAAGCGTTTCAGTGACGAATATGCATACATGATGCATGAAGAATATCAAATGTCTATGATGGGAGAATTGAAAGTCTTCCTTTGTCTTCAAATTCGTCAACAACCAAATGGCATCTTCACTTCTCAAGAGAAATACCTCAAAGATTGACTGAAGAAATTCATCATGCAGGACTGCAACGGCCTCAAAATACCAATATATGCCTACAAATGGTCAACTATGCACTAACAAAAATGGTAAAGATTCTGATCAAAGGTATATCGCTCCATCATTGGTTCGCTTCTTTACCTATGTGCATCTAGGCCAGATATTATGCTTAGTGTTTGCATGTGTGCCTGATTTCAAGCAACACCGAGAGAATCACACCATCAGGCTGTCAAACAAATTCTTTGATATTTATTTCATACACCAATGTTTGGATTATGGTAACCCAAGGGCTCATCTTTTGATCTAGCTAGATTTTCTAATTTTGATTATGCTGGAGATTGTGTGGGTCCTAAGTCTACATCAGGCACATGTCATTACCTTGGACGATGTCTTAATTGTTGGTCCTCAAAGAAGAAGAACAACGTCGCTCTTTCCACAGTTGGGGATGAATACATTGCCGCTGCTGCCTGCTGCTCACAGTTGCTATGGATGAAGCAAACCCTGAAGGACCATGGCGTCAACGTGAAGAAATTCCCTCTCTACTGCGACAATGAGAGTGCTATAAAGATTGCCACAACCATGTGCAACACTCCAACACTACAAAAAAGACACATCCGTGACATTATGGCCAGAACAAGAAGTTTTTCTGTCATGATTATGAAACTTCTATGACGATAATTTTGACAAAAACACGTATCGTCATAGATGTGGTGGGATCCTACTTCTATGACAAAAAATCATGATAGAAAATGGGTTTTTCGTCCTGGGCGCGCTGGCCGGGGACGCAGTCGCATGCCATTCTTTGGGTCGTCCATAACATAAAAAGCATGGTAGAAGTGAGGGCATGGAAATTTTCACGGAGTTCCCGATTACTGTGGGTGGTCGGGGTGGAGCGATGCAGTGTGGTTTGCACGTTTCTCTCTCGTACGCGCGCGTGGTGCAAGTTGTGTTCGCTATAACTAAACCCGAGCAAGAGGCCTTCGCTTACTGAACCCGAGCGATCACACTGCTATGTACTGAAGCCGATCGATCGATCCCTTCACTGCTAACTGAACCTCACTAACACATTCGCTACTAATTGAACCCGTCCGATCGCTGCTGCGGCTTACTCAAGCCGATCAAACCCCCGTGCGAGACGTAGCTAGCCAGTTCGGTTGCCTTTGGATGAACAATACCCATTGCTGTCATGCGCGTGATACATAGGACGAGTCGAGATGTGGTGAGTCCAGCCGGTTGGTTGGCTGTGAATTTTACAATTCCCAATGGGGGTTGGATGTACAGGACCCCGGCTCTGTATAGGCGGTTGCCGCTGGATGAATAGGACCCCGTGGTAGTAGGCGGTTGCCGCTGGATGAATAGGACCCCGTGGTAGTAGGCGGTTGCCGCTGGATGAATAGGACCCCGTGGTAGTAGGCGGTTGCCGCTGGATGAACATGACCCTGAGGAGGCTGCCACACACCCCAACTGGTTGGGGTGGATGAATAGGACCCCGTGGAGGCTGGTTGAACAGTAGCCGGTGGAGGCTGGATGAACAGTAGCTGTGGACGAACAGTGGCTGGTGGAGGTTGGAGGAAGTCGCACTTGATGAACAGTAGCAGGTGGAGGCTGGAGGAAGTCGACGGTCGATGAACAGTAGCAGGTGGAGGCTGGAGTAATTAGACGATGGATGAACAGTAGCCCACTGAGTTCTGTTTTGTGGTACGCCGGCCACATCCCTCCCGATGAACAGAACCCTGTTCCGACCATAGATGCTAGAAGAGAAGTCCGTTTCCTCCGTTTTATGGTACGCCAGACCCCTCCCGATCATGAGGACCCCGTTTCGACCATAGGCGGTTGGAGAGAAGTCTATTTCCTTCGTTTTGCGGTACGCCACACCCCTCCCGATGAACAGGATCCCGTTTCGACCATAGGCAATCAAGCAGAAGTCCGTTTCCTCCATTCTATGGTATGCCAGGCCCCGAGTCGATGAACTGAAACCCATTTCGGCTCTTCCGTCCAAGCCGATTGGCTCGCGATGAATATGACGCATTCTGACCTAATCGGTTGCCTCCCGATGAACACGACGTTGTTTCCTCCGTTCTGACCCAGTCCGCTGGCCGCCGATGAACAGGACGCCATCGCTGTATGCATTTGAGACCTCGCCCGTATGTACGTACTTAGCCGTATTTACTTTCTTCCAGTGTGCCTGTACGTACGTGTACACCATATAGACGGGACTGCGTGACATGCTATGTCGGTGGTTCTACTACGACAAGTGCCGCTCCTTACCCGGCCATGGTTCATCGCTGCAGAGAGACCGATCAACCGCTAAGTACGTACACGTTCGCGACCAGATAGATAACGCTACATACGCTTCGACCTGGTGGGTCCCAGCTGCCAGGGGGTAAGGAGGCATTTCCTTCCGTGCGAATATGTAGCTAGTGGGTCCCAGCTGTCAGGGGGAATGTTTTTTTGCGAAATACAGAGGCCCTTCGAGTGGGTCCCTGCTGTCAGTGGAGGAATCATTATTTTGTGCATAATAAGGAGGTACTTCATTGCATGCGGCCGTGGTCCCAACTGTCAGCCTCTGCACATATAGTCCTCTTCAGATGGATGTCGTTAGTTGACCATGTTGACCACGCTGCACCGAGAGCACCAAGGCAGTGGACGTCAGCGATGCCTAGGAAGGGAACGACATGGAGAGGGGGAAGACTAGGCAGTTATTTCCCACATGGTGGGAGTACGAGGGTTTACTGGTTCGTATGCCATTGTTAGAGAATATCAAGAGGTGTGGGTGAGTAGAGGAATGGCCAGGCTAGCGATGGGATTAGGGGGCGGTGAGGCCTGCGTGGCAGCACAGCCGGCCACGGAAGGCAGTTGCAGGCGGTATGACTGGCGCTGGTTTGGGCGGCTGGAGCAAGAAGACCAGAGGTTGAAGAAGTAGCACAGCCGTTCGATTAACACCCTACGGTCACTGCAGCTAGAATTGTTTATATTAACTAAGTTGACAAAGCCCTACGTCCACATATACTTAGTAGGCCCACAAGTCAGCCTCCAAATCTGGTGGGTCCCAACTAGCAGGGGGTGTAATCATTTTTTGCGCATAATAAGGAGGCACTTCCTTGCGTGCGAAGATATAGCTGGTGGGTCCTAAGTATCAGCTGACGTCTACTACGCAACCTTCTTCTTGTAGACGTTGTTGGGCCTCCAAGTGCAGAGGTTTGTAGGACAGTAGAAAATTTCCCTCAAGTGGATGACCTACAGTTTATCAATCCGTGGGAGGCATAGGATTAAGATGGTCTGTCTCAAGAAACCCTGCAACCAAATAACAAAGAGTCTCTGGTGTCCCCAACACACCCAATACAATGGTAAATTGTATAGGTGCACTAGTTCGGCGAAGAGATGGTGATACAAGTGCAATATGGATGGTAGATATGGGTATTTGTAATCTGAAATTATAAAAAACAGCAAGGTAACAAGCGATAAAAGTGAGCGTAAACGGTATTGCAATGTGTTGAAACAAGGCCTAGGGTTCGTACTTTCACTAGTGCAAGTTCACTCAACAATAATAACATAATTGGATCATATAACTATCCCTCAACATGCAACAAAGAGTCACTCCAAAGTCACTAATAGGAGAGAACAAACGAAGAGATTATTGTAGGGTACGAAACCACCTCAAAGTTATCCTTTCTGATCGATCTATTCAAGAGTCCATAGTAAAATTACACGAAGCTATTCTTTCCATTCGATCTATCATAGAGTTCATACTAGAATAACACCTTAAGATACAAATCAAACAAAAACCTAATGTCACCTAGATACTCCAATGTCACATCAAGTATCCGTGGGTATGATTATACGATATGCATCACACAATCTCATATTCATCTATTCAACCAACACAAAGAACTTCAAAGAGTGCCCCAAAGTTTCTACCGGAGAGTCAAGACGAAAACGTGTGCCAACCCCTATGCATAAGTTCACAAGGTCACTGAACCCGCAAGTTGATCACCAAAACATACATCAAGTAGATCACGTGAATATCCCATTGTACCACAGATAAGAACATGCAAGACATACATCAAGTGTTCTCAAATCCTTACAGACTCAATCCGATAAGATAACTTTAAAGGGAAAACTTGATCCATTACAAGAGAGTAGAGGGGGAGAAATATCATAAGATCCAACTATAATAGCAAAGCTCGCGATACATCAAGATCGTGCCAAATCAAGAACACGAGAGAGAGAGATCAAACACATAGCTACAGGTACATACCCTCAGCCCCGAGGGTGAACTACTCCCTCCTCGTCATGATGAAGATGGCCACCGGTGAGGGTTCCCCCCTCTGGCAGGGTGCCAGAACAGGGTCTCGATTGGTTTTTGGTGGCTACAGAGGCTTGCGGCGGTGGAACTCCTGATCTAGGTTATGTTCTGGAAGTTTGGGTATATATAAGAGGTTTTGGCGTCGGGGACAAGTCAGGGGGGTCTCCGAGGCGGCCACGAGCTAGGGGCGCGCCCCCACCCTCGTGGGTGCCTTGGGACTCTTCTGGCCCATCTCCGATACTCCGTGGGCTTCTTCTGGTCCAAAAAATAATCTCCGTCAATTTTCAGGTCAATTGGACTCCGTTTGGTTTTCCTTTTCTGCGATACTCAAAAACAAGGAAAAAACAGAAACTGGCACTGGCTCTAGGTTAATAGGTTAGTCCCAAAAATCATATAAAATAGCATATAAATGCATATAAAACATCATAGATGGACAACATAATAGCATGGAACAATTAAAAATTATAAATACGTTGGAGACGTATAATCAGCGAGGGAACATTTTTTCGTGAAATAAAGAGGCCTTACGGTGGGTCCCTGCTGTCAGGTGGAGGATTCAATATTTTGCGTGTAATAGGGAGGCACTTCCTTGT
This sequence comes from Aegilops tauschii subsp. strangulata, assembly GCF_002575655.3. Classification (NCBI taxonomy): domain Eukaryota; kingdom Viridiplantae; phylum Streptophyta; class Magnoliopsida; order Poales; family Poaceae; genus Aegilops; species Aegilops tauschii. The sequence continues at coordinate 99,105,717 of NC_053041.3, read as the reverse complement.
ACATGGACGTGGACCCAATTGTAAGCCTCTCCATTCACTGGTGCACGTCGGTCCTAAAGAAACGGTTTAAAACCCCTTTCCGCGACGGCATTTGGAACCGTCACCAAGTGAGTGTGGGCGATAGGGGGAGTCCTTCCCACACGACCCAGAAACCGTCGGGGATAGTGCCCCTACAGTACTCCTACTCGTTTCTGCTTGCATTGCCATCGTAGTCGGTATTCTGTGGTGCTACGTTTACTATGCGCGGCCCATCACAAACGGTTCACTATTATAGAACGTGTATGATGCGCGGCCCATCACAAACGGTTCACCGTTAAGAAGATTAGCTAATCGTCGTACGAGTGGCGAACAGGATTACGAAACATCGGACCGTCGTAACATCGTCGTACACGACAACTATCGCACACGCTATTCTATGGTGCAACATTTACGATGCATACTTCATCAGAAACAGTTCATGGTTGCGAATCATGTACGATAAGGCAACTAACACAAACGTTTAGTTTGCCCGCACTGTTTGTTATATTGTCTGACAACGCACACGCTTTGCAAACGGCAACTGTGTGCATGCTTGCACACGTTTCCTCTCTATGAACCGTCTTGGATTATGGTGCATGTCGCAAACGTTTGTGTTTTACCAACCGTGTGTGCCGTAACAACCTGGAGAGCGTAATTTCACCGTAATTTAATTGTTGCTTTTCCAAATTTTACCGGATTTGGATTTGAATTTGAATTTATGCTACAGCTTTATTCATACCCATCAGGTTCAAACAACCAATGCATTATTCGATTCATAGGTACATATGTTCAAGAATTACATAATAACCAAATAAAGAATGATGAACCACAGTTGTATACTTGTACTATTAAAGACGGTAAAGAAAGAGGCGAAATATATTCTGGTTGCTGAACAAGGTGAAGCGGAATGCCCATATTGTGCCCTCCTCCATGCAGAAGGCACGCACGACTCTAGTCCAACCCCTTGTGATGGCCGACCGCCCCTCCTTCATGGTCTTCATGAAAACATCTAGATAATCATCGTGTTCTGGTAGAAATACTTTAAACTTTGCATGCCCACCAATCATGTAGTTTGAGAGGTAATCTTGAGTAAACTGCTTTGGCAACCATTGCAAATGAATAAGATTTCAGACATTGTCATCTAACACAACTCATTATGGGCAGTAAAAAGGAGGTTGTAGAGTTCTTACATACCATCCTGCAGTTCGCTATTGTCTTGGATAAAGTGTAAACAAATAGTTTAATTGCCATCTTTGGACCCATTTTACTAACAATCTTTATCAGCTTCCTCACTTGATGCTTGTTCATCGATATCTCATTGCCCCATATGCAGAAAGGGTCGAAACGCGGATCTTTACCCATGACATATGTACGTAAAAGCACCAAGTTAATATTAGAAGCTAAACAGTAATGGCACAATGATGTAGTACAACACTCTTTTATAATATGTCTATATACATCCGTATGTGGTAGTCCAGTTGAAATCTCTAAAAAGACAAATATTTAGGAACGGAGGGAGTATCTTATAACATCCAGTATACTCACATATTAGATGAATTAACATCTTATATTATGGGCCGGAAGGAGTTTAGTTCGTTCTTAAAAATTAACTGCTATTGTATCCATGAGTTACAGTTAGTTTGAGCTGGTTCGGGCTCAAATAGCCCTAAAGTATATCTAAACATGAGGGCTAGTTTGAGCTAGTTGCATGTATAACCCACCCAAAAAAACTAGTATCCAACCCAAGAGGTGCTAATTGGAGCTAGTTCTCCTAGTCCATTTATTGTCAATCTAACCCTGCCATCCAAACAACTCTTAGTTAGTTCAGGGTTAGTAATGAGCTAGAAACTAACTCTAACCTCTAGCTAAGTTGAGTATCCAAATAGGGCTGTGTTGTTGCTGTTGCTGCTGCTGCTCTTCTACGTATATCTAGCCATCATTAGAACATTAATGTAACACTCTTGTTGCTATGTTGCCTAGGATTGCATATTTAGACATTAAGTATAGTGCATGTTGCTATGTAGCCTCAGATATATTACATATGGCCCTAGTTAACCTAAGGAAAAATGGGTTGGAGACATATTCAGTTAAATGTTCGATTCACCGATTAGTCCCTTATCAGCCGCCGGCCTATATGGTACCAGCTATGGATATCCTGAACAGTGAGCAGATATAAGCCATGGGATGAAACTAACCTCGATGGAAAACAATAGTCGTTCCCAAAATTGTCCTGTGTAGGTACATCAAGAAGCATATTAAGAACGACAGGCTAAACATTAACCAAAATTACACATGGCAGACAAAATAATCTACAAAAGATAGCTTCAGTGTGTAGGTTTAAGCATGCTAGTAAAGCAAAACAAGTGGAAAAGTGTGCTAACTGCAACAGGCCTAACATTTAACAACAAGCAAACATGGTCATTCAAACTGGTATTGTGCCGGTCTAAGTATACTGGTTGTGGTTAAATAAAAATGGAAAGGCGTGTTAACTACAAGATGCTGCAACAAAATGTAGTCATTCATAGTGGTATTGTTGAAACTGGTACTGATGAAATTGAACTGCACAGTTCATACTTGCCCATATAGAACATCACATTGTGAATAACTGGAATAAACAAGGCATACTACGAACAACCAAAGATAGTATTTGAAACTGAACATATGCTAACTACAAACAGCCGAACAATCAAAAAACTTTAAAAGAGGCATATGCTAGCTATAATAGGCTTAACAGCAAGCAATTATATGCATTCCTATCGGTATGTTTAAAACTGGATTGATGAAATGTACTGCACAATAAATAATTGCACATATAGAGGATCACATTGTGAACAACTGAAATAAACAAATCATGAGTTTCCTCACTTGTCACAGATGGGCTCGTTCCCGTGGGAAGAGCACGGACCCTGGATGCGCTCCATGTTGTCGCAGATGGGATCCTTCCCCTTGGAAGAGCACAGCTGTAGGGTGCTCTCCCTGATGTCGTAGACGGGTGCTTTCCCCTTGGAAGAGCAAATGGGCTCTTTCCCCTTGGAAGAGCCCGAGAGGTTGCCCTCTTCGTGGTCGCTGTTGATGAGGTCTGACTTGGAAGCTGTGGATCCCAAGCCAGCGTCGCAGAACGTGTCCTTCAGAAATGAGAAAAGGGGCTCGATGGCCATGTAGAATGGCAAATTGCTGACAGCGAGCCAGAGGAGATCAGCGGCGGGGCCATGGATGAGATCCACGGAGGTTCAACCCGAGGGGTTGAGGGTGGGCCAATTAACCTGTGACATAGCCCGCCTCAGGGCGTCGCTGTCGATGACCTCGATGTCGTAGCCAGCGGACGAGACATACCTGCATACTCTACCCCGCTGCTTGAGTGCCCGCTGCGAGTAATGGTCTTCAGCTTCCTCGACGACGTCGGGCGAAGAGACCGCTATACACCTCTTTTGGGCCAGTCACTCCTCGAGATCCACGGGAAGCGTAGCCGGGCTTAGGCTGCGACGCTCTGGAGTGGGGGATGGGGATGGGGATCTGTGGGAAAGGGGGCATTTGGCAGGTGTCATCTAAGAAACTTAGGGCTGCCTGGGTATGGAGATCGGTGGGTAAGCTGCACGGGCAAACTGGCAGATGTTGACAATGTAGGCCTTGCGGCGGCGGCGGGGACTTTGCTAGGGTTTTGAGCGAGGGAGGGGGGTGTGTGTGTGTGTGCGCGCGCGCACGCCCAAGGAGGTTTTGGTGTGTGTGTGTGTGGAGGGGGGGGCGGGGTGTTTGAGGAAATGACGCGGGTACTGAAAATTTTACTACGCGGGAGTGAAATGCCGGGCTATTGAAAATTTTGATGATAGTGCATCGCACATGGTCCAGAGATAACAACCGTGTGTTATGAGAAATAAAAACCCTCGAGGCGGGCAGATATTTTCGATGCAGGCGGGATCGGGAACAAGAAACATCACACACGGTCCGGAGATAACAACCGTGTGTTATGAAACAGAAAAACCCTCCAAGCGGACAGATATTTTTGAGTCGGGGAGCCTCGTGGAGCCCAATGTACTTTGCAGATGTGTGTGTGACAGGTGCACCGGCGTGGCACACGGTTAGTTTGAGTGAACCGTGTTTGTTGCGTCATCCGACTTTTCTAATGTTCATAAATTTGGCGAAAAATGACGCGGGAGAGGGTCAGAACACGAACACACTTGCATGTGGACCAAATTTATGTATCAAAAGGGTGGTTTGATTTTCAAATACCAAATGCAACTTCGACGTGGTACCTCTCTCGCAAAGCGCATGGTATTGCTTGCTCCCACCCTCTCGTGTCAGCACGAAGGGAATCCTAAGCTATGAATGCATGCCCCCTCCCCCTCAACCGAGGTTCACCTAGCAAAGTGCGAATTAGCTAGCTGCCCCCGTCCTCCCTTGTGTCAGCATGAAGGGAATTCTAAGCTATATATGAATGCATGCCCCCTCCCCCTCAACCGAGGTTCACCTAGCAAAGTGCAAAGTAGCTAGCAGCCCCCATCCTCCCTCATGTCGGCACGAAGGGAATCCTAAGCTATATATGAATGAATGCCCCCGCCCCAACCGAGGTTCACCGTAGCAAAGTGCGAAGTAGCTAGCAGCCCCCCTCCCTCATGTCGGCATGAAGGGAATCCTAAGCTATGAATGCATGCCCCCCAACCAAGGTTCACCTAGCAAAGTGTGAAGTAGAGCTAGCAGCCCCCCTCCCTCGTGTCAGCACGAAGGGATTCCTAAGCTATGAATACATGCCCCCCCCAACCGAGGTTCACCTAGCAAAGTGCGAAGTAGCTAGCAGCCCCCCTCCCTCGTGTCGACACGAAGGGAATCCTAGCTAAGCTATGAATGCATGCCTCCCCCCAACCGAGGTTCACCCTAGCAAAGTGTGAAGTAGCTAGGAGTCACCCCTCCCTCGTGTCGGCACGAAGGGAATCCTAAGATATAAATGCACATGCCCCCCCCCAACCGAGGTTCACCTAGCAAAGTGCGAAGTAGCTAGCAGGCCCCCCCCTCGTATCGGCACGAAGGGAATCCTAAGCTATGGGCATGCCCCCTCCCCCCAACCGAGGTTCACGTAGCAATGTGCGAAGGAGCTAGCAGCCCCCCACCCCCCTCGTGTCACCATGTAGGGAATCCTCATTAAGCTATGAATGCATGCCCCCCCCCCAACCGAGGTTCACCTAGCAAAGTGCAATGTAGCACCCCCCCCACATACACACACTTTCAGTCGGCAGGCCAGAGAGGCACATATCTCACCAAGATGGATTGTAAAACGGACCAAGAATAATCCACCTTGGTCATACAACCTCTCTCTTGTTGTTGGTCAAAGTGATGTCCGTACATGCGACCTCGGAGATGGCCTAGCTCGCCAATAATCACACAAGTAGCTAGTCCCCAAACACAACCACTTCATGCGTGTGGCCCAAACATATGTATGGAGAGGTGTGTTTTTGAGTAAAAATGAACAACTTTGATGTGCCGCCGTGATTTCGAACTAGAAACCCCACACTGAGTGAGGGTTAGGTTGACGATGCATATGTATGTTATACCACACTTCAAGCCAACAACGGGGATTCATATATGCATGCATGCGTGCATAGTATATGCGCTCAAACTTAATTAGGTCTGAATCTCACCATGACCTATACTACGATAACACTAACAAAATGAAGAATCCGCCATGGTAACCTATCTTGTTTGTTCGTCAAGGTGATCATGGATGTCCACGCGGGCCCACAAATATATAGGCTTGTCGCCGGTAACCACGTGAGGGAGTGTATCATTCGAAGGCAACCACTACATGCATATGTATGGAGGTGATGCGTGCATGCATGTTTGAATACACAACATTGATCTGGCGCATGTGTCAAAAATCGTACACTAGCTCCCCACACAGAGCGAGATCCGTTCATGATGGTGTCGTTGTACTAGCCACTTCGACTCGATCGGAGGGATTCATGCATACACATGCATATGTGTGTGCTCAAAGTGTATCATGCATGTCAGCCCAGAGCAAAAACAATAATCCCCTTCTAAGTCAAATTAACCTCTCTTGTTGTCAGGCAAAAAGAAGTGATGGACCAAGCGGGCCCATAGACGGAAAGCATCGATATCGCTGATAACCGCTTAGGTGGGTGCGAGAGGACAACCACCACCGCTTTGCATGTGGGGCAAACATATATATGTTGAATACCCAAAATGCACAACTTTGATGTGCCACATGCCCCCAAAACCGTAAACCATGCACCCACAGAGAGCGAGGTTCATTGTCACGTCCCTAGCCTTGCTATGCACTTGGACTAGCTTGGTTGCGGCATCATGTCTAAATTTCATTTAAATCTGAATTGGGGATGAACAAACCCTAGCACCAAATTAAATCAAATAGGCTCAATTTAAATGATTTTCAAAGAATCCAAAGCGCCTTGAGAAAAGTTCATTATTTTTGGTTAAGGTGGATACCTCTGACAAAACTGATGCACATATTTTTAGGACATATCTGGAGTTTTGAATGAATTCATTAAGTATTTGAATTGGAGCAACTAAATGCTATGCATATTATTTATTGCTCTGATAATTCTGGAGTTATGTGTAGGGCCCTGTAATAATGCATCTAGCATCCACACTAATTTCCAGAAGCTGCAAAAATAATTTGGTTAGCAAACCAAATTCAAAAACAGTAGCAGAAATAGAAAACAGAAAACAAATGAATAAATGAGAGAGGAGAGAAAGACTTACCTGGCGCTTACCTGCAGCAGAGCCGGCCCAGCTCTTTTTCCTGGCCCAACCCACCACCGCAGCCTCCCTGTCGTCTTCCTCCTCGAGACAGTAGGACAGGGGCGTGTGCTCGCCGCGCGCTGGCACGCGCCGGCCACCTCCTGCTTCGCGGTGGCAGCCTCCTCGACATTCTCGCGACGCCACGGAGACGCCCCGAGACCTCTCTCTCCTCTCCCTCATTCGCTGCACTCTCTCCCGCTCTTCTGCCCTTCCCCGGCAGCCGGCCGAGAGCCACCGAGCTCGCTGCTGCCGCCTGCGTGGCCACCGGCCACCCCTCGGCCTAGAAGCCAGCGCAGAAGCTCCGTCTCGCCGCGCTGCTTCGCGCCACCGACTGAAGGGAGCCCGGGAGGTCGACAGCATCGCCACGAATGCCGTCTTCGCCGCCTACTGCCGCACCTCGCCGTCGTCAATTCACGGGCTCTAGTGCGTCCCCGACCTCATCGGCTACGCCATCGAGTTCACTGTGAGCTCCTTCCCGTTTCCCCTCCTTTGCTTTGCTCGTTCCCGTGCCATAGCACCCCCGCCCACGTGCCCGAGCAGCGCCGTCCGCCATGGCCGCCCAGCTCCCTTGCCCCGAGCCCCTCTGCCCGAACCCGTGGCACCAGATTGCTTCTGGTGGCCCGTGGGTGCCATCTACGCCACCAGCTCCTTCCCTACCTCCTTGCAGCCCCGCGCCCGCACCCGACCGAGCTCCGGCCATCGTCGTGGTCGATGCCGCGGTCGTCTCCGGCCGCCCCAGCACATGCCACTTCCACCATCTGAAGCGCCGCAGCAGCAGCTCCCCAACGCACCCAGCCGCGCAAGCTGCCGTGGCCGAAAACAGCCGGCCGGCGATCGCCGCCGTGCACTGCTTAGCGCCGGCGATTAGTCGCCGGCTAACCCTTCATTAGCTGCCTAACCATCTTGTTAACCACCCCTGACCCACAGACAGCCTGGCCCCACCTGTTCAATTAACCGGCTAAATAAATTAGTTAGAATTAGTCTAATTCCAGTGGACCCACGCGTCAGCATTGACCATGCTGACGTGGTTGTTGACTCGACCCTAGCTGTCTGTGACACTAACCTGTCTTGAGTCACTGACCAATGGGCCCCACTGGTCAGGTTTGACCTTGATCGGCCTGTTGACCCTGCTGACGTCACCCAGACGCAATGCTGATGCAGTAAATGATTTTCTGGTTTTAAAATAATCCAGGAAATTCCAGAAAATAGTATAAACTTCTAAAAATCATAGAAATTCAACCGTAAATCCAAATGAAATAATATATATATGAAAAATTATCAGAAAAAATGCAATCTATCCATATGTATCATTTTCATGCATGTGAAACTAAGTTATACCTTCTGTATAGGTGAAAGCATGATAATGGCATTTTAAATGCTAAATATGGAGTTTGCATATGAACCCTTAGTTCATATGGACTTCATATTGTTGCATTGCATTGATTGTCCCCTCTCAGTAGACGTTGCTTCGATGATGTGATCAATGACACCGATGAAGAGCTATACTATCTTCGGAAGTGTCGGGCAAGCAAAACCCCCTTGTTCATTCCGATACAATCCCACTCTCTCGCTCTTGCTCTCTTTTACTGCATTAGGACAACAACGTTTCAACTGTTACATGCTGCGATAGCTGAACCCCTTTCCTCTGCATGAGCTGTCATTGCCACGGTAAATAGATGAAACTCACTAGCATGGGTAGGAGTTGTTTGAGCCCTGATGTGCCTACTCATTCATGCTTGTTGTCATGCCTGCTACTGCTTAGAGTTGAGTCATGTCTGGTTCATCAGGGATGAATTGGAATGTGGTGCACATGTCCTACTGTTGAGAGCTAGGTGTGTGAACACGATTTGGTAAAGGTAGCGGTGAGAGGCCATGTAGGAGTACATGGTGGGTTCTCTCATTGAAACCGTCCTCAGGAACTGAGTTCTGTGTTTGTGATCCATGAACAGTTACTACCACACATTGGGTTCCGGTAACTCGGCCCCTCTCGGCTTATTAACCAACTCGATCTCTGTCCAGGAGTTGCAACTAGTTTCTCGTGTTTGGAGGTAGTGTTAGTAGTCTACCAAGTGGCACCCGGTACAGGTGGGCTTGGGACAGACTAGGCACAGCGGCACGGTGTACCAAGTGGTACCAGGATGGTGGGCTTGGGAACCCTGCTCACATCGTTCGGGGCCGTGAGCGACACCCCGGCCGGATCTCCTTGCGGATGGGACCCGAATAGGCGATAAACCTGGACTAGAGACTTGTGTGGTTAGTCAGGTCGTGGCCGACTCCCTCGCCAGGCTTCCGCTTGAAGGTTGCCGAGATACACGACGTGTACATGGTGGTAAGTGGCGAGAGCATGTGTGAAGAAGTACACCCCTGCAGGGTTATAAATGATCTATTCGAATAGCCGTGTCCGCGGTAAAGGACTTCTGGGTTGCCTATAACAGTTCATAGACAAGTGAAAGTGGACACTCTAAAATGCGCAAGATAAGCGTGAGTGCTATGGATGGCGTTCTCGCAGGGAGACGGGAGCGGATCCATAGTGGTGTATTGACATGGTGAATGTGTGGACTCTTGTGCCCCACCTCAAAAGAGTTACTTGCAGTCGTAGTTTAGGATAGACACCGAGTCAAAGCTGGCTTGCTGTAGTTAAACTCCACCACCCCCTTTGTTGATACCGATGCATATGTAGTTAGTTCTGATGTAAGTCTTGCTGGGTACATTTGTACTCACGTTTGCTTATTTTATGTTTTGCAGAGAGTCTTCCGTCTCGCTAGTAGTTCCGCGTGGACTTCGACGTTTAGCTTGTTACCTCAGCTACGATCTTGTACCCTTGGGAGGGTCTTGTAGATAGTCAGGCTTCTCAACCTTCTTCATTTGTAGTTGTCTGTACTCAGACAAGTTAAGCTTCGGCATGTGCTTGTTGCTTGTATGCTTTGTATCTTGGGTCATGAGAACCATGTTTTTAATACTTGGCTCCTTGTTGCCTAATGAATAGATACTCTGAGTCGTAGAATCTTGTTGTGATGCCATGTTGTATTTGCACATATCGAGCATATTGTGTGTATGATTGAAATGCTTGGTATGTGTGGGATCCGACAATCTAGTTGTTTATCCTTCGTAGCCTCCCTTATGGGGAAATGTAGTATTGTGCTTCCATGAGCCATAGTAGTCCGCTACAGCCCGGTTCACCGGAGTCCTGCTAGCCCAGCACTACTGCTCCGGAATACTTGACTGGCCGGCATGTTATTCACTTCGTTCCTGTGTCTGTCCCTCTAGGGAAATGTCACGCGGTGACATCCGGAGTCCTGCCTAGCCTGCTACAGCCCGGTTCACCGGAGTCCTGTTAGCCCAGTGCTACAGCCCGGATTCGCACGCTGCTGACCGACATGCTCGATGTTGATTCATGTATGCCTGTCCCCGTAAGTTAGTGCCACTTTGGGTTCACGACTAGTCATGTCGGCCCGGGTTCTCTGTCATATGGATGCTAGAGACACTATCATATACGTGAGCCAAAAGGCGCAAACGGTCCCGGGCCATGGTAAGGCGACACCCGTGGGAATACCGTGCGTGAGGCCGCAAAGTGATATGAGGTGTTACCGGCTAGATCGATGTGACTTGGAATCGGGGTCTTGACAGTTTTGGTATCAGAGCCTGACTGCCTGTAGGATTACCAAGCCAAACTGGTCGAAGTTGAGTCTAGAAATGCTTTAGTTATATAAGGGAATTGATTGTGGATGGGAACGTAAGGCTCTTTTTACTCCGTTACCTTATGCCTTCTGATCTGAGTCATCCTTCTGTTCTACGTGGTTAAGGAACTAGGCTTTCTCTTCTTTCTATCAGGATCACGTGTTACTAATCCGTAGACTTATAAGTTTGATGGATTCAAGTCTAAGTTCAGTTTCTACTACCTCCCGGTGATAACAGTTGATCTCGGAACCTTGATATTGCGATGCTAAGTGGTTATGCCACCATTTTGTTTGATGTCTCAAATCTTTTCGAACATTTACAGCCGTTATGCTGTCCGAGTCATCCCAGGTTTCTAAACAATCTTATGCATTTGCAAATCCCTTTCTCTTGTTTCCGATGTCTTGTTGGGCCAGTTTGACCACACTAATCGGTGAGTTGAGGTACTCTGTTGCCTTGACATATATGTTGGAGTTATTATTATGACCATAGGTGTTTTAGAGGATCACCTAGTAGTCTAGCCATGTTTTGTGTCCCAGTGTGATGGTTCTGGCCATCATTCTTGAAAGCATCCCGTGATGTTATTAGTTAGTAGGCATTCTATTCCTGGGTTCTTGATAGTGTTGATAGTGTTGCTAGTTCCTTTAGGATATTAGTAACCTTTGCGACAGTCCTCGAGGTTCGCGGTACATCATCCTTCCAAATACCATGAACCATTCTTGGCAGGAGTTCTTTGCACCCAAAAAATCACAACGAGAGTGCTCTTGATGAGTTCTCGATTCTATATTGTGACTCTGCCAGTTCTACCTCTCTGCATGGGTTATCCGGAAGAAATATGTTGAACTCGTTTGACATATTAACCTATGCATCCACAACTCAGAAAAACATATGTTCCTTTGAGTTGTCCCTCTTTAGTTGTATCCTGACCTTCGTCTATCAAGTGATAGTCAGGAATAGTTGTGCCATCGTGTTCGTCAGTGTCTATTATCCTTGTGGTCCGTCGAGCCGTTCTATTTCAGAATGACTAGGAGAAACAAACTCCAGTACCTCATCAATATCTAGAATTGGGTCAAAGCAGTTGTATTCCGCAAATCAAATGCCAATCCATCTTTTGATTCTGTTCTACCCTGAAGTATTTCCCTCTTGATGTCAGGAATGTCATGATAATTGCACCAACTCTTATAAATTCTTGATGCAGTGATACTTCTCGCCATCATCATTCGCTCCTCGGTTCCGTGTTGTTGTAACTGGAATACCTAGAAGTGAACCATGATGTGTGAAATCAATACTCCTAGCAACTAGTTGCTTGGTAGTAAATGGACAATATTCTCATTCTTAGCGTGATGGTTATGGAATCGTCATTCTAAGATAGATTGTGCTACCTAGTCCTTATTTCTGGTGCACTCTTCGATCAATGAGTTAGGATTATTCAATCCCTTGCTTATTTGATCATATCATCTTGCTCTGAAAAGCAAGATTGTTCTTGAGCTTAGTAACATATCGGTGGTTCGTGATGTTCCGAATATCTTCTCGAAAGTATTACCAGGTTGTCACCTGACCGCTATGTTGAGTTCGTGATCATGTTGGTTTCCTCCAAACCACCCATTCTCCAAGAATCTGTGTGGGATACCCCTTGAGCTAGTTGGTTAAGCCAAACAACATCTTGGAGAGTTGGAAGATAAAAGCTTGTCTGACTTAGTTCATGTTAAGGGATATCTTTTTTTTGTGTGTGTGTGTGTTGAAGAAAGATGATATCCCCATCGATTGGTCCTCGTGATCAGTGTTGGATCTATTCCCTTGTCAAAACATTGACTTGAGTATGGGCTATCGTCAAGTCAAATCAGAACCAACGATGTTCGTAATGTTGTCTCACTCGTGGTAGATCCCTCGAGCATACACCATTATATCTTTTGGGTCTGACCAATGCTATCGCTTTGTTCACATAATTGTGGAATTCCATCTTCATGGAAATCTGGATGACCTGTTGTTGAGGCCATCAGCAATATTTTCATCTTATCCATGATTCCTGTTGGACATCTATGTTAGTGTTGGAAACTTTTATAAGCATTATCTTCATCTCCCGTTCATGAAGCATATGTTGGATGAAAGAAGTGACTTGCTCTAGTTCATGTGCATTTGAAGCAAGTTGCCGCCGTGAATTTGAGAAAGCTTGTATTTTGCTTCCTTTGGAATCATCCCAAGTCAGTCATGCATGTGCGAAGCATTCTATGGTCTGATAGACTGATCATCTCCATTCCATATGTGATCCCTAGCACACCAAGCCACTGATTGATTTGTTGAAGGAGAAGAAGTTCCTTCATAAGAGCTAATCATATGACTTATGCATGGGCTTCGCTCTCCGCAATGATGGTTCCCAACCAGAACTCGGTAGTGCTTTATTATAAGACTACTACGTGGTCATGCTTGTCTGGGACAACGTGTTCACGTGTGTGTAGCAGGACCCGCTCATGTTTCGAAGTTTACTACCGTAGTTCATTTCCCGAGAATCTCGCAACATTATCTCGTCGATTTGTGTTGCAAACTTTCCTTTCAGACATGTTGAGTCTGGAATTTCCTGCCACCAACCAGATCGGAATCTCAGGCAGTTATGACGGTTGGGGCATCTCAAAGATTTTGATCATATTTCCTCTGTAATCCCGGTAAGTCAATGTAGTGGTCATTCTGCTGAGTCAATATATCATCCACTTCCCATGAGGATGTGACTTATAGTCCCCTTCCCAAACTGAGTATGCCATTTCTTCAAACTCCTTCTAATGATCGATTGTGATTGCCTTAGGCTAGTATAAAGAGTTTCAATGATCTTTGTATCAAAAGTAATTCTTTTTGCCACTTAAGGGAATAATTCTACGAGTCACCTTCCCTAAGGTGTCATGTTATGGGATCATGGCAATCATATCCTTGCTACTTTGGAACCATGCACCATCTTACTTAAGCGTGGAATGGTTGCCTACCAATTTGAACCTTCGTCATCTGTTTCTTTTCCATCATCCCTGATGTGTGTTTTGTGTCTCAACTCAAGAGATGTTCTTACGTCTCACTCCATGAACTGATCTTGAGTTGCTCAATCTTCGAGAAGATCGATTCCTGTAGAGTTTCCTTCTATCGTCATCATGTTGGATAAAGATCTCACAAGCAAAGACGTCAAGACAAAAATGAGGCAGTGAATCAACATCTTTGAGAATGACAATTGGATCATGAAGTTTGTGTTAGCTTGTGTTCCCTCTGTCTTCTTACCTCACGTCTTGAATCTCGGGACGAGATTCTTGTTTAGTGGGGGTGAGTTGTCACATCCCTAGCCTTGCTATGCACTTGGACTAGCTTGGTTGCTGCATCATGTCTAAATTTCATTTAAATCTGAATTGGGGATGAACAAACCCTGGCACCAAATTAAATCAAATAGGCTCAACTTAAAATGATTTTCAAAGAAATCAAAATGCCTTGAGAAAATTTCACGATTTTTGGTTAATGTTGATACCTCTAACAAAAATGATGCACATATTTTAGGACATAACTAGATTTTTGAATGAATTCATTAAGTATTTGAATTGGAGCAACTAAATGCTATGCATATTATTTATTGCTCTGATAATTCTAGAGTTATGTGTGGGGCCCTGTAATAATGCATCTAGCATCCACACTAATCTGCAGAAGCTGCAAAAATAATTTGGTTAGCAAACCAAATTCAAAAACAGTAGCAGAAATAGAAAACAGAAAACAAATGGAGAGAAAGACTTACCTGGCCCTTACCTGCAGCAGGGCCGGCCCAGCTCTTTTTCCTAGCCTAACCCACCACCGCAGCCTCCCTGTCGCCTTCCTCCTCGAGACAGTAGGACAGGGGCGTGTACTCGCGGTGCGCCGGCACGTGCCGGCCACCTCCTGCTTCGCGGTGCCAGCCTCCCCGACATCCTCGCAACGCTACGGAGACGCCCCGAGACCCCTCTCTCCTCTCCCTCACTCGCTGCAATCTCTCCCTCTCCTCTGCCCTTCCCCGGCAGCCGGCCGAGAGCCACCGAGCTCGCCGCTGCCGCACGCGTGGCCATCGGCCACCCCTCACCCTAGAAGCCAGCCCAGAAGCTCCGTCTCGCCGCGCTGCTTCGCGCCACCGACTGAAGGGAGCCCGGGAGGTCGACAGCATTGCCACGATCGCCGTCTTCGCCGCCTACTGCCGCACCTCGCCGTCGTTGATTCACGGGCTCAAGTGCGTCCCCGACCTCATCGACTACGCCATCGAGTTCACTATGAGCTCCTTCCCCTTTCCCCTCCTTTGCTTTGCTCGTTCCCGTGCCATAGCAGCCCCGCCCGCGTGCCCGAGCAACACCGTCCGCCATGGCCATCCAGCGCCCTTGCCCCGAGCCCCTCCGCCCGAACCCGTGGCACCAAAGTGCTTCTGGTGGCCCGTGGGTGCCATATAGGCCACCAGCTCCTTCCCTACCGCCCTGCAGCCCCGCGCCCGCACCCGACTGAGCTCCGGCCGCCGTCGTGGTCGACGCCGCGGTCGTCTCCGGCCGCCCCAGCACATGCCACTTCCACCATCTGAAGCGCCGCAGCAGCAGCTCCCCAATGCACCCAGTCGCGCAAGCAGCCATGGCCAGAAATAGCCGGCCGACGATCGCCGCCGTGCACTGCTTAGCGCCGGCGATTAGTCATCGGCTAATCCGTCATTAGCTGCCTAACCATCTTGTTAACCACCCCTGACCCACAGACAGTTGGGCCCCACCTGTTTAATTAACCGGCTAAATAAATTAGTTAGAATTAGTCTAATTCCAGTGGACCCACGCGTCAGCATTGACCATGCTGACGTGGCTGTTGACCGGACCCCACCTGTATGTGACACTAACCTGTCTTGAGTCCCTGACCAGTGGGCCCCACTGGTCAGGTTTGACCTGAACCGGCCTGTTGACCCTGCCGACGTCACCCAGACGCAATGCTGATGTAGTAAATGATTTTCTGGTTTTAAAATAATCCAGGAAATTCTAGAAAATAGTATAAACTTCTAAAAAGCATAGAAATTTAACCGTCAATCCAAATGAAATAATTTATATATGAAAAATCATTAGAAAAATGCAATCTATCCATCTATATCTTTTTCGTGCATGTCAAACTAAGTTATACCGGCTGTATAGGTGAAAGCATGATAATGGCATTTTAAATGCTAAATATGGAGTTTGCATATGAACCCTTAGTTCATATGGACTTCATTTAAACTGTTGCTAGATGCATTAGTGTAAATGATAACATTCTTGACATGTCATGATCATGCATCATATTGTTGCATTGCATTGATTGTGTTTTCTCTCTGTTGCCGGTAATTGTCCCCTCTCAATAGACGTTGCTTCGACGATGTGATCGATGACACCGATGAAGAGCTATACTATCTTCGGAAGTGTCAGGCAAGCAAAACCCCCTTGTTCATTCTGATACAATCCCACTCTCTCGCTCCTGCTCTCTTTTACTGCATTAGGACAACAACGTTTCAACTGTTACATGCTGTGGTAGCTGAACCCCTTTCCTCTGCATGACCTATCATTGCCACAGTAAATAGATGAAACCCACTATCATGAGTAGGAGTTGTTTGAGCCCTGATGTGCCTACTCATTCATGCTTGTTGTCATGCCTGCTACTGCTTAGAGTTGAGTCAGGTCTGGTTCATCGGGGATGAATTGGAATATGGTGAATATGTCCTACTGTTGAGAGCTAAGTGTGTGAACACGATTTGGTAAAGGTAGCGGTGAGAGGCCATGTAGGAGTACATGGTGGGTTGTCTCATCGAAACCGACCTCCGGAACTGAGTTCTATGTTTGTGATCCATGAACAGTTACTACCACACATTGGGTTCCGGTAACTCGTCCCCTCTTGGCTTATTAACCAACTCGATCTCTGTTCAGGAGTTGCAACTAGTTTCTGGTGTTTGTAGGTAGTGTTAGTAGTCTATGAAGTGGCACCCGGTACAGGTGGGCTCGGGACAGACTAGGCACAGTGGCACGGTGTACCAAGTGGCACCAGGATGGTGGGCTTGGGAACCCTGCTCACATCGTTTGGAGCCGTGAGCGACACCCCGGCCGGATCTCCTTGCGGATGGAACCCGAATAGGCAATAAACCAGGACTAGAGACTTGTGTGGTTAGTCAGGTCGTGGCCGACTCCCTCGCCAGGCTTCCGCTTGAAGGTTGCCGAGATACACGACGTGTACATGGTGGTAAGTGGCGAGAGCGTGTGTGAAGAAGTACACCCCTGCAGGGTTATAAATGATCTATTCGAATAGCCGTGTCCACGGTAAAGGACTTCTGGGTTGCCTATAACAGTTCATAGACAAGTGAAAGTGGATACTCTAAAATGCGCAAGATAAGCGTGAGTGTTATGGATGGCGTTCTCGTAGGGAGACGGGAGCGGATCCATAGTGGTGTATTGACATGGTGAATATGTGGACTCGTGTGCGCCATCTCAAAAGAGTTACTTGCAGTCGTAGTTTAGGATAGCCACCGAGTCAAAGCTGGCTTGCTGCAGTTAAACTCCACCACCCCCTTTGTTGATACCGATGCATATGTAGTTAGTTCTGATGTAAGTCTTGCTGGGTACATTTGTACTCACGTTTGCTTATTTTATGTTTTGCAGAGAGACTTCAGTCTCGCTTGTAGTTCCGCGTGGACTTCGACCTTTAGCTTGTTACCTCAGCTACGATCTTGTACCCTTGGGAGGGTCTTGTAGATAGTCAGGCTTCTCAGCCTTCTTCATTTGTAGTTGTCTGTACTCAGACATGTTAAGCTTCCGCATGTGCTTGTTTCTTGTATGCTCTGTATGTTGGGTCATGAGACCCATGTTTGTAATACTTGGCTCCTCGGAGCCTAATGAATAAATACTCTGAGGCATAGAGTCTTGTTGTGATGCCATGTTGTATTTGCACATATCGAGCATATTGTGTGTATGATTGAAATGCTTGGTATGTGTGGGATCCGACAATCTAGTTGTTTATCCTTGGTAGCCTCCCTTATGGGGAAATGTAGTCTTGTGCTTCCATGAGCCATAGTAGTCCGCTACAGCCCGGTTCACCGGAGTCCTGCTAGCCTAGCACTACTGCTCCGGAACACTTGACTGGCCGGCATGTGATTCACTTCATTCCTGTGTCTATCCCTTCGGGGAAATGTCACGCGGTGACATCCGGAGTCCTGCCTAGCCTGCTACAGCCCGGTTCACCGGAGTCCTGTTAGCCCAGTGCTACAACCCAGATTCGCACGCTGCTGACCGACATGCTCGATGTCGATTCATGTATGCCTGTCCCCGTAAGTTAGTGCCACTTTGGGTTCACGACTATTCATGTCGGCCCGGGTTCTCTGTCATATGGATGCTAGCGACACTATCATATATGTGAGCCAAAAGGCGCAAACGGTCTCGGGCCATGGTAAGGCGACACCCGTGGGAATACCGTTCGTGAGGCCGCAATGTGATATGAGGTGTTACCGGCTAGATCGATGTGACTTGGAATCGGGGTCTTGACATTCATATCAAGCGTACTACATATGATGGTCCCCTTCCCCCCTCTTCACCGCATACTATATGCTCTTGCCGTAATATATGTACAACCCAAAAGAATCCTCATTGATGGTGAAATTAATTAACCTCTCCCGAGGTAGGTCAAAGTGATGCATGCATGCATGCATCGACGATGCCCTCGTGGGCCCACAGATGGAAGCGTCACACGTGAGTGTCCTAGCTAGGATATATATGCATTTGGCCCAAAAAGGTGTTGTGTGATGTTTGAATAACATATTTCACAATTTTGATGTGGCACGTGCCTCGGTAAGTAAAAAGTCCCGACACTGAGTGAGGTGTACTTGTTCACGGACGCATACGTAAAGTATATATGCTAGTCCCCTCCCACCTCTTCGACGCGTACTATGTACCACCATAACACAAACAAAAAAGATTATACCTTGCTGGTCAAATTAAGCTCACTGCTGGCTGTTCATCAAAGTGATGGATGGCGACCTCGTGGGCCCACATAAAGCGTCACACGCGAGTATCGAGTGTCGTGTAGGACAACCATCGACTGCATGTGGCGAAAACATTTATGGATGAAAGGGTTGTGTAATGTCTTAAATAACGATGTCATGACTCTGATGTGGCACTAGCCTGCCTAAAAAAGGCCAACCCACACGGTTGCTCAAAACTCGTAGTGTACTGTGAGCCACCCGCCACCCCCAGACGCACACACCCACACACACACCGCGAATCCACCGCAACTACGATGCATGTTAAATTCATTATCCCGCGGTGAACATACATGTTACCAAAGGAGGGACGTTTTAATTTCAAAAAATTCACAGAGATCATTAAGACGTTTTAGTACATTGATTGACTTTCTATGGGTATAATGTGCAAAAATAAAATTTGAGCTACACGCGCACGTGACAGTGCACCAAAATGGATTGCAAAAACACATGTGTCTCACCAGGTGCATGTTTACTCCCCGTGCAACAAATTTCAAACATTGAGAATCTTGATTTTTAAATTCTAGTATATCCAAAACTTATTTGAAGTTCATGAAACTTATCATGTTGTCATATGGATACCAATACAAAGTGGCATTGTACTTTTTTTTGTCACATTTGAGACCAGTTTTGATGTAATCTTTATCTAATTATAGACGGGAGATTATTAATAATTGGGAACCAATATCCCAAACGGATTATTTATTCGAACCGTGAGCGTTAGAAAACAATGGATACGTGCCATGCTTCGGTTAAGCATTAAAGCGGCAGCATTAATCATCCAAATAGAAAAACAATATACGTGCCGACGCGCGACCCGTATGGTGTGCGAGCAGGCGTGAGTTGACGGGACGCATGCGAGCAGTCCGCCGCGCAGGCATACGGGGAGGCGTGCGTGCAGGTGTGTGAATTGACGGAGGCGTGCTCGCTGCGCAGTGTCATCGGGAGTCGTGCGAGTAGCTGTGTGAAACTTTGGTAGGCATGGCAGCAGTCCGGTGCGCAGGCTCACCGGGAGGCGAGCCATCGATTTGACCGGCGCCCGCGTCTCTCCCACAACTCCCACTACTCCATATTAATGGTGCGCCCGAGCGGCCGCACCCCCATCCTCGCTACGCACACACAATCCTCTCTCTCTCCGCTTGCAACCTCGACGCCACTCTCAGTCCTCAAAGCCGTCAGTGTATGAGGATGCCGCTGAAGCGCCCCATCGGAGGGAGTGGCGATGCCGGGGCTGCTAAAGCACCGTAGCACGTGGTGGAGATGGCGACAGAGGTTGCCGTCACCACTGGAGTGTTATCGCTGCACCCTGACGTTGTCGACGGCGTCGAGCTTCCACAGCCGGAGGCGGAGTTCCATACCGACTCCGACGACCACTCCGGCTACGACTCCGACAACCACTCCAGCGACGACTCTGACGTCGACGGACAGCTGGTTAGTCATCTATACCCATTTATGTGTCAAATAGATCATAGGGTTTCTCTAGTTACTCCTGCCTCCCCCATTTTGGAATAGAAATCATGTGGTTATGTTCTCCCAATCCATGAAATCTTAGTATGTTTCGTTAGATCCGTGTAGTGTATTGATTGTTTGAATGGTACAGCTGATAATTGATTAGTTGTTTCATGTGTGCAAATGATTTCTGCTAGTAATCCGACTAGGGTTAGTGTTCGTGCTAATAATTCCTAGACAGGACTTGACAATTGATTTTGAATGACCTACATATGCTTGTGCCATTATTTTCTTCAAGATTGGTCTGTACATAGACGACTGTGCATAAAAATCGAACCATAATCTCTGAATATGTATAAATAAGTAGCCATAAATTCCTAATCCTACTTCACGGCATGTTATAAGTGATTTGATGCCAAATTTGTTTTACTATATGTATAGGTGTTGTCTCACGATGTGGACAGCGAGGATGAAGATGCCCAGAGGAGGTACAAGAGGCGAATCCTGAGGGAGCTTTATGTGGGAATGCATAACAGGCGTATTAGGACCTGGAACGACGGCTATGAATGACCATTTTGCAACCACAAGATTCATGAGGCGTATCTAAGTTTTCTTGCACATGCAAGAGGACCGGGCGTTGGCTCCTTCAAGCAGAAGTATTCTCGCTGGGTGGCGCACGACGCATACGCCGAGTACCTGGAGAAGCTTCAGGATCATGCCGTCTGCATGTGAGATGAGATATGGGATGGATCGAACTATGTACGCTTGAGTATGCTTAATGACGGTTGAACTATGTACTTATGGTTAACTATGCTTATGTACGTGTACGCTTATTATCTATGTCTGACTATGTTAAATATTTCGCCAAATTTTGGTAAAAATTACAACGGGGGACCAATAAACCAGGACGGAGGTAGTACGTCAATCACACACGGTTCCCAAAATTGGAACCCTGTGCAATGACTATCATTTTGCCTCCTACGTCAATCACACATGGTTCGCTCTAGTAAACCGTCCCCCCCCCAAAATTCTTTGTGGGACAGGTAACCCTCACCACCCAATTCAAAAAAGAAAAAAGAAAACGCTCACCATCCCCACGTCACAAAAACCCTCACCCCGCCCGCCACCCACCTCGGCCCCGGCGGTACGTTCCCCATTCACACCTGCACAAGCTCCTCCGCGTCTATGCCATGGCACCGCCTATCGTGGCGGTAAACACTTAGCTCGACGCCTGCCGCTGCCGCCAGGCTGCCGGCAAAGCCCAACGCATTTCGCCACTTCCGCTTGCCGCCGCCTATCGCATCGACTTTCTCGACGCTGCTCGCGGTCGACCCAGCTCTCCTCGGTTGGGGAATCTGCCGTACTGAGGGTTCTTTCTCATGGACGATAAGGTAACTAATTTAACAAGATATTATCTCATCTCTTATCCCAGTTCATCTGCCTCCTTTAATCACCAGGCGGAAATCACCGTGAATTCATTTTTATTCGAGCTGATTTGAGGGTTTTCTTTCATTCATAGAATGTACAGTGCACCGATACTTCAGGACTTGGCGACCGCCGCCAGAGATTCCATCTCATCATACAAGATAACTTGAGGACGCACGCGGTATGTTCAATCTCACCCTAAATCGGTTGGCATGGCCTACTTTCCTAAACATATTCTAAATATTGCTACATTTGGATAAAAGGTGCCACATGCACCATATACGTCAGAGCGGATTTTTCCCCTCTTCTTTCTATATTAGCCAAATTAATGATGTATTGTTCTTTCAATTACTCTCATATTTCCATGACATCATGTTTACCCTATCTGTTGAATTATAGACTTTTGTCCTTCGATTTCAACTGTTGTACAGTTCTTTCAATTTGGGCCCATATTTGCATGTTAACATATTTTCTTTAACAACCCTACCATTTTCTGCAGGACATCGTCCCTTGCAATGCAACATATTATGTAGTGCACAATTTTTCCCTTTACATACATAAAGGCTCCACGAATGTCATGCTGCGCACAAACCATGGATTTACAATCGTTGCTACTGTAAGACTTGATGAACGTGGTGACTCCTATTTTGGCAGTGGCTTTTGGAATGAAATTGTAAAGTTTTATGTACTGAAAGCTGGCACTAAAATTGCACTGCACATAGAAGGGCCTGGTCATGAGATATATGCTAACTTCCCCGACAAAATCATCCATCCAGACTTTGTTCGAAGTAAGTTTTCTTTTCAACTATCTGCATATGTTGACTTACCCAGCAATGTCAAATGAATTATGTAGTATTTAAGCAACCAATTGTTATTCCCTTATCTTACTATATTCCTACCTAATAACTTCTAGTTACCAATACACTTTTCTATTGCCTTGTTTTAACTAAAAATTCCCTATACTCCCATTTCTATCAGAAAGTACCGCTGATAAGGAGACTCCGGAGGTGGAGAACGGGGCTGCCACCAAGCGTAGGCGGGGTGAGCTAGAACCGCAAGCGACTCCATCTTTATTCATATCCATCAGGTTCAAACAACCAAATTACAGACGGGAGATTATTAATAATTGGGAACCAATATCCCAAACGGATTATTTATTCGAACCGTGAGCCTTAGAAAACAATGGATACGTGCCATGCTTTGGTTAAACAATAAAGCGGCAGCATTAATAATCCAAATAGAAAAACAATGTACGTGCCGCTGCGCGACCCGTGTGGCGTGTGAGCAGGCGTGAGTTGACGGGACACATGCGAGCGGTCCGCCGCGCAGGCAGACGGGGAGGCGTGCGTGCAGGTGTGTGAATTAACGGAGGCGTGCTCATTGCGCAGTGTCATCGGGAGGCGTGCAAGTAGCTGTGTGAAACTTTGGTAGGCATGCCAGCAGTCCGGTGCGCTGGCTCACCGGGAGGCGAGCCATCGGTTTGACCGCCGCCCGCCTCTCTCCCACAACTCCCACTACTCCATATTAATGGTGCGCCCGAGCGGCCGCACCCCCATCCTCGCTACGCACACACAATCCCCTCTCTCCGCTTGCAACATCGACGCGCTCTCAGTCCTCAAAGCCGTCAGTGTATGAGGATGCCGCCTAAGCGCCGCATCGGAGGGAGAGGCGATGCCGGGGCTGCTAAAGCACCAGAGCACATGGTGGGGATGGAGACAGAGGTTGTCGTCACCACTTGCGAGTTATCGCTGCACCCTGACGTCGTCGACGGCATGGAGCTTCCACAGCCGGAGGCGGAGTTCCACACCGACTCCGACGACCACTCCGACTCCGACTCCGACGACCTCTCCAGCGACGACTCTGACATCGACGGACAGCTGGTTAGTCATCTATACCCATTTATGTGTCAAATAGATCATAGGGTTTCTTTAGTTACTCCTGCCTCCCCCTTTTTGGAATAGAAATCCTGTGGTTATGTTCTCCCAATCCATGAAATCTGGGTAAGTTTTGTTAGATTCATGTAGTGTATTGATTGTTTGAATGGTACATCTGATAAGTGATTAGTTGTTTCATGTGTGCAAATGATTTCCGCTAGTAATACGACTAGGGTTAGTGTTCATGCTAATAATTCCTAGCCAGGACTTCACAATTGATTTTGAATGACCTACATATGTTTGTGCCATTATTTTCTTCAAGATTGGTCTGTACATAGACGAGTGTGCTTAAAAATCGAACCATGCGTAATCTCTGAATATGTATAAATACATAGCCATAAATTCCTAATCCTACTTCACGCCTTGTAATAAGTGACTTGATGCAAAATTTGTTTTACTATATGTATAGGTGCTGTCTGACGATGTGGATAGCGAGGATGAAGATGCCCAAAGGAGGTACAAGAGGCGAATCCTGAGGGAGCTTTATGCGGGAATGCATAACAGGCGTATTAGGACCCGGAACGACAGCTATGGATGACCATTTTGCAACCACAAGATTCATGACGCGTATCTAAGTGTTCTTGCACATGCAAGAGGACGGGGCGTTGGGTCCTTCAAGCAGAAGTATTCTCGCAGGGTGGCGCACGGCGCGTACGCCGAGTACCTGGAGAAGCTTCAGGATCGTGCTGGCCGCATGTGAGATGAGATGTGGGATGGATCGAACTATGTACGCTTCAGTATGCTTAATGACGGTTGAATTATGTACTTATGGTTAACTATGCTTATGTACATGTACGCTTATTATCTATGTCTGAGTATGTTAAATATGTCGCCAAATTTTGGTAAAAATTACAACGGGGGACCAATAAACCAGGACGGAGGTAGTACGTCAATCACACACGGTTCCCAAAATTGGAACCGTGTGCAATGACTATCATTTTGCCTGCTGCGTCAATCACCCACGGTTCCCTCTAGCAAACCGACGACCCTAAAATTCTTTGTGGGACAGAAAACCCTCACCACCCAATTAAAAAAACAAAAAACAAAACCCTCACCATCCCCACGCCACAAAAACCATCACCCCGCCCGCCACCCACCTCGGCCCCGCCGGTACGTTCCCCATTCACACCTGCACAAGCTCCTCCGCATCTATGCCATGGCACCGCCTATCGCGGCATTAAACACTTAGCTTGACGCCTGCCGCCGCCGCCAGGCTGCCGGCAAAGCCCACCGCATTTTGCCACTTCCGCTTGCCACCGCCTATCGCATTGACTTTCTCGACGCTGCTCGCAGTCGACCCAGCTCTGCTCGGTTTTGGAATCTGCCGTACTGAGGGTTCTTTCTCATGGAAGATAAGGTAACTAATTTAATGAGATATTATCTCATTTCTTATCCCAGTTCATCTGCCTCCTTTAATCACCAGGCGGAAATCGTCATGAATTCATTTTTATTCGAGCTGATTTGAGGGTTTTCTTTTATTCATAGAATGTACAGTGCGCTGATACTTCAGGACTTAGCGACCGCCGCCAGAGATTCCATCTCATCGTCCCAGATAACTTGAGGACGCGCGCGGTATATTCAATCTCACCCTAAATCGGTTGGCATGGCCTACTTTCCTGAACATATTCTAAATATTGCTACATTTGGATAAAAGGTGCCACATGCACCATATACGTCAAAGGGGATTTTCCCCCTCTTCTTTCTATATTAGGCAAATTAATGTTGTATTGTTCTTTCGATTACTCTCATTTTTCCATGACATCATGTTTACTCTATCTGTTGAATTATAGACTTTTCTCCTTCGATTTCAACTATTGTACAGTTCTTTCAATTTGAGCCCATATTTGCATGTTACCATATTTTCTTTAACAACCCTACCATTTTCTGCAGGACATCCCTCGCTATGCAACATATTATGTAGTGTACAATTTTTACCTTTACATACATAAAGGCTCCACGAATGACATACTGCGCACAAACCATGGATTTACAATCGTTGCTACTGCAAGACTTGATGAACGTGGTGACTCCTATTTTGGCAATGGCTTTTGGAATGAAATTGTAAAGTTTTATGTATTGAAAGCTGGCACTAAAATTGCACTGCACATAGAAGGGCCTGGTCATGAGATATATGCTAATTTCCCCGACAAAATCATCCATCCGGACTTTGTTTGAAGTAAGTTTTCTTTTCAACTATCTGCATATGTTGACTTACCCAGCAATGTCAAATGAATTGTGTAGTATTTAAGCAACCAATTGTTATTCCCTTATCTTACTATATTCCTACCTAATAACTTCTAGTTACCAATACACTTTTCTATTGCCCTGTTTTAACTAAATATTCCCTGTACTCCCATTTCTATCAGAAAGCGCCGCTGACAAGGAGACTCCGGAGGTGGAGAACCGGGCTGCCAACAAGCGGAGGCGGGGCAAGCTAGAACCGCAAGCGACTCCATGTGTGGAAACAATATGCCTGCCAAACTCTCCTTCTCCCTCCGGCGGTCCCACCACTCCACCCCGTGTGAAAAAATCTGCATGCATGACTCTCCTCCCCCCACGCTCTTTCAATCCGTTGTGACCAGCAATATTTCCACCCCTTCGCTCCCCCGTAATTAACTCCAACAAATATGCCCACGTAGCTGTTATTTAACTGCAGGTGCATTGGGTCACTGACATATGGGCCCAACAGGGGTCTGGCCCACATGTCAGTGACGCAACTGGACCTGCAGTTAAGTCAGTGCAGCTGAGTCCATATCTTATGTAGGTGTGCCATTGCTCGCTATAAATACTGCGCCTCCGATGACATCGCTATCTCCTCCCCCTCATGTTCACGTTCATCGCCATATCCTCCCCCTCCCTCTCACGTCGACCACCATGGCATCACCGCTCCCAAGCCCTAGGAGCCCCTCGCTGCACCGCGCGGATGGTCACGCGTCGCCCTTCCGTTCCTCGCCGCCACTAGTCGAGGAGGACGCGTCGGTGTTCCGCTCCTCACCGCTAGGCGACGCGTCGCCATTCCGTTCCTCACCGCCACTAGTCGAGGAGGACGCGTCGGTGTTCCGCTCCTCACCACGATGCGACGCGTCGCTGTTCCGTTCCTCGCTGCCACTAGTCGAGGAGGACGCGTCGGCGTTCCGCTCCTCGCCGCGACGCGTCGAGGTGGATGCGTCGGCGTTCCCAATCTCGCCAGCACGCGCGCCGGAGGACTCGTTGACTCCCCGCTACAAGGAGAACGCCGCGCCGCCCGCCGAGCCCCCCAGCCTTGAGGAGCTTTGGAAAGAAATGGATGTCGCCTTGTGGGAGGCTTTGCCTCCAGTAGAGCGCGCCAAAATAGAGGCGGAGAAGAAGGCCGAGGAAGAGAAGCGGAACGCGGAACAAGCTGCCTTGGAGGCATATGTCGCATCCGAGAGAGTCAGGCAATTGGCTCTTTGGCAGAAGGCTCGTGCGAGGGCCGTGAGGGTGGCGGAGGACGCCCGTGCCGACGCCCTGAGTGCAGTCAGGCCCAAGCGCCTCATCTACGCTTGGCGGTACGTGGACCGGGTGCACGCTTCCAGCAAGGAGGAGTACCTGTTGGCGCCGGATCACCACACCGGTGAGATCGCGCTCGCCCGCCGGCAAGCCGCTAATCAGCACCTCGCGAGTTGCGAGGTTGAGGAAGAGGCGTTGTGTCGGCGCGCTGCGAAACGGCCGCGCACCAGGGCACTCGTGGCGCGCCGCAAGACTCCTGCGAGCGCCATGGCTTTTAGGAGGAGTATAATTTTTGTTTCGTAAGGCGATCTCATTAGTTTTGGGATGCAAACGATAAATCCCGAACGTTCAGGAATTTTTAGCGTCCTTAATTAAGTATGTAAAAGGGAAAGTTTGGAAACCTTGTGTATTCGTACGCATTTTGCAAGTACGTGCATATAGCACAAACTTTACTATATACTATCGCACTACACGTCTCTCTCGATATATGCTTGCAGACTGTGCTACTCCCTCCGTCCAGGTCAATAAGTCATCTTTGGTTGTGCACCGTGACCAAGAAGGAGGGAAGACTTATACACCTAGACGGAGGGAGTACTAGTATTACTTATGTACGTGCAAATGCACGTTTTAACATGACGATGCGGTTTTTGTAAAAGTAGAAAAACAACACTAGTCAAGCTTGTGAAACGATTCAATGCAAAAAAAATGCAAAAATTCTCGTCTGATTGTTTACTTTTAGCTTCCTTCTCTGTGGTTATTTCTCTGTCGTACTTTGTACGGAGTATCTCACTGGTTGGAAAGGGATGCAAATTCCCAAACCGCTTCCTACACCCTGTATCGAATTTTTTTCCTAACAAGTTGTGCCGTGCAATTGGAATTCCAACTTGAGTACTACTACTAGTAGGAGTACCAGGGGCCAGTTCTTTTAGGCTTCTAGATTAGTAATCCCATAAGAGCAAGTACAATAGAGCTGAGTCAGCGGGCTATAAGAAATAAACTAGTATATTTCTGCTTAGTTGTAGGAAAGAGAAGAGGAGAGAGAAGGTAAGTGGGCTCTTCGTGAAGAGCCAGCTCTAGCACGTGCTCCTAGGCACTTTGTGAGAATGAGAAGTGGGCCACATAATAAAAAAGTAGTAGACTCTTTTGATCTATTATTGTACATGTTGGCTATAAGATGGGCTGTAGATGACATGGCACTGGCTTATAGCCAGCAGCTGGCTATACTATTAACCATGCTCTAACTACTACCTCTGTCCTGGTTTATTGGTCCCCATTGTAATCTGTGTCAAATTTTGATCATAAATTTAACTAATGAAATGTTAGTGCATGTCACATGCACTACTCCATCCGTCTAGGTGAGTAAGTCATCTTAGGCTGTGCACCGTGACCAAGGAGGAGGAGAAAACGAGAAACGTTAATGTTTATTTGCTAATTAATAGTATTGCATGCAATGAACTCACCACTGCATGTCGTGTTTGATATCTCAAGTCATTAAAAGCATGCACACTCTTTATCTCTTATTGGTTGATATGTCGAGAAACAAGAAACGAGGTAGAAGCTAATGCACACGCCTAAGTGTTTTGGGATTATTTGGTTTCGTAAGATGACTTACACACCTAGACGGAGGGATTACAATGGTGAGGAATAA
Source organism: Aegilops tauschii subsp. strangulata (assembly GCF_002575655.3). Classification (NCBI taxonomy): domain Eukaryota; kingdom Viridiplantae; phylum Streptophyta; class Magnoliopsida; order Poales; family Poaceae; genus Aegilops; species Aegilops tauschii. The sequence goes on along the minus strand of NC_053041.3, from coordinate 99,077,327 downwards.
ACCAGTTAAATCTTTGGTCAAAATTTATCACAAATTACAATGGTGAGGCATAAACCAGTTAAATCTTTGGTCAAAAATTTATCACAAATTACAATGGTGAGGAATAAACCAGGACGGAGTAGTAGTTTAGAAGCCCAAAAAAATGAGTGAGGCGCCTTATTGTTACTCTCCACTGTGACTAGTCTTGTGGGAAATGCTGGGGAAGCCGCCAAAAGAACTATCCCTAGGAGTAGTAACTAGGGATCGAGTGTGCGAGATGAACCGGAGAAAGTAAATGCAGAGAGATGAAATGCAAAAAAGACGGAGGGATGTGATGGTTGCTTGTCCGTTTATTTTACCAGGCCACTTATTACTGGGAGTGGTTGGGTTTTGTGATATGACGGCTTTACTGCCGCGCCACGAGCGGGGTGAGAGGTGAGACTCCCATGCAGCGCCGCCCTCTACACTTGTACTACATCGGTCGTGGTTTATTAGTCCCCCATTGAATTTGACTAAAGATTTAACTGACAAAATGTTAGTGCATGTCAACAAAAACTATATCGTTGGATTCGTATTTGAACATAGTTTTGAATGATATAATTTTAGGTGACATGCATCAGCATTTATCGTACTATATATAATGTTAGTTCAATTTTTGGTCGTACTAATCTATAGTAGTAAGGTTCTCGTGCGTTGCACCGAAGAGTGAAATGCATTGATCCGGGAGTTGTTTATTTTGACAAAGGATGTGGGGGTCATCTCATGTGTAACGGGTATCGATAGGTTTCTTCGGATATTATTTCATCTCTAGAGCTCACAAACATCTGGGTGAAATAGATAAAAAGGTATCTTTTGCAAACAAAAGCGTTCAACTGTTCAAACTGATCCAAAACATGTGAAGAAATAACACTTATTGTGCTTAGTAAGAAATGATCTTTAAGAATTAGTTTTTGAGTATCGATTGTTATACATGTTGGCTACAAATGACATGGCACTTTCTTATAGTCAACAGTTGGCTATACTATTATGTAATATTAACCATGCCCTTATACACCTAGACGGAGGGATTAAATCAGGATGACTTGCAAGCGGGCAGAGGAGATGTAAGAAATGGTTCATCGTAAGTCTTTCACCAGTACTGTAGTAAAAATTCCTACATGGAAGATTCTAGAATAAACCATAAACGGATAGACTTTCATTCATGCGCGATACTCCAATAGAGCAAGATCATGCATGGAAGTCTCCACATGCTTAGATAGCGGATTACATTGAGCGCAGACTAATGATCAACATTTAACTTGATATTGCAGATGTCCAGGTGAACTTCCTTGGAGTCCCCGTGCACATTGTTGGGGGTCAAATAATACCATGCGTCTTCCATGTCCACATCGGCGGGAAGGTCCCAGCTCGGCAGAGTCCAAGTCAGCTTGACGTAGCCAGTGTCGCCGCCCACGTACCTCCGAGGGGTAGTAATAGTGAGCACGCACGCGTACATCGGCCTCGTGTCAGTGTCCGCGTCAGCGGCATCGCCCCTGACGCACACTACAGAGATGTGGCGGCGGCCTGCGCGGGCCTCGCCGGTGGCCACGATCAAGAGGAAGACCCTGCCGTCCTCCTCCGAGACTAGCAAGCGGTGCTGATCCTCCAGCGACTCCGGCACGGTGAACGGGTAGCACGTCACATACTTGATGCTCTTCCCCAAGGGCCAGTAGTGTTTGCCCCACGCCTGCGTCAGGTGATGCACGATGTCCGCCGGCGAGCCCCAAAACGGCACCGGGCACTCATAGCAGTAGACGAAGGGCTCCTTGGAGGCATCGACCAGGCCGTCCATGAAACGGGAGTGGCTGTAGGGGACGTTCCGCCAGTTGAATATATGAGCAAGTTACTACGAGATTTAGTCCGAATAAACACAAAATAAATCATGACGGCTATAACAGAGATTAAACTAATCATGCGGACTAGCATAGTAGATGAACAGATCGAATCTGGGACACAGACTAGAAACATGAATTCTACAACGATTTCGAACAGGAAGGATAGAAACACATACGGTGCAACGGGAGCAGCACCATTGGCGTTGAGGTTGTCGCCCATGTCGTTGAGGAAGAGGTTGCCCAGGTCGGGGAAGAAGTCGTCGTCGGTGAAGTCGTCGCTGCTAGCAGTCGCGAGAGTGCGCTCCCCAAATTTCAACCGCGCCCGCCGAATGGAGCGCAGGAGGGAGTGGCTATAGGGGACGTTGCGGCCGCCGAATGGAGTGCAGGAGTAGCCCACAAAGCAGTAGATGGTGCTCCTCCCTAGTCTCTATTCTTATCTCTATCTCTACTACTCTTCTTTGTTTTTTATAATATACTAGTTGTAGTTGTCAAATCGAATAGTACTACGCCGTCAACTGCACGGCCGGCTGAACACGCCTCCTCGCCTCCATCAAACCCCTCCGTTAAACCCGCATGCAAACCGAGAAACCTACTCCGGCCCGCGGGAGGAAATTTGCCAGTTGCCGTTGGAGAATAATAGAGTCACGTCCAATCCATTTGAGTTAATTGCGTGTATGATTCTCCCTCTATAAAAAGTTAATTGCATCCTTAATATTGTATTCTAAGTACTATGTGGGTTCCAATGTCAGTACAGTGTACATGACTTGCAGGCTGGCTACAGATTCGTACAAAAAGTTAAAAAGAAACAAATACATGACTTGCAGGATTGGAGTTAGCACCGATGGCGGTTTGTAGTCGTTCCACTCTCGGGCATTGAAGTTTGTAACTATTTTAGATTAGAACATACTACTCCTCCGGTGCTAGTAGTAGAGCAGAGTCCTACTCCACTACAAAAGGAAGTCTCTGGAACAATCTGGCATGGTGGCCACTGCCGGCGCCGTCCATCCCCATGCCTCCACCCAGTCCGACCACTAGTCACCACCACGCCCCACTCCTCACCTCTATCATCTTTCTCGACATATCATTTTTTCGATGAAATGGTCGACATACTATTTTTCGATAAAATTCTCAAGATATCATTAATTTTTACACATGGCATTACTCCTGCCCACGATCAAGGGGAAGACTCTGCCGTCCTCCTCCAAGACTAGCAGGCGGCCATGATTCTCCAGCGACTACGGCATGGTGAACGGGTAGCACGTCTCGTACTTGATGTTCTCCGCCAAGGGCCAGCAGTGACCGCTGCACGCATCCGTGAGGCGATGCACCATGTCTGCCGGCGAGACACAAAACGGCATCGGGCACTCATAGCAGTGGACGAAGGGCTCCTTGGAGGCATCGACCAGGGCGTCCATGAAACGGGAGTGGCTGTGGGGGACGTTACTGCAGTTGAATATATGAGCAAGTTACTACGAGATTTAATCCGAATAAGCACAAAATAAATCATGACGGCTATAACAGAGATGAAACTAATCATGTGGAGTAGCATAGTAGTAGGATACAGAGTAGAAATATGAATTCTACCACGATTTCGAACAGGAAGGACAGAAACACATACGGTGCAACGGGAGCAGCACCGTTGGCGTTGAGGTTGTTGCCCATGTCCAAACACCACGTAGACACGGTCTTTGAGCACGGTTCGTAGTCGTTCCACGCTCGGGCATTGAAGTTTGTAACTATTTTAGATTAGAATATACTACTCCTCCGGTGCTAGTAGTAGAGCAGAGCCCTACTCTACTACTCTACTCAAGCAAGTTAGGGCATAGCACTGTAGGGAGTACCAGTACTGTGATCACTCAAGCAAGTTGTCTGGCATCGACATGACCCTACGCTGATGGTATGTGTCTTGTAAGTCAAGCGGCGTGCTGTAGTCATCATCACCTGTCCACTTCCCGCAGCACATATTCGCTTCTCCATCTTTGTCCGCACATAATCTCGTCCAATCTTCCATCCCTGCTAACAATGGCAGAACTGAGCAGCGTCCGCCGAAAGAGTGGCTGGAATTCGCTCCCCACAGAGGTAATCAAGCTCATTGTTTCGCGTGTGGACAATCTCAGTACCATGCCGCTTGCCGCGTGCTCGTCGGGGCTGTACCGTTTACTCAAAGCCCTCAGGCCGGAGCTTTTCAAGCCAACTCCTTGCTTGCTGATGCCGCCTGCTCTTCAGAAACGGCGTGTCACGCAGCATAACGATCGTAGGGTTGCAAGCATCAACCCCCTTGACTGCGATCCGATCCCCGTCAGCCTCAACTACATTAACGGTATGTACTGGGTCGGCATGAACACGTCTTGGATGGTGCTCGTCGACGGTCGCGGCAGCTGGATGCTCGTGGAGGTCTACACCTGGCGATTGATCCCCCTTCCTTCGATTAACACTACACTGCTTTTGCACCGCGGCACAGAATACTCGGAATCTTACAGTAGCCAACATGATACCAAGTTTGATTTGCTCAAGGTTGTAATCTGCCAAGTGCCCACAAGATCTGTGAATTATAAAGACTTCAGGCTAATTGCGTTCTTCAACCGCGGTCTCGCCTATCTGACAGGTCACTGCGGTAAGTGGATAAATCTGCACGTCCATCGCAGGATCATACATCCTCCATGGTTCTCTGATGCCATTGAAGACAAGGGCTTCATTTGCGTTGTCAACTCCTTCTATGGCTGGACGTATTGCTGGCCTACTCCAGTCATCACTACAAACGCCTATTACAGCAGTACGTTACTTTCCTATGATATCATGATGGCTTGCTTATATTACTGTCAACATTTGCTGAAACAATATTCATGCTCATAACATGTTGTTCTTAAGATTGACTAAATCAAGAGCCCTTTTTTATTTGACTCCAACTTGATATGATGTTGTAGGCCGCCTGGTGTCCCTACCCTTCCTAATCCCAGAACCTTTCAAAGAAAAGCGGCATGGCAGTTGCAGGTGATTCCTGGCTCGATCAGACGACGGCGAAAGATTGATGATCGTTCGCACGTACCGGACGTGTTGTTTCACGGAATACAATCACAGTCACTGCAAGGTCTTTGAGTAGGATCCCAGCTTCTTTGGGCCTTCAGGAATTTTTGACTGGAGGCTGGTAAGTAGCCTTGGTACACGCTCTCTGTTTGTCGGACTGAATTATCCGATTAACCAGGAGATAACCGACGACAAGGATCATGATGGCAGCGCGGTTTCGTTCATCAGGCAAAACTGTGTGTACACAGCGTACCATGCATCTCTGCATGCACCATACCCTGATATGTGCCGCCACGCTCTGCAGCCCAAAGTAGGAGAGAGGGTCGCAAGTATCAGACTTCGACCTACTGGCTGCAGTTTCCCCCGTCAGGCACCCATCTGGTTCAAGCCGTCAGCCAATCTCCACAGCTGATAAATAGTAACGTCTAACCGAGCCAGTTAGTTAGATGCGTACACTTGGTGTAGTAGGATCTTTATTTAGTTTGATGCATACACTTGTTCTTGTTTAGGCTGATGTTTGGTTTGGAAGAGAGAGCTGCGTCTTCACTCTTTTGGCATGCTTACTGCTTCTATTGCACCCCCAGCTCTGGTTGCTGCTGCTGCTGTTTTCAATGTACAATCAGTAGTATATTTCGTCTGTTGGTTGAATAAATGTGTTGTTAGAACGACAAACACAATGTTTTCGAAGTCGTTGCACGGTTTGATCCTTTAGTGCCCCATACCGTACGTAGCGCATACTATTTTTCGTACGGAACACATTTTCCACTTGTTGATAACATGCAGCCCACTAATGAAGGCCCAATAGAGAAGCCCATAATTAACTGGAAGGGAGTCTCTCACATGAATCCAGCCCAGGTACATGCTCATGGTCCCCTAAACATAAATAAGTAAATAAATAAATAAATAAATAAATAAATAAAGCTAAATGCTCATGCACAAGTTCTTTGGGAAAATAGGTAGCCCAGTATTTCCTTTTGAAGAATACCCAAGTAGGCCTATTTGTTTTCTCCGAATTACTGGGCTGCAAATCTTTCAAGACGAGGAGGGATGCATTCCGGCCTCGCTTAAGAGTATGGTCAATGTCTGTTAAAAGTAATATAAAAAGGGGTTGAAAAATCCAAAAAAATTATAGCAAATAGGATATAAGTTTCTTTTTTTGTTTTTGTTCTTCACTGATATCTTATACGTATTTCATTGGATTTAACATGACATAGTACTAATTTATTTTTAAATTTGTTTTAGTATGGCTATTAATTTTTGGATTAAAAATATTTCGTTCCCCAGCAAAAATTTGCGAATTTTCAAAATTTCCCACATATTTAGTTCATTTTTTGACCCTGGTACTGACCAGAAAATGGCCAGCAATTCTAAAAATGGAAAACGGGCTGCAATAAATTCCATATGAATTAGAAAATGAGTAAAAATTATAAAAATAATAGCAAATGGGCTGTACACGCCACAGATTTCGAGGCTGAATTGTTTACGCAAGGCTTTGTCAGTGAACACACGATTCTAGCAGCAGTGACTGTTGGATGTCCATCCAACGACCGACGTGCTTCTTCAATCTCTGATCTTCCTGCTCCAGCCGCCTAAACTAGCGCCGACGGGACTTCCTGCTCCCTCCTCTTGTGGCCCGCTGTGATGCCGTGCAGGCTTCCCCGGCCCACCCTACTCCCTCCGCTGGCCTGGCCGCATGCAATCAACTGCCTCCTTATTACGCGAAAAAAATGATTCCTCCCACTGACATCTGGGGCGCACCGGTTGGGATGCTGAACTGTGGGCCTAGTAAGTTGACGTAGTAACCGTTGGATATGAATCGAACGGTCCTGCTGCTTCTTCAATCGCTGCTCTTCTTGCACCAGCCGCCCAACCCAGCGCCGGGGAGACCGCCTGCTCCTGCCTCCAGTAGCCGGCTGTGCTGCCATTGAGGCCTCATCACCCCCTACTACTCCCACCGCTAGCCAGGCCCTGCGGCGACGGCAGCCTCACACCGCAACCGAACCAGTAAACCCTCGTACTCCTCTCCGCGTGGGCATCCACTGTCGCGTCTTCCCCGGCTCCGCGTCGTCCCCTTCCTAGGCCTCTCCGTCGTCCACCGCCTTGGTGCTCTCGGCTCGGCGTGGTCAACGTGGTCAACGACATTCCATCGGAAGAGTACTGTACGTGGAGAGGCTGACAGCTGGGTCCACGGCCACAGCCCAGTTTTTTTGTGATTTTCCAAGTAAGTCGCTTTGTCAGGCCTGTTGGGTTGCAAATCTTTCAAGACGAGGAGAGCTTTCATTCGGCTGGCCGAGAAAATGGCCCATCAGTAATGAGAAATGGGCTGTACATTTTTAAAACACATCAAACCGGCAATTAGTTTCAAATATCTTTTTTTTTCATTTCAAGATTTTAAATTACATTAATTTTTATGCGTGGAGAATTTGTTGGATTTTATATTGATATACATTTATTTTTAAAATCAGTTTGAATGTGAGTCGAAATTTCGGGATTAAAAACAGTTCGGACTGCACCGAAATATGCAAAATTTCGTATAATTTTTTAACCGTGGCCACAATATGGCCTGTAATGCTAACAAAAAGAATATGGGCTCCAAAAAAACCTTAATAATTAGCAAATGGGCTGTAAATTATTAGAAATAATGGCAGATGGGCTGTATGCTGTTTTCCACAGATTTGAGGCTTTCCTAAAAAAAAGGTTGACGCACAAGCACTGACTGTTGGATGTCCATCCAACGGCTGTCGTGCTTCTTTAATCTCTGCTCTTCATGCTCCAGCAGCTCAAACAAGCGCCGACGGGACTGCCTGCTCCCTCCTCCCCGCGGCCGGCTCTGCTGCCGCGTAGGCCTCACCGCCCCACCGTACTCGCATAGCTGGCCCAGCCATCCCTCTACTCCCCACACCTGCTGTTAATCTCCGGTGACGGCAGACGAACCAGTAAACCCTCATACAGTCGTACTCCCCTCCGCGTGGGAAACAACTGTCGAGTCCTCCCTGCCTCCGTGTCGTTCCCTTCCTAGGCCTCGCCGTCGTCCACCGCCCTGGTGCTCTCGGCGCGGCCTGGTCAACGTGGTCAACGACCAACTTGCATCTGAAGTGGACTGTACGTGGAGAGGCCGACAGCTGGGTCCGCGGCCGCAGTAAGGAAGTGCCTCCTTATTACGCGCAAAATAATGATTCGCCCACCTGACAGATGGGACCCACCGGACGGGCCACTGTATTTCGCGAGAAAAACATTTCCCCCTGACAGCTGGGACCCACCAGCTACATCTTCGCACGCAAGGAAGTGCGTCCGGGCAAAAAAAAACGATTCGCCCCCCTGACTGCTGGGACCCACCAGCTAAATCTTCGCAGTCAAGGAAGTGCCTGACAGTCGGGACCCACCTGGTCGAAGCGTACGTAGCATTGTCATTCTGGTCGCGAACGTGTACGTACATATATACTGGTGGATGTAGAGGCGCGCACGTGTCGTAGTAGAGGCGCGCACGTAGCATGTACACATACGTACAGCGGCCAGTGTGCAAGAAAGAAAATACGGCCACATATGTACATACGGGCAGGGTCTCAAACGCCTACTCGCGCATACGTACGGCCAGGGCTCGTGTACATGGCTGGGTCGGAACGGAGAAACAGCGTCGTCGTCGTGTTCATGGGGAGCCAACCGGCTGGGTCGGAACGGAATGCGTTGTCGTGTTCATCGGGAGGGCTTGGACGGAACAGCCGATGGAAACGAGGCCTGGCGTACCGCAGAACGGAGGAAACAGCCTTGTGTTCGACCGGCCACGTTTGAAACGGGATCCTTTTCATCGGGAGGTGTCTGTCGTACCGCAAAACGGAGGAAACGGACCTCCTATGGTCGAAACGGGGGTGCTGTTGATTGGGAGGGGTGTGGCGTACCGCAAAACGGAGGAAACGGACTTGTGTTGGAGCGCTACGGTCGAAATGGGGGTCCTGTTCATCGGGAGGGGTGTGGCGTACCGCAAAACGGGACTCCACGGGATACTGTTCATCTCCACCGTCGACCCCCTCCATCCTCCACGGGCTACTGTTCATCCACCATCGACCTCCTCCAGCCTCCACCTGCGACTGTTCATCCATGAGCTCCTGTTCATCCAGCCTCCACCACGCGCTACTCCCCCGGCTACTGTTCAACCAGCCCTCTCCACGGGCTCCTGTTCAACCACCCCTCCATGGGCTACTGTTCATCCAGCCCTCCACCGTCTACTGTTCATCCTGCCCTCCACGGGGTGTTCCTGTTCATCCTGCCCTCCACGGGGTCCTGTTCATCCAGCCCCAACCGGCTCAATCAATCGGTGTCCTATTCATCCAGAGGCAACACCACGGGGTCCTGTTCATCCACCCCCACCGGGAACTGTTCATCCAAACCCCCCCAGCAACGCTCACTGTTCATCCAGAGGCAGCATCGACCGGCTTCAGTTAGCAGCAGTAGCGAATGAATCGCTCGATCGGGTTCAGTTAACAGCCATCGATCGATCGCTCGGGTTCAGTAACGCGTAGCCTGCAGTGCAATCGCTCGGGTTCAGTTAGAGCCCAACGCCTCGGTCGGGTTCAGTTAGAGCCAACGCTTCGCACACACGTGCGTACGTGTACGAGAGAAACATGCATCGCTCGGCCCCCGACCTCCCACCGTAACCGGGAACTCCCTGAAATTTTCCTCCCCTCGCTTCTACCATGGTTTTTTCCGTCATGGATGGCCCAAAGAATGTCATGCAGCTGCGTCTCCGGCCCACCCAGGACGAAAAGCCCATTTTCTGTCATGATTTTTTGTCATAGAAGTAGGAGCCCACCACATCTATGATGATACCTGGTTTTGTCACAATTATCGTCATAGAAGTGTCATATGTATGACAGAATAAAAGTTCGTTCGGCCCAAAATGTCACGGATGTGTCTTTTTTTAGTGCAAGTTTGCTGCAGCAAACTTCATCTAAGGTATCCCATCAATCCAGAGCGGCTTATGTTGATCCATCACTTTAGGGAGGCCCCATTAGGGGTGGACAACACGCTAGACACGGTAGGCCAAGTTAAGTCACCGTGCACACATCGTTGCACGCGGTGACCACGCAGTTGGGCATACCAGACGAATACTCTGCTCTGTTTGGCTGCGCTCCGAGCATTGCTTAGCTCCGCCCCCTCCTCTACTCGTTGTTCTTGCGCACCCCAGCATGTCTTAGAGCTTGCTGGTAGCCATGCGCTCGCCCTGGACCCCTCCCCCCTCCCCTTTCATCTTCGGTGCGCCATGGCGACCCTGCCGACGGCACAGTGGCCGACCAGACTTCGCCCCTTACCGTGTATGCCTCCTCTACTCTCATCTGGAGCTCCGTCAGCTCACTCTAGTCACCATCCGAGCATGCCCGCACGCCCACGCATACATGGTTGATCTAGAGCGGCGGCCACGCATCCACGGTGGTCCTCGGCCATGGCCTCGATGCCGCGGCTATTTAGGCCGTCCCCGGCCTCGGTTCTCCTCACTAGCGGCCTCCTCCACCTCCCAGCATCCTACCCAGCTGCTCCGTCGAGCTCGAGGAGCCCTCTCGCCCTGCCTTTGCCGCCTCGGCCACCGCCGGATGCTACCTGAATTCGGCCGACCCGAGCCCTCTCCCTCCGTTCCACCACCACCAAAGGAAACCCTCTAGCCCCCTGAAGCTCTCCCCGCAAGCACCTCTTCCTCCGGTGACCCGTGGCGCCATGGAAAAATTCGACCGCCGCCGCCATCCACCTCGGTCGGCGCCGCGGTTCGCCTCGGTCGACGCCATGCCCACTCTGGTGCCCCTCGGTGAGCGTGAGGTGTCCAGGCAGGAGCGCCTCATCGCCTCGAGCTCACCGTTGTGCGGAGCATCGCCGGAGATGGCCTAGGTCGCCGGCGAGCACACGCCCTCCTCTGCATCACGGGCGAGCGGGAGGTTGAAGAAGGAGACCTAGCCCGCGGGCCCACAAGTTAGCCACAGAGGGAGTTGATGCAACTGCTGATGTGGATAACTCGAGGCGGTTTTTGTCGAATACGGTTTCTCCTTTCTGAAAGCATATTCTACCGCAGCTTCTGAGAAAAATGCGCTTTCTCTATAGAGAAAGCATATTCCCTGAAATGTGCTATCAGTTTTCAGCCGCTGGCCAAAATAGTTAAATTGCGAAAGTTCATTTGTTAAGAGCAGAAATGGACATTTTCTATTTCTATTTCTGCCTATCAAACGAACGGCCATATCTCCACACCGTAACTGCGAATCTGGTGATTCAAAGGCCCACGTTCTCTATTAGTCAAGCCCATTCCCTTGGTATCCTTTTCACTATGTTGTAACATTCTAAAAATGACCATTTTTTTCCTTGCCCCCTTATCAGCTCCCCCGAGAGGGAAACTTTTCCGGTGATTCTTTCCGCGAGTTCATCGCTCCTCTCCCCGATGGATCCTCCATCCCCAGGCAAGCAACAACAGCCACTTGCATGATGGCCTTGCGGTAGCCATGGGGTTCCACTTGAATATTTGAATAATTTTTGCATGTCAATATTTGGTGAATACTTTATATGCTTGTGAATCCATGCTCATTCTTATATTATGTTCAAGTTCATCATGTTAGCTATATGATTACTTGTGAGTATTATTATTGTCATGTTTCATTCTTACAATTATTTCATGCTAGTGATAATGATGTTCTCAAATGCATTATTATCGTCTGTTATGGAAAGTACTTGTGATATGCATGATCATCACTATGCCATGTTCATCTGCATCTCGTAGACTAAATGATTTCATATTGTTGATGCTAATGATCCATATGTAAAATAGTTATGATTCCCATACATGCTCATGTTGATATCATGTTCATATGCATTGTTATTTCATCATGCTATTTTATTATTACTCAGCTCATCATTCAAGTTAAATCTGATGCTAATTGAACTTGAACAACTGTTGGCTGAGTCATGGTACCACCGAATCAAGCTCACCAGTGCAACCATACTTGCCTACATGGGGAGGTCCTAACTCGGTTTATTGTCATGCCTCTTGCTAGTGCCTCCAACTAGTGAAGGTTATGTCAGCGCGCTACCCTGACTAGGTAGGCGGCCATAAGCCTCGTGTGCGCAAGTTGTGTTGTACCCGGGTTGTCCCTGTTTGGGACCATTTTTTTTGCCACGGCGGTGGCGAATGTCACGCGGTGAGATCGGAGCCACCCATGACTTAGCCCAAAGGGGAGTTTGTCGGAGTGGCCTGGAGAGTGTCATGCAATAGATCAGTTTTGCCAGAATGCCATTGGTCCACTCGAATGGGAGTGTGAGGTCAGTTTATAATCTATCGATCAATTCAGTGGTGTGGGTACAGTGTATAATCTATCGATAGCCGCGCTAGCGGATATGGGACCAGTTTGTAGTAGGTCACACTATGGGTCAACAGTAAGAATAACCTGACTAATGATATGAAAATAATAATAGTGCAAGAGTGTTGTGGACTAAGCTGGAATCTGCAAGTATTTTATTTAAAAGGAGTAGACAAGGTAATTTGGGCTCTTTGTTAGATCAACAATAATGCATATGAGAGCCACTCAACATTTTCATCGTGGCCTTCTCCTTGGTACGACTCAATAAAAAGAAAAGAATTTCAGAGAAACAAACTGAAATATTTTTCTAGTTTTTAGTTTTTCTTGAGAAAGAAAATTAAAGAAGGAAAAACAAAAATGAGAAAAATATTTACAAGGGAAAGCTCCCAACAAGCAAAAGAAGAAACGGGAAATCTTTTTGGGTTTTCTTTTAGTACTACAAGTAATTAGGATAGAAAGAAAAACCGAAAAGAAACAAGAAATATTTTTGGATTTTCTCAAAGTTCTTCAAACACACAAGAAGAAAGCGAGAAAATAAATCTAACATGGATGATACAATGAAAAAGTGTGGACACCGACAACTGGAATGAAATGTGTGAACATGAATGTAATGTCAGTGGAAATACGTACTCCCCCAAGCTTAGGCTTTTCGCCTAGCTTGGTAATCACCACCGGCAGCCTGGATAATAGTCAGAGTGATAAATCACAGAGGCTCTTGGTGCGGCCTCCTCAGCCCATCAAGCAGCCTCAACTACCGCATTGTACTCGCGGGCCTCACTCTCGAGAACGTAAGACCTTCCTTTGTTGCAATAATCAAAGAGAGCAGGCACATGCAAAACAATAGGTACAATGTGATTTTTATTGAACCTCAATTTGTAAGTATAATTAGTGATTGTGCCCTTAAGGAACTTATGGCGCTTCATGGCCTCGAATTCTAAGTACTGGGTAGGTAGAATGGGATCATTAGGCCAAGGTGACACACCCAGCTCCTTAGCTACACGGGAAGCATAAATCCCACCATAAAAGTGACCACTAATAGAGTTGCGTTACAACCTCCATGAAATGACCGGTCCGAGATTATAACATTTAATTCCTGTAAGAGCAGTGTGTATGAGTCTCAAATCTGGAGCACAAAGTGTACTACAATCTTGCTTGCCCATGATGCATTTGCCATTAACGAGTGCAAAGTAATGAATTGATGGGAAATGAATACTTTATAGTCTAGCTTGAGTCACTCCTCTATCCTCACCATAACAGAGACTACTCAAAAATGACTCATACTCAGATCTTGGTGGCTCATCCAGTGAACCCCAATATGGAATTTTACATGCAACATAGAAGGTTTCTAGAGGCATCGTGAATGCATTATTATAAAGGATAAATGAAATTCTAGACTCACGAGGAAAATATTTGAATTTCTTAGTAAACATTTCCGTGAGACTGAGATGTTGGACGCACTTATCTTCGATGAATGGAGCAAGTTTGGTGGTGTGAACATATTGCTCAAATTCTTCCTTGATACCTACACCAACCATGAACATATTACACGCCCAAAGGCATGATTTGGTGTCAGCATCCCGCGTCGAGCTTGCACTTGGTTCAACATAGGATTGTCGAATCGAGCTTCCGCTTGATCATGCCTCTGAGGACCTCCTCATCGAAGAACTACTAAAAATGTTCATTTTTACTTGCGAACAATTTCTGAAAAAATTTGGGACATAAAATTTTTTGTCAACGAAACTTCACAAAATGGATAGCAACTACTCATATGGATACCTAGAGGCTACATCAAGCATTCAAACTACTTGGAACTCCAAGAATTCAACATGCAAGCCCATTTACAGTAGCACCAAGAGTAGCTAATTATTCAAAATATAAACCACTAGAGCAAAAACTAATTGGAGCAATGGAGGAGTCATATACCAAATAGCAGTCCCCCAAAACAGTTTTGGAAATGGAGATTCGAGCAAAGAGATAAGTGAGAGGGGCCACATGGGGCCCATCACCCACCAGGGCGCGCCTGGGGTGGCTGGCACGCCCTGGTGTCTCGTGGGTACCAGGGGCACCCCCTCTGAAATTATTTGCATCAATAATTCAGAAATATTCAGAAAAAATCATGTAAAATTTTTAGGGCATTCTAAGCACTTTTATTTTTGGGTCTTTTTTTATTGCACGGGAAATTCAGAAAACAGGATAAACATGGCACTTTATTTTATTTAACTACGAAAAACAGAAAACAAACGGTGAGGACTGAAGGTTGTGCCTACTAAATTCATAGACTTCATACCTCTAAAAAATGATCCATTAATAAGGTTGATCAAGTCTTATTAACAACCACTTTCGATTAGGATGAAACTGAAGAACTTTCATAAAACACTAAGTTTCCTTAACGGGGATATGCATATCCCCAAAAATAAGTATTTAATATTTCTTTTTGCAATAGGTAGAGGGAGTATTTAATATTTAAACGATAGCGCTTGTTGGGAGGCAACCCAATTTTATTTTAGTTTTTTGCTTTTCGCTTCTGTTTAGAAATAAATATTTGATCTAGCCTCTGGTTAGATGTTTTTTTATGTTTTAATTAATGTTTGTGCCAAGTTAAACCTATAGGATCTTCTTGGATGATAGTTATTTGATCTTCCTGTAATTTCCAGAAACTTTCTGTTCACGAAAACAATTGTTATAAATCACCAGAACGTGATAAAATACTGATTCCAATTGCTGCTGATCAATAAACAAATTTCCTAGGTCTTCCTATTTTGGATGATTTTTTGAAGTTCCAGAAGTTTGCGTTAGTTACAGATTACTACAGACTGTTCTGTTTTTGACAGATTCTGTTTTTCGTGTGTTGTTTGCTTATTTTGATGAATCTATGGCTAGTAAAATAGTTTATAAACCATAGAGAAGTTGGAATACATTAGGTTTAACACCAATATAAATAAAGAATGAGTTCATTACAGTACCTTGAAGTGGTCTTTTGTTTTCTTTCGCTAATGGAGATCACGAGATTTCTGTTGAGTTTTGTGTTGTGAAGTTTTCAAGTTTTGGGTGAAAGATTTTTGATGGATTATGGAACAAGGAGTGGCAAGAGCCTAAGCGTGGGGATGCCCATGTCACCCCCAAGATAATCTAAGGACACCAAAAAGCCAAAGCTTGGGGATGCCCCGGAAGGCATCCCCTCTTTCGTCTACTTCCATCGGTAACTTTACTTGGAGCTATATTTTTATTCACCACATGATATGTGTTTTGCTTGGAGCGTCTTGTATGATTTGAGTCTTTGCTTTTTAGTTTACCACAATCATCCTTGCTGTACACACCTTTTGAGAGAGCCATACATGATTTGGAGTTTTTTAGAATACTCTATGTGCTTCGCTTATATCTTTTGAGTTATATAGTTTTGCTCTAGTACTTTACTTATATCTTTTAGAGCACGGTGGTGGATTTGTTTTATAGAAACTATTGATCTCTCATGCTACACTTAGATTATTTTGAGACTCCTAAATAGCATGGTAATTGCTTGAATAATCCTAATATGCTAAGCATAAATGATTTGTAAAAATTCTTATGAGTGTGTTGAATACTAAGAAAAGTTTGCTGCTTGATAATTGTTTTGACATATGAAGATGGTGATATTAGAGTCATGCTAGTTGAGTAGTTGTGAATTTGAGAAATAGTTGTGTTAAAGTTTGTGATTCCCGTAGCATGCACGTATGGTGAACCGTTATGTGATGAAGTCGGAGCATGATTTATTTATTGATTGTCTTCCTTATGAGTGGCGGTTGGGGACGAGCGATGGTCTTTTCCTACCAATCTATCCCCCTAGGAGCATGCGCGTAATACTTTGCTTTGATAACTTGTAGATTTTTGCAATAAGTATATGAGTTCTTTATGACTAATGTTGAGTCCATGGATTATACGCACCCTTCCTCCTTCCACCATTGCTAGCCTCTCTAATACCGCGCACTTTTTCGCCGGTATCATACACCCACCATATACCTTCCTCAAAACAGCCACCATACCTACCTATTATGGCATTTCCATAGCCATTCTGATATATACTGCCATGCATCTTTCCACCGTTCTGTTTATTATGACACGCTCCATCATTGTCATATTGCTTAGCATGATCATGTAGTTGACATCGTATTTGTGGCAAAGCCACCATTCATAATTCTTTCATACATGTCACTCTTGATTCATTGCATATCCCGGTACACCGCCAGAGGCATTCATATAGAGTAATATTTTGTTCTAAATATCGAGTTGTAATTGTTGAGTTGTAGGAAAATAAAAGTGTGATGATCTTCATTTTTAGAGCATTGTCCCAAGTGAGGAAAAGGATGATGGAGACTATGATTCCCCCACAAGTCGGGATGAGACTCGGACGAAAAATAAAAAGAAAAGAAAAGAGGCCATTAAAAAAAGGAGAAAAGGCCCAAACAAAAAAATTAAAAAAATGAGAGAAAAAGAGAGAAGGGACAATGTTACTATCCTTTTACCACACTTGTGCTTCAAAGTAGCACCAAGATCTTCCTGATAGAGAGTCTCCCATTTTATCACTATCATATACTAGTGAGAATTTTTTCATTATAGAACTTGGCTTGTATATTCCAATGATGGGCTTCCTCAAAATGCCCTAGGTCTTCGTGAGCAAGCGAGTTGGATGCACACCCACTTAGCTTCCTTTGTTGAGCTTTCATATACTTATAGCTCTAGTGCATCCGTTGCATGGCAATCCCTACTCACTCACATTGATATCTATTGATGGGCATCTCCATAGCCCGTTGATACGCCTAGTTGATGTGAGACTATCTTCTCCCTTTTTTGCCTTCTCCACAACCACCATTCTATTCCACATATAGTGCTATATCCATGGCTCACGCTCATGTATTGCGTGAAGATTGAAAAGGTTTGAGAATGTCAAAAGTATGAAACAATTGCTTGGCTTGTCATCGGGGTTGTGCATGATATAAATACTTTGTGTGGTGAAGATAGAGCATAGCCAGACTATATGATTTTGTAGGGATAACTTTCTTTGGCCATGTTATTTTGAGAAGACATGATTGCTTTGTTAGTATGCTTGAAGTATTATTATTTTTATGTCAATATTAAACTTTTGTCTTGAATCTTTCGGATCTGAATATTCATACCACAATTAAGAAGAACTACATTAAAATTATGCCAAGTAGCACTCCGCATCAAAAATTCTGTTTTTATCATTTACCTACTCGAGGACGAGCAGGAATTAAGCTTGGGGATGCCTGATACGTCTCCAACGTATCTATAATTTTTGATTGCTCCATGCTATATTATTTACTGTTTTGGACATTACTGGGCTTTATTATCCACTTTTATATTATTTTTGGGACTAACCTATTAACCGGAGGCCCAGTCCAGAATTGGTGTTTTTTTGCCTATTTCAGAGTTTCGCAGAAAAGGAATATCAAACGGAGTCCAAACGGAATGAAACCTTTGGGAACGTGATTTTTACGAAGAATATGATCCAGGATACTTTGACCCTACGTCAACAAACAAAAGAGGAGGCCACGAGGTAGGGGGGCGCGCCCACCCACCCCAGGGCGTGCCCTCCACCCTCGTGGGCCCCCTGTTGCTCCACCGACGTACTTCGTCCTCCTATATATACCTACGTACCCCCAAACGATCAGATATGGAGCCAAAAACCTAATTCCACCGCCGCAACCTTCTGTACCCATGAGATCCCATCTTAGGGCCTGTTCCGGAGCTCCGCCGGAGGGGGCATCCATCACGGAGGGCTTCTACATCAACACCATAGCCTCTCCGATGAAGTGTGGGTAGTCTACTTCAGACCTTCGGGTCCATAGTTAGTACCTAGATGGCTTCTTCTCTCTTTTTGGATCTCAGTACAATGTTCTCCCCCTCTCTCGTGGAGATCTATTCGATGTAATCTTCTTTTTGCGGTGTGTTTGCTGAGACCGATGAATTGTGGGTTTATGATCAAGATTATCTATGAACAATATTTGAATCTTCTCTGAATTCTTTTATGTATGATTCGTTATCTTAGCAAGTCTCTTCGAATTATCAGTTTGGTTTGGCCTACTAGATTGATCTTTCTTGCAATGGGAGAAGTGCTTAGCTTTGGGTTCAATCTTGCAGTGTCCTTTCCCAGTGACAGTAGGGGCAGTAAGGCACGTATTGTATTGTTGCCATCGAGGATAACAAGATGGGGTTTTTATCATATTGCATGAAGTTATCCCTCTACATCATGTCATCTTGCTTAAGGCGTTACTCTGTTTTCATGAACTTAATACTCTAGATGCATGATGGATAGCGGTCGATGAGTGGAGTAATAGTAGTAGATGAAGGCCGGAGTCGGTCTACTTGTCTCGGACGTGATGCCTATATACATGATCATACCTAGATATTCTCATAAATATGGTCAATTCTGTCAATTGCTCAACAGTAATTTTTTCACCCACCGTAAAATACATATGCTCTTGAGAGAAGCCACTAGTGAAACCTATGGCCCCCGGGTCTATCTTCATCATATTAATCTCCCAACACTTAGTTATTTCCTTTGCTTTTACTTTGCTTTTATTTTACTTTGCATCTTTATCACAATAATACCAAAAATATTATCCTATCATATCTATCAGGTCTCACTGTCGTAAGTGACCGTGAAGGGAGTGACAACCCCTTATCGCGTTGGTTGCGAGGATTTTTTTGTATTGTGCAGGTACGAGGGACTCGCGCGCAGCCTCCTACTGGATTGATACCTTGGTTCTCAAAAACTGAGGGAAATACTTACGCTACTTTGCTGCATCACCCATTCCTCTTCAAGGGAAAACCAACGCAATGCTCAAGAGGTAGCAGATCGGAACGGTGGTGGAGTCTTGGCGGACGCGGGCCTGGTTTTGGACTCGCAGATGCCCCCGGCAAGGGTCTTGTTGTGGCCCTGGGGAGGGTCTTCCCGCGGCATCGCAGTCGTCCCAGGCAAGTATCTTGCCGGGGGTCTCGTAGATTTCCTCGGCGAGGATCTTGCCGAGGATCGTCGTCTTCTGGTCCTCATCTGATCTTGAGTGCTTATGATCTTCACAAAGATCTGCATGCCACCATGGAGGTGCCTCCTAAGCCTTGGTTCCAATGTGGTTGTTGGTGGTGTTGGAACCCCTGGGCTCAAGGGTGGCGCGCTCTCTTGGCGTCGGGCATGTTGCCCCGGCAAGGCTCTTGCCGGGGCTGCGGAGGCCGCCCCGGCAAGGGACTTGCCGGGGGAGTCCACCTCGCCCTCTTGCTCTTTGTGTTTCTTGGTCTTGGCATTGCTTTGCCCGTCTCATGCTTTTGGCCGGAGCGCTTTCTGGTGTTCTTGCGCTTCTGCTCCCTCACCTTGTCCTGCTAAGTGTGGCCGCAGGCGTGGCTCTGACTGCCCGTGCACAAGTAGAGGGTTAAAAAAGGAGAGCCCCTACTTTTGTACACCGACAGGAGCCCCCGGGCCTGGGCCACACATAAGCGCAACGCGTTGTTGGGCCAGGCCCAGAACGGTGCGCGGGCAGGTGGGGCGGATTTTTACCGCAGTAATTCCTTCGCTCGCTGCGCTTCCCCATGACCCGCGTTGAATGCGCATCATGGAGGGTCGTGTGTGACGTGGGGGGCATGCGTGGGGCAGCCGCTGCCCTCATGCGTCACATCGTGGTAACTGGTAACGAAGCGGCCCGCGCCTACCCCATAAAAAAGGAGAAACTGCGGGTGAGGGAGTCCTGGACTAAGGGGTCCTCGGGCGTCCGGCCTATTATCCATGGGCCGGACTGAGGGGCTGTGAAGACACGAAGGCCGAAGACTGTACCCGTGTCCGGATTGGACACTCCTTGGCGTGGAAGGTGACGGTGTCCTGGACTAGGGGTTACTCACCACGTCATTTCCCGATCAGTTAGATTGGGCCGAGGACCCCCATGGACGTATACTCATGGGCCAGTTCGGACAGCCGATGACACACCACTACTAGGAAAAGGGCTATAGATAATATGGACACTAATGGCGCACCACACATGTGGTGCGCCACTACTATATACTAATGGCGCACAATGTGTTGGTACGCCATTGGTGTCCAAATACTAATGGCGCACCACATGCACGGTGCGCCACTACTAACAATTTGTTTTTTGAAAACTAGTAATGGCGCACCAGGGGATAGTGCGCCATTACTAGTTTAACTAGTAATGGTGCACCACACCCTCGGTGCGCCACTACTAACAATTTTTTTTATTTTTTTTCAAAACTAGTAATGGCGCCCCGAGGGAACAGTGCGCCATTACTAGTTTTAACTAGTAATGGCGCACCACACCCTCGGTGCGCCAGTACTAACAATTTTTTTATTTTTTTCAAAGTTAGTAATGGCGCACCACACCCACGGTGCGCCATTACTATCTTTGCCCAAAAATTCCACCGAATGCCCCCCTGATCGCCTTTACAGTTTTAGAAAAAATAAAAGAAAATGATGGAAATGTCAGAAAAATAAAATAAAATAAGTTTCCCATGTGATATGTGGTCTAGTTGTTGGGAAAATTTACAAATATGAATTTTGACTTTATTTGCAAAATCTCTCTAGAATTTGTAAAATGGGCATAAGTTTTGCATACGAACTCGGATTAAAAACTTTTTTATATGAAAAATCATCTACTCAAAAAGTTACACACAAATTGAACTGGGGGAAGCCAGTTCAACATCTTCAAAATCCCCAAAAACCTAACTGAACGAAAGATACGGGGCTTTTAAGATCTAGAGGGGGGGAAATGAAAAAAAAATCAAACTTACTAGTGGTGCACCATTTGCTAGGTGCGCCACTAGTAACAAAAAAAATTGGTTTCATAAAAACTTTTGTTTGGAATTTTTTTTCAAAATATGATACGTAATATGACCGGGAAGTTTGAAATATTTTTTCAAAATTTCATCACACTCATGAACATGAACAAAGTCCTAGACATCAACAAGGTTTAATAGGATTGATATGATTGAAGTATCAACAAGTGCTTGTGAAGTGAGCTAGTGCTGGGGTTGGATAGAACTGCGAAGTTAAGCGTGCTCGGGCTGGAGTAGTTTGAGGATGGGTGACCTTCCAGGAAGTATGACCACGGAGTGCGATTTGTCTTGAGGTTAAGCATATTCGCTTGAGATTAAGCCATAGTGACCTGAGAGTAAGAAAAAAACAAAAAAATTGTGAAAATTTTTTCTTACAAAAATTTAAAAAAAAAATTCTGAAAAAAATTGAAAAAATTTGTTAGTAATGGCGCACTTCTATGTGGTGCGCCATTACTAAGTCAGATAGTAATGGCGCACTCCCTGGTGCGCCATTAGTATCCGCCATTAGTAAAAATTTCTAACGGCGCGATGCTAGTGGCGCACCTGTAGTGCGCCATTAGTAGCCAAAACAGGTGCGCCACTAGCAGGCCTTTTCCTAGTAGTGTGCATGAGGAAGATTCCACAAGACTTGGTGATCAAGACAAGGACTCCTCCCCACCGGCGTATTCAACTAGGACTCTTGTTATCCTAGGCCTCCGGTACATTATATAAACCGAGGCCAGGCTAGTCGATAGATCATTATGACATTACTCATCATACCTCTAGGGTTTAGACCACAACATATGATCTCGAGGTAGATCAACTCTTGTAATCTCTATATTCATCAAGATCAATCAAGCAGGAAGTAGGGTATTACCTCCATAGAGAGGGCCCAAACCTGGGTAAACATTGTGTCCCCTGTCTCCTGTTACCCATCGATCCATGATCCACAGCTTGGGACCCCCTACTCGAGATCTGCCGGTTTTGACACCGATAGAAGGCAAGCTTGGCGACCAGATATGAAGATTCCTTCTTATGTAATTGACTCTATGTAACCCTAGGTCCCTCCAGTGTCTATATAAACCGGAGGGCGTAGTCCGGATAGCATATATTCATTACCATAGTGATACGGGCTAGACTTCTAGGGTTTAGCCATTACGATCTCGTGGTAGATCAACTCTTGCAAGATCAATCAAGCAGGAAGTAGGGTATTACCTCCATAGAGAGGGCCCGAACCTGGGTAAACATCGTGTCCCCCGTCTCCTACAACCATCGACCTTAGACGCACAGTTCGGGACTCCCTACCCGAGATCCGCCGGTTTTGACACCGACAGCGGGCGCGACGCCCATTTACCCTCTGCGTCTTCTCCAATTTTGGAAACGCCGTCCCTCCCTTCTTCCTTCTCAAGTTCTTGCTTTCGCTCGCCGCCGCCGCCCCCATTGCTCTTGAATCTTCGTCCCCCCTCCAGCTTCCATGGCGCCAAAACCAGCAGGGGCAAGGGAGTGGCCAAGGATGCCGGGGAGAAGGAGACGCCAGAGAGTGAGTCGGCGGTGCGGCGGACGCAGCTCGCCTACTTTCCGTCCACGATCGACGGATCCACCTCCGAGACTACTTCAAGCCCCTGTGGGGGTGTAAGACGAAGGGTCACCCTTCCACGCGCATCATCCCCGCCGGCTTCGCCGAGGCCGGCCCGAATCGGTACCCATTCTTCGTTGACTACTTTTCCTGCGGGCTTTGCCCCCTTTCTCTGATTTCTTCAATGACGTCATGCACACCTATGGCTTCCACCTTCTGGATTTTACTCCAAATGTCGTGGCGTGCATGGCTCTTTTTGCCCGTCTCTGCGAGGGCTTCGCCGGGGTGCATCCCAACACGGGCTCTTCCGCTACTACTTCTTTCCTCGGATCCAAAAGGGGGGCGCCATTTCCGGTTGTGTCGTCTGGATCCCAAGGAGCCAGGGGAAGGGGACATATTCGGACGCCGCCAAGAAGGAGAGGTGGGAGGAGTGGTGGGGCTGGTGGTGCTGGATTGAAGAGGAGGTCCCGTAGCTATTTTGCCGAGTTCGCCAGGCGCCGCCGGTTCGCAGAGACAATTGGAGCAATGTCGACGCCGATGATGGGAAGCTCACGGTCGCCACAACCAGGATTCATCGCCTCACCGAGGCCGGGCTCACCCTTGAGATGATTGGGGTGGACTTCATCCGCCGCCGAATCGCTCCACTGCACAACAAGGGGAGGTCGCCCTAGCTCTTCACGAACGCGGTCGACATGATGAGGCTTCGCCGTGGCTTGGATCACAACCTCACGATAATCAGGCACACCCACTTGTGCTAGAGGCTTTTTCAGCTCGACGTGTACCACGATGGCAGGGCCGAGAGGTCCGGCAAGGCCGCGAAGGCCGGCAAGGTCGTCAAGAGGCCCTTGTTTGGGCTGCCGGCGGGAGTGGTCCAGCTAAGCAAGAACTCTCGCCGTAATGACATTATCGCCATGATGTCGGACTTGAACGCGCACGGGCTTGCCCCAAACTGGGCCGAGCCGGGGGCGGATCAGGTGCAGCAGTTCTTCGACAAGCTGACGGAGAAGTACGTCCATGCCGAGCCATTGCTCATTCACGACACCAGCCATGTGGAGCTGGACTACATCGCCGCCAAGGCGGCGGAGGCGGAGCTCGCCAAGGAGGCTGGCAGTGTCGGCCATGTGGAGGACAAGGTTGAGGCTGCCGCGGAGGAGAAGGAGCTTGCCGGGTGGGCGGAGTCCACTGGGGAGGCCAGCAACGCCGACACCGGGGCCCCTCTCATTGAAGATGTGGTCGACGAGTCGACCGAGAAGGAGGCTGAAGCTGACAACCCTCCGGCCTTGGAGAGAAGGCGCGTCCTGCGGCGGGCCACGTCTGGTGAGCCGGTCTGGCCCGGCCGGACCGAGCAGCGGCAAGAGACCCAGGGGGAGGCCGTGCGCCTAACGAGGGTCGCGGCAACAGAGAAAGTGGTGAAGGCCGCGGTGGCGAAGAAGAAAGCGTCCGCATCTTCTTCGTCCAAGCGTCCTCGAACCCCGCCCGCTTCCCCTCCTTCCGCGGATGTCGACAGGGAGGTCGTCTTTGACCTTGGGTCTCTGAGCCCGAGGAGGAAGAGGAAGGCGGCGGAAGAGGAGGTGGAGGATGTGTAAGTATCTTGTCTTCTGTCATCTCTGTCCCCTCAGATCGCGTCTCTTTTCTCGACTTGTTTTTATTTTTGCAGGGATGTCGAGACGCTGGCCTAGAGGGTGGTGAAGAGGTCCAAGGCCTCGACGGGCGGCCAGCCCCCTACGGGTACCTTGGGCACGCCGCTGGTGGTGGAGAGCAGCCCGGACAGCAGGCCCCAGCATAGCCCCCAGCGTGCGTTCACCACTCACTCCCCATCAACGTGTGTTGGGGTACGATCCGCTGGCGCTGACCTTGCCGTGGTTGCAGGAGGAGGACGGCAGCAGGAGGAGCCACTGAGGGCCACCCCCAACACGCCGCCCCTATCGACCACGCCGCCCCGAGGGGCGTCCCCGGCAAGGGCGCCGAGCACCGAGCCCATGCGCACCGAGGAGGACGAGGTGAACGTGGGCGCTGGTGGCTCCGTGCCGGCGCCAAACGTTGGCGGGGAAGGGACCTCTTCTTCCCAGCCCGGCACGGGTAAGTTATTTGCCTTCGGTCCCTGTTCTTGTTTCTTCTATTTGAACCTTGGTCTTGGCTTTTCCTCATCCTCCTTGGGATCTAGGCGCTCCCTCGGCGGACCAGCAGGACATCGATACTGTCATCGGGGAGGTCGCCAGGGACGCTGAGGCCCAGGCCAACAAGTACTCCGCCGAAGAGGCCGCCAAGGGTGCTGCCGAGGACGCCACAAGGAGCCAGTCGGGGAGGCCGGCAAGGCAGCTGCCGAGGTGGCCGGCAAGGCCACCGCCGAGGAGGGGGCGGTCGACGACCAACCTTCCTCCTCCGCTGCCTCTGGCTCGGGCAGGTACCTGAAGGTGAACGGCGACCTGTTCGTCCACCTCCTGTAGGGATGGCGAGCACCGGGGCTCCCACCGAGGGGGAGGTGTTTGATTATGAGGTGCTCGCCGCCGCCGGGCTTGAGGTTGTTGACGAACCGAGCGCCGTGGCGGCGGGTCCCAGGAAAGCGGCTCCTCCGGGCCATGAGCGCCAACTTCCAGAAGCTCCAGGCGCTTCATCGGGTCCGCCTGGACAATGCCAAGTTCAGGATGGCGGTGGTGGACAAGGCGGAGGCACACCTCGTGGAGCGCGTCGCCGAGGCGCAGGCTTGGTTCCGCCAGACCCACAAGGACCTGAAGGCTGCCCAGAATGTGCTGGTTGAGCGCAAGCTGGAGCTTGTCATGAAGCAGGCCGACATCCAGAACGCCCGGGAGCTGGCGAAGGAGCAGGCCGCCAAAGATGAGGCTGCTCGGCACCAGCACCAGGCCGAGCTAAACTCCCGGGAGGAGGACCTTGCCGCTTGTGAGAAGAAGCTCGCCGCAACACTCCGCGGCAAGGATGAGGAGGTGGAGAAGCTCGTCGTGCGGCGGACCCAGGAGCTGGAGCAGAGGCACGAGGAGGCACACAATGCCCAAGATCTGGTCCATGCCGGCAAGGTGAAAGAGCGGGAGGTGGAGCGGGACCGACTGAAGGATCAGGCCCTGAAGTTGGCAAAGGAGAAAGACACGCTCAACGGTGCTCTAGTGGAGGCGTAGGGTGCGGTCCTTGGCAAGGATGAGTAGCTCTCCAAGGCCAACGACTCCATCAAAGACCTGAAGCTGAAGCTGGAGGGTCTTGAGGGGACGCTGTCGGAGGTCAGGGCCCGGGAGGTGACCCTGACCAAGAATCTGGAGAAGGAGAGGCAGCTACGGAAGAACGAAACCGCCAACCACAAGGATTTCGTGAAGGGCGAGAATCTCTAGACCAGCCGCCTCGCCGACGTCGCCTGCAGGATCACCACGCAGCTGGACACCATGGGGATGCGAAACGTGAGGTACGTCCCGGAGCCGAGCGTGAGTCCGAATGCCAAGCTGACCCAGTTCTTCGAGGGTGTCCTCAGGGCCCTGGAGCAGTTCCGCTCCAACAGGGCAGCCTCCCTAGCCAATGAGGCCCAGAAGCTTTGCCGGGGCGTCATGACCAAGGTCCTCACCAAGGTGGTGTACTGGAACACCAACCTCGACTTCGACGCTGCACTGGAGAGCTTGCTGGAGGATGCAGACCTCGCGGCACTCGAGGAGCATATCGAGCCCATCATCAGCCGCGTCGACGGAGTTTGGAGGGTAGAGGGCCAGCACCGGGATTAGGCACCCCGTTTCTTATCGCCGCTGCAGGTTCATGACCAAGACATTTTATATCTTTACATAGAACCGCAGCAATAATTCACGTAATATAACTCTGTAGTACTTTTAATATCATGCATGCTATCTTCCCGTTAGATCTTTCTCCGTACGTTCATACCCTATGCTTGTTAAGATAAGGCTGCCGGCGTGTAAACCCATGCCATGGTGCTTTAAGGACGGATCCTTAGCACCCTCCCGGAAGGGTGCTTGCTGTCGGGCGAGCCACCTTGCCGCCGCCAACGCGGACTCTTGAACTGTTGAGCGGACTCGAGGCAGGACAAGAGCGCAACTGGGAACGGGTAGGCCACCTTGCCGCCGCCAGCGCAGCCGCATGAACTGTCAAGCGGGCTTGAGAACAAAGGCGCTACCAACAGCGGAAGGGTCCCATCGCGTGCAGGTTTCCCGTACAAAGAACGAGATCTCTCGGGGAGAACAACCTTATATAAGTGAAAATAACCAAGACTTCGCATGACTTAGCTTTTCTGTCGTTGCGCGGGCGTTCACCGAATCCGCAGGTGACGCCGCCCGCTTGGTCGCCTTCTTCCTTGGAGTGACGACCACGATGAGGCCGCTGCCCCAACCAGACCAGCTTTCCACAACTGCGCCCCCCTACCAAGCGTGCCAAAGATGTCGGTGGGAACAACACCTATGGGATCACTGGGATCCCTTCTACGGTTGGCGGGCGCGGGGTTGTGCAAAGAGCTGGTCTGGCGGTCAGCACAAGGATCGTTTACCTAGGTTTGGGCCGCAAAGATGCGTAATACCCTAGTCCTGCTTTGGTGTATGTATTTGACTTTTCTTTAGTTCTTGAGCTAGCTACGGTGCATGTGTAGCCCAAAAGATCCGAATCCTTCTCCTGGACGCCCCAGGCCTCCTTTTATAGACAAAAGGGGTCCCCATAGTGGCATACATGAGGTGGAAAGGTGTACAGTGCGCAAGCTTATCGCCTGTCATTACGGGACAAGACGCATTAAATACGCCCCCTTAGGTGTCCCGTTGCTTTATTGGGGATGGCAACGAGGCCCATCCCGTCCGCCGCCACCCCGCCTTGCTCCGACACGCGTCCAGGCCAACGATGCATGCAACGCCATGTAGTATGGCAGGTGCTACCTCTTGAGCACTGCGTTGGTTTTCCCTTGAAGAGGAAAGGGTGATGCGGCAAAGTAGCGTAAGTATTTCCCTCAGTTTTTGAGAACCAATGTATCAATCCAGCAGGAGGCTACGCGCGAGTCCCTCGTACCTACACAAAACAAATAAATCCTCGCAACCAACGCGATAAGGGGTTGTCAATCCCTTCACGGTCACTTACGAGAGTGAGATCTGATAGATATGATAGGATAATATTTTTGGTATTTTTATGATAAGATGCAAAGTAAAATAAAAGCAAAGTAAAAAGCAAAGGAAATAAATAAGTGTTGGAAGATTAATATGATGAAGATAGACCCGGGGGCCATAGGTTTCACTAGTGGCTTCTCTGAAGAGCATAAGTATTTTACGGTGGGTGAACGAATTACTGTTGAGCAATTGACAGAATTGAGCATAGTTATGAGAATATCTAGGTATGATCATGTATATAGGCATCACGTCCGAGACAAGTAGACCGACTCCTGCCTGCGTCTACTACTATTACTCCACTCATCGACCGTTATCTAGCATGCATCGTATTAAGTTCATGAAAACAGAGTAACGCCTTAAGCAAGATGACATGATGTAGAGGGATAAATTCATGCCATATGATAAAACCCCCATCTTGTTATCCTCGATCGCAACAATACAATACGTGCCTTGCAGCCCCTACTGTCACTGGGAAAGGACACCGCAAGATTGAACCCAAAGCTAAGGACTTCTCCCATTGCAAGAAAGATCAATCTAGTAGGCCAAACCAAACTGATAATTCAAAGAGACTTGCAAAGATAACCAATCATACATAAAAGAATTCAGAGAAGATTCAAATATTGTTCATAGATAATCTTGATCATAAACCGACAATTCATCGGTCTCAACAAACACACCGCAAAAAGAAGATTAGATCGAATAGATCTCCACGAGAGAGGGGGAGAACATTATATTGAGATCCAAAAGGGAGAAGAAGCCATCTAGCTACTAACTATGGACCCGAAGGTCTGAGGTAAACTACTCACACTTCATCGGAGAAGCTATGGTGTTGATGTAGAAGCCCTCCGTGATGGATTCCCCCTCCAGCGGAGCTCCGAAACAGGCCCCAAGATGGGATCTCGAGGGTACAGAAGGTTGCGGCGGTGGAATTAGGTTTTTGGCTCCTGTCCTGATCATTTGCGGGTACGTAGGTATATATAGGAGAAAGGAGTACGTCGGTGGAGCAACAGGGGGCCCACGAGGGTGGAGGGCGCGCCCTGGGGGGTAGGCACGCCCCCCTACCTCGTGGCCTCCTGGAAGCTTCTCTTACGTAGGATCCAAGTCTCCTGGATCTTGTTCATTCCAAAAATCACGCTCCCAAAGGTTTCATTCCGTTTGGACTACGTCTGATATTCTTTTTCTGTGAAACTCTGAAATAGGCAAAAAACACCAATTTTGGGCTGGGCCTCCGGTTAATTGGTTAGTCCCAAAAATAATATAAAAGTGAATAATAAAGCCCAATAATGTCCAAAATAGAAGATAATATAGCATGGAGCAATCAAAAATTATAGATACGTTGGAGACGTATCAAGCATCCCCAAGCTTAATTCCTGCTCGTCCTCGAGTAGGTAAATGATAAAAACAGAATTTTTGATGCGGAGTGCTACTAGGCATAATTTCAATGTAATTCTTCTTAATTGTGGTATCAATGTTCAGATTCGAAAGATTCAAGATAAAAGTTCATATTGACATAAAAATAATAATACTTCAAGCATACTAACTAAGCAATTATGTCTTCTCAAAATAACAAGGCCAAAGAAAGTTCATCCCTACAAAATCTTATAGTTTAGTCATGCTCCATTTTCGTCACACAAGAATGCTCTCATCATGCACAACCCCGATGACAAGCCAACAATTGTTTCATACTTCAGTAATATCAATCTTATAAACCTTCACGCAATATATGAGCGCGAGCCATGCACATAGCACTATGGGTGGAATAGAATATGATGATGGGGGTTATGTGGAGAAGACAAAAAAGGAGAAAGTCTCACATCAACGAGGCTAATCAATGAGCTATGGAGATGCCCATCGATTGATGTTAATGCAAGGAGTAGGGATTGCCATGCAACGGATGCACTAGAGCTATAAATGTATGAAAGCTCAACAAAAGAAACTAAGTGGGTGTGCATCCAACTTGCTTGCTCACGAAGACCTAGGGCACTTGAGGAGGCCCATTGTTGGAATATACAACCCAAGTTCTATAATGAAAAATTCCCAGTAGTATGTGAAAGTGAAAAAACAAGAGACTTTCTATCATGAAGATTATGGTGCTACTTTGAAGCACAAGTGTGGCAAAGGATAGTAACATTGTCCCTTCTCTCTTTTTCTCTCATATTTTTTTGGGCCTTCTCTTTTTTTATGGCCTTTCTCTTTTTTTTCTTTTTTTCCTCACTTGGGACAATGCTCTAGAAAATGATGATCATCACACTTCTATTTATTTACAACTCGATGATTACAACTCGATACTAGAACAAAGTATGACTCTATATGAATGCCTCCGGCGGTGTACCGGGATATGCAATGAACCAAGAGTGACATGTATGAAAGAATTATGAATGGTGGCTTTGCCACAAATACTATGTCAACTACATGATCATGCTAAGAAATATGACAATGATGGACGTGTCATGATAAACGGAATGGAGGAAAGTTGCATGGCAATATATCTCGGAATGGCTATGGAAATGACATAATAGGTAGGTATGGTGGCTGTTTTGAGGAAGATATAAGGAGGTTTATGTGTGAAAGAGCATATCATATCACGGGGTTTGGATGCACCGGCGAAGTTTGCACCACCTCTCAATGTGAGAAAGGGCAATGCACGGTACCGAAGAGGCTAGCAATGATGGAAGGGTGAGAGTGCGCATAATCAATGCACTCAACATTAGTCATAAAGAACTCACATACTTATTGCAAAAATCTACAAGTCATCAAAAACAAAGCACTACGCGCATACTCCTAGGGGGATATATTGGTAGTAAAAGACCATCGCTCGTCCCCGACCGCCACTCATAAGGAGGACAATCAAAGAACACCTCATGTTTCAAATTTGTTACATAACGTTTACCATACGTGCATGCTACGGGACTTGGAAACTTCAACACAAGCATTTCTTAAATTCACAACTACTCAACTAGCACAACTTTGATATTATTACCTCCATATCGCAAAACAATCATCAAGCATCAAACTTCCCTTAGTATTCAACACACTCATAAGAAAGTTTTTACTAAACTTGAATACCTAGCATATTAGGATTATTTAAGCAAATTACCATGCTATTTAAGACTATCAAAATAATCTAAGTGAAGCATGAGAGATCAATAGTTTCTATAAAACAAATCCACCCCCATGCTCTAAAAGATATAAGTGAAGTACTAGAGCAAAACTATATAACTCAAAAGATATAAGTGAAGCACATAGAGTATTCTAATAATTTCCATATCATGTATGGCTCTCTCGAAAGGTGTGTACGGCAAGGATGATTATGGTAAACTACAAAGCAAAGACTCAAATCATGCAAGACGCTCCAAGCAAAACACATATCATGTGGTGAATAAAAATATTGCTCCAAGTAAAGTTACCGATGGAAGTAGACGAAAGAGGGGATGCCTTCCGGGGCATCCCCAAGCTTTGGCTTTTTGGTGTCCTTAGATTATCTTGGGGGTGCCATGGGCATCCCAAATCTTAGGCTCTTGCCACTCCTTGTTCCATGATCCATAAAATCTTTCACCCAAAACTTGAAAACTTCACAACACAAAACTCAACAGAAAATCTCGTGAGCTCCGTTAGCGAAAGAAAACAAAAGACCACTTCAAGGTACTGTAATGAACTCATTATTTATTTATATTGGCGTTAAACCTACTGTATTACAACTTCTCTATGGTTTACAAACTATTTTACTAGCCATAGATTCATCAAAATATGCAAACAACACACGAAAAACAGAATCTGTCAAAAACAGAACAGTCTGTAGTAGTCTGTAACTAACGCAAACTTCTGGAACTATAAAAACTCAGCCAAAATAGGATGACCTAGGCAATTTGTTTATTGATCAGAAGCAATTGGAATCAGTATTTTATCAATTTCTGGTGATTTTTAACAATTGTTTTCGTGAACAGAAAGTTTCTGGAAATTTCTGCAAGATCAAATAACTATCTTCCAAGAAGATCCTATAGGTTTAACTTGGCACAAACACTAATTAAAACATAAAAACACATCTAACCAGAGGCTAGAACAAAGGTTATTCCTAAACAGAAGCAAAAGCAAAAAAAAACTAAAAATAAAATTGGGTTGCCTCCCAACGAGCGCTATCGTTTAACGTCCCTAGCTAGGCATAAAAGCAAGGATAGATCTAGGTATTGCCATCTTTGGTGGGCAATCCATAAGTGGCTCTCATGATAGATTCATATGGTAATTTTATTTTCTTCCTAGGGAAGTGTTCCATGCCTTTATTTAATGGAAATTGAAATCTAATATTCCCTTCCTTCATATCAATAATTGCACCAATCGTTCTAAGGAAAGGTCTACCAAGAATAATAGGACATGAAGGATTGGAATCTATATCAAGAACGATAAAATCTACGGGCACATAGTTCCTATTTGCAAAAATAAGAAAATCATTAATTCTTCCCATAGGTTTCTTAATAGTAGAATCCGCAAGGTGCAAGTTTAGAGAGCAATCATCAAAATCACGGAAATCTAGCAAATCGCACAAAGTTTTGGGAATAGTGGAAACCCTAGCACCCAAATCACACAAAGCATAGAACTCATGATCCTTAATCTTAATTTTAATAGTAGGTTCCCACTCATCATAAAGTTTTCTAGGCATAGAAACTTCCAACTCAAGTTTTTCTTCATAAGATTGCATCAAAGCATCAACGATATGTTTGGTAAAAGCTTTATTTTGACTATAAGCATGAGGAGAATTTGGCACGGATTGCAACAAGGAAATACAATCTATCAAAGAGCAATTTTCATAATTAAATTCTTTGAAATCCAAAATAGTGGGTTTATCAAGATCTAACGCTTTGATTTCTTCAATCCCACTTTTATCAATTTTAGCATCAAGATATGAAAACTCCGAATTTTTGGAACGCCTTCTAGCTAAAGGCGGATCATATTCAGACGTCCCATCATTATCAAGATTCATATTGCAAAACAAAGATTTAATAGGGGACACATCAATAACTTTTAGATCTTCATCTTTATTTTCATAGAAATTCGGTTTAGCGGCCATCTTATTAACTAAGGTAGCTTGCTTATCTGATATTTCAGCTATCAACTTTTCAAGACTAGCAATTTGGGATCTCAAACCATCAAATTATTTAGACATATCATCGAGCTCTTTATTCATATAACTCATAAAACTTTTTTGTTCCTTAAGCTCGTTTCTGAAGAAATTATTATGCTCAACTTGCAAAACCATAAAACTCCTGACGTTGCTTTCAATCTCTTCTAACCTTTTAAGGTGAGGATCACCAAATCTAGGTAGAGCCATCGTGACAAACAAGCAATCCAACACACGAGTAAACAAGAGACGGGCAAAAAGAGGCAAACGGAAAAGAGAGGGCGAATAAAACGGCAAGGGTGAAGTGGGGGAGAGGAAAACGAGAGGCAAATGGCAAATAATGTAATGCGGGAGATAAGGGATTGTGATGGGTACTTGGTATGTTGACTTTTGCGTAGACCTCCCCGGCAACGGCGCCAGAAATCCTTCTTGCTACCTCTTGAGCACTGCATGGGCTTTCCCATGAAGAGGAAAGGGTGATGCAGCAAAGTAGCGTAAGTATTTCCCTCAGTTTTTTAGAACCAAGGTATCAATCCAGTAGGAGGCTACGCGCGAGTCCCTCGTACCTACACAAAACAAATAAATCCTCGCAACCAACGTGATAAGGGGTTGTCAATCGCTTCACGGTCACTTACGAGAGTGAGATTTGATAGATATGAGAGGGTAATATTTTTGGTATTTTTATGATAAGATGCAAAGTAAAATAAAAGCAAAGTAAAAAAAGCAAAGGAAATAAATAAGTGTTGGAAGATTAATATGATGAAGATAGACCCGGGGCCATAGGTTTCACTAGTGGCTTCTCTCAAGAGCATAAGTATTTTACGGTGGGTGAACGAATTACTGTTGAGCAATTGACAGAATTGAGCATAGTTATGAGAATATCTAGGTATGATCATGTATATAGGCATCACGTCCGAGACAAGTAGACCGACTCTTGCCTGCATCTACTACTATTACTCCACTCATCGACAGCTATCCAACATGCATCTAGAGTATTAAGTTCATGAAAACAGAGTAACGCCTTAAGCAAGATGACATGATGTAGAGGGATAAATTCATGCAATATGATAAAAACCCCATCTTGTTATCCTCGATGGCAACAATACAATACGTGCCTTGCTGCCCCTACTGTCACTGGGAAAGGACACCACAAGATTGAACCCAAAGCTAAGCACTTCTCCCATTGCAATAAAGATCAATCTAGTAGGCCAAACCAAACTGATAATTCATAGAGACTTGCAAAGATAACCAATCATACATAAAATAATTCAGAGAAGATTCAAATATTGTTCACAGATGATCTTGATCATAAACCTACAATTCATCGGTCTCAACAAACACACCGCAAAAAGAAGATTACATCTAATAGATCTCCACGAGAGAGGGCGGGACATTGTATTGAGATCCAAAAAGAGAGAAGAAGCCATCTAGCTACTAACTATGGACCCGAAGGTCTGACATAAACTACTCACACTTCATCGGAGAGGCTATGGTGTTGATGTAGAAGCCCTCCGTGATGGATGCCTCGTCCGGCGGACCTCCGGAACAGGCCCTAAGATGGGATCTCATGGGTACAGAAGGTTGTGGCGGTGGAATTAGGTTTTTGGCTCCTGTTCTGATCGTTTGGGGATACGTAGGTATATATAGGAGGAAGGAGTACGTCGGTGGAGCAACAGGGGGCCCACGAGGGTGGAGGGCGGGCCCTGGGGGGGTAGGCGCGCCCCCCTACCTCGTGGCCTCCTGGAAGCTTCTCTTACGTAGGGTCCAAGTCTCGTGGATCTTGTTCGTTCCAAAAATCACGCTCCCGAAGGTTTCATTCCGTTTGGACTCCGTTTGATATTCTTTTTCTGCGAAACTCTGAAATAGGCAAAAAAACAGCAATTCTGGGCTGGTCCTCCGGTTAATAGGTTAATACCAAAAATAATATAAATGTGAATAATAAAGCCCAATAATGTCCAAAACAGAAGATAATATAGCATGGAGCAATCAAAAATTATAGATACGTTGGAGACGTATCAACAGGCTACTGAGATGGCGTGGTGGTAGGGTCTTCACGAAGATCTGCCTGCCGCCACGCAGGTGCTTCTTGAGTTGGCCTGGAAGCCGCACGTCGCCACGCAGGTGCCTGCCCAGCTGGTTGGGCTGGCAGCTGGATGGGAACGGCGTTGGAGTCTTGGCAGACGCGGGCGTGGTTGTGGCCTCGCAGTTGCCCCCAGCAAGAATCTTGCCGGGGCCCCGGCGAGGGTCTTTTTGCGGCATCGCAGTCATCCCCGGCAAGGATCTTGCCAGGGGTCTCGTGGATTTCCTCGGCGAGGATCTTGCCGAGGATCGTCGTCTTCTGGTCCTCATCTGATCTTGAGTGCTTATAATCTTCACAAAGATCTGCAAGCCACCATGGAGGTGCCTCCCGAGCCTTGGTTACAATGTGGTTCTTGGTGGTGTTGGAACCCTTGGGCTCGAGGGTGGGGCGTTCTACTGGCGTCGGGCAAGTTGCCCCAGCAAGGCTCTTGCCGGGGCTGCGGAGGCCGCCCCGGCAATGGTCTTGCCGAGGGAGTCCACCTCGCCCTCTTGCTCTTTGTGTTTCTTGGTCTTGGCGGTGCTTTGCCCTTCTCGTGCTTTTGGCCGGAGCGCTTTCTGGTGTTCTTGCGCTTCTGCTCCCTCCCCTTGCCCTGCTAACTGTGGCCGTAGGCGTGGCTCTAACTGCCCGTGCACAAGTAGAGCCCCTACATTTGTATACCGACACATGGGTTTATGAACCCATGGCTCTCTTTCTTTACCATGTTTTCTAGCCACAAAGTCTGTTTTCTCATAACGTTTGTTTTTAGGCACTCTTTCAAACAACTTTGGTGCACTGGAGCATGTGCTTGTAATTCAAATTTGAATTATGCACATTAAATGCACAGAAACCCAATTAATGTATAAAAAAGGCGAAACGAGCCCGGAATAATTCCAAAATTTAGCACGGTACTTCTATTTGGTCTAATCTGGCTGCGTAAAAAAATAAGGCGGGAGAAGGCAATGTACGTATGTTGTTTCGCACACAATGGTGACACGCTCCCTCTCCAGACCACGAGCCTTCTTGAGGGAAGCTCTGGTTTGCAAGAAGCTTACACCAAAGCTTGTCCCAATTCGGCCAAAAAAATTACCGCAGCATGTTGGTGCCATGTCATGACACCATGCCAAGTTTCATGATTTTCAGGCGTGTTTTGGAGTTACAGGAATTATAAAACCAAGTTTATCAATCTTTCCGGCCGAGCCACGACGCCTGGATGTTTGAATTTCACTCCCATATCTTGCATGGGACCTTGAAATTCACCCAAGGACACACATGTGATATTTCAAACAACTTTGGTGCACTGGAGCATGTGCTTGTACTTCAAATTTGAATTATGCACATTAAATGGCCACAAACGCAATTAACGTATAAAAAATGCGAAACGATCCAGGAATAATTCCGAAATTTAGCACGGTACTTCTATTTGGCCTAATCTGGATGTGCAAAAAAATTAAGGCGGGAGAAGGTAGTGTACGTATGTCGTTTCCCACACGGAGGTGACACCTTCCCTCTCGGAACCACGAGCCTTCTTGAGGGAAGCTCCGGTTTGCAAGAAGCTTACACCAAAGCTAGTCCCAATTCGGCCAAAAAAATTACCGCAGCGTGTTCGTGCAATGTCATGAGACCATACCAAGTTTCCTGATTTTCAGGCGTGTTTTGGATTTACAGGAATTAAAAAACCAAGTTTCTCAATCATTTCGGCCGAGCCACGACGCTCAGATGTTTGAATTTCACTCCCATCTCTTGCATGGGACCTAACAATTACCCAATGACACACATGTGATTTTTCAGCAAACTTTGGTGCACATGAGCACGTGCTTGTAGTTCAAATTTGTATTATGCACATTAAATGCCCAGAAACTCAATTAATGTAAAAAGGCCAAACGAACATGGAATAATTCCAAAATTTAGCACAATACTTCTATTTGGTCTAGTCTGCCTGTGTAAAACAATTAAGGCAGGAGAAGCCAGTGTATGTATGTCGTTTCGCACACGGAGGTGGCACGTTCTCTCTCAGGACCAGGAGCCTTCTTGAGGGAAGCTCCGGTTTGCAAGAAGCTTAGACCAAAGGTTGTCCCAATTTGGCCAAAAAACTTACTGCAGCATGTTAGTGCCATGTCATGACACCATGCCAAGTTTCATGATATTCAGCCGTGTTTTGGATTTATAGGAATTAAAAAACCAAGTTTCTCAATCATTCCGGCTGAGCCACGATACCCAGATGTTTGAATTTTATTCCCATTTCTTGCATGGGACTTATAAATTCACCCAAAGACACACATGTGATTTTTCAGCAAACTATGGTGCATTGGAGCATGTGCTTGTTGTTGAAATTTGAATTATGCACACTAAATGCCCAGAAACTCAATTAATGCATAAAAATGCCAAACAAACCCGGAATAATTCCAAATTTAAACACGACACTCATGTACTAGTTGCATGTTCACTGTACGTAAATGTTCTAGCAATTGAAACACCATCCTTTCCCTCCGTAACACCATTTTGTCTTTCAAAACATAATGAAAAAATCAGGTATACCACAAACAGTTTACTAGAAAGAATCATGTGGGATGCGATAGAAAATATCTTGGTGCACCGTCTTGTCTGGCTTACACAGGGAGCTTCATTGTCTACAGTCCACCGCCCCCGCTTGAACCACAATTGCGCGCCAGTTTCTCGCGGCATCGAGTGAATTTTTTTTGCCACCGCGGAAATATCTATCTCCCTGCCCCCTCCCTCCTACCAAAAGCCACATTTCCACTGTTCCTCCTTGCTTTCCAAGTTCAATTCTTCACTGCTGCTTACTGGCAGCTCAGCCTCCTCGCCGGCGACCCTTCATCTTGCAGCGCCGCCTCCTCGCCGGCTACCCTTCTTCCTGCAGCCCCACCTCCTCGCCAGCAACCCTTCTTCTTGCAGCGCCGCCTCCTCGCCGGCGACCCTTCTTCTTGCTGCCCGGCCTCCTCGCCGCCGACCCTTCTTCTTGCCGTGCGGGCTCGTAGATATGGTCAGGTAATCCACACCCCAACCACACCATCCTCCTCCTTTCCCGTCCCACATGCCCCGACTGATGGAGCGACACCTTCCACCGAAATCACTGGCCCCCTCCTCCAATTAAGCGCCGCCCACAGCCATTTTACATGCAGTATAATGTGGAGCTGAGTAGCATGCGTCTGCACGCATGAACGAGGTCGCTATGGCTGACATGCGTGTCGACCGCCAGATCTTGGAGGAGCACCTCGTCTTCGAGGCCACCGTCGACACCGCCGCACAGTTGTCTACTTTAAAATACAGTTCGTGATGTTTTCTCGAGGCCACCGCTAGTGCCTTCTAGTGATTTGTCATCTGTAATGTTAATATGCAATCTGATGTTCAGTTAGCCGTTCGGTCGTCTGAAATGTAATGTTCAGTTAACACTTTGGTCCAACAATTGCTACATTTCGTAGTACTGTTCTCAAGCATTCTTTGTTTTGTTAACTGTCTTATCTTCTAGTACATGTTTCTATTCTGCAATGTCGTGCTGAGTGAACTATTTTGGTTCATTTGATCTGCTGTCCATGTAACTGTTTGGTTCAGTTCTACAATTTGATTTTCATTTGTTGTGGGTACAATTTTGTGTTGTTATGCATGTGACACCAATCGAATTTGGCTGTACTCAATACATATTCTACTGATAGTATGGCAACTCTCAGTTAACCTGATCAAGATCTTCCTTATGTGTGTTGCAGGGAAACAATGGGAGACACTACGGTTTACCATCGAGGTTTGTTCAAGCAGGGTCCTTTGGCTAATAGCACATTATTGTGCAGTTGCAGGAATCATTCTAATATTTAGGTTTCTTACAATTTGGTCTTGCACATGTAGGTCCTGCTGTCAGAGGCTTAGACCCACTGTTCGACCCATTTTGCATATGGGGAAATGAGATGTCCATGAATATCATTCAAGTCAAGAAACTCAGAAAGATTGTTAGGATGAAGAAACTTGCGATGAATAACAGCAAGATCTTTGTTTGCACAATGAAGAAGACATCAGTCAACTATAGGTTTACCTTGTTTTTACCCCTTGCGCCATTTCAAAATTTACAACAGCGTTTTATGCATAGCTTTGTTTTCAGTACTTTTCAAAGCAGTTCACCGATGATTACCTCTCAAACCATCTGCATGGTCAAGAGGCGAGGAAGGTATTCATTCAACACCCACGGTACAATATTGAACTCTTGCTGAAGAGGACAAAGGTTGGGCGGGCAATTATCCATAGCCACTGGCCTAAAGTTGCAAGGACATTCAACATCACTGAAGGCTCAATATTTGCCTTCCACTTCTGTAGTTTCCCAGATGCGATTCATCTGTCTATTTACCGTGTATGATGGTACTTTCCAAAGGTTTTTGATGCTGCATGTGAAACTTGGTGCTGTTGTGTAATGGCGTAACTAAGTGCCGAAGCTATCTGATGTAATTCAATTATGAAATCCTGGTTGCTTTTATAGGGATATGAAATATCTGGCCTGTTTTATAAGAAATATCGGTTTGATTAGTACATGGACTATCAATAATAGGCTAATTACCCTGCTTATTGGGGTTTTCTATTGCAAACTGTTACTCAGATAGCACCGTGGGCGATGAACTCAAACAACCTGCATGGTTTCTAGAAAGTAGGCTTGTTCGATCAACTAACAATCACACATGGCTTCCGGCAGCGAACTGTTTGCGAACTGTTAGATCAACCATGAGGAGATTTTCTGGGATTCACCGTGTGGGATGTACATACCTACGGAAATGATTTCTGGGATTCACCGTGTGGGATGGACATACCTACTGAAATTATTTCTGGGATTCACCGTGTGGGATGTACATACCTACGGAAATGATTTCTGGGATTCACCGTGTGGGATGTACATACCTAGGGAAATGATTACTGGGATTCATCGTGTGGGATGTACATACCTACGGAAATGATTGGGTTTCCATGCCTCGCCTGATCGCACACGGCCCCAGCCTGGGTCCCATGAGGGCCTATCCCAGATGATTTTTGGGTCGTGTGGGAAGGACCCCCCTATCGCCCACACTCACTTGGCGATGGTTCCAAATGCCATCGCGGAAAGGGGTTTTAAACCGTTTGTTTAGGACGTCGCTGTACCAGTGTGGTGTTCCAAGCTTATTCAAAACCGAAGGTGAATCAAGTACAAAGCTAGATGGGAGTTCCTTACCTCCCCTGGTCTTAGAGGGAAAAATCTTGGTTATGATATTTTTTTAGATTTTTCATAGTGATAAATAGATATAAATCCCAAGTGACTCAAGAATTATAGCTATCTCCCCTGCAACGGTGCCAGAAAAAGGTCTTGATAACTGCTACCTCTTGAGCATGCGTTGGTTTTCCCTTGAAGTGGAAAGGGTGATGCAGCAAAGTAGCGTAAGTATTTCCCTCAGTTTTTGAGAACCAAGGTATCAATCCAGTAGGAGACTACACGCAAATCGCCTAGTACCTGCACAAACAATCAAGAGCCTTGCAACCAACACGATAAAGGGGTTGTCAATCCCTTCGCGGCTACTTGCAAAAGTGAGATCTGGTAAAGATAATAAGATAAATATTTTTGGTATTTTTGTTGTATAGATTGAAAAGTAAAGATTGCAAAATAAATAGTAACCTAGAATTATAGATCGGAAACTTATATAAGGTAAAGTAGACCCGGGGGCCATAGGTTTCACTAGTGGCTTCGCTCAAGATTGCATATATTATGATGGTGAACAAATTACTGCCGAGCAATTGATAGGAAAGCGCATTGTTAGGAGAATATCTAGGCATGATCATGAACATAGGCATCACGTCCGTGTCAAGTAGACCGAAACGATTCTGCATGTACTACTATTACTCCACACATCGACCGCTATCCAGCATACATCTAGAGTATTAAGTTCATAAGAACGGAGTAACGCATTAGGCAAGATGACATGATGTAGAGGGA
Source organism: Aegilops tauschii subsp. strangulata (assembly GCF_002575655.3). Taxonomy (NCBI): domain Eukaryota; kingdom Viridiplantae; phylum Streptophyta; class Magnoliopsida; order Poales; family Poaceae; genus Aegilops; species Aegilops tauschii. Next base: position 99,036,517 of record NC_053041.3, on the reverse strand, counting down.
TAAACTCAAGCAATATGATATAAACCCCATCTTTTTATCCTCGATGGCAACAATACAATATGTGTCGGTTCCCTTTCTGTCACCGGGATCGAGCACCGCAAGATTGAAGCCAAAGCTAAGCATTTCTCCCATTGCAAGAAAGATCAATCTAGTAGGCCAAACTAAACCGATAATTCAAGAGACTTGCAAAGATATCAAATCATGCATATAAGAATTCAGAGAAGAATCAAATATTGTTCATAGATAATCTTGATCATAAACCCACAATTCATCGGATCTCGGCAAACACACCGCAAAAAGTATTACATCGAATAGATCTCCAAGAACATCGAGGAGAACTTTCTATTGAGAACCAAAGAGAGAGAAGAAGCCATCTAGCTAATAACTATGGAGCCGAAGGTCTGTGGTAAACTACTCACACATCATCGGAGAGGCTATGGTGTTGATGTAGAAGCCCTCCGTGATCGAATCCCCCTCCGGCAGATCGCCGGAAAAGGCCCCAAGATGGGATCTCATGGGTACAGAAGGTTGCGGCGGTGGAAAAGTGGTTTCGTGGCTCCCCTGGATGTTTTCAGGGTATAAGAGTATATATAGGCAAAAGAAGTAGGTCGGTGGAGCTACGAGGGGCCCACGAGGGTGGGGGGCACGCCTACCTCCCCTGGGAGCGCCCTCCTGCCTCGTGGCCGCCTCGTTGCGTCTATGACTTCCACTCCAAGTCTCCTAGATTGCGTTTGTTCCAAGAAAGATCCTCGTGAAGATTTTGTTCCGTTTGATATTCCTTTCTGTGAAACACTGAAATAGGCAAAAAAACATCAATTTGCACTGGGCCTTTGGTTAATAGGTTAGTCCCAAAAATAATATAAAAGTGTATATTAAATCCCTTTAAACATCCAAAACAGATAATATAATAGCATGGAACAATCAAAAATTATGGATAGGTTGGAGACATATCAGCATCCCCAAGCTTAATTCCTGCTCGTCCTCGAGGAGGTAAATGATAAAAATAGAATTTTTGATGTGGAATGCTACCTAACATAATTTTCAGTGTAATTCTCTTTATTGTGGCATGAATGTTTAGATCCAAAAGATTCTAGACAAAAGTTTAATATTGACATAAAAATAATAATACTTCAAGCATCCTAACCAAGAAATTATGTCTTATCAAAATAACATAGCCGAAGAAATTTTATCCCTACAAAATCATATAGTTTGGCCATGCTTCATTTTCGTCACTCAAAATGCTCCCATCATGCACAATCCCAATGAGAAGCCAAGCAATTTTTTCATACTTAGCCTTTTCAAACTCTTTCAACTGTCACGCAATATATGAGCGCGAGCCATGGACATAGCACTATGGGTGGAATAGAATATGATGATGGAGGTTGTGTGAGAAAACAAAAAGGGAGAAAGTCTCACATTGACACGGCTAATCAACGGGCTATGGAGATGCCCATCAATTGATGTCAATGCAAGGAGTAGGGATTGCCTTGCCACGGATGCACTAGAGCTATAAATATATGAAAGCTCAACAAATGAAACTAAGTGGGTGTGCATCCAACTTGCTTGCTCACGAAGACCTAGGGCATTTTGAGGAAGCCCATAATTGGAATATACAAAGCCAAGTTATATAATGAAAAGTTCCCACTAGTATATGAAAGTGACAAAATAAGAGACTCTCTATCATGGTGCTACTTTGAAGCACAAGTGTGGAAAAAGGATAGTAACATTGCCCCTTCTCTCTTTTTCTCTCATTTTTTTTTATTTTGGCCATCTATCTTTTTTTATGGCCTCTTTTTTTATTTGAGCTTCTTTGGCCTCTTTTATATTTTTTTCGTCCGGAGTCTCATCCCGACTAGTGGGGGAATCATAGTCTTCATCATCCTTTCCTCACATGGGACAATGCTCTAATAATGAAAGTCATCACACTCAAGAATTACAACTCGATACTTAGAACAAAATATGACTGTATGTGAATGCCTCCGGCGGTGTACCGGGATGTGCAATGAATCAAGAGTGACATGTATGAAAGAATTATGAAGGTGGCTTTGCCACAAATACAATGTCAACTACATGATCATGCAAAGCAATATGACAATGATGGAGCGTGTCATAATAAACGGAACGGTGGAAAGTTGCATGGCAATATATCTCAGAATGGCTATGGAAATGCCATAATAGGTAGGTATGGTGGTTGTTTCGAGGAAGATATAAGGAGGCTTATGCGTCATAGAGCGTATCATATCACGGGCTTTGGATGCACCAGCGAAGTTTGCACCAACTCTCGAGGTGAGAAAGGGCAATGCACGGTACGGAAGAGGCTAGCAACGATGGAAGGGTGAGAGTGCATATAATCCATGGACTCAACATTAGTCATAAAGAACGCACATACTTATTGAAAAAATCTACAAGTCATCAAAACCAAGCAATACGAGCATGCTCCTAGGGGGGTAGATTGGTAGGAAAAGACCATCGCTCGTCCCCGACCGCCACTCATACGGAAAGCAATCGAAGAACACCTCATGCTTCGAATTTGTCACACAACGTTTACCGTACGTGCATGCTACGGGACTAGCAAACCTCAACACAAGTATTTCTCAATTCCACAATTACTCAATTAGCACGACTCTAATGTTACCATCTTTATATCTCAAAACAACTAAGTATCAAATTTCTCATAGTATTTAATGCACACTATATGAAAGTTTTTATTATACCCATCTTGGATGCCTATCATATTAGGACTAATTTTATAGCCAAAGCAAATTATCATGCTGTTCTAAAAGACTCTCAAAATAATATAAGTGAAGCATGAGAGATCAATAATTTCTATAAAATAAAACCACCACCGTGCTCTAAAAAGGTATAAGTGAAGCACTAGAGCAAAATTATCTAGCCCAAAAGATCTGAGTGAAGCTTAGGTTATTGCCACTCCTTATTCCAAAATCCATCAAATCTTTACCCAAAAACTTGAAAACTTCACAACACAAAACTTAAACAGAAAATCTTATGAGCTCCGTTAGTGTAAGAAACAAACCACCACTTTAACGTACTGTAATGAACTCATTCCTTATTTATATTTGTGTTAAAACTACTGTATTCCAACTTCTCTATGGTTCATACCCCCCGATACTAGCCATAGATTCTTCAAAATAAGCAAACAACACACGAAAAACAGAATCTCTCTAAAACAGAACAGTCTGTAGTAATCTGTATCATACGTATACTTATGGAACTCCAACAATTTGGAAATAAATTTTTGGACGTGAGGAATTTGCCTATTAATCATCTGCAAAAAGAATCAACCCAAAATCACTCTCCAGTAAAAAATGGCAGCTAATCTCGTGAGCGCTAAAGTTTCTGCTCTTTACAGCAAGATCACAAAGACTTTACCCAAGTCTTCCCAAAGGTTCTACTTGGCACAAACACTAATTAAAACATAAAACCACATCTAAACAGAGGCTAGATGAATTATTTATTACTGAACAGGAACAAAAAGTAAAAAACAAAAATAAAATTGGGTTGCCTCTCAACAAGCGCTATCGTTTAACGCCGCTACACTACAAAAAAAGACACATCCGTGACATTTTGGGCCGAACGAATTTTTTTCTGTCATACATATGACACTTCTATGATGATAATTGTGACAAAACCCGGTATCATCATAGATGTGGTGGGCTCCTACTTCTATGACAAAAAATCATGATAGAAAATGGGCTTTTCGTCCTGGGCGGGCCGGAGACGCAACTGCATGACATTATTTGGGCCGTCCATGACGGAAAAAACCGTGGTAGAAGCGAGGGTGTGGAAAATTTCGGGCAGTTCCCGGTTACGATGTGAGGCCGGGGGCCGAGCGATGCGCGTTTATCTCGTACACGTACGCGCGTGTGTGCGAGGCGTTGGCTCTAACAGAACCCGAGCGAAGCGTTGGACTCTAACTGAACCCAAGCGATTGCACTGCAGGCTACATGTTACTGAACCCGAGCGAAAGATCGATGGCTGTTAACTGAACCCGATCGAGCGATTCCTTCGCTACTGCTGCTAACTGAAGCCGATCGAATGGATGAACAGTGAGCGTTGCGGGGGGGGGGGGGGGGGTTGGATGAACAGTGAGCGGTGGCGTTGCCTCTAGATGAACAGGACCCTGTGGTGTGGAGGGCTGGATGAACAGTAGACGATGGAGGGGTGCCCGTGGACGGGCGGTTGAACAGGACCCCATGGTGTGGAGGGCTGGATGAATAGTAGACGGTGGAGGGGTGGTTGAACAGTACCGGTGGAGTAGCGCGCGGTGGAGGATGGATGAACAGGAGCCCGTGAAGGCTGGAGGACGTCGACGGTAGCCCGTGGAGGCTGGAGGAGGTCGACGGTGGAGATGAACAGTGTCCCGTGGAGTCCCGTTTTGCGGTACGCCACACCCCTCCCAATCAACAGGACCCCCGTTTCGACCGTAGCGCTCCAACACAAGTCCGTTTCCTCCGTTTCACGGTACGCCACACCCCTCCCGATCAACAGGACCCCCGTTTCGACCGTAGGAGGTCCGTTTCCTCCGTTTTGCGGTACGCCAGACCCCTCCCGATGAACAGGATCCCGTTTCGAACGTGGCCGGTCGAACACAACGCCGTTTCCTCCGTTTTGCGGTACGCCAGGCCTCGTTTCCATCGCCTGTTCTGTCGAAGCCCGATGAACACGACAACGCATTCCGTTCTGACCCAGCCGGTTGGCTCCCACGCGTTCCGTTGCCTCCCGATGAACACGACGCATTCCGTTGCCTCCCCATGAACATGACGCATTCCGTTGCCTCCCCATGAACACGACGACGACGCTGTTTCTCCGTTCCGACCCAGCCATGTACACGAGCCCTGGTCGTACGTATGCGCGAGTAGGCGTTTTAGACCCTGCCTGTATGTACGTACGTGGCCGTATTTTCTTTCTTGCACCCTGGCCGCTGTACGTACGTGTACATGCTACGTGCGCGCCTCTACTACGACACGTACGCGCCTCTACTACGACACGTGCGCGCCTCTACGTCGACCAGTATATATGTACGTACACGTTTGCGACCAGAATGACAACGCTACGTACGCTTCGACCAGGTGGGTCCCGACTGTTAGGCACTTCCTTGCGTGCGAAGAAGTAGCTGGTGGGTCCCAGCAGCCAGGGGGGCGAATAGTTTTTTTCCGGACGCACTTCCTTGCGTGCGAAGGTGTAGCTGCTGGGTCCCAGCAGTCAGGGGGGAATCGTTTTGTTTTTTTGCCCGGACGCACTTCCTTGCGTGCGAAGATGTAGCTGGTGGGTCCCAGCAGTCAGGGGGGCGAATCGTTTTTTTGGACGCACTTCCTTGCGTGCGAAGATGTAGCTGGTGGGTCCCAGCAGTCAGGGGGAAATGTTTTTTTCGCGAAATACGGTGGCCCGTCTAGTGGGTCCCTGCTGTCAGGTGGAGGAATAATTATTTTGCGCGTAATAAGGAGGCACTTCCTTGCTGTGGCCGTGGACCCAGCTGTCAGCCTCTCCACGTACAGTCCACGTCCGATGGAAGCCATTCCTTGACCACGTTGACCACGCCACGCCAAGAGCACCAGGGTGGTGGATGACGGCGAGGCCTAGGAAGGGGACGACGCGGAGCCGGGGAAGACGCGGCAGTAGATGCCCAAGCGTAGAGGAGTATGAGGGTTCACTCGTTCGGCTGTGGTGTGAGGCTGCCGTCGCCGTAGAATAACAGGGGGTGTGGGTGCGTCGAGGGATGGCCTGGCCAGCGGTGGGAGTAGTAGGGGGCGGTGAGGCCTCCGCGGCATCACAGCCGGCCACGGGCAGCAGGAGTAGGCGGCACGACCGGCGCTGCTTTGGGCGATTGGAGCAAGAAGACCAGAGGTTAAAGAAGCACTACGGCCGTTGGATGGACATCGTATGGTCACTGGAGCTAGAATCATTCATATATTGACTAAAGTTGACAAAGGCCTCTGTCCCAGTCAACTTAGTAGGCCCATAAGTCAGCCTCCCACCAAGGTGGGTCCCAGCTAGCAGGGGGGTATTCATTTTTTTGTGCGTAATAAGGAGGCATTTCCGGTGGGTCCGAGCTGACAACAGGGGGAACATTTTTTTCGTGAAATACGGTGGCCCATCCTGTGTGTCCCAGCAGTCAGGGGGAAACGTTTTTTTCACGAAATACTCGTGGCCTGTCCGGTGGGTCCCTGCTGTCAGGTGGAGGAATAATTATTTTCCGTGTAATAAGGAGGCACTTCCTTGCGGCTGTCGTGGACCCAGCTATCAGCCTCTCCACGTACAGTACTCTTCTGATGGAAGTCGGTCGTTGACCACATTGACCACGCCGCGCCGAGAGCACCACGGCGGTGGACAACGGCGGGGCCTAGGAAGGGGATGACGCGGAGCCGGGGAAGACGCGGCAGTGGAAGCCCGCGCGGAGAGGAGTACGAGGTTTCACCGGTTCGGCTGCGGTGTGAGGCTGCCGTCGCCGTAGAATAATAGGGGGTGTGGGTGAGTAGAGGGATGCCCTGGCCAGCGGTGGGAGTAGTAGAGGGTGCTGAGGCGTGCGCGGCAGCAGAGCTGACCACGGGAGGCGGGAGTAGGCGGTCCCGCCGGCGCTGCTTTGGCGGCTGGAGCAAGAAGATCAGAGATTGAAGAAACACGACGGCTGTTGGATTGACATCCAACGGTTACGTCTGCTAGAATCATTTGTTGACGTATATAATAACTAAAAAAATCTTGCATACGTGTCAACTAAACAGGCCCACAAGACAGACCACTCCCTTTTTTTTTAATAATTTATATATAGCTCATGGCAACTTCTTATGCAATTTATTGCAGTCGTTTTTTTGGTTGGCCAGGGCCAATTTCGCATATTTCTGTGGGTTCCAAACTATTTTTAATACCGAAATGTCGAGCCAGATTTAAAGTACTTTGAAGATATATTTAAATTAGGTTAATGCCCAATGAAATAGGAATCTGAAAATGTGAAAAAAAATCCGAAATTATAAAGTAATTGCCAATTTGACATCTGTTTTTTTATTTACAGCCCATTTCATATTACTTTCAAGATTTGCAGGCGTCTTGAAAGAGTTGTAGCCCATCAGGGCGTAGAAAAATAAGTAGGCCTGGATTGGGTATTCTTCAGAAAAAATAAACTGGGCTCATTTTCAGAAAGAAAAAATAGCTGGGCTGGTTACATTGTGAACATAAAATATAAGCCTGGGCTAGACGGGCCACAGCCCAGTTCAAACCCTGCTCCGTCTCAACAACACCAAACAAAAAAATACTGCTCGAGTAGCTACGTCCCAGGTGTCAGCCGATCTTGTGCTGTTCTCTTGTCTATTGACTATATACGCTCACAATGTCGTGGGTCCCAGATGTCAGGAAAACACTAGGAGGATGCATTTTATTTTTCCATACGCTGACATGGTGGGCCCCTACTGTCATCCTCTCCACGTACTTCTGCCGATTCCTGTTGTTTATTGACCATGTTGACAACACGAGAGGGCGGCGTCGCGGCGAGCGCACCAAAGCGCGCGGAGGACGTCGGCGTTAACGATTTAGGAGACAGTGGGGCGGCGATGCGTGCACTGAGGCGCAGCCAGCCGTGGGAGGCGGAAGCAGGCGGCCCCACCAGCGCTGGTTTGGTTTTGGCGGCTGGAGGAAGACAGGACTGAAGAAACACGACAGACTGTAAAAGCAGCAGGAGTACTTAACAACCTTAACTGAAACCAGCAGGGGCACTTAACAACCAAAGCTGAAAGCAGTATGAGTACTTATACAGGTTCACCATACAAAGCACGCCTCGAACAGTGCTACTTTGCCTACAGTTAACCAAGGGTGAGGCTGCCAAGCCCCAGGACAAGGCCCAGGCGCCACCCCGCGCATGCACAACCTTTTGAAAGTGGCTTCATCTCGCAACATGGTCAATAAACAGGATATTCGCTTTAGAGCCATGGAAAAGCATGAACATAATCTTCTGTCCTATTCTCCAAGATGGACGGGCCTTCATTATTTGAGACCACCCATGAATAAGTATCTTTTCACCTCCAAGGGGAATTGAGTAGGTCGACATAAACATCATGTTGTAACCAAGCGCAAGTCTGACCCGACCATGGTCAGGCATCTGTATAGGAACAATAGAACTCGACAGTTCCTGTTTCAAGAAGATCACAACTGTAAAACTGTGTATAAGCAATAGTTTATGAACAACATATATAATAGAAAACAACTCGTACCATAAGTTTCTCGACACAGTTGGACCTGTTCAACGCGTGCAGCAGTGGCACACATATCCCACGTGGCCTTCCACCATTGAAACGCCCCACAAGGACCTCAAGATGATCAGTAAAGTGTAGGAACTTGTGGATGTCGATCCAGTCAACTTCAGTGCCATTAGTAAGAGCCGAGTTATTACAGAGTAACAAACGAGCAGACTGCTTAACTCTGAAAAAACCTACACGTGCCACCAATTATAAGAAAATATTAGTTAGAAGAAGTAGCATCTTCGTGAGAGATTCGTTGCTACTTCTAAAGTTAAATTGTGATTAGTTAGACAGAATAGGTGGATTAAGAAGTAATCGAGGCAGCAAGCAAGAACCAGATACAAAACTAACATGGATGAACAATTGGAACGACATCGGGGTGGAAGATCGCAGTTTGGATGAGACCAGGTTCTGCTATTTCCATCAACATTCGTGCGCCAACTTTCAGTCCGTAACACTTGAGAAAGTTTATCCAAGTTCGGCCATAAAAAAAGCAGCGATCTTCTTAGTTCATGAACCCAACTCGGAACTTATATCCATGGCTTGTCTTCACTGTGACCATTAAACTAGTGTATTCAGTTATGGCAAGGCCGAGCATCTTGAGTACATGTGTTCTGGCAGAGCAAATAATACACTGCAGGAAAAATAATATGAGAACACAGCATGTTCAAAAAACCCCCACCCTCCCGGAGAGTAAAGAGGATTCTAGGAACATACTGTGCGCGTTACAAAATGCTGTGCTAGGATGAGGAGGAACAAGTGTGGCGTCTCGCCGAGGGCGCAGAAACCTGTAGGGTACTTGCACTTTGGGCACTGCAAATGAAACACACTATATTCAGTAGGAAGAAAAATGCATCAACGGTGGCGGCTGCCATCCTAGGATTACCTGCGACCAAGGGACTTGGATTTATCGGGGATGGATGAAGAATTCGTACCTGGTTCTCCATGAGAAAACCATATGCAATCGCCGAGAGGGGTTTTCTCTGAACAAGCAGACGAGGGAGAAGGGGATTCAGGCCCAGTGAAATATTGCCGCTTCGTCTGTCCAGCTTACTGCTAAAGCTGGAAAGGGGGGTTGTGATTTGACGGCTCATTGGGCATTACTGCGGCGCTACGACCAGGGTGTATCTACCGTGAAGTTGTGCACTCTAATTTGTGCATATGGCACATGGACCCCGTTGCCGGTTGCCCCACATATCAGCGAAAGGAAGTAGAAAGACAGGAGTAACTAGTTACACATAAATATATTTTTTGACAGAGAGATACTCCCTCTGTATAGAAATATACAAATCTTTTATATCACAGGCTCACCTTGCCGAGAAATATACTCCCTCTGCAATGCACCGGCATTATGGGGGTTCAACTTTTTTTTGGGGGTTCAGCTGAGAATATAATACTTAGATAGGCTCACGGTTCTGGACTTTGGGCCGCAGGCCGACCCTGCATGTTTGGGGGCCCATGTGTTCTACCTCAGCGCTTTTCATATTGCAAGCGATTGGTACGGCGCTTGTTTTAGATGCTGTCGCAAGGCGAATACACAAAATTGAATAAAGCACGACAACTGTTGGAATGAAATCGAACGACAGTTCCTAACCAGCAATCAGAGTTGCAATTCTATCAACGATATACCATGTGACAAATAATACTGTCGTACTACTTATACACACAAGACACTTGTTTCACCATGCCAGATTATTACATCAAAATCTCTCGGAGGATAGATCAGTTCGGCAGTTGCGTGCTGCTACTGAAGAATTTCAAAGTTGATTTGGACCAGCTCTCCTTGCCGAGAAAGTTCGATTTTGACATCATCCCCTACCGCAAGATATGATTTAGAGTTGAACCTTGACCATCCTTTAGCATCAATCATCATGCGACCATCCTTTGTACTTACGGTATATTGAGCAGGTTCATTCACACCAAGGCTGCGCATGGTAAGAGAAACTTGGCCACGGTCGCCCAGATTGTTGAACGACTACCTCGTTGCTCTAGGAATTCTCTGTTTGCAAACAAGAAGACATACCCAAACAGTTAGATCAACATAGCGAATCATGTGAAACAACATGGAAAGAAAAAAGAACGAAGCACTTGGGCGGCCAATGCTTACCAAGAAGGTGGACATGTCGGTTTTTGTAAGGACTTTGGTATATGAAGTGCGAACTCCAGCCCAGTCTGTTTCCGGTGCAACTGCACGGGCCGGAGCAGATGCAAGTGCAAGTGTTGGTGCAGGTGCCGAAGCCGCCGCTGCTGCTGCCGGAGATGGTGCTCCTTGTAGAGCTAGTGCCGGTGTCGGAGCAGGTGCCGGTGTCGATGCCCGATCCTCCGGTAGATCAGACTGATCCGCTGACGCGGTCGGTGCCCAATCCTCAGCTGGTTCAGGCTGAGCTGCTGCCGCTGTCAGTGCTAGAGCAACTGCCGGTGCTCAATCTGTGCGAGACAGCGGCGATCGTGTCTGGTCTGCTATGATCAGCTTTCTAACTTGACTAGGATCCGTGACCGTGATCCAGTTTTTTCTTCATTTCTTTTAAACGCGCGAGGACAAATTGTTGCGTTTTTGTTAAACCAAACTGCAGTTCATCATAGGGATTCAGCTTGTACTTAGACAACAGACTGATCCAATTTTTTCGAGTAATACAAGTGATGGACAGTGCGTTCGTTACTGACACAACATAAGAAGTGAAACCTGCAAATATAGCCATCGTAGAGCAAACCAAACGGTTTATTCTGTGATGAATGTCACATGGCAAAACCTGCATCGTAAAATTGCAGGAAAAGAAAGAAAACATGACATTAAATCAATATGATTTAGACAGTAAATCAATAAGATTTACTTGATGTGACATGAGTGAATCCTTACCAGGAAATCACTATGTTGAAGTACTAAACAGAAGATTGATCGTCCAACTACGGGTGGCATGCAGGGGCCCCGCCTACTCCCACAAGCAGGACAGTCCAAAGGTCGTGACAAATCGTATGGACCGAACATCCATGGGACTGGAAATCCTGGTGGGTGCGACAAACCCTGCAATGCATACAGATATTGGAGTGTAACCATAATTGATAAACCGTCCTCACAAAAAATATGATCTGGATACTTCAAAATATACAGACTGAATTGAGTGGACAGACAATAACATAGACATTAACATAGACCGTTCACACACCAAAAGCGGCAGTACTAATAAACAATACAGGGTTCACAAACACAAATCAAGTACTGAACAATAGTACTTACTACAGACAAGCAAAGTTGCACTAACTAAACTCTGCAGACTATTTCTTGCCACCGACCTACGGGATGAACCCCGCATAACTGACTAGGACATGGACTTCGTGTGAGATGTCTACATGCACCATCACCATCTTGTCAACCTTGGAGAACCTAACAGAGTGGTCTTTCCACTCATAAACATGATGATGAAGACAGGCCGCATCAGATTTGTTGGGAAGCTTTACAAGAACCACACCCTTCGTAATCGAAGGCACAACCAGGAAATTGTTGTGGTTAAGTACAACCTCGAGAACACGCCTGACAACAATGCTACAGGAAAACACTAGTTCAAGACACGTGGCGACAAGGACACATGAGCTGGATAGCTCAGCAGTAGAACTCATCATCAGGTCTTCCAGTTCACACGGCATGACTTTGAGAACTTCATCTCCACCGCGGACCTGGTTCTAATTCAAACAGAAACCATATTTTATTACTACATCCGTTCAGAAACATAAGATGATGTTCGATATTATACTCCATCTATGACTACATATACGCACAGAAATGAGTGAACAAAGACACTAGAACATGTCTTCAAAAGCATGAGAGCAGAGGGATTACATGCAATATCCATAACACAAGTTACTGAGGCAAATATACCCTCTTAAATGGTAGCATTGATGTTCATAAAGTACTCCCTCCGTCCCAAAATTCTTGTCTTAGATTTGTCTAGATACGGATGTATCAAGTCACATTTTAGTATTAGATACATCCGTATCTAGACAAATCTAAGACAAGAAATTTGGGACAGAGGGAGTAGTTGAAAGTACACTAGTAGAAAACTAGGCTTTGGTCACAGGGCAATATCCACATTAGTCCCGGTTCAGTCACGAACCGGGACTAATGCGAGCATTGGTCCCAGTTCGTGCGGCCAGGGGCCTGCCGGGCCTCGTGGGGGCATTGGTCCCGGTTCGTCCGGCCCCTTTGGTTCCGGTTGGTGGGACAAACCGGGACCAATGGGCCACGCTACTGGCCCACCACCCTTTAGTCCCGGTTCATACCACAAACCAGGACTAAAGGGCTGGTCCTAGTTGCGGCCAGTGTTTAGTCCCACCTCGCCAACCGAAGGGCGCTCACACCAGTTTATAAGCCCGTCCCTCTCTGCCTTGTTGAGCTCCTCTCAAAGTGAAAATAGATGCCCTTATACAGGGAATTTGACCTAAATTCACAGTAAATTTCTTTGAATTTCATAGAAATTTATTATGAATTTAGGTTGAATTTTCTCTATAGGCGCATCTATGTTCATTTTTAATAGTAAATAAAATAAGTAAACCTTAATAAAATAAATAAAAATAAATAAACCTTAATAAATAAAATAAAATAAAATAAACTATAGTAACTAAAATAAATAAACCTTAATAAATTAAATAAAAATAGCAGCAGTAAAATAGATAAAAATAGCAGCAGTAAAATAAATAAAAATAAAATAATTAAAGTAAAATACATAAGTAATTAGAAATAAAATAAATAAGTTTTTTGTTGTAAGTAGAAACAAAACAAAACAAATAAAGCAAAAGAGAAAACAAAAAACAGAGAAAAAAAATTATGCCACCTACTTGGCCACCACGGCCTGAATACGACTTGAAACCCATCCATGGGCCAGGATTCAGGCCCGCAGAAGGCCCAGTTGGCCCCACAAGCAAAGAGAACGGTTAGGCCCGAAAGCCAGCAGTTGAGAGGAGCTCGAGAGGGTGGGCGCAGCAGCGCTTATAAACCACTCTCGAGCCCTCTCAACTAGCGAGGTGGGACTAAACTTTTGATGCGGGGCAGCACAAGGCCTTTGGTCCCGGTTGGTGCCACCAACCGGGACTAAAGGGGTGGCATTGGTCCCGGCTGGTGCCACAAACCGGGACCAAAGGCCTTTAGTCCCGGTTGGTGCCACGAACCGGGACCAATGAGTTCCCTATATATACCCCGTAGCCACAGCAGAGCACTCCACAGTGCTCTGTTTCTTCTGGCCGGCGAGGGGAGGGCATTTGGGTGCTCTAGCTGACCTCCTATGCACATGAGGTGTTCGATGAAATGTCTGAGCCACACTAGTTAATCTTTCTCCTCTCGAAACTCGACCTCCGAGCTCCATTTTCCCCGAGATTTGTCTAGGTTTAGCGGTCCGTCACGTCCCGTCCCCGTCTTCACCTCCGTCGATCGCCCGCGCCGATCTCGTCGCCAGCACCACCGTGGTGAGCCTCTTGTTCTTATCTTCTTTCTAAAAGGAAAAAAATTCTTACTTTAGATAGATACTTGTCAAATTTTGTTACTTTTATTATTCCTTTTATTACATAGTGCGATGGTTTTGGTATCCGCCCCCGTCGGCCCTCGTCCTGTCTATGATTCGGATGTGGTATATATTATCTTTTTTATAACTATTTGGTTCATTTATTGTTTATGACAAATATGCCGACCAACGTGACATAGATTTTATTTATCTAGGAGGTGGTTGAACCGGAAATTCTAACCGACCCTATTGTCGAGAGGTTAAATTTAGTTGAAGAAGAAAACAATTACTTGAAGGAAAAAATAAAAAAAATTGAGGAGGAGAAGATGACATTGGAGTTGCATGTTGCGGATGTCGTCGATGATCACAAGATCAAGATGGATGCAATGCGCTTGAAGATTAGAAAGATTAGAAAATATGCCATTCATACCGAGGCTTGGTATCATTATGCCGTTGGATCAATTGTTACCTTTGTTGCGATTATGATCGCATTTGTTTTCGCATTGAAATGTTTTACATAGTTTCAATGTATGGTTTAATTAATTAGATGCTCTCGAGAGCTATATATATGTTGTTAGATGAGAACTATGTATGTACTTTGGTTTTAATGTGATGATGAACTTCTATTAATTTGGTCACTTAATTATCTATTCATGATGTTCTGTAATGGTTTTTGACACACTTAATTATATATAATGCACGCAGATGGACCGGCAATGGATGTACGGTGACATACACACCTCCGAGTACATTAAGGGCATGCATGATTTTCTCGAAGTGGCTGAGGCAAACAAGCAGAATGGTTTTATGTGTTGTCCATGCCCTATATGTGGGAATACGAAGTCTTACTCTGACCGGAAAATCCTTCACACCCACCTACTTTACAAGGGTTTCATGCCACACTATAATGTTTGGACGAGGCACGGAGAAATAGGGGTTATGATGGAAGACAGCGAAGAAGAAGAGGACGATGACAACTATGTGCCCCCTGAATACGGTGATGCTGCAACGGGGGAAGCTGCTGAAGATCAAGAGGAACGAGATGATGTGCCCAATGATGCTGCAAGGGGGGAAGCTGCTGAAGATCAAGAGGAACCAGTGCCCGATCATGATGATCTCCACCGGGTCATTGTCGATGCAAGGACGCAATGTGAAAGTCAAAAGGAGAAGCTAAAGTTCGATCGCATGTTAGAGGATCACAAAAAAGGGTTGTACCCCAATTGCGAAGATGGCAACACATAGTTCGGTACCATACTGGAATTACTGCAGTGGAAGGCAGAGAATGCTGTGCTTGACAAAGGATTTGAGAAGCTATTGAAAATATTGAAGAAGAAGCTTCCAAAGGATAACGAATTGCCCGACAGTACATACGCAACAAAGAAGGTCGTATGCCCTCTAGGATTGGAGGTGCAGAAGATACATGCATGCCCTAATGACTGCATCCTCTATCGCGGTGCGTACAAGGATCTGAACGCATGCCCGGTATGCGGTGCATTGCGGTATAAGATCAGACGAGATTACCCTGGTGATGTTGACGGCCAGCCCCCCAGGAAGAGGGTTCCTGCGAAGGTGATGTGGTATGCTCCTATAATACCACGGTTGAAACGTCTGTTCAGAAACGAAGAGCATGCCAAGTTGATGCGATGGCACAGTGAGGACCGTAAGAAAGATGGGAAGTTGAGAGCACCCGCTGACGGGTCGCAGTGGAGAAAAATCGAGAGAAAGTACTGGGCTGAGTTTGCAGCTGACCCAAGGAACGTATGGTTTGGTTTAAGCGCGGATGGCATTAATCCTTTCGGGGAGCAGAGCAGCAATCTCAGCACCTGGCCCATGACTCTATGTATGTATAAGCTTCCTCCTTGGATGTGCATGAAGCAGAAGTTCATTATGATGCCAGTTCTCATCCAAGGCCCTAAGCAACCCGGCAACGACATTGATGTGTACCTAAGGCCATTAGTTGAAGAACTTTTACAGCTCTAGAATGGAAACGGTGTATGTACGTGGGATGAGCACAAACAGGAGGAATTTAACCTGCACGCGTTGCTGTTTGTAACCATCAACGATTGGCCCGCTCTCAGTAACCTTTCAGGACAGACAAACAAGGGATACCACGCATGCACGCACTGTTTAGATGACACTGAAAGTATATACCTGGACAAATGCAGGAAGAATGTGTACCTGGGCCATCGTCGATTTCTTCCGACCAACCATCAATGTCGAAAGAAAGGCAAGCATTTCAAAGGCGAGGCAGATCACCGGAAGAAGCCCGCCATGTGTACCGGTGATCACGTACTTGCTATGGTCAATGATTTACACGTAATCTTTGGAAAGGGTCCCGGCGGACTAGCTGTTCTGAATGACGCTAAGGGACACGCACCCATGTGGAAGAAGAAATCTATATTTTGGGCCTACCCTATTGGAAAGAGCTAGAGGTCCGCTCTTCAATCGACGTGATGCACGTGACAAAGAACCTTTACGTGAACCTGCTAGGCTTCTTGGGCGTGTATGGGAAGACAAAAGATACACCTGAGGCACGGGAGGACCTGCAACGTTTGCACGAAAAAGACGGCATGCCTCCGAAGCAGTATGAAGGTCATGCCAGCTACACTCTTACGAAAGAAGAGAAAGAAATCTTCTTTCAATGCCTGCTCAGTATGAAGGTCCCGACTGGCTTCTCGTCGAATATAAAGGGAATAATAAATATGCCAGAGAAAAAGTTCCAGAACCTGAAGTCTCATGACTGCCACGTGATTATGACGCAACAGCTTCCGGTTGCATTGAGGGGGCTTCTACCGGAAAACGTCTGATTAGCCATTGTGAAGCTATGTGCATTCCTCAATGCAATCTCTCCGAAGGTGATCGATCCAGAAATCATACCAAGGCTAAGGTGTGATGTGGCACAATGTCTTGTCAGTTTCGAGCTGGTGTTCCAACCATCCTTCTTCAATATCATGACGCACGTCCTAGTTCATCTAGTCGACGAGATTGTCATTCTGGGGCCCGTATTTCTACAAAATATGTTCCCCTTTGAGAGGTTCATGGGAGTCCTAAAGAAATATGTGCGTAACCGCGCTAGGCCAGAAGGAAGCATCTCCATGGGCCATCAAACAGAGGATGCCATTGGGTTTTGTGTTGACTTCATTCTTGGCCTTAAGAAGATAGGTCTCCCTAAATCGCGGTATGAGGGGAGACTGACTGGAAAAGGCACGCTTGGAGGGGACTCAATAATATGCAGGGACGGATATTGTTGGTCTCAAGCACACTACACAGTTCTACAGAACTCTACCTTGGTGAACCGTATGTCGATGAACACAAGAATAGTCTGCGCTCCAAACACCCGGAGTAGTGTGACGACTGGATTACATGTGAACACATCCGGACTTTCAGCAGTTGGTTGGAAACACGTCTCAGAGGTGACACCACTGTTTGTGATGAGTTGTACTCGTTGTCCAGGGGACCATCTTCGACTGTATTGACTTACAAAGGATACGAGATAAATGGGAATACATTTTACATGATCGCCCAAGATCAAAAGAGCACCAACCAAAACAGCGGTGTCCGCTTTGATGCAGCAACCGAGAGGGGAAAGGACACATATTATGGTTACCTAATGGACATATGGGAACTTGACTACGGACAAGATTTTAAGGTCCCTTTGTTTAAGTGCAAATGGGTCAATCTGTCAGGAGGCGGGGTACAGGTAGACCCACAGTACGGAATGACAACAGTGGATGTGAACAATCTTTGGTACACAGAGGAACCGTTCGTCCTAGCCAATGATGTGGCACAGGTTATCTATGTGAAGGACATGTCTACCAGACCGAGAAAAAAAAAGATAAGGAAGCGAATACATCATACGATGAGCCAAAGCGCCACATAGTTCTTTCAGGAAAAAGGGACATTGTGGGAGTGCAGGGCAAGACAGACATGTCGGAAGATTATGAAAAGTTTCATGAAATTCCTCCCTTCAAAGTCAAGGCTGACCCAAGCATCCTGATAAACGATGAAGATTATCCATGGTTATGGCGCAATAAGCAAATGACACAAGCGAAGAAAAAGTGAAGACTTTCTCCCGCAACTATTATGATGATACCATGCCAACTTTGGAACAGACGAGTATGATACCATTGTCCGTTTTGTACACGAAGTGAATCTAGTTTTTGCCGTAACCCTCTCAACTTTCTTGCACATGCTATGTGGATGAAATGATGATACCATGCCAACTTTCAACCTTTTCCGAGTTCATTTGAAATGCTTTTAAATTTTAGGGTCTTATAGCTCAGAATAATTAGTAAATGCATGAAAAATAACAGGACAAAAATTAAAAATTATGCCACCTACTGGGCCACCACGGCCTGAATAAGATTAGAAACCCATCCATGAGCCAGGATTCAGGCCCGTAGAAGGCCCAATAGGCCCACAGGCATGTACAGAGAGGTTAGGCCCGTAAGCCTGCTTTAGAGAGGAGTTCGACAGCTCAGGCGCACCGCACCTTATAAAAAGGTGCGGCTCTCTCTCAGCTAGCGAGGTGGGACTAAACTCCCACCACCACGCCGCTGTGCAAGGCCATTGGTCCCGGTTGGTGGCACGAACCGGGACCAATTCCACCCTTTGGTCCCGGTTGGTGCCACGAACCGGTACTAATGAGGCTGTGGCCCCACGAGCACCTTTAGTACCGGTTCGTGGCACGAACCGGTACTAGAGTTTCTTACTAAGAAGTTTTTTAGTCCCACCTCGCTAGCTGAGAGGCACTAGGAGCGGTTTATAAGCCCTGAGTGCAGAGACGATGAAGAAGAGGCGCAATGCTCACCTTCACGTTGCTTAGCTTCAAGCCTTGAGGAATAAGGTAGACTGCATGGAGCTATGTGCAGTGCAGTCTACACTATTCCAAAAGGCTTGAAGCTAATCAACGAGCATTGCGCCTCTTTTTTATTTTTAATAACTTATTACAACTCCGGACTTCTTGTGTTACGACAAAATAAAATAAACTTTAATAGAAAAAAGAATTATCATAAAGAACTTTTTTGATAGAAACTTTAATAGCAAAAAGAATTATCATAAAGTAAAATAAACTAGTAATTAGAAACAAAATAAAATAAAATAAATAAGTTTTTTGTTGTAAGTAGAAACAAAACAAAATAAATAAAGCAAAAAAGAAAACAAAAAAACTAAATACAACAAAAAAAAATTTCATAAAGAACTTTTTTGATAGAAACTTTAATAGCAAAAAGAATTATCATAAAGTAAATAATTAATTAATTAGAAACAAAATAAAATAAAATAAATAAGTTTTTTGTTGTAAGTAGAAACAAAACAAAATAAATAAAGCAAAAAAGAAAACAAAAAAACTAAATACAGCAAAAAAATTGTTGGGGCGCTGCCCGCTGGGCCTTCCAACCCTCAGGTTTGCAAATACAGGCCCAGAAGGGCTAGAAGGCTCAACGGGCAGCGCGCCAAAGTTAGGCCCAGAAGCCTGCTATAGAGAGGAGTGCGGGTGCCCCTCGGCTAGCGAGGTGGGACTAAACTTTTGGCCGCGACGCGGGCAGCAAGAGGCCTTTGGTCCCGGTTGGTGCCACCAACCGGGACTAAAGGGGTGCATTGGTACCGGTTCGTGGCACCAACCGGGACCAATGCCCCCCCTTTAGTCCCGGTTGGTTCCACCAACCGGGACCAAAGGCCACCGCTTCCCGCCATTTGGGCTGCTGAAAAGAGGGCTTTGGTCCCGGTTGGTGGCACCAACCGGGACTAATGCCTACCTTTAGTCCCGGTTGGTGCCACGAACCGGGACTAATGCCTACCTTTAGTCCCGGTTGGTGCCATGAACCGGGACTAAAGGCTTTGCTATATAAGCAAACACTTAGGAAATTTTTCAGAGTTCATCTGCAGTTTGCCCCGACGACGCCGACGCCGCTAGGCTGCCCCGACGCCGCCCGCCGCCCCGACGCCGCCCGCCGCCCCCGCCGTCGCTGTCGCCGTCGCCCATGCCCGTCGTCGCCGTCGCCGTTGCCCGCGCCCTCGCCGTCAGCCGCGCCCCTGCCCCGACGCGCGCCGCCCCGGCCCATCCCCGTCGTCGCCGTCGCCCTGCCCCGCCCTTCACCGCCGTCGCCCCCTACCTCGAGCGCGCGCCCACTGCCCCGTCGCCATCCTCGCCGCCGACCCTGCGGTCCTCCTCACCTTGGTCCGGCCGGCGCCCTTTTTTCATATATATGCTTGTTTTTTCATATATATGATGATATGTTCATGTATGAGTATATGTATGTATGTATGTTCTCTGTGTATATATATGTTCATGTATATATGCAAAAGATAGATTTTTAGAAAAGTTAGGATTTTTTTCTGTTCATAGATTTTTTTGGTGATATTAATTATTGTAGAATATGCAAATGTTTGTATATTCATATGAACAATGCATTAGGCAAAACCTTTACTTTTTTTGAAATTTTCTATTTGAACTTTTTTTATGAATGAGATGAAAAAGGAAAATAAGAAGAGGAAGAAAGGAGAAGAAGAGGAGAGTAAGAAGAGGAGAAATAAATAAGAAGAGGAAAAAAGAAGAAAAAGAAGAGGAGAAGAAGAAAGGAATAGAAGAGGAGAAGAAGAAATAGAAAAAATTCTATTTTTTCTTCTTCTCTCCTCTCTTCCTTTCTTCTTCTCCTCTTTTTTTCTTCTTTTTTTCTTCGATCTTCTCCTTTATCCTTTTCTTCTTCTCCTCTTTTGATTTCTTCTTCGTTTTCTTATGTTTTATCGGGTCTGTCGTCGTCGATATACCCCTCTCCCGATAACTTCAACACGAGGGGGGTCGATATACCCCCTCCCCGATAATATTATTTTCCCATGTACGTATGTCGTCGTTGTCGATATAACCCCCTCCCGATAACTTCCACACGTGGGGGGGGGGTCGATATACCGCCTCCCCGATAACATTATTTTCCCATGTATGTATGTCGTCGTTGTCGATATATATAACTCCCTCCCAGATAACTTCGACATGATGGACGGACGATATTTATACCCCCTCTCGACCGTGATAACTTATACCACGGGAGCACCCCCCGGCCCTCTCGCTCGACCAAAACTCTCGAGGACACCCAAACCCTAGAAAAAACGATGTCGGTCTCCTACCCCCTCCCGCCGTGCCCCTACCCTTGAAGCGTTGCCGAGGCCACCCCAAACCCGGAATAAGCTAGGTCTACGTTTGCACTAATATATCCACCTGCTGTCATGTTTGTGTAATAATTGCCATGTTGCAATATTTGCAGAAACAATGGAGCACGGACGAGACGGGCAAGCAGAAGAGGTGTTGGGGGACATAATCTTAGCCGGAGGTGATATCTTGTCGTATCTTAACGACAATGATGGTCTGGAAGAAGAGGGTGAAGAAGCAAGCTACGGTGATCGAAGAGTGGAGGAGGAAAGACATGATTATGATGGCTCCGGTGACCCAATGCTGGTGCAAGAAGGAGCCCGTGGTGACGGCTCCGGTGACCGAACAGAGTCCGGCCAGGTAAATATATTAATTAAGCATGTGCTGACTAGCTAATTAATGCCTTCATTGTTTTGGTATGTACACATATTAATTAACAATCATCTTTCTTCTTTTTTCTAGCCCTCCGGACCGAGCACAACTGTGGTAAAGAGACGAGGCCCGAAGAGAAAGTTGTGCTCGGATGAAAGGTTTGATATCACAGCAATCGCGCGCGACGGCCAACCGATTGAACCCATCCGGACAAAGGATGCATTTGCTGCTCAGTGCGGGGTTCTAGTTAGGGACAAGATCCCGATCAGCATCCAGCAATGGTATAAGCCTAAGAAGGAAGACCCTGAGGTGTCTTATGTCAATGATATGCAGAAAGATGATCTTTGGACTGAGCTGAAGGAAAATTTCACCCTACCGCCAGAGGAGGATCCGGAGAAGCCAGTTAAAGAGCAATTAATCATGTCTCATGCTCTTAAGAAGATGGCAGACCTATTCAGGAGGTGGATGAATGAGCTGAAAACGTATGTCGACAAAGAAGAGACACCAGAATTCATCGGCCGGTATGAGAAGATCAGAGATCACTGGCCCGCATTTGTGGCCCACAAGACATCGGAAAAGAGTAAGAAGATGTCAGCGACAAACAAGAAGAATGCTGCGAAGAAGAAGCTTCACCATCGCACGGGGTCAGGTGGCTACCTCAAAGCCCGACCTAAGTGGGCCAAGGCTGAGAATGATCTGCTTGAAAAAGGGATCGAACCACAGACAATGAACTGGACAGACCGTTGCCGGACTTGGTTCTTCGGGGCCGGTGGAACCTTGGACCGTGTATCAGGGAGGTGCGTTTGGACGAACGATCTTTTGAGAATACCAGTCAAGAAGATTCAGCAATATATCGATGCAGCGCAGGAAGGGACGTTCGTTCCAGACAGAGAGAACGACGAGCTCACAATGGCCCTCGGGAATCCTAAGCAACCTGGACGGACACGAGGCACGCCAGGCTCCGTTCTGTGGAAGGCTGGTTTTCCGGACGTGGGCGATTACAAAAGCCAGGAGAGGAGGAAAAAAGTGGAGCAGATCCAAATTCAGAAGCTGCACGAAAGGGTTCAAGCGCTAGAGGAACGAGACGGCAATCGACATGCCGAAACTACCCCCGAAACTACACCGCCATCTCAGCGGAGAAGGAGCGTGGCTTCCACCGAGCTGCTTCAGCTGGAGCATGTCTTGACGGCTCCTGCTAGCTACCCCGTGGATGCTATCACGGAGTCTCAACATTGCCACCTTATGGCGGAATGGCAGAACTTCAAAGTCAAGGCGGCAGTTGGCTCTATTTTACCTCCTGAACCCGGCGCAACCTACTACTGCCGGCCAATTCCAGAAGGATATGCTAGGGTGATGGTGGATGAAATAACGGAGGGATTTGAGGAGCTCCAGCTTGACCACCCTACCGGTGAAGGGGAGATTCGGCTGGGGTCTGCTCTGAAGACTCCATGCCTATGGCGGAAGGAGCTCATCAACCTTCCGAACTGGACGGCTCTGGCAAGTAAGGGCACTCCGCCTCCTCCTCCGCCTCCTCCTCCGGCGAGTGATCAGGGCACTCAGCCTCCTTCTCCGGCGCGTGGCCGCATTCCGCCTCCTCCTCCGCCTCCTCCTCCGGCGAGTGATCAGGGCACTCAGCCTCCTTCTCCGGCGCGTGGCAGCACTCCGCCTCCTTGTCCGCCTGCGCTGGCGCGCCAGAGCAGCCAGCCTCCTCCTTCTCCGCCTCGTCAGCAAGGGCGGAAGAGACCCGCCGTCGCTCCGGCTGCTCCGGCGCGTCGTAGTCCTTCTCCTCTGCCTTGTAAGCAAGGAAAGAAGACAGCCGCAGCCGCTCCGTCTGCTCTGCCGGCGTCTAGCAGTACAGCTGCCAGAGGCGGGAGGCAATACAGATTCGGTCCTTCTCTGAAGACTCCAGAGAAGTTACCATACGAGAGGACCGAGGAGGAAATCAGGAAGATCGTGCAAGCCGAAGTGACAAACTTCTTTGAAGGGGTGAAAGCAAAGAAACATCCACCTCCGGAGGAGAAGGTAGATCCAGTGAAAGCAAAGCGCACTCTAGCTGCCCTGACAAAACCACCAAAGTCTCCGCCGAGAGGCAACTATGAGCGCATTCTTGCAAAGACATATGCCGAAGCGGAGCGGTCGGGAAGTACTGTCAGTAATCAAAGGTTAAAAGAACGACGAGCTGGGAAAAAAATTGCCCAGCTCGGCGAACAAGCGAACCAATCGTGCCCCCCGCTCAAGGTGTCAAAAGACATCGTCGCTAATGATCCGAGGATGGTGGCCGGTTATAGCAATCTTGGAGATTACCTGCCCGACAATGTACATTATGAAATCATGGAGGTCGACGAACACAAATACCATTACGGGAAGCCTCTCGTCAAAGATGAAAGATCTCTAACAACGATGATGCGAAGATTACATCATTGGTACATGAAAACCCGCAGAGAGTCTGATGGGATGAATACTTTGACGCTGAGAGTTGAACTGGAGCATGACCTCGTTGGAATTGATCTGCCGAATGTTCCATTTGAGGATTTCTTCCAGTTTTACAATCAAAAGGCCCTCGATAAAACAACAATCACTTGCTACTGTCTGTAAGTAGTACTACTTCTGTCATTAAGTCTGTCTATATAGGTCAGCTCTTTCATTGCATGTATTTATAATTATCCTCACAATATTATGCAGATTGAAGATCGCCGAATTGAAGAAAAGACAAATCGGTGATATTGGGTTCATTAACACAAATCTCATAGATGCATATACGGTTGAAAAACATGCCAAAGAAGCCGAGGCCAACTTGCTACGATCGGTGGTATTAAATCAAAACAAAGATATAATACTCTTTCCTTACAACTTCAAGTGAGTATTACTGTCTTGTGCATATTCGGTTTCCCTTATTAGTCCAGGTTATGGTAATGTAATTGATGACTTATGCATGCATGCGCAGCTTCCACTATATTCTCCTAGAGATTAAGCTTGAGCAGGGAGTAGTAGCCGTCTTAGACTCGAGATGAAAAGATCCCCAGGACTATGTGAACATGACTCAAATGCTCGAGAAGTAAGTTAAATCGATCATTATCCACCATATCAGCAACTTTGTTCATTTCCTGATATCAAGTAATTGTTTTCTTTGTCTGGCAGGGTTTGGAGAAAATTCACCACAAAAGCTCCGGGACTACCGAAGAAGCTGCAATTTAAACACCTGAATGTAAGTACTATAGTAGCATGTTTCACGCATCTCCTAGTGATTCAAGCGCTAGTTTCATCAATACCATTTAGCATGCTTGCTTATCAGTTTGATTGACCTCTATTTCTTGTAAAGTGGTTGTGGCAGGAAGCCGGGAATAATTACTGTGGATACTACGTTTGCGAGTCCATCCGCTACACGACCTGTGAGCGGGGCTACTCTGACGAACAATATGAAGTGCGTAAGCAATAATATTCACAATTTTATCTTATTACCATCATTTCTGTTGAGTTTCATTTATTCATATATATATATATGTATTAACCCCCTTCTTCAAATTAGATGTTTCGGAAGCGGGATGAACTCCTAGCACCAGATCGTATGCGAGCAATTCAACAGGAATTGGCGGCATTCTTCCTTGACCACGTGATCGCTGAAAACGGAGAATACTATGTGGACCCTGTGTTCTTACAATTTAATTAGGAGATTGTATTGTAAGAGATAATTATTGTATATATGTAGCCGGTAGTGTCGGATAGATATACGAGAACTTGTTGTTCGACCAATCTCTCAGAGAAGGAGAGGTGGTCGATATCACTTCTCTCTGTATGCATATGTTCATGACGATCTTCTGTTTCCTTCATTTGATTACTAGCTAGCGTGTCTAGTCCTCTCCAGACGTATATAGTACGTAGCGTCGACCAAGCACAGATATAAGAGAGGACACTTCTCTCTATTAATTAGCTAGCTAACACAATATATGAAACACCTAAATTAACCCCCCAAAACCCCCCAACCACCCCCTTTAAAAAAAACAAAAACCCCAACCCCTGAAATGCTGACGCGTGGATGCCTATTGGTCCCGGTTGGTGACATCAACCGGGAAAAAAGGCCCTGCCTATTGGTCCCCGTTGGTGGCACCAACCGGGACAAAAGGCCCTGCCTATTGGTCCTGGTTGGTGGCACCAACCGGGACCAAAGGCCCCCCTGTTTGGGCTGGCAGCAGCGACCACGTGGAGGACCTTCTGTCCCGGTTCGTGTAAGAACCGGGACTAAAGGGTTAGGGCTTTAGTAACGACCCTTCAGTCCCGGTTCGAAAACCGGGACAAAAGGCCCTTACAAACCGGGGTAAAAGCGCCATTTCCTACTAGTGGTAATCTATAAGAAATCAGTGTCAACCTCTCGCATGTTTTGGTCAAAAGAGGAATTTAGAACCGTCATTTGGCACACTAAAATCACATGCAAGATCACCCAGAAAGTTGTACTACCAGTACTAGTACTGCGTGTTAGATGAAAAAACACGATCAAGATCGAGAAAAAGATCGTCAACAAGAGACATTACCTGGAATTGCTTAATGAGGGATCCCGGAGAGGGGGGCTTGGACAGGGCGATGGCTTTGAGCTTGTCTGCGGTAGTCTCGGCGGGGTGCTTGCGCTTCTTCGTACCATGAGCCTCGACGGTTTTGGCCAGAGCCATAGACATCACGTCGGCCGGTGCTCCGGCGTCCATCCAAGAGAGGAAGCTGAGAGAGAAGAGTGAAAGGAGGAATGAGATGAGGGAGAAGCGAAGCGAGTGGGGGTTTTATTCAAGAGAGGAAGGTGAGAGAGAAGAGTGAAATGATGGTTGCTTCGTCCGTCCAACTTACTGCTGGAAAGGAGGGGGTTTTGTGATTTGACGGCTCATTGGGCATTACTGCGGCGGTTCGATCGGGGTAGTCTACCGTCACTCTACTACGGAGTAATTTAGTGCATGGCTGGTGGACCCAGGTGTTGGCTGTCCCACACGTCGGCGAAAGTGAGTAATTTAGTGCATGGCTGGAGGAGGATCCGCACGGTAGAGCGTGTCCACTGTTTTTCTGAAGAAAAAAATGATTACAGCAAGCGTTTCCATTCTTACGACGGAGGAGTGCGAAACACGGCAGCCACATGAATATACACAGTGCTCCTACTACTAGGCATGTGTAGTGGTTCATACGTCAGTACTACACAATCTTGTTGCTAGTGTAGTAAGATATGAGGATAACAAATGATGTTGTCCGCATGTCAACTACTCCTATATGTAACATAGTACCGCTTTTTCGACTGTCCGGTCGAGAATGAACGGTGAGATCAATGTTAACAGAACTAGGTCGCACAGCGCACGGAGAGTACGGTGCTACAGTACTCCACGAAACATGAACCATATGAAGCACGAATAGTGTTAGGCAGGGTGTATGAAGGGTGCACGGGATGGGAGCAAAAGTTCCCTTCTCGACCCACATTTGGGTGTTTGGCAGAGTGCATGAAGGGTGCATGAGTCCACACTAGTAGGTTGACAAAAATACACGAAGAGGAAACAACTATATTGAGATGAGAATGCAACCAAACACACCCACACGCTTTGTGCTACAGTGACGGATCTGCACCGTCTGAGTTTGATCCAACGGTCATGTTGCGCCGAGACATGGACATGCCCATGCAGAGGGCGCCTAAATACCACCAAAGGCCCTCTGCTTCTCGAGGCGCACGACGTTAGTGATGCAGGGTGCAACCGCCCGCAGAGCCCACTCCCGGTCGACGGGAGCCAGCTTGTCTAAGACGGCGTCCAATGGCACGAATGGATTCCGGTGACGGAGCCCTGAAAGGATTTGCCCGGCAACGGCGATGGCAGCCTGCAACCCCTCCTTGTCTAGCTCAGCCCCCACCATCGCGCGGAGACGGCTCAGCTCCTCGGAGATATAGGTGAAGAAGGAGACCAGGTCTGGAAGCCGCAGCTCGTTGAAGTCGACCGGGTGATCGAACGGGTTTAGCCCGACGGCCGGCATCGTCGCGGTGGCACGACGGTAGGCATCGCGCAGCCGCAACACGTGCGTGGAAACTTGGTTCACCAAGTGGCTGACGCGATCCTGGACCTCGTCACGATCGGCCCGCTCGCGCTCCAGCTGGCTCCCCTGACGGCCTATCGTATCTCCCGCTTTCTGCAGCAACGCCGCCGACGCCTCGAGCTTCTCTGTGGTGGACGCCTGCCGCTTTTGAAGCTCTGTGAACTCCTACACATAACGGAGGAGCATGGCACTCCTCTCCTCCTTGAGCTCACGGAGCTACACGTCCTTGGCCCTGAGCTCCGCATCCTTGACATGGAGCACCTGTGTCAGGAGCCTCACCTCGGACTCCGTGATCTGCTGAGCCGCCATGGCACCAGGTAGAAGAAATGGGGAGAGGAAGCAAAGGGGGCGAAACGGCTAAAAGGCAATGCAATCTACGGGAAGGCGGAGGGAGCGGGGAATCTTTTGGTTTTCACCACGGTAAAACACCAGTCGACGACTTCTCACATCAGGGAGCAGTGGGTTTTTACAGGCGGAGTCATCGTGACTAATTGCTGCCGCGCCTGCTCCCGTCAATCAAAAAATTAAAAATCCTGCCGCGCCAGCTCCCGTCAATCAAAAAATTAAAAATCTTGCCGCACCCAAACACCATCGCAACGCGGCAGTGGATATTTAAATTTACCTGCCGGCGAGTAGATAAAAAAAGGGCGAAAAACAAATGTGGCGGCGGCCTAGCTAATCGGTCGAACTAGCCCAACTAGCTAGCCACCGTGCTTCACTGATGTACTCGGCGGGAAAGGTGGTCTTTCGTGATTTGACGACTCATTTACTTGCTTTGGCGCTACGACCAAGGAGGACCCAGAAAACGCGCGGTAGGGCGTCCCACGTCAGGAAGAATATATATGTGCACCACCTGGGAGGACCCCGAAACCGCGCGGTAGGGTGTGCCACGTCTCGGCACGGAGGAAAAATGTGCGTGTAAAAATATACTGTATCAGACGTAGTACCTATGGTTCGACCTCGGGACCCAGCCAGTCGGTCGAAAACACCCCACTAGCCACACAGCTTCATCATGCAAACGTGGCACGGAGGATAGATGTGGTTAGCTCCGTCTCGACCAGCCACAACGTCTCTTGTTCTAGGCGATTCTTCTATTTTCCAAGCTTTTTTCCAGGTTGCCAGTTCGAATCTTGTCTTTCAGATTTGTTAGTTTTAGGTCCAAATTTGATTAATGGCAAGTGGGACCCCCGTGTGTTGTTCCGATATTTCCGTGTAGGATGGTTTTTTGAACAAACACTTTGCGCGGTTAGACAAGTAACGGCACGAGTTACACGTATTTTGCAAGTTTATGAACAAAAATGACAGCGGCATAGAATATCACATCCACCCCGCAGCTTAGATACTATGGTGATACGAGTTTTTACACCGTTGGAAGTGAGATCCAATTGCTTGGGAGTAGTCTTTGTAATTATGCGCGATTTCCAAACTCTCCAAAGGTTTTTTTTGCAAATAAAACATTCAGGCCTCGTGTGTGCTACTGCATCTTCGATCCAACGGCTCACCGGTGCTCATATTAGCTGCTCCCCGTAGCTTAATTACCCGCTACAGTGATATGAGCATCTAGGTCGTATGAGCATCTAGGTCGTAGTCCAGGTTGCCAGTTCGAATCTTGTATTTCAGATTTGTTAGTTTTAGGTCCAAATTTGATTAATGGCAAGTGGGACCCCCGTGTGTTGTTCCGATATTTCCGTGTAGGATGGTTTTTTGAACAAACACTTTGCGCGGTTAGACAAGTAACGGCACGAGTTACACGTATTTTGCAAGTTTATGAACAAAAATGACAGCGGCATAGAATATCACATCCACCCCGCAGCTTAGATACTATGGTGATACGAGTTTTTACACCGTTGGAAGTGAGATCCAATTGCTTGGGAGTAGTCTTTGTAATTATGCGCGATTTCCAAACTCTCCAAAGGTTTTTTTTGCAAATAAAACATTCAGGCCTCGTGTGTGCTACTGCATCTTCGATCCAACGGCTCACCGGTGCTCATATTAGCTGCTCCCCGTAGCTTAATTACCCGCTACAGTGATATGTGCATCTAGGTCGTATGATCAGTGATCGGATGGCACATGCGTAGTACTTGTACTTTCTGCGCATTTCCCAAACTCTATCAGTCGTATATTGCAAAAACATTCAAATCTCCTACTGTGGGCCGTTAGATCTCAGTGAACTCGTATCACCATAGAATCTACAATGCGGGAGCACCTCATACTCTCCTGTGCGAGAAAACATAAGCTGTTATCGCAGCTTGGATGCTACGGAGATACGAGCTTGGAGGTCGTTTGATCTGAGATCCAATGGCATCTGAGCAGTCTTTGTGCTTGTAAGCAGTGGCCGAACTCTTTTGGGGCTTTTCTGCAAAAAACCATTCGAGCCACCGAGGAGGTGTTGGGTCACAAATCCAACGCCTCCGAAGAGCTTGTATCACCAAAGCATCTAAGGTGTGGTAGCACATGATATTCTTACATATGGGAGAATTTGATGTCCTCCTTCATCTTAGATGCTACGGTGATACGAGCTTCGAGGTCGTTGGATATGGGATCAAAGGGCATCTAAGTAGTTTTTGTACGAATTGTGTGCAATTCTCAAACACATCAAGGTTTCCTGCAAAAATATTAAGACACATCATGTGAGCTGCTATATCTCAGATCTACAAGCTCCAAGCAACTCGTATCGGCATATAGCACCTAAGGTATGGGGGCACATGATATTCTCCCGGGGAGGAGGGGTGGGGGGTGCACAACCAATCGGTGGTTGGGAGGGTGGGGACAAATATAATCTAAACAACCCTAAACAGAGCTCCACAATTTTATCTAAGGTCGAGGGATTGACCCCCGACAATCATAGCTCCGCCTAAACACAACATTTGCATGTACTGTAGTACTAGACTTAATATTCATGTTTCAGTTTCATGTTCATTTTAAATATTGAACTGAGGACCATGGATGTCTTACATTTTACTCCCTTTGTTCCTAAATATTAGTCTTTTTAGAGGCTTCAAATGGACTGGCACATACGGATGTATATAGACATATTTTAGAGTCTAGATTCACTCATTTTGCTCTGTATGTAGTCACTTGTTGAACTCTCTAAAAGACTAATATTTAGGAATAGAAGGAGTATTTTTGAATTCGTGTCATACATGCATGGTTTGGAAAAATAGATGCACTATACTTATTGGATTGTTGTTGTGTTCATGCGTGTGTGTCTCTCTGTGTGTGTGTGTGGTCATATGCTTGATACATACAAAGTTTTCTCACCTCCATATTGTTCATCTTTTAAATTTGAATTTGCATTGGAAAACTTACTAGGGATACCATGAAATGTGAAATCCACGTTGAGATCAGTATATTACAAACTCACTCTAATTCAACAACTCGTCATAAATCAATTACCATGTTGAGATTAGTATTTGCAAGGAAAATACGGGTATTGTAATACACATAGATTCGTTCGGCAATTTAAAAGGTTCCTTTCGTATTCTCGAATGGTAGGACCCAATGGCATACCAGCCAGACCTTGGCTCGTGTTGATCCTAAAAAAACCGGGCTCGTGTCCTTCGGTGGCATGCGTGGTACGCACATTAGGCAACCCCAACCAGTCGAGCCTCAGCGTTTCAAGTCGAAATATCTGGCGGCCAGAATTCCAGCCCTAGGAAATTCCCCTCATGTCCCCGGTCCATAATGACTACCGATGAACAACGGAGGGATGCTTTAGTAACTAGACAACATTACCTACCGTGCCGAGCACGGTTCAATTCCCTCGGTCGCCGCTCGTCAAGGTCACCCGTCAACTACATTGCCTAGTACTACTACTACTACACCAGGATGAGCACAGAATTGAGCCCGTTTGTTCGTGCCTAGTACTTGAGTTAATATATCAGGAAATGCACTGGTACGGAGGGATTATCCTTTTACTCTGCATATATAACTTGTCTGAAGTCTAACTAAGCAAAATGTTTGACCAAATCCTTTCTTAAGAAATACAACAGGACAGATGTACGGCTTGAAAAATTATTGCATGATGCAGGTTATGATATTGTTTCGAATCCTGGATCTTAAATTTCAAAAAATCCAAAAGTGAGCATAAATTCTTGAAACTAAGCATGGTCACGTGATATGGCACAAATATTACTTCGTAAGTTTTTTCTTCAATTTGAGACAAGCTACTTATGACAAGTTGCACAAATGAAGAGCCATGGTATTTTGGAACGAAGACCTGTCACCTTAAGGCGAACGCTTTCACTATCGAAACCGTGGGCGTTTACGTGCCGCCACGAGTCCCCGCTTCTCATCGGCAGGTGCCGTCCGAGCAAGTGTGTGAGTCGACGGGAGGCGTGCGAGCAGACCGCTGCGCCGGCTGTCAGGAAGGCGTGCGAGCAGACCGCTGCGCCGGCTGTCAGGGAGGCGTGCGAGCAGACCGCTGTGTAGGCTCACCGGGAGGCGAGCCCTTTGACCAGGCTCCGCCGCCCACCGTCGTCCCAACTGCTCCCACTTTTAATGTCACCGGCGCCGCTGTTTAAAATCAACCCTGCACTACCCGGTATCGCTACAATCCTCTCTCTTCTTGTCCGATTCTCCTGTTGTCTACCTCCAACCAGCCTGATATAAACGTACGCCATGCCACATCACGATGGTCTGCCCTTAGTGCTCCAGTTTCCTGAGGAAGACACCCAGCCGGGGTCTCAAGAACATAAGGCGCTTTGGGACGAGCTTGAACTGGCCTTGCGGGAAGACGCCGCGCCTGTCCCCGCTCCCGTTCCGGCTCCCGTCGCCGCGACTGCGCCAGCGCCCATCCCCGTGGCATTGATGGGCTGGGAGCCACACATTGTCGCCGAGCTTGATCCCACGGGGTTCCACGAGGTCCCCGCCGACTTTCACGCGCCCGTGCACCTGCCAGCGCATGCGCCTGCGTGTGCACTGACGCGCACGCCTGTGCCGGTGCCCGTGCACCTGCCAGCGCATGCGCCTGCGCGTGCACTGACCTGCCCGCCCGTGCCGGTGCCCGTGCACA
This sequence comes from Aegilops tauschii subsp. strangulata, assembly GCF_002575655.3. Classification (NCBI taxonomy): domain Eukaryota; kingdom Viridiplantae; phylum Streptophyta; class Magnoliopsida; order Poales; family Poaceae; genus Aegilops; species Aegilops tauschii. The sequence goes on along the minus strand of NC_053041.3, from coordinate 99,004,204 downwards.
TGAATGTCTCCGCCGCGCCGTTGACAGCGCCAGTCCCCGCGCGGGTGCCAGTGCCCCCCTCAGCGGCATGGATGGCCGCCGTCGACCGCTTCCTTGCACCAACGCCAGTCGCCTCCTCCCTCCAGTTGACTCGCTCCAAAGTCCAGAACATTTTGGCCTTCCTTGAAGCTAGGCCAACGTCCAGGAGTACGCCAACAACGGCGCAAGACGCCGCCGTCGCCGTCGGTCAGTGGCCCGACGACATGCAGAGCACGGCAGAGGAGCCGCTTCCCACCACGATACGCCGCCGCGTAATCTAAATTTTCCATGAAAAACGTTCGGATTGCCATGCTTAAAATCCGAACGTTTATCATTTCCGTTTTTTCATATCGATCGTCGTATAATTTAAGGTCGGAGTCAGACTGAACGAAATGTATGGTTTGATCGATTGAATGTTCTGCTAGAGCCGTATCAAATTAAATATAAAATGTCGTCAAGCCACATGTATTCCTTGTCATCCAACGACCTAGACTGCTTCAATGTCGAGCGCTCAACACATTTAGCGTGCAGTTAATTTCATGCCAAAAATAGTGCTAATCACATGACAACACGCAAATAATATCCTAGTAGTTAATATCCGCATGCACTTAATATACTTCCAAATTAACGTGCATTGCACGTACACACTGACTAGTGCTGCTAGTACGTGAAACTGGTGCCGTGACTTGTGAACGCATCCAGATATGGTCAACGGCAACATCGCCCGCGAGTTCTTCCTGTTTGCCCGTGCGTCTAAACGTAGAAGGGGAGGAGAGAGAGAGCACACATGGAACCCACCAGTAAGTGAAGGCGAATAGTACTAAAAATAATATTACATGTTATCCATTAATTAGGCTGTGGTAATATAAAAACATTATGTGAACAAAGGGGGTACAACAAACATCGCTATTCTACGTATGTTGCCTATTCATGTGCGGCTTGAAGGCCCGGTCGCATGTTCGATCCTCGTCCTTTATTTTTTAATTTGTATATGGGTCCAAATTTGTTTCATGACATGTGGGCCCCTCGGTGTGTAGTTTGTAGCACTTTAATTTGTGGGTCGAAATTTGTTCCATTCCAAGTGGACTATCGGTGTGTAGTTTTGTAGCTTATTTATAATAATTAAAGAGAACAACATAGTTTTTTCAATAATACCATGGTGCGACGTTGAAGCCGAGAAAGGACGTGCGAGAGAGCGATGACCGAGCCAGAGGGAAATCAACTAGGGGAGTTGCGTCGGTTGCAACGGTGTTTGGAGTAGTTGTGGGCCGAATGCTACGAAAATATAATCTAAACCGACCGGAATAAATGCCTACACAAATTAATCCAAGGTTGGAGTGCCCCTCGCAATGTAAATAGCTCCGGCTTTGCGAGGGATGGAGAGGTAGTAGCTTCAACGCGTGGAAGATACGGTGTGAGAAAGCGAGGTCAATCGAGAGACATATAGATAGAGAGACAAAGTGAGTGTGGTCCGACATTCATTGAACAAATATATATGCTCTGGAGAGATATTGTGCGATTGAGCTTTTTGGCAAGGGTGAGGGCTGTAAGATAGAGCTTGAGAGATGATCCAGTCACAGACGTGTAGATATATTTTGTGCGTGGGAGGAAGCAAGGTCAACCGATCACATAGGGTCGTCGTGCGATTGAAAGAGTGAGACGGGTTGGAGAGAGTGACCTAGATAGACGATGTGCGTGAGAGAGTATACAATGTGAATAGGTCGAATTGGGCTCAAACATGGTGATATATCGTTTTTGTCCGAGAAAGAGCGAGGTCAATCGAGACATACGGAGAGAGAGAGATAGAGAGAGAGATTGAGTGAGCGTGGCCCACCATGAGGTCGAAAGAGTGGCGTCGGCTTGGATGGACTGACCTAGATAGACAATCTGCGTGAGAGAGTTTAGAGTGTGTCGATCGAGGCCCGAACAGGGAGATATATCATTTGTGTGTGAAAGAAAATGAGGTTAAATGAGACTCAGATAAAGAGATCGAGATTGAGCGAGTGTGGCCCGCCGTGCAGAAGAAAGAGTGAGACAGTCTCGAGGGAGTGACCTAGAAATACAACGTGCGTGCGTGCGCACGAGAGGTTGGGGGGCTAGATAGGCAATGCATGTATTTAGCGTGAGAGGGTGAGAGGGAGAGGGGAGAGAGAGAGCTCGGCATGGGGTGCAATGGCGGGTGTGTGAGGTAAATACATTTGGTAACAGAGTGGAAAAAGGGGTTGTGTAGTTGAGAGACTTAGAGATCGAAACATGGAGAGAAAGAATGAACGTGTGTTGGAAACCGATAGCTTCCTAAGGTGGTTAGGAGAGGAAGATTGACCGATACAGGCAGTATGTAGCGTTTGTGCGGGGGGGGGGGGGGGCTAAAAACAACATTTGAATGTACATAGTACGAGACTTAATATCGATGTTTCAATTCGGTGTACATTGTAAGATTTGAACCGAGGGCCAGGCATACGGGTAATTATTTCGAATTCGTGCCATACTAAGTTTCGAAAAGTTGACATTGACTCAATTTGTTGTGCTATTTTGTAGGTCATATGTTTGAATCCATCCAAATGTTTTCTCACTACCATGGTGTTCATCATATACATATGAATTTGTATTAAAAAAGTAGTGTGGATTCAGTGAAATGCGAAATCCACGTTAGAATTGGAGATCGCAACGTGACACACACTCTAAATGAAATAACTAACTACGTGACACACACTCTAATTCAAATAACTAATTACGTGGCACACACTCCAATCCACGTTAGCATGGGTACCGTTTCGAAATTTTTTCAAATAACTCCTCATTAATTAATTTATAGTACTCCCTCTGTTCACTTTTATAAGACCTTGAAGACATTTCAGACAATGTGCAAAACAGTTCATTTTAAGTTGTCTGAAACGACTTACAAAAGTGAACGGATGGAGTATCTTGTTTCGAATGACTAATTATTGCAAGGAAAACACGGGCATGGTAATACATACAGATTCATTTGCAAATGAAAGAAGATTCGTTTGCATTCTCAAATGTAGGCGCACTAGGCAGACCAGGGTCGTGTCGGGGTGGACACTGCTTCGGTGCCTTAAAGGCAACTGCCTTTGGGTCACTGACATGTGGGCCAGCCACCTGTTGGGCCCACATGTCATGGACACAAAGGCAGGTGCCTTAAGGCACCGAAGCATAGTCCTGTCGGGGTGGTCGCGTGTGTCGGACGGATGCGTAGCACCCAGCCACCCACCCCCCCTCCCCCCAAAAAAGGACGGCGACAATATAAGTTCGCACTTCGATGTTTCAGATTGACTAGAATAATCTTGTTACACATTGGTCTCGGCTGCAGCGTAATGTACTGTCTATGAGATGACATCACAATTTGAACTACATTTCTGCATTTGCCTTAATGTCTCGCTTGTACGAAAACTGTTAGCAGAAGAACATTCGTTCTCAAGGGACCACAGAGTCTCGCAACTATACTGCACATTGCATTGCTCTTGTGAGTACCTCTTGCCCTGTATGACCATACTTACTTTCATAGCTGTTTGATTATGTAGCATCACTGCACATGTTAGCCTCGTAATCGTCCATTTGGTGGACATTATAAGATCCGTATGGACTCTTACATAAATTTAGAATCAACCCAATGCTTTTGAACAGGTTTAGCTCTGCAGTCCTCTTGTAAGGACTGAACGTGGTCTATCACTGTACTTACATTAACAGCTACTCCCTCCGTCCCATAATATAAGAACGTTTTGTACAGTACACCAGTGTTCAAAACACTCTTGTATTATGGGAAGAGGGATTGGTTCATTTTGTAGCATTCTGCATCTTATCTCCCTCGCCCACCATTTACTAAAAAAGATCAGATCTATATTTAATCTTACCAACAAGTAGAATACACAGACAATGCCAGTGCAGAAGTGTAGCCCATTGCTCTTGTCAGTACATTTTATCTTCATTATCCTCTATCCCTTCCAGTATTATCATATCTATAATTACTCTCGACAAAATGTAGAGTACAGGCAATGCTTATGAAGAAGATTCTGTGGTGAAATTCTTGAGTTATCCTTCCCTTGACATGGAGAAGGGAATTATAAAGCTGGTGTTAACTGTTAATGTAAGTCAGTCCTTCTAAAGCCTTTATCCTCAACTGCTGTTTAATTTGCTCATACTCCCTATCGTTTACTGCTGTTTCGTTTGCTGTTTCTACCAAAATGCATGTTCGTAAGAACCGTAAGTTCTAAGTTTTACTTGTAAAACCAAATTCCTTATTCATACCATGCACATTACTTAATACTCCCTATATGTATGCTTGTTTTTGTGGATCTATAATCCAGTGTGTGGTGAAGCAGCAGACGTTTGCACCTTGTCATCTCCTGTTTTATCTTACTGATGTGGCTGATGATATGAACAATATGCCATGCACATTATCCAAAATAGATACAATGATTTTCTTTGCCCTTCATCTATGCTTGTTATGTTGACATGGTAATCCAGTAGTGTGGTGAAGCTCCCCGCATTATGAACAATGCCAAATTATGTTATTGATATTTCGAACTTACTCTTTATTTTTTAATTTGAAATTGGATAGAATTGACAGAACAGTTGTCATCTTTGTTTATACACGTGCAAAACCTGTCATCTCTCTGCTTTGTTTCAGGGTGATATGCCTGATGGCATGCACAAGTCTGCTGAAGGCTGTGAGACAAACCCAACATATATTGCAGCAAAGAAGGCAAAACATCTTGAAGATAGCGAGACAACCCCAAAGTCTTGTCTTGATGCAGTGTTCAAGTTACTTGAGACTAACAGTCAGAGAAGCTCACAAAATTCATTGTCTGAATCAGTTGGACTTCTTCAGTCCCAAGTTCTAGCAGAAAGGCATTCTGCAACTCAACTTCGACTTGAAGTCCGATCTCACAGCGGAGAACACCAATGAGAACCTCATCGCTAAATAGCTACACCTGGAAGCTATGACCGACATGCTAGGCCGGTCTCACAACCTTGCTCAGCAGCTTGCGCAGCAGTTCCCCCGCAAGGCTAACCTTTCTTGAACTGTCTTGGAAGTGGTCTCGGTTCAGTATTATTTTGTTACACTACAATGGTGCCGAGTTTTTGTAATCTGCTTCTTCGTTGCGCTTTATGATCACTGGTGGCGAACTTTGATGCCTAGTGGATGTAATATGTGTAATAGCCGTGATAGCCTATCATAAGTTGCTTGCTTATTTATTTCCTTGTTGTCTTGTTTATTTGTTTGCTTGTAGTCAGTGCAATTCTTTTTCCACGGTTTGCTAGTGGCTGCAATAACCTATTTTTTAAAACTAGGCCACAATAACCATGGGCTAATATTTACTGTAGTGACACTGGGCCTCCTACGGGCCGTAGAAACAGTGGGCCTTCTATGGGCCGTAGAAACAGTAGGCCTTCTACGGGCCGTAGAAACAATGGGCCTTCTACGGGCCGTAGAAACAATGGGCCTTCTATGGGTCGTATCATCAATGGGCCTTATACGGGCCGTATGATCGATTGGCAAAACATGGGCCAATAACAGGCCCCATTATGGCCGTAAACGGTCTAGAGTTGGAATCATCCGTTCATGGCCGACCATAACGGGCCATCGTTAATAGGCCGTATTTGATGACGCTATGAAAACGGCCCAACGTATTAACGGACCACAAACGGGCCTACTGTAACCACGGGCTGAATTTGGCCCACAAGCAGAAAATAACAGTAACAGGCCGTAAGTAAACGAATGCCGGAAATGAGCCCAAGAATAAATGGGCTCTGAGAAGGCCAAAAGATAACATGGGCTGGAAACGGCCCAACGGAATAACGGGCAGTTAATGGGTATAAAGTGATACACTGTTCATTACGGGCCAGTTTCACCACGGGCCGTTAATGGGTGTAAAGTGATACACTGTTCATTACGGGCCAGTTTCACCATGGGCCGTTAATAGGCTAAGAGTTACATAGGGCCTCATATGGTCCGAAAGACGTCATGGGCCATACATGGGCCAGAAATGAAAACGGGCTGGAATCATATTGGATGGCCCAAATGACGCTACTGTGCCTAATTCGGATAGGGCGTAACGGGCCTTGGGTTAGCGGGCTGTAAATGGGCTATATGCGAACAGGCCGTTAACAGGCTTTCCATGGGCCGGCCCGCCACCTTTTGACCAAGTCAAACGGGCCGGCCTTTTCACAGGAATGGGCCTCTGTTGGGCCGTGCCACGTGTCGACGTATCATAGGCGCCTTCTGTCCAATGAGTGGATGACATCTGTCCCAATGATGAGCCGACACGTGTTTCCTCCAGCCAATGATGATTTTACACATGGAAAATCCCCATTGGTCGAGGTTGTTAACGGGTTATCGGATCCAAAACCGACCCGATAGCTTAACGGCGTTCCGTTACGGTGGATGCCATGTGTCGGTCACCCTTGACGAAAGCACTTCTGTGACGCGCGATTTATCGTCATGGAAGTGGACACTTCCGTGATGATAATTTTGGTAATGTCATGGAACACATCTACGACAGCACAGGTATGATTATCTGGATTCTGTCATAAATTTGTCATGGATGTACATGCATGACAAAAAACGCGACCTACTGTGACAAACACATATCATCACGGAAGTGTATTTTTTGTAGTGCTAGCTAGGCATTGATAATTTCAATGATGCTCACATGAAAGATAGCAACTGAAACACAAAGAGAGCATCATAAAACATGCAATAAACAAGTTTAAGTCTAACATGCTTCCTATGCATAGGCATCTTATAGGCAAACAAATTATCAAGGCAAGCAAAACTAGCATATGCAAGGAAGCAGAAAGAAACAATAGCAATCTCAACATAACGAGGGGTAATTTAGTAACATGAAAATTTCTACAACCATATTTTCCTCTCTCATAATAATTACGTGTAGGATCATAAGCAAATTCAACAATATAGCTATCACAAAACATATTCTTAACATGATCCACATGTATGCAAAGTTGACACTCTTCAAAAATAGTGGGAATATCATTAACTAAAGTCATGACCTCTCCAAACCCACTTTTATCAAAAACTTCATGAGATTGAACTTTATCCAAATATGTGGGATCTAAAGTTGGCAATCTTCAAACCCACTTTCAATATTATTGCAAACATCATTATGAATCTCATATTCATCATGGGGCTTAAATAAATTTTCAAGATCATAAGAAGAATCACCCCAATCATGATCATTGCAACAAATAGTAGTCATAGCAAAACTAGCATCCCCAAGCTTGAGGTTTTGCATATCATTAACACAATTGACATTAAGAGAATTTATAATAACATCATTGCAATCATGCTTTTCATCGAAGGAACTATCAAGTATGGGTGCAATAGCAACGATCTCATGTTTAACATAGCAAATTCATCTTCATAAATATTGGCATCATGGCCACAAGAATAGCAAGCTTCATGTTCATCAAGGGATATTTCAATCAAATCATCAGAATCATAATTATCTATAGATTCATGCATATCATTATTTTCTTCAGAAGCAACGGTCATTCTTTCAATAAATTCTTTGACATAGACATTAAGAGCATAGTTTTCATAGCAATATTTAAGTATGTCAAAATTTTCAGAATCATAGAGAGTAATATCATACTTTTCAATCAAAGAAACAACTTCATAAGCACCCTTAAAAGCAACAAATTCTTCAATTTGTTCGATATCATAGTAACTATAAACACCCTTTGCATAAGATGATAAGATTTCATTATCATTAAACTCACATAGGTAGGGGAGGTGTTTCTTAGGGTTCTTAGAGCAACAAGTAAAATCATAAATTTCACAAAGATTCCAAGCATAACACAGCAATCTGTTTATTTGATCCCATAAGAGTCTCCCTTTTTCAGACAAACGGTGACGCACAAAATGAGCATGCTCATCTAAAGATTTCCATAAACGGTGACGCACAAAATGAGCTAGTTGGGGTTTCAGCACGAGCGCATAAGGATCGAAGATGATCCAAGTAGAACTATTTAAGCGGATCCATATCAATAAATTTTTAGCAAGCAAAGATGCAAGCAAATAGAAGGCACATGGAAACACAAACAAACATACATACGGGGAGAAGACAAAGAAAAGGCAAAGGTGAAGTGTGGGAGAGGAAAACGAGAGGCAAATGGCAAATAATGTAATGCGAGGGATAAGAGTTTGTGATGGGTACTTGGTATGTCTTGACTTGAGAGTAGATCTCCCCGTTAACTACGCCAGAAATCCTTCTTGCTACCTCTTGAGCATGCGTTGGTTTTCCCTTGAAGAGGAAAGGGTGATGCAACAAAGTAGCGTAAGTATTTCCCTCAGTTTTTGAGAACCAAGGTATCAATCCAGTAGGAGACTACACGGAAATCGCCTAGTACCTGCACAAACAATCAAGAACCTTGCAACCAACGTGATAAAGGGGTTGTCAATCCCTTCACGGCCACTTGCAAAAGTGAGATCTGATAAAGATAATAAGATAAATATTTTTGGTATTTTTGTTGTATAGATTGAAAAGTAAAGATTGCAAAATAAATAGTAACCTAGAATTATAGATCGGAAACTTATATAATGTAAAGTAGACCCGGGGGCCATAGGTTTCACTAGTGGCTTCTCTCAAGATAGCATATATTACAGTGGGTGAACAAATTACTGCCGAGCAATTGATAGAAAAGCGCATTGTTATGAGAATATCTAGGCATGATCATGAACATAGGCATCATGTCTGTGTCAAGTAGACCGAAACGATTCTGCATGTACTACTATTACTCCACACATCGACCGATATCCAGCATGCATCTAGAGTATTAAGTTCATAAGAACAGATTAATGCATTAGGCAAGATGACATGATGTAGAGGGATAAACTCAAGGAATATGATATAAACCCCATCTTTTTATCCTCGATGGCAACAATACAATACGTGTCGGTTCCCTTTCTGTCATTGGATCGACCACCGCAAGATTGAACCCAAAGCTAAGCACTTCTCCCATTGCAAGAAAGATCAATCTAGTAGGCCAAAATAAACCGATAATTCAAAGAGACTTGCAAAGATATCAAATCATGCATATAAGAATTCAGAGAAGAATCAAATATTGTTCATAGATAATCTTGATCATAAACCCACAATTCATCGGATCTCGGCAAACACACCGCAAAAAGTATTACATCGAATAGATCTCCAAGAACATCGAGGAGAACTTTGTATTGAGAACCAAAGAGAGAGATGAAGCCATCTAGCTAACAACTCTGGACCCGAAGGTCTGTGGTAAACTAGTCACACATCATCGGAGAGGCTATGGTGTTGATGTAGAAGCCCTCCGTGATCGAATCCCCCTCCGGCAGATCACCGGGAACGGCCCCAAGATGGGATCTCACGGGTACAGAAGGTTGCGGCGGTGGAAAAGTGGTTTCATGGCTCCTCTGGATGTTTTCAGGGTATAAGAGTATATATAGCCGAAAGAACTAGGTCGGTGGAGCTACGAGGGGCCCACGAGGGTGGAGGCGCACCTACCCCCTGGGCGCGCCCTCCTGCCTCGTGGCCACCTTGTTGTGTCTCTGACTTCCACTCCAAGTCTCTTGGATTGCGTTTGTTCCAATAAAGATCCTCGCGAAAGTTTCGTTCTGTTTGGATTCTGTTTGATATTCCTTTTCTGTGAAACACTGAAATAGGCAAAAAAAACAGCAATTTGCACTGGGCCTTCGGTTAATTGGTTAGTCCCAAAAATAATATAAAAGAGTATATTAAAGCCCACTAAACATCCAAAACAGATAATATAATAGCATGGAACAATCAAAAAATATAGATACATTGGAGACGTATCAATAACCCACAAGTATAGGGGATCACAACAGTTTTCGAGGGTAGAGTATTCAATCCAAATTTATAAATTTGACACAAGGGGAGCCAAAGAATATTTGCAAGTATTAGAAGTTGAGTTGTCAATTCCACCACACCTTGAGATTAAATATCTGCTGCAAAGTGGTCAGTAGCACAGTAATATGATAGTTTTGACAGTAGTAATAACGATAACAGTGGTAATGGTAACAGCAGTAACAACTTTTGTAGCAGTTGTAACAGTAGAAATAGCAATAGTAACTTGGAAAGAACAATATGTGGAAAACTCATAGGCATTGGATCGGCGAATTCATTATTCATCATATAGCAGTCATAACCTAGGTCGACACAAAACTAGTTCTAGTTCATAAATATAATGTAGGCATGTATTCCGTAAATAGTCATACGTGCTTATGGTAAAGAACTTGCATGCCATCTTTTGTCCTACCCTCCTGTGGCAGCGGGGTCCATAAGGAAACTAAGGGATATTATTAAGGCCTCCTTTTAATAGAGAACCAGAACAAAGCATTAACACATAGTGAATACACGAACACCTCAAACTATGGTTATCACCGAAAAGTATCCAATTTACTGTCACCCTGGTGTTTACGAATCATAACACATAATAGGTGCATATGACCTGCAAGATCGGATCTAGAACATAGATATAATGGTGAAAACATAAACTATTCAGATCTGAAATCATGGCACTCGGGCCCTAGTGACAAGGATTAAGGATAGCAAAGTCATAGCAACATCAATCTCAAAACATAGTGGATACTAGGGATCAAGCCCTAACAAAACAAACTCGATTACATGATGAATCTCATCCAACTACTCAATGACAAGCGAGCCTACGGAGGAACTACTCACTCCCGGTTCATGTAATTAGTGATGAAGGAGGGTTGGTGATGACGATGACCGAAGATTCGCCTCTCCGGAGCCCCGAACGGGCTCCAGATCTGGCCTGCCGGTGAAGAACAGGAGATGGCAGGCTGCTCCGTATCTTGAAACGCGATGAAATTTCGTCTCCTATTTTTTTCTAGAAAAATAGCATTTTATATCGTTAGAATTAGGGTCAGCGGAGCCACGAGGGCCCGACCACCCACTAGGGCACGCCCGGGGGATGGGGTGGCGCGCCCTGGTGTCTTGTGGGCAGCCAGGGACCCCCCCTCTGGTGGTTCTTGGTTCCAATATTTTTCTTTCATTCTGAAATGATTCTCCAAAATGTTTCGTCCAATTCTGAGAACTTTTATTTCTACACAAAAACAACACCATGGTAGTTCTGCTGAAAATAGCGTTAGTCCGGGTTAGTTTCATTCAAATCATGCAAATTAGAGTCCAAGACAAGAGCAAACGTGTTAGGAGAAGTAGATACGTTGGAGACGTATCATGCACATGTAAGAGCTCTTGAGACCAAGGTGACACCACTCCTCTCGCAACTCCCTTTCGAATCACATGAGACATGTCTACTACCTCAAACATAGACTCTTTGTATAATCTGGTACCTAGGAGTTCACCGTGGAGAAGCTAAGGAGTAAGGCAGATCGAAGAAGAGAAGCATTTGCGAAGACAGAGAAGACAGAGGACAAGGCCCGGCTTGCTCGGACGATCTCGACCGTCGTCCGGATGATCTGGCCTTAGCCCGGACAATCCGCCCCCCGCACGACAAGTGTACAGCGGGCACTTCGCTAAGCTGGATCATCTGGACCCTGATTCAGATCATCCGGACGGACCCGTATGAATGGACCAGGACCCGGACAGTCGGCACCCCCGAAGCCTCTCTGACAGTACCCGACGATCCGGACGGTAGCCCCGATCATCCGGAACCCTGACGCCCGGATCATCCGGACCACCATCCGGATCATCCGGACCCCGCGTGTGTGCGTGACTTGGGCCTCAACCCATGTACCTCTTCGCCCCCTTAACCTAAATATGTATGACTCCTTCTCCACTTTTGTAGGGTTAGCATTGGTTTAACTCAAATTTGAGATAGAGCATTGCTCATCCACTTGTACCCCTACTCATTTGGATATCATGGCCTCCTAGGAGAAGATCCCCCAAGTGGATTCAAGACCCCCTCTTGTGGGAAGATCCCCTAGTGGATTTCAAGACCACCTTCATGGAGATGAACTAGTTCCTCTTGTATCCCCCTTTGTTGGATTTGGAACCTTGTTTCCCTCTTTGTGTGCTTGAATCTAGCACATGTGTGCACTGGTATAGCGAGGTGCTATATAAACGGTTTTTAACCACTTCCTGCGATGGCATATTGAACCGTCGCCTAGTGAGTGTGTGCAATTAGCATGAAACCGAAGAACTTTCGTAAAACACCAAGTTTCCTCAACGGGGATATGCATATCCCCAACAATAAGTATTTAATATTTCTTTTTTGCAATTGGTAGAGGGAGTTGAAAACTTCCAATTGTAAGTGTCGGAGATTTTTCAATAACATTAATACCGTTCACATGGAATTGTTTCTTCGAAAAATGCATCGTGTGCTCATTACCATTGATATGAAAAGTGACTTCGCTTTTGTTGCAATCAATAACAGCATCTTCAGTGTTCAAAAGGGGTCTACCATGGATAATTGACATGTTGTCATCCTCAGGCATCTCTAGTATAGCAAAGTATCTCCTTTCAACTAAAATGTTAGTAAACTGTCGAGCTTTGTTCAGTGATGTAACATATGAACTACATCAGTAGTCCTCTCACTTGATGGAGATGGGAAAGTGTCCCAAAAATCCTGGAAAAACTATTTTGTATTCATCCTATTGTATTATAGTTAGATGCAATAAGTACACTACGACTAATATCTCATGCACATTATCATAACTCTCAATGGCACAAAACGTTTTACATTGGTGAATATTATTTCATCAAGATTGTATTGTTCATATGATTCATCTAAGCAAAAGATATTGTGTGGGACGATTACAATTTAATTTCTCATTGCTCAATACCTTCATTTCATATATTTTTTGTGCAAGGATCTAATATACTATAAATGTTAAGAGAGGAGGTTCTTACTTGTGAAGACTTGGTCATTTGTGATGGTATTGACATACTTAACTAATTATATTTTGTTCCATTTTTAATATTGTTGTAGCATGCAACTTTTTTATGAGAAAAGGAAATAAGCCAAATATCATATGAGATAAATGCAAATGGAAAATAAGAATATGTCACTCAACAATATGTGTGTCGATTAACCTCTTGAAAGAAAATTACACATAATGAGTTGCATATTATTTGGAGTCTTTTAGGAGTGTATAAAGCTTATGTGATGATGGTTACTTCATAGTTATAGCAAGTGAGTGTGAGTTATTAAGTCTGTAAATGTTATCATGTACAATATCTATTGTTACTATTTGAATCGGTTTTTCAAAATATTTTGAATCTCGTGTTAATCTCTTTCCAAAAATAATATTGTGTCGTAAATATTCAAAAAAGAAACTGGCGCACTAGGCATATTATGCAAGCAATGCCTTGGCTCCTGGATGAAGAGACCCAAATTTCTAAGCATTTATGGGAATTAATCCATGTGTGTTCAAAGTACTCCATTTGAATTTGTTTGACCTTATAGGCAAAGGTTGGAAGTTGTTTGGCCTCATGTTGCCGTTAAGGAAGACTACATAAAGTGTTGTTGGGAGCATCCTGCAAGACTGGAAACAATGTCGTCGTAGCTATGCGCTGCGGAGAGCCTCCGTTAATTCAACGTGATAAGAATGATGATATATGTGATAATTTAGAATTAAGAAAATCCAATGAGTTTCACCTGACCAAGACATAACACGGTATTTGTCTATCAAACTACTATAACATTGCGTCATTTTTGGCTTCATAGCTAGAAGTTAGTACACGATAACACCTCTTAATCCTATAATATTGGTGCATGGCTATGTCATGTGGTCATTTTCTAATGAAACTGCATAACAACTTGATATAAAATATCACATTTCATCCTGCCATGGGTGGAGTGCATACTTACATGAGAGAAGTTTCATTATATGTCATACTTTACACCTGTGTTAAATGTTTGCATGTAATAATTGTCGTGTTTCACTACACCGTCTGTTCCTCAATATAAGCCTTTTTAGAGATTTCACCAAGGACTACATACGAATATACATAGACATATTATAGAGTGTAGATTCACTCATTTTGCTCCGTATGTAGTCCTTTATTGGAATTTCTAAAAAGACATATATTTAGGAACGGAGGGAGTAATTTTTAATGGTACTCGGAGCTTCACTAAGTGTTGGTCATCAACTAACCAAAGTGATTTTCCAGGAATCAATGTAAGAAAAATAAACTATGTTGTGGCCTCATACAATGATCTCTTAAAGGAATATTTTGTAAATGATTTTTATGAAAACACTGAACTATAAAATAGTATGTTTTCATTATTCAACTTTATAAAATTCTAGCCCACGCATCGAGCGGGCCACTTTGCTAGTCTACACTAAAAACCAATGTATCTACACGTAGAATTCACGGGCCCAAGGACTAGATCTCGGCAAGAAGCTCTCCACGCACAATTTCATTCTTCTCGCTAAAGACTAGAGTGTGCATGAAGTCGGCCTTCCAGTCAGCTACAGCAGCCTGGAAAACAAAAAGAATGAAGAATAAAAAAACAGTAAAGGATAACTAAAACCACAGCAGGAGCGTGTCGGGAAGAACACAAAAAAACATGAAAGAGTGATGAGACAAGAACAAGGACAAAACGTACTTCCACACCACCAAAATCTTCAACAAGCTCATCGCCATCATATGTAGAGCAGAGCTTCACAGCGAAGAAACCATATTCATTATTTAGTTGCTTTGGGACACAAGAAAAGTCGGCCTCTTGGCAATAGTCACCCAGTTTGGCTGTTTACTCGCTTTGTACTCAGCCTTGCCGTACATCTCCTCCAGCAACCCAACGAATCTCTTGATCTGCCAGAAATGAGAAATACGATAAAATCAAAAACATCTTAACCAAATAGCTAAGTTCAGGTACATAAAGTACACTTCCATAAAATCCAACTAAACGATACCAGAAGTTCAACTGTCAAATGATAGTCAGTTCAAGCACACAACTTTGAAGCAGTATTACCAAACAGAGATAAAAATATTTTGTCAACAGCAGGCAGAATAAAATTCATGTCAAAAAGAGAATATGATGGGAGGTTCAGGCTAAGAAACACTCACGATATTTTGGCACTCTCCGTGGAAACTTGTTCGTGAAAGTCCCTTATTAGAGTAAGGAAGTGAATCAAGGATGTCAATGCTCCCACGATATCTATTCAACACATACACACTATAGTGTGCTATATTGTCAATTGGCTTGAAAAGTATCAAAAAAACCTGCCAAGATTGAAAAAATGGTAAACACAAACTATAAACCATAAGTATTGAACAGCTGATATGAACAAAAACTTCTTGACAAACTCAGCAAAGGGATGTACATAATAAAAAAAGCAAGAGTTATGAAAACCTAACCAAATTTGCGTTAAGAAGGTCTTCTTCCTTACGAGCAAACACTCGGAGTAGTGCAGCCGATTTTTTTACATCGAACTTTGCAACTGATGCACCGAAAAAATAATACTCCAGACAGTACTGCATTCACAAACAGACCATCAACAAAGATTAAGAACACAAAATAATCACGACAAAATAAAAACACCTCCCAATGCCACTTCACCAAAACTAGCGCAAAAAAGGGAGATAGGGTTACAAGAACAAAAACCTGTATGAAGTAGGGACTCAGAACAACCCTGACAGCACAAGAGAAGATCTAAGAGGTCTCCAGCTTATCCTTCCACAAGTTTATGAGAAAGTCCATTATGTCTCCTTCCATCTACTGCCCTTCATTGAAAAGAGTATAAAGGACATGTCCTGTGAGGTCAATCACATTCCCAGGGACGGTAAACATGGAGTAGCTTGTCCTGCATATTTAAAGGATGGATAAATAGCATGGAGTAGCTTGTCCTGGATACTATAAGATCATAAGTTCACGAAAAATAGCATGTCTGGTAGCAAACACATAAGAAGAATACTCACTCAGAATAGTTCTTCAGACCATCTTCACTAAGCACAAACTGTTTCAACCTCCGAGCCTCAGAAAGATGAGGGTAACTGTATTTCTTTAGGGGAGCGACAGCAGAATGCAACTTCATAGGCAATCTTGCTGCTCTCTTCGAGGAAGTTATGTTGCCAGACTCAACTACCGGATTCCTCCTGGTGATGACAGCGTTCTTCCCACCTCTCCCAACAACGGTAGCAGCAGCAGATTTACCCTTCTTCGGGTAAGCAATCTTCTCAAAATCATCATCCGACGAAATCACCTCTCCTTTGACTGCACCAACCTTCCTGGAGCAAGGAGTATTTGGAGCAGCACCAATACCGACAGGCTGGTTCCCCAACTTGGAAGGAATAAGGGTTCGAGAGCTCTCATCTTCTCTTGGAGTTGTACTCATCGATTCCTCCCTAGGCAGGTATTCCTGTGACCCGAGGAAGGACCAGTGGTAATTGATGAAGTGTAATGGCTCCACTGTCAAAAAAAAGGAAAAAACGACCATTAAATATAACTAAAGTTCAGGTACAACACAATGTACAGTCCAAGAAATATAGATGACATGATTAGTACTCAAGTTGACCTAAGAAATGTGTTGCATTTAAAAACTAATGAAGTTCAGGCACAACCCAAGGCACAATTCAAGATAAATTGGTGAAATGGATAACATTCAACTCGAGCTAACAAAAGCATAAAAAGGTATAATCTTTGAAGTTCGTGTAGAATAAAAGCTGCTGTCCAAGCAAGCAATGACAGGAAAAAATACTGAAACAAAATACACAAGCAAATAAAAGACAATGAAGTTCATGTACAATAAAAGCTGCAGTCCAAGTTTCAAGACTTACATGACTAGTAGCCAAATAGACCATTGAAGTCTGTTTCAAACAAGTTAGATGAAGCAATTGAGTACAACCATGTCTTCCTGGTATCCAAGATATTATCATGGGTATAGTTTGCAAGAACCCCTTCATGAAGCGAATTAACATTCGTAAGCATGAAGAATCTGTAGTCAATATTGTCATCAAACAAAGAGTACAGTGTTAAAACAAAGAAAGCCAAAGCATAAAAGACGTTGCAGCTTACGTACAACTACAATTAAACGGAAAGTGATAGAGAGAAAGTGGAACTCATACTTGTTAGTCTGTTGGGGGACATCAATCCAATCCAAAGGGAAATGGTCAATAGAAAGTGGAATGAAGGGTGTCTCCCTGTCATTGCTAGCATTGGTCCAAAGCTTCTTGATGTTATCAGTCATCCGCCGAAACAGGCATACCGCATAGTCATCATTTGGTCCATAGTAGGAGTCGAGAAGCTGGAACCTTGAATTCTTCAAGTCAAGAAATATGGAAACCCAATGACCAACACCACCCAAGTGAGCAGGAAGTTCAGGTAGGTCAAATGTGGGAAAAACAACCTGACGCAAGATAAATACACAATCATTAAAACTGAAATTAATATCAAGAGCACAAAAAAATAAACAATATAAACAGATAGGATTAATAGTGGAAACAAATACAAAGACAAAGAACAAAATATTGCTTACAGAATAATGCGCATCCATGCTATCTGAACCAGCCGCTAAGAAGTCCTTCCTCACACGGGAATCAAATTGCCCTCTGAAAATCTTGTCCTAATATAATGCAGATAACAGCAACATATGAAATACAATGAGACCAACAAGTTTTAACTAATATGGTAAAGAAAAAAAGAAAAGAAATTACTATAGGGTTGACTTACACAAACCCAATACGGCAGGATGAGTTTTTCTGATTCCTGGTATTTGGCACGTAGACAATACAGTGCAACCTGAGCTACATTAGATCGAAGCATTCCTCGAGGAGAAAAACACATCGCGGCATCTTCAACAGTAGCTTCACTCTCATTGTTTTGGAACATAATATTTGATCTAAAACAAACAAAAGAAGGTAAAGAAGTTCAGCATCAGAAATTCAAGAAGTTCATCACATAGAAAGCATAGAAGTTCAGCTACATAACAAACAGGCAGTCCAAAAAGTAAGATGTTTAGCATCAGAAAAGTAAAGAAGTTCAGCAATAGAAAGTAAAGAAGTTCAGGTATAAAACCATAGGCAGTTCATAAGTTAGATGAATATAAATTCTGACCAGCTGCACTCACCTCTTAGAACGATCATTCTTAAGCCTAGTTACACCAAAATAAAAGTCATCAACCTTCTTTCGGACGACAGAAAGTTCACTATCTTCTCAGCGAAATAATAGAAACTAAGAGCAACATAAAAACAGATAGATCATGATACGAGGAACAAACAACACAAGCACATCTCAGGACCTACACCGAAAGATAAACCACAGGATTATAAACATCACAACCATGCATTACAAACCTTCCCCCGCATAAAAACAGCTTCACTTCAGTTTATTTACAAACCACATGAGAAAGGAAAAACCAGAAGTTCAACTTGCACCACACAAACAATACATAGGGATATCAAAGACTCAAACCAACAACAAAAGGGATGGGGATGGGGAAAGAAGAAAGAAGCATGGTCCTCTCTTTATGGATTCTTGCCTAGACCAGTTGCAGCACTGGAAAGATCATACTCCTTTCCCAAGCTATCACTTTCAGTCTCTTCATCACCATCTCCAGTAGACATTGCAGTATCATCGGCAAGCACACTAGTAGCAGCTGGAGAATCTGAAACAACAAAAACTTTTGGTTGTGCTGCATTAGGAAGAGCTAGAGAACCAGCATCAATAGCAATTGATGGCTCTGATGCAGGAGACTTCTCCGGGCATGCACGAGCACTACCAGTCTCAACAACAGCCTTGATGGGATCTTTCTCTGAAATAATATCTCCAGCTATCTTGCTCTACTCAGTATCAGAAACTCCAGCACCAATGGACGACTGAGGTTCAGTTGGATCCAGCCCATCGGAGCAGCTAGTGCCTGATACAACATTGTATGCAATCTTCTCTGAAGGAACACTAGCATCGTCATTCTGCAGCAAGAACAAAAAGTCAATAAAAATGGGCACATAGTAAAAAAAAGTACAAGAAGTAAAATAAAAATGAAACAAATGGACAAGAAAAATGATACTTTAGGATCACTGTCATGAACCTCATCAACAAATAAATCACTTGTGGGAGCAGATTCATTCACAGGGATAATTGCACTTTCAGGTAAAACATCCTCATCAACCCTAGCACCATCATAACACCCGAGAAAAAATCATATAGAACACAATGTCTAATCAGGAGAAGTTCATATTATATAATGAAAGAAGGTCAGCTATGACCAATGACACATGGAGGAAGTCCAACGGCAGCAAACTTAGAAGGTAAGATATCAAACTACTATCATACAAAGGAAAAAAGGGCCAGTTATGGAATGCATAGAAGTTCAGATACTGTAGGCCTGGAAGTTCAGATACTGTAAACAGAGAAGGTCAACTATGAAGCACTAATACTGAAAAAAGAAGTTCAGAACACATGAAATCAAGAAGGGCCACCTATGACAAAAAACAGAAATAACTGAAAGCTAAAAATGAACATTAATTCAAAGAACTATCAATGCCAACATAAACAAACCTCTTCACTACGCTCCTCATTGCCTCCTTCACAACCCAAAAGAACAGAATCCTGCCTCTGAATCGCACTGACAACAACACTAGCCTCATCTTCAAAAGGCTTGCAACGAGCATCCTGCATTTCCTTGAACATCCCAAAGCTAGTCCGGAGGTGGGAAGTGCTCTGACGAAGCTCAGCAAAGAAATCTAGCTTCAAGTGACAAAACCTCCTTCGAAGACTCAGCGTCAAAACCATGGCCGGGAGGAAGAATCCCATCGACGCGACTAAGACGCTCAAGAGTTGTCGGAACACGAGCCATCTCCCCACAAACAATTTCTAGAAGACCATCAATCCTAACAAGGGAAACATTGGCAGCATCAAATAACAAACACTCAGAAGAAACGCCACCTGCGGCACTCACACAGCCAGAAGAACCTCCAGGATCTACAGGGGCAGCACCAGTAGGGAGAATTCAAATCTTGGGGCAGCTCCACTCCCTAGGCCGGTGGCACGAGGCATAGTAAGAATAGGACATTCGATACGCCTAAAGAACACAACACTGGTACGCGTCGGTGCTATACAAATGGTTTTTAACCCCTTTCCGCGGCGGCATTTGGAACCGTCGCCAAGTGAGTGTGGGCGATAGGGGGTCCTTCCCACACGACCTAGAAACTGCCGGGGATAGGGAGCCTTGATGCATATAGTTGTCCCTATATAACCATTTCTGATATCTCAAATATCTCAAACGCTTCATCCTTGCTACTCGTTTTGTGCTCGCATTGCCATCTCAGTCGGAGTTTTGTGGTTTTACCTAAAACCAGGCAGATTCCAGGCACGGGAGTTTTCCAGGCATGTACCACACTGGATCTACGTTTACGATGCCTGGCACATCACAAATAGTTCATTTATTATAAACCGTGTACGATAGGTAGACAATCACAGACATTTGGTTTTCCTGCATCGTATGTGATAGTGTCTGACATCACACATGCTTTGCAAACGGCAATTGTGTGCATTGTTACACACGTTTCCTCTCCGTGTGTCGGGGGTTTGGTGCGACATATGCCAAAGGATGGCTTATCATGATGGGGGCTAGTAAGACGTCGCCGGTGCCAGGAAGCGGGATGAGGCAAAGACATGCACGCCAGCGAATCTTACCCAGGTTCGGGGCTCTCCTTGGAGATAATACCCCTAGTCCTACTCTGCGGGGTCTCCGCATGATCACTCAAGCAACAATGGTGTCTACAAGCTTGCTCCTTCACTACAGGAAACAACTACTTTGCCGTCTGCCATGGCGGACGGCAAAGGCTCGAAAGGCGGACGGCAAAGACCTTTGTCGTCAGCCGCGGACGGCAAAAGGCTCCGGCAAAGAAGGCTACGGTAAACAGCTGCTTTGCCATCTGCTTCCTGGCGGCGGACGGCAAAGGCTCTTTGCCGTCTGCGGCGGACGGCAAAGAGGGCGGACGGCAATATTTGCGCTGTCAGTCCGTTAAGTGGCTAACGGCAGACCTTTGCCGTCCGCCGCAGACGGCAAAGAGCCTTTGGTCTTTGCCGTCCGCCTTATGATGTCATCTACACGTCACTAGATGGCAGGTTCTTTGCCGTCTGCCACTGATGGCAAAGTGCAGGTCCTTTGCCGTCTGCCACGGACGGCAAAGTCTTTGCCGTCTGCCACTGTAGGCAAACTGACCAAATGGGTCAGCTCCCAGGAAGCACAGTTAGCTGCCACGTGGCTTCTTTGCCGTCCGCGGCAGACGGCAAAGAGCTCTTCGCCGTCGGTGGCAGACGGCAAAGAGCCTGCATATTGTCTGTTTTTTCTGTTTTTTATTAAATCCCACAATTTGCAGCACATATCACATATATAAGTTTCATATCCAGCACATATCCAACACATATCTAGCACATAAGTTTCATATCACATATCACATCAGTTTCATCCATACACATTGTTCATACATAAGGAAGTTCCATCCATACACATTGTTCCATCCATATATATATTACAATGCAAAGTGTCATCAAGATAGCAAGCTAGATACAATGCAAAGTTTCATCAAAGGAAAAGCAAGCACTCCATCATAGCAAGCTAGCTTCCGTCAAGTGAATGAAATCTGCAAAATGGTAAATAAGAAAGTTAGAAATAGGTGACTAGAACAAGAAGAAGACTAGAACAAGAAGTATATGTCATTTATGAGCTAACTTAGGTGAAATGGATCATATATGAGCTAACTAAGTTGAAATGGGTTGTTTATGAGCTAACTTAGTTGAAATGGATCATTTATGAGCTAACTTAGTTGAAATGGGTCGTTTATGAGCTAACTAAGGTGAAGGGCATCGTTTTTGTGCTAAGTAAGGTGAAATGGTTCATTTTGGAGCTAACCTAGTTGAAATGGATCGTTTTTGAGCTAACTTAGTTGAAATGGATCGTTTTTTAGGTAACTAAGGTGAAATGGATCATTTTTTAGCTCACTTAGGTCAAATGGATCGTTTTTGAGCTAACTTAGTTGAAATGGATCGTTTATGAGCTAACTTTGTTGAAATGGATCATTTTTTAGCTAATTTAGTTGAAATGGATCTTTTTTAGCTAACTTAGGTGAAATGGATCATTTAAGAGCTAATTTAGGTGAAATGGATCGTTTTTTTGCTCACTTAGGTCAAATGGATCGTTTATGAGCTAAATTAGTTGAAATGGATCGTTTATGAGATAACCTAGGTAAGATGGGTCATTTTGGAGTTAACGTAGGTGAAATGGGCCATTTTAAAGCTAACGTAGGTAAAATGGATCATTTAGGAGCTAATCTAGGTAAAATGGGTCATTTTTGAGCTAACTTGGATGAACTGCATCATTTATAAGCTAACCTAGGTAAAATGGGTCATTTTGGAGGAAAATAAGCTAACTCTAGGTCATTATGGTAAGCATATTGGAGGAAATAAAGCTAAGTCTAGGTCTTTATGCATTTGTTAAGAAAAACACTAGAGAAACTTACCGTGATCAGGGAGGTGTAGGAGCGGGGTGGCTAGTGCCGCTACCTGGAGAAGGATCGTGCGATGCGTTTCTGGAGTTAAGCTGCAACAAAGATCATTTCCAATGTCTCGTTAGCATTACGACACTCAAATGTTGAGACTACCAACTAATGTCCATTCAAACTAAACTCACCGTGCTCCCAGGAGCAATCACTGGCATCGGCGGAGCGGGCTGACCGGACTTCTCGCACACAGACTGCACATTTGGTTTTCAGAACAGAGTCATACTAGTTAGTAATGAGACTCAAATGTTAAGACTAGCAAGTAATCTGCAGAAGAAACTTACCACAAGGAGCTCGTACATGGCCCTTGCCTGCATGTCATTCCGTGCCCTCTCCTCCTCCATCATCTTTCTCGTCCTCTCCTCCATCTCCCGCTGCCTCTCCGCCGCCTCCGCCAGAAGTTTCTCCGTTCTATCTCTCTCAGTCTGTATAGCAGCCTGCAACACCACTCACATGACCATTTGTAATCATTGATGGAAGCGCACACAATGTAATGGAGAAAGATAACTGAGTACGTATCACTAACCTTGATGGCGAGTTGCACTGGCCGTTCACGAGGCCTTATCTCAGGAGCGGAGCTCGACTGGCGCGCCTTGATCTCCGGGAGAGTGCTAGGACAACGGATAAGTCCATCTCCAATGGCTATGGAGCCATGGGACCTCCCGCCACCAGATATCATCACCAGCTCTGGATCAATGGGACCCTGGCTCGGGTTAAAGTCCTCCCCTTTCCTCGCCTTCCCCTCATCTCTATATCTCACGAGCTTGTTGTGGGAGGAGATGTTGGTGAAGTTGTTTGCATCATCGAGGTCAGACTGAGAGAAAGCCTTGACTTTCTTGTAAGAGCCAGTGTGGGCCATGGCATACAGGTCGTACACCTCTGGCACCTTATCCGCCTTATTGTGGCGTGCCTGAAAGAGAGAAACAATGAAAATTAGTAATTAAAGGGCTCAAGCTAGCATGATGAATGAATTGCATGAATCATGAAGCAAACCACATACCCAGTTGCGCCCGAACTGATATAAGTTGGAGCTGCCTTGATGGTGTGGCACACCTTCCATTTGGGCACGTTTGTCCTTGGCCTGGTTGTGGAGGGCTAGCCATTCTTGTGAGCACCACTCATCGACCAACACCTCCCAACAATCCATCCGATCCGCACACCATCTCGGAGGCGCCTAAGTTAGCAAATAGAAACTTGAGCGCTACGGCTAAGAATTACTAAATGAAGGAACTTAAGTAGAAGGCCTTAAGAATTACCTTCATGTACTGCTCCTTACTCAGGAACTTATCGCGACACGCCGGCTTGGTCTTCTTGATACCACGCAAGGCATAGTAGTCTCGAACAGCCTGCACCCGAGCCTCGTGCCGTAAGTTCTGGAGTAGGCGCTTGCAGATGTTCTGGATAACATTTGCGCAGTCCTCCTCGTATCCCTCCTCACACCTGTAGAATGTGTGCAATCAAATGAGACAATATTGATTAGTACAATTAATAACTAGCTAGTTGAAGATTTTGAAATGTGTAAAGGAGAAATTATCCAGAACGTCCTGATCACCATGTCTGCCCTCGTGTCGCACACGACACCGTCGATAATGACATCCGGCGGGGCCGGGGCAGCCACGTAGTGCTCCCAGCTCAACCCAAGCTCTGGAAGCCGACCCTCACCAGGCAACGTGACAAACCCCGGGAAGTTTTGCCGGCAAAGAACTCCAAGGACGGAGTTGGGCCGGCGGACACTATGATGGTGGTCCCAACCCCTGCAGCATGACAAGGCCAACGCATTAGTTATTTGAAGAAACGTGAATGCAGAAGGTACAAAAATATTAAATGCACTTACGTACCTCTCCCCATCAGGGAAGATCAACCACCTCTGCTCGCGGGTCGCCGGCACGGACGGGAGCCGTGTAGCACCACGCTGGTAGACGGTGCCACCCTCCTCCTCAAGATCAGTCGGCTCCCCGCCATCATCAGCATGGCCACTCGGCTCCTCAGGCTGATCCGGCCAGGTACCCCATCCAGACGTGTGCTCCTCCGGGGTCTCGTGGGCCGAACTCTCGTGGGCCGAAGGCCAGTCGACCCGAGGCTCGTGGGCCCAAGACCCGTGGACCGGAGGCTCGTGGACCGGAGTCCGTGTAGCCTCCTCCTCGGACGAGTCCACCCTAGCAGTCACGTGCTCGGGTGAAACAGCTGGGGGTGGCGGCGAGGAAGGCGCCCTAGAAGTCACCCTACCTCCTCTCCCGCGACCACGTGCCCCACCTCCTCTCTTCCTACCTCGTCCCCTGCTGGGCACCGCGGTGGACGAAGAAGGGCCCGGCGGTGTGGAGATACTGTCCAGCAACGCTCGGCGAAGAGGTATGTCTGGAATCGAAGACCTCAGACCACGCGCCGAGGAAGAAGGGGCCTTGGCGCGCTCCCGACCAGCCCCCACCATCTTTCAACACCTGCCATGACAAACAGTAAACGAAATTAGTACAACATAAAAAAAAGACCGACATGAATAATAATATGTGTATCACTTAAGTGTATCATCATCAAGTACAACATTAAAAAATTTAATACCTGACACTACTAATAATCTCGATCAGTATCATCAATAAATGCATAATCATCATCATCACTATAATCAATGACGAGCTCATAGGGTTCAGTGGCATCAACATGTGCAAGGCCACCTTGACGTAATCGGTCAAGCAATGACAGGTCATCCGCAGCAGTAACCTCTTCTTGTTCCTCCTCTGGGGTGATGTCGGATTCACTGTCACTGTCTACTTCAATGTTTTGGGGTGAAGTATAGAGGTTCTTGAAACGCTTTGTGGAAAGACGTGTCTCTTGGAAGAATTCTCCTTCATATGTGTCTGGGTTAATGTGAGGTTCATAATCCTCTTCCTTTGGGGGAGATAGTCTAGCACGTGGCGGCACTTCATAAACGACATCCCAACCTTTCAGATTTGGATTAGTTTGGCAGGCCCACGGTAGATAGAATACTTGGGTCGCCTGTTGAGCCGTAATATAGACATCAGGAACATCTAAATGGGTGCTTTGGTTGATTTCAACTAGCCCTATATGTTCATGAGTTCTTCTAGTCTCCTTCAGCTGAATCCAATAACATTTGAAGACCACGACATTCGGTGGGTTTTCACCCTAGAATAGAAGTTCATAAATTGCTTCAACTCTCCCATAATACTCGGTACCTCCTTCGCCGATAGCAGATACACAACAATTTGTAGACTTTCGGTCGGCCATAGATAGCTCTTTGCCATAGGTACGAAAGCGATACCCGTTGATGTCGTATTTGTCAAATGAACGGACCTTATAGTCAAAACCATTAGCGACTTGTCTCAATTCGGCGTCCATAGACTCTGAATTAGCCTACAAGTTTAATATGAAAGAATTGTTGCATTACGCACAAATTAGCGAATGAAACCGGGATAGCCGCCTACAAATTAGCCTACAAGTCTAATAGAAATTACCGTTTGTTTGAACCAAGAGATGAAACCGGGATAGCCGCCACCTTGCTTTGCGAGAAGCTCATACTCTTCGACAGAATCCTTTTGGATCACCGCTCCATACGAGAATAAGGCGACGTATCGACTGTATGAAATATCCAGGAATAAGAGCAGTTCAAAGGAAATAGAAGTTGCGAAACTATGTACCGAGAACTTACTCGATGTACGGCCGCACTTCTATCAGGTTGTTGAAGATATACAACGAAATTGTCCGCCATTGTTCGTTATCCAAAGATACTGGATTTGAAACACTGGCTGGTGCGAGATTCCCTTTGAATAGGCTGAGGTTGGATCCACCCTTTTTAGGGTCGTCAGCATTGTACCGAGGCTTCGGATTATGCAAATGACGATTTTTGGCTTCGTAGTGTGCTGTCACGAAGTTTGCCGCCTCCTCAGTGATGAATGCCTCA
Organism: Aegilops tauschii subsp. strangulata; assembly: GCF_002575655.3. Taxonomy (NCBI): domain Eukaryota; kingdom Viridiplantae; phylum Streptophyta; class Magnoliopsida; order Poales; family Poaceae; genus Aegilops; species Aegilops tauschii. The sequence goes on along the minus strand of NC_053041.3, from coordinate 98,977,801 downwards.
GCCATCGATGCTTCAATTCTTTGTTTATTTTTACATTTTTGTCGAAGCGTCTTCTGCATCCTCTCAGTTGGGTAGCACCAACGATTTTGCACGGGCCCCCCCAATCTTGCCTCGGTCGGGAGATGCAAAATCAAATGTTGCATTGGATTAAAGAAGCCCGGTGGAAAGATCTTCTCTAACTTGCAGATCAACTCCGGCGCCAACTCTTCCATTTCTTCTAGCACGCTAGGCGATAGTTCTTTCGCACAAAGAACACGGAAGAAATAGCTGAGTTCTGCCAGTACTAGCCATTCATCCTCAGGGATGAAGCCACGCAACATCACCGGCATTACCCGCTCAATCCATATGTGCCAATCATGACTCTTGAGACCAAATATCTTCAATTTATCAAGACTGGCTCCCCTCTGTAGATTCGCTGCATACCCATCGGGGAACATCAACTGCATTTTCACCCACAAGATAATTTCCCTCATAGCCGGCCTTCCAAGATTGAACCATGCCTTTGGCTTCGTCCAGTTCTGCTTTCCTTTCGGTTCTTTCATGTTTTGTAACGGCCTATCACATAGCGCCTCCAGATCGACTCTAGCCTTAGTATTATCCTTTGACTTCCCATCTATGCCGAACAATGTACCAAAAAGTGCCTCGGCGATATTCTTCTCAGTGTGCATCACGTCGATGTTGTGTGGGCAAAGGAGGTCTTTGAAGTAAGGCAGATCCCATAAGCATGTTTTGTGAGTCCAGGCGTGCTTAGAATTATACCCCTTGAAGTACCCTGGACGCTCGGGATCTGGCTCGAGAGCGTTTAACTGATCCAGGGTCTGTTGGCCTGTCAATGCATGTGGTGCAGAGTTTTTGACAACTCTACCTCTGATGAAGTTCTTCTTGTCTTTCCTGAACTTATGGCGAGGATTCAGGAACTCTCTATGCATGTCGAAGCAAGAAAACTTGCGACCGGCCTGAAGCCAACGAAACTCAAGAGCTCCCTTGCATGTGGGGCACGGGAACCTTCCATGCACACACCAGCCAACGAATAGCTCATACGCCGGCAAGTCATGCGTCGAGTACATGTACCAGACACGCATTATGAAGTTCCGTTTGCTATAGGCATCATATGTCTTGAACCCATTATCCCAGGCTTCTTGCAATTCGTCCTTAAGCGGTTGCATGTACACATTCATATTTTTCCCCGGATAGTTGGGCCCTGGAATTATCAACGTCAGGAAAATGTTCTTTCTTTGCATAATCTGTCCGGGGGGAGATTGAGTGGAAAGACAAATACGGGCCAACAACTGTATTGGGCTGCCGTCATACCAAACACACTGAACCCATCCGTGCTGATGCCGACTCGAGGATGCCTCGGATCTGCCGCTTTGTCACCATGTAATTCATCAAACTTTTTCCACGCAACACCATCCGATGTGTGTACAATCATCAGATTCCCATCTGCATCTAGTTCGGTTCTTTTGCCCGTTTTGTGCCATGTCATCTGTCTGGCCGTCTCTTCGACCATGAAAAGACGTTGAAGTCTTGGTACGATTGGCATATACCGAAGAACACTAACGGGAATTTTGGTCTGTGTCTTCTCACCCATACCGTTGTCTACCACAACATACCTGGAAGACTTGCAAATGGGACAACAGTTCAAGTCCGCATAGTCAAGCCTAAACAAGACACATCCTTTCTCACAGGCATGTATCTTATCATAGGGCATCTTCAGTGCACGGAGGATTTTGTCCGACTGGTACAGGTTTGCAGGCATTACATGGCCTTTGGGTAGAAAGCGTCCAAATACTGTCATCATTGCATCGTAGCATTCTCTGCCCAAGTTGAACTGAGCCTTCAGAGCCATTACTTGTGAGATGGCATCCAACTGACAAAGCTCAGTGTGCTCATGGAGCGGACGTTTTGAAGACTCCAACATTTCATTGAAGGCCTTTGCAGATTCCTCCATCTCCTCGTCCGAATCCCGAGCATCATCAAAGTCTTGCACCATGTTTTCCATACCGGTACCATGCTCGTCGGTGCGACGACGATCCACCTCAGCTCGGTCACGTTGGGCAGACTCACCATGAAATGTCCACACCGCATAATCGGGCGTAAAACCACTCTTCTGCAGGTGTTTGCCCATTTCAGCCTCTGTCCTCTTTTCCCAATTGCCGCACCATAAACAGGGGCACCAGGTTTTCCTCTGGCCATTTGCAATGCGGCTCGCACAAACCCCTTGGTTTTTGTGAACCATTCAGTGCTCCATTTGTTCTGACCAGTGTGACCGGTGTACATCCACGCACGATCACTCATCTTGACTTTCAGAGCTACTAGACACACAACAAATATATATATATAATTCACCATGTATGTATTCATCAGTTGATCTACTTTGTCAATTTTATTACGTCCATGCAACCTACACTCTAATAGGTAATGATAGGTCCTAATCCCACCCGAGTATGTTTAGATTGGGTTCATTTTCCCATGCTATGCCCCGGATCCTACGCAAAATTTCGGCAGCACCTCCCCACTGTTCTCCTGATACACGTCTCTGCAATAAACAGAGAGGATGTGTACCCGGAGAACAACAGGGGAGGCACTGACGAAATTTATGCGTCGGATCCGGAGCAAAGCATATGGGAAAACGAACCCAATCTAAACATACTCGGGCTGTCCATGGATAGCGTTGGACAATTCGAAAGAATCAAGGTTATAAATATGCAAATGCATGCATATTTATAACTATGACGCTTTCGAATGGGAGACACATATTGGTTACGCATACTGATGATTCAAGACACATATATATCTAGCTATCAAGTTTCATCGGAATAGATCAAATAATTAATGGGGGAGGAGGACATGTCATTTGTGCTCACCCACGAACGAAGGGGCAGAGCTCGTCAAACGCACGGCGAGGTCGTCGAACACCAAACCTCGCAGCGATGAAACAACTGCACATTTAAAACTACCCGATCAACACAATTATATATGATGTTTTTCATAACAAAATCGAAAGATATATGACCTAACTAATAATTCACAAATATATGACCCCGTCGGCTTCTGGAAGGCCAAAGAACACCTTTTCGGGGTCGGGGTCTCGGGGTCAGGGTGTCGGGTCGGGGTGCCGGGTCGGGGTCGGGGTGCCGTGTCGGTGTCGGGGTCGGGGTGTCGGGTCAGGCTCGGGGTCGGGGTGTCGGGGTCGGGGTCGAGGTCGGGGTCGGGGTCGGGGTGTCGGGGTGTCGGGGGTGTCGTGTCGGGGGTCGGGGTGTCGTGTCGGTCTCGGGGTGCCGTGTCGGGGTCGGGGTGTCGTGTCGGTCTCGAGGTGCCGTGTCGGGGTCGGGGTCTTAGGGTCGGGGTGTCGGGTCGGGGTGCCGGGTCGGGGTCGGGGTGCCGTGTCGGTGTCGGGGTCGGGGTGTCGGGTCAGGCTCGGGGTCGGGGTGTCGGGGTCGGGGTCGGGGTCGGGGTGTCGGGGTCGGGGTGTCGGGGGTGTCGTGTCGGGGGTCGGGGTGTCGTGTCGGTGTCGGGTCAGGCTCGGGGTCGGGGTGTCGGGGTCGGGGTCGGGGTCGGGTTCTCGGGGTCGGGGTGTCGGGGGTGTCGTGTCGGGGGTCGGGGTGTCGTGTAGGTGTCGGGGTGCCGTGTCGGTGTCGGGGTGCCGTGTCGGGGTCGGGGTGCTGTTTCGGGGTCGGGGCTTCGGGGTGTCTCCTCCTCCTCCTCCTCTTCTTCTTCTTCTTCTTCTTCTTCTTCTTCTTCTTCTTCTTCTTTCTCCTCCTCCTCCTCCTCCTCCTCCTCCTCTTCTTCTTCTTCTTCTTCTTCTTCTTCTTCTTCTTCTTCTTCTTCTTCTTCTTCTTCTCCTTCTCCTCCTCCTCCTCCTCCTCCTCCTCCTCCTCCTCCTCCTCCTCTTCTTCTTCTTCTTCTTCTTCTTCTTCTTCCCCCTTCTACTTAACCTAAACCTAAACTAACCTAAACTAAAAACCTAAACTAATTAAAACTAAACTATTTAAACTAATTAAACCTAAACTTAAACAGAAAAAAAACAAAAAAACAGAAAAAAGGGAGGAGGGGCTCACTGTGGGGGAGGGCCGGGGCGGGGCCGGCGACGGATGGCCGGGGCGGGGCGGTGGAGGAGGCGGGGCGGCGGGGGCCCGGCCGGCGGGGGGGATGGGGGGCGGGGGGCCGGGGCGGGGCAGTGGAGGAGGCGGCGGGGGGGCGCTGGGCGGCGGGGGGCCGTGGCGGCGGTGGGGCGCGGGGCGGCGGGGGGCCGGGGCGGGGGGGGGGGCGACGGGGCGGTGGGGCGGCGGGGAGCCGGGGCGGCGGGGCGACGGGGCGGCGGGGGTGACGGGGCGGCGGCGCGCGGCGGGCGGCGGCGGCGGCGGCGGCGGGGTGGGAGGAGAAGGGCGAGGCGAGGACGAAGTGAGTAACGGGCGGGGGGTACCTGCCGTTAGGCAAGTGCCCTCTTTGCCGTCCGCCAGCCTTTGCTGTCCGCCTTTCTGCCTCTTTGCCGTCCGCTAGCGGACGGCAAAGAGGTGGGCCGTTAGGATTTTTTCAAACGAGCGGGGGGTGGGGGCCACCACACTCTTTGCCGTCCGCCAGCGGACGGCAAAGAGCTGGCAGATGGCAAAGAGCTTCTTTGTCGTCAGCCTTTTCTTTGCCGTCTGTTTATGTGTAGCTGATGGCAAAGAGCTTATTTGCCGTCAGCTAGCAGACGGCAAAGAGCTGGCAGATGGCAAATTAGCTAATTCCAGAAGTGCTTGAGCTGTTTCTCTAGAGGAGGAAGGGGAGCAAGTCTAGCCCTAGCTTCCTCTCTCTATATGGGTGTGTGGGTGAACAAGAGGCTGAACCCTTTGCATGGGCGCCCTGGGGGGTTTATATAGGCCTACCCCCAGGGGTACAATTGTAATCCGGCCGGGTGTAGGCCCGAACCGTCAGTGTCTCTGGTCACCGGCTTCTCCGTTGGCCAGTGGGGCCCGCCGCCTGGTGGGTTCCGCTGTCTGTCCGGTACTTGGCCGACAGGCCGTACCCGCCACTTGCGGGTCCTGCCGGCTGCCCGATACTACAGCGATGCAGCTAATGATGCGTGCTTTGTCGGGGGAGGCGTGGCTACAGTGCCGCCGCCTGGTGGGCGTTCACTGTAGCCGTTCCCCATATAGTCTGGTTAATGGCGCACGGGTCCGCAAGAGGGGGAGGGCCGCCTAGGCATCTGCCGGCCTCTACTGACCCGACTGGCCAGGGATGGCTGCCTTCTGGTGTTCTTGTTGTCAAGTGGGGCCCGCCTCCTGCGGGCCGTACCGACAGCCCGTCGTGGGGGCACAGCCCTCTCTGACAGTGGTGACATCAGGGTCAACGCGGCAACAGTGTTGCGCCGAACGGAGGAGCCCTGCTTGGTACGGCGTACTATGGCCTCGCTATGCCCTAGGCTAGGGGGCGGCGAGGCGTGCTGTAGCCACGCCCCGTCTCGTCGTATTTATGGCGATGCAGACTTTGAGAGTGCTTGGGGCCGCCTGCTGGGAGCCGGCCTCTCCAGAGGCCGCCTGCCAGGAGTCGGCTCATCTTGAGGCCGCCCTCTAGGCCATGCCGCCTTCTAGCAGTCGGCCTCCTGGACCAGCGGGCGGCGATAAGGCGGCGCTTTGGTCTTGGATTCTTGAGGGTCGCAGTGATGTCTACTACGCAAGCTTCTTCTGGTAGACGTTGTTGGGCCTCCAAGTGCAGAGGTTTGTAGGACAGTAGCAAGTTTCCCTCAAGTGGATGACATAAGGTTTATCAATCCGTGGGAGGCATAGGATGAAGATGGTCTCTCTCAAACAACCCTGCAAACAAATAACAAAGAGTCTCTTGTGTCCCCAACACACCCAATACAATGGTAAATTGTATAGGTGCACTAGTTCGACGAAGAGATGGTGATACAAGTGCAATATGAATGGTAGATATAGGTTTTTGTAATCTGAAAATATAAAAACAGCAAGGTAACTAATGATAAAAGTGAGCGAAAACGGTATTGCAATGCTAGGAAACAAGACCTAGGGTTCATACTTTCACTAGTGCAAGTTCTCTCAACAATAATAACATAATCGGATCATATAACTATCCCTCAACATGCAACAAAGAGTCACTAGAAAGTCACTAATAGCGGAGAACAAACGAAGAGATTATTGTAGCGTACGAAACCACCTCAAAGTTATTTTTCGGATCGATCTATCATAGAGTTCGTAGTAGAATAACACCTTAAGACACAAATCAACCAAGACCCTAATGTCACCTAGATACTCGAATGTCACCTCAAGTATCCGTGCGTATGATTATACGATATGCATCAAACAATCTCAGATTCCATCTATTCAACCAACACATAGAACTTCAAAGAGTGCCCCAAAGTTTCTACCGGAGAATCAAGACGAAAACGTGTGCCAACCCCTATGCATAAGTTCACGAGCGGAACCCGCAAGTTGATCACCAAAACATACATCAAGTGGATCACATGAATATCCCATTGTCACCACAGATAAACACATGCAAGACATACATCAAGTGTTCTCAAATCCTTAAAGACTCAATCCAATAAGATAACTTCAAAGGGAAAACTCAATCCTTCACAAGAGAGTAGAGGTGGGAAGAAACATCATAAGATCCAACTATAATAGCAAAGCTCACGGTACATCAATATCGAACCATCTCAAGAACACGAGAGAGAGAGAGATCAAACACATAGCTACTGGTACATACCCTCAGCCCCGAGGGTGAACTACTCCCTCCTCGTCATGGAGAGCGCCAGGATGATGAAGATGGCCACCGGTGAGGGTTCCCCCTCCGGGAGGGTGCCGGAACAGGGTCTCGATTGGTTTTTGGTGGCTACAGAGGCTTGCGGTGGCGGAACTCCCGGTCTATTCTGCTCCCCGATGTTTTTAGGCTATATGGATATATATAGGTGAAAGAAGTCGGTCCGAGGAGCCACGAGGGTGGAGGGCGTGCCCAGGGTGGTAGGGCACGCTTCCCTGCCTCGTGGCTTCCTCGAAGCTTCCCAGACGTCTACTCCAAGTCTCCTGGATTGCTTCCGTTCCAAAAATAACTCTCCAGAAGGCTTCATTCCATTTTGAATCCGTTCCATATTCCTTTTCTTCGAAACACTGAAATAGGCAAGAAAACAGCAATTTGGGCTGGGCCTCTGGTTAATAGGTTAGTCCCAAAAATAATATAAAAGTGTTTAGTAAAGCCCATAAACATCCAAAACAGATGATATAATAGCATGAATACTTCATAAATTATAGATACGTTGGAGACGTATCAGCATCCCCAAGATTAATTCCTGCTCGTCCTCGAGTAGGTAAATGATAAAAGAAATAATTTATGAATTGTGAATGCTAGCAGGTGCACAAGTTTGATCAATGATAATTTCAATCACCTTTTCTAGCATCATCATATGTCATAACAGTAGCTCATCTCATAAAGCTTTTCATGATCAAGTAACAAACTATTCACATGTTAAAGTATAGATCATAAACTTTCTTGAAAACTAACAAACCGTGTTATTATTCATCAAACAATTACAATTCATCTTATTTTTAAGAAGAGTCTATGTCAGAGCTCTGATTCAGCAAACTTCACATACTCAAGTATCATTTAGTCTTTCACAATTGCTAACACTCACGCGATTTATGGGTTCAAAGTTTTAATCAGACACAGAGAAAGATAGGGGCTTATAGATTCGCCTCCCAACCTTTTACCTCAAGGGTAATGTCAACAATAATAGTTCATGATGGCTTACATCCAATTGGATATATATATCAGGATCTTTCCAACACAATGTGCTTGCCAAAGGATAAAATTTAAAAAGGAAAGGTGAAGATCACCATGACTCTTGCATAAGGTATAAGACAAGAATAAAAGATAGGCCCTTCGCAGTGGGAAGCAGACGTTCTCATGCGCTTTTGTAGTTGGATGCACAAAATCTTAATGCGAAAGAACGCCACTTTATATTGCCACTTGTGATAGGGACCTTTATTATGCAGTCCGTCGTTTTGATTGCTTCGACATCACAAGATCGTATAAAGCTTATTTTCTCCACACTAATAGATCATACATATTTAGAGAGCAATTTTTATTGCATGCACCGATGACAACTTACTTGAAGGATCTTACTCAATCCATAGGTAGGTATGGTGGACTCTCATGCTAATAATGGTTTGAGGGATGTTTGGAAGCACAAGTAGTATCTCTACTTGGTGCAAAGAATTTGGCTAGCATGAGGGGGAAAGGCAAGCTCAGCATGTTGGATGATCCATGCCAATATACTTTATTTCAGATATAAGAAAACATAACCCATTACGTTGTCTTCCTTGTCCAACATCAACATTTTAACATGTCATATTTTAATGAGTGCTCACAATTACGAAAGATGTCCAAGATAGTATATTTATATGTGAAATCTCTCTTCCCTCAATATTCTTTCATGAATTGTTCAAGTGACCAATACGATGTTTGCTAACCTTCAATAAATTTACAACCTCTACTGCTTATATGTGAAGTCATTAATCCCCATGGGATAAGCATATGAAACATATATAATTTCAGATTTAAGATATTCAAATCATTCAACTATTTACTCATAGGATATAAGTGAAGCACATGAGTAAATGACAAACTACTCCAAAAAGATATAAGTGAAGATCAATGAGTAGTTAAATAATTATGTAGCTATGTGAAGACTCTCTCTCATTTAAGAATTTCAGATCTTCATATTTTATTCAGACAGCAAGCAAAACAAAATAAAATGACATTCTAAGAATAGCAAACATCACGTGAAGAAGCAAAAACTTAGGATCAACCGATACTAGCCGATAGTTGTCGAAGAAGAAAGGTGGGATGCCAACGGGGGCATGCCAACGGGGGCATCCCCAAGCTTAGACGCTTGAGACGTCTTGAAATATTATCTTGGGATGCCTTGGGCATCCCCAAGCTTGATCTTTTGTGTCTCCTTAATTCCTCTCATATCACGGTCTCCCTAAATCTCAAAAGCTTCATCCACACAAAACTCAACAAAGACTCGTGAGATAAGTTAGTATAAACCAATGCAAAAACTTTATCATACTCTACTGTAGCAAATCACTAAAATTATTATTAAACATTGCATACTAAATGCCTCTGCATATTTAATATTCCTATCCTCAAATAGAATCATTAACGAAGCAAACATATGCAAAGAATGCAAACATAACAGCAATCTGCCTAAACAGGACAGCCTGTAAAGAATGCAGCAAGTCCATTCTTCCCTAGCTCCAAAAATTATGAAAGAAAATTCCCACTGTAGTAAATTTATCAGAGCTTATTATGCAAAAGGTTTCAACATTTTATCACATTCTGAATTTTCTAGGGAATTTTTGCAACAGCGGTAAACTTTTTGTTTTCAAACAGCAACATGTAGACTTGTAAAATAAGCATAGTAAAGGCTATCAATGCCACTTTTATTGAAATAAAAGATGCAAAACATTGTTCTAGATAACAGCAAGAAAATCCTAACAAAATAAATTGATGCTCCAAGCAAAACACATATTATGTGGTGAATAAAAATATAGCTCCAAGTAAAGTTACCGATGAACGAAGACGAAAGAGGGGATGCCTTCCGGGGCATCCCCAAGCTTAGGCTCTTGGTCGTCCTTGAATATTGCCTTGGGGTGCCTTGGGCATCCCCAATCTTAGGCTCTTGCCACTCCTTATTCCATAGTCCATCGTATCTTTACCCAAAACTTGAAAACTTCACAACAGAAAACTCAACAGAAAACTCGTAAGCTCCGTTAGTATAAGAAAATAAAACCACCACTTAGGTACTGTTGTGAACTCACTATAAATTCATATTGGTGTAATATATACTGTATTAAAACTTCTCTATGGTTCATACCCTCCTATACTACTCATAGATTCATCAAAATAAGCAAACAACACACTGAAAACAGAATCTGTCAAATACAGAACAGTCTGTAGTAATCTGTATAAAACATATACTTATGGAACTCCAAAAATTCAAAAATAAATTGGTGGACCTGAGGAATTTATCTATTAATCATCTGCAAAAAGAATCAACATAAAATCACTCTCCAGTACAAAATGGCAGCTAACCTCGTGAGCGCTAAAGTTTCTGTTTTTTACAGCATGATCATAAAGACTTCCCCCAAGTCTTCCCAAAGGTTCTACTTGGCACAAACACTAATTAAAACATAAAACCACATCTAAACGGAGGCTAGATAGATTATTTATTGCTAAACAGGAGCAAAAAGCAAGGAACAAAAATAAAATGGGGTTGCCTCCCAACAAGCGCTAACGTTTAACGCCCCTAGCTAGGCATGATGATTTCAATGATGCTCACATAAAAGATAAGAATTGAAACATAAAGAGAGCATCATGAAGAATATGACTAGCACATTTAAGTCTAACCCACTCCCTGTGCATAGGGATTTTGTGAGCAAATAATTTGTGGGAACAATAATCAACTGGCATAGGAAGGCAAAACAAGCATATATAACTTCAAAACTTTAAGCACATAGAGAGGAAACTTTATACTATTGCAATTCCTACAAGCATATATTCCTCCCTCATAATAATTTTCAGTAGCATCATGAATGAATTCAACAATATAACCATGACATAAAGCATTCTTTTCATGATCTACAAGCATAGAAATTTTATTACTCTTCACATAAGCAAAATTCTTCTCATTCAGAATAGTGGGAGTATCATACGAAACTCGAATACTATAAATTGTTTCCACATTAAAAGAGTAATGTTCAGAAAAAGGGTGATCATAATCATGACAAGTTTTATAAATATAATCATCACTACTCTTTATAGCATAAGTATCATCACAATAATCATGATAGGGAGCAACTTTGTTCTCTTCATAATCGATTGAAACCTCTTCCAAGATAGTGGAAACATTACTAAATAAAGTCATGACCTCTGCAAATCCAGTTTCATAATTATAATCATCATAAGTAGGAGGCATTCTATCATTATAATAAATTTGCTCATCAAAACTTGGGAGGCTAAACATATTATCTTCATAAAACATAGCATCCCAAGCTTGGGACAGATATTAATTTTAGCAAATATATTCTCAAACTTGTCATTCTCATCAAACATTGCATCCCCAAGCTTGGGCCTTTTCATATCATAAGCATAATCACTATCATCATTAATAGTATGGATAGAACCAATAGTATAGCAATTATCATCATCACAATGAGTAATAGGAGCAACATATTTTGGGAGGGATACCTTTCTACCTTTGCTTCTCCATCTTTTCTTTTTCATCTTCACATCATGTGTGGGTTTAACCCTCTTTTTTGAGCTCCTTATTAATGAGATTGGTTGAATAGAAGGCTCCTCCTTGTTACCTGATTCATCATAAGAAATAATAGGAGGATATTGGGAAGCCTCTTCCCTTTCATTACTATTCACTTCCTCTTCTATTTGTTTTCTTGTCTTTATGTAATTGGCAATATAAGGATTTTCAATGCAATTCACCACACAATATATAAAAATTACTTCTAGATCAAAATCAAGAACTTTATCAAGGACAAATTCTGGAAGATCCTTAGTTATACGTTTCATTTCTTCATAACCCAAAAGCAAAATAAGTTCATTATGATATGCTAGGGAAATCAAGTCATCACAATTCCTGGACACGATTCGATCATGAAACAATTTGCATTGGAGACTTAAATGACCACGTTCATTGCAAAGTTCACAAGTACGGCTAAGAAAGTTTAAATTTTCAGCACAAACATCTAGCCTTTCTTGCAACCATTTAGTTTCCAAATACTTATGCCCCTTGCAAAATCAATCTTCCCTATTTGGTGTGTACTTGCAAACTCTATGCACTCCACAAAAGTTGACATGCTTATAAGAGATATTTTCATCATGACTAGTGCAATCATCATTAGTACTATGGATATTCAAAGAGTACATACTAACAACATTGCAATCATGCTCATCATTCAGAGATCTAGTGCCAAACATTCTAATGCATTATTCTTCTAGCAATCGAGCACAATTATCGGAATCCTTATTTTCATGAAAGATATTAAAAGGATGAAGCATATGAGGCCTCAATTCCATTTTTTTGTAGTTTTCTTTTATAGAATAAACTAGTGATAAAACAAGAAACAAAAAGATTCGATTGCAAGATCTAAAGATATACCTTCAAGCACTTACCTCCCCGGCAACGGTGCCAGAAACTGCTTGATGTCTACTATGCAACCTTCTTCTTGTAGACGTTGTTGGGCCTCCAAGTGTAGAGGTTTGTAGGACAGTAGCAAGAGTCCCTCAAGTGGATGACCTAAGGTTTATCAATCTGTGGGAGGCGTCGGATGAAGATGGTCTCTCTCAAACAACCCTGCAACCAAATAACAAAGAGTCTCTTGTGTCCCCAACACACCCAATACAATGATAAATTGTATAGGTGCACTAGTTCGGCGAAGAGATGGTGATACAAGTGCAATATGGATGGTAGATATAGGTTTTTGTAATCTGAAAATATAAAAACAGCAAGGTAACTAATGATAAAAGTGAGCAAAAACGGTATTGCAATGCTAGGAAACAAGGCCTAGGGTTCATACTTTCACTAGTGCATGTTCTCTCAACAATAATAACATAATCGGATAATTAACTATCCCTCAACATGCAACACAGAGTCACTCGAAAGTCACTAATAGTGTAGAACAAACGAAGATATTATTGTAGGGTACGAAACCACCTCAAAGTTATTCTTTCGGATCGATCTACCATAGAGTTCGTACTAGAATAACACCTTAAGACACAAATCAACCAAGACCCTAATGTCATCTAGATACTCCAATGTCACCTCAAGTATCCGTGGGTATGATTATACGGTATGCATCAAACAATCTCATATTCATCTATTCAACCAACACATAGAACTTCAAAGAGTGCCCCAAAGTTTCTACTGGAGAATCAAGACGAAAACGTGTGCCAACCCCTATGCATAAGTTCACGAGCGGAACCCACAAGTTGATCACCAAAACATACATCAAGTGGATCACGTGAATATCCCATTGTCACCACAGATAAGCACATGCAAGACATACATCAAGTGTTCTCAAATCCTCAAAGACTCAATCCAATAAGATAACTCCAAAGGGAAAACTCAATCCATCACAAGGGAGTAGAGGGGGGAAGAAACATCATAAGATCCAACTATAATAGCAAATCTCGCGGTACATCAAGATCGAACCATCTCAAGAACACGAGAGAGAGAGGGAGATCAAACACATAGCTACAAGTACATACCCTCAGCCCCGAGGGTGAACTACTCCCTCCTCGTCATGGAGAGCGCCGGGATGATGAAGATGGCTATCGGTGAGGGTTCCCCCCCTCCGGCAGGGTGCCGGAACAGGGTCTCGATTGGTTTTTGGTGGCTACAGAGGCTTGCGGCGGCGGAACTCCCGATATATTCTGCTCCCCGATGTTTTTAGGGTATATGGATATATATATAGGCGAAAGAAGTCGGTTAGGGGACCCACAAGGGGCCCACGAGGGTGGGGGCGCGCCCAGGGGGTAGGGCGCGCCTCCCCGCCTCGTGGCTTCTTCGAAGCTTCCCTGACGTCTACTCTAAGTCTCATGGATTGCTTCCGTTCCAAAAATGACTCTCCCAAAGGTTTCATTCCGTTTGGACTCCATTTGATATTCCTTTTCTTCGAAACACTGAAATAGGCAAGAATACAACAATTTGGGTCGGGCCTCCGGTTAATAGGTTAGTCCAAAAAATAATATAAAAGTGTTTAGTAAAGCCCATAAACATCCAAAATAGATGATATAATAGCATGAATACTTCATAAATTATAGATACGTTGGAGACGTATCATGCAGTCGGCCCCGATGTCTTGAATCGCCATGGGGCGCTGATGAGGCTACCCGTGGCTAATTACTCCGACAGTAGTCCCCGAAGCTGGTGGGGCGCCGCGGCTGAAAGTGACGTGGGGAAGCAGCAGCTTACTACTACGAGTATTCTGGTGATCTTGCTTCATCCGTCTTCGGGAGCACCGACTCCCAGAAGTCGGACACGACGAGGCGGCCGCCTGGTGGTTTTCGAAACGCTGAGGTGGGAACCAAGCGGCGCGCTAGCCTAGCCCTAGGCCAGCCGCCAGCTATTCGCGCGCCACGTGGCGCCAGCAGGCCAGGGGGCCTGCCAGCCCACGCGCGCGATGGGACGTGGCCGCGGGGCAGGGCCCTCCACTACCGGGCCTCGGCCCGCGTGCGGATCCGTTGTGGCCGAGGTGGACGGTTGGGCTTCTGTAGTGCATTTACCCCGCACTCTTTACGGCGCGGTTAGTGCGGGGGTGTGGGGTGGTGGGCGCAGTTAATCCCACAAACCCCGCGCTCCGCCCCCTCGGCTCCGCAGCCCGGGGCTACAAATAGGCGGAAGGGGGCGGCATTAGCACGCGTGCCCACCTCCTCCTTCTCCTTGCTCTTCTTCTTCTTTTTCTCCGCCGCCACCGCACCTCTCCAATCTCGCCGGGGTGCCACCATGGCTTTCCGTAGCCAAGCCTTTCTTCCCTGCGGCACTGCTGTTCCACCGCGGATCCGCTCCTCCTCCACTGTGTCGCGCCTCCATCGAGCCTTCAACACCCATGGCGCGCGACAAGGCGAACTCCGGTGCCTGGACGGTTCCAACGTCCAGCAGGACCACCTCGACTTCTTGCGCGACACGAGGCGGCTACCCGGCGCAGGCTATGTTGAGGCGCGCGTCCCGCCGGGGAAAGAAATCATGCCGGCGCTGAGAGATGGCGAGCGCGTCGTGTTCCGGACGCATTTCCTCCACGGCTTCGGCTTGCCGGTCAACGGTTTTCTTCGCTCCTTCCTCGAGTTCTACAACCTCCAGCCGCACCACCTCACGCCCAACACGGTGGTGCTGCTGTCGTCCTTCGTCATGATGTGCGAAGGCTACCTCGGCATTCTCCCCACACTCGAGCTGTGGGGGGAGTGTTCTACACCAAGCTCGGCGTCGCTGTCAAGGACGAGCCGGCCGAGTGCAGCGCCTTCATCATGGTGCGGCGCCCAGGAGCCGGCAACCGCTTTCCACCCATCACTCTGATCCAGTCTGTCAAGCTGTGGCAGATATCGTACTTCTATGTGAAGAACGTTGACCCAGTAGTGGACTTCCTCAACTTGCCGCCCTATGAAGCCGGCCCGCCGGCTGAACCGCGCTCCAGCTGGACGTACAAGCCGAAGCACCTGTCGGCCGCCGGCGCTGCCGTTGTCACCAGGCTCGAGGAGATGACAGGCCTGGAGGGCCTCCAGGCGGCCGACTTGCTGACGTCTTTTGTGACGCGCCGGGTTCTCCCCCTCCAGGGCCGGCCTCACATGATTTGTCAGATGAGTGGTCACCGGGACCCATGCCGGTTGTCCACCCGTGAGATGCCGGTCGCGGAGGTGGCCCACATGGTGAATGAGATCGCGAACATCAAGCTCGCGGCAGACTAGCGGTTCGGCAAGCCGCTATACTCCTGCGCTAATCCACCTCCTGCAGTAAGTTCTCGATACTTCTCTCTTTCTTGGTCTTTATTTCTTCTGCCGAGTCCTGGCTTGACGACTGAACAGTTGGATACATCACAGCTCCTTCTGACCGAGCAGTCGGCCGACGCTCTAACGCAGGGCTACTTCTTCTTGCCGGAAGGGGCGGTGAGTGACGCGGACGACCCCGATTTGGGGGCGGCCGCCTTGGAAGACGACGCCACAGGCGGTGGCGACGGGGCAGGCGGCTCCGGTGGAGGAGGCGGCATCGAGGCGTGGTCGGACGACGACGAAGAGAGCACCGGGCGGCGCCGCCAGCCGGCCGGCAACAGGGCAAGGGCGAGCTCCTCAGCGGCGGCATCCACACCAGGCGGTGCGCCGAAGCACCGAGCCAGCACGCAGCTGCATGGTGCCCGGCCGAAGAAGCCCAAGGGCTCGGCTGCGGCGACCAGACGAGAGGAGGCTGTCGTGAAGGCTTTCCGGTTCCAGAGGGCCACAAAGCAGCCGTCGATGGTGCGTGCGTGAGTGCTTACTCCACTTCATGTTTTCTCTTGTTTTTTGTAAACTTCTGCGAAATTTTCTTCAACTTGTGCGAATCAGGGCACCGCTCTCTCTTGAGCTATCGACCTCCGCCTCCATCGTCGGAGGGCCGGAGGGCTCTACCAACACCCGCCGTGTCGACCCGTGCGCCGAGCTCCAGGCGGTGACGGAGCGGAACGCACGGGAAGCGCGCAAGGAGAAGGAGAGGGCGGATCAGGCGAAGGCAGACGCTGCCAGGGCAGCACAGGAGGAGGCGGACGCGGCGGCCAGGGCCCTAGCCGATGCCTCAGAAAAGGCCCAGGCGGATGCGGCCATCGGGGCGCAAGTGGGGGCGGCCATAGATGGCCAGGCCCCACTGCTGATCATTCCGTTGCGCTCCATGTCGCCAGCGACGGAGGTCTTGGCACCGACTGGAGGGGCCGGCATCGACCAGCCGGCCATGGAGAGGGAGGGGGAGACACCATTGTCCCAAGGCCGCAGGCGGCCTAGCAGACACCAGCTGCCGAGGCCAAGACAGTCGGCCCAATGCGCCGCCAGTGTCTCAAGGCGGTGGCGAGTTGGTGGTGGGGGCGACTTCCGTCGTTCGGACCCCGACACGCCGGCGCGCAGCAAAGGCGACCTCGGCTCCGCGGCCCCAAGAGATTGGAGCCTCGAGCTCGTCAGTTCCTGACGCCGAAGCCACCAACTCTGCGCCGACAGAGTGGTTGCACGGGGGCGGGACGGGCACCCTGATCAAGGCGGCGCAGGACGTCCAGGCCGACTTTAGGGCCAAAGCCGCCGCCCTTCAGCAATGTATGAAGGCGTTCGTGAAGACGCGGGCCACCGTTCGGGTATGTAACTTGCTTTTGATTTTTGGAATCTTCGGCGGGGGCACGCCAGCGCACCCGCTGGGTGTAGCCCCCGACTTCTGGTCCGACTGTTGAGCAGTCGGGCGGGAGCTTCTCAGTGGGTTATGAGCACTGACTCCGTTGTAGGACTACCACAATGTCCGTGCAGCCACCTTCAACGCCCAGATCAAGGAGCTGGACAAGCGGACCGCGGACCTGGTTGAGAGCCGGAGTAAGCACTCCATCCTCTTGCTTCTCGCGGGGGCGCGGCAGCGCACCCGCTGGGTGTAGTCCCCGAGATTCGGGCCCACTGCTGAGCAGTCGGGCCGGATCTTCCGGCAACCACCTTTTCATGCTTCTTTGTTTAATTGTTCAATCCATCGCGGGGGCGCGTCAGCGCACCCGCGGGGTGTAGTCCCCGAGATTCGGGTTGGCTGCTGAGCAGTCGGGCCAGATCTTTCCGGCGTTTACTTTCTCTTTGTTGATCATTGATTGTTTTTCTTCTTTGCCTTCATAGGCACCAATGCCACCTTGCAGCAGCCACTCGGCGAGGCTCAAACCGCGTTGCACGCCAAGGAGGCGGCGTGCCTCAAGGGGGAGCAGGAGCGTGACCGCCTGGCCAAGTAGCTGGCTGACCAGGCGGACACCCATAAGGCGGAGCTACAGAAGCTCAAGGACACGGAGGAGGCTCTCCAGGCCGAGTTCACGAGTCAGCGCTCGAACTGGGTTGACATGCAGAAAGCCCTGGAGGCCGGCTACGTCGAGGTCGAGGATCTGCTCGACGGTACATTGCTCTTTCCTTGTTCTGCCTGCCGACTTGTCCTGCATGCCTGCCTCTGCCTTCTCATTTCTTTTTTCTTTTCCTGAGAAGAGTATTTCCCCGGCTACTCTGTCGCCGCCAACCAGGCTATGGAGGCCCACCGCGATGAGTGGAGGCAGACTGGCGTGACGGTTGAGCCCAACGCCCCTCGAACTCTTGCCGAGGAGATGGTCTCCATCGAGGCTCGTCTCCAGCCAGCGCATCGGGCTCTTCGCCGTGTTCAGCATGCTGGAGCTCAAGTGGTCTCCGCCCTTTGGCTGGGCACTCCTATTCACCGCCAGCCGGACCTCCGACTGGTTGGAGGTGGCCATCAGCCGCACCGAGGCGTGGAAGGGCTCCTTCGCTCGGGCGGGCGCGCGCCGAGCTTTGGAGTTTATCAAGGCGTGGTATCCTGGGCTGAATTTGGACCAGCTCGCCACCCTTCATGCTGAAGCTGGCGCAGAGCTGGAGGTGGTGGCGCCTCAGCTTCGCCATCGCGCCGCGGCGATCGCCGAGTATACGGACACCAGCGTCTTCCTCCCTGAGCTGGACAAAGCAGGCGCCGAAGTGCCGCCCAACTGGTTCGGGCTGAACCCAGAAGGCGGCGAAGACTCGGTGGGGGAGATCGCCTCCAGCGATGAAGGCGAAGAGGAGGAGGATGAGGACGAGGGCGGCGAAGCCGACACGCTGGGTGGTGAAGATGACGGCCGGCCTCAGCCTGACCAGGTCTAGACCAACGGGCGAGATGTCGGCGAACCGACTGCTGCCGGTGCTGACCAGACCGAGACCCACCAGGCGGCCGCTCCACCACCTAAGCCTCTACCTCCTCTGGCCTCTCCGATACGGCTGCTGCTCCTTTCGCCTAGGTGGCCAAGTTATCTTTCTTTTCCCTGTTTTTGTAATTCTTGAACAAAATTTGTTAAGTTCACGCAATTCCACCCGCTGGGGGTGTATAAACTTTGTTGAATGCTATCCAAGGGCCTTTTGCTGAAAAAAGTAATCTTTTGCCGATTTCTGACTTGTCTTGCTTTTCTACTTCTTTTAGCTTTTTTCCTTCGCCGCCTTCCCTTGGCTGCCGTCTTGCTAGCCGGACAGCCGCTCTGCGGTCTGTGACTGGATCAAGTACTTTGTCGTTTGGGAAGAACAAGTACTTCAGCCATTCGGTAGAATGTAGCAATTTAAGTTAGAAATTGGTTGGCCGGCTGCTGGTCCGCGAGGGAGGAGCCGACTAGGCCTATGCAAAATGTTTTAGTCCTTAGCCATTTTTCGTGTGTGCACCATTTCCTGCCTTCATCTCTTGCCGGCCGGACAGCCGCTCTACGAGCTACGGCTTGTGGCAAGAGAGGGCTTAGGTGCCGGCACACTACTTGTCCGACTACAGGTAACATTGGCATAGTGCGAGGCGGCAAGCCCCCAGGCCAACTGGTCGAACCCGGTGCAAGGCAGAATAGTGAAATAAGACATCCATAGGCGTAGAACTTATCATATAGATAAAGGGGGTAGCCCTCGAGTGCTCCTCGAGCGCCCCGATGTCTTAGTGCTTTAATACAAACGGCATCGTGGTACATACAGAATCAACTGTAAAATCTTCGGAGGAGGTTTGCATTCCATGGGCGCTCCGACTCCTTGCCCGAGTCATCTCTCTTGCGTGCTCTGGGCTTCTGCACGTCGATGAGGTAGTAGGAGTCGTTCCCCAAAGCCTTGCTGATGATAAAGGGGCCTTCCCAAGGGGCCGAGATCTTGTGCTGGCTGGCTGTTCGCTGGATCAGCCGGAGCACAAGGTCTCCCTCCTGGAAGGATCTTGGCTTGACCTTCCGATTGTGGTAGCGGCGCAGACTCTGTTGGTAGATGGCGGACCGGCTGAGTGCTAACAGCCGGCCCTCCTCTAGTAGATCAACACCGTCTTCTCGCGCTTCCTTTGCTTCCGCCTCAGTGTACATGGTGACGCGAGGTGAGTCAAACTCAATGTCAGTTGGGATGACGGCCTCGGCACCGTACATGAGGAAGAATGGAGTGAAGCCAGTTGACTTGTTCGGAGTGGTGCGGAGGCTCCAAAGGACGGTCGGCAGCTCATCGATCCAGTAGCCGGCCGACCACTCCAAAGGCTCGACCAGTAAGGGCTTAATGCCGGAGAGGATGAGGCTGTTTGCTCGGTCAACTTGGCCGTTTGACTGTGGATGGGAAACGGACGCTAGGTCCAGTTGGATGCCCTACGTCGCGCAAAAATGGGCCATTCATGATGTTGATACTGTTGCCGCCATCCCGTTGCAAAGGTTGCATCCAACACAAGGACATAGGAGCCTGGCGAAGGCATCACTTCCGGGTGGTCGGCTCTGCTCCAGCTGATGTGCTTCTTGGACCAGTGCATGAACTCTGGGACTTGGGAGGCAGCGGCATTGACTTCTGGGTGTTGGTGACGCCGACTACGCTTGTCGTCAACCTGGCTGGTGAAGACAACGTAGGCCCCATGCTCTTCGGGGAATTCATCTTGAATGGCGCCGACTGCTGGGCGGGCCGCCGGCTGCTGAGGAGGCGGGGGAGGCTAGCCAGCAGGCGGCGGAGGTTGTAGTCCTTCGCCCTTGGAGATTCGCATGAGCCAGTGACACTTCCGAGTGGTGTGGTTGGACGGCTTCGCGCCGCTGTGGAATTTGCAGGGAGCATCGAGGGTTTGCTCATAGGAGAAGGCGGGTAGCCAATTCAGCTTGCCGCCTCTCTGACGCTTGGGCTGGGGCTGCCCTTCCGGCTGCTGATTTTAACTGTTGCCACTTGCCGGCTGGTGGAAACTGGCATCGGGGCTTTGCGCTTGCTGTCGTTCTGTAGCTGGTGCCGACTGGAGTCGCCAGCCGGGGTCTGAGGAGCCACCTTGCCGGATGCATCAACTTGAATCTCCGCCTTCATGGAGGAGTCGGCCGTGGCGTACTTGTCCACTATGATCAGCAACTCGTCGAGGGTGGCCGGCTCGTCGCAGAGAAGTCGCTGCTTGAGGAGGGTGCCTTCTCGGCACCCGGCGGTGAAGTACTCGATTGCCTGCACCTCGTGCACACCCTCGCAAGAGTTGTGCAGATCGGCCCATCGCGTGAGGTAGTCGCGAGTCGACTCGTTGGGGCCTTGGACACACAAGGAGAGCTGGCGAGGCTTGGGCGGCCGCTTGTACGTGCTGGTGAAGTTGTGGACGAAGGCTTTGGTGAAATCAACCCAGCTGTTGAAGCTGTGGGGCTTCAGACTGTTCAGCCATGTCCGGGCGGTGCCTTGGAGCATGAGCGGAACATACTTCAGGGCAACACGCTTGTTGCCGTTTGCTATGCTGATGGCTGTGGAGTAGTCGACGAGCCAGTCCTCCGGCTGCACGGAGCCGGTATACTCACTACTAGGAAAAGGCCTACTAGTGGCGCACCGGTTTTGCCTACTAATGGCGCACTACTGGTGCGCCACTAGTACCACGCCACTACTATTAAATACTAATGGCGCACCACTGGTGCACCATTAGTATCTGGTATACTAATGGCGCACCACTGGTGCGCCATTAGTATAGGCCACGGTGCGCCATTAGTATAGGCCACTGGTGCGCCATTATTATTTTTGAATTTTGAAGGCGGGAAAATAGTAGTGGCGCACCGTCTAACCCCCACTGTGCTCCATTGCTATTTTTGAATTTTGAATTTGGATCTGGATCGCGATTTTTTTTGCCCATTTTTTGCTCTTTTTTTGCTCATTTTTTTGCACGATATTTTTTCAAATTTTGTTCTTGTTTTTGTATCTTGTACGTTCTTTTGTCGTGTTCTTTTGCCGGAGAGGAGTTCACCGGAGAGGAGGGCCGAGGTCACCGGAGAGGAGGAGGAGGAGGTCACCGGAGAGGCGCTCGCCTACATCGCCGGAGAGGAGGAGGAGGTCGCCGGAGAGGAGTTCACCGGAGCACCGGAGAGGAGGAAGGAGAAACCGTGAGGGGAGGTGAGGAGAGGAGGGAGGAGGAGCTCACCGCAGAGTAGGGAGGAGGAGATCACCGGAGAGGAGGGAGGAGGAGATCACCGGAGAGGAGGGAGGAGGAGATCACCGCAGAGGAGGGAGGAGGAGATCACCGGAGAGGAGGGAGGAGAAACCGTGAGGGGAGGGGAGGAGAGGAGGGAGGAGGAGGTCGCCGGAGAGGAGGAGGAGGAGGTCGCCGGAGAGGAGGAGGGTAGTATGGTGGAGGAGAGAAGGGGAGATGGAGTGGAGGAGAGGAGGAGATGAGGTGGAGGAGAGGTGGAGTGGAGGAGAAGAATGAAGAGGTAAGGAGGAGAGGACCACGCCGAGCCACATATACGGCATAGTAATGGCGCACCGTGGGCAGGTGCGCCATTACTAACTTTTTTTTTATTTTTTTGATTTATTTTGAATTTTGAAGGCGGGAAGATAGTAATGGCGCAGCATGGGCAGGTGCGCCATTAGTAAGTTTGCATTTTTTTGAATTTTTTTGCCTCTCCAGATCTTAAAAGCCACGTAACTTTTTTTCTGTTAGGTTTTTGAGGATTTTGAAAATGTTTAACAGGGTTCCCCCAGTTAAATTCGGATGCAACTTTTCGAGTAGATGATTTTTCATATAAAAAACTTTTTCATCCGAGTTCGTCTGCAAAAGTTATGCCCATTTTACAAATTCTCGAGAGATTTTGCAAAAAAGTCGAAAATTCATGTTTGTAAATTTTGCTAACAACTAGACCACATATCACATGGGAATCTTATTTTCTTTTATTTTTGTGACATTTCTATCATTTTCTTTTATTTTTTTTAAACTGAAAAGATGGTCCAGGGGGGTGCATTCTGGAGAATGTTTGGGCATAATTACTAATGGCGCACCGTGGGAGTGGTGCACCATTACTAGTGCGCCATTAGTAGTTTAAAAAATAAAATAAAAAATTTTGAATTTTTTTTGAAACATAATTACTAATGGCGCACCGTGGGAGTGGTGGCGCACTATCCCCTGGTGCGCCATTACTAGTTTTGGAAAAATAAAAAAAATTACTAATGGCGCACCGTGGATGTGGTGCGCCATTAGTATTTGCACACTAATGGCGCACCAACACATGGTGGGCCATTACTATTTAGTAATGGCGCATCACATGCACAGTGCGCCATTAGTGTCCATATTGGCTATAGCTGTTTTTGTAGTAGTGACTTGGCCGTATCTCTTGGGAGCGTGAACCCTTTGGGGAAGGGCTCGTCGCGGATGCGGGGGCCGAAACAAGCCGGGCACAGTGCGTCTTCTTCTTCCAGCGCCAGGGATTGGTTGAGCCGATCGATCCTGTGGCGGGCATCAGTTTCTCCGATTACTTCTCGGGGGCCAAGGCGGTCGCCGAGTGTCGGGTGGTTTACTGGCGGCAGGGAGACGCGCCTCTCACTACTAGGAAAATGCTTATAGATAGAATTTTACCAGTAGCGTTTGTTTATGACCCCACTCTACTAGTAGTTAGTAGTAGCGCTGGGTGGAAAGTGCGCTACTTGTATGTGTTAGCAGCAGTGCTTGTTACCTAGCCCACGCTACTGCTAAGTGTAACACACCACACCCCTCGGTCAATAAATATTAGCAGCCCTAGTCGTCCAACCGACGCTACTGTAAGTTTCGGATCTATAGCACCTGTTTAGATAAGCGCGCTACTGCTATTTTTTCTATGTATAACATTTTTCCAGTAGTGTGTTTGTCTAGACCGCGCTATAGGTAGTGCAACACTAGCCGTAGATATTTTGCAAGCTGCCATAGCAGTAGCGTGTTTTGGCTCCCCAAGCTACTGCTATGGTCGCCAGCCACCTACCACCTTTCCCCTCCTTCCTCCCCTTTCTTCTTCCTCTCCCCCTTCCTTTCTCCCCCTTTCCTTGCACCTTGCTTGTTCTAATGCTCCCCCTCCACTACCCCTCCATTAGAGCCCTCCCTTCTTCTCTTCTTTTCCCTTCCACCAGCCCCCTCTTCTTTGCCCCTCCAACACACCTCTCCATTAATTAGAGCCCTCCCATCACCACCCCCTCTTTCTTTGCCCTCCACCACCACCCCCTGCATTAATGCCCTCCCTCCCCCTCTTCTTTGCCCTCCACCACCCCTTCCATTAATGCCTTCCCTCTTCTCCTCTCTCCGTCTCCTCCCACTCTCTCCCTAGCTCTCTCTCTCTCTCCCTAGGGAGCTAGCTAGCTAGCTAAGCTATATATATATATATATATATATATCTAGAGCTACTAGATAATTAAGAAGAAAGGTGCTCGATATCCCTCTCGAC
Organism: Aegilops tauschii subsp. strangulata; assembly: GCF_002575655.3. Lineage (NCBI taxonomy): Eukaryota > Viridiplantae > Streptophyta > Magnoliopsida > Poales > Poaceae > Aegilops > Aegilops tauschii. The sequence continues at coordinate 98,953,886 of NC_053041.3, read as the reverse complement.
ACATAGGTGAGCAAAAAAATGTTTTTGTGTGGATAAGGACCAAAAGTATATATATATATATATATATATATATATATATATATATATATATGGGCGATATGAGAATATACCGAATTGTGTGTGGCATAACTTGAGTTGCTTACATTGTGTATTTGATGAAATAATGTGGGTGACATGAGTTGCCTATGTTTTGCCGAAATGTCGATTCAATTCCGTTTCGGCGAATTTCAGGAAAACTCAATATGTCCTATGTTTAGGGAAGGTCATGCTGAATTTTTGTATGAATTTGATCCATGCATGCATATATACGTGGTTACAATATTTGCTGTGCGCGCAGGTGATCATGAAGGTCAATGGAAGGATGGTGGAAAGATACTGGCAATCCGCTGTGGATGACATGTATGAAAAAAGACTGAAGGATGTTTTATGTCCTTGTCGAAAATGCAAAGGAATAGTCAGGCTCGACCCCTTTGAGGGTGGCACATTCAAGGCGCACCTGCTCATGCATGGCCATACTCGGTGGATAAGTGAAGATGATGATAATGAGGATGTCGACGGGGCAGGAAATAATGACATGGGGCCGCCAGATGAAGAGATGACCGATTATGTGCCCGAAGAGGAAGACTCCCTCGGAAATGTCGATGTGAAGAGGCAGCTCAAGGCGGAGAAGACGCGGACACACCGCCGTCTTCGTCGTTACTAAGTTCAGCCATGCGGGACCCGCATGTTCGAGACCTGCTTCGCAAGAAGACGACTAGCAACAGAGCTGCTTCTAGAGAGGAGGCCAAACTAGCGCAACTGGAGGTAGACTCGATGACTCCTTTGTATGATGGTTGCAATCCCGAGGTGACCCGCTTGAGTTTCACACTAGAACTTCTAAAGACGAAGGCAAAAAACAAATGGACAGATACAAGCCTGGATGAGCTTCTGAAGTATCTAAAGAAGGTTCTTCCCGCGGGAAGCCTGTGTCCTACTAGTGTCGAGGAGGCAAAGAAAATCGTGTGCCCTCTTGATCTGCCACACATTAGATATCACACATGCATCAATGATTGCATCATATATCGGAACGAGCATGCGGAAAAAACCATCTGTCCAAAGTGCAATGCTTCACGATATAAAAAGGCCGGAAAGAAAGGTCCACAGAAAGTTGTATGGTACTTTTCGATCACTCCGCGTCTACGGCGGTATTTCGTAGATCCTAAGGAAGCAAAGCTTATGCGCTGGCACACGGAGAGGGTGAAGCCATATGACGGAGATGAGCCGAAGCTGAGACACCTCGCAGATGCTAGCCAGTGGAGAGCATTAAATGCTGAATTTGATTTTTCGCAAATGATCCAGGGAACATCATGCTTGGCGCTAGTAGTCATGTCATGAATCCATTTGGCAACCAGAACACCAATCATAGCACATGGCCCGTGTTTGTATGGATGTACAACCTCCCCCCTGGTTGTGCATGAAGGAAAAATACATACACATGGCCATGCTTATTCAAGGGCCGAGACAACCGGGAAATGATATAAATTTGTATCTCGGGTTACTGAAAGAGGAGCTACATACCTTATGGACAACGCCAGCCAAGACATGGGATGCAAGCAAAGGAGAGTATTTCTACATGAGAGCCGCGCTGATCACGACGGTGCAGGACTATCTCGGTTATGGCTATCTCTCCGGCCAGGTGTGCCACGGATATTGAGGATGCACAAGGTGCATGGATGATACAACTTCTCTGCAGCTATCGACAGATGGCGGGTCTTTGAAAATCGTTTACATGGGGCATCGAAGATGGCTCAAGAAGGATGACCCGTGGAGAAAGCGTGGAGATCTATTCAATGGTAAGGCTGAGCATCGAGGTCCTCCACGTAAGCGTAGCGGTGCAGAAATATATAAGTTATTGAAGAACTGGGAAGAGTGCCCCTCGCCGGGAAAGATGAAGAAAAAGGCGCCGAAGCCCCTGCTGAAGGTATTGAAGACGAGATCTGTTTTCTGGGACTTGGAATACTGGCCCATCACTAGTAGGAAAAGGGGCTTTTACCCCGGTTCATAAGGGCCTTTAGTCCCGGTTCTGGAACCGGGACTAAAGGGTCGTTACTAATGCCCTGCCCTTTAGTCCCGGTTCTTACACGAACCGGGACTAAAGGCCGTCCACGTGGCCAGTGCGGGGAGCCCAGGCAGGAGGGCCTTTGGTCCCGGTTGGTGCCACCAACCGGGACCAATAGGCATCCACGCGTCAGCACCTGGCAGGAGCTGAGGTTTTTGTTTTTTTTTAAAGGGGGTGGTTTAGGGGTTTTGGAGGGTTAATTTAGGTGTTTCATATATTGTCTTAGCTAGCTAATTAATAGAGAGAAGTGTCCTCTCTTATCTCCGTGCTTTGTCGACACTACGGACTATATACGTATGGAGAGGAGTAGACACGCTAGCTAGTAATCAAATGAAGGAAACAGAAGATCATCATGAACATATATATATGCATACAGAGAGAAGTTATATCGACCACCTCTCCTTCTTCGAGATATTGGTCGAACAACAAGTTCTCGTATATCTATCCGACACTACCGGCTACATATATACAATAATTATCTCTTACAATACAATCTCCTAATTATATTGTAGGAACACAGGGTCCACATAGTATTCTCCGTTTTCAGCGATCACGTGGTCAATACGAGCTGGTGCTAGGAGTTCATCCCACTTCCGAAAAATCTAATTTGAAGAAGGGGGTCAATACATATATATGAATAAATGAAACTCAACACAAATGATGGTAATAAAATAAAATTGTGAATATTATTGCTTATGCACTTCATATTGTTCTTCAGTGTAGCTCCGCTCACAGGTATGGTAGCGGATGGACTCGCAAATGTAGTATCCACAGTAATTATTCCCGGGTTGCTGCCACAACCACTTTACAAGAAATAGAGGTCAATCAAACTGATAAGCAAGTATGCTAAATGGTATTGATCAAACTAGCTCTTGAATCACTAGGAGATGCGCGGAACATGCTACTATAGTACTTATTTTTGGGTGTCTAAATTGCAGCTGGTTCGGCAGTCCCGGGGCTTTTGAGGTGAATTTTCTCCAAACCCTGCCAGACAAAGAAAACAATTACTTGATATCAGGAAATGAACAAAGTTGCTAATATGGTGGATAATGATCGATTTAACTTACTTCTCGAGCATTTGAGTCATGTTCGCATAGTCCTGGGGATCTTTTCGTCTCGAGGCTAAGACGGTTACTACTCCCGGCTCAAGCTTAATCTCTAGGAGAATATAGTGGAAGCTGCGCATGCATGCATAAGTCATCAATTACATTACCATAACCTGGACTAATAAAGGGAAACCGAATATGCAGAAGACAGTAACACTCACTTGAAGTTGTAAGGAAAGAGTATTATATCTTTGTTTTGATTTATTACCAACGATTGTAGCAAGTTGGCCTCGGCTTCTTTGGCATGAAATTTAACCTGAGTTGCATCTATGAGATTTGTGTTAATGAACCCAATATCACCGATTTGTCTTTTCTTCAATTCGGCGATCTTCAATTTGCATAATATAGTGAGGATAAGTATAAATACATGCAATGAAAGAGCTGACCTATATAGAGAGACTTAATGACAGAAGTAGTACTACTTACAGACAGTAGCAAGTGATCGTTGTTTTATCGAGGGGCATTAGATTGTAAAACTGGAAGAAATCCTCAAATGGAACATTCAACAGTTCAATTCCAACGAGTTCATGCTCCGGTTTAACTCTCAGCGTTAAAGTACTCATCCCATCAGACTCTCTGCAGATTTTCATGTACCAATCATGTAGTCTTCGCATCATCGTTCTTAGAGATTTGACATCTTTGACGAGAGGCTTCCCGTAATGGTATTTGTGTTCGTCCACCTCCATGATTTCATAATGTACATCGTCGGGCAGGTAATCTCCAAGATTGGTATAACCGGGCACCATACCTGGATCATTAGCGACGATGTCTTTTGACACCTTGAGCGGGGGGCACGATTGGTTCTCTTGTTCGCCGAGCTGGGCAATTTTTTTCCCAGCTCATCGTTCTTTCATCCTTTTATCACTGACAGTACTTCCCGACCGCTCCGCTTCGGCATATGCCTTTGCAAGAACGCGCTCATATTTGCCTTTTGGCGGAGACTTTGGTGGTTTTGTCAGGGAAGCCAGAGTGCGCTTTGCTTTCACCGGATCTACCTTCTCCTCCGGAGGTGGATGTTTCTTTGCTTTGTCCCCTTCAAAGAAGTTCTTCACTTCGGCTCGCACGATCTTCGCGTTCTCCTCCTCGGTCCTCTCATATGGTAACTTCTCTGGAGTCTTCAGAGAAGGACCAAATCTGAGAAGGACCAAATCTGAGAAGGACCAAATCTGTATTGCCTCCCGCCTCTGGCTGCTGTACTGCTAGACGCCGGCAGAGCAGACGGAGCGGCTGCGGCTGTCTTCTTTCCTTGCTTACGAGGCGGAGGAGAAGGACTACGACGCGCCGGAGCAGCCGCAGCAGCGGCGGGTCTCTTCCGCCCTTGCTGACGAGGCAGAGAAGGAGGAGGCTGGCTGCTCTGGCGCGCCGGCGCTGGCGGAGAAGGAGGCGGAGTGCCGCCACGCGCCGGAGAAGGAGGCTGAGTGCCCTGATCACTCGCCGGAGGAGGAGGCGGAGGAGGAGGCGGAGTGCCCTTACTCGCCGGAGCCGTCCAGTTCGGAAGCTTGATGAGCTCCTTCCGCCATAGGCATGGAGTCTTCAGAGCTAAACCCAGCCGAGTCTCCCCTTCACCGGTAGGGTGGTCAAGGTGGAGGTCCTCAAATCCCTCCGTTATTTCATCCACCATCACCCTAGCATATCCTTCAGGAATCGGCTGGCAGTGGTAGGTTGCGCCGGGTTCAGTAGGTAAAACAGAGCCAACAGCCGCCTTGACTTTGAAGTTCTGCCATTCCGCCATAAGGTGGCAATGTTGACACTCCGTGATAGCATCCACGGGGTAGCTAGGAGTAGCCGCATGCTCCAGCTGAGGCAGCTCGGTGGAAGCCACGCTGCTTCTACGCTGAGATGGCGGTGTAGCTTCGGGGGCAGTTTCGGCATCTCTATTGCTGTCTCGTTCCTCTAGCACTTGAACCCTTTCGTGCAGACACTGAATTTGGATCTGCTCCACTTTTTTCCTCCTCTCCTGGGTTTTGTAACCGCCCGCGTCCGGAAAACCAGCCTTCCACGGAACGGAGCCTGGCGTGCCTCGTGTCCGTCCAGGGTGCTCAGGATTCCCGAGGGCTATTGTGAGCTCGTCGTTCTCTCTGTCTGGAACGAACGTCCCTTGCTGCACTGCATCGATATAGTGCTGAATCTTCTTGACGGGTATTGCAAGTTGCTCGTCCGTCCAACGACACCTCCCTGATACAGGGTCCACGGTTCCGCCAGCCCCGAAGAACCAAGTCCGGCAACGGTCTGGCCAGTTCATTGTCTGTGGTTCGATCCCTCACTACAAGAAAATCTACGTGTAGAGACGTTCAATTCCATAGCTAAAGACGTGTTATTTCATCTCTAGGCAACCATAGAGTCGACATAGTAAAGTGTCTTTGAAGCGTCTTCTCACGGACCGTCTCAAAACTTCTACAGACGCCGGTAAAGCGTGTGTACATGGCATGAGACGCTATATTGGGACGTTTAAAATCGTCTCTAGATATATAAAGACGTTCTATTAGATGCGCTCATATCACGTCTCTACTCACATACAGACGTTTCATTCGTCATGGGCCCAATGCTTATACGCGCTACATAGAGACGCTATATTCGTCTCTAAATATACATAAGCTTCTTTGTAACTATGGAATATTTTACTTTGAATATTATTTGATTTATGTTGAATTTGTATTTCATAATTTCAAATTCAGTTACTATCATGCCACAGATGCATGTTCAGAATGATCATCAAATATAATTACATAAAGGCATCCGCCCATATCACCATTTGCATTCACAAGCAACAAATATGATCATATAAAGGCATCCACCCATATCACCAATTGCATTCACAAGTATCCCATTCGTACAATTAGCATACTTAGTACAAATCCAGTGTACTAGTTAGTAGGAACAAACATCTTGAGTTCACAACTGAATCAAATCATACATTCATATGAAAGATGCAAATAATTAAGAAACTATACTGAAAACTAGAACTAAGTTTTCCTATGAAGCTAAAATCTATACATAATCTATAATATTTGTTCACTTAAAGACTAGATCTTCTGTCTGTAGTTCCTCCTGGCTCTTGGGGTGCACACCTTTTCTAAATCTTTAGCTACCCTGAAAAAAGAAAATAACATAGAAACTTTCAGAACATAAGCTTTCAATCCAGTGTAAGAAGAAATGTTGAACTCCCAGGTGATTCTTCAACTTTGTTGTCTGATTCATGTGGGAGGTCACTGCCAACTACTCTTCCATTCAGATCAACCTAAAACAAGAATATGATAATAATATATTAATACTCATACTTTTATCTTTGTAGAAAGAGATGTGGCTAAGATACCAACTTCATCACTTCCCTCAGTTACAAAGTCATTTCTCCAATCCTCTCCAGGGAATTTTTGCTTCAGGAACGAACTCATCATAACCATCTCATCTGTCATGTTTTCTACATTATCACCTAGTGCCCGCAGTGCAAACTGAACATTTTCTCCTTTATAAGAATGCCGAACAAAAGTCAGTCCCTGAGAGACTTTATTTCGCTCCAATACTTATCACCATAATACCCTCGAAGTTTTTCACTTCTTCCCCATGCACACTTTTAAATACTTCTCTATTATCTTCCCATGAAAGGCTCCCATTGTTATCTTTTGTTTTCTTTCTTCCAGTTTCTCCTGCCGTTGAAATAAATATAAACATCTCATTATACTAAGTATTAAATTAAAACCTTTACTTTAATCATAAGTAGAAGTATACCATCACTTTCTTCGTAAGAAATCATTAATTTTCTGGAGGGCCTGTAAATTTTCTTCATCTGCTTGTACACTATCAACAGCCTGCACTGGGATGTTCAGGTTTCGAAGCCGTCTCGGTACCCTTGACATAAAATATTTTCCACAAGAATGATAAAATCATATGTTAATCAACAAGCTAATGACAGGTAATGTGTCCCTAGAAATGCATGTCAAGGTCACACATTGCACTACATCATCACATAAACAACTCAGATTTTGGCATTCGTAGAACAAGTAGAACATATGATTTTTGTCCTCCCAAAGTTTCCAATCAGAATGGCATGAATCCTGGTACTGCTGTGCTTCCATGCAGAAAAAATTCTAAAACACTAGAAACTCCACATATGTGTATTGTCATTGCTAATTAGGTTTTGTTGTTGCGGACTGCATCTCCTAATTTGTTGATTTTTGTTTTAATTCTACCAGAATTAGCAGTTCACTGTTCACTTTACTTTGGTACATGAATATTAGCTATAGCCTCATTTCTGCTGCAGGTAAGTGTTGAAAATACAAGAGGTACGCGTACTCATTACTATTAATTTTTTTCTAGACTTTGCACACTATATTAGGATGAGAAGTAAGATAAGCTTGCTACTGCTGGAGGTGGAGGAGCTGTTGCAGGAGTTTTGCTTGGTTTGGAGCGAGTCAAGATAGCAAGTGAAATGAAGAAGCCATGTTGTGAGCATTGATCCGAAATGGCAGCGGTGCATAAAAACTTGAGAACTTGACTGACAATAAACGACCAATGGAAAACTACAGACACCACAATTTCATGCACTGGTAGTGCGTTTCTACGTCCAAATACTTAAGTGAAGTTCTATTTGTTACTGGATTCACTTAAGTTCTTAACAGCCCAAAGGAGGACACTGGAAATTCCTAGAGTCAGAGCAAAGCTACTGAAGCACATTGCAGTTTAGATCTTCAATGCCATCCGTGTGGAGACTGACGGTATTAACTCAAGTTCTTAACAACCGAAAAGAAGGACAATGGAAATTCTTGGAGTCAGAGCAAAGCTACTGAAGCACATTGCAGTTTAGGTATTCAATGCCATGGGTGTGGAGACTGATGGCAAACTGACTTGGAGAACTATTGTGATCTGTACTTTTGGCTTGTTTCCTGTTATTTCTTTTGCAAGGCTGATTGTGATCTGTATTAAGTGATTTTCGGACACCTGTAGGGAGGTGACTAGGTGCTGTGTTTGGTCAATAATGAACATGAAATCTTTAGATGGCTTGGGTTATTTAGTACTACACTGGCAGGTGTCATTTTCATCACAAAGAATGTCTTGGGACATCAAATAACTTAAGAGCACTAGCACTTTGTTACAGCATTTTGAAAGTCCACAAAATGTTTTGTAAATAGTCTACAAAATATAGTTTAGCCAGTACAAAACACTATTTGAATGTTCAAGCCGAGTAACTACAGATTGTTTTCATAAATTTACAGCTTACACCTCTATCATAAGCCCACCGAGGAAGCAGTATCATGTAGCTTACTTTGAAAAGGAATCACTGAGTCATGTATATTCTCAAATGGAAAGATTATCGGACCAAATGGATCAAACTTGTGGAGATGATTTCTGATTCATCAACGGTTAACCATATGGATCGACCTGATGAAAATTACTTCTAATCACAATTTTGAATTTGTCTGAGCAATAAGCATGTGAACTATAGACCATTCCGAATAAAGCAATGTAATTCATTTTCAATTAAATTAAACATCGGTCCAGTTGTTGTAAATTCAAAATTCTTATGTAAAGGATTATCTCCAGATGTAACCCCTTTCTGGACGATGGATTTTAATACATGTCTTTTCTTGACTGTCGGTAATGAAAATTCATGGTAAAAGCTTGCTGTTATGTCTGTGAGTGTAACATACACCACTTGTACTACTTTCAGTTTTACTACATATAATTTTATTAGACCAAACAATTGATGACATATTTTACCATGTCGGGATTGATTTCGAGGCAAGCAAACAATTCACCAAACACTTACAGTGCATTGCGACTACCAGCGGGAAGTAAGGAGACGGAGGTGAAAGTATTGAACTTAGGAAAGAGAACCAATAGGAATATAGGCTTGAGATGCATTAATTAAGGAGGCCACTTTGAATGATTTAATGGTAAAAACCATATAGGATATGGGATTCAAGGGATTACCTGCTGACGTGCCGATGGCTGACGATGCTGGATGGAGGCAAGATGCGGGGAGGTGTAGCGACGGAACGCGCCGCGGAGCTTCGGGTGAAGGATGTAATTGTCCTGGATACGTCTTGGTGATGGTGATAACGACGTGGGGAGGAGCACGTTGTCGTTGGCGACGGTGAGGTGTGAGGACGATGGACGCCGACGGGGCTCCAACTATTGAGATTGCCGATGGAGGAGAACAGAAGTCAGCGGTCGGCGGAGCTAGCGGCGGAGGGCACCGCTTCTAGCTGAGGCAGCCACCGCGCGGGGTGCGTGAATGGGTGGCGTGCGGTGGGCGATGCCCCCGTAGATTGGAATCAAGAGGTTGGAGAAACGGGAAGGTGGGGAGGTGGGGGATGGCGGCGTGGGCAAATTATCCGGGCATATATTGGAGCGCAAAAAAAATCTGACGCGGGAAGTATTAGGCCGTAAAGAAAATAATTTGGAGCGCCAAATATGTTAAGAGAAAATTGTGTAGGAATGCCAAATTTGATTAACAAAAATAATTCCGAAGCCCAAATTAACCATATATGAATAAATAGTATTTTAAAGGTTTTGTTTTACCGGATCAATCTGTATTCATTTTCTTTTTTAAAAGGGATCAAACTTTATTCAATAATACACATATTCAATGTGATATCCACATATTTCTATTTTAATAAAAAAGTATAAAGTTGATGCAGTGGTAGATCAAGGGGTGGAGTCATTGTTTCAAACAGTAAGAGCATCGCTAACAGACCCCGTATGATGCCGACCCGCATAACACGTTTACAGTTCGAGGAGATCTGTTTTGCGGGGCGAAATCGTGCGCCGCAGAATAGACCCTATATATGAAACTGTATAATTTAAATAAAAAACTTTCACGGAAAAATTGCAACCACACTGATCATTCATAGTTAATCACAACATACTACATATATACTACATTCTACCACTAGGAGGGGGGATCTGCGAGCTCGCGGCGGCTACCAAAATGGACGAGCTCACGGCGGCGGCGCCGACGCGGTGGAGGAGCACAGTCGTCGAACAGTCTTCCTCGTCGGAGTTGACAAGGTCGATGTACATATTATGCTGCTCCTCGCGGACGCGCCGCCACTCATCGTCCTTGTCCTTCACGGCGAGGTTGGCCGCGACCGCCTGCTTGAAAAGGAGCTCTTGGATCTCCTCGTCGTGGTGGCGGCGCTCCTCCTCCTCTTTGCAAGCTCCGTGCGATAATCGCAGCCGCGACCGCCTCGACATCGTCGCTGACGTAATCTTCGGGACCGATGACACCTCGGTGCGGGATCTCCTCCGGTTCCCGCTTGACGGCGACAAGCTCACCCTCCTCCGGCTCCCTCTTCACGGGGAGAAGTACCGCGCCGGAAGCCACCCCCCCCCCCCCCCGCGCTGGAGGTGAGCCACGCGGCGGAGGAAGAGCCCGCGACCAGGAAGAGCCCGCGGTCGAGGAGGGCGTCCTCCCGTGTCGGCGGTCGTACTCCTCCGTCTCGCGATGGAGGAGCCTTGCCAGCGCCTGGAGGCCTTGGTTGGTCCACTTCCTGGTCGTGTGCTTCCTCGAGCCGTCCGCGCGGACACACCACTCGCACTCGGGGTCGTCGCCCCCGCCGAAGCTGCGGCCGATTCTCCACATACCTCCCCACATGGTGGCTGGAGGCAAAACTGGGCTCACCGGCGGTGAGAAAATGTGATGGAGGGATTGGGGAATAGCGGGGAAACGCGGTAGTGGGTGGCGGCGAGGGGATAGGGTTTCGACCCGTATTTGTCCCGCAAACCCGTAGTTATAAGGCTTCAGGGGTAAGGTTTACGGGTCGGACGAGTATACATGCTCTGTTCTGGACAGAAAATTGGGCCGAGCCCATATACTCACCGGAATTATGCGGGTTCACGCGTTATACGAGGGGAAATCCTATACGCCGCTTACTGCATCAAACCGTCGACACTTCGCAGAGGGAGGTGCGAGCGAGCGATCGACCGGGCCGGCCCATTTATAGCGCGGAGCAGGTTTTTCCTGGTTTTAGGAACCTTCTAGCAGGTTCCCTGAACCGGTTTTCTGGTTTCTTTTTTCTTTTTTTTCTTTTTTCTAATTATTTTTCTTCTTTCTTTTTTCTTTTCTTTCACTTTTCCGTTTCTTCTTTTCCTTTTCCATTTCCTTTTTATATTTCAAATTTTTAGTTTCCTTTTTAGTGTTCATGTTTCAAAAATTGTTTGGAAACCTAAAAAACCTTTGTGCTTTTAAAAAAGTTCAACTTTTAGAAAATGTTCGTGTTTTAGAAAAATTGTTCATATTAAAAAATGTTCGCGAATTTCACAAAATGTTTCCTTTTTCAAAAATTGTTCAGAATATTTTTGTTCAATTTTCGAAATTTTAGCTAATAACTAGGATTTCAAAAAATGTTCCTGTTTTCAAAAGTTGCGTACAAATTTCAGAAAATGTTCTCTTTTTCTAATTTTTGTTCACGTATTAAAAAATTGTTCGCATTTCTAATTTGTTTGGGATTTTCAAAATTGTCCTCCATTTCGAAATTTGTTCAAAATATTCAAAATATGTTCATGATTTTAGAAATTGTTCCCACTTTGAAATTTTGTTCAAATTTTTTGACAAATGCAAACAATTTTTGAAAAATATATGCGCCATTTTGAAAAATGTTCGTGGTTTTCTCTGAATTTGGATTACAAAAATTGTTTACATTTTTTTCAGAAACAATACTTGGAATATCAAAAAAAATGCAGCATTTCAAATCGGTCGAAAATTTCAAGAAATGTTTCTAAATTGTTTTTTCCAAAATCAGAACCCTGCTGTCTGTTCTTATAGAGTTTAGCGCCTTGATTCCCAGAAGTAGTTGTGTGGTGGAGTGGCAAGCTGGTTGCGATCAGTACTCTGTTGTGATTTAGATCGTTGGATCGAAACCTAGTGCCTTCTTGTTTTTCCGGGGTTTTTTTAGGTCGCGCGCGATGCAGAAAACAGAAACGGATTTCGCGTCCATGAGCCGGCCCAGTCGTGCTATGGGCGACTGCTCTTTTTAGGGAGCTGCGTATCTCCAGGGTGATTTTTTTTGTTTAACATAGTAGGAGAATATCACAGAGGTAATATAATATGGAGTACATTACATAGGAGAATGTTACACACCGGATAGTTAAGGTTACAATAAAATAAAGAAGTATGATTATTCAAAGTTTAGTACAACTATTTTTAATAGCTAGTATCCAAATTTATAAATATATTATTCAAACTTTGCTTCAGTCTAAGATAAGAATAGAACTGCACACTAAAACGTCTCACAATTCGTCTCTAAGTTAATTGATTTTTTTTAACAGTCTAACTATAAAGAAAATTCTGTGGCGCTTTATTAACGTCTTAAGAAGCGTCTTTAGGTCGCCGGTGTTCATGTGCGTAGAGACGAATAAAATAGCGTCCTAGAAAAAGCGACCATACATGGTGTTTTTGTTGTAGTGCCTTTATCAAGCAGATCCCTCTCAGACTTGGCCCACTTAGGCCGGGCTTTGAGGTAGCCACCTGACCCCGTGCGATGGTGAAGCTTCTTCTTCGCAGCATTCATCTTGTTTATCGCTGACATCTTCTTACTCTTTTCCGATGTCTTGTGGGCCACAAATGCGGGCCAGTGATCTCTGATCTTCTCATACCGGCCGATGAATTCAGGTGTCTCTTCTTTGTCGACAAACGTTTTCAGCTCATTCTTCCACCTCCTGAATAGGTCTGCCATCTTCTTAAGAGCATGAGACTTGATTAATTGCTCTTTAACTGGCTTCTCCGGATCCTCCTCTGGCGGTAGGGTGAAATTTGCCTTCAGCTCAGTCCAAAGATCATCTTTCTGCATATCATTGACATAAGACACCTAGGGTCTTCCTTCTTAGGCTTATACCATTGGTGGATGCTGATTGGGATCTTGTCCCTAACTAGAACCCCGCACTGAGCAGCAAATGCATCCTTTGTCCGGATGGGTTCAATCGGTTGGCCGTCGCGCGCGATTGCTGTGATCTCAAACCTTTCATCCGAGCGCAACTTTCTCTTCGGGCCTCGTCTCTTTACCGCAGTTGTGCTCGATCCGGAGGGCTAGAAAAAACAAGAAAGACGAGTGTTAATTAATATGTGTACATACCAAAACAATGAATGCATCAATTAGCTAGTCAGCACAGGCTTAACTATTATATTTACCTGGCCGGACTCTGTTCGGTCACCGGAGCCGTCACCACGGGCTCCTTCTTGCACCAGCATTGGGTCACCGGAGCCATCATAATCATGTCTTTCCTCCTCCACTCTTCGATCACCGCAGCCTGCTTCTTCACCCTGTTCTTCCAGACCATCATTGTCGTTAAGATACGACAAGATATCACCTCCGGCTAAGATTATGTCCCCCAACACCTCTTCTGCTTGCTCATCTCGTCCGTGCTCCATTGTTTCTGCAAATATTACAACATGGCAATTATTACACAAACATGACAGCAGGTGGATATATTAGTGCAAACGTAGACCTAGCTTATTCCGGGTTTGGGGTGGCCTAGGCAACGCTTCAAGGGTAGGGGCGCGGCGGGAGGGGGTAGGAGACCGACATCGTTTTTTTCTAGGGTTTGCGTGTCCTCGAGAGTTTTGGTCGAGCGAGAGGGCCGGGGGGTGCTCCCGTGGTATAAGTTATCACGGTCGAGAGGGGGTATACATATCGACCGTCCATCATGTCGAAGTTATCTGGGAGGGAGTTATATATATCGACAACGACGACATACATACACGGGAAAATAATGTTATCGGGGAGGGGGTATATATCGACCCCCCCCACGTGTTGAAGTTATCGGGAGGGGGTTTTATATCGACAACGACTACATACATACACGGGAAAATAATGTTATCGAGGAGGGGGTATATCGACCCCCCCTCGTGTTGAAGTTATCGGGAGGGGGTAATATCGACAACGACAACATACATACACGGGAAAATAATGTTATCGGGGAGGGGGTATATCGACCCCCCCCCACGTGTTGAAGTTATCAGGAGGGGGTTATATCGACAACGACGACATATATACACGGGAAAATAATGTTATCGGGGAGGGGGTATTTCGACCCCCCTCGTGTTGAAGTTATCCCCCCTCGTGTTGAAGTTATCGGGAGGGGTATATATCGACGACGACAGACCCGATAAAACATAAGAAAACGAAGAAGAAATAAAAAGAGGAGAGAAGAAGAAAGGAATAGAGGAGAGGATTGAAGAAAAAAAAGAAGAAAAAAAAGAGGAGAAGAAGAAAGGAATAGAGGAGAAGAAGAAAAAATAGAATATTTTCTATTTTTTCTTCTTCTCCTCTATTCCTTTCTTCTTCTCCTCTTCTTTTTCTTCTTTTTTCCTCTTCTTATTTATATCTCCTCTTCTTCCTCTCCTCTTCTTCTTTCTTTCCTCTTCTTATTTTCTTCTTTCCTATCCTTCTTTTTCTTCTTCTTCCCTTCCTAGCTAGATATATAAATCTTTTCTAAAATTGTAACTTTTGCATATATAAAACTTTTCCATGTGGATCATCATTTCTCATATATATCGAATATATATCCATTGTCATATATAAAAACTTTCTATATATAAACAAAAAACTTTCTATGAACAAAAAAACATTTTTGACATATATATTCATACATTTTGAACATCTACATACATACAATTTTTTTTGTTCACATATACATTATAGCCACATACACATATACATCACATATGAACAAAAAAATTAAACTAATAAAAATAAAAAAATAGAGCCGGGGCGGCGACTCTCACAGCGGGGGCGGCTAGGACGATGGCGACGGCGGGGGCAGGGGCGGCGAGGGCGCCGGCGCACGGGGCCGGGACGGGGTGGGGGCGGCGAGGGCGCTAGCGAGCACGCGCGGGCCGGGCAGGGGGGCTCGGGGCGCCGAGGCGGCGCGCGCGAGCAAGGGAGCACGAGGCGGGGCGGCGCGTGGGGGCAGGGCGACGGCGACTAGCACCGGGCGGCGACCCGTCGAGGCAAGGGCGCGGGGCGACGGCGATGAGGAGCGGGCGGCGACGGCGAGCACGGGCAGCCTGGCGGTGTCGGGGGCAACTGGCGAGGTATGTCGAAAATTTCCTAAGTGTGGACTTATATAGCAAATCCTTTAGTCCCGGTTCGTGGCACCAACCAGGACTAAAGGTGGGCATTAGTCCCGGTTGGTGCCACCAACCGGGACCAAAGGCCTCTTTTCAGCAGCCCAAAGGGCGGGAAGCGGCGGCCTTTGGTCCCGGTTGGTGGCACCAACCGGGACTAAAGGGGGGGGCATTGGTCCCGGTTGGTGCCACCAACCGGGACCAAAGGCCTCTTGCTGCCCGCGTCGCAGCCAAAAGTTTAGTCCCACCTCGCTAGTTGAGAGGGGCTCGGAGTGGTTTATAAGCCGCGCTGCAGCTGCCCTCTCGAGCTCCTCTCAAATGCAGGCTTACGGGCCTAATCTCACACTATGCTGTCTGTTGGCCTATTGGGCCTTCTGCGGGCCTGAATCCTGGCCCAGGTTGGGTTTCTAGTCGCATTCAGGCCGTGGTGGCCCAATAGGTGGCAGTTTTTTAAATTTTTTGCATTATTTATTTTCTTTTGTTTGTTGCTTTATTTTTTAATTCTTTTTGCTTTTAGGTCAGCAAAATTATAAACTGTCTGTTAGTGCCATTAGTTTTAGAAAACATATAAACTTTCTATTAGTGCCATTAGTTCTTTATGAAAATTCTTTTTGCTGTATTTAGTTTTTTTATTTTCTTTTTTGCTATATTTATTTTGTTTTATTTCTACTTACAACAAAAAACTTATTTATTTTATTTTATTTTGTTTCTAATTACTTATTTATTTTACTTTATGATAATTCTTTCTGCTATTAAAGTTTCTATCAAAAAAAGTTCTTTATGAAAATTCTTTTTGCTTTTAATGATTAAAAATAAAAAAGAGGCGCAATGCGCGTTGATTTGCTTCAAGCCTTTCGGAATAGTGTAGACTGCACTGCACATAGCTCGATGCAGTCTACCTTATTCCTCAAGGCTTGAAGCTAAGCAACGTGAGCATTGCGCCTCTTCTTCATCGTCTCTACACTCAGGGCTTATAAACCGCTCCTAGTGCCTCTCAGCTAGCGAGGTGGGACTAAAAAACTGCTTAGCTAGTAAGAAACTCTAGTACCGGTTCGTGCCAAGAACAGGTACTAAAGGTGCTCGTGGGGCCACAGCCTCATTAGTACCGGTTCGTGGCACCAACAGGGACCAAAGGGTGGAATTGGTCCCGGTTCGTGCCACCAACCGGGACCAATGGCCTTGCACAGCGGCGTGGTGGTGAGTTTAGTCCCACCTCGCTAGCTAAGAGAGAGCCGCACCTGTTTATAAGGTGCGGTGCGCCTGAGCTGTCGAGCTCCTCTCTAAAGCAGGCTTACGGGCCTAACCTCTCTGCACTCAGGGCTTATAAAGCATTTCAAATGAACTCTGAAAAGGTTGAAAGTTGGCATGGTATCATCATTTCATCCACATAGCATGTGCAAGAAAGTTGAGAGGGTTACGGCAAAAACTAGATGCACTTCTTGTACAAAACGGACAATGGTATCATACTCGTCTATTACAAAGTTGGCATGCTATCATCATAATAGTTGCGGGAGAAAGTCTTCACTTTTTCTTCGCTTGTGTCATTTGCTTATTGCGCCGTAACCATGGATAATCTTCATCATTTATCAGGATGCTTGGGTCAGCCTTGACTTTGAAGGGAGGAATTTCATGAAACTTTTCATAATCTTCAGACATATCTGTGTTGCCCTCCACTCCCACAATGTCCCTTTTTCCTAAAAGAACTATGTGCCGCTTTGGCTCATCATATGATGTATTCGCTTCCTTATCTTTTCTTTTCATCGGTCTGGTAGACATGTCCTTCACATAGATAACCTGTGCCACATCATTGGCTAGGACGAACGGTTCGTCAGTGTACGCAAGATTGTTCAGATCCACTGTTGTCATTCCGTACTGTGGGTCTACCTGTACCCCGCCTCCTGACAGATTGACCCATTTGCACTTAAACAAAGGGACCTTAAAATCATGTCCGTAGTCAAGTTCCCATATGTCCATTATGTAACCATAATATGTGTCCTTTCCCCTCTCGGTTGCTGCATCAAAGCGGACACCGCTGTTTTGGTTGGTGCTCTTTTGATCTTGGGCGATCGTGTAAAATGTATTCCCATTTATCCCGTATCCTTTGTAAGTCAATATAGTCGAAGATGGTCCCCTGGACAACGAGTACAACTCATCACAAACAGTGGTGTCACCTCTGAGACGTGTTTCCAACCAACTGCTGAAAGTCCTGATGTGTTCACATGTAATCCAGTCGTCACACTGCTCCGGGTGTTTGGAGCGCAGACTGTTCTTGTGTTCATCGACATACGGGGTCACCAAGGTAGAGTTCTGTAGAACTATGTAGTGTGCTTCAGACCAAGAATATCCGTCCCTGCATATTATTGAGTTCCCCCCTCCAAGCGTGCCTTTTCCAGTCAGTCTCCCCTCATACCGCGATTTAGGGAGACCTATCTTCTCAAGGCCAGGAATGAAGTCAACACAAAACCCAATGACATCCTCTGTTTGATGGCCCATGGAGATGCTTCCTTCTGGCCTAGCGCGGTTATGGACATATTTCTTTAGGACTCCCATGAACCTCTCAAAGGGGAACATATTGTGTAGAAATACGGGCCCCAGAATGACAATCTCGTCGACTAGATGAACTAGGACGTGCGTCATGATATTGAAGAAGGATGGTGGGAACACCAGCTCGAAACTGACAAGACATTGCGCCACATCACTCCTTAGCCTTGGTATGATTTCTGGATCGATCACCTTCTGAGAGATTGCATTGAGGAATGCACATAGCTTCACAATGGCTAATCGGACGTTTTTCGGTAGAAGCCCCCTCAATGCAACCGGAAGCAGTTGCGTCATAATCACGTGGCAGTCATGAGACTTTAGGTTCTGGAACTTTTTCTCTGGCATATTTATTATTCCCTTTATATTCGACGAGAAGCCAGTCGGGACCTTCATACTGAGCAGACATTCAAAGAAGATTTCTTTCTCTTCTTTCGTAAGAGCGTAGCTGGCAGGACCTTCATACTGCTTCGGAGGCATGCCGTCTTTTTCGTGCAAACGTTGCAGGTCCTCCCATGCCTCAGGTGTATCTTTTGGCTTCCCATACACGCCCAAGAAGCCTAGCAGGTTCACGCAAAGGTTCTTCGTCACGTGCATCACGTCGATTGAAGAGCGGACCTCCAGCTCTTTCCAGTAGGGTAGGTCCCAAAATATAGATTTCTTCTTCCACATGGGTGCGTATCCCTCAACGTCATTCGGAACAGCTAGTCCGCCGGGACCCTTTCCAAAGATTACGTGTAAATCATTGACCATAGCAAGTACGTGATCACCGGTACGCATGGCGGGCTTCTTCCGGTGATCTGCCTCGCCTTTGAAATGCTTGCCTTTCTTCCGACATTGATGGTTGGTCGGAAGAAATCGACGATGGCCCAGGTACACATTCTTCCTACTTTTGTCCAGGTATATACTTTCAGTGTCATCTAAACAGTGCGTGCATGCGTGGTATCCCTTGTTTGTCTGTCCTGAAAGGTTACTGAGAGCGGGCCAATCGTTGATGGTTACAAACAGCAACGCGTGCAGGTTAAGTTCCTCCTGTTTGTGCTCATCCCACGTACGTACACCGTTTCCAGTCCACAGCTGTAAAAGTTCTTCAACTAATGGCCTTAGGTACACATCAATGTCGTTCCCGGGTTGCTTAGGGCCTTGGATGAGAACTGGCATCATAATGAACTTCCGCTTCATGCCCATCCAAGGAGGAAGGTTCTACATACATAGAGTCACGGGCCAGGTGCTGTGATTGCTGCTCTGCTCCCCGAAAGGATTAATGCCATCCGCGCTGAAACCAAACCATACGTTCCTTGGGTCAGCTGCAAACTCAGCCCAGTACTTTCTCTCGATTTTTCTCCACTATGACCCGTCAGCGGGTGCTCTCAACTTCCCGTCTTTCTTACGGTCCTCACTGTGCCATCGCATCAACTTGGCATGCTCTTCGTTTCTGAACAGACGTTTCAACCGTGGTATTATAGGAGCATACCACATCACCTTCGCAGGAACCCTCTTCCTGGGGGGCTCGCCGTCAACATCACCAGTGTCATCTCGTCCGATCTTATACCGCAATGCACCGCATACCGGGCATGCGTTCAGATCCTTGTACGCACGGCGGTAGAGGATGCAGTCATTAGGGCATGCATGTATCTTCTGCACCTCCAATCCTAGAGGGCATACGACCTTATTTGCTGCGTATGTACTGTTGGGCAATTCGTTATCCTTTGGAAGCTTCTTCTTCAATATTTTCAATAGCTTCTCAAATCCTTTGTCAGGCACAGCATTCTCTGCCTCCCACTGCAGCAATTCCAGTACGGTACCGAGCTTTGTGTTGCCATCTTCGCAATTGGGGTACAACCCTTTTTTGTGATCCTCTAACATGTGATCGAACTTCCGCTTCTCCTTTTGACTTTCGCATTGCGTCCTTGCATCGACAATGACCCGGCGGAGATCATCATCATCGGGCACTGGTTCCTCTTCATCTTCAGCAGCTTCCCCCCTTGCAGCATCATTGGGCACATCGTCTGGTTCCTCTTGATCTTCAGCAGCTTCCCCCGTTGCAGCATCACCATATTCAGGGGGCACATAGTTGTCATCGTCCTCTTCTTCTTCGCCATCTTCCATCATAACCCCCATTCCCCCGTGCCTCGTCCAAACATTATAGTGTGGCATGAAACCCTTGTAAAGCAGGTGGGCATGAAGGATTTTCCGGTCAGAGTAAGACTTCGTATTCCCACATGTAGGGCATGGACAACACATAAAACCATTCTGCTTGTTTGCCTCAGCCACTTCGAGAAAATCATGCACGCCCTTAATGTACTCGGAGGTGTGTCTGTCACCGTACATCCATTGCCGGTTCATCTGCGTGCATTATATATAATTAAGTGTGTCAAAAACCATTACAGAACATCATGAATAGATAATTAAGTGACCAAATTAATAGAAGTTCATCATCACATTAGAACCAAAGTACATACATAGTTCTCATCTAACAACATATATATAGCTCTCCAGAGCATCTAATTAATTAAACCATACATTGAAACTATGTAAAACATTTCAATGCGAAAACAAATGCGATCATAATCGCAACCAAGGTAACAATTGATCCAACGGCATAATGATACCAAGCCTCGGTATGAATGGCATATTTTCTAATCTTTCTAATCTTCAAGCGCATTGCATCCATCTTGATCTTGTGATCATCGACGACATCCGCAATATGCAACTCCAATATCATCTTCTCCTCCTCAATTTTTTTATTTTTTCCTTCAAGTAATTGTTTTCTTCTTCAACTAAATTTAACCTCTCGACAATAGGGTCGGTTAGAATTTCCGGTTCAACCACCTCCTAGATAAATAAAATCTATGTCACGCTGGTCGGTATATTTGTCAAAAACAATAAATGAATCAAATAGTTATAAAAAGATAATATATACCACATCCGAATCATAGACAGGATGAGGGCCGACGGGGGCGGATACCAAAACCATCGCACTATGTAATAAGAAGGAATAAAATAGTAAGAAAATTAGACAAGTATCTATCTAAAGTAAGAATTTTTTTCTTTCAAAAAGAAGATAAGAACAAGAGGCTCACCACGGTGTTCTCGGCGCCGAGATCGGCGCGGGCGGTCGACGGCGGTGAAGACGGGAATGGGACGTGACGGGCCGCTAAACCTAGACAAATCTCGAGGAAAATGGAGCTCGGAGGTCGAGTTTCAAGAGGAGAAAGATTAACTAGTGTGGCTCGGGCATTTCATCGAACACCTCATGTGCATAGGAGGTGAGCTAGAGCACCACAAAGCCCTCCCCTCGCCGGCCAGAGAAAAACAGAGCACTGTGGAGTGCTCTGCCGTGGCGATGGGGTATATATAGGCACCTCATTGGTCCCGGTTCGTGGCATGAACCGGTACTAAATCCGGGCCTTCTGGCCCGGTTCATGCCAAGAACCGGGACAAATGGTTGTGGGCCAGGAGTGAGGACCATTAGTCCCGGTTCGTGGCTCGAACCGGGACAAATGGTTCCATACGAACCGGGACCAATGCCCACGAGGCCCCGGCCGCCCCCCTGGGCTCACGAACCGGGACGAATGCCCCCATGGGTCCCGGTTCGTGACTGAACCGGGGCTAATGTGAAAACTGCCCTGTGACCTTTGCCCCGTTTTCTACTAGTGCATACTCGACACGCCTCATAGCCTTGATCAAATGCATATCACAAAAATTATCCTTGAGAGTTTGCTTGGAACATTGATGAACATGCCGGAGAGGACCAAGGATGGGCCGAAGGCAAGAAAAGACTTGGAATTTTTGAATATCAGGAAAGATCTCCAAATGCCCGGTAAAAGGTCGTCAGAGGAGACCGAGACGGAGATGGAGACGGAAGATAGGGGCAAAAAGGTAAACAAGAAGGAAGAACAATATTGCCCCCCCTCTTCCTTCACCTTAGATCCGAAGGAGGTCGATCAATTGTTCAAGTGCCTTGCCGGTATCAAAGTTAGTTCCGGATACTGTGGGAAGATAAGCAGATATCTAGACACTAAGAAAAAAAGGTTCAATGGGATGAAGTCTCACGACTGTCATGTGATGATGACGCAGTTACTCCCGGTTGCACTTAGTGGGATTATGGACACACATGTGCCTGAGACGCTTACTGACCTATGCCACTTTTTTGATGCTATCTCTCGAAAGTCGATCAGTGTGAAGCAACTCCATAGGCTACAGGAAGAGATCATTGTCATACTTAATGAGCTAGAGATGTACTTCCCGCCCGCGTTCTTTCATGTCATGGTGCATCTATGTCTCCACATTGTGGACGACATCATCGACCTAGGGCCGACATTCCTTCACAGCATGATGCCGTTCGAGAGGATGAATGGCGTCATCAAAGTACTCATTCATAACATGCCTCATCGAGATGGAAGCATAGCCCAGGGATATCTGACCAAAGAGTGCATCTCTTTCTGTCAGAGTTATCTAGTAGGCACCGGAGACCCTGTTGTTGGTTTGCCCATCAACAAGCACTGTGGAAGGCTTGAAGGCGAACGTCACACCAACGGTCACAGGGATGTAAATGTGTTACGCTCGGGCCGAAAAAACGACCTTGACAGGGAAAACTTAGTAGTGCTACAACACCTAGATGTGCTAGAAGATTTCGTGACACTGCACAAAGAGACCTTCGCAAAGAACTACCATGACCGTGGGTGCACAGGACGGACGCTGAAGTTATTAGAGAGCACAACTCCACTTTCTTGCGTTGGTTCAAAGAGCGAGTTCTGGCTAATCCCCCGGAAGAGGGTTGTCCGAACGGAACGCTCATATACGCCTTAGCACATGGCCCCTCGACCAACCTCGTGACTTAGACAGCATACGATATCAACGGATACACGTTCTACACGCAGGAGAAAGATATAAACAGTGATGACCAAAACTCAGGGGTGACGATGGAAGTCATGACCGGGAATGTAATTGAAAGATATTACGGAAGGGTCGAAGAGATATGGGATCTTAACTACTCTGGATTGCATAGCGCGACGATGTTCCACGTCAAATGGGCTAAGAATGTATATAGAGAAAACCGACATTTCACTACCATGTGTATACCCAACTCCGATAGCAGTACCGTCAACGCCATCGCCAAAAATGAGCCATGGGACCCTTCAAAAAAAAAAGAGCCATGGGTACACGCTAAACACATGACACAATGTTTCTTGATAACTGATCCGATCAATCCCAGCCATGTTGTCGTGAGGAGAAGCAAAAGGAGCATCGCCTGAATGGATGGAGTCGTCAACGAGGAAGACTACCACCAGTACGGTGATCCGATGAGGGAAGATGATGCTGATGACGATGAAACATACGTCAAAATAAGAATGAAGACTACATTACCTACGAAAGATCATAATCCCTGGAGAAGGAAAAGTCATGACCATGGGCTCAATTATTCGACAACGAACAAAAGAGGGAAGAAGATCAGTCTAAAGCGTCGTCGTCGCCCTAGCTGACAAACTAATCCACAAATTTTGTGTGTGTCTATTTTGTATACCGGCGTTAGCGGTCAAATCATGTAATATATATTATACTAATTATTATCCGGAGGGTAACAGTGGTATTGCTCCAATGACAGACCAAATTAAAGGATGGAAAGTGCAAAAGAAAGATAAGAAAAAGAAAAGTGTAAACGAAAGAAAAAGAAAAAGAAAAAGAAAAATAAATAGAAATAGAAATAGAAAGGAAGTTTTGCAAAATGAAATGAAAGAAAAAGAAAAAAGAACTAATAAGTTGGGGAAAATGAAATGAAAGAAAAATAAAAAGAAAAACGAAGGAAGTTTGTGGAATATGAAAAAGAAAAAGTAAAAGTAAAAGAAAAAGAATAATAAAAATAAAAAGAGAAATATAAATAAAATAAAAAGGAAGAAAGTTTGTGGAATATGAGAAAGAAAAAGAAAAAGAAAAAGAAAAAGGAAAGAAGTTTGTGGAATATGAAAAATAAAAAGAAAAAAAGAAGAAAAAAATTAGCAGTAGCGCGTTTTGGCTTGGGCAGCGCTATAGCTAAGGAAAAGAAAAAGAAAAAGAAAAATAAAAAATAAAAAAAGTTAGCAGTAGCGCTTTTCAGCTAGGGCAGCGCTATAGCTAACTTAGCTATAGCGTGTTTTGCCAACACGCGCTATAGCTAAGTTGCCTACAGGACCGTCCGCTAGGTCCTATCTCTTTCCTCTCTCTCACTATCTCGCTCGATCCCCTTTCTCTGAGCTCGCCACCGTCGACACCCGCACCCGCCCACGCCGCCGACGCCCGCACCCGCCCATGCCACCGACGCCCGCACCCGCCCACGCCGCCGACGCCAGCACCCGCCCACGCCGCCGCCGACGCCCGCGCCTGCCCACGCCGCCGTCGACGCGCGCCTCACCCGACCTCGACGCCGGCCACTGGCCACCCCGACGCTCCCTCCCCTCGTGCTGCCCCCTGCCCTAGGTGCACCCCTGGCCCGGCCCCTCCCACCGTGTCGCCCCTGCTCTCTCTCTCTCTGACCAAATTTGGTCTCTCTGCAGATCGACGAGGAGGAGAAGGACCCCGAACCCTCTACCCCGGCGACCCAGACCCTGGTCCCAATCCTGGCCGAGGTGTGCCACCCCCTCTTCCCTCCCTTTTCATATGCTTGTTTTGTTCAAATGCTTGCTGTCCAAATGTTGAAATGCATGTTAGAATGCTGTTAAAATGCATGTTGTTAGATTGGTAAAATGTCTGTTGTTAGAGTGTTCAAATGTGTGTTGTTAGAGTGTTCATTTGCTGTTAAAATGCCTATTGTTAGAGTGTTCAAATGCTTGATGTTCAAATGCATGTTGTTCAAATGCTTGCTGTTAAAATGCCTATTGTTAGAATGCTATTAATATGCTTGTTTTGGATTTTCTTTCTAGAGTAAATGAAAATGAGTGTTTATCTTGTGAATGCTTGACGCACAGGTAGATCACCGACGTGCCGCTCGACGATGCCGCTCGAAGATCATTGACACCACACCCTCATCCTCGACAGGCAGATAGTGAACATCCCAAAACCCACACCATATAGAGCTCTGTCCATGCAGATGCTAGAGGAGAGTACATGTGCATGTGGTTGTTGTGCTGCTATAGTTAGCATCCTATATTATTGTGCTATTGTAGTTCTACCGGACTTTGGTTGTTGATTCATTTCCCGATTCTGAGTGACCTATGTTTTGCCGAAAATGTTGATTCATTTCCATTCCGGCAAATTTCAGGCACTCTATATGTGCACTTTCTAGCAAAGGTCATGCCGAAATTTTCCGTGAAGTTTGTCATGACTTGTGCTAGAAAGTTGGACATATCGAGTGCCCGAGATTTGTTGTGACGGGAATGAAACGAAATTTCCGGCAAAACAAAGGTCACTTTTTTCATTATTCACTTTATTATATAAAGCTCGATAATTAAACAACTATGACATTGAACCCTAGGAAACATGACCGACACTGATGAGGCCGGAGGTTCTCAGTCCCAATTAGGACGAGCACACGCCTACCTCGACTTTCTGGCGGATCAGGAGTGACAGCAAACTGGGTGTCATGACCTCCTTGTTTTGACGGATGATGACGGTGGTGGCGCTGGCGCCGACACTGTTGCCACCAATGACACCGGCATCGACACTGGCGCTGATGATGTTCCTAACTACAGCACGGAAGGTGGGACCTCCCAAGCCAGCGAGGGAATGAAGGAAAAGAGGACACGATGCCCAAATGAGCTCGGCACCGGAAGACTGGTGGTCACGGCGGTGCACCCTAGCGAGTTCGAGCCAATAGAGTCGCGGGAAGTGGCAGCGTGTTACGGCAACCAACTAGCATGCATCCTACGGGATACAGCTAACATCAACACCACGAAAATACGGAAGAATGAAAATTTGAAGAAACTGCTCCTACCTAGGTTGCACGCAAGATTCCTGTTCCCCGGTCGGAATGACGATGTCGACCCATGGGATGATGATGCCATGAAAAAAATCAACAACAAAGCCCTAGGGAAGTTTAGCAATGCATTGAGCGCTTGGAAAACTATGGTGAAAAGGCGATTGAAGTAGACCATGAAACCTAGGCCGAGATTGTTGTAGACAATCCGAAAATTATGATAGAGGACTTTGAAAAGTTGGAGAAGACTTGCATTGAAGAAGCTTCCAAGGCCAGGTCAGAGAGAGGCAAGCAGCTGCAGGAAAAGAACATGGGGAACCACCGCCTTGCAAGTCGTGGTTACACAGGAAAGAGGCTCGTGTGGGCTAAGGAGGACGCAGAACATGAACGTCAGGGGATCCCAGACCCATTGGCTGAGTTCACTAACCAGCAGGAGCACGACTTCATCATGGCCCGATTCTCTTGGGACCCCAAAATAAATTTCACCGACTGGCCGACTAGGAAATTCATGAGATTACTGGTAATTATCCTTTTACCACCTTACCTATTAGCTTCTAATCAATGAAGTCTACTACATTCTAGTCACATTCGTGAATGATTCACGGTCCATTTTGCAGAGAGAACAACACAAGCTTGCAGCCGAAAGCGAGTCGTCGACTCAGTCGACTCAGTCGTCGGGGAAGTACAAGTGGGACACTCCTTTCAGCCGGGCCATGAACATAATGATGGGACACCCGCCCGACCAGCGGCCGCAATATGGACGTGTGCACAGCGCCGGGGATGGTGCCACGTGGAAGTACTATTATAACGAGGACCGCGAGGCCAAAAGATAGAGAAATAAGTTCAGTCACGTGACTATCGATGAGAAGGTGGCGCGGGCGTTGGAGAAAGCAAAAGCTGAGACCAAAGCTGAGATAATCGCTGCCTGTAGAAATGATATGGTGGTTGCCTTTACAAGCTTGATTCCAACTGTGGTCACATGGGTGCAACATAATCCAAACGCGCCACCAAGTGATTTTCCCATGCCCAGCTTCACCGGGAGCAACTGAATGAACACCACACCCATACCCATACCTAGTATGGCAACCGCACCCGCACCGCCTCCAGCACCTGCTCCTGCACCCACCTCTCACAGCAGCCCTAGCTCCGTCTCTGGCTTGAATGTCGGGCCGTCGACATTGGCTGAGCTCGACGCCCTCACGGTAAATACGCGTTGCACCTTCATCAACTCAACTAATTAATTAATCTTTAGTTGCCGTTCTTTTTGTATCACTGACGCCGCACATATATGTCTTTGTAGGCCGACTCCACTCCGTTCACCCTCCTTTACCACATGAAGGGAGGGTTGGTGGATGTAGGGAAGGGTACTATAGTGAAGCCTAAGGATCGATTGTTTCACCGCCAGCAGATGCCTGATAACGCCTTAAGGGTCTCCGTGGTGAGTGTGAAAGTGGGCTACGAGGGTTTCCCTCGTCCGATACAAATCGATGGAGAGGATGACGGGACCCCATGCAGCTTGGCCAATGTAAAAATTGGCCGATCCTATGGCCGAAAAATCTTCTTCATGTGGAGGTGGCCAGGAGCACACCAACGGGACCTCGGGAAGGTATGACCACAACACCACCTACACAAGTACAACCATCGTCATTGCTGCTTGCTGAGATCGAGAGACATGAGGAAGGAGGGCCAACCGTTCCGGCAGATGATGCCATCTACCCCATGGAAGAGGATATGGATCATGACAAGGAGGAGGCCGATGACCCTAACCAGTATTTCAATATTGCCTTTGACAACGAAGTAACAATGAGTCAACCATATGAATATGAGACGATGCATGTACCAGAGCCGGAACGTCCTCGGGAGTGCAAGAAGTCTTTGTTCATGCAATCCTCGCAGGACACGCCTCCAGATGCCGACTCCACCCAAGCTCAACTAATTAGCTAGAGTCATCCAATGCTGAGCCCGACAACACTAGGGGTGGTGCTCAGGGAGGGTCTGACAGACCCACCAGCACCTGAGCCCACCAAGAAGAAGCAGAGGAAGAGACCGGCGGCGAGAAAATCCAATAAAGCTGGCAATGTTGGTTCTAGCAGCCAGCCGCCTTTGGCCAGGGTTGACCGTGTACCGATGAAACATGTGCCATTAATCCATGTCGTGGGAGAGCCAATGGTACCGGCGAATGCACTAGCTGCCATAGCAGGGGATCTCAGGAGACTCCATGACCATGTGCTTTCGACAGAGAGAAGCCTCCTCGCCTCGGATGATCCAGGATACCCACTTTATACGGTTCATGTGCCGAGCAGTTGCAAGATGTATGTCCACACATGCCCCGCGGACCTCTTCGTCCTAAGGTTTGATTACATCTTCCAGATGTTTCAAATGAGGACACTCGATTTTACGTTCGTCCGCCTGTATGCGCTGCACATGAACTACATCATCAGGAGAGAGCAAGTCACCGGTCTTGCAGTCGCTGACCCATACTACATGCATGAGGGCTTCTTGTCAATCAACGACGCCAACCGTCAATATGCGAGTCAGTACATCAAAGAATTCTTGATCAGCAATAAGGACAAAGAAACGATTCTCCTACCTTATCATCCCAGGTAAGTCATCCACGGATAGCACTATAACACATACGTGCATTTCAATAGTTACTTTGCATGCATAGAGGGTAACTTGATCGTGTATTTCTCGCAGCGGGGGGTGTCGTGCCGTTCTCATCATTCTTTACCCGCGTTACTCCCACGCTCTATATTTGGACCCGTCGAAGAACATACAGAAGAAAGATTACACACACATAAAGTATGTTCTGGACAGAGCTATGCTGGGCTTCAGCATGCGGGATGGCTACATCCAATGCAAAAAACAAATAAGGCCGGGCTTTGTTTCGGCCACAAGACTGACTTCTATTGCATCCAGCAACCGGCAAGAAGTGACAATGATGGATTGTACGTCATCCATCTAATGACGGAGTACAGAAGGGATGTGCAATCACTTTGCATGAAATCTTCATCCGATACCCATATCCAGAGATGGGCCGAAGCCTTTGGAGCCGTGCCGGATAATCAACTTCGAAATGATTTCTATAGGATCCAGTAGGAAATTGCGTCCATCATCATGAAAGATGTCCTCGAAGAGAATGGGATGTTCTACGGCGGCACAATATTGCGAGCTGGCGTCCGAACCCGCATTGCCCTACAGCGTCAAGACATGACGCCTTTCACTAAGCATGGTGACACTCTCCCGGATATGGACAGATGGGGAGTGTGCACTGCTTAAAAACAATGTGTCTGTTTAGTTACTTGTTACTTTCTGTACGACGAAACTTCGAATGACTCAGTGTACGACGAAACTATTAGACGTATGGTCCCGCGCTCTAGTCAATTACTTTCGGTACGATAAATTTGTTAAATATGTTTACTATATATGTTGATTCTATTTCATATATATATATATGTGTGTGTGTGCATCTCTAACAGGTATATAGATCAACGATGGCGAGGAAGTGGTATGCTGTGTATGTAGGGCATGTTCCGGGTGTGTATGATGATTGGCTAGAGTGTCAGGCCCAAGTCTCTGGCTTCTCCAGCGGAAGCTAGAAAGGGTTTTATAGCAGAATGGAAGCCGAAGCTAGTTATTTGAGATTCATAGCACAACAGGGGATTCAGAACCAGCGCCGCTGCAAAAACTACTACATAATACCGCTTTTGATCAGCGTGATCGCTCTTATCTCGTATGTCATAGTTTAGGTAGATGATGAAACATGTGTCTACGGTGACATTGTAAGAGACATGTGATCATTAACTTGTATCGCTATTTCGAGATGATGATGAGATCGACATCATTTGTGTTGAGACTATGTTGATATGATGAGACTATGTTGTACCACTTGGATGATGATGATGAGACATTCTTTTTCATATAGTTCCAGTGTATGTGTATGTTGTAATTGTATAAAACCTGTAAAAATACGAATACAGCAACATAAAAAAAGGAAAATACTAGCAGTAGCGTGGGGTATTGGAGTAGTAGCAGCGCTGCCTTACTAGTAGCGTTGGTTGTAGAGGCACGCTACTAGTATTAGCAGTAGCGATGGACAGAGGCGCGCTACTACTAGATATAGGTAGCAGTAGCGCTGGTTCAAACAAGCGCTACTGCTAAAAAATAGCTGTAGCGTCGTAGCAGTAGCGCGCCTGCCCGCGCTACTAATAGCCAAAAAACCAGCGCTACTGGTAAGGGTTTTCCTAGTAGTGTCTCCCTGCGAGGAGGAGGAGGCAGATAATCATCCCGCCGTTCCACTGCTCTTGGGCGGCCGTCTTGGTCGCGCTTGATGGTGAGGCGTGTCAGGCTGCGGCTGGCAGCCGGCTCCTTGTCTCTTCTGTCACGGACGCCACCAGTCGGCGTCCGGGAGGTCGCGCCTTGATCTCGGCGGGGGGAAGGTCGGCGGCGTGCGCCGGGTTCCGCCTGACGGCGGGCAGCAGTCTCTTGCTGCTCAGCAGCCGCGTCGATGAGTTGCTGGACGCGCTCCGTCATGTGGCGACGCTCGTCACCCTCGAGCTTGTCCAGCTCGTCTGCTGCTGCCTGGGCAGCTCGTATGTTCTCTGCGGGGGTGTTGTAGACAGGGCGGTCTGCCCCGAACATGCTGGCGATGGTAGCGCCACGCTGCCGGAACGTGCCAATGCGGCTGGGCCTACCAGGAGCCGGCGTGCCGCCAACAGCGCGGTCCATATCGCGCTGGTAAGCCTCTAAGAGGCGTCTCATGCTTGCCAACCTCTTGGCGCTCTCAACGAGCTGGACGCGGCGTGCTTCCAGCGTCTCTGCATCGGCGTCTTCTGTGATGGGCGCAGACAGGTCTCGCAGCGCCGCCTCGAGTGGGTCTTGGGCGCCATCACCAGAGGCTCCGTCGTGGCTGATGACAAGCTCCTCCGTGACGATGCTGCTGCTGCTGTTGGCATGAGGGAGAGGGTCGTCGAAGACCACCATGTTTGTGGGGAAGGCGTCTAGAGATGCCGTGTCGGAGTCGATAAGCATCGGGTTGGTGGAGCCGGTCGACTCGAGGTCAGAAGCGGGCTCGTTAGTGATGTCGAGCTTGCCGAGGAGGTCAACGAGGCAGCTCTCAACGCTGGTTGCACCCGCGCCTGGCGCGGGCTCATCGGAGAGGCGGGTCTCGCCAACTAGGTTAGCGAGGCCAGCTGCCGCGCAGGCGAGCTCTGTGCCTTGCACCGCGGCGGCGCAAGCGCCATCAGGCCTGCTGGGCTGGCTGCGCTCGCTGGGAAGGAACAAGGTTCCCGTCCAAAACAGATTTCCGGACGACGGTGCACCTAGCCCGACAGTGGGGGCCAAATGTCGGGGGTTTGGTGCGACATATGCCAAAGGATGGCTTATCATGATGGGGGCTAGTAAGACGTCGCCGGTGCTGGGAAGCGGGATGAGGCAAAGACATGCACGCCGGCGAATCTTACCTAGGTTCAGGGCTCTCCGTGGAGATAACACCCCTAGTCCTGCTCTGCGGGGTCTCCACATGATCATACAAGCAACAATGGTGGCTACAAGCTTGCTCCTTGAGTTGTTTCTCTAGAGGGGGAAGGGGAGCAAGTCTAGCCCTAGCTTCCTCTCTCTATATGGGTGTGTGGGTGAACAAGAGGCTGAACCCTTTGCATGGGTGCCCTGGGGGGTTTATATAGGCCTACCCCCCAGGGGTACAATGATAATCCGGCCGGGTGTAGGCCCGAACCTTCAGTGTCTCTGGTCGCCGGCTTCTTCGCTGGCCGGTGGGGCCTGCCACATGGTGGGTCCCGCCGTCTCTCCGTTACTTGGCCGACAGGCTGTACCCGCTGCTTGCGGGTCCTGCCGGCTACCCGATACTGTAGCGATGTGGCTAATGATGCGTGCTTTGTCGGGGGAGGTGTGGCTACAGTGCCGCCGCCTGGCGGGCGTTCACTGTAGCCGTTCCCCGTATCGTCTGGTTAATGGCGCACGGGTCCCCAAGAGGGGGAGGGCCACCTGGTCATCTGCCGGCCTCTACTGACCCGACTGGCCAGGGACGGCCGCCTTCTGGTCTTCTCGTTGTTAAGTGGGGCCCGCCGCCTGCAGGCCGTACCGACAGCCCGTCGTGCGGGTACAACACCCTCTGACAGTGGTGACATTAGGGTTAGCGTGGCAACAGTGCTCCGCCGAATGGAGGAGCCCTGCTTTGTACGGTGTACTGTGGCCTCGCTATGCCCTAGGCTAGGGGCGGCAAGGCGTGCTGTAGCCGCGCCCCGTCTCGTCGTATTTATGAGGGTGCGGACTTTGAGAGTGCTTGGGGCCGCCTGCTGGGAGCCGACCTCTCTAGAGGCCGCCTGCCAGGAGTCGGCTCATCTTGAGGCCGTCCTCTGGGCCATGCCGCCTTCTAACAGCCGGTCGCCTGGACTAGCCGGCCGCGAGAAGGCGGCGCTTTGGTCTTGGATTCTTGAGGGGCGCAGTCGGCCCCGATGTCTTGAAACGCCATGGGGAGCTGATGAGGCTACCCGTGGCTAATTACTCCGACACCGTGAACCGTGTCGGATTATGATGTATATCTCACACACTGTGCTTTATTAACCGTGTGCACCGTAATGACCTGCACACCATAATTTGACCCTAATTTAATTGCTTCTATTTAAAATTGTACCTAGTTTTAACTTGAAAGTAGGCTATAGCTTTATTCATATCCATCAGGTTCAAACAACCAATGCATTATTTGATTCACAGGTACATATGTTTAAGAATTACATAATCAGCATATAAAGAATGATGAACAAGGGTTATATACTTGTACTATTACAGATGGTAAAGAAAGGGGTGACAGACATTCTGGTTGCTGAACAAGGTGAAGCGGAATGGCCCTATTCTGCTCTCCTGGATGCCGAAGGCACGCACGACTCTAGTCCAACTCCTTCTGATGGTCGTCCGCCAATCATGTAGTTTGAGAGGTAATCTTGAGTAAACTGCTTCAGGATCCACCGCAAAAGGAAAAAAGATTCAGGCATTGTCATCTAACACAACTCATTACGGGCAGTAAAAAGAAGGCTACAGGGTTCTTACTTACCATCATGGAGTTCACTGTTGTCTTGCATAAATTGGAAACAAATAGTTCGATTGACATCTTTTGACCCATTTTAATAACAATATTTATCAGTTTCCTCACTTGATGCTGGTTATGAATATCTCATTGCCCCATATGTAGAAAGGGTCGAAGTGTGGATCTTTGGCAATGACATATGTACCTAAAAGCACCAAGTTAATATTAGAAGCTAAACAACAATTGCAAAATGATGTAGTACAACACTCCCTCCATCCCATTATATAAGATTTTATTACATGTATATCTAAACATCATCAGAACATTAAGGTAGCACTCTTCCTTGTTGCTATGTAGCCTGGGATTGCATATTTAGTCATTCAGTACAATACATGTTGCTATGTAGCCTCAGATATATTAAATATGGCCCTAGTTAACCTACTGATAAATGGGTTACAGATATATTCAGTGAAATGTCCGATTCAACGATTAATCCCTTATCACCCCCATGCTATATGGTACCAGCTACTGATATCCTGAACAGTGAGTACATATAAGCAATGCGATGAAACTAACCTCGATGGAAAATAGCACTATTCTCAATATTGTCCTGTATGAGTACATATAAAGGCATGTTAAGCACAACAGGCCAAAGATCAAGCAAATATATCCATGGTAGACAACGTAATCTACAAAGATAGCTTCAGTGTGTAGGATTAAGCACGCTAGTTAAGCAAAACAAGAAGTGGAAAGGTGTGTTAACTGCATCAGACAAACACATTTAAAAACAAGCAAATAGTCATTCAAACTGGAATTGTGCAGGTCTAAAGTACACTAGTTATTGTTAAAAAAATGAAAAGGCATGTTAACTGCAATATCCTTAACAGCAACCAAATATCGTAATTCATAGTGGTATTGTTGAAACTGTTATTGATGAAATTGAAATGCACGGCAAATAGTTGCACATATATAGCATCACATTGTGAATAACTGAAATAAACAAGGCATAAGGCCATCTCTAGCCGATCCATTAAAAGTTAAAGGACTAAAACCCTTAGCGGATACGCATATACTCCAGCAATTTGCCGTTTCTAGTCGGTCCCCTAAACTTAACATTGTAAACTTCAATTTCATCAAGTTCAAAGTAGGTTCAACCGAAAATAGCATGCATTCAAACATAAACATGGATAATTTGGCATAACCGAACATAAAACATAAATTTAAACTAAGCTAAACTACTTTCGGTCGAAGTGGAGGTCAAGCCAATCCTTCCTCGTCAGGTACGGTGTGCTGCGAGCCGAGTTCGGGCCGGTGCCGTCATCGGGGTCGTTGGGGAAGACACTCCTCCACTCGTCGACGTTGATCTCCTTGTCCTTGCCGCCCACCTTCACACCCTCCGCGCCGCCGTCCTCGCCGCCTTCGACTTCGTCATCGGAGGAGAGCGCGCTAACCTCGCCGCCGTCCGCACTAGCAAAGATCGCCCGCTCCACCTCCACGAGCTCCGGGTGCTGCCGGCAGAGCTCTTGAATGTAGGCCTCGTTGGCGGACTTGGCCTCGAGGCGCGCCCATGCCTTGCAGTCCTCCTACGCCATATCCAAGATCACCACCCTTGGCTCCGGTGGAACGAGGTCGACCGGACGTGTGCCGAAGGGGAAATTGAGCCTAGCCACCACGCCATGGTAGCGGACCTGCCAGCGGTCGTACTCCCTGGCCGCGAGCTCGGCCGTGCGGAAGCTACCGAGCCACCAGCAGGTGTGTGTCTCCCGATCTGTAATCTCGGCGACCCACACCCCCCACCGCCGCTGCCAGACCCCCGAGGTAGGACCTCGTCGGCTGTCGGGTCCGAGGGAGGACGAGGCCGTCCTTGAACAGGCGTAGGGGCGCAGCGGCGGGCGGATAGGAGGACCGGTGACGGTGGATCGATAAAGAGCTCATGGAGGACGAAGCGGACACCTCGGCGGCCACCTCGCCAGCATCGGGCGAAGAGGCCGTGATAAACCTCTTTTTGGCCATTGGCTCCTCGAGCTCCCCAGCACACAGGCAGAGGTTGAGGATGGAGGCGGCGGCGATGGCGGCGACCTACCAATGGTTTCGGGGGTGGTGTGTGTCTGTGCGAGTGGAGGTTTTGGGGAGTGTGTGGTGTCTGTGGAGGGGGCAAGGTGGTGTCTGAGGAAATACCATGGCAACTGAAAATTTTACTAGGCGGGAGTAACAAGGTGGGGTTACTGAAAATTTGGATCAAGGGCGAGCAGATATTTTTTGAGATTGCGACGGATGCAGAGGCGGGAGTAAAATGCCGGGGCTACTGAAAAATTGAATCAAGGGACTGAAGCAGAGCGGGAGTAAGAGACATCGCAAACGGTCCACACATACTAATCGTGCACTATGAAACATTAAAACCTTCTAGGCGGTAGATATTTTCGAGATTACGAGGCAGTAGATATTTTTGAGACTGGGAGGCAAGCCTCATGGATCCCAATCTACTGTGCTGATGTGAGGGACTGCAGGGCACGGGCGTGGCACACGGGTAGTCTGAACGAATCTTGTCTATTGCGTACCCAATCACAGACGGTTTCTACATCCAACTCGTGTGCTGTTTATAAATTTGGCAAAAAGAATAACACGGGAGAGGGTCAGAACACGAACACACTTGCATGTGGACCAAATATATGTATGAAAAGGGTGGTTTGATGTTCGAATACCCAATGCACAACTTTGATGTGGCACCTGTCGCACAAAAGCACAGTATTGCTAGTCAGCCACCCCCTACGAACCCCACTTCATGTCAGCGGTAAGGGAATCCTAGCTACGAATGCATGCCCCCAAAAATGCTAGGTCTGAAATCTCACCCTACCGTAACACAAAACCTATAGGAGTCCATAACACACACACACACACACACACACATATATATGGTCAAACTTCCCCTTTCGCTTCTCGAGAAAGGTGGACTGTGTGCCGACCCACAAATGTGTGCTTGTGGCGCGAGATGGGTGAGACCACATACGAACCACATGCGGGTGCCCTTACTATATGTATGAAAAGGGTGTGATGTGTGATATTTAACTACCATTCACAACTTTTGATGTGGCACATGTGCCTCGCAAATTAACCGGACTTCCCCGACCCCACGGAGGTTGCAGGTAGCGCGAACGCCCCCCCCCCCCGACACACACGTGGGGGTGAGGGCATCTCACCAAGACGTACTGTAACACGGACCAAGCAGAATCCAACTTGGTCGTACAACCTCTCCTCGCTCGTTGTTGGTCAAAGTGATGGACGTCCACACGGCCCCGCAAAATGGGCTAGCTTGTCTCCGATAACCTCGCGAGGGAGTATTGTATGAAGACAAACCCACTCTATGCATGTGGCCCAAGTATGTATATGGAAGTGGTGTGTGTGGTCTTTGAATACCCAATGCGCAAATTTGATGTGGCACCATGTTTTGGAACCGTAAAATCCCCACACCGAGCGAGGGTTCACGACACGTAGCATGCGCTCAAACTTAATTAGGCTTGGAATGGGTTGACCTACTATATGGTAACCTGAAGCAAAGAAGAAGAATATATCCACCCTGGTAACCTTTCTCGTCATTGGTCGAAATGATGGACGTCCACGCGGGCCCACGAATATATATAGGCTTGCCGCCCATAGCCAAGCGAGTGAGATTGTGTCCAAAGACAACCATTATTTTATGTGTGTGTCCCGAACATATTTATGGAGGTGTGTGATGCATGCATATGTGTTGAATACCCGACCCAATGCACAACATTGATGTGGTGCATGCGTTGAAAATCGCAGAGGTCCCCACACAGAGCAAGAGGTCGTTCATGACGTGTCGTGCGCTCGCCCCCCCCCCCCCCCCCGCCCCTTAGATCCAACGGGATGGATTCATGTGTACAGATGCGCTATTATATATATGTAATCTCACATCATGATCTATATCAAGACAAAACAAAAAATTAATCCCCTCCTAAGTCAAATTAGTTAACCTCTCTCGCGCTGCCGGTGAAAGTGATGGACCAAGCTGGTCACCCCCCCTCGACACGTACTATATATACACCTACTATCACAGCCCTAAAAGAATTAATCCAACTTGTTCGGCAAACGCGTACCTCTCTCTCTCGCTGGGTCAAAGTGATGGACAACAAACTCGCGGGCCCAACACAAAAGTGAAGCGTACGTCACACGCGAGTGATCGTCCTATATAGGACTACGTACCACCATCTGCAGAGAGCTATTTGTGTGATGTTTGAATACGCAATGCACAACTTTGATGTAGCACCATGTATATAGGAAACCAAAAAGTCCCCACAGAGAGAGAGAGAGGTTCATGATGCGTGGTTTGTATGTACGTCCCCATTCGATGCGTGGTATATATGTACTTCTACTGTATAGCAAAAACCAAAAAAGAATCATTCCTTGATGGTCAAATTAACCTCTCTATCATTGGGTCAAAGTGATGGAGGACAACCTCGCATGCCCATGAATGGAAGCGCCACACGCGAGTGAGTTCCTATATATAGGGCAACCACCGCCTGCATGGTATTGCGTGATGTTTGAATACCAATGTAATGTACAACTTTGATGTGGAACTTGCCTCGGTAACCGGAAAGTCCCCACATGGAGCGAGGTTATGACACGCATATATATAGACTATTCATGTTGCCCCCTCTTTGACATTTACATACTCCTATGCCGTGCATATACGTAATACAAACCAAAAGAGAACCATCCTTGTTGGTCAAATTAACCTCTTTCTCGTTGTACGTTCAACTGGTCGATGACGACTGATGAGGACATAGACCTGGGGTAGGGTAATAGGCCTGACCTATACCTCCTACCTAAGGTCCTTGTCCTAGAAGCAAAGAGGTTCAGGAGTAAATAGAGGGGACCCAACGAAGGTGTCGAGTGCAATCCACTCGACCTACCATTCACTCGGAGACCCCTCCTTATTTAGGTCACTCGACCACTAAACCACTCGACGTGTAGAAGACCTAAAGCCACTCCGCGCAGCAACGGTCAGGCATTTACCCTTAGACTTAATAGTCATTTATAGCACTTTACTACGGATGTTACGTGTAACGCTCCTTCTTTATGAACATTGAACCCTGTGTAACGGAGGGGGGCTGGGGTCCTGGCGCACTCTATATAAGCCACCCCCTCCTCTGGGACAAGGGTTCGCACCCCCTGTAACACACACGCATATAATCAAGTCGACCGCCTCCGGGCTTTGAGACGTAGGGCTGTTACTTCCTCCGAGAAGGGCCTGAACTCGTAAAACTCGTGCGTACAACTTCTTCATAGCTAGGATCTTGCCTCTACATCCCTACCCCCATTCTACTGTCAGACTTAGAACCACGACAGTTGGCGCCCACCGTGGGGCAGGTGTCTTAGCGACATGTTGGAGAAGTTGCAATTTTTCCGATACCCATCAACATGGTTTCAGGCGGAGAATTGGCCGAGGGCCGCGAGATCTGTCTCGGCGCGCTCGTGTTCGTCGCCGACAACTCCTCTTGGCTCCAAGAAGCTCCACTCGACGTCGAGGCGCTCCCCGTCCGCGGGGCAACGCACTTTCGCGCGTGCGTCCGCGGCGTCCTCCTGCGGCAACCGTCGACCCAGTATCGGTCGGCTCCTGTCGCGTCTTCACTCCCTGCTGCCCGCCGGCACAAGCGTTCCGGTCGGTCGAGCCTCCAGCGGTGGGTGAGGCACGCGGTGGCTCGCCAGTCAGCCACCCCGCATGTCGCGGCAATCGAGCCTGATGAAACTCTCTACGGCCTGTTCGACCTATCGACTAGCTCCGTTGAGACTGCATCCGAGTGCGATAGCAGTGACCCCGCGGCGGAAGTCCTAATGGTCAACGGACCGCGTAGTCCTTCTGGCTTCCCCCGTGATGACGGTGGCGATGGCGGAGGCGATCCGTCGCGTGTCCACAAAGAGTACCGCCCCGAGCCCCTCTCTTCGCACCAGAGGAAAGAGCTTCGCTGCCGTAATATGGATGCACTTCACACTCCTATCGTTGGAGAAACCCCCGATGCCCGGGCCTTGGAGGAGGTGCGCCTAGCCAACTTGGCTGAGCGCACTCGACTGGAGAACCTCGAGCACGCACTCGACGAGCGTGCTCGGCAGCGAGTTCCTGAGTCCAGTCGACGACAACTTTTTCCGCCTCCAACCCATGTATATCGAACTCCGATCCAGAATCTCACAGCTGCTGCCCGAATAGCAGAGTCGATTCAGCCTTCCTAGTCGGAGGCTGGTAGGGGTTTGATGCAGATTCGGGCTTTGCTCCGGGCGGCGGGGCAGCAGAACACAATAGTGTCACAGTCTCGGAATAGGATTCATAGTAGATCTGTAATGGCAGACACAGTTCAGTCGGCTCACAGCCCAAGATCACCTCCAAGGCATGCGGGACATGGAGATCGACAGGATCAGTACAGAAACCGTGAGCAGTATGATCGTCGTCGAGTACCCATGCCTCCCCCAAGGAGTGGGTCATACGCGCCTCGGCAACACGATGACAGACGCCCTCATAGTGGTGGGCGAAGGATTCCAGTCGACCCCCGGGAGCCGGGCTTTGACACGAGATCCATTCTCGTTCAAGGTCTGGTTGACAGGAACAGGGCACACAGAGATGGCCACGATAGAGATTACCCGACCGGCAGCAGGGTGCATGTTTCAGGTCCCGAGTGTTTCAGCAGAGCCATCAGAGCAGCAGTGATTCCTCCCAACTTCAGGTTGGCGACTGGAGTCAGCAAGTTCACTGGTGAGTCCAAGCCTGACACTTGGCTTGAGAACTACCGAGTGGCTGTGCAGATTGGTGGTGGCAATGATGAAGTGGCCATGAAGCACCTTCCTCTAATGTTAGAGGGCTCGGCCAGAGCGTGGTTGAATCAATTAGCACCTGGCAGTGTTTATAGCTGGGAAGAGCTTGCCCGAGTGTTTGTCAGAACATTTGAAGGTACAGGCAAACGGCTAGCAGGGCTAACAGACCTACAGTCTTGTGTGCATAAGTCGAATGAAACTTTGAGAGATTATATCCAGAGATGGATCACGTTGCACCACACGGTGGAGAATGTGTCTGATCACCAAGCAGTTTGTGCCTTCAAGGAAGGCGTCAAGTATCGAGAATTGAATCTGAGGTTCGGTCAGACCGGAGATATGTCTCTGAGTCGAATGATGGAAATTGCCACCAAGTATGCTAATGGTGAAGAGGAGGATCGGCTCCGGAGTGGCAAGCACAAAACAGTCGCCCACGAAACCGGGGGAGGGAACTCCAGTCGGAAGCAGAAGCGCAAAGCAGAGCCAGCTGTTCCCGGAGAAGCCTTAGTCATGACTCAAGGAAAGTTCAAGGGGAAGCCCAAAGGGCCACGGAACCCCAAGAAAGTAAAATATCAAGATGGAAATGATGTGTTGGATTTACCATGCCACATTCACACCAAAAAAGATGAGGAGGGTAATCTAATTTACCCGAAACATACCACTCGACAATCTCGGCTCCTAATCCAGCAGTTCCGACAGAAACAACCCAAAGAAAAGGAAAAAGAATCGGACAAAGTTGAGGATAAGGAAGAGGACGATGATGGTTACCCCCACGTCAATTCCACTCTGATGATTTTTGCTGATGTTGAGAGCAAGAGTCGACTGAAAGTCATCAACATAGAAGTGAACATGGTCGCTCCGGCGACGCCCAGTTATTTGAAGTGGTCTCAGACTGCCATTACATTCGACCAGTCTGATCACCCGACACACATAGCCACCCCTGGGAGGCAACCGTTGGTGGTCGACCCAGTCGTCGAAGGCACTCGGTTGACTAAGGTTCTGATGGATGGAGGCGGTGGCCTGAATATACTGTAGGCGGAGACCTTGAAAGGAATGGGCATTCCGATGTCCAGACTCAGTGAAAGCAATATGAGTTTCCATGGGGTTATTCCTGGCAAGAAGGCTGAGTCACTCGGCCAGATCACCCTCGATGTGGTTTTCGGTGATTCCAAGAATTACCGCAAAGAAAAGTGGACGTTTGAAGTCGTCGATTTCCAGAGTGCTTATCATGCTATTTTGGGCAGGCCAGCTTATGCACGTTTTATGGCTCGACCATGCTATGTGTACCTCAAATTGAAGATGCCTGGTCCTAAAGGAGTGATCACTATCACTGGCAATCGGAAGAAGGCAAAAGAGTGCTTCCAGAAGGGCTCAAAGATCGCCGATGCGCAAATGGCAGTAGTGGAATATCAAAAGAATGCAGATCCGAGTGATTTGTTGCGAGCTAAGAAGCCTACCACGGATTCAACATTTCAGTCGTCTGGTGAAACGAAGCCGATTCATATTCACCCGACCGATCCCAATGCTGCTCCGACTCACATTTCGACAACACTCGACTCCAAATAGGAAGAAGCGCTCATCCAGTTCCTCCATGAGAACTGGGACATCTTTGCATGGAAACCTTCTGACATGCCGGGTTTTCCCAGGGTGCTGGCTGAGAACCGTTTGCGAGTCGACCCAAAAGTGAAACCGGTCAAAGAACAACTTCGACGATCCGCCATACAGAAGAGAAAAGCAATCGGTGAGGAAGTGGCTCGGCTCCTAGCAGCTGAGTTTATCCGAGAGATTTACCACTCCGAGTGGCTAGCCAATGTTGTCGTGGTCCCCAAGAAGGACGACTCACTTTGCATGTGCATTGACTTCAAGCATATCAATCGGGCCTGCCCGAAAGATCACTTTCCTCTCCCCCGCATCGATCAAATAGTCGACTCGACAGCAGGGTGTGAGCGCTTGTCCTTTTTGGACGCCTATTCCGGGTATCATCAGATCCGACTGTATGGACCCGATGAGATAAAAACAGCTTTCATCACTCCATTTTGGTGCTTCTGTTGTGTCACCATGCCATTCGGCCTGAAGAATGCTGGAGCCACATTCATGAGGATGATTCAGAAGTGTTTACTCACTCAAATCAGTCGGAATGTGGAAGCATACATGGATGACATTGTGGTCAAGTCACGTAAAGGTTCCGAGCTGTTGGCTGACCTTGCTGAAACTTTTGCCAACCTCAGAAGGTATGATATCAAGCTTAATCCATCAAAGTGCACATTGGGAGTGCCGGGCGGAAAATTACTCGGCTTCCTCGTTTCCGAACGGGGGATTGACGCTAACCCAGAGAAAGTTGGTGCCATTCTCCGAATGGAACGCCCTATGCGTGTGGACCATGTCCAGAAGCTTACAGGTTGTCTGGCCGCCTTAAGTCGATTCATTTCTCGCCTCGGTGAAAAGGCATTGCCTCTTTACCGACTGATGAAGAAGTCTGATAAGTTCGAGTGGACTCTTGAAGCTGATGCAACATTTGCAGAGCTCAAAGCCCTGCTTTCCACCCAGCCGGTGCTTGCTGCTCCAATCAGCAAAGAGCCTTTACTGCTTTACATTGCTGCCACTGGACAAGTCGTCAGTATTGTACTTACGGTCCAGCGGGAAGAACAAGGAAAAGCCTGTAATGTTCAGCGCCTAGTATATTATGTTTCTGAAGTTTTGACTCCATCAAAGCAAAGATATCCACATTATCAGAAGCTTGTTTATGGGATTTATATGACCACAAAGAAAGTTGCACATTATTTCTCTGACCACTCCATTACAGTTGTCAGCGACGCTCCATTATCAGAGAATGTGAACAACAGAGATGCAACTGGTCGAGTGGCAAAGTGGGCGATTGAACTCCTTCCCTTGGATATTAAGTTTGAGGCAAAGAAAGCTATCAAGTCCCAAGCAATAGCAGATTTCCTCGCCGAGTGGATCGAACAGCAACTGCCGACTCAAGTCCACTCAGAGCACTGGACCATGTTCTTTGATGGTTCCAAGATGCTGAGTGGTTCCGGTGCTGGGGTGGGACTGGTATCCCCCCGAGGAGACAAGCTCAGATATGTTCTCCAGATTCACTTTGATTCCTCCAATAACGAAGCGGAATATGAAGCACTCTTATATGGGTTACGTATGGCCATCTCACATGGCGTCCGTCGCCTCATGGTCTACTGCGACTCAGATTTGGTAGTCAATCAAGTGATGAAGGAGTGGGATGTCAGAAGCCCAGCTATGACTGGTTACTGCAATGCGGTGAGGAAGTTGGAAAATAAGTTTGAGGGGTTAGAGCTCCATCATATCCCCGACTGAAAAATCAAGCAGCCGATGATTTGGAAAAGATAGGTTCCAAGAGGGAAGCCATTCCTAGCAACGTGTTTTTGGAACACATTCATACACCTTCAGTTCAAGAAGATCCTTTCACTGAAGAGCCCCCGCAGCCTAAGAGTGCCACAGATCCGACTGAAGTCGCAGTCCCAGCCGTGGTCGACCTGATCATGGAGGTTTTGGTCATCACTCCCGACTGGACAGTGCCATACATTGCGTATATCCTTAGGAAGGAACTCCCAGAGGATGAAGAAGAGGCTCGATAGATCGTCCGTCGATCCAAAGCCTTTACTATGATAAGAGGACAACTGTTCAGGGAAAGCATAACCGGAGTCAGCCAGAAATGCATAACACCAGAAGAAGGTCGAGTGATCCTCAACGACATCCACTCGGGGACCTGTGGTCACCATGCGTCCTCTCGGACCATTGTGGCCAAAGCATACCGAGCTGGATTTTATTGGCCACGAGCAAATGAAATGGCGAAAGATATAGTCGACAAATGTGAAGGCTGCCAGTTTTACTCCAATATGTCCCGCAAGCCTGCGTCAGCCCTGAAGACTATTCTACTCGTCTGGCCCTTTGCTGTTTGGGGATTGGATATGGTTGGACCCCTAAGGACTGGTAGGAGCGGCTTCACTCATGTGCTTGTAGCAGTCGACAAGTTTACCCAATGGATTGAAGCAAGGCCTATCAAGACTCATGAAGCCAGTACTGCCGTCAGCTTCATCAGAGAATTGACATTCAGATATGGAGTTCCGCACAGCATCATCACTGACAACGGGTCGAACTTTGATTCTGATGAGTTCAGAGCCTTCTGTGCTTCCCAAGGCACACGAGTCGACTATGCTTCAGTCGCCCACCCCCAGTCGAATGGACAAGCAGAAAGAGCAAATGGCTTGATTCTCAAATGACTGAAACCCCGACTGATGCCTGATCTCAAGCACGCAG
Organism: Aegilops tauschii subsp. strangulata; assembly: GCF_002575655.3. NCBI lineage: Eukaryota > Viridiplantae > Streptophyta > Magnoliopsida > Poales > Poaceae > Aegilops > Aegilops tauschii. The sequence continues at coordinate 98,910,032 of NC_053041.3, read as the reverse complement.
CAGGCGCCTGGGTCGAGGAACTTCCATCAGTTCTTTGGGGATTGAGGACAACACCCAATCGGTCGACTGGCCGAACTCCATTCTTCTTGGTTTATGGAGCTGAAGCTGTTCTACCGAGTGACTTACTTCACAATGCACCCCGAGTCAACCTCTTCTCTGAAGATGAAGCAGAACAGGCCCGGCAGGACACAGTCGATCTCCTAGTGGAGGAAAGAGAGATGGCCTTAATCCGGTCGACCATTTATCAGCAAGACTTGCGTCGATTCCACGCCAGAAACGTGAGGGGCCGAGCCTTTCAAGAGGGAGACTTGGTTCTTCGAGTGGATCAGCAGAAACCACACAAGCTTGCCCCTGCTTGGGAAGGTCCCTTCATTATCACCAGAGTTCTCCACAATGGAGCATACCATCTTTACAATCTCGAGCATCAGAAAGACAAGCCACGGGCTTGGAACGCGGAGTTGCTCTGCCCCTTTTATACTTAAGCACTCATTCGGATGAGATGTAATAAGAAATACCTTTGTAGTTTGTTTATCAAAGACAAGAGCTTTACAGTCTTCATAAATGGTTGTTGTTGCTTTTGTTTGCGTTTGAAATCCACTAGTGGGTGACTTTGCCGCGAATCCGTTTCGCGTAAAGTTTGAAAAATCCTACCGAGTGGTGAGCAAGCCTCTCACTCGGGGGCTTAGCCGCGAATCCGTTTCGCCTAAGTTTGAAAAATCCTACCGAGTGATTAGCAAGCCTCTCACTCGGGGGCTTACACTACAAAAAAAATGCGCTTCCGTGATGATACGTGTTTGTCACAGTAGGTCGCGTTTTTTGTCATGCATGTACATCCATGATGATTTTATAACAGAATCAAGATAGTCATACATGTGTTGTCGTAGAAGTGTTCCATGACATTACCAAAATTATCATCACGGAAGTGTCCAGTTCCATGACGATAAATCGCGCGTCACAGAAGTGCTTTCGTGAAGGGTGACCGACACGTGGCATCCACCGTAACGGAACGCCGTTAAGCTATCGAGTCGGGTTTTGGATCCGATAACCTGTTAACAGCCCCGACCAATGGGAAATTTCCACGTGTAAAATTCTTATTGGCCGGACGAAACACGTGTCAGCTCGTCAGTGGGTCAGATAGGCGCCTATGATATGTCAACACGTGCCACGGCCCACCACTGGCCCATTTAGCTTACAAAGCCGGCCTGATTGACTTGGTCAAAAGTTAACGGGCTGGCCCATGAAAAGCCTGTTAACGGTCTCTTCGCAAATAGCCCATTTTACGGCCCGTTAACTCATGGCCCGTTAGGCCCTAAAGGAAATCCGCCCAACAACGTCATGTGGGCCATCGAATATAACACCAGCCCATTTCACTTTCGGCCCATGTATGGCCCACGACGTCTTTCGGCCCATATGAGGCCTTCATATCTTTCGGTCCTTTACAGGCCCACGGTGACTCTAGCCCATAATGAACAGTAATTTTCTTTATACCCGTTAACGGCCCGTGATTTACATGGGCCGTTTCTAGCCTGTGTTAGCTTTCGGCCTATCGATGGCCCATACGTTCTTGGGCTCCTTTTCGGCCCTCGATTACTTCCGGCCCGTTACTGGCCTGTTCCCCTCATGCGCCAAATTCGGCCCATGGCAAGAGTCGGCCCGTTACTGGCCTGTTCCCCTAATGGGCCAAATTTGGCCCATGGCAAGAGTCGGCCCGTTACTGGCCTATTACCCTAATGGGCCAAATTCGGCCCATGGCAAGAGTCAGCCCGTTTCTGGCCTGTTAACCCGTTGTGCCGTTTCCAGCCTGTCCTATATTCTATCCCATTAACGACCCGTTATGCCTGTGACAGAATTAAGCCTTTGCTGTCCTACGGCCTGTTAACGGCCTGTTATCGTGCTGGGCCGATACCAATTACGCCCGATTAAGGCCCATGTAGACCCATTTATCCGACGGCCCGAGGCCCACCGATTACAGGCCCATTTATCGACGGCCCGTAGGTGACCCATGGATCCTACGTCCCGTATATGGCCCATGGTAGTTGCGGCCACTAGCAAACCAGGGAAAAAGAAGACTAGGAAATAAATAAGGCCGAAACTAACGCTAGGCTATTAATGCGATTGCACAGAATACATCCACTCGGCATCAAAGATCGCCACCAGTGCAAATATAGGGAACACCCTACACTATACAAAAATGGCTTGCTGTTTTCTTCAGCCAGTGGCTGCACGTTAAGAATAAATTTTGTGTCGCACCAAAATAAATTACAACTATATAACAAAAGGAAGGTTGGCATAAAACTTAACAGTCTAGCAGATAAATGCACCACCAGAAGTTCAGAAGCTCAGTTCATTTGACCTGACTGTTACGTTTTCATGTTGTATTGTCCGATGGAGCACGATAACCCTCACCTTCATTTCCCCTAGGCTCCTGAACAACATAGCAAATGTCTGATAGTCTGGTTTCAAAACCATGCATATCTTGACGACATTGAGCAATGTTTCTCCTTGTTTCACAAAGGGTCTCTGTTAGGGAATGGACTTGTGTCTGGAGCGCACATACAACATTGCTTTGAGCTTGCATATCTTGATCATGAGGCAGTTTGGACCATATTGCCTTAACAACCAACCTAGTATTACGCAGGAACGTGCTTTTGGCACTGTTAGTGGACAGGTACTGACCCACTACAGCAAGAGCTGACATTGTGGTTATAGTTGCCTCGCCACCTTCAGAAGGTGGCGGTTCCACCATTTTTCCATAGCTCGCTCAAAAGTTGAGGTTTTACATTAATAGTACCAGAACAGAAGATATTAAGGAGGCAGCAAAACCAAACAAAATAGCTTTGGTCTATATACAGAACTTATTCTGGTGAACCCATGTAAAATATTAGTTGTATTTTATTGCAAAGTACATAATAAAACCAGGTTCCAAACATATGACCATGTACCATCGCTAATGTATTGTCTATTTCTTCACATTGTATTGAGGGCTAAGGATAAACATACGAAGTTTATAATACAGTAAGCATAGTATGACATCATTCATATCACAAAACAACTGAGAACAGACAAACAGGCAATTGTAACGTTGTGTGGGCAAGTCCAGCACGGAACTAGATTACGGGTCAAGATCAAAGGAACATCACTCTTCTCTTTTAAACCTTATAAGGTGCAATGATACGCTAAGACAATTGTGTATAAAATTGAAAAGAGTAATAGACATTGGCTGCAAACCATGGAGTTCAAGGCACAAGTCAGAGTAAGTAGTACTTAAAAGGCATGAGGATTAAGGACTTACAACAGCGGCTTTGACTGGTGTAGTCATGCCCTTCTTCTTGCTGGTGTGACAGTCCTTGAAGATTTCCATAGCATTTGGTTCAGGTACTTTTCGGTCGTTGCAGGCTTTCCTCTGCATTTCGAACAAGTCAATATAGATCCGATAATATGGTACAGCGAAAAGAGTGAAACAGCAGCTAATTACAAGAGCCTCGCAGTGTGCAATATAGCTACGAGATCCTGTCGTCTGTTAGAATTTCACTTTCGTACGGTTGGCCTTGTTCTTTGAACAGTTCACCTACAAGAAGATAGATTTTTGTGGCACATGCGTAAATAGGACTTCAACATGTGATCTGATCACATATATATAATCTACCTGATACTTCGGATCAGACCAGTGTTTAACAAGGCCCCTCCAGTCTTCATCCGATATATTTTCCACTTGAGATGTTTGGCAAAGTTCACTGTTAGCCTTGCCTTGAAAGTGAGTTTTCCTCAAGTTATACCGATACTGTCGCAGAGCAGACTTGAAAACATGGGTGCAAGCTTGTCTGGTTGCATCATCATGGCTATCCAACTTGAACCTCATCTGTTGAAAATTATGGGAGTCTCATTATCAGCAACCTAGAAAGTATGGGTAGAGCAAGAGATATTACTAGTTTCCATACATAACCATACGTACAGATAAATGGTCGAGGAAGGTGTTGAACTGGGTTTCGTCTTTGTCATTCCTGTACTGAATCCCTGTTGGGAGGATACGTACATGACACCTAACGGCAACCGCTGCCTCTGATACAAACTTGGCTGACTCTGTAGCATCACATGGCCTTTTTAAACCTGCCTCAAAACGGATCTCCATTCTTCCTCCTCTAGATTTAGTTAACCTATCGAGCATTATCCCTGATGTTTGTTTCCTCTTGCGCCTAGGTGCTAGTCCAACAACGAACATAGGAAGTGTTAGTGTACATCAAACTGTGAGACTACATATAAAGAAGCATGCAACTGTAAGTTCACTCCAGCAACTACCTTCTTGTTGTTGAAGCTCGCAAGGTTCATTTGATATTGCCAACTCGTCTTTTGTCAAGAGTGCTTGGGAAGTAGTGTCAGGTGGAAAGGGAGCTTGGGAACGTGCTGCTAGCTCAGTTGACGCAGGAGTAAGTCGTGCAACTGGTAGTACTGTGGTAGGTGTTGCAAGAACCAGGGTTGTCTCTGTTTGTTTGGTGGCAGCTATTTGCTTCTGTTTGGCTTTTTTTACAACTCGTGTAGCATGGGATGCCGTGCTTGTAGAATTTTCCGCTGGACTTTGACCTTCTATTGCACCATCAGTACCAGCAGAATCTGCAGGATTCATCCGCTTCTCATTCCCTGCCATTGTGTGTTTCTTCCTCTTTCTTTGTGCCATGTTAAGTCAAGCCGACAAGAAAAACGAATAACAATTTAGTTCTTCTGAACAAATTGATGCGTGATGCAGACGAACTGCTTTGATGTTAGACAACCACATGATAGGAGGATGTAATATGTACAAAAAATAGGACGGAAGAGATAACCAGAACTATGATGTGTAAACTAAAAAGAAGACATTTCACCAAATTAGAAGCAATGCAATGGAAGGTAGACACCATATGAAAGATGCTACAAATATCGCTCTGCCAAGTTAACAGTGTCTCATCATAAATGGCATTTAAACAAATGTGAAGCAGTACAAGAAATAAATCATATGCAAGATGCAAACAACATCACACTACCATGTTAGAGGTCTCTCGTCATTAGTGCCATTGCATATTCGCAGCATTGCATATTCCCAGCTTATGATGTGTAAACTAAGGAGAAGGCATTTCAACAAATTAGAAGCAATGAAAGCTAGACACCATATCAAAGATGCAACGAATATCACTCTACCAAGTTAAAACTGTCTCATCATAAGTGCCAGTTTAACAAATTAGTAGTACAAGCTAGAAAAGAATGTGAGATGTAACCTATATCACACTCCAACGTCAAACGTGTCTTATGATAAGTGATTGTTGCAGGTTACACAACAGTAGTAATTTGATGTAAGAACATGGTGTGATAGACAGATATTGTATGTTCTAGAAACAGGAACACGTGTCTTATTCAAGTATAATGTGTAAAGTAAGCAGATGGAATTCAACAAAATTAGAAGCAATACAAGCTAGACATCACACACAACATGCAACCACATATAACAGTGCCAAGTTAGAGGGAGCACCGGTGATGCTGCACTAGGGGAGACGTGCTCATCATAAACACAGCTTTGTTGAGTGTCTATGCATGTGTTGTCTTGGAAATCAGCTTGGGGGTGTGGAGGAGTAGAAACTGTAGAGGCCCTCCGTTCGGAAGGAGCACCTTTATCCGCTGCCTTGCTAACTTCCTTCCGCTTTATTGATTTTGAATTGTCAAGTAAAACCGACAAGAAAAAGCAATAAAATTCTCTCTTCAGAACTCATTCATGCATGATACTGACAATCACTAATTTGATGTAAGGCAAACACATGATACCAGGATGGAATATGTACGAAAAACAGGACGGCATGGCATGTTCACAACTGTTTGTGTAAACTAAGCAGAAACCATTCCAGCAAATAAGAAGCAATACAAGCTAGACACCACATGAAAGATGCAACCAATATGACTCTGCCAAGTTAAAAGCGTCCCATCATAAATGGAATTTCAACAAATTAGAAGCAGCGCATGCTATAAATCATATGCAAGATGCAACTAATATCGCACTTCATATACTAAAGGTGTCTCGTCATGTTGATTGATGCGGGATACAAAAAAAACAATAGTTTTATGTAAGGACATGCTTAATAGACAGATGTACTATGTACTAAATACAGGAAGGCATGTCACATTAACAGGTATAATGTATAAGCTAAGCAGACTAGCACATGCAGTTTAACCAGATTGGAAGAATTACAATCTAGACACCATAGGCAACATGCGACCACATATCACGCTGCCAAGTTAGAGCAAGCACCTGCGATGCTAGTTTAGGGGAAATGCGGTAATCAACTACAGAGCTAAGTTCACTATCTTCATCTAGCATTTCTGTTTCTTGAGAATCATGTCGGGAGGCTGACGCTGCATTCTTTAAATGAGTAGTCCCCTTGCCTGCCTGCCTCGTCATAAGTGATTGATGAGGGAAACACAAGAACATTAGTTTGATGTAAGAACATGGTTAATACACAGATGTACTAGTATGTACCAAAAACAGAAAGGCATGTCATATTCAAAGGTATAATGTGTAAGCTAAGCAGATGCAATTTAACCAAATTGGAAGGAGTACAAGCTAGACATCTGGCTGGAGTGGTGAGCATGATCATCTAGGACCTGAGAGCCTGGTGGGAGGCAGGCTGCTTCGCCACCATCGCAGCTTTTTAGTTGGCTTCCAGGTGATGCCTCTCTTTGCTGGGCTTGTCACTTGCTCGGCCAGTGCCCTGAATAGCTATTTGTCTTCTGGTGCTCACGGGATGGTGGTTCATGTAAAAAATATCTTTCCTTATCTTACCGACTTCGGCCTTTCGAATACAAGCTAGACACCATATGGAACATGCAACCACATATGACACCGCGAAGATAAAGCAGGCACCTGGGATGCTGGTTCATTACGAGGGAGGTCATCAACTCTAGAGCTACGTTTACCGTCTACATCTGCTGACACTGCACCCTTTATAGCGTTGTAACGTGTCTTGCCTACCCGCATACGAAGCTGGAGCGACTTCTCAATTTTCTTTTTGGCTTCTCTCATGGCAGCAGAGTCTGAAATACCCTTGCATAAAAACACGATAGCGAGAGTAAGGGTGAAGTGTGTGCAGAACTAGTGCACTGTAAAAGTAGCAGATAGCAGGTGGCTGATAAATAAATGACAGGAGACATATGATAGCTCTACAACATTGCATGGCAAACAAAATTAGATTCTACTCCGTATGATTTTGTAATATATGAGCACAGGAAATGCAGGTACTCCTCCAGCACACCACCACATGTGGTCATATCTAAGATAACAGTCGACTGAAAATAAATAGGTCAGTCGATTTTTTTAATGAACCGTCCGATCTATAAGGAACGGGCAGATGACCTTTGTCTACCTCCCGCCAGTCACTGTTGACGATCTTTCTCGTGCCAGCGACCACCGGCCCAGACCCCTGCCTCCGCCGCCCGGCCCTCCCATCGACCTCACACCACCGCCGTGCTTGGCAGCGCCCCCAGGCCATCCCTTTAATCCCGGCCGACCTCCAGATCGGGCGCCAGTAGCTCTAGGCCGCACACGCCCCTAAGATAAACACCAAGGCGCTGCTTCCCCGGCGTAATAGGCGTACTAGCGCCTGTTACGCCGGGGAATGCTTCCGTTAATTGGGAATCAACTGGCCAGAAATTGAAATTCGGGGGGGGGGGGGGGGGGGGCGACGGACCTCTAGCTTAGGTGAAATAGTATATGAGGAGAAACCTTGTGCATTGCGAGTTACTAGGAACATCTAGTATCAAGAAGAAGCGGTCAACTAGTGTCTTACGTGGGATGAATACCGTGCAAGCAGAGACGTAAGATTTGCACGAATAAGGGAAGAGGAGTACCTTTTTCGGTTGCCGGTGTGGTCACCTCCACATGTCGCGCCGATCTTCTTTTTTTTACCGGGGAAACCGATGTTCCGGAGGGTGCAGGCTTGGATGAACCCATGGCCTAATTGTTGACTGTGTTGCCGTGGCCGTATGTCGGCGGAGGGGAAGCAGATCCGAGGCGGCGAAGGACGGCGTAGCAGGAACAGCTCCGGTGCCGTGGAGGGTGGCGAAGTTGGAGCGGCAGTGGTGAGGCGCAGGACGGCGTGGTTGAACTGGCTCGGGTACGGATGGCTCGGCCTCGGCTGCAACTACTAGTCGTGGAGGGCGTTGCGGTTGAGGTTGCGGTGGACAACGACGTCGGGGTATCTGCTCCGGCGTGATGGAGGAGGGCGGCGGTTGATGGGTGGGATTGGGTGGCGGACGGAGGACGCCGGGGTTTCGCGGCTGGTGGAGAGGTAGTTTTGGCGCCCACGGAGTACGAATGGGGAATCGATCGGGTGGGGGGGACCATGTTTCGGTCTGGGACGCGCTTGTTTTTGGCTTTTTTGAACAGAAGATGGGACGCGCTTGTTTGAAATTTGGGGAAAGTACAAACTTTGCCCCCCTCTTAAATTTCGGACCTACTGCGGGTCGGGGGTAGGATGGTAATCCCAGGTGTCCCAAATAGTGGGCAGGAGCAATTTCGGTCGCGCGCATGTGTGCTTAGGCGGCCATTGTGTAGGAATGTTTTTCGGATGCGGTTGCGTGGCGTCTAGATGAAGCTACAAACCTACCCCGGTTTAGACCTTTGGACGTCGGCCGGTAGGTTTCACGGGTCGGAGTTATTAGAAAAGTAATTTCCTTGTACTACCAAACATTGGTCTCACGCGGTTTCGGGTGAGTAGAGGCTCTTTTGGCGTTTCGTTCGAAAATTTTGAAACACAAGCATTCACGTTTAGAGTACTCTTGAACTATGAGGATTGACCTAAACAAACAACGTTATATTTGACCTTGTATGTTTGAAAACCTCACTAAATTATCCGCTTCTTTTTGAAGTTTTGACACTGGAAAATCCTATAACTACGATTATTCTGGAACAGAGGAGCTAAATTTGAATCTATTTTGTACACGACTACATATGCTATTATGTACAAAATCAGAGCAAAGATTGGTGCCCCCATAATTTAGGTATGGTTTACAAATTCCATGATATCAAATTCAAATAAATGAATGGACTTCATGTTGAATTCGATTTTTTAAACCACCTTAAGTTGAATTCAAATGTATGCTAGTTCATAGGTAGCTATTTATAATGTCCATTGTGTAACTTTCGTATGTATAATGTGCTTTACACACACAACATGAACTATACTCACGTTTATATTCGATTGCTAAAGCGATGCATTGTATGGAGTTCAAAATACTAACTATGTGGATCAATTGTGTCGAATAATAACATAGACATGCTCAAATTCGATAGAATCTAGATGCCTGATGGATCAATGACCGCTCCTTACGCGAATTGTAAATATCATAATCCCATCCTAATATTTGGATACAATTTATATCTTTAATCAATGTGTAGAGCAGTCTTTTACGTGTAGCTTCACTCTCCATCGGTGGTCTCTCACACATGCTCACACACTCTCTCCCGAGGTGTCTTCCTCGTACACATGCTCTAGATATAACCCTCCCTCCCTCTCTTAACCATTTACAACTGTTTTCACTAACCTTTATCACAAGCACTCTTCCTCTCGCAAACATACACACGCACAATCCTCATCGACCCTTTCTATATACATGGAACTGCCTACGTGTTTCATGTACGCACATTATCTTTACGCCTGTCTCTCACGCATTGTCTCACACCTCTCTTCCTAATCGACGAGTATGATTCTAGCAGAGCATTCTGTAGGATGCCCCTTAAAGTTAGGTTGGATGAATAGTAATATCAGAGATAAAGGGGTTACCTTAGTCCGAGAACCTAGGGTTACAAATCCTAGCCGGCTTTGTCAGTGGACACAGAGTCCTTCACAATTCTGCTATCTTTGTCTTGTACGACTAGTCATCCATGGGTCTTCCTAAATGCGTCACGGGCCGCCAATGTGGCGCAGGACGGAACCGAACGAAGGGCCTCACCTCGACCCACCGGACCTCACGCGGTGACACACCCTCCGCCCCCACGTCTCATTATCTTCTCACACCCACACATACCAACACAAACACCACACACACAGAAAATTTCTCCTGGTGCCTCTATTCCCTCCCCCCTTGCATATACACACTCAAGGGAATGGAATCTCTTGTCGTGATGTCATATTCGTCTCTCTCTCTAGACCACTCTCATTTCTCGTGCTATCTCTCCCACGCCCCCCCGTCGGCCCCTCTATCCATGCCTCTCTCGAATACGTAATACACACACATACCTCTCTAGGCCCCGCCAAATGCATCAACTACACATTCACACATGTTACATCACGTACTCCATTGATCTAAAAAGCACTCTCTTCATGTTTATTTCGCATACAACATTCCTTTTGAATAAAGTGTGGCCAAAAAATTATTTTAGAGTTTCTACATATATACAACATTACAAAGTTATATGGAGGAGTACGAACGCTAATTTGCATTGCATGGTGCCCACAATGATATTTATTCCGCACTGTGAATTTGTATATTTTTATACTATATACAAAGTTAGTCATAATAAAGAGAAACGAAGAGCATCTCTCTCTCCATCGCATACCCCCCTGTACGCCCCTTTCACGTATGCACACAAAACTATCTCCAGGTCCTCTAAAAGTAAGCCCCTAGAAAATTCACGCATGTTTCATCTTTCTCTCGCGATATATACAATGACGATCATTGTATTTGAAGCGAAAGCACGATACGTACATTGGACTTCAGAATCCACTCATTACGGTCACCATTTACGTTTAGTGGTTATTATACAGTCACGGGCTCACCGTACAACTCTGTATTTGCTCATGACATGACTAGTTGACCAGTTAAACGCTCCACGTGGAACCTCTAGTGTTGGATCACATTATCTCACTACCATCGTGCCCACCTGTCGACTTGTATATACTCTAGATCTACACTCTTATAAAATACATAAAATACACTCTTATAAAAAACAGAGTTGGTGATGATGGTGTGCCTGCCATCCTGCAATATAGGTCGTCCGATTTATATCTGACGGATAGGAAAGAAACTATGGAAATTTTGCAAAAAGGTACCCACACACCTCTCCACATTTGCAAATAAGGCCTTCCCTCGTTCATCCTTTTCTCTCACAAGATAAACAAGTCGTACAAATGCATCTTGATGTTATGTGCAACGCATGGGCATCTTGCTAGTAAGAATGAAAACAAACGACAAAAAAATATTTGGACGGTGGTTCGAAGTCATGACCGCAGGCACAGCGGACAAGGTGGCCTTGTATTGGTATGCTGAGCCGTCTGTTTTAACACACAGGAGCTGGTGTGGTGATTATACACACACGCACGCATGCACACGAACTGCATCCACGCAACACTCACACAAACACATGCACCCACCCACGCACGCAACACTCACACGTACACACGCAGCCACGCACGCACGCACGCAACACTCACACGCACGCACGCATGCATGCACACACCAGTACACCACATGACCAACACACACTCTCACGCTCAAGTGATCAAGCTACACGTGCATGCGCACACATCAGGCCCTGACAGACACATACACAACCAGGTGATTCCCGCGAACGGGTTGGAGCCTTGTCGCGCCTGCGTAAATTTGTGTTTATCTGACCTTTTGCCTATGCGAACTGACAGGTGGGACCCACAAGGAACATGGTCAATTTAACTAGTCAACATGGCGTCACGCAGACTATTTGGCCGGTCAACCGAGTGCAATCCGATGCTGAACTGTGAGCAAGTGACCGTATAATCACCGCAAAACATATACAGTGACCGTAATCAGCTTATTCTGAAGTTCGGTGACCATATTACGCTTTTCTCTCTGTAGGCCCTCTAAAACTACATCTCTACACGTTCTCGCATGTTACATCTAACAACTATGCAATACAACACTACTACTACACTCTAACACAATAACTCATATGTGTTTTTAGTTTTACTAGATATCATATTGTTACTTATAATTATTCAGTTTGCATACATTAAAATTGTCTTTGAAATGTATGTCCAGTATCATCTACCGCGCGGGAAAAATCCCGCCCTTTCCTGTTTAATCGGGTTTGTATCGATGGATCGTGCGAAACAGCAAAACTATAGTACTATACAGTACTACAAGTGATAGTTCACTGGGCCGTCGTGTCGTCTACTCCTCCGTCGTAAGAGTGGAGCGCTCGCTTTCATAAATCTTCTAGTCCCTTTCGCCGACATGTGGGACATCAAGCTACCGGGTCCACGTGCCATACCCGAATACAGTGCAGAGCAGCCGGGGTGAAGCACCCCGGTCATGGCGCCGGCGTAGTAATGAGCAATGAGGCGTCAAATCACAAAGCTGCACCTTTCCCGCAGTTAAGTTGGAGGGACGAAGCAACCATCATTTCACTCGTTGCAAAATCCGCTTCTCCCTCATCATCTTCAACTTAACCACGTGTTGCTTCTGCCGTTGTTCTGCCTCATGTGGGACGCGGATCGGCTTGGTAAATCACTGACACGTGGGACCGCATGTTAGCAAACCACCAGGACAACGTCCTCCGAAAATAAGAAGCCTAATCCTAGACTTACAAAGGGCTATGTAGCTGCTACGTATATTTTCCATCTAATGTATATATGCCCACCCTGATTTTCGCGTGGGGTGGGCCTAATCCTCTCCTTTAATCCAATCAAATAGTCCCACATCACATCAGTTTGTAACTTTACGTAAACCATTACGTGGATGTAGCATTGCTCAAATAAGAAACCTCCCCCGCCATCCGCGCGGCAAAATCACCTCCTTTTTACTAATCTTGATTCTATAATTTTTTAGATCAATATAATTGAGATTTGTATAGATAGCACACAGGAGCAAAACCAAGTGGTACGGTAAAGGGCATCCACAATGTGTAGCCAAATGTGAAAATAGCTTTTGGCATCGTGGGAACCATTGTGGACGGTGTTGCCAAAGCCAAAAAGATGGAACCGAAGCTCCCTGATTGATTGATTGAAGGAATAGAAAAATGCAACGTCTCTCCTCTTTCTCCCATGCTTGGACGCATGTAGTACAGTATAGAGCACAGAGTCTACTCCCCTATCCCTTCTATCACAAATCACAAAGCAGTGAGGCTACAAATCACAAAAGCACGGACGAAGCAACCATCATTTCACTCTTCGCTGACTCCACTTCTCCATCGTCTTCTTCGAGAAACCATCTCACCGCACTAGTACTCCTAGTAGTACTAGTAAAGGACTTCCTGGATGCAAATAAGACTTCCTGCCGCATTAGTTATCGACCTTTATTTTTTAACATACAATCTGAGTGGATAGCTCCTGGATTTTCCAACTATGACCATTGGATAGAGTGGATCAATGGCTTACATTCAAAGTTATTCTCATTCTATAGAATGGTATAGGAACATGGAGAGATTTGGTTGATTTTATATCGCTGAATAATATAAAATATTATGAGTGCACACGCTCCACCCCGAGGTTTGTAGCTCTTTCTCGGCCGTCGGTAATCTATGTTCTTCCTCTCTTTCGTTTAAGACATGAGCTTTGTTCATCCTGTTGCCGACACGCGGGACATCTATATGCCTCCATTTTACAAAATCATACTATATGCCTCCATGACACGTGGGACATCTAGCATCAAGGTGGCGTGTCATGCAAGAAAATTGAGATATGCAGTGCGTAAGTGAGTCGTGCCCTTCGATGGCACCTAGTACTACGCAATATTTTTTCTCCTCGATGGCACGTGAATAGTGCACGTACTCAATGACAGAGCACGGGATGGTAGCCATGGACATGGTCGGCCCTTTTTGAAGAGAGTACTAATAAATAACTTTGATGTGTCCCGTCAACTCGCAGAACGACGAGAAGCTTGCTTACTACGCCTTCTCCCTCGCCAACGCGTGCACAGTGGCTCGCAGCACGAGGAGAAACTTTTGCTTACAAGCGGTGGACGTGCAGCAGTTCATTTGGTGTCAGATTGCCAAAAGTATTACTGTAGTACCATAATTATTGATCGACTTCCGAAAGAGGAGAAGAGCCAAGCGCAAGGTCACCTACTAACCTAGTACAGTACTACTAAAGCCAAAGCTGGTCCACCTTTTTAGAGCATGGTTAATTAATATAGGCGGCTCTTGCAGTGGCACATCATTTAGAGCAAGTACTCTCTTTGTAGGAACAATGGAAGTGAAACAATAGTTGGAGTGGATGCTAGATTTCCAATTAAAACATGATTACATAGGAAAAAAATCCTATAGCATTCTATCCTATGAATCAAACGACCAATGTAGGAAAATAATGAGGGGGGTCTCTCCAACAGTGTTCCTTGGCTCGCACCTAGCATCTCGGTGGTCGAACTTGGAGTCATTCATCTGGTACACGTGGCATCTCAATTCTGGACACAAGGTGACGCGAAGGAGGTACACTTGCGCACGGCATTCGCGGTCGCACCGCACCCTCACACGGTCGCTCCTGCACGCCGCGGTCGCACCGCACCCTCACATAGTTGCTTCTGCACGCCGCAAACCCAACCAAGGGAACGCACCCTCACTGACACGTGTTGTCGCATGTGAACAAACCAAACTCAGCCATCCTATCGCATGTTGGGGAGTATCCGTACGGCCCGTGTGGTGGTCTGTTGGGGAAGAAGAAGAGATGAGGAAGAAGGAAAGAAGGGTTAGGAGACGTAGGATATTCATCCAACCGCCTGAAATGGTAGACTGACCCAAGTGAGGCGACTTGCATAACAAATATATGTTTTTACACAGCAAAAGATCCATAAAAACAACAACATAAAGAAAAACTATCACTACTCGCGGAAAGAGACGGCCTCGTCGTCTTTGGCTGCCGGCGCGAACCAGCCGTCGTTGCCGATGTGTGTCTCTATACCGTGGTTGTCCTCGGCCTCCAGCTACTCGTTCAAGCGGAGCGTGCGGGCGCTCTGCACGGACGAGAGCCCAGCCCGGTTCAAGTCGAGGATGTCCGGTTCCGCCTGTAGGAGGGCCTCGATGGCAGCGGCATCCGCGTGCTCCGCGTCGAGTCGAGCCTCCGCCGCCCGGTTCAAGTCCAGGACGTCTGGTTCCGCCTGCAGGAGGGCGTTGATGAGAGTGTTATCCGCGCGCTCTACGTCGAGTCGAGCCTCTGCCGCCCGGTTGAAGTCCAGGACGTCCGGTTCCGCCTGCAGGAGGGCCTCGATGGCAGCGGCATCCGCGCGCTCCGCCTCAAGTTGAGCCTCCGCCGCCCGGTTCACATCCACGACATCCGGTTCCGCCTGCAGGAGAGCCTCAATGGCAGCAGCATGCGCGCGCTCCGCGTCGAGTTGAGCCTCTGCCTCCCGGTCCTCCTTTAGTATCGACATGTTGAACCGCTGGTCCGCCTGCACCATGGGGGACTCGGACGCCGGCACGAAGTCGACGTCCATCGTCTCATACCCAGCGGGGGCCTTCTGCGCCGCGACCTCCGCCATGAACATTGGATCGGCTTCCTCCTCGTAGCTTGGCTCCAGAGAACTCGGGGATTGGCCCGCCGCAAAGCGAGCTTGGGAACGGAGGTCTGTGGCGCCGACCGCGGCCGCGATTTCTGCGTGGCGCTCCGGCGTCAGCATCTTGTAGTAAGTGATCTTGCGGCGCACCATGGCTTTCCGGCGAACTAGGGGACGCTTGATGCGGGCTAGGGGATCGAAAGGTGGGGGAATGGGCTGGAGATTTGGTGTGGTTTTAGGGCAGTGGCTGGCGTAGGCCGACCAGCGAAGGTTCTGGTGTGAATAGTAGTTCCGGTGACGACCGGTCAATCGGTTTTGACTGTACATCGCTCCTGTCGCGTTCGCCTTGCAGCCCGGCACGCTGGACCCTCCACGTTTCTCACCGAATGGAATGCGCTTCGTCTTGTGTTTTCGCTCGCTTGTGGGACCGCAGTTGAGAGCAAACCAACATCCCTCCCCCTCCCCCGCCCGCGTCATTTATTATACCACCACTCCCTCCATTTTATACGGAGTAAATAAAAACAGAGGGAGTATACTATGGATGAGGATCCCCTGACGTGGCCGAACCCATTGAGTAACTGACATGCAGGGCCTAGCAAGCATGGGGTCCGCGAGTAAGTGACCGAAGGGGAGGGTAAGGCAGGGATACCTACGTCAGAGGATCCACTTCCACTATACTACTTTGACCAAATGTTAGAGTAATAATATATGACATGCAACTTACACAAATGTTAGAGTAATAATATATGACATGCAACTTACACAAAGCATACAGGGTCTAATGCATTTTTCGAGGCTAACTTTGACCAAATGTTAGAGTAATAATATATGACATGCAACTTACACAAAGCATACGATCAAATTCGTATGTGAAAGGAGTTTCCAATGACATAATTTTCACATTATACATCTCATGTACTATTAATCTTGTCAATAGTCAAATTGGAAACCATCTCGAGTACAAATCTAGGAGTACGTACGAATCTAACAATATTGAATGGGCGTTGTTGAATGTTGATACCTTTTTTATCAAAGTAGAGATACTTTGACTACACATAAAACCTATATGTAAACTAGAAATGATAGGGGGAGTATATTGTACGTTCAAAAATGAAACGAACATTGAATACCCTTTATATATGATTTGCGGATGCTATGATCACCGGTTCAAAATTTTGAATCCGCCTTAGGTATCACGTGCCCCCACTCGTTCCCTCTCGATTTCATCTCGGGGTCCGGAGATCTATTGAAAGAGGACTAGGGTGGGTACATGCGAATGATACTCGGCGGAATGTTCAAATGAGGCATGCGGGAGGATGGACTCGACTGGAGGGCGACATGATCGATGGAGACGAGGGTTGGAGAGGAATGAGAAATAAGCAAACGCCACATGATTATACTTGAACGGCTCAAATAAACAATAAGTTGTCTCGCTTGGCCTACATAGTGAAAGGCCTAATGCGCAACGCGGAGCACTAATGCTCGAATATGGCCAGGAAACAGGGAAACCGACATGTGGGGCACACCCGTCGGGACGACGTAGCGCAGACTAGTCCAATGGAGGAGCTGGCCCACGACCTCCTCGCCACCGACAACCGCTCATGTGGGTCGTTGGGGCCAACAACGGGGCGCAGCTCCATCAGCGCCTCTGGACACGGCGACCGCGGTGAGCGACACGCTCATATCGTCGCTAGACACGGTCGGTTTCAGTGTGCCGAGGGTGGCGTTAGTGTTGTGGCACGACCAACGGTATGTTTGGTTTGTGCCCAAGGTTGCCCCATCAAAGCTTTGGCTAGCCAAAATTTTGGTTGAGGTATTGGTTGCCCATGATTTGGCCAACATTGGCAAGAAAAATGAACTAGAGTTGGCTAGAGTTCATTGGCATGCCAAAGAAATGGCAACCATCCAAACAAAGACCAATCTTTGGGTCATGACCAAAATTTTGGTTGAGGTATTGGTTGCCCATGATTTGTCCGACATTGCCAAGAAAAATGAACTAGAGTTGGCTAGAGTTCATTGGCATGCCAAAAAAATGGCAACCATCCAAACAAAGACCAATCTTTGGGTCATGACCAAAATTTTGGTAAGGTGCACTTTGGCCACATTCCAAACACACCCCAACACCCGGCTCGTCGAGGATGCACGGGGCGCCGTGACGCGTCCCCGGAGTGGTGTAGCGCGGCCAACTGCATCCTCTGGACCTGAGACCATGCCGGGTCGTCTTGCTTTTGCAATGACATGCGGGGATCGCATGTGAGCAAAGGGCATCTCCAACGTTGCCACGACCGCAGCTGACTACCCTGGCACACCAAAATCCTCGTCCCTCGCGCCGTCGCGTGGTGCGTTCCCAGCCGGCGCCAGCTGCCCCCATTCATGCCGTCCGTTCGTATGTCGTCGTTAAGAGGCTCGGTGCCTGAGGAACCAACTCCGGCGACTTAATGACGCACCCGGACGCTTGGCCTCACCGGAATGCGCTACTTAAAGCGGCAACACCCAGCTAACCTCCACACCATAGCGCATCGTCCTCCTACCTGGCACCACATCCGCCATGACCGGAAGTACGAACGCTCTGTGGGAGAGCTTGTCTTCGGGGATGAAGCTCGAGGTCGCCGTCCTCGCTCAAGTCGCCTCTCGCGACGCAATAGCGATGTAGCCGGACGCGGACGCGACCGCACAAGCGGTGGCCACGCTGGCGGCCGACGACGGGAGCACTGTCAGCCATGCGTCCTACTTGCCGTCGTCCAACGTCTGACACCGCCGAGGTCGGGGACTCCTCCTAGGATGAGTAGGGCATGGTGTGCCAACTGGCCGGTCCGTATCCCGTGTTCTACTCTTCCTCGCTGAAGACCGCACCTTCACTTCACGGGTCTTGAACCCCGCCCCCGTACATAGAGATTGCAGATGGAGGACGTTGGTCGCCGCCGTAGAATAGGTTTAGGGTCGGGTTTCTTTTATTTTTATGTCCTATAAAAGTTCGAAATGGAATGAAAATCTGCCGTGTTTGCATTAATCTCGGCCGGTGTATATGAACTTTCACAATAATATACATATTGTAGCAGTACTAGCAAGATGCCCGTGCGTTGCACGGAAGATCAAGATCTTGTGGGAGAAAAGGATGAACGAGGGAAAGCCTTATCTGGAAATGTGGAGAGGAGTGCGGGTAAATTGTCATAGTTTCCTTCCTATCCGTTAGATATAGATCGGACGGCCTATATTGCAGGATGACAGGCACACCATCATCACCAACTCTGCTTTTTATTGAACCGAGACAAATCTAACATGCGAAGTAAAATAAACACATAGGGTCTATACATATACAAATTATCTTAGGCACTCCAATAGTACGTCCACTACACATTCACACATTTCACATCTTTCTACATCTACGGGAACCTACGAATGGCTTAACGTAAATTGCCTCTCTCTCCTCCCCTGATTTTCATGGTGGTGGGCCCCTCCCTCCCCCATCTACAATCAACAGCTCACACGTTTCACACTACGTTAATTACGTAACTGGGATTACGTAGGTGTAGCATTACTCGTCCTAAAAAACCCAACTAAGCCAACCTCCCAGCATATCGCGCGGGAAAAGAACCGGCCGTGCCGTTTTAGTCGGGATTACCGGATTACTAGTAGTAGTATCGATGGATCGCGCGAAGCAACAAAAAAAATTTTTAGGGGGCGAAGCACCGAGTTTAAAAGGAAAAAAGGCGGTACACTCACAGCACTCCTGTCGCGGTCGCATTGCACCCCACACACGTTCGGTCCTGCACACCGCTCACGCAAACGGAACGCGCTTCGGCTTGCCTCTTCACTGACACGTGGGACTGCACTTGGAGAAACCGACCATGCGCCAAACTCCCACCGCCCACCGCGCGAAAATTCTCCCCCCACACCCAAAAATTCCCCCCAAATCCGATTCAACCGCCCTTCGGCCAACTAGCCAATAATATTCCCCAAACCCCCCTTCCCCCTGTCCCCTCCACTCCATTCGCTCCGCCAAAGCCGCCCTCCTCGCCGCGCCGATACGTCGGCGCCGCGGTTCGGCGATCCTCTCGCTCCCACAGTACGCTCTCCTAGACTGCCGTCCTCTAGCCGCGCCGCCACCTCTAGCTACGTTCTTGTGGAGGCGCACGGCGGTTAGCGCCGCCACAGCTGGCGATGTTCGTGTGGAGACGCACGGTGGTCAGCTTCTCCCACGGTACGCGCATTCCAGACTGAGGCCCCGTTCATGTCGGTGTAGCGCTGAATGTTAGCTGATAGAGCTGTTAATCTCACTGTTTGCCGAAGTAGTTTACTGTCAATATGCTCTGCTTAAGAAGCTTCCTTGCCCTGTTCTGCACTCAATCTGCTTAGCTGAGATGGCATGCCAGGGCCGATTAGTTGCTAAAATATCCTGCCATATATTTATTGTGACGTAGATTGCCATGGTCTAGTAGCCAATCTGTTAGGTGAAATAGCTCTACACCGTTTTATACTCGATCTTTGTTGCTGCGATGGCCTTCGATAGTTTGATGGCTGTGTGCTCGGCCTCATTGCCTGCTGAAACAGCCTGCCATAATTTGGCACTCAAATTTGTTTGCTGAATTAGCTTTACATATATTTCGTTACTTAGATCTGCTCGTCCAAATATCTTGCCATAGCTTTACACATCGACCTAGGTATTTTTTTCTGGACTTCATAAAAAAGCATATATGTTTTTCCTGTAATATCTAGTAGAAGAACTATTTTGTATGTGTAACAGATGGACAGGACTTGGATAACTTCTGCTCGAAGATTCTCCGCTGCATATGTCGAGGGGGTTGAAAACTTCATGAACTTTATCAGAGCTGAGTACGGTGGTCCGAAATCAGATGTGCTCTGCCCGTGTAGCAGTTGTATGAATTTAGTTACAAGACCCCAGTCAACTGTGCAAAATCATCTACACTTGTATGGGATGTCGGTCACATATACTAGGTGGGTTCATCATGGTGAAGCTGGGAACGTCAATGTTATTGACTACGTGGAAGCAGCAGATCACCATCTTGATCTGCCTGATGCTCATGTGGAAGAGGAGGAGGAGGTGGTGGTGGTGGAGCCAGTGAGTTTGACCAACATTGAAACAATGCTACGAAATGCTCGTGCATTCCGTGAACTTTCACGTGCAGAAGAAAAACGGTGGGCCCGCATGTTGGAACAATGCAACGTTGCTGTCACCCCAGGAAATAAGCTGTCAGTATTCTCAGCTATGGTCAACTTTCTTCAGGTGAAGACATCTGAGCGGATGTCCAACAAATCATTCGATGCGATGTTGGCTGTTTTCCGCAAATCTTTCCCAGATGCGTTTGAGCTGCCACACACCTACAGTAAAATGAAGAATTTCCTTCGTGCAGTTGGAATTGGATATGATATGATCCATGTTTGTAAGAATAATTGTGTTCTGTTCCGGAAGGATTATGCCAACTTAAGTGAATGCCCGAAATGCAAATCATCAAGATGGAAAGATGGCGATACTGTGAAGAGGATTCCTCATAATGTTCTGAGACATTTTCCAATTACACCAAGATTGCAGAGGTTGTTTCATGATGCTGAAACAAGAGAGGATGTACTGTGGCATTCTAGGAACCAGGAGTACAGAGATCAGAATGTAATGAGCCATCCATCTCATGGCAGTGAGTGGAAAAGCTTCAATGATAAACACAAAGAGTTTGCTGCTGACCCGAGAAACATTAGACTTGGCTTAGCTTCAAATGTATTTAACCCAGTTGGCCACCAGAGCGCCACATATAGCATGTGGCCAATGCTTGTTATCCCTTAGAACATGCCTCCAAATGTCTGCACCAAAGAGTCAAACTACATGATGGCCTTGCTCATCCCAGGTCCAAAAAGTCCTGGAAAGGATTTTGATTTGTTCATGGAGCCTCTTGTGGAGGAACTTCAATAGCTATGGAATGGTGTTCTCACTCGAGACCTATATAGCAGCCCACCAGCTGATTTCTTTCTGCGTGCTGTTATAATTTGGTGCATCCATGACTATCCGGCTTTGGGCACTATGTTAGGGCGAACGACACATGGTTACAATGCATGTGTTCGCTGTGACAGGAATCAACTGTCATACGCAATACTTAGTAAGATCTGTTACATTGGACACCACCGTTTCCTTGCCAAGGACAAGCCGCATCCTAGAAAATACCGAAGACATGTGTTCAATGCAAAGCATGAAAACCGTGATGCGCCAAAGAGGCTCACCGCCGATGAGTTGCAAGTGGAATTAGAGAAGGTCAGGCATATTACACCAGGAAACCATCTTGGTAATGGTAGCGGGAAAAGGAAGAGCGGCAGGGTAGAAGAGAGATTATTGTTTACCCGCAGGTCCACTTTGTGGGACTTGGAGTATTGGAATGATTTGGATCTGCGGCATAATCTTGATGTGATGCACATCGAGAAAAATATATGTGACAGCATTATCGGCACACTTCTTAATATTGAAGGCAAGTCGAAAGATACCTTAAAATCTAGGATTGATTTGACACACCTGGGTATCAGAAAGGATTTGCAGGTGCAAGATGAAGGTAAACCATGGGATATGGCACCAGCTGTGTACGTCTTGGACAAGGTATAAAGAAAAGAATTCTGCGAGGTCCTGTCATGTGTGAGATTCCCACATGGATTTGCTTCCAACCCTGAAAGGAGAGTCAGTGCAGATGGAAACAAGGTACAAGGGTTGAAAACTCATGACTGCCACGTCCTACTTCAAAGGGTTTTACCTGTTATCCTTAGAGGATTGGGCCGCCCTGACTTATACAGAGCAGTTGCAGAGTTGGGACAATTCTTTAGGGAACTCTGCAGTAGGAATATCAGGATAGATGCTTTGGAGCGTCTTAGAGACAAGATACCAACTATCGTATGCGACCTTGAGAAGATATATCCTCCAGCCTTCTTTGATGTGATGGTGCATTTGGCTGTTCATCAACCTGATGAGGCACTACTAAGAGGTCCAGTACAGTATGGCTGGATGTACCCTCACTACTGGAATCAGCAATTTGCCATCTGCCAGCTCTTTGCCGTCTGCTAGCTGACGGCAAAGAAGCTCTTTGCCGTCTGCCAGCTCTTTGCCATCAGCTACCCAAAAGCAGACGGCAAAGAAGCTCTTTGCCGTCTGCCAGCTCTTTGCCGTCTGCTAGCTGACGGCAAAGAATCTTTGCCGTCCGCTGGCGGACGGCAAAGAGTGAGGTGGCCCCCACCCCCCGCCCGTTTTTGAAAAACTTAACGGGCCACCTCTTTGCCGTCCGCTAGCAGACGGCAAAGAGGCAAAAAAGCGGACGGCAAAGAACCTACTACCTAACGGCCCGTACCCCCGCCCGTTACTCGCTTCTTCCCTCTCCCTCCCACGCCGCCGTTTCTCTCCTCCCACGCCGCCGCCCGCCGCGCGCCGCCGCCGCCCCGTCGCCCCCGCCGCCCCGGGGCCCCGTCGCCCTCACCGCCCCGGCCCCCCGCCGCCCCGCGCCCCCCGCGCCCCCCGCGCCCCCCGCCCCCGCGCCCCCCGCCGCCCCGTCGCCCCCGCCGCCCCGGCTCGCCGCCGCCCCGGGGCCCCGTCGCCCTCACCGCCCCGGCCCCCCGCCGCCCCCGGCCCCCCGCCGCCCCGCGCCCCCCGCGCCCCCCGCCGCTCCGTCGCCCCCGCCGCCCCGGCTCGGCGCCGCCCCCAGGCCGCCTCCTCCACCGCCCCGCCCCCTCCTCCACCGGCCTCCTCCACCCCCCAGGTGAGCCCCCATTTTTCAGTTTTTTTTTTCTTTTTTTTTCTTTTTTTTCCTTTTTAGTTTTAGTTTTAGTTTAGATTTAGTTTTAGTTGTAGTTTTAGGTTTAGTTTTAGGTTCAGGTTTAGTTTTAGGTTTAGGTTGTAGAAGAAAAAAGAAGAAGAGGAAGAAGAAGAAGAAGAGAAAAAGAGGAGAGGAGCAGAAGAAGAAGAGGAAAAAGGAAAGGAAGAAGAAGAAGAGGAGGAGGAGAAGAAAAAAGAAGAAGAGGAAGAAGAAGAAGAAAAAAGAGGAGAGGAGGAGAAGAAGAAGAGGAAAAAGGAAAGGAAGAAGAAGAAGAGGAGGAGGAGAAGAAAAAAGAAGAAGAGGAAGAAGAAGAAGAGGAGGAGGAGAAGATAAAAGAAGAAGAGGAAGAAGAAGAAGAAGAAAAAAGAGGAGAGGAGGAGAAGAAGAAGAGGAAAAAGGAAAGGAAGAAGAAGAAGAGGAGGAGGAGAAGAAAAAAGAAGAAGAGGAAGAAAAGGAAGAATAGGAAGAAGAAGAAAAGGAAAAAAGAGGAAAAAACCCCGACCCGACACGGCACCCCGACCCCGACGCGGCACCCCGACACGACACCCCGACCCCTAGACCCCGACCCCGACACCCCGACCCCGAGCCTGACCCGACACCCCGACCCCGACACCGACACGGCACCCCGACCCCGACCCCGACCCCGACCCCGACACCCCGACCCCGAGCCTGACCCGACACCCCGACACCCCGACCCCGACCCGGCACCCCGACCCCGAGACGGCACCCCGACCCGACACCCCGACCCGGCACCCCGACCCGACACCCCGACCCCGAGACCCCGACCCCGAGCCTGACCCGACACCCCGACCCCGACACCGACACGGCACCCCGACCCCGACCCGGCACCCCGACAAGACACCCCGACCCCGAGCCTGACCCGACACCCCGACCCCGACACCGACACGGCACCCCGACCCCGACCCGGCACCCCGACCCCGAGACCCCGAGCACGATACCCCGACCCGGACCCCGACCCGACACCCCGACCACGAGCCTTCCAGAAGCCGACGGGGTCATATATTTGTGAATTATTAGTTAGGTCATATATCTTTCGATTTTGTTATGAAAAACATCATATATAATTGTGTTGATCGGGTAGTTTTAAATGTGCAGTTGTTTCATCGCTGCGAGGTTTGGTGTTCGACGACCTGGCCGTGCGTTTGACGAGCTCTGCCCCTTCGTTCGTGGGTGAGCACAAATGACATGTCCTCCTCCCCCATTAATTATTTGATCTATTCCGATGAAACTTGATAGCTAGATATATATGTGTCTTGAATTATCAGTATGCGTAACCAATATGTGTCTCCCGTTCGAAAGCGTCATAGTTATAAATATGCATGCATTTGCATATTTATAACCTTGATTCTTTCGAATTGTCCAACGCTATCCATGGACAGCCCGAGTATGTTTAGATTGGGTTCGTTTTCCCATATGCTTTGCTCCGGATCCGACGCATAAATATCGTCAGTGCCTCCCCTGTTGTTCTCCGGGTACACATCCTCTCTGTTTATTGCAGAGACGTGTATCAGGAGAACAGCGGGGAGGTGCTGCCGAAATTTTGCGTAGGATCCGGGGCATAGCATGGGAAAATGAACCCAATCTAAACATACTCGGGTGGGATTAGGACCTATCATTACCTATTAGAGTGTAGGTTGCATGGACGTAATAAAATTGACAAAGTAGATCAACTGATGAATACATACATGGTGAATTATATATATATATATATATATTTGTTGTGTGTCTAGTAGCTCTGAAAGTCAAGATGAGTGATCGTGCGTGGATGTACACCGGTCACACTGGTCAGAACAAATGGAGCACTGAATGGTTCACAAAAACCAAGGGGTTTGTGCGAGCCGCATTTGCAAATGGCCAGAGGAAAACCTGGTGCCCCTGTTTACGGTGCGGCAATTGGGAAAAGAGGACAGAGGCTGAAATGGGCAAACACCTGCAGAAGAGTGGTTTTACGCCCGATTATACGGTGTGGACATTTCATGGTGAGTCTGCCCAACGTGACCGAGCCGAGGTGGATCGTCGTCGCACCGACGAGCATGGTACCGGTATGGAAAGCATGGTGCAAGACTTTGATGATGCTCGGGATTCGGACGAGGAGATGGAGGAATCTGCAAAGGCCTTCAATGAAATGTTGGAGTCTGCAAAACGTCCGCTCCATGAGCACACTGAGCTTTGTCAGTTGGATGCCATCTCACAAGTAATGGCTCTGAAGGCTCAGTTCAACTTGGGCAGAGAATGCTATGATGCAATGATGACAGTATTTGGACGCTTTCTACCCAAAGGCCATGTAATGCCTGCAAACCTGTACCAGTCGGACAAAATCCTCCGTGCACTGAAGATGCCCTATGATAAGATACATGCCTGTGAGAAAGGATGTGTCTTGTTTAGGCTTGACTATGCGGACTTGAACTGTTGTCCCATTTGCAAGTCTTCCAGGTATGTTGTGGTAGACAACGGTATGGGTGAGAAGACACAGACCAAAATCCCCGTTAGTGTTCTTCGGTATATGCCAATCGTACCAAGACTTCAACGTCTTTTCATGGTCGAAGAGACGGCCAGACAGATGACATGGCACAAAACGGGCAAAAGAACCGAACTAGATGCAGATGGGAATCTGATGATTGTACACACATCGGATGGTGTTGCGTGGAAAAAGTTTGATGAATTACATGGTGACAAAGCGGCAGATCCGAGGCATCCTCGAGTCGGCATCAGCACGGTTGGGTTCAGTGTGTTTGGTATGACGGCAGCCCAATACAGTTGTTGGCCCGTATTTGTCTTTCCACTCAATCTCCCCCCCGGACAGATTATGAAAAGAAAGAACATTTTCCTGACGTTGATAATTCCAGGGCCCAACTATCCGGGGAAAAATATGAATGTGTACATGCAACCACTTAAGGACGAATTGCAAGAAGCCTGGGATAATGGGTTCAAGACATACGATGCCTATAGCAAACGGAACTTCATAATGCGTGTCTGGTACATGTACTCGACGCATGACTTGCCGGCGTATGCGCTATTCGTTGGCTGGTGTGTGCATGGAAGGTTCCCGTGCCCCACATGCAAGGGAGCTCTTGAGTTTCGTTGGCTTCAGGCCGGTCGCAAGTTTTCTTGCTTCGACATGCATAGAGAGTTCCTGAATCCTCGCCAGAAGTTCAGGAAAGACAAGAAGAACTTCATCAGAGGTAGAGTTGTCAAAAACTCTGCACCACATGCATTGACAGGCCAACAGACCCTGGATCAGTTAAACGCTCTCGAGCCAGATCCCGAGCGTCCAGGGTACTTCAAGGGGTATAATTCTAAGCACGCCTGGACTCACAAAACATGCTTATGGGATCTGCCTTACTTCAAAGACCTCCTTTGCCCACACAACATCGACGTGATGCACACTGAGAAGAATATCGCCGAGGCACTTTTTGGTACATTGTTCGGCATAGATGGGAAGTCAAAGGATAATACTAAGGCTAGAGTCGATCTGGAGGCGCTATGTGATAGGCCGTTACAAAACATGAAAGAACCGAAAGGAAAGCAGAACTGGACGAAGCCAAAGGCATGGTTCAATCTTGGAAGGCCGGCTATGAGGGAAATTATCTTGTGGGTGAAAATGCAGTTGATGTTCCCCGATGGGTATGCAGCGAATCTACAGAGGGGAGCCAGTCTTGATAAATTGAAGATATTTGGTCTCAAGAGTCATGATTGGCACATACGGATTGAGCGGGTAATGCCGGTGATGTTGCGTGGCTTCATCCCTGAGGATGAATGGCTAGTACTGGCAGAACTCAGCTATTTCTTCCGTGTTCTTTGTGCGAAAGAACTATCGCCTAGCGTGCTAGAAGAAATGGAAGAGTTGGCGCCGGAGTTGATCTGCAAGTTAGAGAAGATCTTTCCACCGGGCTTCTTTAATCCAATGCAACATTTGATTTTGCATCTCCCGACCGAGGCAAGATTGGGGGGGCCCGTGCAAAATCGTTGGTGCTACCCAACTGAGAGGATGCAGAAGACGCTTCGACAAAAATGTAAAAATAAACGTAGAATTGAAGCATCGATGGCTGAGGCATTCATCACTGAGGAGGCGGCAAACTTCGTGACAGCACACTACGAAGCCAAAAATCGTCATTTTCATAATCCGAAGCCTCGGTACAATGCTGACGACCCTAAAAAGGGTGGATCCAACCTCAGCCTATTCAAAGGGAATCTCGCACCAGCCAGTGTTTCAAATCCAGTATCTTTGGATAACGAACAATGGCGGACCATTTCGTTGTATATCTTCAACAACCTGATAGAAGTGCGGCCGTACATCGAGTAAGTTCTCGGTACATAGTTTCGCAACTTCTATTTCCTTTGAACTGCTCTTATTCCTGGATATTTCATACAGTCGATACGTCGCCTTATTCTCGTATGGAGCGGTGATCCAAAAGGATTCTGTCGAAGAGTATGAGCTTCTCGCAAAGCAAGGCGGCGGCTATCCCGGTTTCATCTCTTGGTTCAAACAAACGGTAATTTCTATTAGACTTGTAGGCTAATTTGTAGGCGGCTATCCCGGTTTCATTCGCTAATTTGTGCGTAATGCAACAATCCTTTCATATTAAACTTGTAGGCTAATTCAGAGTCTATGGATGCCGAATTGAGACAAGTCGCTAATGGTTTTGACTATAAGGTCCGTTCATTTGACAAATACGACATCAACGGGTATCGCTTTCGTACCTATGGCAAAGAGCTATCTATGGCCGACCGAAAGTCTAGAAATTGTTGTGTATCTGCTATCGGCGAAGGAGGTACCGAGTATTATGGGAGAGTTGAAGCAATTTATGAACTTCTATTCTATGGTGAAAACCCACCGAATGTCGTAGTCTTCAAATGTTATTGGTTTCAGCCGAAGGAGACTAGAAGAACTCATGAACATATAGGGCTAGTTGAAATCAACCAAAGCACCCATTTAGATGTTCCTGATGTCTATATTACGGCTCAACAGGCAACCCAAGTATTCTATCTACCGTGGGCCTGCCAAACTAATCCAAATCTGAAAGGTTGGGATGTCGTTTATGAAGTGCCGCCACGTGCTAGACTATCTCCCCCAAAGGAAGAGGATTATGAACCTCACATTAACCCAGACACATATGAAGGAGAATTCTTCCAAGAGACACGTCTTTCCAAAAAGCGTTTCAAGAACCGCTATACTTCACCCCAAAACATTGAAGTAGACAGTGACAGTGAATCCGACATCACCCCAGAGGAGGAACAAGAAGAGCCGGAACAAGAAGAGGTTACTGCTGCGGATGACCTGTCATTGCTTGACCGATTACGTCAAGGTGGCCTTGCACATGTTGATGCCACTGAACCCTATGAGCCCGTCATTGATTATAGTGATGATGATGATTATGCATTTATTGATGATACTGATCGAGATTATTAGTAGTGTCAGGTATTAAATTTTTTAATGTTGTACTTGATGATGATACACTTAAGTGATACACATATTATTATTCATGTCGGTCTTTTTTTTATGTTGTACTAATTTCGTTTACTGTTTGTCATGGCAGGTGTTGAAAGATGGTGGGCGCTGGTCGGGAGCGCGCCAAGGCTCCTTCTTCCTCGGCGCGTGGTCTGAGGTCTTCGATTCCAGACGTACCTCTTCGCCGAGCGTTGCTGGACAGTATGTCCACACCGCCGGGCCCTTCTTCGTCCACCGCGGTGCCCAGCAGGGGACGAGGTAGGAAGAGAGGAGGTGGGGCACGTGGTCGCGGGAGAGGAGGTAGGGTGACTGCTAGGGCGCCTTCCTCGCCGCCACCCCCAGCTGTTTCACCCTAGCACGTGACTGCTAGGGTGGACTCGTCCGAGGAGGAGGCTACACGGACTCCGGTCCACGAGCCTCCGGTCCACGGGTCTTGGGCCCACGAGCCTCGGGTCGACTGGCCTTCGGCCCACGAGACCCCGGAGGAGCACACGTCCGGATGGGGTACCTGGCCGGATCAGCCCGAGGAGCCGAGTGGCCATGCTGATGATGGCGGGGAGCCGACTGATCTTGAGGAGGAGGGTGGCACCGTCTACCAGCGTGGTGCTACACGGCTCCCGTCCGTGCCGGCGACCCGCGAGCAGAGGTGGTTGATCTTCCCTGATGGGTAGAGGTACGTAAGTGCATTTAAAATTTTTGTACCTTCTGCATTCACGTTTCTTCAAATAACTAATGCGTTGGCCTTGTCATGCTGCAGGGGTTGGGACCACCATCATAGTGTCCGCCGGCCCAACTCCGTCCTTGGAGTTCTTTGCCGGCAAAACTTCCCGGGGTTTGTCACGTTGCCTGGTGAGGGTCGGCTTCCAGAGCTTGGGTTGAGCTGGGAGCACTACGTGGCTGCCCCGGCCCCGCCGGATGTCATTATCGACGGTGTCGTGTGCGACACGAGGGCAGACATGGTGATCAGGACGTTCTGGGTAATTTCTCCTTTACACATTTCAAAATCTTCAACTAGCTAGTTATTAATTGTACTAATCAATATTGTCTCATTTGATTGCAGACATTCTACAGGTGTGAGGAGGGATACGAGGAGGACTGCGCAAATGTTATCGAGAACGTCTGCAAGCGCCTACTCCAGAACTTACGGCACGAGGCTCGGGTGCAGGCTGTTCGAGACTACTACGCCTTGCGTGGTATCAAGAAGACCAAGCCGGCGTGCCGCGATAAGTTCCTGAGTAAGGAGCAGTACATGAAGGTAATTCTTAAGGCCTTCTACTTAAGTTCCTTCATTTAGTAATTCTTAGCCGTAGCGCTCAAGTTTCTATTTGCTAACTTAGGCGCCTCCGAGATGGTGTGCGGATCGGATGGATTGTTGGGAGGTGTTGGTCGATGAGTGGTGCTCACAAGAATGGCTAGCCCTCCACAACCAGGCCAAGGACAAACGTGCCCAAATGGAAGGTGTGCCACACCATCAAGGCAGCTCCAACTTATATCAGTTCGGGCGCAACTGGGTATGTGGTTTGCTTCATGATTCATGCAATTCATTCATCATGCTAGCTTGAGCCCTTTAATTACTAACTTTCATTGCTTCTCTCTTTCAGGCACGCCACAATAAGGCGGATAAGGTGCCAGAGGTGTACGACCTGTATGCCATGGCCCACACTGGCTCTTACAAGAAAGTCAAGGCTTTCTCTCAGTCTGACCTCGATGATGCAAACAACTTCACCAACATCTCCTCCCACAACAAGCTCGTGAGATATAGAGATGAGGGGAAGGCGAGGAAAGGGGAGGACTTTAACCCGAGCCAGGGTCCCATTGATCCAGAGCTGGTGATGATATCTGGTGGTGGGAGGTCCCATGGCTCCATAGCCATTGGAGATGGACTTATCCGTTGTCCTAGCACTCTCCCGGAGATCAAGGCGCGCCAGTCGAGCTCCGCTCCTGAGATAAGGCCTCGTGAACGGCCAGTGCAACTCGCCATCAAGGTTAGTGATACGTACTCAGTTATCTGTCTCCATTACATTGTGTGCGCTTCCATCAATGATTACAAATGGTCATGTGAGTGGTGTTGCAGGCTGCTATACAGACTGAGAGAGATAGAACGGAGAAACTTCTGGCGGAGGCGGCGGAGAGGCAGCGGGAGATGGAGGAGAGGACGAGAAAGATGATGGAGGAGGAGAGGGCACGAAATGACATGCAGGCAAGGGCCATGTACGAGCTCCTTGTGGTAAGTTTCTTCTGCAGATTACTTGCTAGTCTTAACATTTGAGTCTCATTACTAACTAGTATGACTCTGTTCTGAAAACCAAATGTGCAGTCTGTGTGCGAGAAGTCCGGTCAGCCCGCTCCGCCGATGCCAGTGATTGCTCCTGGGAGCACGGTGAGTTTAGTTTGAATGGACATTAGTTGGTAGTCTCAACATTTGAGTGTCGTAATGCTAACGAGACATTGAAAATGATCTTTGTTGCAGCTTAACTCCAGAAACGCATCGCACGATCCTTCTCCAGGTAGCGGCACTAGCCACCCCGGTCCTACACCTCCCTGATCACGGTAAGTTTCTCTAGTGTTTTGCTTAACAAATGCATAAAGACCTAGACTTAGCTTTATTTCCTCCAATATGCTTACCATAATGACCTAGAGTTAGCTTATTTTCCTCCAAAATGACCCATTTTACCTAGGTTAGCTTATAAATGATGCATTTCATCCAAGTTAGCTCAAAAATGACCCATTTCACCTAGATTAGCTCCTAAATGATCCATTTTACCTACGTTAGCTTTAAAATGGCCCATTTCACCTACGTTAACTCCAAAATGACCCATCTTACCTAGGTTATCTCATAAACGATCCATTTCAACTAATTTAGCTCATAAACGATCCATTTGACCTAAGTGAGCAAAAAAAAAACGATCCATTTCACCTAAATTAGCTCTTAAATGATCCATTTCACCTAAGTTAGCTAAAAAACGATCCATTTCAACTAAATTAGCTAAAAAATGATCCATTTCAACAAAGTTAGCTCATAAACGATCCATTTCAACTAAGTTAGCTCAAAAACGATCCTTTTGACCTAAGTGAGCTAAAAAACGACCCATTTCACCTTAGTTACCTCAAAAACGATCCATTTCAACTAAGTTAGCTCAAAAACGATCCATTTCAACTAAGTTAGCTCAAAAACTATCCATTTCTAACTTTCTTATTTTGCCATTTTGCAGATTTCATTATGTGCTGGATGGAGTGCTTGTTCTACTCTTCTTCTTCTTGTCTTCTCATTCTTGTCTTCTCATTCTAGTCACCTTAGCTATGGAGTGCTACTTTATGTATGGATGGAACTTCTTTATGTATGAAATGATGGATGGAACTTGTTTATGTATGAAATGATGGATGGACCTTGTTTGTGTATGAAATGATGTATGAACTTGTTTATGTGATGAATGCCTGTGAAATATATCTATATGTCATATATATTTTCTGTGCAAATTGTGGGATTTAACAAAAAACAGAAAAAACAGACAATATGCAGGCTCTTTGCCGTCTGCCACCGACGGCAAAGAGCTCTTTGCCGTCCGCCGCAGACGACAAAGAAGCCACGTGGCAGCCAACTGTGCTTCCTGGGAGCTGACCCATTTGGTCAGTTTGCCTACAGTGGCAGACGACAAAGACTTTGCCTACAGTGGCAGACGGCAAAGACTTTGCCGTCCGTGGCGGACGGCAAAGAACCTGCAGTTTGCCTACAGTGGCAGACGGCAAAGAACCTGGCATCTAGTGACATGTAGATGACATCATAAGGCGGACGACAAAGACCAAAGGCTCTTTGCCGTCTGCGGCGGACGGCAAAGGTCTGCCGTTAGCCACTTAACGGACTGACAGCGCAAATATTGCCGTCCGCCCTCTTTGCCGTCCGCCGCAGACGGCAAAGAGCCTTTGCTGTCCGCCGCCAGGAAGCAGACGGCAAAGAAGCTGTTTACCGTAGCCTTCTTTGCCGGAGCCTTTTGTCGTCCGCGGCTGACGGCAAAGGTCTTTGCCGTCCGCCTTTCGAGGCTTTGCCGTCCGCCTTTCGAGCCTTTGCCGTCCGCCATGGCAGACGGCAAAGTAGCTGTTTCCTGTAGTGCCTATTGAAAGGCGGCAAGGCACTTTCAAGGGCTATGTTAGGAACAGAGCTAGACCTGAGGGTTCCATTGCAGAGGCCTACATTGCTACAGAAGCGTTGAAGAGCCTTTGCCGTCCGCCGCCAGGAAGCAGACGGCAAAGAAGCTGTTTACCGTAGCCTTCTTTGCCGGAGCCTTTTGCCGTCCGCGGCTGACGGCAAAGGTCTTTGCCGTCCGCCTTTCGAGCCTTTGCCGTCCGCCATGGCAGATGGCAAAGTAGCTGTTTCCTGTAGTGCCTATTGAAAGGCGGCTAGGCACTTTCAAGGGCTATGTTAGGAACAGAGCTAGACCTGAGGGTTCCATTGCAGAGGCCTACATTGCTACAGAAGCGTTGACATTCTGCTCAAAATGCATTGAAACAGCTGATCAGCTTAGCAAAGAGGTGGGTGAAGAAAATCCCGGGCTCAATGTTTTCGATTATTCTATTCGAGTTACAGGGAAGATTCGACAAGAGGACAAACCTAAAGATTTGGACAAAATGGTTTGGTATGTGTTGAATAACTGTCCTGAGATACTACCTTATATCAAGTAAGTGCAGTACTGCAGCTTATACATCGTAATCTACTAAACTTTCAGCACATTCTTATATATTTAGATGTTTGACGCGATTACTATGTTGTGCAGCATCTACAAAGAGGAGTTACTGCCGCAAAATCCAAGAAACATTGACAAACTGGTTATGGCAGGATTTGCGAAATGGTTCAAGAACCATGTAAGCTTTTGAAGTGCACTGTCAGTTTTTTTTAATATATTGAGTACATAAGATGATCAGCTTGTCTATTTTCTAACCATACGTTAAGAAGATGCGGGAGGATGGGCAGGCAGTTGATGATGCCCTTTACTCACTAGCAATGGGTCCTGATACTCGGGTAAGACATTATGAATCTTGCGTTGTTGGAGATGTGCGCTACAACACCCTTGCATGAGACGAAGGCAGGAAGACACAAAACAGTGCCATCATGAGCACGGATACGTATGACAAAGAGACAACTGAAATGTATGCTAACATAACAGACATTGTTCAGTTGCAGTAGGTCTCCAGTTTCGTGGATCATCGGTGTGTGGTTCTGTTTTGCTGTTGTTGGTATAACCTGTTTTCCAGGATCGCAAAACCCAGAGCTGATGATTATTTCAAATCCATCAATGTTAAGGCGGCGTACCAGACCAACGAGCCTTTTATTTTGGCAAATCAAGCAACACAGATATTTTTCTTGGAAGACACATTTGCACATAGGGATGACTGGAGAGTATTGCAAAGGTTTGAGCAGAGGAATTCGTTTAATTAAGTTGCACAACAAGATGATGCTTACACTGCTCCTGATGTACAAGATAACACAGATGTTCCTAATATCTTTGAGAACCATCACGTCAATGACGCCGGCGAAAAGATTGCCTGTCGTGCTGTGGACATACAAGAGTTGATCAAGAAGAAGCCAACGGTCGAGGACGTTGAGGACGAAGAAGAAGATGACACCATGGGGAATTACGATTCAGACTGATACACATGGCAAAGATGTTGACGCTGCTGCTGCGGATGATGATTACATTGCTTTTGTCGTATTTGCCTGTCAGAAGACGTTTTTTTGTCTACTATGTGAAATTGTGTTTGCTATGACAACTAAAACCTGATGAACATGTTGTTTAGTATTTTACTGTGAGAACATCACTTATTATGTATGCTGATTTGTGTTTGGTGATTGTATGACAACTAAAACATGATGACATTGTTGTTTAGTTGTACTCATGTTTGGCTGTGAAACTTGAATTTGATGACACAGTTTGCTGGTGGACTGCAATTTTCTCGACGTCTTCGAATGAGAACAAAGCTGACGCGACAGGGTCTCTGCTATTTATTTATTTATATGAGCAAAAGGGGATACCCCCTGATTTCCGTTAATAGAAATCATTAGATGTTCACAACACTACGCCCAGCCTGCTACATAGGTTTCATTGATTACTAGTTTCAGCAAAGTGCTCATGTCGTAGCCACTGAATACATCACGAGTGCTACATACACTGCAAATAAAGAGACAATCATCCTACAGAGCACATCGATTTTGCCCATTATCTTCACAAGCTCTTTCATCTGCTCATTGCTGTCAAGGCCATTCAGCAGTTGTTGCTTGGCCATGATCAGAGGAACTGCATCTTTAACCTTCTGCTCTGCATCTTCCTCTCCTGCCGTTCCTTCAGTTACTTGTCCAACACCCCAACCTGCTGGTATTGGGATTCCTTGGCTAACCAAATAATCAGCGTAGTTGCATTCCCCCACATCAGCAACTTCCCAGAAATACAAATCACACAAATCTTCCCTTTTCTGCACAAATCAAATTGGAAGATCATCAACCAAACTATTAGAAAAATCAGCAACTGAAAGCAGCAGAACAACACTTAAACATATTATTACCCCATGATTCGGGCATTTGTAGAAGACTTGGCCAGGGTTGCGGATTGTGGTTGAGACGAGACGGATGACTCTGCGTGATTTGCAGCAGTGGCACCACACCAACGGCAGCGGGTTGCGATGAGCAATCGGCTGCGGTGCGCGTGCCGGCGGGGGTGTGATGAGACCCACAGGCGATGGTACGGGTGGCGACTTGGCGCATATCTGGTTGTTGTCTGCTGAAGAGCAGGTGGCCGAGCAGCCAGCGGACATGGTTGCTGCGGCCAGAGCTTCTGATGCTAGGCAGAGTAAGTAGAGAAGAGGAGAAGCGAACGTTGGATATGTCAGTTTGATTACTTGCAGAGTATCATAGCACCATATATATTCATAGTCTAGGTTTGGATTCGAACCAGCTACAGGAGCACGTCTTTCTTTTTTCTAAAACTCGGCAACGTCTCTTTACTGGTACACTAGCTTGTTCTGTACGCCTTCCCAAGTCTTTGATTTTCTTTCCCTTTTGTTGCGAGGAAGGAAGGAGGACAAAATTGAGAGTTCCTGGGACTCGAACCCAAGACCTCTCGGTTGAAAACCAAGGGTGCTAGTCACTTATGTGGCGAACGTTCCCTGTGAGGAGGACGACAGACGAACGCATTTTCCTCGCAGTTTTCTTCCTATATATAAAAAAGTATGCTACTTGGTGCCCGCTTAGTCAACAAACGATTGTGCCAACCTTGACCATTGGATTGACATTCAACGTCTATCGCATTTCTTCAGTCTCTTCTTCCTTGAGCCGCCAAAGCCAAACCAGCGCCGACGGGACCTCCTGCTCCCGCCTCCCACGGCTGGCTGTGATCTTCCCCGGCTCCTGTTCATTCCCGTCCGAGGCCTCACCATCGTCCTCCGCCTTGGTTCGCTCGCCGCGGCGCCGCCCTCCGGTGTTGTCAACATGGTCAACAACCAAGAGGAATAAGGAGATGACTGTACATGGTGAGGATGACATTAGGGACCCAGCAGCGCGCGCAGTAATTTTGTTTTTTCGGGACGGAGAAGGGTATCAACTGGGTTGTGCGGGACCCGTGGCCCGTCTAGACCCGGCTTTTATTTCATATGTTTAGCACATGACTAGCCCAATTTGTTTTTTTCCTTTCTGAAAATGGCTAGCCAGCTATTTTGGTTTTTGCAGAATAACCAACGTAGGCCTACTTGCTTTTCTACGCCCTGCTGGGCCGGAAATCTTTCAAGACGAGGAGGGATGCATTTTGCCCAGAAAATGGGCTATAAGTAATAAGAAATGGGCTATAAGTTGTAATAAATGGGCTGTAAAATGAAAAAATACAGCAAACAGGCAATTAGTTCCAAAATATTGTTTTCTTTCGGATTTTGATATTTTATATTTCATTGTTTTTGTGCGGGTAAAATTTCATTGAATTTAAATTAAGGTATATTTAGATTTAAAATTAATTTGAATCTGGCTAGAAAATTCAGGCTGTATGCTGTTTGGGACAGATTTGGAGGCTGACTTGTGGGTCTACTAGGTTGACGTGTACTTTGGCTTTGTCAACTTAGTCCACAAATGATTCTAGCAGCAGTGACCGTTGGAGGCTGACTTTGGCTTCTTCAATATCTGATCTTGCTCTAGCCGCCCAAACTAGCTCCGGTGGGATTGCCTGCTCCCGCCTCCCGTTGCCGGCTGTGCTGCCGCACAGGCCGCACCGCCCCACCCTACTTCATTGCTGGCCAGGCCATTCCTCTACTCACCCACACCTCCTGTTATGTTCCGGCGACGGCAGCCGGACCAGTAAACTCTCGTACTCCCCACCGCGTGGGCAACCATTGCCGAGTCTTCCCCGGCTCCGTGTCGTTCCCTTCCTAGGCCTCGCCGTCGTCCACCGCCATCGTGCTCTCGGCGCGGCCTGGTCAACGTGGTCAACGACCGACATCCATCGGCCGTGGATTGTACGCGCAAAATAATGATTCCTCCACCTCACAGCTGGGACCCAACGGAAGGGCCTCTGTATTTCGCGAAAAAAACGTTCCCCCCGCTGACATCTCGGACCCACCAGCTATATCTTCGCACGCAAGGAAGTGCCTCCTTATTACGCACAAAAAAATGATTACCCCCTGCTAGCTGGGACCCACCATAGTGGGAGGATGACTTGTGGGCCAACTAAGTTGACGGGGACGAAGGGCTTTGTCAACTTAGTCAATATGAAGGATTCTAGCTCCAGTGACTGTACGATGTCCATCCAACGGCCGTAGTGCTTCTTCAACATCTGGTCTTCTTGCTCCAGCCGCCCAAAGCAGCGCCGGTCGTGCCGCATGCTCCTGCCTTCTGTGGCCGGCGGTGCTGCCGCGGAGGCCTCACCACCCCCTACTATTCCCACCGCTGGCCAGGCCCTGCGGCGACGGCAGCCTCACACCACAGCCGAACTAGTGAACCCTCGTACTCCTCTCCGCGCGGGCTTCCACTGACGCGTCTTCCCCGGCTCCGCGTCGTCCCCTTCCTAGGCCTCGCAGTCGTCCACCGCCGTGGTGCTCTCGGCGCGGCCTGGTCAACGTGGTCAAGGAACGACTTCCATCGGACGTGGACTGTACATGGAGAGGCTGACAGCTGGGTCCACGGCCGCAGCAAGGAAGTGCCTGCTTATTACGCGGAAAATAATGATTCCTCCACCTGACAACAGGGACCCACCGGACGGGCCACTGTATTTCACGGAAAAAACGTTTCCCCTGACTGCTGGGACCCACCAGCTTCATCTTCACACGCAAGGAAGTGCGTCCGGGCAAAAAAAATGATTCACCCCCCTGACTGCTGGGACCCACCAGCTACACCTTCGCACGCAAGGAAGTGCGTCCGGGCAAAAAAAACGATTCGCCCCCTGACTGCTGGGACCCACCGGCTACATCTTCGCACTCAGGGAAGTGCGTACGGGCAAAAAAACTATTCGCCCCCCTGACTGCTGGGACCCACCAGCTACATCTTCGCAGGCAAGGAAGTGCCTGACAATCGGGACCCACTTGGTCGAAGCGTACGTAACGTTGTCATTCTGGTCGCGAACGTGTACGTACATACTGGTCGATGTATAGGCACGCACGTGTCGTAGTAGAGGCGCGCACATAGCATGTACACGTACGTACAGCGGCCAGGGTGCAAGAAAGAAAATACGGCCACGTATGTGTACATACGGGCGGGGTCTCGAACGCCTACTCGCGCATACGTACGGCCATGGCTCATGTACATGGCTGGGTCGGAATGGAGAAACAACGTCGTCGTTGTGTTCATGGGGAGGCAACGGAATGCGTCGTGTTCATGGGGAGGCAACGTAATGCGTCGTGTTCATGGGGAGGCAACGGAATGCTTCATGTTCAATGGGAGGCAACGGAACGCGTGGGAGCCAACCGGCTGCGTTGGAACGGAATGCGTGGTCGTGTTCATCGGGAGGGCTTGGACGGAACAAGCGATGGAAATGAGGCCTGGCGTACCGCAAAACGGAGGAAATGGACCTCCTACGTTCGGAACGGGGTCCTGTTGATCGGGAGGGGTGTGGTGTACCGCAAAGTGGAGGAAACGGACCTCCTACGGTCGAAACGGGGGTCCTGTTGATCGGGAGGGGTGTGGCATACCGCAAAACGGACGAAACGGGCCTCCTACGGTCGAAACGGGGGTCCTGTTGATCGGTAGGGGTGTGGCGTACCGCAAAATGGACGAAACGGACCTCCTACGGTTGAAACGGGGGTCCTGTAGATCGGGAGGGGTGTGGCGTACCGCAAAACAGACGAAACGGACCTCCTACGGTCGAAACGGGGGTCCTGTTCATCGGGAGGGGTGTGGCGTACCGCAAAACGGGACTCCACGGGATACTGTTCATCTCCACCGTCGACCTCCTCCAGCCTCCACGGGCTACCGTCGACCTCCTCCAGCCTCCACTGTGCGCTACTCCACCAGCTACTGTTCAACCACCCCTCCACGGGCACCCCTCCACCGTCTACTCTTCATCCAGCCCTCCACACCACGGGGTCCTGTTCAACCACCCTTCCACGGGCACCCCCCACCGTCTACTATTCATCCAGCCCTCCACCACACCACGGGGTCCTGTTCATCCAGAGGCAACGCCACCGCTCACTGTTCATCCAACCCCCCCACCCCCGCAACGCTCACTGTTCATCCCAGAGGCAGCATCGATCGGCTTCAGTTAGCAGCAGTAGCGAAGGAATCGCTCGATTGGGTTCAGTTAACAGCCATCGATCGATCGCTCGGGTTCAGTAACGCGTAGCCTGCAGTGCAATCGCTCGGGTTCAGTTAGAGCCCAACGCCTCGCTCGGGTTCAGTTAGAGCCAACGCCTCGCGCACACACGCGTACGTGTACGAGAGAAACGCGCATCGCTCGGCCCCCGACCTACCACCGTAACCGGGAACTCCCCGAAATTTTCCTCGCCCTCGCTTCCACCACGGTTTTTTCCGTCATGGACGGCCCAAAGAATGTCATGCAGCTACCTCTCCGGACCGCCCAGGACGAAAAGCCCATTTTCTGTCATGATTTTTGTCATAGAAGTAGGAGCCCACCACATCTATGATGATACCGGGTTTTGTCACAATTATCGTCATAGAAGTGTGATATGTATGACAGAAAAAATTTCGTTCGGCCCAAAATTTCACGGATGTATCTTTTTTTACTAGTGTTAGCTGCAGTCCAGTACTCGCCTAAGTTTGAAAACTCCTACCGAGTGGCGAGCAACCCTCTCACTCGGGGGCTGAGCTGCAGTCCAGTACTCGCCTAAGTTTGAAAAATCCTACCGAGTGATGAGCAAGCCTCTCACTCGGGGCTAAGCTGCAGTCCAGTACTCGCCTAAGTTTGAAAAATCCTACCGAGTGATGAGGAAGCCTCTCACTCGGGGGCTTAGCTGCAGTCCAGTACTCGCCTAAGTTTGAAAAATCCTACCGAGTGGTGAGCAACCCTCCCACTCGGGGGCTTAGCTGCAGTCCAGTACTCGCCCAAGTTTGAAACCCATCCCTATCCGCAAGGACGACGAGTTGCATGTCGACTGAAACCTTCTCCTTCGGAGCTGCGTCACAAGTACAACGTACGCTCCATCCCAATCCGCAAGGACGACGAGGTGCAGGTCGACTGAAACCTTCTCCTTCGGAGCTGCGCCACAAGTACAACGTGCGCTCCATCCCTATACGCAAGGACGACGAGGTACAGGTCGACTGAAACCTTCTCCTTCGGAGCTGCGCCACAAGTACAACGTGCGCTCCATCCCTATCCGCAAGGACGACGATGTACAAGTCGACTGAAACCTTCTCCTTCGGAGCTGCGCCACAGTACAACGTGCGCTCCATCCCTATCCGCAAGGACGACGAGGTGCAGGTTGACTGCGACCTTCTCTTTCGGAGCTGCGCCACAAGTACAATGTGTCACTACTACAAAAACAGCTATAGCCAATGTGGACACTAATGGCGCACTGTACATGTGGTGCGCCATTACTAAATAATAATGGCGCACCATATGTTGGTGCGCCATTAGTGTGCAAATACTAATGGCGCACCACATCCACGGTGCGCCATTAGTAAAAAAAAATTAATTTTTTCAAAACTACTAATGGCGCACCGTGGGATGGTGCGCCATTACTAGTTGAACTAGTAATGGCGCACCATCCCACGGTGCGCCATTAGTAATTATGTTTCAAAAAAAATTTCAATTTTTTTTTTATTTTTTAAACTACTAATGGCGCACCACTCCCACGGTGCACCATTAGTAATTCTGTTACAAATTTTGTTTCAAATTTTTTTTAAACTACTAATGGCGCACCACCCCCACGCTGCGCCATTAGTAACTTGGCCCATTCCACCGAATGCACCCCCCCCCCCCCGTGGACCGCCTTTTCAGTTTTAAAAAAAATAAAAGAAAATGATGGAAATGTGATATGTGGTCTAGTTGTTGGGAAAATTTACAAATATGAATTTTGACTTTATTTGCAAAATCTCTCTGGAATTTGTAAAATGGGCATAACTTTTGCATACGAACTCGGACTAAAAAGTTTTATAGATGAAAAATCATCTACTCGAAAAGTTACATAAGAATTTAATCGGGGGAACCCCGTTAAACATTTTCAAAATCCTCAAAAACCTAA
The DNA here is from genome assembly GCF_002575655.3 of Aegilops tauschii subsp. strangulata. Lineage (NCBI taxonomy): Eukaryota > Viridiplantae > Streptophyta > Magnoliopsida > Poales > Poaceae > Aegilops > Aegilops tauschii. Next base: position 98,868,629 of record NC_053041.3, on the reverse strand, counting down.
CAGAAAAAAAGATACGGGACTTTCAAGATCTAGAGGCAAAAAAATTCAAAAAATTTCAAACTTACTAGTGGCGCACTGTTTGCTAGGTGCGCCACTAGTAACAGAAAAAAATATTGGTTTTGAATTATTTTTTTTGGAATTTTTTTTCAAAAAATGATTCGTAATATGACAGGGAAGTTTGAAATATTTTTCAAAATTTCATCATACTCATGAATATGAACAAAGTCCTAGACATCAACAAGGTTTAATAGGATTGATATGATAGATATATCAACAAGTGGCTGTTAAGTGAGGTGGTGTTGGGGTTGGATAGAACTGCAAAACGGAAAAGTGTGAGGATGGGTGACCTTCTGGGAAGTTTGACCACTTAGTGCGATTTGACTTGAGATTAAGCATATTGACCCGAGCTTAAGCCATAGTGACCCGAGATTAAGAAAAAAAAAGGAAAAAAAATTGGAAAAAAATTTGAAAAAAAATTTCGAAATTTTTTTGAAAAAAAAAATTCTAAAAAAATATTTGAAAAAAAATAGTTACTAATGGCGCACTTCTATGTGGTGCGCCATTACTAAGTCAGATGGTAATGGTGCACCGTGGCCTATACTAATGGCGCACCACTGGTGCGCCATTAGTATACCAGATACTAATGGCGCACCAGTGGTGCGCCATTAGTAAAAAATACTAGTGGCATGGTACTAGTGGCGCACCAGTAGTGCACCATTAGTAGGCAAAACTGGTGCGCCACTAGTAGGCCTTTTCCTAGTAGTGTGTGCTCCCTCCCTAGGCCACCAGTAGTGCGCCACTAGTAGGCATACCGGCAGGTGTGCGGGCAGGTGTGCGTATTGACGTGAGGCGTGCGAGTAGCTGTGTGACATGATGGTAGGAATGGGAGAAGTCCGCTGCGTAGGCTCACCGGGAGGCGAGACAGCTTTTGACCATAGCCTGCCTCGCTCCCACTGGTATGTATTACACTACCAAGAAAAGGCACATCCGTGACATTTTGGGCCGAGCATAATTTTTTCTATCATACTTATGACACTTCTATGATGATAATTGTGACAAAACCCGGTACCATCATAGATGTGGTGGGCTCCTACTTCTATGACAAAAAATCATGACAGAAAATGGGTTTTTCGTCCTGGGTGGGCCGGAGACGCAGCTGCATGACATTCTTTGGGCCGTCCATGATGGAAAAAACAGTGGTAGAAGCGAGGGCGAGGAAAATATTGGGATGTTCCCGGTTACGGTGGGTGGTCGGGGACAAGCGATGCACGGAGGTTTGCGCGTTTCTCTCATACATGCATGCGCGTGGGTGCGAGGAGTTGCGCTCTAACTGAATCCAAGCGAGCGAGCCGTTCGCCTACTGAACCCGAGCGATTGCACTGTAGGCTACGCGTTACTGAACCTGAGCGATCGATCGATGGCTGTTAACTGAACCTGATCGAGTGATTCCTTCGCTACTGCTGCTAACTGAAGCCGACGATGCTGCCTTTGGATGAACAGTGAGCGTTGTTGGGGGGTTTGGATGAACAGTTCCCGGTGGGGGTGGATGAACAGGACCCCGCGGTGTTGCCTCTGGATGAACAGGACCCCGATCGATCGAGCCAGTTGGGGCTGCATGAACAGGACCCCGTGGAGGGCTAGATGAACAGGACCACCCCGTGGAGGGCTGGATGAACAGTAGATGGTGGAGGGCTGGGTGAACAGTAGCCCGTGGAGGGGTGGTTGAACAGGGGCCCGTGGAGAGGGCTGGTTGAACAGTAGCCGGTGTAGTAGCGCGCGGTGGAGGCTGGATAAACAGGAGCCCGTGGTTGAACAGTCGCAGGTGGAGGCTGGAGGAGGTCGACGGTGGATGAACAGTAGCCCGTAGATGCTGGAGGGGGTCGACGGTGGAGATGAACAGTATCCCATGGAGTCCCGTTTTGCGGTACGCCACACCCCTCCCGATGAAGAGGACCCCCGTTTCGACCGTAGCGCTCCAACACAAGTCCGTTTCCTTTGTTTTGCGGTACGCCACACCCCTCCCGATCAACAGGACCCCGTTTCGACCATAGGAGGTCCAACACAAGTCCGTTTCCTCCGTTTTGCGGTACGCCAGATCCCTCCCGATGAACAGGATCCCGTTTCGAACGTGGCCGGTCGAACACAAGGCCGTTTCCTCTGTTATGCGGTACGCTAGGCCTCGTTTCCATTGGCTGTTTCATCCAAGCCCTCCCGATGAACACGACGACCCATTTCGTTTCGACCCAGCCGGTTAGCTCCCCATGAACACGACGACGATGTTGTTTCTCCGTTCCGACCCAACCATGTACACGAGTCCTGGCCGTACATATGCACGAGTAGGCATTCGAGACCCCGCCCGTATGTATGTACGTGGTCGTATTTTCTTTCTTGCACACTGGCCGCTGTACGTACGTGTACATGTGCTACATGCGCGCCTCTACTACGACACGTGCGCGCTCTACATCGACCAGTATGTACGTACATGTTAGTGACCAGAATGACAACGCTACGTACGCTTAGACCAGGTGGGTCCTGACTGTCAGGCACTTCCTTGTGTGCGAAGATATAGCTGGTGGGTCCCAGTAGTCAGGGGGCGAATTGCGTTTTTTGCCCGGACGCACTTCCTTGTGGGCGAAGATGTAGCTGGTGGGTCCCAGCAGTCAGGGGGATTCGTTTTTTTCACAAAATACGGTGACCCGTCCAGTGGGTCCCAGCTGTCAGGTGCAGGAATAATTATTTTGCGCGTAATAAGGAGGCACTTCCTTGCGGCTGCCGTGGACCCAGCTGTCAGCCTCTCCAGGTACAGTACTCTTCCGATGGAAGGCGGTTGTCAACCACATTGACCACGCCGCGCCAAGAGCACCAAGGCGGTGGACGATGGCGAGGCCTAGGAAGGGGACGACGCGAAGCCAGGGAAGACGCGGCAGTGCATGCCCACGCGGATAGAATTACGAGGGTTCACTGGTTCGGCTGCGGTGTGAGGCTGCGGTCGACGCAGAATAACAGGGGGTGTGGGTGAGTAGAGGGATGCCCTGGCCAGCGGTGGGAGTAGTAGGGGGCGGTGAGGCCTCCGCGGCATCACAGCCGGCCATGGGAGACAGCAGCACGCGGCACAACCGGTGCTGGTTTGGGCGGCTGGAGCAAGAAGACCAGAGGTTGAAGAAGCACTACGGTCGTTGGATGGACATCGTACGGTCACTGGAGCTAGAATCATTCATATATTGACTAAGTTGACAAAGCCCTCCATCCCCGTCAACTTAGTAGGCCCACAAGTCAGCCTCCCACTGTGGTGGGTCCCAGCTGGCAGGGGTATTCATTTTTTTGTGCGCAATAAGGAGGCATTTCCTTCCGTGCGAAGATATGGTTGGTGGGTCCGACCTGTCAGCGGAGGGAACGTTTTTTTCGCGAAATACAGAGGCCCTTCCGACGGGTCCCAGGTGTCAGGTGGAGGAATCATTATTTTGCGCGTAATAAGGAGGCATTTCCTTTTGTGCGGTCGTGGACCCAGCTGTCAGCCTCTCCACATACAGTCCACTTCCGATGGATATCGTTCGTTGACCACGTTGACCATGCCACGCCGAGAGCATCAGGGCGGTGGATGACGGCGAGGCCTACGAAGGGAACGACACGGAGCCGGGGAAGACACGGCAACTGCCCACGCGGTGGATAGTACGAGGGTTGATTGGTTTGGCTGCCGTCACCGAAAAATAACAGGAGGTGTGGGTGAGTAGAGGGATAGACAGGCCAGGGATGCGAGTATATGATGGGGCCGTGAGGCCTGCCCGGCAGCACAGCCGGCAATGGGAGGTGGGAGCAGGCGGTTCCGACGGCGATGGTTTGGGCGGCTGGGGCAGCAAGATCACAGACTGAAGAAGCACGATTGCCGCTAGATTGACATCTAACAGTCTGACGCTGGTAGAGTCGATTGTTGACTAAGTTTCTTTTTTGAGAAACCTTGTGTACGCGTGAACTTAGCAGGCCCACAAGTCAGCCTCCAAATCTGTGGCAGACAACATAGAGCCCATTTGCTATTTTTTAATAATTTGCAGCCCATTTGCTAATTCTTAAGTAATTTATTACAGCCCATTTTCTGCCCATGACCACGGTCAAAAAGTTCAACCTTATTTTGCATATTTCGGTGGAGTCTGAACTTTTGTAATCCCGAAATGATAAACATTTTTTAAGAACTTATTGATTTGCCAAAAAAATCATTTTGTTTTTGTAAGAAAATAAGACATGGGACAATTGAGTTGGTTTACGGGAAAACCAGTGGTAAAAAAATCAGCGCTGGGAGGGAAAACAACAACAAAAATAAGGATGTAAATATGAAAAGGGAATTTTATGTATTTTCAATATAATGATACGTGTATATGAACTAGTAAAACTATAGGTACAGATTAGAAAACGGATGTAGGACATGCGTTTCAAGAGGAAAATAGAACTGGGCTGTGTGTTTGATTCAGTAAAAAAATTGCCTACGGATGTTGTAAGACAAAATATAACTAACGCTCGCGGGCCAGAGGCCAGTAGATACCTACTGGATCTTTGTGCCCCGTTGTCGTCATGGGCTGGGCCAGTTAAAAACAAAACCAAGCCTGGGCAGTCTACAGCCCAGTTGAAACTTGCTCGACCTGAAAAAACAATATACATGCTCAATAAACGAGAGAATTTTGCAAGTATAGAATGATAAGTGGGATGCAGCAAGAATATTGTTTTTTCATCGTGATAATAAGTGCATGCACTTGTTTCGAAAAATTTGGAGAACTGGGAATTCGAACGGCAGGTGCTTATGCTACCGATCAAATAAAAATCAGGTGCCTGAAAATTCGTTTCGAAACAAATGATTCAGCTTTATATACACGTCGACCCTCGGCATGATGGTTGGAAGCAAATGCCAAGTTCATACCAAAAGATCGTTAACAACAATACCAACTTGCGGACGACAAGGTAGTAGAAGTACCAATACCAAACTAACTTATAATCTTTTTACTGCTGGCCCTAGTGTTCGTCTGGTAGAAAATCTTGGAGAGGACCAGCTCCCGCTCCTTCTCTTGCTCCAGGTCCCCGAGGTGGTACTGGTGCATCACCCAGTTGGTCCTCTGCTGGTCGAAGTTCTTGTTCGTGTGCCGCACCAGAACCTTTTTGCTGCCCGTCTGTCGGCCGTTGACCATCACCGGCAAGGTATTGCCGGTGTTGTGCCACATCGCGTGCATGCCGCCCTCTGACTTTATCTTGCGACGCATCCACGTGCCCCTTTTGAACGCCCTGGAATTGCGCTGGAAGAAATGCTTGCTTAGGCCACTCATTGTGATACCTGCAGTATTGTCGAATACATGTTTTAGTGTACGTAGTTGGCATTTTCATAACATCTTTGGCATGTTGCAGTCACTTGTTTCACTTTTTATTAACTGTCAAATTGTAATTGCTTCACCTGGTCTGCATCTAAAAAGAAAAATAGAGCTATAAACAAAGGAATATGTTTGTGCAAGTAGACGGCCGATCAGTGTCTTACCTGGAAGTTTCTCACGATGGGTGTAGCATATGTCGTGCTTGCTATCGATGGTTGGTATGAACAAATTGATGAGAGGGTGAGATCTCGCGCTGTCAGCACTCACTTTGGCCTGAAGGTGCTCGATCAGCTCCTGATCCGTGGGATCGAACTGGACGCCAGCCGGCAGCACCGGCCAATCCTTATTGGACTTGCATCTGTTAATTCAAGTTATATGGTACTCAATGTATGATCAATTGACTGTTTTAGGTGAATGATGAAAGATTTCGACTGATAAGTGGTACTCCAAATCTGAAGTCCAGAATACCCGAACATGCCGTCGGGATTCTTGTGTCACCTCACGCGCAGCGTGTTGTCACGTCAATTCAATGTGTGGACATGATGAATAATTTAACCGACGTATACTAGTACTGCTACTGTACTACTTACTAGTCATATTTAGTGTCACATTTTAACCATAGGTTTAACTAACAAGTACGCACTTGAAGCCTAATTGATATATATATATATATATATATATATATATATATATATATATATATATATATATATATATATATACTGCACAACATCTCCATCATCATTATCAGTACATCCTACGCAGGTGAGTTAGGATGCACTTGATCCCAGAAAGGTATCTATCCTTCAAACCAAATGATTGCTTCAAACTAACAACAGTACATAATATACAACAAAAGAGGGTCGTGCTACAGCAGCAGAATACATGGCTCAGTCTAGATATCAGTACAAATCAAGTTGTGCATATTTGCTGTCGGCATGAACCACATGGCCGCATGTCGGGTTTGCAAAAGCCATCCATCGCATGGAAGCTTGATGCCTTTCACACACTGAAGATTATCTGGCAACAAGCTGTGTCAACGAATCTCTAGATATGGTGATTCATGAAACCCATGGTATGATGTGTAAACATAGTCCCCCCTGGTGAGTGGAAGTTGCATAGCACGGTAATCATCGCCGGTGATATGATTGATGATTGGTTGGATGATCGGATAATTGAGCCCAAGGAACATGGAGTGGTTGCCGAGGCTGTAAACCCGCCTCCAGTTGAATACGCCTGGCCCAACGGAGCTGGGATCTTTCTCAAACACGAAGCAGCCATAGCCATCAATGTCACGAACGCCCCAGGCATTGTACTGCGTGTGGTTTGATGTAATGGTTTGGTCAATTTGGTACGTGCGAATGAGCATCAAATGACCGCCGTCAGCTGAACGAGCGATAAACCACCACCCATCGGCTGGTATGATTCCAGGTCCTAGAATCATGAAGGCCAGCGCATTTGCGTCTGCTGCAACAATTCAAATTGGAGACCAAAAGGACAAAAATAAACAATCATGTTCAGAGTATGTGTGGAATTAAGATTATTATAACAGTGACACATATCATAGACAGAGAATTGCAATGCCATGGTCATAATCATACCCCAAGTTAAAAAAAATAAGCCAATGGCTTTTATATTCTAGCAATATGTCATGGTTAAAAAATCATGTAATAATGAGAGGAAAACAGCTATGACAGAGCCTACTCATATTCTACCATAGCACTTACTACTACTGTTCTTATATCAACTCTAAGCAATAACATGCGTTGTTATAAAAATCTTGGAAATGAGAGTAACATATAGCAATCATGATGTTATGCTCATAATATCTATTCTAACAATCATTAGATGCCAATTGTTCTCATATCAACTCTAACAATAACATGTGTGGTCATAAAAATCTAGGAAATGAGACGGACATATAGCAATGATGTGGTTATAGACATACTATCTATTCTAAATTTGTAACAATAAACAGGCAGTCGTATTCATAAGGTAAAGATGAGATGAGATAGAACAATTACACGATGATAGATTCCACCAGTATAGGCAGCCAATCTGTGCGTCGACCGCGTAGACGATGCCATCGTGCACTATAGCATCATACAGAAATGTTGCCTCAACAGGATTGACGATGAGCCATAACCATGTATGGCGACCGGATTCCAGATAGACTAATCCTGTGTTGAACAAGGCAATGAGCTTGTAATCCATGTAGTCTTCTGATGGTGTGGGCACTACGCAGATTACAACTTTCAGCAAACAGAGGTCGAGCCAAAAGCTTGACGCGTCTCGTGAGTAGTAGCCAAGAGTGTCCGGCGGGCCGCGAGGCTCGATGGCGGCGGTACCCAACAAAGGAAGGGTGATCTCTCGCTAGGTGTAGATATCCACGAGATGCCACGGACTACCGGATTGGTGGATTAGGACGATCCAGTTGGCCTTCATGCCCGCCCAGTAGTGGCCGCGCATGAAGGATAGGTGGACGGGTAGTGGTAGCATGTCGAGGGGCACCATGGCAACCTCCGTAGGATCGTCAAGTCAGTGTCTGGGCCACCTGCGAGGATCGGGCATCAGAAAGCAGGGTGTCTTGAAAAGAGCCGGTAGGTTGCACACGAGTAGACGGTACAAGGACACCGAGGATGCAGCCAGACGGACGGTGCTGAGTAGGTCCATACGATTACAGATCTGCTCCAAGAGAACATCGGGGAGGGAATTCCAATCGCGGCTATGCGTGTCAGTTGGTACTGCCATTGGGGTTTTCGGTGCCTGCGAGCCAGCGGGGAAGTGGATTCGGGTGGGCGAGCAAAGAAGCTTCTCCTCGTGTGGCTGAGCAGTGAGTGGGGGGATATGGTACGCGCGAGCTACCAAGGAAGATAGTGCGGGCGGGCAAGCAGTGAGCGGGGGGAAATGGTGCGCGGACGACGATGGGGAAGAGAGGAGGAAGAAGGGTGGAAGACGGGGAAGAAAGTGGATTAAATCTCAATTCTACTAGTACTACTACCAGGATATACCATCCTTCGGAGTGTAAATAGTTACACCGATGACATGTGGGTCTACCACAAGAGGGCCCATATGTCAGTTAATGGAGGACAGAAGCGTGCTCTACTGGCAAACATGATGGCAGTACTGGGTAAGGCTGATTTAGTAACACCAACACGCTGGTTCAGCTTATTAATTAAGTGTCCCATCTGTTGCAGCGTGTATTGTCACTTCACTGCGAATACTAGTTGAATAGTTCTCTCTGACCGAGATGGGGAATAATGGATCGTGAAGACTTCCTTTCTATAGTATCCCTATGCCTCTACGCTCACTTCACTCATTTTGCTTCGTACGTAGTGACTTGTTGAAATCTCTAGAAAGACAAATACTCCATATTTGGGAACAGAGGGAGGATTTTACTCCGTATTTGGGAACAGAGGGAGTATCTCCATATGGAGGGAACAGACGAAGCTTGAAATATGAACATGTCAATGGGAGGGCGTAAGCCCCATGCATGCATGCAACATGCAACACTCACACGTACACATGGACGCATGCAACACTAACGCACCCATGCGGCACACAACACACGACGCAACACACACGCTCACGCTCAAGTGCTCAACCTACTCCCTGCGTCTGTGAAAGACTGTACATTTAGAGATTAACACATTGACCAGGGCATAATTAACGCCCAAAAGTAGCAGACTTATGTGTGCATGCGACCATTGAGAGAAGAAGATTAAATGAAGGTCGTTGCATGCTGTAATTAAGGACAGACATGTAGCCTATACCTAGTGCACAAGTTGGTGCATTAGTCAATCAATATCAATTTAGATTAAAGGCTAAATGCATTGGAAGTGTAGATGTACTACACTCTTTGTTTTTTAGCTGATTTCTTTGCTCTGCCAACTGACAAGCATCTATTGAGCAAACTGATGCAAGGAGTAAAAGATTTGGTGTCTTCTACCTCTTGAGCATGCATTGGTTTTCCCTTGAAGAGGAAAGGGTGATGCAGCAAAGTAACGTAAGTATTTCCCTCAGTTTTTGAGGACCAAGGTAACAATCCAGTAGGAGACTACATGCAAGTCGCCTAGTACCTGCACAAACAAATAAGAACCTTGCAACCAACGCGATAAAGGGGTTGTCAATCCCTTCACGGCTAAGGGAGTCCTGGACTACGGGGTCCTCGGGCGTCCGGCCTGTTGGACATGGGCCAGACTAATGGGTGTCGGTGTCAAAACCAGCGGATCTCGGGTAGGGGGTCCCGAACTGTGCGTCTAAGGCGGATGGTAACAGGAGGCGGGGGACACGATGTTTACCCAGGTTCGGGCCCTCTCGATGGAGGTAATACCCTACTTCCTGCTGGATTGATCTTGATTATATGAGTTTTACAAGAGTTGATCTACCACGAGATCGTAGAGGCTAAACCCTAGAAGCTAGCCTATGGTATGATTGTTGTTGTTCTACGGACTAAACCCTCCGGTTTATATAGACACCGGAGGGGGCTAGGGTTACACAGAGTCGGTTACAAGGGAGGAGATCTACATATCCGTATTGCCAAGCTTGCCTTCCACGCCAAGGACAGTCCCACCCGGACACGGGACGAAGTCTTCAATCTTGTATCTTCATAGTCCAACAGTCCGGCCAGAGGATATAGTCCGGCTGTCCAAGGACCCCCTAATCTAGGACTCCCTCAGTAGCCCCTGAACCAGGCTTCAATGACGATGAGTCCGGCGCACAGATTGTCTTCGGCATTGCAAGGCGGGTTCTTCTCCGAATACTCCATAGAAGATGTTGAACACAAGGATAGTGTCCGGCTCTGCAAAACAAATTCCACATACCACCGTAGAGAGAATAATATTTCCACAAATCTAATCTACTGACAGCTTTTCATAACGTGACGTTCTGCCATGGTCTGGTCATGACGAACCGTTTTTCCCATGCCTGCCACTGCACGTGTTGCGCGCGGTTTTCTTGGCACGTCTTGTCGAAGCAGAGATCGTGTCCCCTTATCACGGGATTCTCATCAATACGGGTGTGGGTAACCCAACCGCGCCATCAATTATGGCGCTTGGGGAATAAGCGAGTTTACCAGGTAGGTGGGGAGGCGCATAGTTTCTTCCGCCCTTATAAAGGGACAAGGATTCACCTTTTTCACCCACGCCTTCTTCCTCCTTGCTCATCCATTCTTGCGCACTCGAGCTTCAGCACCCAAGTTCGCGTTTTTCTCCTCAAACCACTCCAAGCATGTCCGGAGCGGGAGGCAAGTGGATGGTCTCCTCCATTACGGAGGAGGACATCACAAAGCTGCGGGGAGCCGGATACCTTGCCGCGGATATAGCGCGCCGGCTGCCAGATGCGGGGCAGATCGTCCCTACTCCAGAGCCCCATGAGAGGGCGGTATTTCCTACCCATTTCGTCCGCGGACTGGGATTTCCCCTCCACCCGTTTGTCCGCGGGCTCATGTTCTACTACGAGCTGGACTTTCACGATCTGGCCCCCAATTTCATCCTCAACATCTCAGCGTTTATCGTCATGTGTGAGGGCTTCCTCCGCATCAAACCCCACTTTAGCCTGTGGCTGAAGACCTTCAACGTTAAACCGAAGGTGGTGGTCGGCCTGCAAGCGGAGTGCGGAGGCGCCATGGTGGGCAAGATGCCCAACGTCACCTGGCTCGAGGGCTCCTATGTGGAGACCGTAAAGGGGTGGCAATCGGGGTGGTTCTACATCACCGAGCCGTGCGACACCAACTGGGTGGCGGCCCCCGAATTTCGATCCGGAATCCCCATGCGGCTCACCTCCTGGAAAGAGAAGGACATGTCCTGCGATTCCTCAGTAGAGCTGACCGGACTCCAGACATGCGTCAAATATATGATGAGCAAGAAAATCAAGCTCGTCAACGTGGTCCAAGTCATGCTCTTCCGCCGGATCCTCCCGTGTCAAGGACGGGCATTCAATTTGTGGGAGTTCCACCCGGCCGAGCACCAGACGCTACGAGAGCTCTTCGACACGACGCACAAGGACGTCTAGAAGGTGCTGTTCAAGGGCGCAGAGGTAGCTCCTCCCCTTACCGAGGACCGCGGACTCAGCGCAAAGCGCCCTGCCAATCCGGTAAGTTTTTTACATCTCATAAGATGTTCTTTTCCCCAGTATAACCACACGCGGGATCTAAGCCTCCTCGCCATTTAACAGGACTGGGTAGCGACAGCGGAACAGATCGATTGTCCGGCTCCCCTACCCGAAGATCCAGCAGATGCTCTCCTAACGGAGATGCTGGTTCCGGCGCCTTATGAGGTGCCGAAGAAGAAGGCCAAGAAGAAGGCCACGAGGACCAGGAAGGGTCTCCGGCGCAAGGTTATATCGGACTCATCGACCGAAAACACCGAGGCGCACTCCTCCCACGAAAACAAGGAGGAGGAAGAGGAAAGTTCTCCCCCCCCAGCCAGTGGGGATAGGAAAAGGAAGGTCGCCCCATCAGGGGAGGCCGAAGGGTCCAAGAAGGGAAGGACCCTCCTCCCGGACTGCTCCACGATGACCGCTTTCAGCGACGAGGAGTGGTTACCCAGGGACAAGCCCCTGGCGAAGTCGTGAGTATCCGGATACCATAATAATTCTTGGTATGTCTTATTGTACTGTTTCTTATCACGCCACGCATGATTATGCAGTCCATCCCGAGCCCACATCAACGTGTCATCGTCGGATGATTCTTTGGGCTCGTCGGCAATGAACAGCGATTCACTCCCGACCGCCTCCTCCCCCCGCCCTACGGACGACGCCGAGGTGTTGTCTCAAGGGGAACTGAACCAAGGGGAGACAGTTCCGGAGGCGCCCCAAGGCGACATTCCAGGCGCTGGGCGCACGAGGGGCAAGACTCCTCCGGGCCCTGACGCCGGGGGCAGCAAGTCTAGCCCTAAGCCGAATACGGCGCCGGAACCTCCAGTGGTTCCGGATTCTGTCAGGCAACCCCTCGCTAAGGGGGGCAAGCCGTCTGTGCCGATGACCTCTGTCCATCCAGAGGCATCGGACAACTTGCTGGAAGCGCTTCGCGACGCTTCCATGGACGAAGAGCACCGCACTATCATGAGTGCGGTAGGCAAAAAGGTTCAGTCCGCTAAGAGCGGACTGACTGAAGCCTGTGCCAGCCTCCTAACTGGCTTTGAGGTAAGTAACCAAATTGTAAGAAAATGTTACATTATAGACAGTAGCCCCTGATGCTCTGTTTGGCGTTCGCGAAGAAAGGCCGAATAGAGGATCAAATAATAATCGCAGGAGTCTAATCAAAATGTGTCTATGTGAATAAGCAGACTTCACTGCTAGCCGTCGCCTCTCGTACTGCTGAGGTCGCCGCACTGAAGCGGGACCTTGAGCTATCCAAGGAAGAGCTCGGCCTTGCCAAGATGCAGCTCAAAGAGAACAAAGGTAAGTGACACCCCGTCTGAATATTGATAAAGAAAAATTTGCTTTTGGAATAATAGGATCGTCATGAATTTTTCTAGGGGCCACGACGGAAGTGGCGGCCCTGCAGAAGGCGGTATCCGAGGCTGAAGACAAAGCGGCCAAGGAGCGCATCGAGCGAGAGAAACAAGAGGCCCGAGTAGGCGACGTGCAGGAAGAGCTCCAGGCTCTCGTCAACAAGCACGAGTCCTTGGAGCGTGACTCTAAGACACAAGGGTCCGAGCTTGCGAAGGCCCTCGAAAGCGCACAACATGCCAAGGCCGAAGCCCAAAAGGCCCTCCAGGAAATTGAGGCGGTTAAGAAGATAGCGGCGGGTAAGGCATTCATTATGCAAAGCAACATGTGAAGGAAACTTTCTTTTTACTTACCCGAGTTCGGAGCTCTCCAGGAGCGTTCGCAGATCTACCCCGCAGTGTGTCAGATGCCGCGGAGTTGTACCGGGTCGAGGTGGGGAGCTCGACGGAGAAGTTGTTCTGGTCTCAGTATACTGGGACCGAACACCCAATGTCGTTGAGCGACCAGTTGAAGCAACTGGTCGAGCTTCACAAGGCGGCCGAACAGGCCATGAGGGGTCTTATAGTCCGGATGTGGCCTGGCGAGCCCCTACCTGGTAGCTACTTTGGTCTGGTGAGGCGGGTTGCGAATGCCTGCCCACGGTTTGAACTTATAAAGCGGTCCGTCTGCATCGAGGGTGCGCGCAGGGCTTTTGCCCGGGCGAAGGTGCACTGGCCGAAGCTGGACGCCGAAAAGCTGGTGAAGGAGGGGCCATCAGAGGGCAAGGAGCATCGCCACCCCGAAAAGTATTATGAAAGTGTCCTGTAGGGTGCTCGCCTTGTGGCGGAGGAATGTGCTAAGGATGTAATATTTTAATAAATGTACTCATGTGATCCTGTAATGTGAAACGAGTTCATTTGCGCTATGCGACGCTTGTGAATTTAAAATATTACCTTCTGTGCGGCCGTTTATAAAATCTGAGAGTTGGCCAGTCGTCGGCTTCTGCCCCCATGTAACTAGTACTGAGGTGTTCGGGATAAACCTGAGCACTCTTTATCCCAATTTTGGGTCCTTCGAAGTAGGTGTTCAGCACAACGAACCAGGCAATCGGACTATAAGGCTTTATCACTCTCACTTAGCCATAGAAGTCTACAATTTTAAATTTTGGCGAAGCCCCTAGTATTCGGAAGGCTGAATTTGGGGCGCTATATATGCCTAAGTCGGGAAAGGCCGACTCCTCGCCTGAAGCAGAAAAAGTCTTTAAGGACTTGAGACCTCTCGAACAGTGACCAGCTCTCGCCTTATCATGACAGTCAGTTTTCCACTTTCTCTACTGAGGTGCTCGTCCGGAAAAACCGGGACACAATCGCAGTAGTTCTCCCAGTGCTACCTTAGCCGATATTACGGAACGTAAGGTACCAAAACATGGGAGCCGGGCAAACCCAACTATTGACCCAAGACATGATTCGGAGCTGATGCATATAGTGCTATAAGTTTGGGGTGCCGCACTGTCGAAAGTGTTCGGACTTCTCACGCCGTATTTATGAGGTATACTGAAGCCCCTGGCGTACTGGTCGTACCGGAATGTACGGGTGTAATTTGTGGTAAATAAGCAGACAAGGAGAAAAAGGTAATGCAATAATAGACTAACGCTATGCATTGTTATTAAATAATACGTCGAAGCGTACAGATACAAGTAATGCAATAAGCAAAAAATAGGACTATTTGACATGTCCTATCCAAGGGCAAGCTGTGTGTGGGTATTTAAAACAGGTATTTCGATCGTTATCAGAGACCACCTGGGGATTCCCTTGTACGTCTTAGCTTCTTGCCTCCTTGGTATTTCCTTCCTGTAATGCGGCCAACAATCAGACTACCGAAAAGGGCTTCCAGGGAGTAAGGTCCTGAAAGAGAGAAAATGATAAAGGTATACAGCCCCTGAGGCGGTTGAGCCGCATTGTGGGACGTGTCCTAGCCGTGCCCCCGCCTATGCCCATGGTATTTTTAGTGCGCAATTATGTACACGCGGCATAGATTTCGTCACTTGACTGGGACTAGGACGGAGGCCGAATTGCTAGGCGAGCTCTGAACGTGCCAGGCAATCCTGTTGCAGGTTACTTCGGACTCGCTTGAAGGTGTCCGGGGGCTTTATTGCTGAATTGGCGGTTTGCCTTAAAAGGCTCCTTTGCGCTTCTGCTGCGAGGGCCGTAGTGTGCTCCTCCGTGCGGAGCGAGCGTTCTGTGTTTCCGTTGACTGTTATAACCCCACGAGGTCCTGGCATTTTGAGCTTGAGGTATGCATAATGCGGCACCGCATTGAATCTGGCAAATGCGGTTCGTCCGAGCAGCGCGTGATAGCCACTGCGGAACGGGACGATATCGAAGATTAACTCCTCGCTTCGGAAGTTGTTCGGAGATCCAAAGACCACTTCCAGTGTGATTGAGCCCGTGCAACGGGCCTCTACACCTGGGATGACACCTTTAAAGGTGGTTTTTGTGAGTTTCATCCTCGAGGGGTCTATACCCATTTTGTGCACTGTATCCTGATAAAGCAGGTTCAGGCTGCTGCTGCCGTCCATAAGGACTCAGGTGAGGTGAAATCCGTCAATGATTGGATCAAGGACCAATGCGGCAGAACCGCCATGACGGATACTAGTGGGGTGATCCCTATGATCGAAAGTGATTGGACAAGAAGACCATGGGTTGAACTTTGGGGCGACTGGCTCCATCACATAGACGTCCCTTAGTGCACGCTTCCGTTCCCTCTTGGGAATATAGGTTGCGTATATCATGTTCACCGTTTTCACTTGGGGAGGAAATTTCTTCTGTCCTCCTGTGTTCGGCGGCCGGGACTCCTCCTCATCGTCGCTATGCAGCCCCTTTTCCTTGTTTTCGGTATTCAACTTGCCGGCCTGCTTGAACACCCAGCATTCTCTTTTGGTGTGATTGGCTGGCTTATCGGGGGTGCCATGAATTTGACACGAGCGATCGAGTATGCGGTCCAAACTGGACGGGCCCGGGTTGCTTCTTTTGAACGGCTTCTTCCGCTGACCGGATTTAGAGCCACTGAATCCGGCATTGACTGCCGTGTCTTCGGCATTGTCACCGTTGTTGCGGCGCTTGTGTCTGTTGCGACGTGGTCTGTCGTTACTATCTTTGGCATCTGAATTGCCATGACTTCTTGATGTGTTGTTGCTGCGAGCCAGCCAGCTATCCTCGCCCGCGCAAAAGCGGGTCATGAGTGTCGTGAGGGCTGCCATAGACTTCGGCTTCTCCTGGCCGAGTTGCCGGGCGAGCCACTCGTCATGGATGTTCTGCTTAAATGCCGCTAAGGCCTCTGCATCCGGACAGTCGACAATTTGGTTTCTCTTAGTTAGGAACCGGGTCCAGAATTTCCTGGCCAATTCCCCTGGCTGCTGAGTTATATGGCTCAAGTCATTAGCATCCGGTGGTCGCACATAAGTGCCCTGGAAGTTGTCAACGAATGCATCTTCCAAATCCTCCCAACTGCCAATGGAGTCTGCTGGCAAGCTATTCAGCCAATGCCGAGCTGGTCCTTTGAGTATTAGTGGGAGGTACTTGATGGCATGTAGATCATCACCGCGAGCCATGTGGATGTGGAGGAGGAAATCCTCGATCCATACCGCGGGGTCTGTTGTACCATCATATGATTCAATGTTTACGGGTTTGAAACCCTCTGGGAATTCGTGATCCATTACTTCATCAGTGAAGCATAGGGGGTGTGCGGCTCCTCTGTGCCGGGCTATATCACGACGCAGTTCATACAAGTCTTGTCTGCTGTATTCGGCCTGGCCGGATTTGCTTTTAGTATATCCGGCGTGACGGTTATCGTACCGCGTTGGGGCGCGCCCCCATGATCCGTAGATCGATCTTGCATGTTTTGCTTTGTGTTCCAATACGTCTCGCAGGTCCAGCATGTTTCCCCGGGCCTTGGTATTTTTGTTTGAATGGCGGCGGGGTGCGGGCTGGACTTCGGGCTGATATGCCTCTCTGTCTCGGCCACGAGGTGGCCGATCAGCCGCATCATAAGCTGGTGATGTAGGTTTCAATGCTTCCTCCTCGAGTTGGGGTAGCATCCTGCGCTTTGGGTAACTCTTGGTTGGGCGCTCGAGTTCGTATTCCTCGGCCGCCAGGACTTCAGTCCATTTATCCACTAGCAGATCTTGATCAGCACGAAGTTGTTGTTGCTTTTTCTTCAGGCTGTTTGCTGTGGCTATAAGCCGGCGCTTGAAGCGCTCCTGTTCGACGGGATCCTCAGGCACGATAAATTCTTCGTCGCCGAGGCTCACCTCGTTTTCGGAGAGAGGCATGTAATTGTCATCCTCTAATTCTCTGTTTGCTGCCTGTTCCGGAGGGCTAGCTTGTTCATCCTCCCGCTCGAGGTCTGGCTGCAGGGGATTGTCGTCGTCTTCGGCACTATCCGGAGCGTTATTGTCTCTTGTGCCAGTATCGCTGCTTTTGCTATGGCGGGACTTAGAGCGGCGCCGCTGACGTCGGTGCTTGGATTGCTTCTTGGAGGGATTATCCTCCGTTGTCTTATCACCATCGCCTACTTTGGGGGTGTCCACCATGTATATGTCATATGATAAGGTGGCAGTCCAGTGCCCTATGGGCAGTGGTTCCTATTCGTCTCCTGCATCGTCGTCCATACCCTCAATATCTTCGGAGCTGAAATCGGGCATGTCGGTTAAATCGTCGACAGTGGATACTAAGTGGGTGGTGGGTGGGCAGCGAATTTCTTCGTCGTCCGCATCCCATTCTAGCCGGACATAGTTCGGCCAAGTGTCTCCTGACAAGGAGAGAGACCTCAATGAGTTTAGCACGTCGCCCAGTGGTGAGTGCTGAAAGATATCCATGGAGGAAAACTCCATGATCGGTGCCCAATCAGATTCGATAGGTACGGGCGCAGGCGGTTCGGAGCCCGTGGCCGGGGATGAATCCAAATGTTCGGCAAGATGGGTCTCATAAGAGGTGAAGTCAGTATTTGGCTCTATCGCCGTTGAGTGTGCGGCCCCCGTGGCGGGGTCCATCCACCCGTCCTCGGACGGAGTAATCTGCTCCGGATCGAGGGCCGGCGTAGCTGCATGTGGGATCTCCCAAACACTGTCCGTCGGCAGAGCCAAGTCATGCCTGTCGTGACTGTGCGGCGCACCTGACATGGGCTCGAATCCGTCGAAGATCAAGTCTCCGCGGATGTCGGCAGTATAGTTCAAGCTTCCAAACCTGACCTGATGGCCAGGGGCGTAGCTTTCGATCTTCTCCATATGGCCAAGCGACTTGGCCCGCAGTGCGAAGCCGCCGAATATGAAGATCTGTCCGGGGAGGAAAACCTCACCCTGGATCGCATCGTTGCCGATGATCAAAGGGGCCATCAAACCTTGTGGTGATGGCACAGTGGAACTCTCAATGAAAGCACCAATGTCGGTGTCAAAACCGGCGGATCTCGGGTAGGGGGTCCCGAACTGTGCGTCTAAGGCGGATGGTAACAGGAGGTGGGGGACACGATGTTTACCCAGGTTCGGGCCCTCTCGATGGAGGTAATACCCTACTTCCTGCTTGATTGATCTTGATGATATGAGTTTTACAAGAGTTGATCTACCACGAGATCGTAGAGGCTAAACCCTAGAAGCTAGCCTATGGTATGATTGTTGTTGTTCTACGGACTAAACCATCCGGTTTATATAGACACCGGAGGGGGCTAGGGTTACACAGAGTCGGTTACAAGGGAGGAGATCTACATATCCGTATTGCCAAGCTTGCCTTCCACGCCAAGGAGAGTCCCACCCGGACACGGGACGAAGTCTTCAATCTTGTATCTTCATAGTCCAACAGTCCGGCCATAGGATATAGTCCGGCTGTCCGAGGACCCCCTAATCCAGGACTCCCTCAATGGGCTGTGAAGGTACAAGACCAAAGACTCTCTCCCATGTCTGGATAGGACTCTCCTTGGCGTGGAAGGCAAGCTTGGCGACTACATAGGAAGATTCCCTTCTCTGTAGCCGACTTTGTACAACCCTAGTCCCCTCTGGTGTCTATATAAACCGGAGGGCTTAGTCCGGAAAAGGAGACAGTCATACAGGCTAGACTTCTAGGGTTTTAGCCATTACGATCTCGTGCTAGATCAACTCTTGTAATACTCATATTCATCAAGATCAATCAAGCAGGAAGTAGGGTATTACCTCCATAGAGAGGGCCCAAACCTGGGTAAACATTGTGTCCCCCGTCTCCTGTTACCATCGACCTTAGACGCATAGTTCAGGAACCCCTACCTGAGATCCGCCGGTTTTGACACCGACATTGGTGCTTTCATTGAGAGTTCCACTATGTTATCCCCAAAAGGTTCGATGGCTTCTTCAAACATCAACAACGATGCTGTCCAAGGGGAAACCTTCCTCCCCGGACAGATCTTCGTGTTCGGTGGCTTCGCACTGCGGGCCAACTCGCTTGGCCAACTGGAGCAGATCGACAGCTACGCCCCTGGCCATCAGGGCAGATTTGGGAGCTTGAACTACGTCGCGGACATCCGCGGAAACTTGATCTTTGACGGATTCGAGACCACGGTAGCCGCTCCCTATCCCTACGATGAACATGATTTAAATCTGTCATCGGACCATACTCAGGAAATTGCACCTATAACCGCTCCAGCCTTAGATCCAGAACAGACCGCGCCATCCGAGGACGGGAAGCTCAACCCCACCACGGAAGCCGCAGACTCCGCAGTGTTGGAGCCGCACGCAGACCCAACCTCGGGTGATATCTGTGTCTCCAGAACCTCGGACTTGTTTCCGGTGATAAGTTCCAAACCATGTGCGTCCGCTTATGTCGAGCTGGATCGGTCATCGATCACCGAATTCAGTGCAGCGGACATCTTCTAGCACTCGCCTCTAGGCGACGTGCTGAACTCATTAAAAATCTTTCCTTAGCGGGGGACACATAGCCGAACTATGTCCGGTTCAAACTGGAGGTTGATGATGGGGAATTTCGCTTCCCACCCGCCACCCACTACATAGCCAATGTGGAGTACTTAACCAACATGCTCGATTACGGCTCCGAAGACATCGACGGTATTGACGATGATGCAGATGAGGAGCATGGCCAAAACCCGCCGTTTACCGGACGCTGGACGACCACTTCTTCGTACGACGTGTACATGGTGGATACACGAAAAGAGAATAATGGCAAAGACAAGGAAAAGCCAGTCGAGGACGAGCCTCCCAAGACACAACCAAAGTGTCGGTGTCAGCGGCGCCACTCTAAATCCCGCCGCAGCAAGGACAGCAACACCGGAACAGGAGACGATCACAGTCCGGATGGTGCCAAAGACAGAGAAGATCCCAATGAGCAAACGGCCGAACAGGATGATTGGGAAGATGGGCAAGTCAGCCCCGATGAACAGGCCATAAACAAAGACTCGGAGGGCAGCACTTATCTTGCACCCTCAGAGGATGCGGGAGCCTTGGCAACGAGGATTTTATCATGCCTGAGGAACCTCTCGAGCAAGAGTGCTTTAAGCGCCAGCTAATAGCCACCGCGAGGAGCCTGAAAAAGAAGCAACAACAGCTTCAAGTTGGTCAAGATCTGCTCAACGATAGATGGACTGATGTCCTGACGGCGGAAGAATACGGCCTTAAGCGCCCAGCCAAAAGTTACCCTAAGCGCAAATTGCTACCTCAGTTCGATGACGAGGCGCGGGAGCCCGTACCATCATCACGCAATGTGGCTGAACGACCACCACGCGGTCGCGATAAAGTGGCCACTCAAGCTGAACACCAGACCGCCCCACTTTGCCATAAAGGCAGGGACAAAACAGCTCGGGGTTACACATATGTCCTTCGGCAGGACCTGGATAGTAGAGCAGGACACACAAGATCGATCTATGGAACGCGAGGACGTGTCTCGACACGCGACGATGGCTACCTATTCGGACGTGACAAACCTAGTCACGCCCGGGCCAAAAACCGCAGATGGACTCCATCGGAGCTACGTCGCGATGCGGCCCGATATAAAGGCGCCGCACACCCTCTCTGCTTCACTGACGAAGTAATGGATCATGAATTCCCAGAAGGGTTTAAACCCGTAAACATCGAATCATACGATGGAACAACCGATCCCGCGGTATGGATCGAGGATTTTATTCTCCACATCCATACGGCCCGCGGAGATGATATTCACGCCATCAAATACCTCCCACTAAAACTCAAAGGGCCAGCTCAGGACTGGTTAAACAGTCTGCCTGAAAATTCTATTGGCAGCTGGGAGGACCTGGAAGAAGCCTTCCTTGACAACTTCCAAGGTACATATGTCTGGCCACCAGACGCCGATGACTTAAGTCACATAGTTCAACAGCCTGGAGAGTCAGCCAGGAAATTCTGGACTAGGTTCCTAACTAAAAAGAACCAGATCGTTGACTGTCCGGATGCCGAAGCCCTAGCGGCCTTTAAACATAGCATCCGTGACGAATGGCTCGCCCGGCACCTCGGCCAGGAAAAGACGAAGTCCATGGCAGCCCTCACGACACTCATGACCCGCTTTTATGCGGGTGAGGATAGCTGGCTGGCCCGTAGCAAAAACACAGAAAGTGAAACGGGCACCCAGAGGTGAAAAATAGCAACGGCAAGCTCCGACCCAGCAGACACAAACGCCGAAGCAATGGTGACAACACCGATGACACGACAGTCAACGCCAGATTCAGTGGCTCCAAGTCCGGTCAATGGAAGAAGCCATATAAAAGAAACAATCAGGGACCAACCAGCCTGGACCGCATACTCGATCGTCCGTGCCAGATCCATGGCACCCCAGACAAACCAGCCAATCATACCAACAAAGATTGTTGGGTTTTTAAACAGGCCGGCAAGTTAAATGCCGAGAACAAAGAAAAGGGATCGCAAAGCGAGGACCACGACGAGGAGCCACGACAACCGAACATAGGGGGACAAAAGAAGTTTCCCCTCAGGTTAAAACTGTGAACATGATATACGCTACACACATCCCCAAGAGGGAGCCCAAGCGCACACTGAGGGACGTCTATGCGATAGAGCCAGTTGCGCAAAATTCAATCCCTGGTCGTCATGCCCGATCACTTTTGATCGACGGGATCATCCAACCAATATACGTCATGGCGGTTCAGCCGCATTGGTCCTTGACCCAATAATTGACGGATTCCACCTGACGCAAGTCCTTATGGATGGTGGCAGTAGCCTGAACCTTCTCTATCAGGATATAGTGCGCAAAATGGGCATTAACTCATCACGGATCAAGCCCACGAAGACTACCTTTAAAGGAGTCATACCAGGTGTAGAGGCCCGTTGTACGGGCTCAATTACGCTAGAGGTAGTCTTCGGATCTCCGGACAACTTCCGAAGCGAAGAGCTAATCTTCGATATCGTCCCTTTACGCAGCGGCTACCACGCACTGCTCGGACGAACCGCATTCGCTCGATTTAATGCAGTCCCTCATTATTCTTACCTCAAGCTCAAGATGCCCGGACCACGCTGCGTCATAACAGTTAATGGAAATATGGAACGCTCCCTCCGTACCGAGGAGCACACCGCTGCCTTATGAGCAGAAGTACAGAGCGGCCTTTTCAAGCAAGGCCTTAATTCGGCGGCCGAGCCCCCAGACACTATCAAAAGGGTCTGGACTACTCTACAGTAGGACAGCTCGGCTCGTCAAGAGCTCGACTAGCAATTTGGCCTCCGTCCCAATCCCGCTGAAGTGGCGGCATTTGCACCACGCGTACATAACTACGCACTCAAAATACCATGGGGACATGCGGAGGCATAACTAGCTTGTGATCCACAATACGGCTTGACCGCTCCCGGACACATACTTTCACTATTTCTTTTCTAATTTTCAGGTTTCTTTTCCACAAGCCGTCCCTGATGGCTTGATCGCAGGTCCTTTCAAAGGACAAATACACCAAGCCGGCAGTCAGCTTGGACGTAGAGGGGAATTTCTAGGTGGTTTCTTTAACGACCACTCTACCTGTTTCCAAGATCCACACGCAGCTCTCCCTTGGTCGTGGCATGTTAAATAGCCTGTTGCTTATCGCACTATTTGTATCAATGCGCTTTGACGTATTAATCAAATTATAACGAAAACAGCTTGCGGCCCATCTTTTAGGGCCCCTGCTCATTGCATTTACTCCTTTTCTATTTCCCATTTCTTTTAATAAGCTTATCACATAGCACCCGTACACTGCGGTACGTTTCAATTTGCCAGGGGCTTCATAGCGCCCCGCACTATGGCAATAAAGTCCGACCACTTTTTACAGCATAGTTCGGCACCCCGAATTTAGCACTATATGCATTGGCTTCGAATCATGTCTTTGGTCAATAGTTGGGTTGCCCGGCTCCTGTGCTTGCTACCTTACGTTCTGCTATATCGGCTAAGGTAGCAAAGGGAGCACTACTGTAATTGTGCCCTGGTTTACCCGAAGGAGCACCTCAGTAGAGAAAGCTGAAAACTGACTGTCATGATGCGGCGAGAGCCGGTCAGCTCTTCGGAGGTTTCAAATCGATAGAGATTTTTTCCGCATTACGCGAAGGATCGGTACTTACCCGGTCAGGTGCTTATAGCATTCTAGTTCAGATACTAGGGGTTGCGCCCACATTTTTATTGTCAAACTCCTATGGCTAAGTGAGAGTGCTAAAGCCGCATAGTCTAATTGCCTGGTTCGTTGCGCTAAACACCTCCTTCAAGGACCAAACAATTGGATCAAGAGTGTTTAGATTCCATCCCGAACACCCCCGTACTACCTACGTGGGGGCAGAAGCCGACGACTAGCCAACTCTCAGATTTCATACAAAACGGCCGCACAGGAGGTAAAAAATTTCAAACATCAAAAAAATTATATTACATAACAACTTTGTTTGATCATACATGGCAGAGACAACATGAATGTATTCATTCAAAGATAATGTCTTTCGCACACTGCGTCGCTAATATACGAGACCCCTCCAGGACGTCTTTAAAATATCGCTCTGGCGTGCGGTGCTCCTTGCCCTCAGGCGGCCGTTCAGTCACGAGCTTGACGGCGTCCATCTTCGTCCACCAGACCTTGACGCGGGCGAAGGCCATGCGCGCGCCCTCGATGCTGACCTACCGCTTCATGATGTCCAGCCAAGGACAGGCGTTCACCCGCCACTTCACGAGTCCGAAGTAACTGTCGGGTATAGCTTCGGTAGGCCACATCCGGATTATTAAATCCTTCATGGCCAGTTCGGCCACCCTATGCAGATCGACCAGCTGCTTTAGCTGATCGGTGAAGGGCACTGGATGTTTTGGTGCAAGGTATTGCGACCAGATCAGCTTCTCCGTTAAGCTTCCTTCTTCGGCTCAGAAGAACTCCGCAGCGTCTGACACACTGCACGGCAAATCCGCAAACGCCCCTGGAGAACTCTGAATCCGGGTTAGTAAGACATACTACTTCTTCACATACTTCCTTTGCATACTAAACGCCTTACCCGCCGCGATCTTCCTGGCCTCCTGGATCTCCTGGAGGGCGCCCTGGGCCTCAACCCGGGCTTCTTCCGCGCTCTGGCGGGCCTTGGCGAGTTCGGCCTCTTGAGCTGAAACATCGCACTCCAAGGCCTCGCATTTCTTCACAGTGTCCTGGAGCTCTTGCTGGACCTCGTTGACCCTGGCCTTGAGCTTCTTACGGGCGGCATGCTCCTTGGCAGCTTTCTCCTCGGCTTCGGCCAGGGCCTTTTCATGGGCCTCGACCTCGGTCGTCGCTCCTAGACATATCATAATGCTATGGTCAATACACATCATTTATTCTTTCCAAATATATAGCGAGTCATTAAATACCTTGCTGGTCTGCTAGCTGTTTCCTCTCTTGGCCGAGCTCCTCCTCGGCCTGCTCCATTCTCTGATTTAGTCCGGAGACTTCGGCAGCATGTGAGGTCGCGGCCAGCAACGACGCCTGCTCATTTATACAAGACACATTTAGTTAGTTTCCTGCAACAATGAATTGATCCTCTGTCCGGTTTTTCTTTCCGAACACCGGACAGTGTCTCAGGGGCTACTGCCTATATGGGGATTTTCTTCTTTGCGTCGCGTACCTCAAAACCTGTCAGCGGGCCACTGCAGGCTTCGGTCAGTCCGCTCTTGACGGACTGAACCCTCTCAATCACCGTACCCATAAGGATACGGTGTTCTTCCACAATGGAAGCGCCTCGCAGTGATTCCAGAAGATTGTCTGGTGCCCCTGGTTGAACAGAGGTCACCGGTGGGATAGGCACACCTCCGTCTTTCAAAGGAGCCTGCACGCCGGACTCCGGAGCCGTGTAAGTCTCCAGAACCGTATCCGGACGGGGGCCAAACTGAATACGGCTCCCATCGAGTCTCCATGGGGGACTGCTCCCCCATATGTCCGGCCGCCGAGGTTTCGCCCTCTGGCTCCACCCTGACGGCCTCCTAAGACTCTCCCTGGCCTGGGAAAGTCCTTCGTGACAGCACCTCGGCGTCGCCCTTGGCCGTGGAAGAGTAAGCGGCCGGCGGTGACGCGCTGGCCATCGCCCTTGAATTCAACAAACCACTTGATGAGGATCGCTGGGAGCTGTCGTGGGCCAGACTGCAATAGCACAATTAACCATGTTAATACAATGAGGAGGAAAGGCCGGATACACGGGCGAGTACGAGTCTGTCAGTCTTACGATGTGGCCAGGGGCTTGCTCCGGGGGCCTCGCTCCGGACTGCTGTCGACGTCCCACGCGGTTTTATCCGCGAGGGAGCCTTTCCCCTTCTTGATCGCCTCCGCCTCCAGATTTGTGGAGGCCGCCCTCTTCTTCCCCCCCATCAGGGGGAGGGTTGCTTTCCTCCTCCTCATCATCGTCATCTTCGGCGGCCGAGGAGTGAGTCTTGTCTTCGGACATCACGTCTGAAGTTCCCTTGTGGCGGGGGCCACCCCGGCCCCCCTTGGCCTTTTTTTGGCCTTCTTCTCTGGCGGCTGATAGGGCGCCGGGACCAGCATCTTCGCCAGGAGCAGGATGACTGGTTCATCGGGTAGCAGAGCCGAATAGTGAATTCGTTCCACTTTCTCCGTCCATTCCTGAAAGGATAAATTAGCAAAGTTCAGTTACCCTCCTTGGGCAAGAGGGTAGAGGGTACGCCTTGAGATGTGAAGGACTTACCACGCTGGCGGGGTGGGCAAGACCGTGCCCACGATCCGAGTCTATGGCCAGCGGCTTCTCGTCACCCTTGAAGAGCAGCTTCCAGGCGTCTTCATGAGTGGTTCCGAAGAGCCTCACCAAGGTCTGGTGCTTCTCCGGATCGAATTCCCATAGAGGGGAAGTTCAGCTTTGGCAGGGGAGGATCTGGCGAACTAGCATAACCTGGATCACGTCGACGAGCTTGATGTTTTTGTCCACCATGCTTTGGATGCGCGTTTGCAGCGCCATCAGCTCATCCGACGAAGACCAATTTGGGCCCTTCTCCATCTAGGAGGTCACCCGCATTGGAGCCCCGAACTTGAATTCGGAAGCCGTAGCCCAGGTGGCGTCGCGGGGCTCTGTGATATAGAACCACGGCTTCTACCATTCCTTGACAGTCTGCACAAACGTGCCCTTGTGCCATGTGACGTTGGGCATCTTTCTCACCATGGCTCCTCCGCACTCCGCATGTTGGCCATCCACCACCTTCGGCTTCACGTTGAAGATCTTAAGCCACATACCGAAGTGGGGCTAGACGCGGAGAAAAGCCTCGCACACGACAATGAATGTCGAGATGTTGAGGAAAGAGTTCGGGGCTAGATCATGGAAATCTAGCCCGTAATAGAACATAAGTCCACGGACAAAAGGGTGGACTGGAAACCCTAGCCCGCGGATGAAATGAGGAAGGAACACCACACTCTCGTTGGGTTTTGGTGTGGGGACGACTTGTCCCTTGGCCGGGAGCCGGTGGGCGATCTCCTTCGCCAGATACCCAGCCTCCCGAAGCTCAACAATGTCCTTCTCCTTGATGGAGGAGGCCATCCACTTGCCTTTCCCTCCAGAGCCGGACATGGTTGAGAGCTTGCTCGGAGTGGAAAAACGAGAACTTGGGCACTGGAGCTCAAGAATGGAAGGGTAGAGGAAGAAAGAAGGCGTGGGTGAAGAAGGGGAATCCTTATCCCCTTTATAAAGGCAGTGAATATCGAACGCCTCCCCACTCGCCTTAAAACTTGCCTATTCCCAAGGGCTGTGTAAACGGCAGGGTTGGATTACCCATGCCCGTATTGATAAGAATCCCGCAATAAGGGGACACGATCTCTGCTTTGACAAGACGTGCCAATGGAAACCGTATCTCGAAACGCGAAACGGCACACAAAAACGGTTCGAAATAATGACTGGGTAGGCGTGATGTCATCTCGTGAAAAGTTATCAGCGGATGGGACTCGTGAAATATAATATTCTCTACGGCTGTGTCTGTGGTTCTTGTGTTGCAGATCCGGACACGTTCGTTGCGTCCGAAGACTATCTTGGAGTGTTCGGAAAGGAGAACCCGCCTTGCAATGCCGAAGACAATCTGCGCGCCGGACACCTCGTCAGTGAAGCCTGGTTCAGGGGCTACTGAGGGAGTCCTAGACTACGGGGTCCTCGGGCGTCCGGCCTATTGGACATGGGCCGGACTAATGGGATGTGAAGGTACAAGTCCAAAGACTCTCTCCCGTGTCCGGATAGGACTCTCCTTGGCGTGGAAGGCAAGCTTGGTGACTACATAGGAAGATTCCCTTCTCTGTAACCGACTTTGTACAACCCTAGTCCCCTCCGGTGTCTATATAAACCGGAGGGCTTAGTCCGGAAACGGAGGCAGTCATAGAGGCTAGACTTCTAGGGTTTTAGCCAGTACGATCTCCGGGTAGATCAACTCTTGTAATACTAATATTCATCAAGATCAATCAAGCAGGAAGTAGGGTATTACCTCCATAGAGAGGGCCCGAACCTGGGTAAACATTGTGTCCCCTGTCTCCTGTTACCATCGACCATAGACGCACAGATTGGGACCCCCTACCCGAGATCCGCCGTTTTTGACACCGACAACGGCTAGTTGCAAAAGTGAGATCTGATAAAGATAATAAGATAAATATTTTGGTATTTTTGTTGTATACATGGAGAAGTAAAGATTGCAAAATAAATGGCGACAGAAATAGCTAGTTGACGGAAGATTAATATGATGGAAAATAGACCCCGGGGCCATAGGTTTCACTAGTGGCTTCTCTCAACATAGCATGTATTATGGTGGGTGAACAAATTACTACCGAGCAATTGATAGAAAAGTGCATAGTTATGATGATATATAAGGCAATGATCATGAATATAGGCATCACGTCCGTGATAAGTAGACCGAAACAATTCTGCATCTACTACTATTACTCCACAGTTCGACCGCTATCCAGGAAGCATCTAGAGTATTAAGTTCATAAGAACAGAGTAACACATTAGGCAAGATGACATGATGTAGAGGGATAAACTCAAGCAATATGATATAAACCCCATCTTGTTATCCTTGATGGCAACAATACAATACGTGCCTTGCTGCCCCTGCTGTCACTGGGAAAGGACACCGCAAGATTGAACCCAAAGCTAAGAACTTCTCCCGTTGCAAGAAAGATCAATCTAGTAGGCCAAACTAAACCGATAATTCGAAGAGACTTGCAAAGATATCAAATCATGCATATAAGAATTCAGAGAAGAATCAAATAATATTCATAGATAATCATGTTCATAAACCCACAATTCATCGGATCTCGGCAAACACACCGCAAAAAGAGTTACATCGAATAGATCTCCAAGAAGATCGAGGAGAACTTTGTATTGAGATCCAAAGACAGAGAAGAAGCCATCTAGGTAATAACTATGGACCCGAAGGTCTATGGTAAACTACTCACACAACATCGGAGAGGCCATGGTGTTGATGTAGAAGCCCTCCATGATCGATTCCCCCTCCGGCAGATCACCGGAAAAGGCCCCAAGATGGGATCTCACGGGTAAAGAAGGTTGCGGCAGTGGAAAAGGTGTTTTGTGGCTCCGCCCAAAGGTTTCAGGGTATAAGAGTATATATAGGTGAAAGAACTAGGTCGGTGGAGGTGCAAGGGGCCCACGAGGGTGGGGGACACGCCCACCCTCCTGGGGCGTGCCCTCCTGCCTCGTGGCCTCCTCGTGGCTTTCTGGACCTCCACTCCAAGTCTCCTGGATTGCGTTTGTTCCAAAAACGATCCTCGCGAAGGTTTCAATCTGTTTGCATTCCGTTTGATATTCCTTTTCTGCGAAACACTGAAATAGGCAAAAAAAACAGCAATTTGCACTAGGCCTTTGGTTAATAGGTTAGTCCCAAAATTAATATAAAAAGGTATATTTAAGCCCATTAAACATCCAAAACAAATAATATAATAGCATGGAACTATCAAAAATAGTAGATACGTTGGAGACGTATCAAGCATCCCCAAGCTTAATTCCTGCTCGTCCTCGAGTTGGTAAATGATAAAAACAGAATTTTTGATGTGGAATGCTACCTAACAAAATTTTCAATGTAATTCTATTTATTTTGGCATGAATGTTCAGATCCAAAAGATTCAAGATAAAAGTTTAATATTGACATAAAAATAGTAATACTTCAAGCATACTAACCAATCAATTATGTCTTATCAAAATAACATAGCCAAAGGAAGCTTATCCCTACAAAATCATATAGTTTGGCCATGCTTCATTTTCTTCACACAAAATGCTCCTATTATGCATAACCCCGATGACAAGCCGAGCAATTGGTTCAACGCGCTTCAGCCTTTTCAACCCTTACGCAATACATGAGTGCAAGCCATGGATATAGCACTATAGGTGGAATAGCATATGATGATGGGGGTTATGTGAGAAGACAAAAAAGGAGAAAGTCTCACATTGACGCAGCTAATCAACGGGCTATGGAGATGCCCATCAATTAATGTCAATGCGAGGAGTAGGGATTACCATGCAACAGATGCACTAGAGCTACAAGTATATGAGATCTCAAACTGAAAACTAAGTGGGTGTGCATCCAACTTGCTTGCTCATGAAGACCTCGGGCATTTGAGGAAGCCCATCATTGGAATATACAAGCAAAGTTCTATAATGAAAGATTCCCACTAGTATATGAAAGTGACAAAATAAGAAACTCTCTATCATGAAGATCATGCTGCTATTTTGAAGCACAACTGTGGAAAAAGGATAGTAACATTGTCCCTTCTCTCTTTTTCTCTCTTTTTTGTGTTTTTTTTGTTTGGGCTTCTTTGGCCTATTTTTTTATTTGGGTTTCTTTGGCCTCTTTTTTTATAGTCTTTCCTCACATGGGACAATGCTCTAATAATGATGATCATCACACTTTTATTTACTCATAACTCAATGTTACAACTCGATACTAGAAGAAAATATGACTCTATGTGAATGCCTCCTGCGGTGTACCGGGATATGCGATGAATCAAGAGCGACATGTATGAAAGAGTTATGAAAGTGGATTTGCCACAAATACGATCTCAACTACATGATCATGCAAAGCAATATGACAATGATGGAGCGTGTCATAATAAACGGAAGGGTGGAAAGTTGCATGGAAATATATCTCGGAATGGCTATGGAAATGCCATAATAGGTAGGTATGCTGGCTGTTTTGAGTAAGATATAATGAGGCTTATGCGTGATAGAGTGTATCGTATCACGGGGTTTGGATGCACCAGCGAAGTTTGCACCAACTCTCAAGGTGAGAAAGGGCAATGCACAGTACCGTAGAGGCTAGCAAATTGCGGAAAGGTAAGAGTGCGTATGATCCATGGACTCACATTAGTCATAAAGAACTCATATACTTATTGAAAAAGTTTATTAGCCCTCGAAGCAAAGTACTACTACGCATGCCCCTAGAGGGATAGATTGGTAGGAAAAGACCATCGCTCGTCCCTGACCGCCACTCATATGGAAAGCACTCAAAGAACACTCCATGCTTCAAATTTGTCACACAACGTTTACCATACGTGCATGCTACGGGACTTTCCAACTTTAACACAAGTATTTCTCAATTTCATAATTACCCAACTAGCATGACTCTAACATTACCACCTTTATATCTCAAAACATCTATCAAGTATCATATTTATCATAGTATTTAGTGCACTCTATATGAAAGTTTTTATTATACCCATCTTGAATGCCTATCATATTAGGACTAATTTTATAGCCAAAGCAAACTACCATGTTGTTCTAAAAGACTCTCAAAATAATATAAGTGAAGCATGAGAGATCAATAATTTCTATGAAATAAAACCACCACCGTGCTCTAAAAAATATAAGTGAAGCACTAGAGCAAAATTATCTAGCTCAGAAGATATAAGTGAAGCACATAGAGTATTCTAATAAATTCCGGTTCATGTGTGTCTCTCCCAAAAGGTGTGTACAGAAAGTATGATTGTGGTAAACTAAAAAGAAAAGACTCAAATCATACAAGACGATCCAAGCAAAACACATATCATGTGGTGAATAAAAATATAGCCTCAAGTAAAGTTACCGATCGACGAAGATGAAAGAGGGGATGCCTTCCGGGGCATCCCCAAGCTTAGGATTTTGGTTGTCCTTGAATTTTACCTTGGGGTGCCTTGGACATCCCCAAGCTTAGGCTCTTGCCACTCCTTATTCCATAATCCATCAAATCTTTACCCAAAAACTTGAAAACTTCACAACACAAAACTCAACAGAAAATCTCATGAGCTCTGTTAGTGTAAGAAAACAAACCACCACTTTAAGGCACTGTAATGAACTCATTCTTTATTTATATTGGTGTTAAACTACTGTATTCCAACTTATCTATGGTTCATACCCCCCCCCCCCCGATACTAGCCATAGATTCATCCAAATAAGCAAACAACACACGAAAAACAGAATCTATCAAAAACAGAACAGTCTGTAGCAATCTGATTTGTTCGAATACTTATGGAACTCCAAAAATTCTTAAAAACAAGGACAACCTGGATAATTTGTATATTGATCTACTGCAAAAATAATTGGTATTTTATCACCTTCTGGTGAATTTTAACAATTATTTTCGTGAGCGCAAAGTTTCTGTCTTTTTCAGCAAGATCAAACAACTATCACCCAAGAAGATCCTATTTGTTCTACTAGGCACAAACACTAATTAAAACCTATGAACACATATAAACAGAGGCCAGATGAATTATTTATTACTAAACAGGAACAAAAAGCAAGGAACAAAAATAAAATTGGGTTGCCTCCCAACAAGCGCTATCGTTTAACGCCCCTAGCTAGGCATTGATAGTTTTAATGATGCTCACATCAAAGACAAGAATTAAAGCACAAAGAGAGCATCATAGAACACGTGATAAACACATGTAAGTCTAACATACTTCCTATGCATAGGCATTTTATAAGCAAACAAGCAAGCAAAAATTAGCATATGCAAGAAAGAAGAAAGAGACGATAGCAATCTCAACATGACGAGAGGTAATTTAGTAAGATAAAAATTTCTACAACCATATTTTCCTCTCTCATAATAATTACATGTAGGATCATAGGCAAATTCAACAAAATAGCTATCACATAATATATACTCAACACGATCCACATGCATGCCAAGTTGACACTCTTCCAAAATAGTGGGATTATCATTAACTAAAGTCATGACCTCTCCAAACCCACTTTTATCAAAAATAACATACGATTGAACATTCTCCAAATATGTGGGATCTAAAGTTGACACTCTTCCAAACCCAATTTCAATATTATTGCAACCACTATTATCAATCTCATATTCATCATGGGGCTTAAATAAATTTTCAAGATCATAAGAAGAATCACCCCAATCATGATCATTGCAACAAGTAGTAGACATAGCAAAACTAGCATCCCCAAGCTTAGGGTTTTGCATATTATTAGCACAATTGACATCAAGAGAATTTATAGTAAAACCATTGCCATCATGCTTTTTACTTAAGGAGCTATCATGATTCTCTTCATAATTTTCTTCATCACAATTTTCAGATTCACGAATTTCAAGCAAAACCTCATAAAGATAATCTAGTGCACTCAAATCACTAGAAATTGGTTCATCATAATTGGATCCCTTAAAAAGATTAGCAAGGGGATGAGGATCCATAAACTTTTAGCAAGCGAAGATCCAAGCAAAAAGAAGGTACATGGTAACACAAGCAAACAAAAGATCGAATGGAAGAAGGGCGAAGAAAAGACAAAGGTGAAGTGGGGGAGAGGAAAACGAGAGGCAAATGGCAAATAATGTAATGTGAGGGATAAGTGTTTGTGATGGGTACTTGGTATGTCTTGACTTGTGCGTAGATCTCCCCGGCAACGGCGCCAGAAATCCTTCTTGCTAACTCTTGAGCATGAGTTTGTTCTTCTTTGAAGAGGAAAGGGTGATGCAGCAAAGTAGCGTAACTATTTCCCTCAGTTTTTGAGAACCAAGGTATCAATCCAGTAGGAGACTACACGCAAGTCGCCTAGTACCTGCACAAACAAATAAGAACCTTGCAACCAACGCGATAAAGGGTTGTCAATCCCTTCACGGCCACTTGCAAAAGTGAGATCTGATAAAGATAATAAGATAAACGGCGTTGTATAGATGGAAAAGTAAATATTGCAAAATAAACGGCGACAGAAATAGCTAGTTGACAGAAGATTAATATGATGGAAGATAGACCCGGGGGCCATAGGTTTCACTAGTGGCTTCTCTCAACATAGCATGTATTACGGTGGGTGAACAAATTACTGCCGAGCAATTGATAGAAAAGCGCATAGTTATGATGATATCTAAGGCCATGATCATGAATATGGGCATCACGTCCGTGACAAGTAGACCGATATGATTCTGCATCTACTACTATTACTCCACACATCGACCGCTATCCAGCATGCATCTAGAGTATTAAGTTCATAAGAACAGAGTAACGCATTAGGCAAGATGACATGATATAGAGGGATAAACTCAAGCAGTATGATAGAAACCCCATCTTTTTATCCTTGATGGCAACAATACAATACGTGCCTTGCTGCCCCTGCTGTCACTGGGAAAGGACACCGCAAGATTGAACCCAAAGGTAAGCACTTCTCCCATTGCAAGAAAGATCAATCTAGTAGGCCAAACTAAAATGATAATTCGAAGAGACTTGCAAAGATATCAAATCATGCATATAAGAATTCAGAGAAGAATCAAATAATATTCATAGATAATCAAGTTCATAAACCCACAATTCATCGGATCTCGGCAAACACACCGCAAAAAGAGTTACATCGAATAGATCTCCAAGAAGATCGAGGAGAACTTTGTATTGAGATCCAAAGAGAGAGAAGAAGCCATCTAGCTAATAATTATGGACCCGAAGGTCTATGGTAAAATACTCACACATCATAGGAGAGGCCATGGTGTTGATGTAGAAGCCTTCCATGATCGATTCCCCCTCCGCCAGATCGCCGGAAAAGGCCCCAAGATGGGATCTCACGGGTACAGATGGTTGCGGCGGTGGAAAAGGTGTTTCGTGCCCCCCCCGAAGGTTTCAGGGTATAAGAGTATATATAGACGAAAGAAGTTGGTCGGTGGAGCTGCGAGGGGCCCACGAGGGTGGGGGCGCGCCCTCCTGCCTCGTGGCCTCCTCGTGGCTTTCTTGACCTCCACTCCAAGTCTCCAGGATTGCGTTAGTTCCAAAAACGATCCTCGCGAAGGTTTCATTCCGTTTGGATTCCGTTTGATATTCCTTTTCTGCGAAACACTGAAATAGGCAAAAAAACAGCAATTTGCACTGGGCCTTCGGTTAATAGGTTAGTCCCAAAAATAATATAAAAAGGTATATTAAAGCCTATTAAACATCCAAAACAGATAATATAATAGCATGGAACAATCAAAAATTATAGATACGTTGGAGACATATAAGTGTCCACCGAGAAGATTTGTTCACAGCTCCATGGTATGCTATCAATGCTCGATATAAGAATGACACATCCATCAGAAATTACTCTTAGACTTGTGAGACGGGCACGTATTACAGTCATGATAAGGTATCGCACCCCAGCTCAGCCGACCGATATTAAAGAATTGGAGTCAGGGTAACATATGAGGTAAGACCTGTGAGAATGTGGATACAGTGAAGCAAACCACCCTAGAGTGAGGCAGTCAAGTCATACGAAATTCACTGGGGACGTCATATAAAAGGAAAAAAGGATGCCCAAGTTGGAGACGGTTTCCTTAAGTCAGAATATTCATCCTTGTTCCCTGAAGAACCAAATCTCGAGGATGATATTTCTTTAAGGGGGGAAGGTTTGTAACACCCTGGTTTTTGGCCTTTCTTTTTCTTTTGGATTTCTTTGAATTTTTAATCAGAATTGCTTTGTTGTGGCTCTGTGGTCCTGAAACCTCGGACGACCATCTCTTTTTTCTTCTCCTATGTGGCTTGTCACTCCCAAATTCTTCCCAAGGCCATGCCATTTCCATCCTAGCCCAACCCCAAAATGTATTTCTTGGGAACATTCCTTTTTCAATTAAAGGAATAACCTTGTTTGCATGCTCTAGGTTGTGAAGCAACCTACATTTTTGCCTTGCCATTAGTTCCCACAAAATTCTCAAAATTCCTTTGGACCATATGGACCTTGGATATGTAAAAATATTCAAGATTCCATGCTCATGGTGAACACACCATCCAATCTTTGATTCTGCTCATAGTTTCAGGTTGCGAAGCAACTATATTTTACATCAAGTGCCCCCTTAATGGTTTTGGAGTATCAAAGACAAATGGGTTGAGGGACTAATGTGTTTGTGAGTGTACACAGGAGTTATAGACCATGAAGATTTGGTTTAACCCATGGAAGACGACCCCTAAAAATGTATTTCTTCAAGTGAATAAATTGGTACGACCTTTCAAGAAATTGATGTGAAGACTTTGAAGCTTGAAGACTTTTGTTTTCATAGGTTCTTTCTTCTTATTTTTGATTCATAGGAAAAACCATGCTATTAAGGGGGTCTAGGTGAATCATAGTTCACATTTCCCAAGTGATGCTCAAACCTATACATACACAAGCCGCTTCGAGTGAATCCTTTGGAAATCTCCGGAACAACTGACAAATTTGCTAGCGACAATGATGAAGTTCATATGGTCGTCGACAAATTTGGTCAGGCTGAGGAGTTAGGATGTCGCTAGTGCGATCTGCTTATCGTGAGGAAATTGAGTACCCAGACAAAATTGAGAGTTAAATTTCTGACCATCGTTGTGCCCTATGCCAGCTGCCAAGTGGATTCTTTTCCCGATAACGGTAATGTCTGAGAACGACATTTATGACAATTCATGTTGGGTTGCCCCTGGCCGCCCCCCACAACCACTTGTTGGTTGGCTACTCTAGAGAGAACTTGACACTTGTCATTTGAGACCAACTCATCCTATGACGACTTAGAGAGAATCCTAAGTGAGGAAAACCCCAACCAGAGCCAAAGTGATTGAGCATCACTAAAATTGATCTGTGTGATCCAATGCCTGTTACCTTTGAAGACAGTCATTGCAATAAAGGATGAAGGGTGTGGACGTGAACTAGTGGGAGAAGGGGCTCGGAGGGGTAGGGTTTTGGGGCGTGGTCGGTCAACTTTAAATTGTCGGGGAGACGGAGGTGGTGGTTGAATGCGGGCCCCCGAAGTAGGCTTCTTGGACTCCCTGCCATGTTTGGGGTGCGCATGTGCGCTCCTATCTTTTCTCAGCACATTGGGCTACCTTGTTTGATTCCCAGTCTTGCTTCAGAATGATTTCAGTTAGAAATGTTAGTTTCGATATAACAGTAGAACATTTTAATAGCTTAGATCGATCAACCCAAAAACAAAGGTCATCTGCGTATGTAATAAGAATTCAGTACCATGCCTGATCAACCATATGTATCGAACTGAATTTTCCTCACAGTGTAGTTTAAAATCATACAGAGATTCATTTGGCCTCTTCTCACTTCTACCAAAAGGTCACAAGTGTACCACATAATAACATTCACTAAAATAGGTTGTAGTCTTCTACAACAACCTTGCAATGAAGCCTACAAAGATCCCTCTATTTTGATACAAACAGGTAGTTGAATCATCTAGCCTCATCCCTGTCGCTGAAGAGGATGGCGAAAACAAAGAGGGGGGGAGATTATTTATGGGGTACAAATTGAATGGTTAGTTACATAACTCACCATAAAAAACTATGTACAACCTCCTTGCATTCAAAAACTCAAGATTACCCTTCTTGAGTACATTGTGCTACAAACCCAAAAATACAAACCTTAAGTGATTACTGCCCTTGAGGTTGTTGGCCTCTATCCATGTAAAAATGATAGTTTAGAACTGATAATGATTCATAAACATATATGTGATTTCAAATATAATGCTCCTTGACATTGTAATGGCACCATATATGTGATATCTTACTTATGAATGGTTTCAATGATAGGATAACTGCATGTGCAACCATCAGTAGTCCACACCGCAATTACATAAAGCTCCTAAGTGAAAATGATAAATAACATAAATGCACAAGTAAAACAACAAATATTGTAATAATCAACTATAACCCATGATAATATCATAGGTATTTAAGCAACCTGTTCTGTTATATTAATCACTCTATCATGCTATTCTATTATAAATTGTGTTAAAAAACAAATATCTTGAAATAAACTTGCAGAACTTATCATATATTCATCTGAGATTGCACATATGACACTGCCAGATGTAGTAGCACAAAGAACGAATAGTAGTATGAGCATGCAACCAAAAATTTCAAAATATGGATTACTTGATATGTGGCTGACTACTATGAATCATTTGCCAAAAAAAGAGATCAAAACTGTAACACATGGTGACTAAACATTCAATTTACATCAGGACGATCTCACCCCACACTACTGCAGGATGGTCCAAACGCGACACTACGATCAGAGACCCTTCGACGAAACTGTGTGCGATGTCATAATCACAAACGGTGGTGTAAAAAACCGTCAAGAAAGGTGAAAAACGTTTGCGATGACATATGCATCAAACACTGTTCAGAGTTTAGTTGCGTGTGCGATGCAGGGCATACGGTTCAGCTCAATGAAATGTTTGTGCTGAGGACGCACAAAAGAAACGGGCATCCAGATGAAGGCATGTGCGATATGCAACATACGGTTCACTAGGATGAACTGTGTGTGATTAGGCAACACAATGGAAACGGTTCAACTGAACAAGATGTGTGTGATATGCGGCAAACAGGTCCGTAATCTGAAATGTGTGTGAAGACCAATAATAACACAGACGATTGCTGCTAATAAGCCGTGTGAATTGCTCTGTCTACAATAGAATAACATGTATATATATATAACTGAGATAAACATCCAATTACATAAGTGACTATACAGATCATTCACACACACCTCAATAAACAATTGCATGCATTCTAAAGTAGGTGAAACGATCGTCTAGTCATCTACTTCTTGTGACGCTCCCGCCACTGCTATGTAACGCCCACGATGCGGCTATATCTCCCACGTGTCGAGGCACGACTTAGAGGCATAACCGCATTGTGGTTTTGTCGCAAGAAGGGTCGTCTTCACACAATCCCATGTAATGAACAAGAATGGGATAACGAGAGTTGGCTTACAATCGCCACTTCACACAATACATAAATATAATTCATACATCATCCAAAATCCACACATAGACCGACTACGGTCAAAATCCAAATGAAAATAAGATAACCCCAAATGCTAGATCCCCGATCGTCCCAACTAGGCTCCACTACTGATCATCCGGAAAAGAAACATAGTAACGACCACGTTCCTCATCGAACTCCCACTTGAGCTCGGTTGCGTCATCTGCACTGGCATCGTCGGCACCTGCAACTGTTTTGGTAGAATCTGTGAGTCACGAGGACTCAGCAATCTCACACCCGCGAGATCAAGACTATTTAAGATTATAGGAAAGGATGGTGTAATGAGGTGGAGCTGCAGCAGGCACTAAGCATATATGGTGGCTAACATACGCAAATGAGAGCGAGAAGAGAAGCAACGGAACGGTCGCGAAGCTAGAAATGATCAAGAAGTGATCCTGAAACTACTTACGTTCATGCATAACTCAAACCGTGTTCACTTCCCGGACTCCGCCGAGAAGAGACCATCACGGCTACACACACGGTTGATGTATTTTAGTTAAGTCAAGTGACAAGTTCTCTACAACCGGACATTAACAAATTCCCATCTGCCTCATAACCGCGGGCACGGATTTCGAAAGATAATACCCTGCAGGGGTCTTGCAACTTAGCCCATTATAAGCTCTCACGGTCAACGAAGGATAAACCTTCTCCCGGGAAGACCCGATCAGTCTCGAAATCCCGGTTTACAAGACATTTCGACAATGGTAAAACAAGACCAGCAAAGCCACCCGAATGTGCCGACAAATCCCGATAGGAGCTGCACATATCTCGTTCTCAGGGCACACCGGATGAGCTAGACGTCGGGTTGGCATAGACCCTGGTTGCCCAGGGGGCGCCGGACATCGCTCGGTTTGGGCCAGCACTCGAAGGAGCACTGGTTCGGGGGTTTAAATAAAGATGACCCTCGGGCTCGCGAAACCCAAGGGAAAAGGCTTAGGTGGCAAATGCTAAAACCAAGGTTGGGCCTTGCTGGAGGAGTTTTATTCAAGGCGAACTGTCAAGGGGGTCCCATAAATCACCCAACCGCGTAAGGAACGCAAACTCAAGGAACATAATACCGGTATGACGGAAACTAGGGCGGCAAGAGTGGAACAAAACACCAGGCATAAGACCGAGCCTTCCACCCTTTACCAAATATATATAGATGCATTAATTAAATAAGAGATATTGTGATATTCCAAAAATATCCATGTTCCAACATGGAACCAACTTCAACTTCACCTGCAACTAGCAACACTATAAGAAGGGCTGAGCAAAAGCGGTAACTTAGCCAAACAACGGTTTGCTAGGAAAGGATGGTTAGAGGCTTAACATGGCAAAATGGGAGGCATGATATAGCAAGTGGTAGGTAGCGCAGCATGGCAATAGAGCGAATAACTAGCAAAGCAAAGATAGAAGTGATATCGAGGGTATGGTCATCTTGCCTGCAAGGTTCTCAGAGTTGTCGAAGGCTTGATCCTCGTAAGCGTTCTCAACAGGTTCCTCGTTCGCGAACTCGTCTCCCGGCTCTACCCACAGCAAGAACACAAGCAAGGGAACCACAATCAATCACGGGAAATGCACAAGCAACATGATGCAAAACATGCATGATATGCGAGATGTGGTATGCGATGCATATGCGTGCTCCGGAAGAAAAGGATGAACAAGGCAGTAACTTGGCAAACCAAGCATGCCACGTAAAAGATGAGATGATTTCGGTCGAAATCGATATAAAGATCACCGGAAACAGATGGACGGATTGCAAATGGCAAGCAAAATAAGAATGACACGAATCTGCGATTAACAGCATGATAGCACTTAGAATACATCAAGTAACTATGCTACAGCACTCCAACATAGCAACAAAGAATATGGCAGTAATCTACAGGACATTCTTGACAAAAGATGAACACTGAGCTACGACTAGATCAGAACATAACAGGTTCAAACAAGGATGGCAAAAGTGCAAAAGATATCAGTTTCACAGACTTGGTGAAATTACTGGACATGGCATAAACAGCATCACGTAGCAATATTCAGAGCAAGAAATCAACATGCTACAGGATTTTAACACAGCAGAACAAGGCATGGAATGAATATAATAAATGCATGGAACAAAAGTCCCTTACTGACCATGAGCCAAAAAGGATCAGACGATATGATGGCAACCATGTAAACATAGTAAGTTTCGTTAACAGGTTTCAGACTTAGCAGAAAACAGAGCATGGCAGTAACAGAAATTATGAGGGCATCTTGGTGAGCTTCCCTCACTCATCACAAGGCAATTCATAACAAAACAAGCATACCTACAGCAAGATGGCATGTTTATGAATCTAACCATGGCAAGAGCAAGTTCATATCATGTATGAAACAACTAAAACAACCTAGGCAAAATTGAATAACACGTAAACAATCTGCCAGGAACATTTTATAGCAAAAGTAGAGCAAGATTAAGACATGCTATGGCACTCCATAATTGCAAACAGTTTCATGGATGGATAGAGCACAACTATATCTACAAAACATCATTAATGAACATAACCAAAAGGAGCATGGATATCTCTGTAGACACATGGATACATGGCAACAAAATAACAGCAGAAACAGACAGCAAAAATCCCATGTCCCTGAAAACAGAAACATCACGAAGCCTAGTTTGCATGCTTGTGCTAGTCACTACAATGATCACAAAAATACATGGCATACACCTATGTAAATATGGCATGGCATACATCAAAACACATGTAGAGCTCATGCCCATAAGATGCACACATCAAATGCAACAAAAATAACAAATCCTCAAGTTCTGATAAGTAACAGCAGTTAACAGCATATAGCACTATTGCACCAGAGATTTGGGCATCAATATTGACTCAAATGCACATGGCACAATGGAACAAAACGAAGAGCATCTCGAGGCCAACATTTCGATATATCATTCACGCAAAACGGAGCTGTATGCACGGAGTTATGATGTGATTAATAGGAGCACATAAAGTAAAATATACGGGACTGGAGAGGATTTCGGAGGGAGAGGAAGAAGTCAACCGCACTGTGGATCGAGAGCCGGCGCGGATCGGGCTCGGGCCGTCCGAGCGGCTGCTTGCCAGAGAAGAGGGACGGCGCGGCGAAGAGCTCGGGGGAGGTCGGGGCACTCGGCGGAGGAGTCCGGGCGGCGGGCCGGCGACCGGAGCTGGAGGAGCTCGCCAGCGTCGGGCGCGGCGTCCGGCGAGGGCGGCGAGGCGGCGGGGCGCCGCGGGAGGAGGAGGCGGAGGCACGCGGGCGGAGCCGGGCGGCGGCTCGGGCTCCGCGGGCCAGACGCCGGCTCGCGGGCCGGTGGTGGCGCGGCTTACGGGGCCGCCACGTGGCGTGCAGCGTTTGGGCGAGGGCGGCGGCGGCTTTCGTCCGGCCGGACCGGACGTGTCCGGCGGCGCGGGGTGGAAGAGACTAGGGTTTGATCTGCGAAAATTTCGGAGGGGGAGGTGTTTTTATAGGTAGAGGGAGCTAGGAGACTCCAAATGGAGTGCGGTTTTCGCCCACACGATCGTGATCGAACGACCAAGAGCATGGAGGGGACTTAGGTGGGCTTTGGGCTGTTTTGGAGGGGGTTTTGCTACAACACACAAAAGGACTTTGCGGTTACCCGGTTAACCGTTGGAGTATCGAGCGACCTCCAAATGGAACGAAACTTGATAGGTGGTCTACCAGTGGTATACCAAGGCCACTTGACAAACCTCGGTCCATTCCGAGAACGTTTAACACCCGCTCATGAAAAGAGACAAGAGGGGGTGCGCCGGTGCATGTGGGAGTGCCGGATTGCAAAACGGACAACGGGGAAAATGCTCGGATGCATGAGACGAACACGTATGCAAATGAGATGCACATGATGACATGATATGAAATGCATGACATGAACAAAATGCAAAACGAAAGACAAAACCCGACCACGGAGGGAATATCATAACACATAGCCGAAAATGGCAAGAGTTGGAGTTACAAATATGGAAAGTTACATCCGGGGTGTTACAACACTCCACCACTACGAGAGGATCTCCTCCCGAGATCTAGGACTGAAAGAACTCCGGATATTCGGAACGGAAGTGGTCCTCGTGTTCCCAGGTGGCTTCTCGGTCGGAATGGTGCGACCACTTGACTTTCAGGAATTTGATTGACTTGTTGCGAGTCTTGCGCTCAGTTTCTTCAAGAATAGCAACTGGGTGCTCATGATAAGACAGATCTTCTTGGAGGTCAATCTCTTCGAAGTTGATGGTGCGCTCAGGAGTCTTGAAGCACTGGCGGAGCTGTGACACGTGGAACACATCGTGCACGTACGCGAAGTTGGAAGGAAGCTCAAGTTGATAGGCGAGGTCGCCTCTTTTACCAATGATCTTGAAAGGACCCACATATCTAGGGGCAAGCTTCCCTTTGATACCGAAGCGACGAGTGCCTTTCATTGGAGAGACGCAAAGGTAGACATGGTCTCCGATCTCGAAAGCCAAATCACGGTGCTTACTATCATAGTAACTCTTCTGGTGCGATTGCGCGGCTTTGAGATTTTTACGGATGACTTTACACATTTCCTCAGCCTCTGTGATTAAGTCATTGCCAAGAAGTTGGCGTTCACCAGTCTCTGACCAATTGAGAGGAGTACAACACTTTCTGCCATAGAGAATTTCGAATGGGGCCTTGCCCGAACTCGCTTGGAAGCTGTTGTTGTAGGAGAATTCGGCATATGGAAGACAAACTTCCCAATTCATTCTAAAGGAAATGACACAAGCCCTGAGCATATCTTCAAGGATTTGATTGACTCGCTCGACTTGGCCACTAGTTTGAGGATGGAAAGCTGTGCTGAAGCGAATGTTGGTACCCATGGCCTTCTGGAAGCAGTCCCAGAACTTAAAAGTGAAGATGCTTCCACGATCTAAAGAAATCGATTGTGGAATGCCGTGCAAGGAGACAATCCTGGAGGTGTATAGCTCTGCCAACTGAGCTACTGTGATAGATTCTTTGATTGGAAGGAAATGAGCCACTTTAGTGAGCTTGTCGATGACAACGAAGATAGCATCATTTCCGCGCTTGGACTTGGGAAATCCAGTCACAAAGTCCATTTCGATATGATCAGACTTCCATTCTAGGATAGCAAGAGGTTGGAGGAGACCAGCTGGTCGTTGGTGTTCTGCTTTCACCCTTCGACAGATATCATATTCATTCACGAATTGAGCGATTTCTCGCTTCATTCGAGTCCACCAATACGACTGCTTGAGGTCATGGTACATCTTCGTACTTCCAGGATGAATGGAAAGAAGAGAATTGTGCGCCTCGTTCATTATGACTTTCCTTAGATCACCTTTAGGAACCACAATCCGGTCCTCGAAGAATAAAGTGTCTCTGTCATCAATGCGATAGCACTTGCATTTGGAAAGACCCTTGTCGATACCATGTTTCACCTTCTTCACCATGGCATCA
Source organism: Aegilops tauschii subsp. strangulata (assembly GCF_002575655.3). Taxonomy (NCBI): domain Eukaryota; kingdom Viridiplantae; phylum Streptophyta; class Magnoliopsida; order Poales; family Poaceae; genus Aegilops; species Aegilops tauschii. Next base: position 98,824,719 of record NC_053041.3, on the reverse strand, counting down.
AGAAGTTGTGCCTCACGAATTTGATCTTCCAAAGTAGGACAGACTGTGAGGTTTGCAAGAAAGCCTTGAGGAACAACTTGGAGATTCAGCTTGCGGAAAGCTTCACAAAGATCCAGTTGCAATGGCTTGAGAATTAAGCTGTTGCAATAAGCCTTCCTGCTCAAAGCATCTGCAATGACATTGGCCTTGCCTGGAGTATATTCAATACTCAGATTGTACTCTTGAATCATTTCGACCCATCGAGTTTGCCTGAGGTTGAGGTTTGGCTGAGTGAAGATGTACTTGAGACTCTTGTGATCGGTGAATATGTCCACTTTTCTTCCCAACAAGAGATGTCTCCGCGTTATTAATGCATGGACAACTGCCGCCAACTCAAGGTCGTGAGTGGGGTAGTACTTTTCGTTGGGATTCAACTGACGCTAGGTATAGGCCACAACTTTCTTCTCTTGCATTAACACAGCACCGAGACCTTGAAGAGAAGCATCACAGAAAACTTCGAATGGCTTGGATTCGTCAGGAGGAGTTAAGACAGGAGCTGTGACGAGTTTCTCTTTGAGAGTGTTGAAAGCAATGTCACAATCAGGAGTCCAGACATACTTCACATGCTTCTGGAGGAGGTTGGAAAGAGGCTTTGCAATCTTAGAGAAATTCTCAACGAATCTTCGGCAATAGCTTGCAAGACCAAGAAAACTGTGGAGCTGCTTTACATTCTGAGGAGGTTCCCAATTCACAATTGCAGACACCTTCTCGGGATTAACATCGATGCCCTTGGCAGAGATGATATGACCAAGGTAAAGAACTTCATCGAGCCAAAACTCACATTTGGAAAACTTCGCATAAAATTGATACTCTCTGAGCTTGTCGAGCACCAATCGCAAATGTTTGGCATGATCCTTCTTATTCTTGGAGAAGACCAAGATATCATCGAGATACACCAGGACGAATTCATTGGTATAGGGGTTGAAGATGAAATTCATCATCCGAGAGAATGTTGGAGGAGCATTGACAAGGCCGAAAGACATGACAGTATATTCATAAGAACCGAAGCTTGTTCTGAATGGTGTCTTGGGAATATCTTCTTCACGAATGCGAATCTGATGGTAACCCATACGAAGGTCAAGCTTGGAGAATACTTTAGCACCTTTGAGTTGCTCGAATAGCTCATTGATGTTGGGAAGTGGATACTTGTTCTTGATTGTCTTCTTGTTCAATGGACGGTAGTCGACACAAAGTCGGTCCGTGCCATCCTTCTTCTGGACAAAAAGAACACCACAACCCCATGGAGATGAACTCGGTCTGTTCAAACCCAGACGCTCTTGTTCATCGAGCTGCTTCTTCAATTCCTTCAGCTCCTTGGGTCCCAGCTTGTAAGGACGCTTGCAAACGGGTTCCGTGCCAGGCTCAAGATCGATAACGAACTCAACTGGCCGGTGAGGAGGCATACCCGGAAGCTCTTCTGGAAAGACATCTTGGTACTCACCAACGACTGGAATCTGAGAGATGGCATTCAACTCGCCCTTCTCATTGAGAGAAAACAACCGAATGGTTTCATCACGAGCGGCATAGATAATCACATCCTCAAAAGAGTGTGTCAATTGAATTTCCCTGGCAGCACAATCAAGTTGAGCCTTGTGCTTAGAAAGCCAGTCCATCCCGAGAATTAGATCAATATCCGAGTCACCAAGAACCATTGGAGAAGATAAAAATTTATAGTTTCCCATCTTGATGGAAACATCCGGAACCACCAAACTAGAACTCAAACGTTTACCCGGAGAAACGACATCCATGGGTTTACCCAAATGTGAACAAGTGAATTCATGCTTGGCAAAAAACGGTCTTGACATGAAACAAAGCGAAACACCAGTATCAAAAAGAACTTTTGCAGGAATATCATTAACTGAGAGATTACCCATTATCACATCAGTAGATTCCTCCGCTTGAGCTGCATTCATCATGTTCACCTTTGCAGACTTGGGATTATGCTTGACCACTGCATTGCTGGAAGATCTCACAGGAGGAGGAGGCGGAAGGCGCCTTTGGTTGAAGCACTTGTTAGCATAGTGACCTTTCTGCTGGCACTTGTTGCAAGTCACCTCTGAGAGTGGACGATGATAAGGAGCATTCGACTTTGGAGCTTGATTCTGAGACTTGTTCTGAAAGCCAGGGTAGGAAGAGTGGGAAGATCCATGGCCACCTTTGTTCTTCTACTGGTAAGGCTGACGAAACGGAGGAGGAGGAGGCAACCAGAACTTCTGTTGCTTAGCAGCCACTAGTGAGGAAGAAGAAGACTGAACTGCGTCCCTGACTCTCTTCTTAGAAGCCTCACACTTGAGCTGAGCAGCCTCTTGCTTCAGAGCCATATTGTAGAAATCATCATACTTGGTCGGCTGAAAAAGCAAAAGAGGTAATTGCAGATCTTTTCTGAGGCCACCTCTGAATTGGTAGATCATGCTCTTTTCATCAGGAACGTCTTGCTTAGCGAAGCAAGCGAGTTTCTGAAACTGAGTATTGTCTTGATACACGGACATGTTGCCTTTCTTGAGATTGCGGAACTCCTCACGCTTGCTCACAACAACAGTTTGTGGAATGTGGTGAGGTTTGAAGTCTCGGCGGAAATCATCCCAGGTAATCACACGACCTCCTCTGGAATCTTTGTATTGTTGATACCACTCGGCAGCTTGATCCTTGAGTTTAAAAGAAGCAAACTTGACAAAGTCCTCAGGCCTGACATTGCTACATTCAAAATGCTTGTTGATGTCCACGAGCCAATCATCGGCATCTGTGGCCTCGGCACAGTAGCTGAAAGACTTGGGCTGATTGGGGAGAAACTGGTTGAGGGTAGCGAAATGAGGCTGATTGTTGCCTTGGCCTTGATTTCCTTGATTGCCTTGCCCTTGGGTGCGTTCTTGCAAGAGTTGCAAAATCATCTGAGCATTGGCGTTGGTGGCTGCCATGATAGCTTGCCATGCCTCCGGAGGCGGAGGGTTCGCCTGACTCCCTTCATTGCGATCCGGATTCTGACGCGTTGGCGGAGCCATCCTGAAGAGGGTGACATCCGTTAGCATCTTGATAGACAAATAGACAAGTTGAATCGACGGATAGAAATTGCAACATATAGTCTTCACAATAAACATTCGAACGAGGATGACCGAATGAATTCCATAGTAAATCATCACACTTCCATTAAGGTGAGAAGCCACTTGATAAGAGATTGATGAATAAAATAAAAAGGTACGAGTGGAACAAATAAGTGGTAAGGATTACCCAATCACAAACCAAATATCTGAAGGAAGAAACGCTAAGAGCTACATGAATCCCACCTATAAACTCCCGAAACTTTCTGGTTATGCAATCTGGTGTTGGGGATATAGGGGACACAAAATATATCGCCCAAACTAGCAATCCCTAGATCCAGCTGTATCCATCCGTCAACACATGACCAAGAAACCTTCGGAAATCGTGTACCTCAACCTTCGAAAAGCATCCGTTATACGAGTTATGGCAATACTCCCGAACTCCCGCCCCAGTACTGGGTGGCGTCGAGGTGATCTCACCAACAACTGCATAAAAGAGATTTTCGATGTCGGCGAAACTCAGGTATTCCAGAACTGCAACGATAAAATTGTGACGACAACACCTCAGAGCTCAACTCCCCGGTACACTGCCACAACCCCTAAATGTCAGGAGGCACCAAGAACAATGTTCTCATCAGAAAACCATCGGAACGATTCTAAGATACCCGCGTGATCCTAAAAAAAAATTAGTGAAATTTGAGGACAGAAGAGTCAAACCTTCTACGTCAGGAGACCTCACCAGCGCGACGAAGGGACTGAGGAGTAAAAAGAATCCTACTCTCCGATATATATAATCCTAAGACTCAAAACATTTTTGTTCTAGACTCAACAACGCCAGTGATTCGATCAAGCAGGGGCTCCTAAGTCGGGGATGGCTCTGATTACCAACTTGTAACGCCCACGATGCGGCTATATCTCCCACGTGTCGAGGCACGACTGAGAGGCATAACCGCATTGTGGTTTTGTCGCAAGAAGGGTCATCTTCACACAATCCCATGTAATGAACAAGAATGGGATAACGAGAGTTGGCTTACAATCGCCACTTCACACAATACATAAATATAATTCATACATCATCCAAAATCCACACATAGACCGACTACGGTCAAAATCCAAATGAAAATAAGATAACCCCAAATGCTAGATCCCCGATCGTCCCAACTAGGCTCCACTACTGATCATCCGGAAAAGAAACATAGTAACGACCACGTTCCTCATCGAACTCCCACTTGAGCTCAGTTGTGTCATCTGCACTGGCATCGTCGGCACCTGCAACTGTTTTGGTAGAATCTGTGAGTCACGAGGACTCAGCAATCTCACACCCGCGAGATCAAGACTATTTAAGCTTATAGGAAAGGATGGTGTAATGAGGTGGAGCTGCAGCAGGCACTAAGCATATATGGTGGCTAACATACGCAAATGAGAGCGAGAAGAGAAGCAACGGAACGGTCGCGAAGCTAGAAATGATCAAGAAGTGATCCTGAAACTACTTACGTTCATGCATAACTCAAACCGTGTTCACTTCCCGGACTCCGCCGAGAAGAGACCATCACGGCTACACACACGGTTGATGTATTTTAGTTAAGTCAAGTGACAAGTTCTCTACAACCGGACATTAACAAATTCCCATCTGCCTCATAACCGCGGGCACGGATTTCGAAAGATAATACCCTGCAACTTAGCCCATTATAAGCTCTCACGGTCAACAAAGGATAAACCTTCTCTCGGGAAGACCCGATCAGTCTCGAAATCCCGGTTTACAAGACATTTCGACAATGGTAAAACAAGACCAGCAAAGCCACCCGAATGTGCCGACAAATCCCGATAGGAGCTGCACATATCTCGTTCTCACGGCACACCGGATGAGCTAGACGTCGGGTTGGCATAGACCCTGGTTGCCTAGGGGGCGCCGGACATCGCTCGGTTTGGGCCAGCACTCGAAGGAGCACTGGTCCGGGGGTTTAAATAAAGATGACCCTCGGGCTCGCGAAACCCAAGGGAAAAGGCTTAGGTGGCAAATGCTAAAACCAAGGTTGGGCCTTGCTTGAGGAGTTTTATTCAAGGCGAACTGTCAAGGGGGTCCCATAAATCACCCAACCGCGTAAGGAACGCAAACTCAAGGAACATAATACCGGTATGACGGAAACTAGGGCGGCAAGAGTGGAACAAAACACCAGGCATAAGACCGAGCCTTCCACCCTTTACCAAATATATATAGATGCATTAATTAAATAAGAGATATTATGATATTCCAAAAATATCCATGTTCCAACATGGAACCAACTTCAACTTCACCTGCAACTAGCAATGCTATAAGAAGGGCTGAGCAAAAGCGGTAACTTAGCCAAACAACGGTTTGCTAGGAAAGGATGGTTAGAGGCTTAACATGGCAAAATGGGAGGCGTGATATAGCAAGTGGTAGGTAGCGCAGCATGGCAATAGAGCGAATAACTAGCAAAGCAAAGATAGAAGTGATATCGAGGGTATGGTCATCTTGCCTTCAAGGTTCTCAGAGTTGTCGAAGGCTTGATCGTCGTAAGCGTTCTCAACAGGTTCCTCGTTCGCGAACTCGTCTCCCGGCTCTACCCACAGCAAGAACACAAGCAACGGAACCACAATCAATCACGGGAAATGCACAAGCAACATGATGCAAAACATGCATGATATGCGAGATGTGGTATGCGATGCATATGCGTGCTCCGGAAGAAAAGGATGAACAAGGCAGTAACTTGGCAAACCAAGCATGCCACTGGAAAGATGAGATGATTTTGGTCGAAATCGATATAAAGATCACCGGAAACGGATGCACGGATTGCAAATGGCAAGCAAAACAAGAATGACACGAATCTGCGATTAACAGCATGATAGCACTTAGAATACATCAAGTAACTATGATACAGCACTCCAACATAGCAACAAAGCATATGGCAGTAATCTACAGGACATTCTTGACAAAAGATGAACACTGAGCTACGACTAGATCAGAACATAACAGGTTCAAAAAAGGATGGCAAAAGTGCAAAAGATATCAGTTTCACAGACTTGGTGAAATTACTGGACATGGCATAAACAGTATCAGGTAGCAATGTTCAGAGCAAGAAATCAACATGCTACAGGATTTTAACACAGCAGAACAAGGCATGGCATGAATATACTAAATGCATGGAACAAAAGTCCCTTACTGACCATGAGCCAAAAAGGATCAGACGATATGATGGCAACCATGTAAACATAGCAAGTTTCGTTAACAGGTTTCAGACTTGGCAGAAAACAGAGCATGGCAGTAACAGAGATTATGAGGGCATCTTGGTGAGCTTCACTCACTCATCACAAGGCAATGCATAACAAAACAAGCATACCTACAGCAAGATGGCATGTTTATGAAGCTAACCATGGCAAGAGCAAGTTCATATCATGTATGAAACAACTAAAACAACCTAGGCAAAATTGAATAACACGTAAACAATCTGCCAGGAACATTTTATAGCAAAAGTAGAGCAAGATTAAGACATGCTATGGCACTCCATAATTGCAAACAGTGGCATGGATGGACAGAGCACAACTATATCTACAAAACATCCTTAATGAACATAACCAGAAGGAGCATGGATATTTCTGTAGACACATGGATACATGGCAACAAAATAACAGCAGAAACAGACAGCAAAAATCCCAAGTCCCTGAAAACAGAAACATCACGAAGCTTAGTTTGCATGCTTGTGCTAGTCACTACAGAGATCAAAAAAATACATGGCATACACCTATGTAAATATGGCATGGCATACATCAAAACACATGTAGAGGTCATGCCCATAAGATGCACACATCAAATGCAACAAAAATAACAAATCCTCAAGTTCTGATAAGTAACAGCAGTTAACAGCATATAGCACTATTGCACCAGAGATTTGGGCATCAATATGGACTCAAATGCACATGGAACAATGGAACAAAACGAAGAGCATCTCGAGGCCAACATTTCGATATATCATTCACACAAAACGGAGCAGTATGCACGGAGTTATGATGCGATGAATAGGAGCACATAAAGTAAAATATACGGGACTTGAGAGGATTTCGGAGGGAGAGGAAGAAGTCAACCGCACTGTGGATCGAGAGCCGGCGCGGATCGGGCTCGGGCCGTAGGCGCGGCTGCTTGCCGGAGAAGAGGGACGACGCGGCGAAGAGCTCGGGGAAGGTCGGGGCACTCGGCGGAGGAGTCCGGGCGGTGGGGCCGGCGACCGGAGCTGGAGGAGCTCGCCGGCGTCGGGCGCAGCAGGAGCTCGCCGGCGTCGGGCGCGGCGGCCGGCGAGGGCGGCGAGGCGGCGGGGCGCCGCGGGAGGAGGAGGCGGAGGCGCGCGGGCGGCGGCTCGGGCTCCGCGGGCCAGACGCGGGCTCGCGGGCCGGCGGCGGCGCGGAGAACGGGGCCGCCACGTGGCGCGCAGCAGTTGGGCGAGGGCGGCGGCTTTCGTCCGGCCGGACCGGACGTGTCCGGCGGCGCGGGGTGGAAGAGACTAGGGTTTGATCTGCGAAAATTTCGGAGGGGGAGGTGTTTTTATAGGTAGAGGGAGCTAGGAGACTCCAAATGGAGTGCGGTTTTCGCCCACATGATCGCGATCGAAGGACCGAGAGCATGGACGGGACTTAGGTGGGTTTTGGGCTATTTTGGAGGGGGTTTTTCTGCAACACACAAAAGGACTTTGCGGTTACCCGGTTAACCGTTGGAGTATCAAACGACCTCCAAATGGAACGAAACTTGACAGGTGGTCTACCGGTGGTATAGCAAGGCCACTTGACAAACCTCGGTCCATTCCGAGAACGTTTAACACCCGCTCATGAAAAGACACAAGAGGGGGTGCGCCGGTGCATGTGGGAGTGCCGGATTGCAAAACGGACAACGGGGAAAATGCTCGGATGCATGAGACGAACACGTATGCAAAGGAGATGCACATGATGACATGATATGAAATGCATGACATGAACAAAATGCAAAACGAAAGACAAAACCCGACCACGGAGGGAATATCATAACACATAGCCGAAAATGGCAAGAGTTGGAGTTACAAATATGGAAAGTTACATCCGGGGTGTTACAACACTCCACCACTACGAGAGGATCTCGTCCCGAGATCTAGGACTGAAAGAACTCCGGATATTCGGAACGGAGGTGGTCCTTGCGTTCCCAGGTGGCTTCTCGGTCGGAATGGTGCGACCACTTGACTTTCAGGAATTTGATTGACTTGTTGCGAGTCTTGCGCTCAGTTTCTTCAAGAATAGCAACTGGGTGCTCATGATAAGACAGATCTTCTTGGAGGTCAATTTCTTCGAAGTTGATGGTGCGCTCAGGAGTCTTGAAGCACTTCCGGAGCTGTGACACGTGGAACACATCATGCACGTTCGCGAAGTTGGAAGGAAGCTCTAGTTGATAGGCGAGGTCGCCTCTTTTACCAATGATCTTGAAAGGACCCACATATCTAGGGGCAAGCTTCCCTTTGATACCGAAGCGACGAGTGCCTTTCATTGGAGAGACGCGGAGGTAGACATGGTCTCCGATCTCGAAAGCCAAATCACGGTGCTTACTATCATAGTAACTCTTCTGGCGCGATTGCGCGGCTTTGAGATTTTTACGGATGACTTTACACATTTCTTCAGCCTCTGTGATTAAGTCATTGCCAAGAAGTTGGCGTTCACCAGTCTCTGACCAATTGAGAGGAGTACGGCACTTTCTGCCATAGAGAATTTCGAATGGGGCCTTGCCCGAACTCGCTTGGAAGCTGTTGTTGTAGGAGAATTCGGCATATGGAAGACAATCTTCCCATTTCATTCCAAAGGAAATGACACAAGCCCTGAGCATATCTTCAAGGATTTGATTGACTCGCTCGACTTGGCCACTAGTTTGAGGATGGAAAGCTGTGCTGAATCGAATGTTGGTACCAATGGCCTTCTGGAAGGAGTCCCAGAACTTAGAAGTGAAGATGCCTCCACGATCTGAAGAAATCAATTGTGGAATGCCGTGCAAGGAGACAATCCTGGAGGTGTATAGCTCTGCCAACTGAGCTGCTGTGATAGATTCTTTGATTGGAAGGAAATGAGCCACTTTAGTGAGCTTGTCGATGACAACGAAGATAGCATCATTTCCGCGCTTGGACTTGGGAAATCCAGTCACAAAGTCCATTTCGATATGATCAAACTTCCATTCTGGGATAGCAAGAGGTTGGAGGAGACCAGCTGGTCGTTGGTGTTCTGCTTTCACCCTTCGACAGACATCATATTCATTCACGAATTGAGCGATTTCTCGCTTCATTCGAGTCCACCAATACGACTGCTTGAGGTCATGGTACATCTTCGTACTTCCAGGATGAATGGAAAGAAGAGAATTGTGCGCCTCGTTCATTATGACTTTCCTTACATCACCTTTAGGAACCACAATCCGGTCCTCGAAGAATAAAGTGTCTCTGTCATCAATGCGATAGCACTTGTATTTGGAAAGACCCTTGGTGATACCACGTTTCACCTTCTTCACCATGGCATCAAGAAGTTGTGCCTCACGAATTTGATCTTCCAAAGTAGGAGAGACTATGAGGTTTGCAAGAAAGCCTTGAGGAACAACTTGGAGATTCAGCTTGCGGAAAGCTTCACAAAGATCCAGTTGCAATGGCTTGAGAATTAAGTTGTTGCAATAAGCCTTCCTGCTCAAAGCATCTGCAATGACATTGGCTTTGCCTGGAGTATATTCAATACTCGGATTATACTCTTGAATCATTTCGACCCATCGAGTTTGCCTGAGGTTGAGGTTTGGCTGAGTGAAGATGTACTTGAGACTCTTGTGATCGGTGAATATGTCCACTTTTCTTCCCAACAAGAGATGTCTCCACGTTATTAATGCATGGACAACTGCCGCCAACTCAAGATCGTGAGTGGGGTTGTTCTTTTCGTTGGGCTTCAACTGACGAGGGGTATAGGCCACAACTTTCTTATCTTGCATTAACACATCACCATGACCTTGAAGAGAAGCATCACAGAAAACTTCGAATGGCTTGCATTCGTCTGGAGGAGTTAAGACAGGAGCTGTGACGAGTTTCTCTTTGAGAGTGTTGAAAGCAACGTCACAATCAGGAGTCCAGACATACTTTACATGCTTCTGGAGGAGGTTGGAAAGAGGCTTTGCAATCTTAGAGAAATTCTCAACGAATCTTCGGCAATAGCTTGCAAGACCAAGAAAACTGCGGAGCTGCTTTACATTCTGAGGAGGTTCCCAATTCACAATTGCAGACACCTTCTCGGGATTAACATCGATGCCCTTGGCAGAGATGATATGACCAAGGTAAAGAACTTCATCGAGCCAAAACTCACATTTGGAAAACTTCGCATAAAATTGATACTCTCTGAGCTTGTCGAGCACCAATCGCAAATGTTTGGCATGATCCTTCTTATTCTTGGAGAAGACCAAGATATCATCGAGATACACCAGGACGAATTAATTGGTATAGGGGTTGAAGATGAAATTCATCATCCGAGAGAATGTTGGAGGAGCACTGACAAGGCCGAAAGACATGACGGTATATTCATAAGAGCCGAAGCTTGTTCTGAATGTTGTCTTGGGAATATCTTCTTCACGAATGCGAATCTGATGGTAACCCATACGAAGGTCAAGCTTGGAGAATACTTTAGCACCTTTGAGTTGCTCGAATAGCTCATTGATGTTGGGAAGTGGATACTTGTTCTTGATTGTCTTCTTGTTCAATGGACGGTAGTCGACACAAAGTCGGTCCGTGCCATCCTTCTTCTGGACAAAAGGAACACCACAACCCCATGGAGATGAACTCGGTCTGATCAAACCCAGACGCTCTTGTTCATCGAGCTGCTTCTTCAATTCCTTCAGCTCCTTGGGTCCCAGCTTGTAAGGACGCTTGCAAACGGGTTCCGTGCAAGGCTCAAGATCGATAACGAACTCAACTGGCCGGTGAGGAGGCATACCCGGAAGCTCTTCTGGAAAGACATCTTGGTACTCACCAACGACTGGAATCTGAGAGATGGCATTCAACTCGCCCTTCTCATTGAGAGAAAACAACCGAATGGTTTCATCACGAGCGGCATAGATAATCACATCCTCAGAAGAGTGTGTCAATTGAATTTCCCTGGCAGCACAATCAACTTGAGCCTTGTGCTTAGAAAGCCAGTCCATCCCGAGAATTAGATCAATATCCGAGTCACCAAGAACCATTGAAGAAGATAAAAATTTATAGTTTCCCATCTTGATGGAAACATCCGGAACCACCAAACTAGAACTCAAACGTTTACCCGGAGAAACGACATCCATGGGTTTACCCAAATGTGAACAAGTGAATTCATGCTTGGCAAAAAACGGTCTTGACATGAAACAAAGCGAAGCACCAGTATCAAAAAGAACTTTTGCAGGAATATCATTAACTGAGAGATTACCCATTATCACATCAGTAGATTCCTCTGCTTGAGCTGCATTCATCATGTTCACCTTTGCAGACTTGGGATTATGCTTGACCACTGCATTGCTGGAAGATCTCACAGGAGGAGGAGGCGGAAGGCGCCTTTGGTTGGAGCACTTGTTAGCATAGTGACCTTTCTGCTGGCACTTGTTGCAAGTCACCTCTGAGAGTGGACGATGATAAGGAGCATTCGACTTTGGAGCTTGATTCTGAGACTTGTTCTGAAAGCCAGGGTAGGAAGAGTGGGAAGATCCATGGCCACCTTTGTTCTTCTGCTGGTAAGGCTGACGAAACGGAGGAGGAGGAGGCAACCAGAACTTCTGTTGCTTAGCAGCCACTAGTGAGGAAGAAGAAGACTGAACTGCGTCCCTGACTCTCTTCTTAGAAGCCTCACACTTGAGCTGAGCAGCCTCTTGCTTCAGAGCCATATTGTAGAAATCATCATACTTGGTCGGCTGAAAAAGCACAAGAGGTAATTGCAGATCTTTTCTGAGGCCACCTCTGAATTGGTAGATCATGCTCTTTTCATCAGGAACCTCTTGCTTAGCGAAGCAAGCGAGTTTCTGAAACTGAGTATTGTCTTGATACACGGACATGCTGCCTTTCTTGGGATTGCGGAACTCCTCACGCTTGCTCTCAACAACAGTTTGTGGAATGTGGTGAGGTTTGAAGTCTCGGCGGAAATCATCCCAGGTAATCACACGACCTCCTCTGGAATCTTTGTATTGTTGATACCACTCGGCAGCTTGATCCTTGAGTTGAAAAGAAGCAAACTTGACAAAGTCCTCAGGCCTGACATTGCTACATTCAAAATGCTTGTTGATGTCCACGAGCCAATCATCGGCATCTGTGGCCTCGGCACAGTAGCTGAAAGACTTGGGCTGATTTGGGAGAAACTGGTTGAGGGTAGCGAAATGAGGCTGATTGTTGCCTTGGCCTTGATTTCCTTGATTGCCTTGCCCTTGGGTGCGTTCTTGCAAGAGTTGCAAAATCATCTGAGCATTGGCGTTGGTGGCTGCCATGATAGCTTGCCATGCCTCCGGAGGCGGAGGGTTCGCCTGACTCCCTTCATTGCGATCCGGATTCTGACGCGTTGGCGGAGCCATCCTGAAGAGGGTGACATCCGTTAGCATCTTGATAGACAAATAGACAAGTTGAATCGACGGATAGAAATTGCAACATATAGTCTTCACAATAAACATTCGAACGAGGATGAACGAATGAATTCCATAGTAAATCATCACACTTCCATTAAGGTGAGAAGCCACTTGATAAGAGATTGATGAATAAAATAAAAAGGTACGAGTGGAACAAATAAGTGGTAAGGATTACCCAATCACAAACCAAATATCTGCGGGAAGAAACGCTAAGAGCTACATGAATCCCACCTATAAACTCCCGAAACTTTCTGGTTATGCAATCTGGTGTTGGGGATACAGGGGACACAAAATATATCGCCCAAACTAGCAATCCCTAGATCCAGCTGTATCCATCCGTCAACACATAACCAAGAAACCTTCGGAAATCGTGTACCTCAACCTTCGAAAAGCATCCGTTATACGAGTTATGGCAATACTCCCGAACTCCCGCCCCAGTACTGGGTGGCGTCGAGGTGATCTCACCAACAACTGCATAAAAGAGATTTTCGATGTCGGCGAAACTCAGGTATTCCAGAACTGCAACGATAAAATTGTGACGACAACACCTCAGAGCTCAACTCCCCGGGACACTGCCACAACCCCTAAATGTCAGGAGGCACCAGGAACAATGTTCTCGTCAGAAAACCATCGGAACGATTCTAAGATACCCGGGTGATCCTAAAAAAAATTAGTGAAATTTGAGGAGAGAAGAGTCAAAACTTCTACGTCAGGAGACCTCACCAGCGCGACGAAGGGACTGAGGAGTAAAAAGAATCCTACTCTCCGATATATATAATCCTAAGACTCAAAACATTTTTGTTCTAGACTCAACAACGCTAGTGATTCGATCAAGCAGGGGCTCCTAAGTCGGGGATGGCTCTGGTTACCAACTTGTAACGCCCACGATGCGGCTATATCTCCCACGTGTCGAGGCACGACTGAGAGGCATAACCGCATTGTGGTTTTGTCGCAAGAAGGGTCATCTTCACACAATCCCATGTAATGAACAAGAATGGGATAACGAGAGTTGGCTTACAATCGCCACTTCACACAATACATAAATATAATTCATACATCATCCAAAATCCACACATAGACCGTCTACGGTCAAAATCCAAATGAAAATAAGATAACCCCAAATGCTAGATCCCCGATCGTCCCAACTAGGCTCCACTACTGATCATCCGGAAAAGAAACATAGTAACGACCATGTTCCTCATCGAACTCCCACTTGAGCTCGGTTGCGTCATCTGCACTGGCATCGTCGGCACCTGCAACTGTTTTGGTAGAATCTGTGAGTCACGAGGACTCAGCAATCTCACACCCGCGAGATCAAGACTATTTAAGCTTATAGGAAAGGATGGTGTAATGAGGTGGAGCTGCAGCAGGCACTAAGCATATATGGTGGCTAACATACGCAAATGAGAGCGAGAAGAGAAGCAACGGAACGGTCGCGAAGCTAGAAATGATCAAGAAGTGATCCTGAAACTACTTACGTTCATGCATAACTCAAACCGTGTTCACTTCCCGGACTCCGCCGAGAAGAGACCATCACGGCTACACACACGGTTGATGTATTTTAGTTAAGTCAAGTGACAAGTTCTCTACAACCGGACATTAACAAATTCCCATCTGCCTCATAACCGCGGGCACGGATTTCGAAAGATAATACCCTGCAACTTAGCCCATTATAAGCTCTCACGGTCAACAAAGGATAAACCTTCTCTCGGGAAGACCCGATCAGTCTCGAAATCCCGGTTTACAAGACATTTCGACAATGGTAAAACAAGACCAGCAAAGCCACCCGAATGTGCCGACAAATCCCGATAGGAGCTGCACATATCTCGTTCTCACGGCACACCGGATGAGCTAGACGTCGGGTTGGCATAGACCCTGGTTGCCTAGGGGGCGCCGGACATCGCTCGGTTTGGGCCAGCACTCGAAGGAGCACTGGTCCGGGGGTTTAAATAAAGATGACCCTCGGGCTCGCGAAACCCAAGGGAAAAGGCTTAGGTGGCAAATGCTAAAACCAAGGTTGGGCCTTGCTTGAGGAGTTTTATTCAAGGCGAACTGTCAAGGGGGTCCCATAAATCACCCAACCGCGTAAGGAACGCAAACTCAAGGAACATAATACCGGTATGACGGAAACTAGGGCGGCAAGAGTGGAACAAAACACCAGGCATAAGACCGAGCCTTCCACCCTTTACCAAATATATATAGATGCATTAATTAAATAAGAGATATTATGATATTCCAAAAATATCCATGTTCCAACATGGAACCAACTTCAACTTCACCTGCAACTAGCAATGCTATAAGAAGGGCTGAGCAAAAGCGGTAACTTAGCCAAACAACGGTTTGCTAGGAAAGGATGGTTAGAGGCTTAACATGGCAAAATGGGAGGCGTGATATAGCAAGTGGTAGGTAGCGCAGCATGGCAATAGAGCGAATAACTAGCAAAGCAAACATAGAAGTGATATCGAGGGTATGGTCATCTTGCCTGCAAGGTTCTCAGAGTTGTCGAAGGCTTGATCGTCGTAAGCGTTCTCAACAGGTTCCTCGTTCGCGAACTCGTCTCCCGGCTCTACCCACAGCAAGAACACAAGCAACGGAACCACAATCAATCACGGGAAATGCACAAGCAACATGATGCAAAACATGCATGATATGCGAGATGTGGTATGCGATGCATATGCGTGCTCCAGATGAAAAGGATGAACAAGGCAGTAACTTGGCAAACCAAGCATGCCACTGGAAAGATGAGATGATTTCGGTCGAAATCGATATAAAGATCACCGGAAACGGATGCACGGATTGCAAATGGCAAGCAAAACAAGAATGACACGAATCTGCGATTAACAGCATGATAGCACTTAGAATACATCAAGTAACTATGATACAGCACTCCAACATAGCAACAAAGCATATGGCAGTAATCTACAGGACATTCTTGACAAAAGATGAACACTGAGCTACGACTAGATCAGAACATAACAGGTTCAAACAAGGATGGCAAAAGTGCAAAAGATATCAGTTTCACAGACTTGGTGAAATTACTGGACATGGCATAAACAGCATCAGGTAGCAATGTTCAGAGCAAGAAATCAACATGCTACAGGATTTTAACACAGCAGAACAAGGCATGGCATGAATATACTAAATGCATGGAACAAAAGTCCCTTACTGACCATGAGCCAAAAAGGATCAGACGATATGATGGCAACCATGTAAACATAGCAAGTTTCGTTAACAGGTTTCAGACTTGGCAGAAAACAGAGCATGGCAGTAACAGAGATTATGAGGGCATCTTGGTGAGCTTCACTCACTCATCACAAGGCAATGCATAACAAAACAAGCATACCTACAGCAAGATGGCATGTTTATGAAGCTAACCATGGCAAGAGCAAGTTCATATCATGTATGAAACAACTAAAACAACCTAGGCAAAATTGAATAACACGTAAACAATCTGCCAGGAACATTTTATAGCAAAAGTAGAGCAAGATTAAGACATGCTATGGCACTCCATAATTGCAAACAGTGGCATGGATGGATAGAGCACAACTATATCTACAAAACATCCTTAATGAACATAACCAGAAGGAGCATGGCTATTTCTGTAGACACATGGATACATGGCAACAAAATAAAAGCAGAAACAGACAGCAAAAATCCCAAGTCCCTGAAAACAGAAACATCACGAAGCTTAGTTTGCATGCTTGTGCTAGTCACTACAGAGATCACAAAAATACATGGCATACACCTATGTAAATATGGCATGGCATACATCAAAACACATGTAGAGGTCATGCCCATAAGATGCACACATCAAATGCAACAAAAATAACAATTCCTCAAGTTCTGATATGTAACAGCAGTTAACAGCATATAGCACTATTGCACCAGAGATTTGGGCATCAATATGGACTCAAATGCACATGGCAGAATGGAACAAAACGAAGAGCATCTCGAGGCCAACATTTCGATATATCATTCACACAAAACGGAGCAGTATGCACGGAGTTATGATGCGATGAATAGGAGCACATAAAGTAAAAATATACGGGACTTGAGAGGATTTCGGAGGGAGAGGAAGAAGTCAACCGCACTGTGGATCGAGAGCCGGCGCGGATCGGGCTCGGGCCGTCGGCGCGGCTGCTTGCCGGAGAAGAGGGACGACGCGGCGAAGAGCTCGGGGAAGGTCGGGGCACTCGGCGGAGGAGTCCGGGCGGCGGGGCCGGCGACCGGAGCTGGATGAGCTCGCCGGCGTCGGGCGCAGCAGGAGCTCGCCGGCGTCGGGCGCGGCGGCCGGCGAGGGCGGCGAGGCGGCGGGGCGCCGCGGGAGGAGGAGGCGGAGGCGCGCGGGCGGAGCCGGGCGGCGGCTCGGGCTCCGTGGGCCAGACGCGGGCTCGCGGGCCGGCGGCGGCACGGCGTACGGGGCCGCCACATGGCGCGCAGCGGTTGGGCGAGGGCGGCGGCTTTTGTCTGGCCGGACCGGACGTGTCCAGTGGCGCGGGGTGGAAGAGACTAGGATTTGATCTGCGAAAATTTCGGAGGGGGAGGTGTTTTTATAGGTAGAGGGAGCTAGGAGACTCCAAATGGAGTGCGGTTTTCGCCCACATGATCGCGATCGAAGGACCGAGAGCATGGACGGGACTTAGGTGGGTTTTGGGCTATTTTGGAGGGGGTTTTGCTGCAACACACAAAAGAACTTTGCGGTTACCCGGTTAACCGTTGGAGTATCAAACGACCTCCAAATGGAACGAAACTTGACAGGTGGTCTACCGGTGGTATACCAAGGCCACTTGACAAACCTTGGTCCATTCCGAGAACGTTTAACACCCGCTCATGAAAATACACAAGAGGGGGTGCGCCGGTGCATGTGGGAGTGCCGGATTGCAAAACGGACAACGGGGAAAATGCTCGGATGCATGAGACGAACACGTATGCAAATGAGATGCACATGATGACATGATATGAAATGCATGACATGAACAAAATGCAAAATGAAAGACAAAACCCGACCACGGAGGGAATATCATAACACATAGCCGAAAATGGCAAGAGTTGGAGTTACAAATATGGAAAGTTACATCCGGGGTGTTACAACACTCCACCACTACGAGAGGATCTCGTCCCGAGATCTAGGACTGAAAGAACTCCGGATATTCGGAACGGAGGTGGTCCTTGCGTTCCTAGGTGGCTTCTCGGTCGGAATGGTGTGACCACTTGACTTTCAGGAATTTGATTGACTTGTTGCGAGTCTTGCGCTCAGTTTCTTCAAGAATAGCAATTGGGTGCTCATGATAAGACAGATCTTCTTGGAGGTCAATCTCTTCGAAGTTGATGGTGCGCTCAGGAGTCTTGAAGCACTTCCGGAGCTGTGACACGTGGAACACATCATGCACGTTCGCGAAGTTGGAAGGAAGCTCAAGTTGATAGGCGAGGTTGCCTCTTTTACCAATGATCTTGAAAGGACCCACATATCTAGGGGCAAGCTTCCCTTTGATACCGAAGCGACGAGTGCCTTTCATTGGAGAGACGCGGAGGTAGACATGGTCTCCGATCTCAAAAGCCAAATCACGGTGCTTACTATCATAGTAACTCTTCTGGCGCGATTGCGCGGCTTTGAGATTTTTACGGATGACTTTACACATTTCTTCAGCCTCTGTGATTAAGTCATTGCCAAGAAGTTGGCGTTCACCAGTCTCTGACCAATTGAGAGGAGTACGGCACTTTCTGCCATAGAGAATTTTGAATGGGGCCTTGCCCGAACTCGCTTGGAAGCTGTTGTTGTAGGAGAATTCGGCATATGGAAGACAATATTCCCATTTCATTCCAAAGGAAATGACACAAGCCCTGAGCATATCTTCAAGGATTTGATTGACTCGCTCGACTTGGCCACTAGTTTGAGGATGGAAAGCTGTGCTGAATCGAATGTTGGTACCAATGGCCTTCTGGAAGGAGTCCCAGAACTTAGAAGTGAAGATGCTTCCACGATCTGAAGAAATCAATTGTGGAATGCCGTGCAAGGAGACAATCCTGGAGGTGTAAACCTTCTCCCGGGAAGACCCGATCAGTCTCGGAATCCCGGTTTACAAGACATTTCGACAATGGTAAAACAAGACCAGCAAAGCCACCCGAATGTGCCGACAAATCCCGATAGGAGATGCACATATCTCGTTCTCAGGGCACACCGGATGAGCCAGACGTCGGGTTGGCATAGACCATGGTTGCCCAGGGGGCGCCGGACATCGCTCGGTTTGGGCCAGCACTCGAAGGAGCACTGGTCCGGGGGTTTAAATAAAG
This sequence comes from Aegilops tauschii subsp. strangulata, assembly GCF_002575655.3. Taxonomy (NCBI): domain Eukaryota; kingdom Viridiplantae; phylum Streptophyta; class Magnoliopsida; order Poales; family Poaceae; genus Aegilops; species Aegilops tauschii. Next base: position 98,805,732 of record NC_053041.3, on the reverse strand, counting down.
ATGACCCTCGGGCTCGCGAAAACCCAAGGGAAAAGGCTTAGGTGGCAAATGGTAAAACCAAGGTTGGGCCTTGCTGGAGAAGTTTTATTCAAGGCGAACTGTCAAGGGGGTCCCATAAATCACCCAACCGCGTAAGGAACGCAAACTCAAGGAACATAATACCGGTATGACGGAAACTAGGGCGGCAAGAGTGGAACAAAACACCAGGCATAAGACCGAGCCTTCCACCCTTTACCAAATATATATAGATGCATTAATTAAATAAGAGATATTGTGATATTCCAAAAATATCCATGTTCCAACATGGAACCAACTTCAACTTCACCTGCAACTAGCAACGCTGTAAGAAGGGCTGAGCAAAAGGGATGTGCATGTAGTTCATATTTGAATTATGCACATAAAATGCATTGAAAACTTAGTTAATGCATAAAAATGTCCAAACGAACCCCAAAAAATCACACAATACTCCTGTTGTTCTATGTTGACACGAGAAAAAAATTGAAAGCAATAAGAGGCACTGGATATCGTTTCATCCCCAAAGGTGGGACGTTCCCTACTAAAAACAATCATGCTTGTTGTGAGAAGCTCCGATTTATGAGAAGCATATATCCAAACCTGCCCCAAACGGGAAAACAATTGTACCACTACATGTTGATGCCGCTCCATGATAGCATGCCAAGTTTCATGAATTTCAGACGAGTTTTAGATTTACTAGAATTTAAAACCAAGGCATCTCAATGTTTTGCCGGCAATCAACGGTGCCCCGGTGTTTGAAATTCATTCCCATTTCTTGCATGGGATCTAAGCATGCACCCAAGGACATAGATTTGATTTTTCAACCAATTTATATGCACTAGAGCATGTGCATGTAGTTCAAATTTGAATTATGCACATAAAATGCATTGAAAACATAGTTAATGCATAAAAATATTCAAACGAACCCTGAAAAATCACAAAAAATCACACAACACTCCTGTTGTTCTATATCGACACGAGATTTTTTTTTAAAGGAATAAGAGGCAATGGATATCGTTTCATCCACAAAAGGTGGGACGTTCCCTACCGAAAACCATCATGCTTGTTGTGAGAAGCTCCGGTTTCTGAGAAGCATATACCCAAACCTGCCCCAAACGGGACGAAATTTTTACCATGGCATGTTGCTGCCGCTCCATGATAGCATGCCAACTTTCATGAATTTCAGACGAGTTTTGGATTTACTAGAATTTAAAAACCAGGCATCTCAATGTTTTGCCGGCAATCAACGGTGCCCCGGTGTTTGAAATTCATTCCCCTTTCTTGCATGGGACCTAAGCATGCACCCAAGGACACAGATTTGATTTGCCAACCAATTTATATGCACTGGAGCATGTGCATGTAGTTCAAATTTGAATTATGCACATAAAATGCATTGAAAACTCAGATAATGCATAAAAATGTCCAAACGAATACCAAAAATCACAAAAAATCACACAACACTCCTGTTGTTCTATGTTGACACGAGAAAAAAAACTGAAAGCAATAAGAGGCAATGGATATCATTTCGTCCAGAAAGGTGGGGCGTTCCCTACCGAAAGCCATCATGCTTGTTGTGAGAAGTTTGTGAGAAGCATATACCCGAACCAGCGCCAAATGGGACAAAATTTGTACCACGGCATGTTGATGCCGCTCCATGATAGCATGCCAAGTTTCATGAATTTCTGACGAGTTTTAGATTTACTAGAATTTAAAAACCAGGCATCTCAATGTTTGGTCGGCAATCAACGGTGCCCCGGTGTTTGAAATTCATTCCCATTTCTTGCATGGGGCCTAAGCATGCACCCAAGGACATAGATTTGATTTTTCAACCAATTTATATGCACTTGAGCATGTGCATGTAGTTCAAATTTGAACTATGCACACAAAATGCATTGAAAACTCAGTTAATGCATAAAAATGTCAAAATGAACCCCGAAAATCACAAAAAATCACACAACACTCCTGTTGTTCTATGTTGACACGAGAAAAAAATTTGAAAGCAATAAGAGGCAATGGATATCGTTTCGTCCACAAAGGTGGGACGTTCCCTACCGAAAACCATCATGCTTGTTATGAGAAACTCCGGTTTGTGAGAAGCATAAACCCAAACCTGCCGCAAACGGGATAAAATTTGTACCACGGCATGTTGATGCCGCTCCATGAAAGCTTCCCAGGTTTCATGAATTTCAGACGAGTTTTGGATTTACTAGAATTTAAAAACCAGGCATCTCAATGTTTTGTCGACAATCAATGGTGCCCCGGTGTTTGAAATTCATTACCATTTCTTGCATGGGACCTAAGCATGCACCCAAGGACACAGATTTGATTTTTCAACCAATTTATATGCACTGGAGCATGTGCATGTAGTTCAACTTTGAATTATGCACATAAAATGCATTAAAAACTTAGTTAATGCATAAAAATATCCAAACGAACCCTGAAAAATCACACAACACGTCTGTTGTTCTATGTTGACTCGAGAAAAAAATTTGAAAGCAATAAAAGGCAATGGATATCGTTTCGTCCCCAAAGGTGGGACGTTCCCTACCGAAAACCATCATGCTTGTTGTGAGAAGCTCCGGTTTCTGAGAAGCATATACCCAAACCTGCCCCAAACGGGAAAAAATTTGTACCACTACATGTTGATGCCGCTCCATGATAGCATGCCAAGTTTCATGAATTTCAGACGAGTTTTAGATTTACTGGAATTTAAAAACCAAGCATCTCAATGTTTTGCCGGCAATCAACAGTGCCCCGGTGTTTGAAATTCATTCCCATTTCTTGCATGGGACCTAAGCATGCACCGAAGGACACAGATTTGATTTTTCAACCAATTTATATGCACTGGAGCATGTGCATGTAGTTCAAATTTGAATTATGCACATAAAATGCATTGAAAACTTAGTTAATGCATAATAATGTTCAAACGAACCCCGAAAAATCACAAAAAATCACACAACACTCTTGTTGTTCTATGTTGACACGAGAAAAAAATTTGAAAGCAATGAGAGGCAATGGATATCGTTTCGTCCACAAAGGTGGGACGTTTCCTACCGAAAACCATCATGCTTTTTGTGAGAATCTCCGGTTTGTGAGAAGCATATACCCAAACCTGCCCCAAACGCGACAAAATTTGTACCATGGCATGTTGATGCCGCTCGATGATAGCATGCCAAGTTTCATGAATTTCAGACAAGTTTTGGATTTACTAGAATTTAAAAACCAGGCATCTCAATGTTTTGCCGGCAATCAACGGTGCCCCGGTGTTTGAAATTCACTCCCATTTCTTGCATGGGACCTAAGCATGCACCCAAGGACACAGATTAGATTTTTTCAACCAATTTATATGCACTGGAGCATGTGCATGTAATTCAAATTTGAATTATGCCCATAAAATGCATTGAAAACTCAGTTAATGCATAAAAATGTTCAAACGAACCCTGAAAAATCACAAAAAATCACACAACACTCCTGTCGTTCTATGTTGACACGAGGAAAAAACTTGAAAGCAATAAGCGGCAATGGATATCGTTTCATCCATTAAGGTGGGACGTTCCCTACCGAAAACAATCATGCTTGTTGTGAGAAGCTCCGGTTTGTGAGAAGCATATACCCAAACCTGCCCCAAATGGGATAAAATTTGTACCACTACATGTTGATGCCGCTCCATGATAGCATGCCAAGTTTATGAATTTCAGGCTAGTTTTGGATTTACTAGAATTTAAAAACCAGGCATCTCAATGTTTTGCCAGCAATCAACGGTTCCCCGGTGTTTGAAATTCATTCCCATTTTTTGCATGGGACCTAAGCATGCACCCAAGGACACAAATTTGATTTTTCAACCAATTTATATGCACTGGAGCATGTGCATGTAGTTCAAATTTGAATTGTTCACCTGAAATGGCTAGAAAACCAATTTAATGCATAAAATGTTCAAACGTACCCTGAATAATTCTAATTCTTTTATGACACACATATAGCTGCATGTTCACTCCAGATAAAAGGTCTAGCAATTCAAACACCGTCCATTGCCGCTGTAACCCCATTATGTCATCCAAATCAAGATGAAAAATCAACTAGATCGCACACAGTTTATTATCAGCAACCGTGTGACATGTAGTACAAAATATCTTGGAGCATCGTCAGTGTATAGTACGCATATGGCTTACGCGAGAAGGTGCGTTGGCTACAGTCCACAGCCGGCATCTCAAACACACTAGCTCGCTGCCCAAATATCATTTCACTGTTCAATCCTCGTCGGTGAAAGATAGGCACGTGGACCCGCGTCGTGAGGGCAACTTCGATGGCCCACTCCAGCGAGAGCGCGGCCGCAGCCGCTATGCGCGTGCTAACAAGGTGCATGAGCGCGGCCGCAATTTGCGACCGGGCGTCAAAGGCAGCCCAAACGGCCGCTGTTGGTTCTTAGGTGGCGGCAGCAACATCTGCCTCGGGGTTAGCAACTGGCGAGAGCGGCACAGCAGCTGTCCGTTCCGCGGCGGCGGCCTTAGCCCTGATGGAGGCCGCCGATGACCATGTCAAGGCCACCCACGCCCAGCTCCTGGCGGTCACCGCACAAATCGAACGAAGCTTCTCCAAAAACGGTCGGCAACCCACGGCCGAAGACCTGGCAATCTCCGAGGGCGCTCGAGTAGCCGTCCGTTCCTCCGCCGCATACCATGCGACGACGGAGCCCGTCCAAGCCCAGATCGCGTCCGCCCACACCCACGCCCGCCGCACTACAGAAAACTGCTAATTTGCCATCAGGAGGTGTCTTTGCCGTCAGCTTTTCGTCGAGCAGACGGCAAAGAGTGGATTTGTCGTCATTAGAAGACGGCAAAGAAAAACTAACGGCAAAGAAGACTTTGCCGTCTGCGAAAAAAATACAGACGGCAAAGAGCATTCTTTGCCGTCTGTAATACAAAACATAGACGGCAAAAATCTTTGCCATCTACGTTTTTTAATACAGACGGCAAAGTATGTCCTTTGCCGTCTGTAATAAAAAATGCAGAAGGCAAAGATCTTTGCCATATGCGTTTTCTAATACAGATGGTAAAGTATGCTCTTTGTCGTCTGTATTAAAAAACGCAGACGGCAAAGAAGAAACACAATACATGGATCGATCACATGGATCGATGAGATGGCAGGATCTGAGCCACACATCCTCACGTGCCCCTACGCCCCACGCATCCACGCGCCCCATGCACCCACGTGCTCCACTGCCCCTTCCTTATCCACCCGAGCGGCCCACCCCCACCACGATCTCTCTCTCTCTCTCTCTCGTTTTCTCTCTCTGTTCGATCCTAACCGAGAAGGGCAGCGCCCGCAACCACCTCGCTTCGCCTCGCCGGCCCCATCCACTTTCCCCTTCGGCCCCGGCGCTACCGGACCCGGCACCGTCACCCCCACAGGCCCGCCGGCGCACGCCGCCTCGTCACCTTCGCCCTTTGCCCCGGGCGCCGCCGGCCCCGTCGCCTATCGCCCACGCCGGCCTCTACTTCGCCCATGGCGTCGCCGGCCCCGTCTCCCTTCGCCCACCTCTACTTCGCCCATGGCGCCGCCGGCCCCGTTGCCCCCCGCCAGCCTCTGCTTCGCCCATGGCGCAGCCGGCCCCGTCGCCCCCCGCTGGCCTCTGCTTCTCCCATGGCGCAGCCGGCCCCGTCGCCCCCCGCCGTCTCCCTTCGCCCACCTCTACTTCGCCCATGGCGCCGCCGGCCCCCTCGCCCCCCGCTGGCCTCTGCTTCGCCCATGGCGCGGCCGGCCCCGTCGTCCCCCGCCGGCTTCTGCCGGCCCCGGCAACGTCGCCCTCGCGTGCCTCTGCTGGCCTCGACCCCATGCCTCGACGCTGCGACGCCTCCCACCTCGAGCATCAGTGTGCTCCTTGGCGAACGGAAGGGGAAGGGAGAGTGGTGCGGCTGCTCAGGCGTGCAGATCGAGCTCAAGATGGCTGTGCGTGTTGGATCTCGGACTGCTATAATAGTCACTGCTCTTTTGTAATATTTTCATGTATAATCCGTTCATCTAATGAATAGAGCAGTTTTGCCTTGGATCAGCAAGTCATGATGTATTCTGTGTAGTCTTGTATCGTGAAATTTGTCATTTGTCGTAGATTCTTGGAACGAAGTGTTGATGTATACTGTGCTGTGGTGTTAATTGCTGTCTTCTGCACTTGGACTATGGGTTTGTATTATTTAATAAAGAAAATTCTTTGCCGTCTGTAATTTGTGAGGATGACGGCAAAGAAAGATTCTTGCTGACAGCAAAGACAATTTTCTTTGCCGTCTTTAGTTTTTACGGCAGACGGCAAATCTGTAGTTGGTTGTCGGCAAATTCTTTGTCATCTGCCCAATGAAAAGCTGACGGCAAAGCAGCCTTTGCCGTCTAGGTTTGCCGTCAGCCGGCTGACGACAAACTCTTTGCCGTCTGTATTTCGCTCTTTGCCGTCTGTACTCGCCAGACGGCAAACTAGCTGACTCCTGTAATGGCAGCCTTTTCCAAAGAGATGGCGGACGTGGATGGCGAGATGCTTGCCGAGTATGGTGCGATGGATGCCATGGAGCCCCTTCCCCAGGAGACCGCCGGGCGTGAGCTCGACATGGAGGCGGCGGCGGAGATCGACGAGCACCAGCCGTAGTAGTACTCTATGTTTTGTTTAATTAAGAGCGCCGGTCTTTAATTTGTTAGAGTAATGTTTAGGTCAGCTAGCTCTATTTAATTGCTGAACTTGCTCGATTAAGTAGTGTGGGTGTGCTGTAGTCTCCTTTGTGTACCCAAATTATGCAATGACGTGGATGACCACTGTAACCATGGAAATTCGAACCAAAACTTTTGACGTTCAAACTCATCACACACGGGTTAAGCTATCTGAATCGTTTGTGATGTCCACATATCGTACACAGTTCTGAATAAGGGACCGTGTCTGATACTCTGATGACACTTTGCGCGCCAGTTTTTTGGCTGAAGCGATTCCAAATTTTTGGCTTCTGCGGAAATATCTACCTTCCCGCCCTCTCCCTTACGAAAAGCCACATTTCCCCTCTTTCCGCCTTCCTTCCCAAGTTGAAACCTTCACTCCTTGCTTGCAGCGCCGCCGCCTCCTCGTCGGCGACCCTCCTTCACGCTGCTCAGCCTCCTCTATCCAGGCAGGTAATCCACACCCGACCCCCATCCTCCTCCTCCTTCCACATCCCACATGCCCCAAACGCCGGCGCGAGCGCGACACCATCCACCGAAATCATGGACCCCTCCACCAAATCAGCGCCGCCCTAAGCCATGGTGCACGTAGTATAGCCAGGACCTCAAGGAGCATTTGGCAGCGGAGAAGCAAATCGCGGCCGGACGCGCGGATAAGGTCGCGATGGCTGCCATTCATGCCGACCAACAGATCTTGGAGGAGCACCTTGCCAATTGCTAGCTACGCCGGTTAAGCATGCTCGGTTTACCCGTTGCGTGTGCTGCTCCTGCCTTTCCTTCACAAAATCTAGTGAATTGTGCTATCTAATTTCACCATGCAATTTGTTGCTCTAGTGTATATATTTTATATGTCGTGCAGTGTGGTGCTCACTTATTAACTGTTTTGTTAATTAGTTGTCGTCTTCAGTTAACTGTTTGGTTCAATTCTGCAAATGTGATGTTCAATTCTTCAGGCTGCAATTTTGTATTGTCTTCCATGTGAGAAATAAATCGAATTTATCTTTACAAAATTGTGGGTGCATTCTGTTATTGTATACCATGTGAGGAATAAAATGAATTTGGCTGTAGTAAATACATGAGAAACAAATACAATTCCTACAATTGGCTGTAGTTAACTGTTTGGTTAACTCTGTCATCTTCTATTAGGAGTATGTTATATTGTGCAATGTGATGCTCAGTTAATGTTTGGTTCATTTGTTGTGGTGCTTAGTTAACTGCTTGGTTCAATATTATATTGTGCAATGTGGTGCTCAGTTAAAGTTTGGTTCATTTGTTGTGGTGTTTAGTTAACTGTGGTTCAATTCTGCAATGCGATGTCCAATTGTCGTGGGTAGAATTTCGTATTGTTGTGCATGTGAGGAATAAATCGAATTTGGCTGCACTTAATCCATGAGAAACATATACAAGTGATATATTTCCAAGTTCTTAATCATGCTTGGTTTGTGTAAATGGGTTTTCCGTGTGGCTTCAATTAATCTGATGAATCTGCAATGGGCTTATTTTTCATCAACATATTTTACTAATAGCATGCGAACCCTTACTTAACCTGATGACTAACTACCTTATATGTGTTGCAGGGAAACAATGGGAAACACTGAGGTTTACAATCAAGGTTAGCACGTGCATGGTCCGTTGTCTAATAGCACATTATTGTGCAATTGCAGGAACTATTCTAATATTTTGGTTTTTAACAATTTGGTCTTGCACATGTAGGTCATGCTGTTAGAGGTTTTGACCCACTGTTCGATCCTTTTTACATATGGGGAAATGAGTTGTCCATGAATAATAATCAAATCAAGAAACTCAGAAAGATTGTTAGGATAAAGAAATTCGCGACAAAAAACAACAAGATCTTTGTCTGCACAATGAAGAAGACATCAGTTCACTACAAGATGGTACTAATTATTATACCTTGTCTTTTTTATTCCTTTTCCCCATTTCCAATATAGAGAAGATATTTATGCACATCCTTGTTTTCAAGCCTTTCCAAAGCAGTTCACTGATGATTACCTCCCAAACCACATCTATGGTAAGGAGGCGAGGAAGGTTTTCACACAACACCCACGGTTTAATATTGAAGTGTTCCTAGAGAGGTCGAAGGACGGACGGTCAATCATCCACAGGCACTGGCCTAAAGTTGCAAAGACCTTCAACATGAATGAAGGCTCAATATTCGCCTTCCGCTTCAGCAGTTTTCCAGATGAGATGGATCTGTTTATATACCGTCTATGATGCTAATTTCGAAAGGTTCTACATGTTGCATGTGGAACTTGCTGCTGGTGCAGTTGTGTAATGGGGTTGCTGAGTGCTGAAGCTATATCATGTTGTACTCTGATGTATTTCAATAATAAAATTCTGCTTCCTTAATATGGAAATGAAATATATTGTGTGCTTAATATGAATGTCAATTAGATTAATAAATGGATTATTAATAATAGGGAAATTAACCTTCTAATGGTGAATTAGCCTGCTAATTGGGTTTTGATATTGCAAACGGTTTTTGAAAAAATGCCGTGGGCGATGACCTCAGACAACGCACACAGTTTCTTGGAATAAACCGTGTTGGATCAAGGAACAATCACACACGACTTTCTCTTGAAAACAGTTTGTGTTAGGCCACCTTGCGCAAACGTTTACCACATAAAAACTGTGTGTGATGGACAACCTTTGCCACACAGTTTCTTCTACAGACCGTGTGTGCTATATTCAATAACGCAAACGATTTAACGACAAAAATTGTGTGTGATGTACCTGTGAACGGAAACGTTTTCCTTGAAGCGACTGTGTAGGATGTGCATATGAACGGAAACGTTTAGCGGGGACTGACTATGTCGGATGTACTTGCGACCGGAAACAATTTCACCGTATAATTGAAATTTTTATCTATACTGTACGTATTTCCGTATTTGAGCGCTCGCCGGTTGCACACGACCTTATTTTGCCGAACGTGTGTGCCTAGAGGGCATATCCCGACGGTTTCTGGGTCGTGTGGGAAGGACCCCCTATCAACAACACTCACTTGGAGACGGTTCCAAATGCCGTCACGGAAAGGGGTTTTAAACCGTTTGTTTAAGACCAACGCGCACCAGTGCCATTCTTACAACCTTAGTATCATTTACTTCAGACTCAGACCTTCACCTTCCTTACCTGTGTTGCACAACTCCATTAGGCCATTAGGCATGTCAAAGATATCTGATGTCCTGTGACACTACTAGGAAAAGGGCTATAGATGATATGGCCACTAATAGCGCACTAGACTTGTGGTGCGCCATTACTATATACTAATGGCGCACCATGTGTTGGTGTGCCATTAGTAATATATTACTAATGGCGCACCTGGTGTTTGGTGCGCCATTAGTAGTTTTGGAAAAAAATAAAAAAAATTATTACTAATGGCGCACCGTGGTATAGTGCGTCATTACTAGTTGACATAGTAATGGCGCACCACACCCACCGTGCGCCATTAGTAGTTTAAAAAAATAAAAAAGTTTTTGTTAGTAATGCCGAACCCCACCTTCCCTCGCCCCGTCGCCCCCCTCCCCTCTACGCCCCCTTGCCCCACCTACCCTCGCCCTGTCGCCCCACCGCCCCAACCACCCGCCACCGCCCCCTGGCCCCACCGCCCCTTGCCCCGTCGCCCCCACCACCCGCCACCGCCCCGGCGCCCCGTTGCCCGAACGGCGCCCCCCCTGGTGCCCCGCCGCCCCCACCACCTGCCCGTCGGCCCCTGCGCCCGCGCCGCCCCCGGAGCCAGGCTCGCCGCGGGCCCCCTGCGTCCGCCTCGCGCCCCCCCGAGCCAGGCCCGCCGCCGCTGCCCTAACCGCGGCCGTCCACCACCACCCCCTGCCCCCGGAGCCAAGGTGAGCATTTTTTTGTTTTTTTCTACTGTTTTTCTTTGCTGTTTAGGTTTAATTAGGTTATTGATAGGTTTAGGTTAGTGGTTGGTTTAGGTTAGTGCTAGATTTAGGTTTAGATAATTAGAAGAAGAAGAAAGTTGAAAAAAAGAAGAAGAAGTAGAAGAAGAGGAAAAGGGAAAAAAAGGAAGAAGAATAAGAAGAAAGTTGAAAAACAGAACAAGAAAGGAAGAAGGAGAAGAGGAGGAGGAGGAAGGAGAAGAAAGAAAAAGGAGAACAAGAAAAGAAGAGAGGTGGAGAAGAAGAAGATGGAAAGGAAAAGGAAGAATGCATAACCAAGAAATATAACCAAGAAATCATACAAAACATTAAAACAGTGGAAACTACGACAAGGTTTTGACATCATTAAACCCACCCACATGATTGAAATAAAAAAATATAACTCTGCATATGCAAAGACAGAAGGCATAATAGAGAAAAAAAACATTATAAAGAAACTAGTTGCTGACATTAAGCTTGCACATTCAATAGGTCACACCTTTACTGCTGAGCCGGATATAGCGTTGGAACTCTGTTTTGGGGTCACTGCCATACTCCATGACATCATTAGGCTGATGGTTCTGAACCTGTAGAAAGCAATATAATTCATACAGACATAAAAAGAAGGCTCAAGCAGCACTCCAGAATTAATTGAACATGGGGAGGAAATTGTCAGGGCCAACCTTGGGTAAATCAGATATTGCATCTTCGAGGACGAGAGCTTTTTTCAAGTGTTTATTTGCTGCTTCCTCATAAGCAACAAGACATCTCTGAGGACAGAACATCATTTTAGTAGGATGTAACAATCATTAGTCTTCGAGAAGAATGATATCAAATAACATAGTGGCCTGTGATGTATTTTCATACCGAAAATGCATTTGGCACTAGTCCTCGCTTAACAAGATCATGGGTGGGAAGCGGGAACTTCGGAAGTGCATTGGTGTAGTTGATTATCTTCTGCTCAAAATTTATGCTGCTATAATGTTGTATGATAATGTTGTAAGGGTACTAATTGGTCTCTTCTGCTGCTTATCAGAGATGGGGGGAAGCAGCCACCGCCGCTCTACCTCACCGGAGTACGAGTTGGATGCTTTCGAGTTCTTCAGTGTCATACCTGGGACTTCAGTATCAGCCACGAGGCAGGTATATAAAACGAGAGATCTCCCCTTCACCCATCTCATTATGATAACTCTATTGTTTGCTACATCACTCCTTGTCCCAAATTGCACAGGCTGCCTGACACTTTTATGAACATGCTGGGTGAAGATCCGCCAGATAATGTGAAGCTCCGACAGGCCGGCAGCGGGGTTCGCAGGCTGTGGGACGTGGAGTTGGTGATCGAGGAGGGCCACATGTACCTGTGCCGTGGCTGGGAGAAGTTCTACAGTGCCTACGACCTGCGGACCGGGTACTTTTTTCTCTTCAGGTACGACGATGACGCCACAATGCTCATCGTGAAGGTTTTCAACACGACTATGTGTCGCATGCGCTACGCTGACGACGAAGATGCCAGTGCGTTCTACCTCTTCTTATTCCTCTACATTTGGCTTTGTCTCACATCGATTGTTAACGGTCATTGTTGCATTTGGACAGGCAATGGGAGCAGCAGCAGCGACACTGGCTACAGCCAAAGCAACAGCGATTATGGCTGTAGCAAAAGCAACAGCGATTCTGGCTTTAGCGAAAGCAGCAGCGATTCTGGCAGCAGCAAAGACAACAAGAAGGATGATCCGGACTGGAGTGGGGGAGAAGAGGAGCAGAGTGGGGATGAGGAGCTGCAGGATGACGATGGGCATCAGGCTGAGGATGACCTAGCGCTGGTGGTGGCTGACCAAGGGCAAGAGATGGTGGTGGCTGACCATGGGCAAGAGATGGTGGTGGCTGACCATGGGCAAGAGATGGTGGTGGCTGAGGATGACCTAGCGATGGTCGTGCCTGTCCTGCCTGAAGGTGGCCTCGCGATGGTGGTGGTGCCTGACAATGACCACGCACCGGTGGTGGCGCCGGCGATCCCACAGCTGGGCGACATGACCACGCCAATTGTGGTAGAAGACAACATCCCATAGCTGCCTCCACCGCCTCGCCGCTCTTGGCGCATCAGGCTGAGGAAGGAGAAGGAGAAGAACAATGACAACTGAACTATGTCAGGTATGTCAGATCTCCAAAATGATATATATATATATATATATATATATATATATACTTAGTTACCTATGTTATCTCTAATATGCTTAGTTTCCTATAGGTTAGCTCCAAAATTACTTATGTTAGCACAAAATGATCAAGTTTACATAATAAGCTTATAGTCTTCTTCTTATTCTTCTTCTTTTCCAAAATGACATATGTTAGCTTCATTTTACCTCAGTTGGCTCTAATATGCTAACTTAGAGCTTATATGCTTAGTTTCCTATAGGTTAGCTCCAAAATTATTTATGTTAGCACAAAATGATCAAGTTTACATAATAAGCTTATAGTCTTTTTCTTATTCTTCTTACTCTTCTTCTTTTCCAAAATGACATAGGTTAGCTTCATTTTACCTAAGTTGGCTCTAATATGCTAACTTAGAGAGCTTATATGCTTAGTTTCCTATAGGTTAGCTCCAAAATTACTTATGTTAGCACAAAATGATCAAGTTTACATAATAAGCTTATAGTCTTCTTCTTATTCTTCTTATTCTTCTTCTAGTATTCTTCTAGTATTGTTCTAGTCTTCTTCTTCTTCTTCTTCTCTTCTTCTTCTTCTTCTTCTTCTTCTAACTTCTTGTTTATCATTTTGCAGATTTGATTTAATTCACGGAAGCTTGCATGGATGGAGTGCTTCTTTTCCATTTGTGTTTTTATTTTGTATCAATGTGAAACTTTTGTGAATTGATGGATAACGGTGTTGGATGAACAATGTGAAACTTTTGTACTATGTAACGATGGAACTATGTGTTGGCTATCTATGTATATATGATGAAACTTGTGTGTTGGATATCATTGTTATATGGATGCTTGTTGTATATATATGTGTTGGATATCTCATATGTGAAATAGTGACCTGAGATTAAGAAAAAACGAATTTTTTTTAAAAAAAAATTTGTTACTAATGGCGCACTTCCATGTGGTGCGCCATTAGTATACCAGATACGACTGGCGCACCTCTGAGATACTAATGACGCACCTGTGATGCGCCATTAGTATACCAGATACTAATGGCGCACCTGTGGTGCGCCATTACTAAAATATTCTAGTGGCGTGGTGCTAGTGGCGCACCAGTAGTGCGCCATTAGTAGGCAAAACTGGTGCGCCACTAGTAAGCCTTTTTCTAGTAGTGTGATTATCGAAAGCTCAACATGAAACTCTGTAGACTGAAGAACCATTGTAGTGGCCGGCTACATGAAACAATAAAAGGATCATGTATATTAGCCATCACCCATAAACATGTTAATTGCTCTTTACAACATAAACCGACAGATGTAGTTCAACACTTATGGACATGTGATGAAAATTGTTTTATTGAAGTAGGACTTGTAGTAATAAAACCAATGTAACGAACGGTTGGTTTATGAGGGAGCAACAATGCTGACACGAGACAAATTTCAGAAGTGCATGATGTGCATGTGAGACTACGATAAGTAAAATTCAATGCATGTCTGACTGGATCGTTTTTAAATGCTGGACCAAAATTATTCATTTCCTAAAGGGGATTGCAATATCTTTGGATTCAGTAGTGGCCTGTATAATGTACAACGGCTACGCATAGTACTAAAATTATTAGGATGTATCCATATTTTAGTTCATGCGGTATAACGGAAGGGTTGTGATGTAGATGCGATAGAGTATGGGTAACCTTGAAAATGAAGAAACACTTTCCATTGAGCACATTGGCACAATGGGGTAATTAGTGATCTATTTGTGGCACAAATGTAGGGTTGGCAACCACATCTCCAAATAAGGAGAGGATTTTTTTTAAAGTGTGACTCAAAGAAGATAGCATGCCATCATTACACATAGTAGAATGACCTAAACTACTCATATTTATTTTACCTCAAAATTTTAAGTTACTTTCAACGACCTACAACACATTAATAACAAAAATGTAACAAATCCCAAGAAACAAATGGTGCAAAGTTGTCTTAGATATAATATAAGGTATAACATCACAGCTTGCTTATCCCCCGAACAAACGATGTACTTTTGTAAGATTAAATTACGAAGAAACAACATCATGTGCCCTTCTCCATACTTGCTTATAATTAGACCCCTTCATCCAGCACACGAGGATGGATCCATCTTATATTTACTAATTGGAGGCACCATACGAGACACCACGTTAATCCTAGAAGTTAATAATTATTTACCATATGATTAGTATAAGATGTATCTGTAGCCGCTGGATGAAGTATGAGATATGCCCACCTAAATGAGGCATCCTACTCATGGTCTTCTCATGTTTCCCTCTAAAATATAAAATAAAATGAGATACGCCCACCTAAACGACCATTCCTACTCTTGGTCTCTTCATGTTTCCCACTAAAAGAAAAAAATAAGATGATAATCTGAGGGTCTCTCTCCTAGATGGCTAGATTTGGCAACAAAAGGTTAAAATTTGCAACCTTCCTCCGATTGACTCACGTGCATGGTGGGGAAGCCGCATCAGGTCATGAACTCACGAATCTATCCTTTCTCTCTCGAGCCCCTCCTCCTCCAACCAATTAATTCCTTCAAGATCAAGTTCTAACCACGTTTCAATCTAGATTCCATTTTAGACAATTCAGGGAATCTATCTCATGGTTGTTGACACAGCAGAGGTGGTGTGCCGGCTGTTTGAAGCAGCTCGAACGTTTGCTGTTGTGGGCAATGCTCCCGATTGGGAGGAGTACAGCAGACTGTTGGCACATTGATTCGTCTCATCGTCCCAGGTTCCCCTAATCAGCAGAAAATTAAGTGCGTATCCTTTTACTCCCAGCTTTTTCTCCATCCAAGTGAACTGATCGCAAAATCTGCACTAACTAATTTGATACATATCGCTAATGAAAAAGAAAATAGCAGATTTCCTATTGTATGGCTGGGTCTCTGACTTTAATAATTGGCCAGCAAGTTCACTTTTTGATATTTGTAGGAAGCTTAACTACAGATGTTTCTCCATATGAGACTACATGTCCAGAATAAGTTGTTATTTCCTAAACGGAGGAATCAGATGCATATATCTCTGTTGAGAGCACGTCCAATCCGATCTCCGATTACACACATGCATGGTATCTGTCTAATTATTTTATGTTTTAGCAATAAGGGAAGTTTGATGACTTCACTTTAATTTGTACAAACTAACTTCCAAGCTTTCACAGAATCATGTCTGTATTTTCTTGGTAGAGCTGATGATATCTTTTTAAATTGTCGCCCATGCAAGAATAGAGCTAGCTACATGAACTACTAGAGTCATGCATACTATTGTGAAGGCCGTTTCTTCTCAGTACACTCTAAATATTAATACCAAAGGTGTAGCGCCAACAGTACTTTAGCCTCCAACTATCAACTTCTAAGATTTCTCATAATAATGTCGAATAGAGTGTATAATATTTTCTTGGTAAACTTGGTAGTTGCATTTTAAAGGAGAAACCGGTGCAAAAAGTAAGCTGGCTGCAAAGTGCCTGTGTTGTACAGGTTTTTATATATGGTTCATATTTTCTATGGCAAAAGCGCTCCGGATAGATGATATTTAATTACATCAAATAAAACATTCGCATCGATTTTTCCTACAAGGCCTATCAGATTGTCTTTTCATGTGTGCTTATTTTATATAGCAATGAGTTGTGCAGATTGATAAGTGTATGCATATTGTAAGATAAAATGGTTTCCGCAAAAGTTGTAGGCTTATGCCATCGATTTTGATTTTCCTATTTGTTAACTCAAACGAAAGGTTGAAAAGTAATGGCTTTCAATCTGATGTTGTGTTGTCGTTCAGGTATGTGCTCTTCCACTTTCATAGAAACAGATTTCACCGTACTTCTAAGTCACGTGCTCTTCATAGAAACCGACTTTTAGCATAACAATTCAAGTTAGCTAATTTATTTGTATTAAGTTTGGTTCCTTCTACTAATTATATAAATTTGTACTTTATCAGGGCATGCATGTATTCTCCAATGCCTCGGATTCTTCTTCTTTCATACATACATATTTCACTAAGCTCCTAAAATCATGAGTTCTCTATAGAGAAACTGAATGTTAGCATGCACACCATTCAGGTTAGCCATTTTTAGCTTAAATTATATTCATTTTTCTAATTACAGCTATATATATTCTCCACTGATGAATATTTGTATTATAAAAAACAGTGAAGATGATATAATTCTTTTTATAAGTAACTGAGCAGCTTTATGGTATGTATTACTCTGAGCCAAAAAATACAGGCCAAGGATTTTGGATTTCTGTGTCACTTCATAGCTTAGTCTGGCTGCATAGTTATCTGTCAGTATAGTCTTTAGGTACAAGTAATTGTACCCCGGCAGGTCTATATATATCCGTCAGTACATAAAATTTCAATTCTCCTGCTTCAAAAGATTTTTTATTCCTATAAAATTATCACAGGAATTTTTGCGAGAAGTTTTGTTCAACTTTTCTGTTTACAGCTAACAATATTATTTTTATTTCTTCAGACGTTGCGTTTAATCACCAAGGCGAATCAATGCCGAAGATTATCCTCAAAGTTGTTGCAAGTGTTACGGGTTGTTTGTCCATCACGCTTTAATTTCTCAATGTTTCCTTTATTTTTCATGTTAACTCAGGGCCAAATTTACCATTTATGTAATAGATTTGATTGTTTGGCAATCATTTAAGTTTATACAATATCCATGTAAGATGGTGGCAGTAAGAAATAATAAGAAGCTAGAGAAATATCAAGTCATTTCATCCTTTATGATAATCTCGCATTTTAAAATTCCATTTTTAGCACTTGGGTTAGCAATATCACTCTATCTTTAATCAGTTCCATTTATGTTCTATGAAATTTCCAGCAATAAATATGAGTCCCCGACAAGTACCGACAAGCTCATTTTTGTTAGACAACAGATACATATTACCAAACAAAGTAGTTAAATCCTTTTTTTTCTCAAAAATAAAAACAAATAAACCTGGATGGATCTAAATTTATACTTAAGGTAACAAGTCTTCTAATCCATAGTGTTTTTATGTTTCTTATTTAATTTCGTTCCTTGTAGTAGTACTTACTGCCAACGAAACTAACATCTATTGTAATGTTCTATTTGTTTTCGTGAAACTTGTTTATTAATATGATCTTTTGTAATTTTTATTTCGTACTGCGGGTTACAACTACCATAAAAGGCAAACTATTAATTGTTTCAATAGTAATATCGCATATCTCTTTATATTTCTCATTCTATATTTATTCTTATAGAAAATGCTAGCCCGTGCAGATGCACGGGTTGACGACTAGTATCCATAACTGCTGGTCTAATGAACTGCAGCTTCATTCATTAATTCTAGTCTGAGAATTGGACAAATCTGCCTATTTGGCCTTCAATTTTGTACTCTGTTGTGCTGACACCGCGGCTCTCTTTGTGTACACTAGAGAGAGAGGGCCAGGGAAGAGAAATAGGGTAAGGGAGAGGGCGCCAAGGGGTGCAAGGGAGTAAGTGCGCGTGGAGGGAAAGCTGGCCACACCAGCATCCACCCACGGTGGTGAGGAGGAACTTTCGGAGGAGCACGTGGATGACGGCTACCTCGAGCGGAAGAACAACGCCGATGACGTATCCGACAGCCTCTTGCGGCATTTGCCAACAACAACCTCACTGTCCTCGTCAGGCAGCCCCATCGTCGTTTAACAGCACAGGGTGGCTGCGCCGCGCGGTGGTCGACATCCGCCTCCTCTTCCTTGCCGTGCGGGGGCAAGATCCCTCGTTTGCCTCCTCCGCGGTCGAATTGGCCAATAATTTATATGCTCTAGAAGGTGGCTTTCGATTTCAAGCTTGTCACGCAACAATTGTTGGCTTGTTTATATCAATATTGAGTGGATATGCTCTAGAAGGCGGCTTTCAATTTCAAGCAGGAAGCAAGTAAAAGGAAAATGCATTAAGCAGCAACCGAGTAAAAACTCAAAGCCTAAACCGAGGAGGCTGGCCATAGAGCTCTCCAGGATATCGATAAACTAAAGAAATGCATACAAATTGAATCTTGTTGAAGGAAGATGATTCTTGACCAGGGAATTAAGAAGTCTAGTGGTGCTTTGCACAAGAATTCATACCTTCGATAGGACCAAAAATAATAATTCTTGCATAGCTTTGTTCACAATCTTTTGCCAGAAGTCACTTGTGACCCTACGAAAATAGCCATGAAACAAAGAAAATCCAAAATAAATGACCACAAAAAATGACACCACAAGCAAAAATTAATTACTCATACAGAAAACATTTAGTTTCATGATCCTCACAAGTTCATGAAAGTATGCATGCACACTGGAACATAGCAGTACGAGTAGACTACACCGCCTAGCAGAACCGCAACAACGCGATCTCCGGCAGGATTGGTTCCATTAATACCATGTGCACACGCACAACACATAACAATATGTCAAACTAATAAATTCGATGTATACAAACAATGACAGTACACTGCAGTAAACAAATTATGAGCATACGAAAGCTGCCGTATACACATGTGAAGTGCAGACGAGACGCGTCATGGGACCATACAAACATTTGAAAGCCCATCATCCTTTCTCCTCCCGTTCTCTCCAATCGCTACTTCCTCAAACTTGAAGTGCCACATACCTACTTCACCACTGAAATCATTTCGATCGGTTCAAAGAACTAAAAGTATCAAGTTTAATAGTTGAATGATTTAATGAGAGTTGGCAAAAGGGGAAAATCAGACCAGCAATACAAGATGCATACACAGTCATACAATGATGCAGCATAAAAACGAACAGGCGACGAGCAACGGATTAGCGCAAAATAAACTAAGAAAACACAATCACATGAATCAGAGAAGCTACTCATAGATGCGACCCTCCTGCCGCCATGTACAACAAAAGGAGGGGCGTGGGGAAAGAGGAGGCCGAGAGGGAGGAGCCAATGGTGCGGCGGCAAGGCGAGGAAGGCGAGCCGAAGGTGCAGGAGTCGGCGCCAACGTCCACGACGCCGCCACGCGACACAAACTTTCATCCACCGCCGCGGCCACTCCTCCGCCATCGCTCACGACCTCTCCTCCTCCTGGTGCCTCCCAGCGTGGCACCTAAGGTCGATCTGCATGGATCTGGATTCCTTGATGAGAGGCAAAATCGTAGGAGACGACGCGAGGGAGAGAGGATCTGGCTGTGAGAGGAGAGGAGGACGTGGCGTGTTTGATGAGAAAGGACGCGTTGTGACGAGGACCTTGGCGTGCCGGACGATGTGCAGCTGGCTTCATAGAGAAGGAAACACGCCCAAAGACATTATTTGATGGGTTAGAAGCAAATTAGTCGGCAGCTGGCTTCGTAGCGAAGGAAACTCACCGGCAGACGGCAGCCATTTGATGGATTAGAAAATTAGTCGGTCGATCGAGTAGCAATGATTCTTCAGCATCGATCTGCAGTGGATTGGTCGAATTATTGAACCAGAACACTTGCTTGTCATGTTCCATTGTGGTTTTTAAACACACAAGAGATATCCTTTGGAAAGAACTAAGTCAGGAAAGCTTTTATCTTCCAACTTTCCAAGTTGTTGTTTAGCTTAACCAACTAGCTCAAGGTATCCAACACAGATTCTTGGAGAAAGAGTGGTTTATAGGAAAACCATTTGATCACGAGCTCAACATAGCGGTCAGGTGACAACCTGGTGATACTTCTGAGAAGATATTCGGAAAATCACGAATCACCGATATGTTACTAAGCTCGAGAACAATCTTGCTTTTCAGGGCAAGACGATATGACCGGGAGAGTGATGGATTGACACAATCCTATCTCATTAATCGAGGGGTGCACCAGGGAAAATGGACTAGGTAACACGATCAATCTCAGGATGATGATTGAATAACCAACACGCTAAGAATGAGATTGTTGTCCATTAACTACCATGCAATAGGGTTGCTAGGAGTATTGATTTCACGCATCACGATTCACTTGTCGGTGTTCCGGTTACAATAACACGGGACCGAGAATGAATGATGATGGCGAGGAGTATCACTGCGTCAAGAATTCACAAAAGGTGGTGCAATTCCTACGATATTCTCTGACATAAAGGGGGTAATACTCGAAGGTAGAACAGAACAAAAGCTGGATTGGCATTTTGGTCTGCGGAATACAACTACTTTGACCCAATCCCAGAGATGGACGAGGTACTGGAGTTTGTTTCTCCTAGTCATTCCGGATTAGAATGGCTTGACAGACCACAAGAATAATAGGCATCGATAACACAAATGCACAATTACTCCTGACTATCCATTGATAGACGAGGGCCAGAAAATAACTAAAGAGGGACAACCCAAAGGAACATATGTTTTTCTGAGTTGTGGATGCATAGATTTAGTATGTCAACAAGTTCAACATATTTCTTCCAGATAATCCATGCAGAAAGGTAGGACTGGCAGATTCACAATGCAGAATGGAGGACTCATCAAGAGCACTCTGGTTGTGATCTTTTGGTTAAAAGAACTTCTGCCATAATGGTTCATGGTATTTGGAAGAAGGAAATACCACGGACCTCGAGGACTATCGCAAAGGTTACTAATATCTTAAGGGAACTAGCAAATACTAACAACATGAGGTAGGGTGGACTGAATCTTGGGCTCAAGAACCCAGAAATAGAATGCCTACTAACTAAATGGCATCACGGGATGCTTTCGAGAATAATGGCCAGAATCATCACACTGGGGATGCAAGCATTGCTAGATTACTAAGTGGTCCTCTAAGACACCTAGGGTCATAATAATAACTCCAACATATATGTCGAGGCAACAGAGTACCTCAACTCAACGATTAGTGTGGTTAATCTGGCCCAAAGGAACATCGAGAACGGAAAGAAGGGATTTGCAAATGCATCAGATTATTTAGAAGCCTGGGATGACTCGGACAGCATAACGGCTGTAAATGCTCAAAAAGATTTGAGACATCCTGCAAAAATGGTGGCATAACCATTCAGAATCACAATATCAAGGTTCCAAGATCAACTGTCAACACATGGAAGTAGTAGAAACTGAACTGGGGCTTCAGACCAACAATCCTACGAGTCTACGGATTAGTAACACGTGATCCTGATAGATAGATGAGAAGCCTAGTTCTTAATCCCCGCGGAAAAGAAGAGGGTGACTCAGATCAGAAGGGCATAAGGTATAAGGAGTAAAAAGAGCCTTACGTTCCCATCCACAATCAATTCCCTTATATAACTAAAGCATTTCTAGACTCGACTTCGACCAGTTTGGCTTGGTAATCCTACAGGCAGTCAGGCTTTGATACCAAAGCTGTCAGGACCCCGATTCCAAGTCACATCGATCTAGCCGGTAACACCTCATATCACTTTGCGGCCTCACGCACGGTATTCCCACGGGTGTCGCCTTACCATGGCCCGGGACCGTTTGCGTCTTTTGGCTCACGTATATGATAGTGTCGCTAGCATCCATATGACAGAGAACCCGGGCCGACATGACTAGTCGTGAACCCAAAGTGGCACTAACTTACGGGGACAGGCATACATGAATCAACATCGAGCATGTCGGTCAGCAGCGTGCGAATCCGGGCTGTAGCACTGGGCTAACAGGACTCCGGTGAACCGGACTGTAGCAGGCTAGGCAGGACTCCGGATGTCACCGCGTGACATTTCCCCGAAGGGACAGACACAGGAACGAAGTGAATCACATGCCGGCCAGTCAAGTGTTCCGGAGCAGTAGTGCTGGGCTAGCAGGACTCTGGTGAACCGGGCTGTAGCGGACTACTATGGCTCATGGAAGCACAAGACTACATTTCCCCATAAGAGAGGCTACCAAGGATAAACAACTAGGTTGTCGGATCCCACACATACCAAGCATTTCAATCATACACACAATATGCTCGATATGTGCAAATACAACATGGCATCACAACAAGACTCTACGACTCAGAGTATTTATTCATTAGGCTCCGAAGAGCCAGATATTACAAACATGGGTCTCATGACCCAACATTCAGAGCATACAAGTCAAAGCACATGCGGAAGCTTAACATGTCTGAGTACAGACATCTACAAATGAAAAAGGCTGAGAAGCCTGACTATCTACCAGATCCTGCCGAGGGCACAAGATCGTAGCTGAGGTATCAAGCTAAACGTCGAAGTCCACACGGAACTACTAGCGAGACTGACGTCTCTCTGCAAAACATAAAATAAGCAAACGTGAGTACAAATGTACCCAGCAAGACTTACATCAGGACTATCTACATATGCATCGGTATCAACAAGGGGGTGGTGGAGTTTAACTGCAGCAAGCCAGCTTTGACTCGGTGGCTATCCTGAACTACGACTGCAAGTAACTCTTTTGAGGTGGCGCACACGAGTCCACATATTCACCAAATCAATACTCCACTATGGATCCGCTCCCGTCTCCCTACGAGAACGCAATCCATAGCACTCACGCTTATCTTGCGCATTTTAGAGTATCCACTTTCACTTGTCTATGAACTGTACAGGCAACCCAGAAGTCCTTTTCCGCAGACACGGCTATTCGAATAGATGATGTTAACCCTGCAGGGGTGTACTTCGTCACACACGCTCTCGCCACTTACCACCATGTACACGTCGTGTACCTCGGCAACCTTCAAGCGAAAGCCTGGCGAGGGAGTCGGCCACGACCTGACTAACCACACAAGTCTCTCGTCCAGGTTTATCGCCTATTCGGGTTCCATCCGCAAGGAGATCCGGCCGGGGTGTCGCTCACGGCCCCAAACGATGTGTGCAGGGTTCCCAAGCCCACCTCGACGGATGGATCTATGCTTGGTACACCGTGCCACGGTGCCTAGTCTGTCCCAAGCCCACCTGTACCGGGTACCACTTGGTAGACTACTAACACTACCTAAAAACACCAGAAACTAGTTGCAACTCCTGGACAGAGATCAAGTTGATTAATAAGTCGAGAGGGGTCGAGTTACCGGAACCCAATGTGTGGTAGTAACTGTTCATGGATCACAAACACCGAACTGAGTTCCTGAGGACGGCTTCAATGAGACAACCCACCATGTACTCCTACATGGCCTCTCACCGCTACCTTTACCAAATCGTGTTCACACACTTAGCTCTCACACAGTAGGACATGTTCCCAACTTTCCAATTCATTCCCGATGAATCAGACCTGACACAACTCTAAGCAATAGCAGGCATGAGAAACAAGCATGAATGAGTAGGCACATCAGGGCTCAAACAACTCCTACTCATGCTAGTGGGTTTCATCTATTTACTGTGACAATGACAGGTCATGCAGAGGAAAGGGGTTCAACTACCGCAGCATGTAACAGATGAATCGTTGTTGTCCTAATGCAATAAAAGAGAGCAGGAGCGAGAGAGTGGGATTGTATCGGAATGAACAAGGGGGTTTTGCTTGCCTGACACTTCCGAAGATAGTATAGCTCTTCATCGGTGTCATCGATCGCATCGTCGAAGCAACGTCTACTAAGAGGGGGCAACACCGGCAAAAAGAGAGGAAACACGATCAATGCAATGCACAATATGATGCATGCTATGACATGGCAATATGAATGTGTTTTGAGCTAATGCAACTAGCAACAGGTTAAATGAAGTTGGTTTGAATCCAAGATTCAAATTCAAACTCCATATGTGGGAATTCAAATGCCATTTAATTGATTTGACCTGAGCAGCAGGCATAAGTTGTTCTAACATGCATGAAAATGGTACAGATGGATAGATTGGATTTTTCTGATCATTTTTCATATATAAATGTTTTCCATCTGAGTTATAGATTATTTTCTATGATTTTTAGAAGTTTTATGCATTTTCTGGAATTTCCTATATAAGAATAAATCCATAAATGAGTTATTGCGTCAGCACTGCATCACTGTGACGTCAGCTGGTCAGCGGGGTCGTCCAGGTCAAACCTGACGTGTGGGGTCCACACGTCAGTGGCTAACTAAACTAACTAAACTTAGTTAGCACTAACCTAGGTTAATCTAATTAGGTTTAAACCTAAGCTAGGTTAATTAGTCGGGCGGGGCCCGCATGTCAGTGACCCTGGGGAGGTCAACCGGGGTCAAAACCTGGGTCAACCCGCCGGAGTTGACCCGCGGCTCGTCGCCGGCAGAGCCAGAGACGGCGGAGGCGCTCGGGATTCGCCCATAGGCGACGGTTTTGGGCGTTCTTGGGCTCGATGGAGAGCTCTTGCAAGCGAGCATCCAACGGTGGTGGTGGCCGGGCCTACGGTGGCCGTAGCTGATGACAGCGAGCTCTTCTACGGCCGCTGGAGTTCGGGTGTGCACGGGGTGGCGGCTACGGTGCATGGGAGGAGGAACTGATGGGCGCTACGGGCTCCTGGGAGTGCACTCGGTGCAGTGACGCGCTCGGTTTATGCAGAGGCGAACCAAAACGACGACGGTGACAAGTCCGGCGCCGGTGAGGTCTCGGTCTCAACGGAAACGAGGGCTACGATGAGCTAATGGACATGGGAGTAGAGGGGATCGATAGAGGACCTCACGGCGAGTGCAGAGGTGGCCTCGGCGTGCTCGGAGACGTCCTCGTTGCTGCGAATCGAGCAGCATCGATCGCCGGCCATGGCGGTGAAGACGGCGGTGATGGCGTGGCTTCGGGGCACCCGTTGTCGCGTGCGTCGGCGTAGAGCTTCATGGATCCGAGGCGGAGCTTGTAGGCTAGTTGGATGGCCGCAGTGGCTCACGGCGGCGTGCTCAGGCACGTGAGGGGAAGAGCGAGGGAGAGAGACAGAGGAGGGGATGAGCATGGGGGGAGGAGTGAGAGGGGCCCGGGGTGGCGCGTGGCGACGTCCTGGCGTCAAGGCAGCGGCGGAAGCAGGAGGTGGCCAGGCGCGTGGGCGCACGCAGCGGGCACACGCCCCTCGTCCTTCTGGCGAGAGGAGGGAGACGACTAGCATCGGCCAGCTGGGCTGGGCCGGCTCCTGGGCCGCACAGGTAAGTGGCCCAGGTACTAACTCTCTCTCTCTCTCTCTGTTATTTAATTTGTTCTGTTTTTCTATTTATTTTGTTCTGTTTTGAATTAGTAAAATACCAATTCATTTTGTAAAATCCTGAAAATAATTGTGGGCACTTTTGAAAGTATCTCCAATAGCCCTCAAATGCTTTCACGGTTATTTGGACAGTTAAAATATTTTATAGAATTTAAATGTCCAAATTCAAATACTTATGATTTAATTCAAAAATCCAAAATGTCCTAGAAAAGTGTGCACCATTTTTGCCAGGGGTTTTAGCCCAATCCAGAAATGATGAACATTCTGTGAAGGGCATTTTGGGTTCATTGAAACCAATTTTAGTAAACCCTAGTTGGTTTCAGGGGGGTGCTGGGGGTTCTGTCATCCCCATTTCAACTTTCTTTCAAGATTAAACATGATGCACACATGAGGCTAGCCTAGTGCATTATCAGAGCTAGGGATGTGACAATAAGAAAGTCATGTTACTCTGCCCTTCCCTTCAATCCCTAAGCTCCCTTGGAATAGAGAACTATCGTTGCTCCTGCCAATTGGCATCATTGACCCCACACATTGATAAGTTATGGCGTTCTGGTGTGGAACACCCATGCACACGTGAGGCACCTTGTAAAAAGTATCAACTATCCACTTTGCCATCTTCTAACGACCTTACCTCCCATCACTCTAGATCATCTATCTTGCTCCTAGAATTGGATTCGCCCCTTCAATTCCATCCACCTTCACTTCTAAACCAATACACCCTAGACACATTGATTCATTTTAAAATCAAATTCCATTTTTTGCTTAATATTTATATTTTGTACTAAGTTACTACTAAAGCCAGAAGGTATGTTTCCCTTTTGTATGACAATGATTTCAGGAATCTTTCAAAATTCACAAAATTAAGTAAACATCATGTAAATAACTCCCATGATAAATCCATGCCAAGGGGGACGGGTATGCCTCGGGAGGGTCTCTGCTACATCCTAAACATATATGTAATTTTGAAGTTTCCATGTCATTTTCTTATGGGAGTAAGAATTTTTTATTTTTTGTGCACAAATCTATTAATAATTTATCAAAGAGACAAGTTACATGTCGATCTGTCTCTAGGTACTAGAACCTTCTAGAACTCAAACAAATTTAGAGGTCATTTATTTAGTGGAGAGGGCATGATCCAAAATATGTAGGTAGGGGTCTATGGGGTTCATGTGACATAGGGCTAGGGCATGCCCAGCGACGCATGGGCTCCATAGGAGTCCTTCCTCTTGAGTCTCATGCCCCTATCTATATATTGTGTAAAAACCCTCACTCAAATTATCTACATTTTTTTCCATCGCCACTTTGATTCGAGGCAAAATTCATCTGCAACTCTATTTGGGTACTCTGGTGGAGGGGAAACTTATCATCATCTTCATGAACCAATGATCTCTCATGCTCCCTTGATGAGGGGTGAGTAATCCATCTCCTAGAAAACTAGTTTGTAGCCGTAACTATGCACCATCTTCTCCAATGTCTCACAAAGATCACATGAATTTCCTAACATGCTTGTGATCCATATAATGTAATATTATATAGAATCTTCTTGCTATGTGATAAATACTTACTTTTTAATCAGATTATACATGTTGCATGGATTTTTTCTATATCTATAGTGCTCCAAGATTCATTACTCTATACAATTGCTAGTTTAGATGGAAGATCAATATACTGAGTGGTGTGCGTTGCTTGCTGCTAGGTGTATAGACTAACAACTAGTTAGGCTCCCAAGTGCAGGAGTGTGTGGCTAGTGGCAATACTTTTCCCTCATTGAAAAACCAAGATATCAATCTATGGAGGTACAAGGTTCTGTAGGAATGAAGTATGTCTACCAGAGGGGGCGTGAAATGGAGTTCTTAAATTTTCTTCGGAGAACTCAAAACTCTCATAACCCAGCAGCAGAGTGAATGAAAGATAAACTACAAAGAGCTAAAACTAATAACCGAATGGAAACTAAACATGCGTCGAGACATGTCATATGTAGGAGAACATATCGAATGAAAACATGGGTAACAGAGATAACCAGCGGTGCTCGATGGCGACAGGGTATTTGCTCGACAAGTTCGTCCTTCTGCACAAGGACTACTTCTGGTTGGAGGGGCTGTGACTTAAGACGGAAGATAAACTCTCTTCACCCTATTATCCTCGACAATTGGTTCGTCAACCAATGTCGATTACTCGTGGTAGATACTTGAGCTGATCTTCGAACCTTTACAGACTTCTTCTTCGAGAACCACAATCACTCTTGGTCTCTGAAGAATATGACACCTAACCGTCTAGAGAGTTTGCAGCTCTCAAGAGTAATAGGAGGAGCATACTAGACTTAGATTCGAGTGATGCTGAACCACTATCTAATTTTCCAGCTCTAGGTTTCTTTCTCTCGGTTGATTTTAACTCAAATCGCTCGGAGAGGGGGTTTGTCGTGGAATTGTCATGGCAAATGTCCTAGCGGAAGGACTTAGTCATGGAGCCATCGCAACTAGGTTAGCTTAAAGGGGTTAATCGGGACAAAGGACACAGAGAGTTTATACTGGTTCGGCCCCTTGCGGTGAAGGTAAAAGTCTAATCTAGTTTGAGGTGGTATTGCTAGGGTTTCAATTACCAGGGAGCGAATATGCTTGACCTAGTTCTCGTCTCTTGTTTTCTTTTTTCTAAGCCGCCACCGGGTCGTCCCTTTATATAAACAGGTTGACGCCCGGCGGCTCACGGAGTCCCGGCCGGCTCATACACAAGTGTCCGGCTCGGTGACTATCTATGCTTGCCTTACAAAACAAGTCATAAGCATATGGCGGTTCATCCTCTTGGGCCTCAAGTCACCTCTGGGTCTTGGGCCACAAGTGTCCGGCTCGGTGACTATCTATGCTTGCCTTACAAAACAAGTCATAAACAAAGGGGATTACAATATCTTTTGATTCAGCAATGGCCTGTATAATGTACAACGGCTACGCATAGTACTAAAATTATTAGGATGTATCCATATTTTAATTCATGAGGTATAACGGAAGGGTTGTGATGTAGATGCGATAGAGTATGGGTAACCTTCAAAATAGAGAAACACTTTCCATTGAGCACATTGGCACAATGGGGTAAGTAATCTATTTGTGGCACAAATGTAGGGTTGGCAACCACATCTCCAAATAAGGAGAGGATTTTTTTTAAAAGAGTGACTCAAAGAAGATAGCATGCCATCATTACACATTGTACAATTACCTAAACTACTCGTATTTATTTTACCTAAAAAATTTAAGTTACTTTCAACGACCTACAACACATTAATAACAAAAATGTAACAAATTCCAAGAAACAAATGGTGCAAAGTTGTCTTAGATACAATATAAGGTATAACATCACAGCTTGCTTATCCCCCGAACAAACGATGTACTTTTGTAAGATTAAATTACGAAGAAACAACATCATGTGCCCTTCTCCATACTTGCTTATAATTAGACCCCTTCATCCAGCACACGAGGATGGATCCATCTTATATTTACTAATTGGAGGCATCATACGAGACACCACGTTAATCGTAGAAGTTCATAATTTTTTACCATACAATTAGTATAAGATGTATCTGTAGCCGCTGGATGAAGTATGGGATATGCCCACCTAAATGAGGCATCCTACTCATGGTCTTCTCGTGTTTCCCTCTAAAATAAAAAAATAAAATGAGATACGCCCACCTAAACGACCCTTCCTACTCCTGGTCTCTTCATGTTTCCCACTAAAAGAAAAAAAATAAAATGATAATCTGAGGGTCTCTCTCCTAGATGGCCAGAAGGTTAAAATTTGCAACCTTCCTCCGATTGACTCACGTGCATGGTGGGGAAGCCGCATCAGGTCACGAACTCACGATCCTATCCTTTCTCTCCTCCAACCAATTCATTCCTTCCAAGTTCAAGTTCTAAGCACGTTTCAATCTAGATTCCCTTTTAGACAAATCAGGGAATCCATCTCATGGTTGTTGACACAGTAGAGGTGGTGTGCCGGCTGTTTGAAGCAGCTCGAACGTTTGCTGTTGTGGGCAATGCTCCCGATTGGGAGGAGTACAGCAAACTGTTGGCACATTGATCGATCCGTCTCATCGTCCCAGGTTCCCCTAATCAGCAGAAAAGTAAGTGCGTATCCTTTTACTCCCAGCTTTTTCTCCATCCAAGTGAACTGATCGCAAAATCTGCACTAACTAATTTGATACATATCGCTAATGAAAAAGAAAATAGCAGATTTCCTATTGTATGGCTGGGTCTCTGACTTTAATAATTGGCCAGCAAGTTCACTTTTTGATATTTGTAGGAAGCTTAACTACAGATGTTTCTCCATATGAGACTACATGTCCAGAATAAGTTGTTATTTCCTAAACGGAGGAATCAGATGTATATATCTCTGTTCAGAGTACGTCCAATCTGATCTCCGATTACACACATGCATGGTATCTGTCTAATTATTTTATGTTTTAGCAATAAGGGAAGTTTTGATGACTTCACTTTAATTTGTACAAACTAACTTCCAAGCTTTCACAGAATCATGTCTGTATTTTCTTGGTAGAGTTGATGATATCTTTTTAAATTGTCGCCCATGCAAGAATAGAGCTAGCTACATGAATTACTGGAGTCATGCATGCTATTGTGAAGGCTGTTTCTTCTCAGTACACTCAAAATATTAATACAAAAGGTGTAGCGCCTACAGTACTTTAGCCTCCAAGTATGAACTTCTAAGATTTCTCATAATAATGTCTAATAGAGTGTATAATATTTTCTTGGTAAACTTGGTAGTTAGATTTTAAAGGAGAAAGCTGGCTGCAAAGTGCCTGTATTGTACAGGTTTTTATATATGGTTCATATTTTCTATGGCAAAAGCGCTCCGGATAGATGATATTTAATTACATAAAATAAAACATTCGCATCGATTTTTCCTACAAGGCCTATCAGATTGTCTTTTCATGTGTGCTTATTTTATATAGCAATGAGTTGTGCAGATTGATAAGTGTATGCGTATTGTAAGATAAAATGGTTTCCGCGAAAGTTGTAGGCTTATGCCATCGATTTTGATTTTCCTATTTGTTTACTCAAACGAAAGGTTGAAAAGTAGTGGCTTTCAATCTGATGTTGTGTTGTCGTTCAGGTGTGTGCTCTTCCACTTTCACAGAAACAGATTTCACCGTACTTCTAAGTCACGTGCTCTTCATAGAAACCGACTTTTAGCATAAAAATTCAAGTTAGCTAATTTATTTGTATTAAGTTTGGTTCCTTCTACTAATTATATAAATTTGTACTTTATCAGGGCATGCATGTATTCTCCAATGCCTCGGATTCTTCTTCTTTCATACATACATATTTCACCAATTAAGCTCCTAAAATCATGTATTCTCTATAGAGAAACTGAATGTTAGCATGCACACCATTCAGGTTAGCCATGTTTAGCTTAAATTATCTTCATTTTTCTAATTACAGCTATATATATTCTCCACTAATGAATATTTGTATTATAAAAAACAGTGAAGATGATATATAGTTCTTTTTATAAGTAACTGAGCAGCTTTATGGTATGTATTACTCTGAGCCAGAAAATACAGGCCAAGGATTTTGGATTTCTGTGTCACTTCATAGCTTAGTCTGGCTGCATAGTTATCTGTCAGTATAGTCTTTAGGTACAAGTAATTGTACCCCGGCAGGTCTATATATATCCGTCAGTACATAAAATTTCAATTCTCCTTCTTCAAAATATTTTTATTCCTATAAAATTATCAAAGTTTTGTTCAACTTTTCTGTTTACAACTAACAATATTATTTTTATTTCTGCAGACGTTGCGTTTAATCACCAAGGCGAATTAATGCCGAAGATTATCCTCAAAGTTGTTGCAAGTGTTACGGGTCGTTTGTCCATCACGCTTTAATTTCTCAATGTTTTTTTTATTTTTCATGTTAACTCATGGCCAAATTTACCATTTAATGAACTTTGGACCAATTAAATTATGATTTTTATTTGAAGCATTATCTTCATATTATCAGAACGCACATACACCTATAATGTAATAGATTTGATTGTTTGGCAATCATTTAAGTTCATAAAATATCCATGTAAGATGGTGACAGTAAGAAATAATAAGAAGATAGAGAAATATCAAGTCATATCATCCTTTATGATAATCTCGCATTTTAAAATTCCATTTTTAGCTCTTGGGTTAGCAATATCGCTCTATCTTTAATCAGTTCCATTTATGTTCTATGAAATTTCCGGCAATAAATATGAGTCCCCGACAAGTACCGACAAGCTCAGTTTTGTTAAACAACAGATACATATTACCAAACAAAGTAGTTAAATTCATTTTTTTCTCAAAAATAAAAACAAATAAACCTGGATGCATCTAAATTTATACTTAAGGTAACAAGTCTTGCAATCCATAATGTTTTTATGTTTCTTATTTAATTTCATTCGACATATGATGTTCCTTATAGTAGTACTTACTGCCAACAAAACTAACATCTATTTTAATGTTCTATTTTTTTCGTGAAAGTAGTTTATTAATATGATCTTTTGTAATTTTTATTTCGTACTGCGGGTTACAACTACCATAAAAGGCAAATAATTAATTGTTTCAATAGTAATATCGAATATCTCTCTATATTTCTCATTCTATATTTATTGTTTTAGAAAATGCTAGCCCGTGCAGATGCACGGGTTGACGACTAGTCTATACACTAGTAGAAAACAGGGTTTTCGTTCGGGCCTGACCAGCCCATTAGTCCCGGTTCCGCACGAACCGGGACCCATGGGGTGCATTAGTCCTGGTTCGTGAGCCCAGGGGGCCGGCCGGGCCACGTGGGCCACTGGTCCCGGTTCGTCTGGACCTTTTGGTCCCAGTTCAAGGCACGAACCGGGACCAATGCGCCTCGCCCCTGGCCCATGACCATTAGTGCCGGTTTGTGCCACAAACCGGGACTAAAGGGTTGGTCCAGTTTAGTCCCACCTCGCCAACCGAAGGGCGCTCACACCGGTTTATAAGCCCGTCCCTCTCTGCCTTGTTGAGCTCCTCTCAAAATGAAAATAGATGCCCTTATACAGGGAATTTGACCTAAATTCATAGTGAGTTTCTCTGAAATTCATAGAAATTTATTATGAATTTAGGTTGAATTTTCTCTATAGGCGCATCTATGCTCATTTTTTTATGTTGGGGTTGGCGATCTTTACAGACTTTTTGTGTGTTGAATATGCACCATTCAAAATCAGTCTCTGCCTTGAATGGTTCATTTCGAACACACAAAAAGTCAGGAGTTCAAATAAGTTCAAGAAAATGAAATCCCTTTGTAACAGACGAGTTTCCGTATGAAATCCTGATACTTTGAAAGAGATTGTCCATTTTGTTCACGAAGTGCATCCACCTTTTGCCGGGACCCTCTCAACTTTCTTGCACATGCTATGTGGATGAAATGATGATACCATGCCAACTTTCACCTTTTCAGAGTTCATTTGAAATGCTTTTCTATTTTAGGGTCTTATAGCTCAAAATAATTAGTAAATGCATGAAAAATAACAAATGAAGTCAGAAAGGATTGAAAAATGATGATATGGCTTTGAATAGTGCATTTTGAACACACAAAAAGTCAGTAGTTCAAATAAGTTTTAAAAAATGAAATTCCTTTGTAACAGACGAGTTTCCGTATGAAATCCTGATACTTTGAAAGAGATTGTCCGTTTTGTAAATGAAGTGCATCCAGTTTTTGCCGTAACCCTCTCAACTTTCTTGCACATGCTATGTGGATGAAATGATGATACCATGCCAACTTTCAACCTTTTCAGAATTCATTTGAAATGCTTTTCAATTTTATGGTCTTATAGCTCAAAATAATTAGTAAATGCATGAAAAATAACAAATGAAGTCAGAAAGGATTGAAAAATGATGTGGGGTCATCGGAGCGTTCGGTAGAGCAACTTCTTCCTTTGATTGATTTCCACCTAGGCCGAAAGGCCATTAAGATATGTTTGGCCCACTTAGCTTATTTAGATGGGCTATTGGTTGGGCTTTGACCCGATTCCATGGGAGCACGTCACTAGTAGAAAAAGGGTCAAATGTGAAGCACATTTGTGCCGGTTTGATTTTGAGCGGGCACTAATGTCCATTAGTGCCGGTTCCAACGGCTAGGCGGGAGGAGCTCTTTAGTACCGGTTTGTGGCGAACCTTTAGCACCGGTTCGTGCCACGAACCGGTACTAATGAGGCTGTGGCCCCACGAGCACCTTTAGTACCGGTTCGTGGCACGAACCGGTACTAGCGTTTCTGACTAAGCTGTTTTTTAGTCCCACCTCGTGAAGAGAGAGGCACTAGGAGCGGTTTATAAGCCCTGAGTGCAGAGACGATGAAGAAGAGGCGCAATGCTCACCTTCACGTTGCTTAGCTTCAAGCCTTGAGGAATAAGGTAGACTGCATTGAGCTATGTGCAGTGCAGTCTACACTATTCCACTAGTAGGAAAAGGGGCTTTTACCCCGGTTCATAAGGGCCTTTAGTCCCGGTTCTGGAACCGGGACTAAAGGGTCGTTACTAATGCCCTAGCCCTTTAGTCCCGGTTCTTACATGAACCGGGACTAAAGGCCGTCCACGTGCCCGGTGCGGGGAGCCCAGGCAGGAGGGCCTTTGGTCCCGGTTGGTGCCACCAACCGGGACCAATAGGCATCCATGCGTCAGCACCTGGCAGGAGCTGAGGTTTTTGTTTTTTTTTGAAAGGGGGTGGTTTAGGGGTTTTGGGGGGTTAATTTAGGTGTTTCATATATTGTGTTAGCTAGCTAATTAATAGAGAGAAGTGTCCTCTCTTATCTCCGTGCTTTGTCGACGCTACGTACTATATACGTATGGAGAGGAGTAGACACGCTAGCTAGTAATCAAATGAAGGAAACAGAAGATCGTCATGAACATATATATATGCATACAGAGAGAGAAGTGATATCGACCACCTCTCCTTCTCCGAGATATTGGTCGAACAACAAGTTCTCGTATATCTATCCGACACTACCGGCTACATATATACAATAATTATCTCTTACAATACAATCTCCTAATTATATTGTAGGAACACAGGGTCCACATAGTATTCTCCGTTTTCAGCGATCACGTGGTCAAGGAAGAATGCCGCCAATTCCTCTTGAATTCCTCGCATACGAGCTGGTGCTAGGAGTTCATCCCGCTTCCGAAAAATCTAATTTGAAGAAGGGGGTCAATACATATATATGAATAAATGAAACTCAACAGAAATGATGGTAATAAAATAAAATTGTGAATATTATTGCTTACGCACTTCATATTGTTCTTCAGTGTAGCCCCGCTCACAGGTATGGTAGCGGATGGACTCGCAAATGTAGTATCCATACTAATTATTCCCGGGTTGCTGCCACAACCACTTTACAAGAAATAGAGGTCAATCAAACTGATAAGCAAGCATGCTAAATGGTATTGATCAAACTAGCGCTTGAATCACTAGGAGATGCGCGGAACATGCTACTATAGTACTTACTTTTGGGTGTCGAAATTGCAGCTGGTTCGGCAGTCCCGGGGCTTTTGAGGTGAATTTTCTCCAAACCCTGCCAGACAAAGAAAACAATTACTTGATATCAGGAAATGAACAAAGTTGCTGATATGGTGGATAATGATCGATTTAACTTACTTCTGGAGCATTTGAGTCATGTTCGCATAGTCCTGGGGATCTTTTCGTCTCGAGTCTAAGACGGTTACTACTCCCGGCTCAAGCTTAATCTCTAGGAGAATATAGTGGAAGCTGCGCATGCATGCATAAGTCATCAATTACATTACCATAACCTGGACTAATAAAGGGAAACCGAATATGCAGAAGACAGTAACACTCACTTGAAGTTGTAAGGAAAGAGTATTATATCTTTGTTTTGATTTACTACCAACGATTGTAGCAAGTTGGCCTCGGCTTCTTTGGGATCATGTTTGACCGTCCATTCATCTATGAGATTTGTGTTAATGAACCCAATATCACCGATTTGTCTTTTCTTCAATTCGGCGATCTTCAATCTGCATAATATAGTGAGGATAAGTATAAATACATGCAATGAAAGAGCTGACCTATATAGACAGACTTAATGACAGAAGTAGTACTACTTACAGACAGTAGCAAGTGATCGTTGTTTTATCGAGGGACATTAGATTGTAAAACTGGAAGAAATCCTCAAATGGAACATTCAACAGTTCAATTCCAACGAGGTCATGCTCCGGTTTAACTCTCAGTGTTAAAGTACTCATCCCATCAGACTCTCTGCAGGTTTTCATGTACCAATCATGTAGTCTTTGCATCATCGTGCTTAGAGATTTGACATCTTTGACGAGAGGCTTCCCGTAATGGTATTTGTGTTCGTCCACCTCCATGATTTCATAATGTACATCGTCGGGCAGGTAATCTCCAAGATCGGTATAATCGGGCACCATACCCGGATCATTAGCGACGATGTCTTTTGACACCTTGAGCGGGGGGGCACGATTGGTTCTCTTGTTCGCCGAGCTGGGCAATTTTTTTCCCAGCTCGTCGTTCTTTCATCCTTTTGTCACTGACAGTACTTCCCGACTGCTCCGCTTCGGCATATGCCTTTGCAAGAACGCGCTCATAGTTGCCTTTTGGCGGAGACTTTGGTGGTTTTGTCAGGGCAGCCAAAGTGCGCTTTGCTTTCACCGGATCTACCTTCTCCTCCGGAGGTGGATGTTTCTTTGCTTTGTCCCCTTCAAAGAAGTTCTTCACTTCGGCTCGCACGATCTTCGCGTTCTCCTCCTCGGTCCTCTCATATGGTAACTTCTCTGGAGTCTTCAAAGAAGGACCGAATCTGTATTGCCTCCCGCCTCTGGCAGCTGTACTGCTAGACGCCGGCAGAGCAGACGGAGCGGCTGCGGCTGTCTTCTTTCCTTGCTTACGAGGCGGAGGAGAAGGACTACGACGCGCCGGAGCAGCCGTAGCAGCGGCGGGTCTCTTCCGCCCTTGCTGACGAGGCGGAGAAGGAGGAGGCTGGCTGCTCTGGCGCGCCGGCGCTGGCGGAGAAGGAGGCGGAGTGCCGCCACGCGCCGGAGAAGGAGGCTGAGTGCCCTGATCACTCGCCGGAGGAGGAGGCGGAGGAGGAGGCGGAGTGCCCTTACTCGCCGGAGCCGTCCAGTTCGGAAGCTTGATGAGCTCCTTCCGCCATAGGCATGGAGTCTTCAGAGCTAAACCCAGCCGAGTCTCCCCTTCACCGGTAGGGTGGTCAAGCTGGAGGTCCTCAAATCCCTCCGTTATTTCATCCACCATCACCCTAGCATATCCTTCAGGAATCGGCCGGCAGTGGTAGGTTGCGCCGGGTTCAGTAGGTAAAACAGAGCCAACAGCCGCCTTGACTTTCAAGTTCTGCCATTCCGCCATAAGGTGGCAATGTTGAGACTCCGTGATAGCATCCACGGGGTAGCTAGGAGTAGCCGCATGCTCCAGCTGAGGCAGCTCGGTGGAAGCCACGCTGCTTCTACGCTGAGATGGCGGTGTAGCTTCGGCGGCAGTTTCGGCATCTCTATTGCTGTCTCGTTCCTCTAGCACTTGAACCCTTTCGTGCAGACGCTGAATTTGGATCTGCTCCACTTTTTTCCTCCTCTCCTGGGTTTTGTAACCGCACGCGTCCGGAAAACCAGCCTTCCACGGAACGGAGCCTGGCGTGCCTCGTGTCCGTCCAGGGTGCTCAGGATTCCCGAGGGCCATTGTGAGCTCGTCGTTCTCTCTGTCTGGAACGAACGTCCCTTGCTGCGCTGCATCGATATAGTGCTGAATCCTCTTGACGGGTATTGCAAGTTGCTCGTCCGTCCAACGACACCTCCCTGATACAGGGTCCAAGGTTCCGCCAGCCCCGAAGAACCAAGTCCGGCAACGGTCTGGCCAGTTCATTGTCTGTGGTTCGATCCCTTTATCAAGCAGATCCCTCTCAGACTTGGCCCACTTAGGCCGGGCTTTGAGGTAGCCACCTGACCCCGTGCGATGGTGAAGCTTCTTCTTCGCAGCATTCATCTTGTTTGTCGCTGACATCTTCTTACTCTTTTCCGATGTCTTGTGGGCCACAAATGCGGGCCAGTGATCTCTGATCTTCTCATACCGGCCGATGAATTCAGGTGTCTCTTCTTTGTCGACAAACGTTTTCAGCTCATTCTTCCACCTCCTGAATAGGTCTGCCATCTTCTTAAGAGCATGAGACTTGATTAATTGCTCTTTAACTGGCTTCTCCGGATCCTCCTCTGGCGGTAGGGTGAAATTTGCCTTCAGCTCAGTCCAAAGATCATCTTTCTGCATATCATTGACATAAGACACCTCAGGGTCTTCCTTCTTAGGCTTATACCATTGGTGGATGCTGATCGGGATCTTGTCCCTAACTAGAACCCCGCACTGAGCAGCAAATGCATCCTTTGTCCGGATGGGTTCAATCGGTTGGCCGTCGCGCGCGATTGCTGTGATCTCAAACCTTTCATCCGAGCGCAACTTTCTCTTCGGGCCTCGTCTCTTTACCGCAGTTGTGCTCGATCCGGAGGGCTAGAAAAAAAAGAAAGATGAGTGTTAATTAATATGTGTACATACCAAAACAATGAATGCATCAATTAGCTAGTCAGCACAGGCTTAACTAATATATTTACCTGGCCGGACTCTGTTCGGTCACCGGAGTCGTCACCACGGGCTCCTTCTTGCACTAGCATTGGGTCACCGGAGCCATCATAATCATGTCTTTCCTCCTCCACTCTTCGATCACCGCAGCCTGCTTCTTCACCCTGTTCTTCCAGACCATCATTGTCGTTAAGATACGACAAGATATCACCTCCGGCTAAGATTATGTCCCCCAACACCTCTTCTGCTTGCTCATCTCGTCCGTGCTCCATTGTTTCTGCAAATATTACAACATGGCAATTATTACACAAACATGACAGCAGGTGGATATATTAGTGCAAACGTAGACCTAGCTTATTCCGGGTTTGGGGTGGCCTAGGCAACGCTTCAAGGGTAGGGGCGCGGCGGGAGGGGGTAGGAGACCGACATCGTTTTTTTCTAGGGTTTGGGTGTCCTCGAGAGTTTTGGTCGAGCGAGAGGGCCGGGGGGTGCTCCCGTGGTATAAGTTATCACGGTCGAGAGGGGGTATACATATCGACCGTCCATCATGTCGAAGTTATCTGGGAGGGAGTTATATATATCGACAACGACGACATACATACACGGGAAAATAATGTTATCGGGGAGGGGGTATATATCGACCCCCCCACGTGTTGAAGTTATCGGGAGGGGGTTTTATATCGACAACGACGACATACATACACGGGAAAATAATGTTATCGAGGAGGGGGTATATCGACCCCCCCTCGTGTTGAAGTTATCCCCCCTCGTGTTGAAGTTATCGGGAGGGGGTAATATCGACAACGACAACATACATACACGGGAAAATAATGTTATCGGGGAGGGGGTATATCGACCCCCCCACGTGTTGAAGTTATCAGGAGGGGGTTATATCGACAACGACGACATATATACACGGGAAAATAATGTTATCGGGGAGGGGGTATATCGACCCCCCCTCGTGTTGAAGTTATCCCCCCTCGTGTTGAAGTTATCGGGAGGGGTATATATCGACGACGACAGACCCGATAAAACATAAGAAAACGAAGAAGAAATAAAAAGAGGAGAGAAGAAGAAAGGAATAGAGGAGAGGATTGAAGAAAAAAAAGAAGAAAAAAAAGAACAAAAAAGAGGAGAAGAAGAAAGGAATAGAGGAGAAGAAGAAAAAATAGAATATTTTCTATTCCTTTCTTCTTCTCCTCTTCTTTTTCCCTCTTCTTATTTATATCTCCTCTTCTTCCTCTCCTCTTCTTCTTTCTTTCCTCTTCTTATTTTCTTCTTTCCTATCCTTCTTTTTCTTCTTCTTCCCTTCCTAGCTAGATATATAAAACTTTTCTAAAATTGTAACTTTTGCATATATAAAACTTTTCCATGTGGATCATCATTACTCATATATATCGAATATATATCCATTGTCATATATAAAAACTTTCTATATATGAACAAAAAACTTTCTATGAACAAAAAAACATTTTTGACATATATATTCATACATTTTGAACATCTACATACATAAAAAAAATTTGTTCACATATACATTATAGCCACATACACATATACATCACATATGAACAAAAAAATTAAACTAATAAAAATAAAAAAAACAGAGCCGGGGCGGCAGCTCTCACAGCGGGGGCGGCTAGGACGATGGCGACGGCGGGGGCGGGGGCAGCGAGGGCGCCGGCGCACGGGGCCGGGACGGGGCGGGGGCGGCGAGGGCGCCGGCGAGCATGCGCGGGCCGGGCAGGGGGGCTCGGGGCGCCGAGGCGGCGCGCGCGAGCAGGGGAGCACGAGGCGGGGCGGCGCGTGGGGGCAGGGCGACGGCGACGAGCACCGGGCGGCGACCCATCGAGGCAAGGGCGCGGGGCGACGGCGATGAGGAGCGGGCGGCGACGGCGAGCACGGGCAGCCTGGCGGCGTCGGGGGCAACTGGCGAGGTATGTCGAAAATTTCCTAAGTGTGGACTTATATAGCAAAACCTTTAGTCCCGGTTCGTGGCACCAACCGGGACTAAAGGTGGGCATTAGTCCCGGTTGGTGCCACCAACCGGGACCAAAGGCCTCTTTTCAGCAGCCCAAAGGGCGGGAAGCGGCGGCCTTTGGTCCCGGTTGGTGGCACCAACCGGGACTAAAGGGGGGGCATTGGTCCTGGTTGGTGCCACCAACCGGGACCAAAGGCCTTGCGCTGCCCGCGGCCAAAAGTTTAGTCCCACCTTGCTAGTTGAGAGGGGCTCGGAGTGGTTTATAAGCTCCACTGCGGCTGCCCTCTCGAGCTCCTCTCAAATGCAGGCTTACGGGCCTAATGTCACACTGTGCTGTCTGTTGGCCTATTGGGCCTTCTGCGGGCCTAAATCCTGGCCCAGGTTGGGTTTCTAGTCGTATTCAGGCCGTGGTGGCCCAATAGGTGGCAGTTTTTTAAAATTTTTGCATTATTTATTTTCTTTTGTTTTTTGCTTTATTTTTTAATTCTTTTTGCTTTTAGGTCAGCAAAATTATAAACTTTCTATTAGTGCCATTAGTTCTTTATGAAAATTCTTTTTGCTGTATTTAGTTTTTTTATTTTCTTTTTTGCTATATTTATTTTGTTTTATTTCTACTTACAACAAAAAACTTATTTATTTTATTTTATTTTGTTTCTAATTACTTATTTATTTTACTTTATGATAATTCTTTCTGCTATTAAAGTTTCTATCAAAAAAAGTTCTTTATGAAAATTCTTTTTGCTTTTAATGATTAAAAATAAAAAAGAGGCGCAATGCGCGTTGATTTGCTTCAAGCCTTTCGGAATAGTGTAGACTGCACTGCACATAGCTCGATGCAGTCTACCTTATTCCTCAAGGCTTGAAGCTAAGCAACGTGAGCATTGCGCCTCTTCTTCATCGTCTCTGCACTCAGGGCTTATAAACCGCTCCTAGTGCCTCTCAGCTAGCGAGGTGGGACTAAAAAACTGCTTAGCTAGTAAGAAACTCTAGTACCAGTTCGTGCCACGAACCGGTACTAAAGGTGCTCGTGGGGCCATAGCCTCATTAGTACCGGTTCGTGGCACCAACAGGGACCAAAGGGTGGAATTGGTCCCGGTCGTGCCACCAACCAGGACCAATGGCCTTGCACAGCGGCGTGGTGGTGAGTTTTGTCCCACCTCGCTAGCTAAGAGAGAGTCGCACCTGTTTATAAGGTGCGGTGCGCCTGAGCTGTCGATCTCCTCTCTAAAGCAGGCTTACGGGCCTAACCTCTCTGCACTCAGGACTTATAAAGCATTTCAAATGAACTCTGAAAAGGTTGAAAGTTGGCATGGTATCATCATTTCATCCACATAGCATGTGCAAGAAAGTTGAGAGGGTTACGGCAAAAACTAGATGCACTTCTTGTACAAAACGGACAATGGTATCATACTCGTCTATTACAAAGTTGGCATGCTATGATCATAATAGTTGCGGAGAAAGTCTTCACTTTTTCTTCGCTTGTGTCATTTGCTTATTGCGCCGTAACCATGGATAATCTTCATCGTTTATCAGGATGCTTGGGTCAGCCTTGACTTTGAAGGGAGGAATTTCATGAAACTTTTCATAATCTTCAGACATGTCTGTCTTGCCCTCCACTCCCACAATGTCCCTTTTTCCTGAAAGAACTATGTGCCGCTTTGGCTCATCGTATGATGTATTCGCTTCCTTATCTTTTCTTTTCCTCGGTCTGGTAGACATGTCCTTCACATAGATAACCTGTGCCACATCATTGGCTAGGACGAACGGTTCGTCAGTGTACCCAAGATTGTTCAGATCCACTGTTGTCATTCCGTACTGTGGGTCTACCTGTACCCCGCCTCCTGACAGATTGACCCATTTGCACTTAAACAAAGGGACCTGAAAATCATGTCCGTAGTCAAGTTCCCATATGTCCATTATGTAACCATAATATGTGTCCTTTCCCCTCTCGGTTGCTGCATCAAAGCGGACACCGCTGTTTTGGTTGGTGCTCTTTTGATCTTGGGCGATCGTGTAAAATGTATTCCAATTTATCTCGTATCCTTTGTAAGTCAATACAGTCGAAGATGGTCCCCTGGACAACGAGTACAACTCATCACAAACAGTGGTGTCACCTCTGAGACGTGTTTCCAACCAACTGCTGAAAGTCCTGATGTGTTCACATGTAATCCAGTCGTTACACTGCTCCGGGTGTTTGGAGCGCAGACTGTTCTTGTGTTCATCGACATACGGGGTCACCAAGGTAGAGTTATGTAGAACTATGTAGTGTGCTTCAGACCAAGAATATCCGTCCCTGCATATTATTGAGTTCCCCCCTCCAAGCGTGCCTTTTCCAGTCAGTCTCCCCTCATACCGTGATTTAGGGAGACCTATCTTCTCAAGGCCAGGAATGAAGTCAACACAAAACCCAATGACATCCTCTGTTTGATGGCCCATGGAGATGTTTCCTTCTGGCCTAGCGCGGTTACGGACATATTTCTTTAGGACTCCCATGAACCTCTCAAAGGGGAACATATTGTGTAGAAATACGGGCCCCAGAATGACAATCTCGTCGACTAGATGAACTAGGACGTGCGTCATGATATTGAAGAAGGATGGTGGGAACACCAGCTCGAAACTGACAAGACATTGCGCCACATCACTCCTTAGCCTTGGTATGATTTCTGGATCAATCACCTTCTGAGAGATTGCATTGAGGAATGCACATAGCTTCACAATGGCTAATCGGACGTTTTCTGGTAGAAGCCCCCTCAATGCAACCGGAAGCAGTTGCGTCATAATCACGTGGCAGTCATGAGACTTTAGGTTCTGGAACTTTTTCTCTGGCATATTTATTATTCCCTTTATATTCGACGAGAAGCCAGTCGGGACCTTCATACTGAGCAGGCATTCAAAGAAGATTTATTTCTCTTCTTTCGTAAGAGCGTAGCTGGCAGGACCTTCATACTGCTTCGGAGGCATGCCGTCTTTTTCGTGCAAACGTTGCAAGTCCTCCCGTGCCTCAGGTGTATCTTTTGTCTTCCCATACACGCCCAAGAAGCCTAGCAGGTTCACGCAAAGGTTCTTCGTCACGTGCATCACGTCGATTGAAGAGCGGACCTCTAGCTCTTTCCAGTAGGGTAGGTCCCAAAATATAGATTTCTTCTTCCACATGGGTGCGTGTCCCTCAACGTCATTCAGAACAGCTAGTCCGCCGGGACCCTTTCCAAAGATTACGTGTAAATTATTGACCATAGCAAGTACGTGATCACCGGTATGCATGGCGGGCTTCTTCCGGTGATCTGCCTCGCCTTTGAAATGCTCGCCTTTCTTTCGACATTGATGGTTGGTCGGAAGAAATCGACGATGGCCCAGGTACACATTCTTCCTGCTTTTGTCCAGGTATATACTTTCAGTGTCATCTAAACAGTGCGTGCAT
The DNA here is from genome assembly GCF_002575655.3 of Aegilops tauschii subsp. strangulata. Lineage (NCBI taxonomy): Eukaryota > Viridiplantae > Streptophyta > Magnoliopsida > Poales > Poaceae > Aegilops > Aegilops tauschii. The sequence continues at coordinate 98,761,987 of NC_053041.3, read as the reverse complement.
GCGTGGTATCCCTTGTTTGTCTGTCCTGAAAGGTTACTGAGAGCGGGCCAATCATTGATGGTCACGAACAGCAACGCCTTTAGGTCAAATTCTTCCCCATGTGCTCATCCAACGGCATAATGATACCAAGCCTCGGTATGAATGGCATATTTTCTAATCTTTCTAATATTCAAGCGCATTGCATCCATCTTGATCTTGTGATCATCCACAACATCCGGAACATGCAACTCCAATATCATCTTCTCCTCCTCAATTTTTTTTATTTTTTCCTTCAAGTAATTGTTTTCTTCTTCAACTAAATTTAACCTCTCGACAATAGGGTCGGTTAGAATTTCCGGTTCAACCAACTCCTAGATAAATAAAATCTATGTCACGCTGGTCGGTATATTTGTCATAAACAATAAATGAATCAAATAGTTATAAAAAGATAATATATACCACATCCGAATCATAGACAGGACGAGGGCCGACGGGGGCGGATACCAAAACCATCGCACTATGTAATAAGAAGGAATAAAATAGTAAGAAAATTAGACAAGTATCTATCTAAAGTAAGAATTTTTTTCTTTCAAAAAGAAGATAAGAACAAGAGGCTCACCACGGTGTTGCCGGCGACGAGATCGGCGCGGGCGGTCGACGGCGGTGAAGACGGGAATGGGACGTGACAGGCCGCTAAACCTAGACAAATCTCGAGGAAAATGGAGCTCGGAGGTCGAGTTTCGAGAGGAGAAAGATTAACTAGTGTGGCTCGGGCATTTCATCGAACACCTCATGTGCATAGGAGGTGAGCTAGAGCACCACAAAGCCCTCCCCTCGCCGGCCAGAGAAAAACAGAGCACTGTGGAGTGCTCTGCCGTGGCGATGGGGTATATATAGGCACCTCATTGGTCCCGGTTCGTGGCATGAACCGGTACTAAATCCGGGCCTTCTGTCCCGGTTCATGCCAAGAACCGGGACAAATGGTTGTGGGCCAGGAGCGAGGACCATTAGTCTCGGTTCGTGGCTCGAACCGGGACAAATGGTTCCATACGAATCGGGACCAATGCCCACGAGGCCCCGGCCGGCCCCCTGGGCTCACGAACCGGGACGAATGCCCCCATGGGTCCCGGTTCGTGACTGAACCGGGGCTAATGTGAAAACTGCCCTGTGACCTTTGCCCCGTTTTCTACTAGTGTTCCGAAAGGCTTGAAGCTAATTAACGAGCATTGCGCCTCTTTTTTATTTTCAATAACTTATTACAACTCCGGACTTCTTGTGTTACGGCAAAACCTGGATGCACTTCGTGTACAAACTGGACAATCTCTTTCGAAGTATCAGGGCTTGTTTCGGACGAAAACTCATCTGTTACACCGGCACTTCATTTTTTAAACTTATTAACTCCAGACTTTTTTTGCGTTCAGTAGGCACCATTCAGAGCGACGTCATCAATTTTCAACACTTTCTGACATCATTTGCTGTTTTTCAGTCATTTACCAATTTATTTTCAGAGCTAAATGACCGTGAAATTGAAAATCGCTACAAAATGAACTCTGAAAATGTTGAAACTTGGCATGGTATCATCATTTCACCCACATAGCATGTGCAAGAGAGTAGAGAGGATTATGGCAAAAACTGTACGCACTTCATGTACAAACTGGACAATCTCTTTCGGAGTATCAGGGCTTCGGACGAGAACTCATCTGTTACACCGGCACTTCATGTTTTTTAAACTTAATTGAACTCCAGACTATTTTTGCGTTCAGTACGCACCATTCAAAGTGACGTCATCAATTTCCGACACATTCTGACATCATTTGTTGTTTTTCAGTCATTTACCTATTTGTTTAGAGAGTAAAATGACCGTGAAATTGAAAATCGCTACAAAATGAACTCTGAAAATGTTGTAACTTGGCATGGTATCATCATTTCACCCGCATAGCATGTGCAAAAGAGTACAGAGGGTCACGGCGAAAACTGGACGCACCTCGTGTACAAACTGGACAATCTCTTTCGGAGTATCAGGGTTTCGGACGAGAACTCATCTGTTACACCGGCACTTCAATGTTTTTTAAACTTATTTGAACTCCAGCCTATTTTTGCGTTCAGTATGCATCATTCAAAGCGACGTCATCAATTTCCAACACGTCCTGACATCATTTGCTGTTTTTCAGTCATTTACCGATTTGTTTAGAGAGCTAAATGACGGTGAAATTGAAAATCACTACAAAATGAACTCTGAAAATGTTGGAACTTGGCATGGTATCATCATTTGACCCGCATAGCATGTGCAAAAGAGTACAGAGGGTCACGGCGAAAACTGGACGCACCTCGTGTACAAACTGGACAATCTCTTTCGGAGTATCAGGGTTTCGGACGAGAACTCATCTGTTACACCGGCACTTCAATGTTTTTTAAACTTATTTGAACTCCAGCCTATTTTTGCGTTCAGTATGCATCATTCAAAGCGACGTCATCAATTTCCAACACGTTCTGACATCATTTGTTGTTTTTCAGTCATTTACCGATTTGTTTCGAGAGCTAAATGACGGTGAAATTGAAAATCACTACAAAATGAACTTTGAAAATGTTGGAACTTGGCATGGTATCATCATTTCACCCGCATAGCATGTGCAAAAGAGTAGAGAGGGTCACGGCGAAAACTGGAGGCACCTCATGTACAAACTAGAGTTCATTTGAAATGCTTTTCAATTTCAGGGTCTTATAGCTCAAAATAATTAGTAAATGCATGAAAAATAACAAATGATGTCAGAAAGGATTGAAAAATGATGATGTGGATTTGAATGGTGCATTTTGAACACAGAAAAAGTCAAGAGTTCAAATAAGTTTTAAAAAATGAAATCCCTTTGTAACAGACGAGTTTCCGTATGAAATCCTGATACTTTGAAAGAGATTGTCCGTTTTGTACACAAAGTGCATCCAGTTTTTGCCGTAACCCTCTCAACTTTCTTGCACATGCTATGTGGATGAAATGATGATACCATGCCAACTTACAACCTTTTCAGAGTTCATTTGAAATGCTTTTCAATTTTAGGGTCTTATAGCTCAAAATAATTAGTAAATGCATGAAAAATGGTGCATGAAAATTAACAAATAAAATAAATAAGTAATTAGAAACAAAATAATATAAACTTTATTAAAATATATAAGTAGAAACAAACTAAAATAAACTTTAATAAAAATTATAAAACTAAAATTAACAAAGTATTTTCTGTTCAAAACATTATAAGAAACCTCTAGTATTATTGAAACTAAAATCATATAAAATTGATGCAACTAAAATTATCGAAGTATTTTCTGTTCAAAATCATTAAAAGCAAAAAGAATTTTCATAAAGAACTTTTTTTGATAGAAACTTTAATAGCAAAAAGAATTATCATAAAGTAAAATAAATAAGTAATTAGAAACAAAACAAAATAAAATAAATAAGTATTTTGTTGTAAGTAGAAACAAAATAAAATAAATAAATCAAAAAAGAAAACAAAATAACTGGGAAAAAAATAAAAAAAATGCCACCTACTGGGCCACCACGGCCTGAATACGATTAGAAACCCATCCATGGGCCAGGATTCAGGCCCGCAGAAGGCCCAGCAGGCCGACAGGCATAGCAGTGCAAGATTAGGCCTAGAGGCCTACAGTTCAGAGGAATTCAATGGAGATGGCGGGGCAGGGCTTATAAACAGGTCATGCCGCTCCTCGGCTAGCGAGGTGGGACTAAACATTCCACCGCACCGCGGCTTTGGCAGGCAGGACATTGGTCCCGGTTGGTGCCACGAACCGGGACCAATGCCCCCTTTGGTCCCGGTTCGTGGCACTAACCGGTACCAATGCCCCCCCTTTAGTCCCGATTGGTGCCATCAACTGGGACCAAAGCCCTCTGCTTCCCGCCCTTTGGGCTGCTGAAAAGAGGCCTTTGGTCCCGGTTGGTGGTATCAACCGGGACCAAAGAGGGGCATTTGTCCTGGTCCGTGACAACAACCGGGACTAAAGCTTCATGTATATAAGGCACACTTGTGAAAATTTTGGTTTACATCTTGCAGTTCGCCCCCGACGACGCGCGCGGAGAGGACGCCGCCAGGCTGCCGGACGCCGTCGCCCCCGCCCCGGAGCCCACGCCGACGCCGTCGCCGTCTGCCGCCCCCGCCCCGGAGCCCACGCCGACGCCGTCCGCCGCCCATGCCGTCGCCGTCGCCCGTGCCCTGCTCCGCGAGCCCGGCCGGATCCTCTGCACGCCGACGCCGTCCGCCGCCCCCACCGTCGCCGTCGTCGACGCCGTCGCCGCCCCCGCCGTTGCCCTAGCCGGCCGGCCCCGCTGTGAGCTGCCACCGCCCCGAATCCTTTTTTTTCATTTTTGTGTATATGTATTTTTTCCATGTATATATACTAGTAAGTGTTTAATAAAATTAGTTAGATTAATTGAATTAGATGTTTTTCCATGTATTTTAGATTAGTTGAATTAGATGTTTTTTGTCAATTTATGTATATATATGTGCATATTTAGAAAAAATTTGTGTTGAACTAGTTAAATATAATAGAACTAGTTAAACAAGTTTATTTTTAGTAAGTGCTTAGTAGTTGAACTAGTTGATTTAATAAAACTACTTTATTTTACTATAGAAGTAGTTTATTTTAGTAAGTATTACTTTATTTTATTTATAGTAAGTGCTTAATTAGTAGTTGAACTAGTTGATTTAATAAAACTACTTTATTTTACTATATATAGAAGTAGTTTATTTTTAGTAAGAACTAATTTATTTTATTTATTTATAGTAAGTGCTTAGTAGTTGAACTAGTTGAACTACTTTATTTTAGCAAGAAAATTAATAGAACTAGTTTATTTTTTTAGTTCAAGCAATTAATCCCGCATCGACGTCGACGATGCCTATCCCGCATCCTCATCGTCGACTCGGCGGAGGAGGCCGGCTTGATCAGAGGGGCCATGTCCGGGACTGGGCTCCGCCGGGCTGGTTTTGGGAGGTGCTACCTTCCGGTGGGCGTAGGTTGGTGAGGAGCCAGCCCGTCGTTGACCCGATCGTTGTTTGGTGGCGGTCGCGTGGGCCAGTGACGGTGCCGAGGCTTCCGGACACCGCGGAGGTGGTACGTCACCGTGTCAGCGAGGAGGACCAGCACGTCCGTCGCTACATGGTTGCGTTGGAGGGCATGTTCGACTATACCTGGCAGGTTCTTCAGGGATCTCACTGGAGCTATGATCCTGTGATGCTTCCGTCCCTTTGGGTGTCCACCGCCCGCGCCGATACTCGTCGGGCGCTACTGTTCTAACTGTAGTAGCGATGCTATATGTATGATAGTATTCGAGGTGTATTAGTAATAATATTCGACGATGTACGGACGCATGAAGATGATGTAGTTTTGCTTATAATTGAATGCATCCTAATTTGAATACTACTTTATTTTGTGATTTGATTTTGCTTCTTGAATGCTCAAAGTGGAAAACTACTCCTACTTTGAATGCTCAAATTGGAGAGCACTATGCAAGGCGTATGCATATGATTAGTTGATAGCTTATAGGGTTTTTGTTTTCGCAGAAATCTAGGAGCCCCCGGCCCCTCCATCATCCCCGCCGTCATCCCCGTCACCGCCCCCTCCGACATCGAGGTGAGACTAGCCAAATCCTCTTTTAGAAAGATAATTAAATGATATTTCGGGTTGACTGTAAGTCTGTCGAGTCTCCACCATATATGAGAGGACGAAGAATCCCGACTGTTGTCGTGGGGTAGCTTCTCCTTCGTTCCCGTGTGCTAGACAATTTGGTGTAATGCACTCGAGAACGAAAGGAGGAGCTACCATACCATCACCGACGGTCGCAAATGTCAGAGAGGAATCAGTGAGGGAGAGTTCCACCATATATATATGAGAGGACGAAGAATCCCGACTGTTGTCGTGGGGGTCGCTTCTCCTTTGTTCCCGTGTGCTAGACATTTTGGTGTAATGCACTCGGGGACAAATGGAGGAGCCACCATCATCAACGGTCGAATGTATACACCACGTGAGCTGAGAGTTTTCAAGAAAAGACTCGACAAACCGGTAGTCAACCTGTGATGAATAATAATGATCTAACTTAGGTTTTTTAGTACATATATTTAATTGTAGACGTTTAATATTTGAATTATGAACATAGGAAATGTCGTACTCGGACGACGAAAGTCTTCCGGGGGAGTGCAACTGGTGCCACGACGACCGAGGTCAGTGCGACAGGCCTCACCTGGACGAAGATCGATGCTTCAGTATTAAGCTAGAGGAGACCTTCGATGTTGAAACGGTACGCAACGACGACAAGTGTTATTTTTTCGTAATTAAGCACGACTTCAACTATTTCATCGTGTACTTTTCATCTTTTACAATTCGGCTAGCTTATCCCATGCCATGCAAGACGCTACGTCTTGGAGAGGATGGGTTTTGAAGACCATGAAAGTATGGAAACAAAGAAAATTCACCTAAGGACCCATCATGATATAGATTTTGAAGTAAATCTGTATAATTCTGAGAGCGTAACCCATTTTGGTTGCAAAAATTGGGAAGCATTTTGCAAGATGTATGGTTTTGATGAGGGTATGCTTGTCACCATGGATCTTGGTGATCCTGACATCGAGCAAGACAATATGGACATTTGGGTCCTTGTTGATACGCCTCCAATTCTACCGCTATGTGAGTTTCTCAAACATAGTTATTAGCTAATTTATATTGTTCATTTCAAAATAGTTGACAGCTTATTTTCATTGACAGCTTATTTTGATTGTTCAAACAATGTGCGGAACATGGTAGACAGAACCTACTACACCGATGGCTCTGAGTTAACTTATAAGGAGAAAACTCATCTGGTCGGATTTTGTACTGATGTTGAGAATTACAATATCTATTGTAAAACTCCTCCACATTATGGTCAATACGTGCCACTAGTGCACGTGTTGAACTACGGTAACTACTATGGAGATACCCTGGTAAGATTTCTTACTATTACGACATCCGTGCATCTTTTGCATACTTCTAAAACTAGTACATCATTTCTAACTATGAAGTTATTACTATGTTTTTCAACAGATAATCCCAGAGGATTGTGTGCCTCATTTGATGTATCAGAATGGTAGGCTTGATGTTTTGAACATACAACCAGGTCATCCTACGAATCTCAACTGTCCATACCGGATTTCTAAAAGAAGTGGAGACATGCAAATCAAAGAATGGAAAAAATGTATCGACAGTCGCAAGGAGGTTCTTGGAAGCAAAAGGAAGCGAAGCGCAAGAATTGGAGACAGGATGATCTCCATTCTTCATAATGGAGAGTCAGGGTCTATATTGTTTTATGCTATTTTACCTTAAAGAGGGTATTTCGGTCCTACCTAATACTGATGATCATGTGCTAAGAACAATTAACTATGGTTGGTTCGATGACTATGAGGATGATGATCGTATGACTGGTTATTAATAACGAGTAGAAGTTGTATGATGATGATTAGTAGGACTTGTTATTATATATGATGATGCATGATGAGCGCATGAAGAGTTATTATATATCAGCGGGTGAAATGAACATGGATTGGATTGAAGTGAAGGCAACATGCAATGTGGTGCATGTCGAAAGTAGTACAATCCAAACTTGATCAAGTTAGGATTAGTATTACTTTCGACATGCACCACATGTTGCCTTCACTTCAATCTAAGCCATGTTTAGGCATAGCAGTACGTAGCGTTGGTAAACCAAGCACGGAGATATAAGAGAGGACACTTCTCTCTAATAACTACCTAATAACAACCTAAATTAACCCCCAAAACCCCTAAATCAGCCCCTTTCAAAAAAAAACAAAAACCTCGGCTCCAGTCAGATGCTGAAACGTGGATGCCTATTGGTCCCGGTTGGTGTCACCAACCGGGACCAAAGGCCCCCCGGCCTGGGCTGGCCGTAGCGGCCACGTGGAGGCCCATCTGTCCCGGTTCGTGTAAGAACCGGGACTAAAGGATTAGGGCATTAGTAACGACCCTTTAGTCCCGGTTCAAAAACCGGGACAAAAGACCCTTACCAACCGGGACAATAGGCCCTTTTTCTACTAGTGATGTCTATCTATCTATACCTACCTATACTAATTACAGACTCTTAAAAAATTCCTACGTTAATTAGAAAATACTAACCGTTCATCTGGTGGGACCAAATTATTACGGTATAGATTAAACCATGTAATCATCGATTTTTTTCAATTTTTTTACTCATAAGAAGGCCCACAATCCTTTTATGGTTGTAGAAATAGGAAACACGTGCGGCAGCCATAACAGACGTACATAATCAAAAACTAGCACGTAATCTGCCCCATCCCCACGTAATAGAAAAGCTACCATATCCCTTTTGGGGAAAAAAAATCACCTGATGCCCAAAGAAAAAAAGAAGTCCACAGCACGCACGTCTCCTGAACCTTCGTTTCTTCGTGCGCTAATCTGAAAATACAATCGTGTGACATCGTCTCTCTCATGCCTCTGTCGCCGCCTCACATCCTTTTTCATTAATCCTTCGCTTCACCAATCTCCTCCAAGAAGGGTCTTCCCAAAGGCTTCTCCCGCCGTGTCTTTCATAGATCGCTCATGGCATATATGTGCAAGAGCAATCAAGTCACACAAGCATGCAAAGGAAATAGTAGTTTAGGAGTTACAGCCGCCGGCATCATGGCCAAGAATCTCCGACAATGTTTTCCCCAACGCAACGCTGGACAGGTGTTTCCACCAGCCGCGGGGTTTGCCTGGAGCCTGCCGGGCCATCCATCTATAAACCACGTAAGGAACATTGCTCCTTCGCCCAGTGCCCCAGTTGGATCTGAAAGTACATCAGCATGCATGTCCGGGGAATCAGGTTATTCGGCAACGCTGCTGCCTCCCATGGCGTTGTCTTGGTGTACTACGGCCGTGGTGCTGGACTAAAGTTTTTCCCCATAAAACTCCATAGAAAAATCCTCGGCAAAATAAAGATTCATTACTCCTGTTCCTTTTCTTTCTTCAAGTTCAACAAGATGGGGCAATTAGATCATCTGAAGAATCTCTGGTCTAATTATTTTCCAATTCACTAGCAGGTTAGCGCCATCAATAGTTCTGCACGAAACTGTGCCTCCGGCCATGGCAGCTGATAGTTTCGACGTCGCCCAGTTGTGGATCGTTGATCGCAGCCATGTACACACATCAAACTGTAGGAGCACCGAGCACCAGGTAACAGGACATGGAGCAGGCTCTGATTCCCAATGGACTAAGTTAGCAATCGGATATGGTGATTTTCTATTTTTCTCATGTAAATTCGTATTACTAAGTTTGAATTTCTTAATTTAAGGTCTTAAGTTCTTATACTAGAAGCAACGTGTTTACGCTTTCAGACTGACAAGAAAGAAGCCTACATGAATGCATGTTAGTCAGAATTTTAGGAAGGGAAGAAGCTTCCAAATTACACACTGATTTGTTGAATTTGGATTTGAGCCAAGGTCATGCACAAATGCTTTTATTGAGAAACTATCTTATCATTCCATCATCGAAGCATCTCAACCTCCCAGTTGCCTATTCGTTTTGTCACACCATCGTCACATGACCAGTGTGGTTGGGCTAATGGAGGTAAATTAAAATCCTATACTAAATGTTTAGTAGTTCCATTGTAAAAGAAAATTGGCAAAGAGGCATCGGAACAGGTATGCTCAGCTAGCTTTAGATTTGGTCTGCGTCATTAAGATTTTTTTACAGATTTACAATACTAGGTTAAATAAGTTCAATACCATTACCATGATCTAAATAGCTGCTAGCAATATGTGTCATTGCTCCATGTTTTCAAATATGCAAGCGGCATGTATTCTTATATTTCTCTTCTAATCGTAAGGAGTAAAAACAGTAGAAATTCTCACATTATCTCAGATATCTTGGTGTACGTCTAATCTCTTGGTACAGCTCTAACGTGCAACTGATTTACCTATAGGCTCAACAAATAATCTGTTGTCACATGTCTTAAAGCAACATTAAATCTCTTTGTAAGAGCACCCGAGAGGGCTTCATGACTTGCTCGGATGTCCGCAAAATCATGTTGCTATAATGGATTAGCGCGAGTAATTGCTTTGGAAAAACAAGCAGCTCTTTATGATTATCATCTTCTTTTATTTGGGTGGTACTCCTTTTAGAAGTTTCTAATAGGCAATATATTGTTGTGTTGTTTGAAGACTGACTAGCTTTTTTGACTGGCAAAGTATTGATACTTACTCGAGACAGAGTTGACCCAGGGGGTACTTCTTTACTTTAATAAGTCATATTCTTAGTGAATTATTATCACCATCCTTCCTTCAGAAATTACGCAGGGTTACGCAGGGTTAATAGTACAAATTGGTTCATTTGTAGAGGCATGTCCAAGTGCAGATTGTAGTTCTGAAGTACGAAATAATGTTCTTTTTTATTTTCTTATAGGAGGTATAATTTTCTAATATACTCCGTTGTGTTGGGCCAAGCCTGCAATATACTCCTGGAAATTTTAGCTTGATTTATGTTCGTGCGACTCATGTACACAAGTGCTAAGTTGTTTCGAGTATATTCGAGTATATTCTGCAACAGGTGGAAGCGGATGATTGTATACATTGTTGGGGTAACAATGTTTATGCTTTCACTAATCAAGTCTGACCAGTTTATACCTTATTTGGTTATCTATCACTAAGATACGTACGAGGTCTCAATAAACAAGATGTATTTGAACATTGAGTCATTGACATTGCAGCGAGAACAAAGTTGCAGCTGCAAAGGGATTTCTCTCTTACCTGGCAAGTTTCTGTTGTCAAGGTATCATGGGTCCGGTCTTATATGGTCAATATAATTATACGTCTTCCAAGAAAATGATTACAATTGTGCCAATGAGCTACTGGTGCAGATGGTGTTGTCTTAACCCATGAAGAACAATATATGAGGCTTTGAAGAAGGCTAATGTCGAAAGCTAGAGGAATCACAGCAACAGGGTGATGTTGTTGTGATGGATCGAGTAACCCTTGATGAAGAAGGTTATTCAAAAGAATGTTGTGGTTTTCTTCAAGTTTGTAGGAAAGACAGGCAACTCAAACATGTATGTCAATTTATGGTGGTAAAGTAAAATTTGCACTACACACTCTTCTAGCTTATATGGTACTAATGGGAGGTATTATTGAGTGGTGCAGATCAGTTTTATCCCTGCCACTGGAGTTTTCTACCATGTGATAAGTGGAACCAAGAGATATGAGGGTTTCTATACTGTGAAAGTATCTAAAAATATAACTTCAGTATATATGTACCTACGAATATAACAATGTGCATATATAAAAGCATGGTCGTTGACTGAAAGAAAACATATTACAATGTGTACTATTTGCGATCAACTATCCAATGTATATACATGTTTTAACTGGCACTAAAATGAGCCACGTTCGTAAGATTTTGGATGTGGTATTCGACAAACTCCTGTATTTTTGTATGATGGCCGTACATAGATATCTGATGTAAGCATTCTTTGAGTGTTAGCTGCTAATTAATTATTATCAAAATTAACTCATGATTTATTTTAGGATTTGTTTTGTGTTTAATTGTAGTTTGACTTTCTATTCATTAATAAGTGTTTTGGACACCTCTTTCTCCCACAAGTTAGAGAGGGATTATATCTCCAAGCATACATAATTTATTTGTTCAGGAATAGCATAAGTAGGGTAACTAGAAACCATTAGTTATGTAAGACAATGTAACCGTAGATTTGGTTTCTGAGATTTTATCTAACCATTGTTATTGTCAAGCTAACACTTCCAAAAACAAATGTTGCCCGTGCGAATGCACGGGTTGACGACTAGTATCCATAATTGCTGGTCTAATGAACTGCAGCTTCATTCATTAAATCTAGTCTGAGAATTGGACAAATCTGCCTATTTGGCCTTCAATTTTGTACTCTGTTGTGCTGCCACCATGGCTCTCTTTGTGTACACTAGAGAGAGAGGGCCAGGGAAGAGAAATAGGGTAAGGGAGAGGGCGCCGAGGGGAGCAAGGGGGTAAGTGCGCGTGGAGTGAAAGCTGGCCACACCGGCATCCACCCGTGGTGGTCAGGAGGAACTTTCGGAGGAGCACGTGGATGACGGCTACCTCGAGCGGAAGAACAACGCTGATGACGTATCCGACGGCCTCTTGCTGCATTTGCCAATACCAACCTCGCTGTCCTCATCAGGCGGCCCCATCGTCGTTCAATAGCACCGGGTGGCTGCACCACGCGGTGGACGACATCCTCCTCCCCTCCTTGCCGTGCGGGGGCAAGATCCCTCGTTTGCCTCCTCTGCGGTCGAATTGGCCAACAATTTATATTCTCTAGAAGGTGGCTTTTGATTTCAAGCTTGTCATGCAACAATTGTTGGCTTGTTTATATCATTATTGAGTGGATATGCTCTAGAAGGCGGCTTTCAATTTCAAGCAGGAAGCAAGTAAAAGGAAAATGCATAAAGCAACAACCGAGTGAAATCTCAAAGCCTAAACCGAGGAGGCTGGCCACAGAGCTCTCCAGGATATGGATGAACTAAAGAAATGCATACAAAGGAAGATGATTCTTGACCTGGGAATTAAGAAGTCTAGTGGTGCTTTGCACAAGAATTCATACCTTCCATAGGACCAAAAATAATAATTCTTGCATAGCTTTGTTCACAATCTTTTGCCAGAAGTCACATGTGACCCTACGAAAATAGCCATGAAACAAGGAAAATTCAAAATAAATTATCACAAAAAATGACACCAGAAGCAAAAAGTAATTACTCATACAGAAAACATTTAGTTTCATGATCCTCACAAGTTCATGAAAGTATGCATGCACACTGGAACATAGCAGTATGAGTAGAGACTGCACTACACCGCCTAGCAGAACCGCAACAACGCGATCTCCGGCAGGATTGGTTCCATTAATACCATGTGCACACGCACAACACACAACAATATGTCAAACTAATAAATTCGATGTATACTAACAATGACAGTACACTGCAGTAAACAAATTATGAGCATACGAAAGCTGCCATATACACATGCGAGATGCACGAAAAGGCATACCTGAAAGTGCAGACGAGACACGTCACGGGACCATACAAACATTTGAAAGCCCATCCTCCTCTCTCCTCCCATTCTCTCCAATCGCTACTTCCTCAAACTTGAAGTGCCACATACCTACTTCACCACTGAAATCATTTCGATCGGTTCAAAGAACTAAAAGTATCAAGTTTAATAGTTGAATGATTTAATGAGAGTTGGCAAAAGGGGAAAATCAGACCAGCAATACAAGATGCATACACAGTCATACAACGATGCAGCAAAAAACGAACAGGCGACGAGCAATGGATTAGCGCAAAATGAACTAAGAAAACACAATCACATGAATCAGAGAAGCTACTCATAGATGCGACCCTCCTGCCGCCGTGTACAACAAAAAGAGGGGCGTGGGGAAAGAGGAGGCCGAGAGGGAGGAGCTGATGGTGCGGCGGCAAGGCGAGGAAGGCGAGCCGAAGGTGCAGGAGTCGGCGCCGATGTCCACGACGCCGCCACGCGAGACAAACTTTCATCCACCGCCGCGGCCACTCCTCCGCCGTCGGTCACGACCTCTCCTCCTCCTGGTGCCTCCCAGCGTGGCATCTAAGGTCGATCTGCATGGATCTGGATTCGTTGTTGAGAGGCACAATCGTAGGAGACGACGCGAGGGAGAGAGGATCTGGCTGTGAGAGAAGAAGAGAGGAGGACGTGGCGTGTTTGATGAGAAAGAACGCTTTGTGACGAGGACCTTCGCGTGCCGGTCGATGTGCAGCTGGCTTCGTAGCGAAGGAGACACGCCCAAAGACATAATTTGATGGATTAGAAGTAAATTAGGCGGCAGCTGGCTTCGTAGCGAAGGAAAACACCGGCAGACGGCAGCCATTTGATGGATTAGAAAATTAGTCGGTTGATCGAGTAGCAATGATTCTTCAGCATCGATCTGCAGTGGATTGGTCGAATTATTGAACCAGAACACTTGCTTGTCATGGTCAATTTTGGTTTTTAAACACCGTACGCAGACACATACATACACATACGCTCATTTCGACAAACGAACACACATTCTATCTCTATGAACATTTTTGACATACCAAGTCGGCGAGTTTAAAAATTAATTGACGAAGCACATGCTATTGACATAAGAGTTAATATCACCATAAGTACAGAAACTTGCGCGTCGTTAACAGATATATACATAAACTTAAAAGAAACAGATAAATAGTCACTTAACTTCTGATGTGTTAACATTTTGATACAAAACAGTCCCTTAACTGCTGGATCCCCGAGAATAATCTGTTTTTATTAACTCTTGACATAAACACCGTCTCCCATTAAAAGAATAATCTGTTTTTATTAGACATAAAATAAATGTGTCAAACCTAGGGTTGGATCCCCGAGACTTCTCTTCTTTTCTTTTTTATTTGAGAATTATCTTTGGTTCAATTTTGTATTTACACATAGTACCAATCCTCTTTTATTTTGAATCCTATGACCTATTGTTTTTTACCTGGTCTTTGTACCTTTTCATTTCTCAAAGTATGGATCAAATCTTATCTTGAAATTATGCTAAAGGGTACTGTAAATTGCATGTTTTGTGGTATTTGCACAACTCTTCTACTGTCGGTGTTGTAGTGTAACTTGAGCTTTGGTATCAGCGGATATGTACTTTCTCGTATCGAGGTACAACCTTGTTGTTGCCACAGCTCACTCTCTGGCTCGCCGTAGCCTCTCTCTGCTCTCCCTCAAAGCATCTCCAGCCGCGCCCTCAACAGGCCCTCCTCAGGTGATTTTTCCGTGTCGATGCCCAAAAATCGGCCCAGTCACGCCTCTAGAAACCCGTTTTTCGCCGGTTTGGGCCGAAACTGGCGCCGGTGGACCCAGGCCAAACCCGGCGCGCCCAGGCGAGCGAATTTGGCGCGAAAGAGCCGCGGACCCTCCTCGTCAGCGACGCGCGCCTCGTCAGCCTTGCCATCGATTCCTCACAGGTGGCGCGTCACGGGCGGCGCGGTGACGCCTCCCCTCCCGCCACGCGTACACACGGCGCGGGGCTATAAAACCGGCTTCTCTCCTCGCCTCTGGCCACACCAGCCCTCGCCCAAACAAGCCACCGAGCTCTGTCTCTCTCCCCGTCCGCCGTCGAGCTCTGCCTCTCTTCCCCTTCCCTCTCTCTCCAAGCCCAGAGCGATGGCCGAACGATTCCGCGGCGATGCAGCGGCGGCCAACGGCTTCGGCCGCCGCTCACTCCACGAGTGGGAGGCCTACCTCTTCTTCGAGGACAACATCCCGGCGCCGCCGGACATGCGCGTCGGGCCGACGGGGTGGAGGCTCAGCAACGGGGGCGTCCCCATCGTCCCGGTGCCCGACGTCAACGCACGCCCCGCCATCTTCGCCGTCGAGGTCGACCGCGTGCGGGTGTCCCTGACGGATTAGCAGCACGCCCTCCCCCAGTACGCCGCCGACAACCACGCGTCGAGGGCGGCGTACTTCCAACGCGGGCAGGCGCAGCAGCTGCCGTCCACCAATGGGGCGCCGGTGGTGGAGGGCACGAAGAACAGCGTGGGGCGCCGCCTATGTTGGGCCGCCCCCGACCGCACCCTCCACGAGGTACTCCAATACCTCGAGGGCGGCAATGACCCGCCGCTGGCATACCCTGGCGCGGATGCCCAGGAGGTTCGGTGCCTCCTCGTCTTCCTCCTCTCAGTCCTCCTCCCGCTCCTCCTCCCATTCCTCCGGCTCGCCGGCGCTGCTCGGCGTCAAGGCCGAGCCCGCAGCGGAGACGCCGCTCGGCTGGCGCCCCCGCGGCGCCGGCATCGTCATCAACGAGGGCGGCAGGGGCACCCCCTCCTCGGCTCCTCCCCGCTACGTCAAGCCAAAGATGGAGCCGGGCCTCGCCGCCGTTAAGACGGAGCCGGGGCTCCCCGTCGTGAAGACGGAGCAGCTCGACGACGCGGCGGCCCTGAAGTGGGCACGCGAAGACTGGGCGCGCACGGAGCTGGAGCGCCAGCACCTCGCTACGAGCGGTTCGAAGCTCGGCGACGTGGCCGGGATGAGGGAGGCGTCGTCGTCCTCGACGACAGCGACGACGACGCGCCGCCACCACCGGTCCGCCAGGGCGCCGCCGGGCAGGGGTCCAGGAGGGGCGGCCGCATCAAGAAAGAGAAGGCCGCCGACGACAACGAGGATGGTGGCGACGTCGGCGACTTCGCTGTGCTAAGCGACTTCTTCGCCCCTTAGTTGGGTTTTTTTTAAATAACTTATGTAAACATCGAACATGTCGAATATATGTCAAATTTCCCGAACTTTTGCCGAACGTTTGGTCCAATTTGCCAAACTTTGCCGAATTCCTTTTTTTATTATAAAAACCCGCGTCTGGGGGCGACCCTGGGGCCGGCTGCTGGAGACCCGTTCGCCCCACGTCGATTTTAGCGCCGGCTCGCCCCCGGGCGGGGATTTTACGCGCCCCGGGGGGCCAACGGCTGGAGATGCTCTCATTTGTTGCGCACGAACCAACGAAGAAGAAGAAGGTAGAGGAGGACACGATCACAGAGTGGACACGATGATGGTTCCCGGCGCACGAACTCCGCCGCCACCGCAACGGCTATTTCTCCTCAAGCACGTGCTCGAGCTACACAGCCTCCTCGTTACCACGGTCCCCGCAGGGCTTAAATATCTGAGCCAACGCAGGAGCATGACCCCCACGCCCCTGCCCACCCGCGCGCCCCGATCGGCCCGCTCTGGCCACGTCCTCGCCGCGCACATACACGAACAAGTCGCATCAAGCCCGGACGATCTCCACGCGCGCCCTGCGGAAACACGAACGACCTAGCCCTACAGCTATACGTACGGTGTACACGGACCGGGACACACCCGTCCACCCAAACACTACACACGCACGCACCCGACGCCACGGACTAAGCCTAGACACATGTTGGACTAAGCCCAGACATAACTCAGACCATGCCTAGACTATGACCGTGGCTTATTTGCCCAACACACACTCCCAAAGCCACCGCTCAGAGGATCCTGTTGTACTCGACATTGGCGTTTGCTCCGCCACATGCGCCTTCCGCGGCTTTGAACACTCGCGCCGGAAATGCCCGCGCTCGCCGCAGTTGTAGCACCGCCCTCGCCGCTTCCCACCGCCGCCCGATGCCGTGCTCGCTACTCCGTCATCGTCGTGGTCGCAGAAGCCCCTGTTGTTGCCGCCGCGCCGCCCACTAAGCAGCCGTCAGCATGAGCCGCTCGCCCGCGCGCTCGCCGCCGGCCTGCACGCGCAGCCTCGACTTCTCCTCAAAAGCCTTCATACGACCGACGGCCTCCTCGAAGGCAATCTCCTCCACGTTGCAGAACTGCTCGATGTCGGCGACCGCGGCGTACATCCGGTCTGGCACGGTGTCGAGCAGCTTCTTCACCATGGCGACCTTGTCCAGTGTGAACCCGACCTGCGCATACCTCGCCGCCATGCCGTTCACCTTGCCAGCGTACGCGCCGAGGTCGTCATCGTCCTCCATTCGCAGGTGATCGAACTTACCGCAGAGAGTCGCGAGCGGCGCCGCCCGCACTCGATCGGCGCCGACGAAGCGAACCTTGAGGGGGTCCCATACCTCGTTCGCGGTTGGCTTCGTCGACACCTGCATCATCAGTCCTCTGACAGCGCGCCCAACATCGCCGCTCGCGCCGTCTTGCTCTTCCTGGCGTCGACCGCCGCGCCCTCCGCAGGAGCCACCGCAGACCGCAGCCCTGGGCGTCAAGCATAGCCTCCGTCTTGATCGCCCAGGAGGTGTAATTCGTCGTCGTCAGCGCCGGCAGCTGCAACGACATCCCGCCCGCACCGCCGCCGTGTGGAACAAGCGTCATGGCCGCTGGCGATCACCTCGCAACCGAAGCTCTGATGCCAATTGTTGCTGCCGCAGCTCGCTCTCTGGCTCGCCGTAGCCCTCTCTCTCTGCTCTCCCTCATTTGCTGTGGCACGAACCAACGAAGAAGAAGAAGAAGGTAGAGGAGGACACGATCATAGAGTGGATATGGTGATGTTTCTCAGCGCACAAACGCCGCCGCCGCCGCAACAGCTGTTTCTCCTCAAGCACGTACTCGAGCCACACAACCTGCTCGTTACAACGATCCCCGTGGGGCTTAAATATCTGGGCCAACACAGGAGCATGATCCCGACGCCCCTGCCCACCCGCGCGTCCCGATCGGCCTACTCTGGCCGCGTCCTCAGCCGCGCACATATGCGAACAAGTCGCACCAAGGCCGCATGATCTCCACGCGCGTCCTGCGGAAACACCAACGACCTAGCCCTACAGCTATACATACGGGGTACACGCACCGGGACACACCCGTGCACCCAAACACCACACACGCACGCACCTGACGCCACGAACTACGCCTAGACACAGGTCGGACTAAGCCCAGACACAACTCAGGCCATGCCTAGACTACGACCGTGGCTTATTTTCCCAACAAACCTATCATTTATCCGATGCATTATTTGTTCATTGCTACGGTGACGATTTTCCATGGGCCCTTGCAATTACAATGCAACGATAAATTATCCAAAACGGTGTTCTTTTGTGCGAATATTCGAAATAGCTTGCACAAACATTTGTCTGTGAGTTCGCCCTTGCGGCTTTACAGAGTGCTTAGAATGAGTGATTTGGATGATGATGATGATGATGCTGCTGCTGCTGATGGTGAGCATCATGTCGTCTCTAAATTATGAAATGTGAATCACGCAAGAACTGTGTCAATTTCTAAGTGCTAATTTGTGGGTACAAAAACATTTTTTACATTTATGTCAAATGGTCAATGTCGTGCTGAATTCCTAGCTAAATAATGTCTTCTTGCGGGTTCTGAATTCCTAGCTATAGACAGTGAAGATTATTGTTTTCATTCCCTTTTCTACATAAAGGATACTTGGTTCCCATGTTAATGTTCACTGTCCGGTTAGAGCGCGAGATTGGGAGCATGGCCCATTTTTCATGTTCTTTTTTATACCTTATTTTTGAAGAATATACAGAAGATTTGTCTATCACTACATTGATTTTTTTGTTGAACCCATCATTTCATTGAAAGAAATAATTTGTTGCAAAACGGTACAGAACTATAGATACATACAGGAATTACCTTGCGGCTGAGATCTCGCAACCACACCCCCTCTCTAGGTATTGAATCTCTATCGGAAGTCCCACTATATTTTCTTGTTTTTAACAACCCTGGCCCTAATTCTCCCTAATTCCGCTTTCTCCTTAATAATTCCAATTATCCTCGTTCCCACCGACCTCGTCACAATATACACCGCTCTCCGGCTCCGCTCACCAATCTCCTACCAGTGAGTGTTCATGGGGGTTTCCCCTGGTGTCAATGCCCCAACCCTATCTTATAATCGCCACGGTATGTGTCTGATATCCTAAGTGTCCCTACCGATGTGACATCATTAGGCAATTAGCTAGAGCACGGAGCACCAAGAAACTTCGCGGTCTAAATTCCAACAGAGATTTATAATTTTGTCAGCTACTTACTAATAAGCAAATGATTACATTATGTCGGTGAAACATTCCGGTTGTGCGGCGGCGCCATCGAGGCACCGCGCCATGGCCAGGAGAAGATGAAGCGGGCACCAGGGAAGCGTTGCCGGCAAGCCACCAGGCGGTCTAGGCGATCTGTGGTGGTGCTGGCATGCAACATCGAGCTCCATCTTGGCATGGTCCTAGTAATGAGAGTGGACCACATCGAAGTGAAGGCTTGATTTTGGAAGTGATGGCTCGATTCAGAATAGGAGGGCGTGTAGATCAAACAACCGTGTTATATACATTAAGCCTCTTTGGCTTCCTCGGCGGTTATATTGTCAGAAGTTCAAACGACCCAGGGATGGTTGCGTACTAAATACAAGTTTTATCGCATGATTTGTTTGTTTTTTTCAGACATGGCTTTTGTGGGATGTTTATTATGTGGATAAGTTGCATGACAAGAGAAATATGGTAGTGGGATGAACTATTTAGGTATTATAAATCTCATATCGAGTTGTTATTGTTGTTGATGGTCTTATACCATTGAGGAATTGATCGTAGCAGGAATTTGGACCATTTTTGGTTTATTTAATAAGCATAACTCCTATTTTCTATTGAGTTACTAATGGTTGAATCACAATATACTAACATGGCCATTATTCTAAATCCATGTTCACATCATTCATCTTTAACATGCATAACATTTGACCGAGAAAATAAAAATATTTGACAATAATGAAAACGCTATGCGACACATAATACCTAGAAATTCTAAACCCATGTTTATATTCCTTCGTCTGTAAGATGCAGAACATGTCAACAAGAAAAATCAAAATTTTTGACTATAATGAAAACACAATGCGACGCATAGATAAAAAGAATCTTCATGGTCCAACACCTCGAACATTTAACATGTATATTATTGCCTCGAGCGGACTCAGTAAATTGTCCATATGATTACAAATTTCCAAATGGAAATGTAACTAACTTTTATTTCAATATAGAACTAAAATGGCAATGATAACTAGCCTCTAGCTAGAAGAAGATTCCGGCGGCGCATCAACCCATCCACCATTTCCCACAGAAGATTGTCCTACATCGGCACCATTATAGCCCATGTAAGCACCCATCTCTAGAAATCCATTGTAGAATGGTTGATCCGATAGGCCATAACCCCATGATTCATACCCAAATGGGTCATTGGCGGTCAAATCATTGCCGCCAGAGTTGACCAAAAGTGGAGAGGCCACCAAATTATACCCAGTTGTTGAGTTAGGGTTTGCATTGTTCTGTTGTGGGTTCACTGGGTTGGAAGAACTTACATAGTCGTCGACGCTTATATCTAGTGGGGGAGGTAGCTCAAGTGCCTGATTAGATGTGGTTTGTAGCTGGGAAGCAATCTGTGGCACTGAAGAAGATGGTGCAGGATGGAACATTGATGGTAGCTGAGGAAAATGTGGTGCCACAATTTGCCCTGGTGGTGGTGGTAGTGGAGACGAAGGCATCTGGTGTTGTGGCAGATGGTGAGCCCACGGTGAGTGCCCTGATGAAGGGACAGTCTTCATGTGATTCGATGGAGGACCACTTGATGGTAGCACATTTTGTATCATGCTTGCACCACTAGTCATGGCCTTGTGGCCATAATGCAATGGTGGCAACCGGTGTCCAATTTCCTCATGGACACGATAGATTTCATTGGATAGATCTTTTAGATCTTCGGGACCGAGTTCTTCTTCCTTCGAGAAGATAAGGTTTGCCACTGTACCTGGGTGTTGCTCCAGGATTTGTTTCATATGGTTGATGGAGAGTTGGTTTTCCTTAAACTCTATCATGCAATGCATATCTAGCCGAGCCACCTCACTTTGTAGTTGTGCAATCCTGGTAGTCGTTGCCTCATCGGCAAGTGGAATTGCCAGTGGTGCACCTGCTAGGAAAGCATCAACAATGGGGTCAGCGGATGGCGTCCCAAAGGAATGCATCTTCTCATTTTCCTTCTCTACGACAATAGCAACCCTAGCACGGGTGACAGCAGAGAGGTCAGCAGCGATCTTAAACAAACCGCCACGTCGCTTGGAGAACGTGAAATCACGCTCTTTGTCGTCATCGACGTACGTGATAGCTGAGCGCCTATCCTTCTTTGGCATAGTAACTCCTATAACGACAAAGAAACTTACTACTAGAAATAGGAACCACAAGGATCTACAAAATGCTTGAGATTTGCTAAAGCTGTTGACTAACGACATATTGGTGAGAGATATGTGGAGATATACCCCCCTTATATAGAAGGGAAGGGTTGTGAACGCCCCAAGGACCCTTCCATTCTCCAAAAGAGAGTTTTACTAATAATACAAAAGTTCCATCTTCCTATGCCCATGTTGGGTCTACTTGTCAGAGGCATTAATAGAATGGTGTATGAGAAATATTTGTGATCATGATACTTTTGCATAATATGAATGATAATGAAATTTCATCCTAATCCATACATCCAAATTTAGTAGCAATTGATATATATCCATTAATGTTTGAGTAGACTGGATCATGTAAATCTGTAGTAGGCATTAACATATTACAAATTTATAAACATGCTAGTTTTGTATAGAATTGATTTTTAGTCAAATATCCATATATGAGTACATTAATATCATTCTTTTGAATCGCCGCGTATGTTACTATATGTGTGTATCTATATCCTTATTTAGAACCATTTAAAAACTTCCAAACAAATTAGAAGATTAGAACCATTAAATCATTGATGTCTGATTACATACACATCCTCACCCATTAGCATTGTAAATTAATGACGAGTTAAATCCTACTAAGTTTTATTTCTATGGATACCACCATTGTGGTAAAATGCTTTTGATTATTAATTGCGTTCCAACAATTACATTACATTTAAATAATTCAACGAGAAAATTCGTTACATCCAAAATCTCTACTAGTAGTCGTTTTCTCTAGTAGTACTCATTTAATCAATAATATGTTGTGAAAGAATGGACTTTTGCGCCTTCAGTAGAAAATAAGCTACTCCCTCCAGCTGAGTTTATAGGTTCAAATTTTAAAGTACCCCGTGCCAAGGTTCTAGCGCGAAAGCTAGCTCATATTGGGGTTACAAAATTGGCCTACTAACTTGCTCAATTTCATATCTCAAATTTATTTTGGACCCTTGAAAATCTTGCATGTAGCAACTATTATTTTTTTCGAAGATGTAGCGCCTATATATGCTACTCTCCTCCCTCTCTATTAATTCTTACTAACATGGCCCACCTTGTCATGCCTTGTATGGGATCAATTTCTCTCATCCGTATTTTGCACTACATGCGCAATAATTGCTAATAATCCATGATGTCTTGCATTTGCATACATCCATATGAGTAATGTCCTTCATTCATGCTTCAGACTAAACACACGTGCAACACAAAGTACTAAATTGTCGGAAGTTGATCAGGGGTGACGCGGCATGCGAGACGTGAGTTTTGTGTATGCTTTGAAAACCCGCCCTAAATATTCAGAAAACGGACATCTGGAATTCTGCACCAAATCTCTGGATGGAAGGATTATGAGATATTGGGAGAAACTAATAAATACAAGTACATAAGAAATTAATGTTACTCTGCCTTTCCCTTCAATCCCTAAGCTCCCTTGGAATAGAGAACTATGGTTGCTCCTGCCAATTGGCATCATTGACCCCACACATTGGTAAGTTATGGCGTTCTGGTGTGGAACACCCATGCACACGTGAGGCACCCTGTAAAAAGTATCAACTATCCACTTTGCCATCTTCTAACGACCTTACCTCCCATCACTCCAGATCATC
Organism: Aegilops tauschii subsp. strangulata; assembly: GCF_002575655.3. Taxonomy (NCBI): domain Eukaryota; kingdom Viridiplantae; phylum Streptophyta; class Magnoliopsida; order Poales; family Poaceae; genus Aegilops; species Aegilops tauschii. Next base: position 98,738,632 of record NC_053041.3, on the reverse strand, counting down.
TATCTTGCTCCTAGAATTGGATTCGCCCCTTGAGTTCCATCCAGCTTCACTTCTAAACCAATACACCCTAGACACATTGATTCATTTTAAAATCAAATTCGATTTTTTGCTTAATATTTATATTTTGTACTAAGTTACTACTAAAGCTAGAAGGTAGGTTTCCCATTTGTATGACTATGATTTCAGGAATCTTTCAAAATTTATAAAATTAAGTAAGCATCATGTAAATAAATCCCATGATAAATCCATGCAAAGCGGGGACGGGTATGCCTCGGCAGGGACTCTGCTACATCCTAAGCATATATGTAATTTTGAAGTTTCCATCTCATTTTCTTATGGGAGGAAGAATTTTTTATTTTTTGTGCACAAATCTATTAGTAATTTATCAACGAGACGAGTTACATGTCTTTCTGTCTCTAGGTACTAGAACCTTCTAGAACTCAAACGAAATTAGAGGTCATTTATTTAGTGGAGAGGGCATGTTCCAAAATATGTAGGTAGGGGTCTATGGGGTTCATGTGACATAGGGCTAGGGCATGCCCAGCGACGCATGGGCTCCATAGGAGTCCTTTCTCTTGAGTCTCATGCCCCTATCTATATATTGTGTAAAAACCCTCGCTCAAATTATCTACAATTTTTTTCCACCGCCACTTTGATTCGAGGCAAAATTCATCTGCAAATCTATTTTGGTACTCTGGTGGAGGGGAAACTTATCACCATCTTCATGAACCAATGATATCTCATGCTCCCTTGATGAGGTGTGAGTAATCCATCTCCTAGAAAACTAGTTTGTAGCCGTAACTATGCAGCATCTTCTCTCCAATGTCTCACAAAGATCACATGAATTTCCTAACATGCTTGTGATCCATATAATGTAATATTATATAGAATCTTCTTGCTATGTGATAAATACTTACTTTTTAATCGAATTATACATGTTGCATGGACTTTTTCTAGATCTATAGTGCTCCAAGATGAATTACTCTATACAATTGCTAGTTTAGATGGAAGATCAATATACTGAGTGGTGTGCGTTGCTTCCTGCTAGGTTTATAAACTAACAACTAGTTAGGCTCCCAAGTGCAGGAGTCTGTAGCTAGTGACTAGACTTTTCCCTCGTTGAAAAACCAAGGTATCAATCTATGGAGGTACAAGGTTCTGTAGGAATGAAGTATGTCTACCAGAGGGGGGCGTGAAATGGAGTTCTTAAATTTTCTTCGGAGAACTCAAAACTCACATAACCCAGCAGGAGAGCGAATGAAAAATAAACTACAATGACTTAATTAAAAATAATAACCGAATAGAAACTAAACATGCGTCGAGAGATGTCATATGAAAGAGAACATATCGAATGAAAACATGGGTAACAGAGATAACCAGCGGTGCTCGATGGCGACACGGTATTTGTTCGACAAGTTCATCCTTCTGCACAAGGACTTGAGGAACAAGTAATGTTAACTCCCCGGTCTGAGACAAATCTCTCGCAGCGAAGAAGATCACAGTCTCTTGCCGGCAAGTATTTGCTCGGAACACAAAGAGATTTCTCTCGCAACTTTCATAGGATTTGGGTTTAGCATCAGAGAATCAAAGTTACAAACGCTACACCCCTCTTAATAGTACGGTGGTCCTATGACTCAATAAAGAGGAGAAGAACAATGAAAAAAATGCTACATCTTGAGTTCGTCTTCAATCTCCTCGGACGCGGTCATTTTCCTCGGACATACACCGAATAATTGCTTCACTTCAGAAATTTTTGAGGGGTCACTCTTCTTATCATAATCTTCGGTGATAACCTTCGCTACAGCGCGGGGAGATTATCTTCATCGTTTGCATCAAACTCCTCGATATCCCAGGGACCTGTTACTCTATGTGCATTAGCAAACACATAAGTTCTATACTGTTTATGTAAACAAACTCCAAAACATAAGGGGCCTACCGTTGCACCAACAATCTCCCCCTTTTTGGACGGTTGTTGACAAAACAGATAATCATCAAAGTGAAGATAGATAAGTGAAAAGTAATTCAAACAAGAGTGAATTAGTGTTACTTGGCTCGATGATGAAATATACTCCCCTAGATGTATGCAGGGATATATCTAAAATAAAATTCTCCTGCAATTTAGTGAAGTATATGGAGGAAATTTCAATCATTCAAGATAATGATTCGCACTGACAATATATAATCCATCGGGATTGTAGTGCAATCATTCATAACTTCTGATAATAGTTCCACCAGCAAAACAAATGCTTCGAGAGAGATAGTGCAGCAGGCAGGGTTATTAACATTACATCATAGAAGTTTTACAACACAGAACAAGTAGTCTTTAAGGCATAAGTTTTCAAAAGACACGTGAAACAAAACCAACGGAACGCAAAAGGGCAAATCTATCAGAACTCGATGTAATTCTCCCCCTTTTTTCAACTAGTATAAAAGAGGTCACGAATAACATGAGTGAGAAGCGGTGAACTTGATTCACTCAGAGGCATTGATAACCCACAAGTATATGGGATCGTTTGTAGCCTTTTTCGATAAATAAGAGTGTCGAACCCAACAAGGAGCGAAAGGCAGACCAAATATTCCCTCAAGTTCTATCGACCACCGATACAACTCTACACACACTTGCCGTTTGCTTTACCTAAAACAAGTATGAATTTTTTTGCAAGAATAAAACTACGAGTACTTTGTGAGAATAAAACTATGAATAAATTGTAAGGTAATAAAAGTGGATAGCTCTTGTCAATAAGAAAGTCATTTGTCCCTAGGCAATTGATAACAAGTACCGGTAATCATTCTTGTAATTTTAAATGAGGGAGAGGCATGGGCTAACATACTTTCTCTACTTGGATCATATGCACTTATGATTGGACCCCTAGCAAGCATCCACAACTACTAAAGATAATTAAGGTTGTGAAACCCAACCATAGCATTAAGTATCAAGTCCTCTATACTCCCATACGCCATAACCCACTTATCTGTGTTTAGGCTGCTCTCACCCCCGCAACACCGACAATAAGCAAACCATGAACATATTGCAACACCCTACAGCGGGGGCCCCTCTGTTTGCGCGACACGAAGGGCACTGTAGGACAGCACCATAGATAAAATATACAATCATACCAACCAAGATCACGATTAACCCACATGACCAAACGGATCTACTCAAACATCATAGGATAACCATAGATCATTGGTAAATAATATATGGAGTTGAGCACCATGTTTAAGTAGAGATTACAGCGGGGAGAAGAGGTGTTACACCACAGCATAGAGGGGGAGGAGTTGGTGTTGACGGTAGCAAGATTGTTGATGTAGATCGTCATCACGATGCTTGCCCCGGCGGCACTCCGGCGCCACCGGGAGAGAGGGGGAGAGAGCCCCCTCCTTCTTCTTCTTCCTTGGCCTCCCCCTAGATGGGAGGAGAGTTCCCCCTCTGGTCCATGGCCTCCATGGTGGCTGAGGGGTGGGATCCCCTCCAAGATTGGATCTCCATCTATGTTCTCTTCTGTTTCGAGTTCCCCAGATCTGGCCCTTCACCATTTCTTAAATTCCACAGATTCGTAACTCCGATTGCGCTGAAACTTTTACACGATTTTTTCATAAATTATATTTCTTGCACCCGAAGAAGGGCCCCAACCGACTTACGAGGAGGGCCTAAGACACCTGGTCGCGCCAGGGGTGCCCGGCGCGCCCTGGTGGGTTGTGGTCACTGTGAGCCCCCGTTTGCGTTGATTCCAAGTCCCAAAAATCACATATTTTCCAAAATAATTCTCTGTAAATTTTTATCGTGTTTGGAATCTGTTTGATATGGATTTTTTGCAAAACAAAAAATATGCAACAAACAGGAACTAGCACTGGGCACTGGATCAATAGGTTAGTCCAATAAATCATATAAAATGTTGCCAAAAATATTTGGAAGTTGTATAATATTGGCATGAAACAATAAAAATTATAGATACGACGGAGACGTATCAGCATCCCCAAGCTTAATTCCTGCTCGTCCTCGAGTAGGTAAATGACAAAAAAGATAATTTTTGATGTGGAATGCTGCCTAGCATAAACTTGATCATATGTCTAATCATTGCATGAATATTAAGACATAAGTGATTAAAAGCAATAGTCTATAATTTGGCATAAAGACATTAATACTCGGGCATCCCAACAAACACTCATGCATGTCTTTCAAAATATCAACGCTAAAGAAAGCTATCCCTACAAAATCATATAGTCTCTTATGCTCTGTCTTCTTAACACAAAGTATTTATCATGCACAACACTGATGACAAGGCGAGCAATTGGTCCATACTTTTTAATGCGCTTCAGCTTTTTCAACTCCAACGCAATACATGAGCGCAAGCCATGGATATAATACTATGGGTGGAATAGAGTATGATGATAGGGGTAAATATAGAGAAGACAAAAAAGTAAGAAAGTCTCACATCGACGCGGCTAACCAACAGGCTATGGAGATGCTCATCAATTGATATCAATGCGAGGAGTAGGGATTGCCATGCAACAAATGCACTAAGAGCTATAAGTGTATGAAAGCTCATCATGAAAACTAAGTGGGTGTGCATCTAACTATATTATGAAAAATTCCCACTAGTATATGAAAGTGACAACATAGGAGACACTCTATATGAAAAACATGGTGCTACTTTGAAGCACAAGTGTAGAACTAGCATGCCCCTTCTCTCTTTTTCTTTTCCTTTCTTTTTTACTTTTTTTTTCTTTTTTTCTTTTTTTTGGTTTTTTTCATTTTTTCTTTTCTTTTTTTCTCTCATTATCTGGAGTCTCATCCCGACTTGTGGGTGAATCATAGTTTCGATCATCCTTTCATCACTGGGGAAATGCTCCAATAATGAAAATTGATGATCATCACACTTCTATTTACTTACAACTCAATATTACAACTCGATACCTATAACAAAATATGACTCTATATGAATGCCGCTGGCAGTGTACCAGGATGTGCAATGATCTAGCGTAACATGTATAAAAAATGATGAACGGTGGCTGAGCCACAACTACTATGTCAGCTATATGAACATGCAAAGCAATATGACAATGAATGCTCAAGTCATCAAAACGGAAGCGGTGGAAGTTGCATGGCAATATATCTCGGAATGGCTATGGAAAGGCCATTATAGGTAGGTATGGTGGCTGTTTTGAGGAAGATATAATAAGGCTTATGTGTGATAGAGTGTATCATATCACGGGGTTTGGATGCACTGGCGAAGTTTGCACCACGTCTTGAGGTGAGAAAGGGAAAAGCACGGTACCGTAGAGGATAGCAAATTGCGGAAAGATAAGAGTGCGTATAATCCATGGACCCACATTAGTCATAAAGAACTCATATATTGTAACACCCCCAGTGTCATGCCACAGTAATCCACTGTGATTAAAGTTGGCCGTTTTGCTTGATCAACTTTGATTCAAATATCATTTGAAATTCCACTTTGAAATGAAATTCAATTTGCAAGTGAGATATGGAGTTTGAAAGTGCAACTATCCCTGGGTGGTTTTGGTAATTACTAACAACATATACCTCATTGAACTAATGCTATTTCAAGATGATCATTCCAGAAAGTTCAATGATTGGCATGGCATGGATTAGGAATGTGGACCCCTCAAAATGCTAAGGACACACATTGGCTCAAGCTCAAGAATCTACATTTTCATTTTAGTGATCCAAGATCACATTGAGTCCATACGAAAAGCCAATATTATTAAAAGGGGATGAAGTGTTGCTTAATGGCTTACTTGCTCAAAATGCTTAGTGATATGCTCCACAAACACTCAACCACTTTCTCATATCCACATATGTACCAAACTAAAAGTCAAACTCGGCCCCACCGAAATATTCTATCCGGTGCCACCAAGTTCATTTGACATAGCCATTGCCAGAAACCCTAGTCACTTCGGTCTCACCGATAGGGATCTCGGTCTCACCGAGATGGGATTGCAAAATCTCTGTTTCCCTTCATAACTTTTCGGTCCAACCGAAATGAGCGAACGGTGTCGGTGTCAAAACCGGCGAATCTCGGGTAGGGGGTCCCAAACTGTGCGTCTAAGGTTGATGGTAACAGGAGACAGGGGACAAAATGTTTACCCAGGTTCGGGCCCTCTCCATGGAGGTAATACCCTACTTCCTGCTTGATTGATCTTGATGAATATGAGTATTACAAGAGTTGATCTACCACGAGATCGTAATGGCTAAAACCCTAGAAGTCTAGCCTGTATGACTATATCTGTTTCCGGACTAAGCCCTCCAGTTTATATAGACACCGGAGGGGACCAGGGTTGTACAAAGTCGGTTACAGAGAAAGGAATCTTCATATTTGGTCGCCAAGCTTGCCTTCCACGCAAGGAGAGTCCCATCCGGACACGGGAGAGAGTCTTCGGTTTTGTATCTTCACAACCCATTAGTCCGGCCCATGTCCAGCAGGCCGGACGCCCGAGGACCCCTTAGTCTAGGACTCCCTCAGTAGTCCCTGAACCAGGCTTCAATGACGAGGTGTCCGGCGCGCAGATTGTCTTCGGCATTGCAAGGCGGGTTCCCCTTTCCGAATACTCCAAGATAGTCTTCGGACGCAACGAACGTGTCCGGATCTGCAACACAAGTACCACACACACAGCCGTAGAGAGCATAATAATTCATGAGTCCCATCCGCTGACAACTTTTTGCAAGAGGACATCATGTCTGCTCGGTCATTATTTTAAACCGTTTTCGTCTGCCGTTCCGCATTTCGAGACGCGGTTTCCACTGGCACGTCTTGTCGAAGCAGAGATCGTGTCCCCTTATTGCGGGATTCTCATCAATACGGGCATGGGTAATCTAACCGTTCCGTTTGCACAGCCCTTGGGAATAGGCGAGTTTTAAGGCGAGTGGGTGGCGTTCGATATTTACTGCCTTTATAAGGGGATAAGGATTCCCTTTCTTCACCCATGCCTTCTCTCTTCCTCTGCCCTTCCATTCTTGAGCTGCAGCGCCCAAGTTCTCATCTTTTGCACCTCGAGCAAGCACTCAACAATGTTCGGATCTGGAGGGCAAGGCAAGTGGATGGCCTCCTCCGTTAAGGAGAAGGACATAGCCGAGCTTGGGAGGCCGGGTATCTGGCGAAAGAAATCGCCCACCGGCTTCAGGCCAAGGGGCATTTCGTCCCTACACCGAAGTTCAACGAGAGGGTGGTGTTCATCCCTCATTTCGTCCACGGGTTAGGGTTTCCACTCCATCCTTTCGTCCGCGGACTGATGTTCTATTATGGGTTAGATTTCCATGATCTAGCCCCAAACTCTTTCCTCAACATCTCGGCATTCATTGTCATGTGCGAGGCCTTCCTCCGCATACCTCCCCACTTCGGACTATGGCTCAAGATCTTCAATGTGAAGCCGAAGGTGGTGGATGGCCAACATGCGGAGTGCGGAGGATCCATGGTGAGCAAGATGCCCAACGTCACATGGCACAAAGGCACGTTCGTGGAGACTATCAAGGAGATGCAGAAGCTGTGGTTCTATATCACAGAGCCTCGCGACGCCACCTGGGCCACGGCTCCCGCATTCAAGTCCGGTGCCCCAACGTGGCTCACCTCCTGGCTAATGAAGGGCCTGGACTAGTCTTCTTTAGACGAGCTAACAGCGCTGCAAACGCGCATTCAAAGCATGGTGGATCCTTCCATGCCAAAGCCGGACTTGCCATTTATGGGAGTTCGATTCGGCCAAGCACCAGACTCTGCAACAGTTCTTCGGAACTACACATGAGGACATCTCGAAGGTGCTCTTCACAGGCAAGGAGACGCCACTGGCGACGACCCAGGACCGTGGGCATGCCCTATCCCGTCCTGCTAGTTCGGTAAGTTTTTCCCGTTTCAAGATGCATCCTTTTACTTGTTTGTTTAGCGAAGATACTTAGGCTTCACCATCCATTTTTCAGGCCTGGACGAAGAAGGTGGAGCGGATTCAGTGTGCGGCTCCGCTGCCCGAGGAACCAGTCATCCCGCTCTTGGCCAAGATGCTGGTTCGGGCGCCCTACAAGGCGCCAGAGAAGAAGGCCAAGGGGGCCAAGAGTGGCCCTCGCCGCAAGGGCGCTTCGGACAGGACGTCCGAAGACAACGAGACTCCCTCCTCTGCCTGCCGAAGATGACGATGAGGAGGAGGAAGAAAGTAGCTCTCCCCCTGATGGGGGGAGGAAGAAGAGGGCGGCCTCCACAAATCTGGAGGCGGAGGCGCCCAAGAGGGGGAAGGGCCCCCTCGCGGATAACTCCGCGTGGGACGTCGACAGCAGCCCAGAGCGATGCCCCCGAAGCAAGCCCCTAGCCGCATCGTAAGTCCTAGAAATCCCATATGCATCCATGTATCCGGCCTCTCCTCTTTATGGTATTAATATGGTTAATCATGCTATTGCAGTCCGGCCCACGACAGCTCCCCGCGAACCTCATCGGGAGGTTCATTGGATTCAAAGGCGATGGCCAGCGAGTCACCGCCGGCCGCTCACTCTCCCAAGGCCAAGGGCAATGACGAGGTGCGGTCCCAAAGGACCTTCCCAGGCCAGGGAAAGGTTCAGGAGGCTGTCAGGGTGGCGCCGGAGGGTGAAACCTCGATCGTCGAACACCTGGGGGTGCGGGTCCCCATGGAGACTGGCGATGGGGGCCGTGTTTAGTTCGGACCCCAGCCGAACACGGATCCGGAGACCCATACGGCTCCGGAATCCGGCAAGCTGTTGGGGAACATAGTAATTTATAAAAAATTCCTACGCACACACACAGGATCATGGTGATGCATAGCAACGAGAGGGGATAGTGTTGTCCACGTACCCTCGTAGACCGAAAGCGGAAGCGTTAGCACAACGCGGTTGATGTAGTCGTACATCTCCACGATCCGACCGATCCAAGTACCGAACGTACGACACCTCCGAGTTCAGCACACGTTCAGCTCGATGACGTCCCGCGAACTTCGATCCAGCAGAGCTTCACGGGAGAGTTTCGTCAGCACGACGGTGTGGTGACGGTGATGATGTTGCTACCGACGCAGGGCTTCACCTAAGCACTGCTACGATATGACCCAGGTGGAATATGGTGGAGGGGGGCACCGCACACGGCTGGAATAGATCAATCGATCAACTTGTGTGTCTAGAGGTGCCCCCTGCCCTCGTATATAAAGGACCAGGGGGAGGAGGCGGCCGGGCAGGAGGAGGGCGTGCCAGGGAGGAGTCCTACTCCCACCGGGAGTAGGACTCCCTCTTTTCCTAGTTGGAGTAGGAGGGGGAATGGAAGGGAAAGAGAGAGGAGGAAGGAAAGGGGGGCGCACCCCCTCCTTGTCCAATTCGGACTAGAGGGGGAGGGGCCGCGCGGCCCGCCCTAGCCGCCCCTCCTCTTCTCCGCTAAGGCCCATCTTGGCCCATTAAACTCCCCGGGGGGTTCCGGTAACCCCCCGGTACTCCGGTATATGTCCGAAACTCCCCGAAACAATTCCGTTGTCCGAACATAGTCGTCCAATATATCGATCTTTACGTCTCGACCATTTCGAGACTCCTCGTCATGTCCGTGATCATATCAGGGATTCCGAACTACCTTTGGTACATCAAAACACAAAACTCATAATACCGATCGTCATCTAACTTTAAGCGTGCGGACCCTACGGGTTCGAGAACTATGTAGACATGACCGAGACACGTCTCCGATCAATAACAAATAGCGGAACCTGGATGCTCATATTGGCTCCTACATATTCTACGAAGATCTTTATCGGTCAAACTGCATAACAACATACGTTGTTCCCTTTGTCATCGGTATGTTACTTGCCCGAGATTCGATCGTCGGTATCTCAATACCTAGTTCAATCTAGTTACCGGCAAGTCTCTTTACTCGTTCCGTAATACATCATCCCACAAATAACTCATTAGTTGCAATGCTTGCAAGGCTTATAGTGATGTGCATTACCGAGTGGGCCCAGAGATACCTCTCCGACATTCGGAGTAACAAATCCTAATCTCGAAATACGCCAACCCAACAAATACCTTTGGAGACACCTGTAGAGCACCTTTATAATCACCCAGTTACGTTTTGACGTTTGGTAGCACACAAAGTGTTCCTCCGGTAAACGGGAGTTGCATAATCTCATAGTCATAGGAACATGTATAAGTCATGAAGAAAGCAATAGCAACATACTAAACGATCAAGTGCTAAGCTAACGGAATGGGTCAAGTCAATCACATCATTCTCCTAATGATGTGATCCCGTTAATCAAATGACAACTCATGTCTACGGCTAGGAAACATAACCATCTTTGATCAACGAGCTAGTCTAGTAGAGGCATACTAGTGACACTCTGTTTGTCTATGTATTCACACATGTATCATGTTTCCGGTTAATACAATTCTAGCATGAATAATAAACAATTATCAAGATATGAGGAAATAAATAATAACTTTATTATTGCCTCTAGGGCATATTTCCTTAAGTCTCCCACTTGCACTAGAGTCAATAATCTAGATTACACAGTAATGATTCTAACACCCATGGAGTTTTGGTGCTGATCATGTTTTGCTCGTCGAAGAGGCTTAGTCATCGGGTCTGCAACATTCAGATCCGTATGTATCTTGCAAATCTCTATGTCTCCCACCTGGACTTGGTCCCGGATGGAATTGAAGCGTCTCTTGATGTGCTTGGTCCTTTTGTGAAATCTGGATTCCTTTGCCAAGGCAATTGCACCAGTATTGTCATAGAAGATTTTCATTGGACCCGATGCACTAGGTATGACACCTAGATCGGATATGTACTCCTTCATCCAGACACCTTCATTTGCTGCTTCCGAAGTAGCTATGTACTCCGCTTCACATGTAGATCCCGCCACGACGCTTTGTTTAGAACTGCACCAACTAAGAGCTCCACCGTTCAATGTAAACACGTATCCGGTTTGCGATTTAGAATTGTCCGGATCAGTGTCAAAGCTTGCATCGACGTAACCATTTACGACTAGCTCTTTGTCACTTCCATAAACGAGAAACATATCCTTAGTCCTTTTCGGGTATTTCAGGATGTTCTTGACCCCTGTCTAGTGATCCACTCCTGGATTAATTTGGTACCTTCCTGCTACACTAATAGCAAGACACACATCAGGTCTGGTAAACAACATTGCATACATGATAGAGCCTATGGCTGAAGCATAGGGAACATCTTTCATTTTCTCTCTATCTTCTGCAGTGGTCGGGCATTGAGTCTGACTCAACTTCACACCTTGTAACACAGGCAAGAACCCTTTCTTTGCTTGATCCATGTTGAATTCTTCAAAACTTTGTCAAGGTATGTGCTTTGTGAAAGTCCTATCAAGCGTCTTGATCTATCTCTATATATCTTGATGCCTAATCTGTAAGCAGCTTCACCGAGGTCTTTCATTGAAAAACTCTTATTCAAGTATCCTTTTATGCTATCCAGAAATTCTATATCATTTCCAATCAGCAATATGTCATCCACATATAATATCAGAAATGCTACAGAGCTCCCACTCACTTTCTTGTAAATACAGGCTTCTCCAAAAGTCTGTATAAAACCATATGCTTTGATCACACTATCAAAACGTTTATTCCAACTCCGAGAGGCTTGCACCAGTCCATAAATGGATCGCTGGAGCTTGCACACTTTGTTAGCTCCCTTTGGATCGACAAAACCTTCTGGTTGCATCATATACAACTCTTCTTCCAGAAATCCATTCAGGAATGCAGTTTTTACATCCATTTGCCAAATTTCATAATCATAAAATGCAGCAATTGCTAACATGATTCGGACAGACTTAAGCATCGCTACGGGTGAGAAAATCTCATCGTAGTCAATCCCTTGAACTTGTCGAAAACCTTTCGCAACAAGTCGAGCTTTATAGACAGTAACATTACCGTCAGCGTCAGTCTTCTTCTTGAAGATCCATTTATTCTCAATGGCTTGCTGATCATCGGGCAAGTCAACCAAAGTCCACACTTTGTTCTCATACATGGATCCCATCTCAGATTTCATGGCCTCAAGCCATTTTGCGGAATCTGGGCTCATCATCGCTTCCTCATAGTTCATAGGTTCGTCATGGTCTAGTAACATGACCTCCAGAAGAGGATTACCGTACCACTCTGGTGCGGATCTTACTCTGGTTGACCTACGAGGTTTAGTAGTAACTTGATCTGAAGTTTCATGATCAATATTATTAGCTTCCTCACTAATTGGTGTAGGTGTCACAGGAACCGGTTTATGTGATGAACTACTTTCCAATAAGGGAGCAGGTAGAGTTACCTCATCAAGTTCTACTTTCCTCACACTCACTTCTTTCGAGAGAAACTCCTTCTCTAGAAAGGATCCAAATTTACCAACAAAAGTCTTGCCTTCAGATCTGTGATAGAAGGTGTACCCAACAGTTTCCTTTGGGTATCCTATGAAAACACATTTCTACAATTTGGGTTCGAGCTTATCAGGTTGAAGCTTTTTCACATAAGCATCGCAGCCCCAAACTTTAAGAAATGACAACTTTGGTTTCTTGCCAAACCATAGTTCATAAGGCGTCGTCTCAACGGATTTAGATGGTGCCCTATGTAACGTGAATGCAGCCGTCTCTAAAGCATAACCCCAAAATGATAGCGGTAAATCAGTAAGAGACATCATAGATCGCACCATATCTAGTAAAGTATGATTACGACGTTCGGACACACCATTACGCTGTGGTGTTCCGGGTGGGGTGAGTTGCGAAACTATTCCGCATTGTTTCAAATGAAGAGCAAACTCATAACTCAAATATTCTCCTCCACGATCAGATTGTAGAAACTTTATTTTCTTGTTACACTGATTTTCTACTTCACTCTGAAATTCTTTGAACTTTTCAAATGTTTCAGACTTATGTTTCATTAATTAGATATACCCATATCTGCTCAAATCATCTGTGAAGGTGAGAAAATAACGATACCCGCTGCGAGCCTCAACATTCATTGGACCACATACATCAGTATGTATGATTTCCATCAAATCTGTTGCTCGCTCCATAGTTCCGGAGAACGGCATTTTAGTCATCTTGCCCATGAGGCATGGTTCACAAGTACCAAGTGACTTATAATCAAGTGATTCCAAAAGTCCATCAGTATGGAGTTTCTTCATGCTCTTTACACCAATATGACCTAAACGACAGTGCCACAAATAAGTTGCACTATCATAATCAACTATGCATCTTTTGGCTTCAATATTATGAATATGTGTATCACTACTATCGAGATTCAACAAAAATAGACCACTCTTCAAGGGTGCATGACCATAAAAGATATTACTCATATAAATAGAACAACCATTATTCTCTGATTTAAATGACTAACCTTCTCGCATCAAACAAGATCCAGATGTAATGTTCATGCTCAACGCTGGCACCAAATAACAATTATTTAGGTCTAAAACTAATCCCGAAGGTAGATGTAGAGGTAGCATGCCGACCGCGATCATATCGACTTTGGAACCATTTCCCACACGCATCGTCACCTCGTCCTTAGCCAATCTTCGCTTAATCCGCAGCCCCTGTTTCGAGTTGCAAATATTAGCAACAGAGCCAGTATCAAATACCCAGGTGCTACTGCGAGCATTAGTAAGGTATACATCAATAACATGTATATCACATATACCTTTGTTCACCTTGACATCCTTCTTATCCGCCAAATACTTGGGGCAGTTCCGCTTCCAGTGACCAGTCTGCTTGCAGTAGAAGCACTCAGTCTCAAGCTTAGGTCCAGACTTGGGTTTCTTCTCTTGAGCAGCAACTTGTTTGCTGTTATTTTTGAAGTTCCCCTTCTTCTTCTTCCCTTTGCCCTTTTTCTTGAAACTGGTGGTCTTGTTGACCATCAACACTTGATGCTCCTTCTTGATTTCTACCTCCGCAGCCTTTAGCATTGCGAAGAGCTTGGGAATTGTCTTATTAATCCCTTGCATGTTATAGTTCATCACAAAGCTCTTGTAGATTGGTGGCAGTGACTGAAGAATTCTGTCAATAACACTATCATCCGGAAGATTAACTCCGAGTTCAATCAAGTGATTGTTATACCCAGACATTCTGAGTATATGCTCACTGACAGAACTATTCTCCTCCATCTTGCAGTTGTAGAACTTATTGGAGACTTCATATCTCTCAATCCGGGCATTTGCTTGAAATATTAACTTCAACTCCTGGAACATCTCATATGCTCCATGATGTTCAAAACATCGTTGAAGTCCCGGTTCTAAGCCGTAAAGCATGGCACACTGAACTATCGAGTAGTCATCAGCTTTACTCTGCCAGACATTCATAACATCTGGTGTTGCTCCTGCAGCAGGTCTGGCACCTAGCGGTGCTTCCAAGACGTAATTCTTCTGTGCAGCAATGAGGATAATCCTCAAGTTACGGACCCAGTCTGTGTAATTGCTACCATCATCTTTCAACTTTGCTTTCTCAAGGAATGCACTAAAATTCAACAGAACAACAACACGGGCCATCTATCTACAACAACATAGACATGCAAAATACTATCAGGTACTAAGTTCATGATAAATTAGAGTTCAGTTAATCAAATTATTAAAGAACTCCCACTTAGATAGACATCCCTCTAATCCTCTAAGTGATCACGTGATCCATATCAACTAAACCATGTCCGATCATCACATGAGATGGAGTAGTTTCAATGGTGAACATCACTATGTTGATCATATCTACTATATGATTCACGCTCGACCTTTCGGTCTCAGTGTTCCGAGGCCATATCTGCATATGCTAGGCTCGTCAAGTTTAACCTAAGTATTCCGCATGTGCAACTGTTTTGCACCCGTTGTATTTGAACGTATAGCTTATCACACCCGATCATCACGTGGTGTCTCAGCACGAAGAACTTTCGCAACAGTGCATACTCAGGGATAACACTTATACCTTGAAATTTAGTGAGAGATCATCTTATAATGCTACCGTCGATCTAAGCAAAATAAGATGCATAAAAGATAAACATCACATGCAATCAATATAAGTGATATGATATGGCCATCATCATCTTGTGCTTGCGATCTCCATCTCCGAAGCACCGTCATGATCACCATCGTCACCGGCGCGACACCTTGATCTCCATTGTAGCATCGTTGTCGTCTCGCCAACTATTGCTTCTACGACTATCGCTACCGCTTAGTGATAAAGTAAAGCAATTACAGGGCGATTGCATTGCATACAATAAAGCGACAACCATATGGCTCCTGCCAGTTGCCGATAACTCGGTTACAAAACATGATCATCTCATACAATAAAATATAGCATCATGTCTTCACCATATCACATCACAACATGCCCTGCAAAAACAAGTTAGACGTCCTCTACATTGTTGTTGCAAGTTTTACGTGGCTGCTATGGGCTAACCAAGAATCGTTCTTACCTACACATCAAAACCACAACAATAGTTTGTCAAGTTAGTGTTGTTTTAACCTTCTCAAGGACCGGGCGTAGCCACACTCGGTTCAACTAAAGTTGGAGAAACTGACACCCGCCAGCCACCTATGTGCAAAGCACATCGGTAGAACCAGTCTCGCGTAAGCGTACGCGTAATGTCGGTCCGGGCCGCTTCATCCAACAATACCGCCGAACCAAAGTATGACATGCTGGTAAGCAGTATGACTTGTATCGCCCACAAATCACTTGTGTTCTACTCGTGCATATAACATCTACGCATAAAACCTGGCTCGGATGCCACTGTTGGGGAACGTAGTAATTTCAGAAAAATTCCTACGCACACACTGAAGGGTAACGCAGCAGAAAACAAAAATTTTCCGACCTACGCACCAGCCCAGGACCACTATGGAGACTGCATACATGGTTTGATCTTTTTCGTTACCGACTCGTAGCGCAGCGGGAAGTAGAGTCAATGACGATCGGCAGTGCAGATCCCCGCAGCTAGGATTTACAACCTCCCAACCGTGAGGATGTAAACCCTCATCTGCTCCTCAGACAGCCCTCCGGGAGGCGGCTGAATAGCCCCCCGGACGGTGTCACGGACAGCCCTTCGGGAGGACCTTCGAAACTCGAACGGTCACTCGGACAGCCCTTCGGGAGGACCTTCGAAACTCGGACGGTCACACGGACAGCCCTTCGGGAGGCACTCACGAACTAAGACCGAAACTATGATCTCTCTACAGAGTTGCACACATACGGTGTCATCTATCCGGCAGGGCTTTGCCGTCCAGAACTAGTTCCTGCCGGAACCCAGACAGCCTTATGGCTCTACGAAACTCTTTTCGTGGGAGGGAGAGAAGAAGCCAGATAATGCATGGCATGTGTATGAGAGCAAGGGATGATCCTTTAGGCAGCCCCCTCCACCCCTATTTATAGGCCAAGCCCAAGGGTGGCTTCTCCAAGAAACCAAGGGGGGAAATACCAAAAAGGCCCTCAAGGTGGCTTCTCCAAGAAGCCAAGCAAAAAGCACTGTCACATTCATGATGACATTTTTCAGTGTCCGTTCGAACTGAAAATATTTATGTGGGCTCAGAACATTTCCAGTACCCACTAAAATAATTTTCAACACGTTCCGAAACAATTTCGGTTTAGTGATTTTCATCTGCGAAAAGCAAACAAGAATGCGTTTTCACTATTCATGAAGACAATTTTTTCGCGTCCACTAAATCCGAAAATATTTCTGTGGGTCTTAGAATAATTCTAGTGCCCACTAAAATGATTTTGGATTCGTCCTGAAACAATTTCAGATTAGTGAATTTCATCTGCGAAAAACAGCCAAAGCGGTACCTGCAACTCTGAAACATTTTCGGTTTTTATTTCTAAAAATTCCAAAAAGTTTCCAGAATGATTCTGGCACCCTCCAAGAATTATCAGGCATGTGCCGAAACCATTTTGACTTAATGGCATACCCCGAAAAAACTTTTTCGGTTTCACCGAAACTCATCCGGTGACCTCTCTCTGCAGAACTTTTCCGCTGTCCGAAACTTTTCGGTGTCCGAAACTTTTTCGGTGATTTTCTCTCAGACTCCCTATCTAGTATTCAGCAGATAGATGACCCTTAAGCGTGTGATCCTATAGGTTCGGTGAAGTATAGACATGACCCGGAACCCCTTCCAATCAATGATCAACATCGGAGCCGTGGACACCCATATTGACCCCTATACCCACACGAATGAATATTCGAGTGAACCTCCAGTTGCAGTGAGCTATTCATGTTGCTTCACGATATATCACAAACACCTGAGGTGAGATTTATTGCATCCCCGTGGGCCAACACTTTGTCCACTATGCAAGTTACCTCGTTACCGGTTTTGTTCTCTTTTCTCGTTTCGTGTTCCGACATCCCCGTGATCAAATCACAAAGTGTCTGGCCAGACAATGATGGACACCATAACACCGAGAGGGCCCGAGTATATCTCTCCATCGTTGGAGGAGCAAATACCAATTCGAGCTATCAAGTTACTTAACATACTTTCCCATGAACCCGTAAGCCGCCGTAATAGCCATCCAGTTACAGATGACGTTTAACAAACCCCAAAGTTCATGAAGCAAGCATGAAGAAACTCGATACTCTCATGGTCTAAGGAATTATGCAAACATTAACTATCTCTGTGTTATAAACCATTAACTTGTGACGAATGTATCTCATAGCATAACATCAATTAGGGTCGATTCAACACAAATGTCCTTCCTGACATTGTGCCCTCAAAGTTGCTTGGGATAGTCATGCCCATGATTGGGAAAACATAATCATCATGCAACACTTGAGCTAGTCTTAGAGGTACGACTAGGAATACATTTTACCGTTTATTATTCCACACGTGCATATGGGTTCTCCCCAAAGCCTTTATGGATATACGGGCTCGGGAACCACAACAGTTATAGCATAGAACATAAACATAATTATGAACAGGGAGATAATCAATAACATTTATTATTGCCTATAGGGCATATCTCCTACAGACTCCCACTTGCACTAGAGACAATAATCTAGCTTATGCTAATGCACTTCACACTGTGGCACACCGGTGTAAATATGGTTCGCTTGTGGTATAGCCTGATGTTCAACGGATCTGACGACTTCAGCTCCGTGCGTATCTTTGCATGTCCTCGCATTTTCACGTTTTCACAAAATTCATATTTTGTGTGGACTTGGCTTTGTATGTATGTGAATCACGGGTCGAACCTGGATTCCTCAGACTGAGTTATGGAGCAACTACCTGCAGTAGTGTCCCATTGTCAAAAGCCATCTTGGAACTATACTAAGTTCATGAATGAACTATATGATTCAACATCTTCTTTGTCGCTTCTAAAGCGTCAACATACTTAGCCCTTGTTATAGAATTCGCCACAGTAACTAGTTTGAACAAATTCCAACTAACTGTGCCACCACATTCTGTGTTACACAAAACCCTTAATTTAAATCGAAAATCGCATGGAGAAAAGATGAAGACTGTATCGATGTAACATTTTACAACGAACTCTTCATGATCTCTGCTTGCGAGAAAACCATGTCATCAGTACTTACTCTAGTACTTTGTGACATCTTTCACTGTTGTCCCATGATTAGTAATTTGATCACTTTGGTATCCATACTCGCAACACCTTGGGAGTATCGGACATATCTGGTTGTTTTACATACCATGGAATACATGATTAATCCGAACACAAGAGTGTGTGGAATCTCCATCATGTATTTTACTCATCTGTGTTTTGGGACACCGAGTCTTGCAAAAACTCTTTCATGTGACTTTGGCAAGAATCACTCCTTGGCGTTTTAAATGCTAAAAGGTTTTAGCATCTTTTCAATATGTATTCATTGCTTAGCCCCATTAGGTAAATCTATCTCCATAGATCATCATGCCTAATATTGAGGCTATTTAGCCTAAGCATTTCATCGAAAAACTATTTTCAAATGAAGTCCTAATTCGTGTCAAGAAATTTATTTCCAATTACCAATGTGCCAAGCACATAAGGTTTTTAGAAATATTATTACGCTCCCACTTACTTTCTTGAATTACAAGCATCTTCGTTACCCATTGATGAAGTCAAAACCCCTTTGACCATTTCATCAAAACACGAAGATTCCAACTCCATTTTGCTCTCTTCTGTCCATTGTTGGAACTCTGAAGTTTGCATACCTACTAGCATCCTCTGGATCGACAAATTACTTTGGACTGTATCATATACAAGTCCTAGCTTTCATTTCCATCAGATGGAAATCCTTTTATCATCCATGTTTCATATCTCATGATTGAAATATGTATTAATTGCTAGTTCAACCCGAACCGACTTTAAGCATCGCTAGGATGAAAACAACCTCATCATAGTCAACTCTTGAACTTGTTATTTCAACAAGTCGAGCTTTATGGATAAAACATTTTTATCCGTATCAGTTTTAAGTTCCATAAATATTCGTTAGACTCTAAGTCTTCCGAAATGTGTATCAAGGTTTAAATCTTGAATCACTTATATGGAAACTAACTCGGGTTGTATTGGCATTTAGCCAATTCCGGAGTCAGGGCCCATCAACGTTTCCTTGTGTATCGTAGGTATAATGTTGTCTAACAATAACATCTCATTTGCGCACCTGAGAGGTTTGCACGAGCCTTGCCTACGTGGTTCAGCTGCAAGTTCGACCGAAGTTCATACATTTTATTGTAGAGACTTCCGTATCAGTCGCAGTAGGAAACTCTGGAATTACTTCCAAGGTCTCTTTCCTTTGATCTGATGACGTAGATACTGTTTATCTCGTCGAGTAGCACTATTCTCCCACTCACCTTTTTGAAAGAACCATTCTCTTTAAAAGCACACCGTTTCGCGGCAAAACTATTTGCCTCGGTATAGTGAGGGAGGAATACCCAACATTTTGGTATAACCTACAAAGTAGCACTTGTCTGATTTGGAATAGGTTTGTAACCTTTTACACAAGCCCCATATTCCAAATGTTAAGAAAAGATATAACATGGTTGGGCGTACCAAACCATGGCTTCATTTCAACAGACCCGATGTAGCTCTTTTCAGTGTAAAAGCCGCAGTCTCTAAAGCATCACTTTAAAAGGGATAATGGCAAATTTATTTATGTCATCTTTGACCTTACCATGTCATAAATGGTTTGATTACATCTCCATAGACTTTCCACTTGCAGTGGTGTTCTGCGAGGTGCAAGTTATGAAACCCCTTTCACAACTCATCAGACATTCGCTAAACATGTAACTCAAATATTCCTTTGTGCAATCAAATTGCAGAAACATAATTTTCTTGTTACAATAACTTCTACTTCATTTTTGAGAACCTTTCAAATGATTTCAAAAGATCCAAACTTACGTCTCATCAAGTAAATATCCATATATCTACTTGAGTCATTTCTGAAGATAAATAAATCCACCACTAACAACACTTATCGGACTACACACATCAAATGTATGATCACTAATAAGTTTGTTGTTCGTTCCTTATGGCCTGTGAATGGTATTTTAGTCACTTCACTTCTCGGAGGAAAGTTGCAAGTGTCAGATGATTCAAAATAAAAAAGACTTCAAAATCCATCATAATGGAATTTTCCATGCGGGTTTCTCCAATGTGACCAAATGTAGTGCCACACTTGTGTGGTATTCTTTTAGTCTTGCGACATTTAGCGTCAGTGTTATGGATGTATCATATTACCATCAATATTCATAACATACATCCATCTTGGATGGAAGCATGGCCCTTCATGTTATTCATAATAGTTAACAACAATTGTTGTTTTTATGAACAACTCTTTTGCAACAAACATTGTGCAATGGGCTAGAGTTTATGAAACTCTAAAATGAATTATGAAAGTAAACCCAGAGGTATTGTATTATTATCAATATTCATAACATACATCTCATTCATAATGAAAGTATGGCCCTTGTGTTATTCATAACATCGAACATAAAAAGTTCTCTTATGAACAACCTTCTTGCAAGATACCTTATGCAATGGCATAGAGTTTGTAAAACTCTAAATGAATTATGAAAATAAATACAGACGACAATACACCGATGGAAGGTATAGTAACATTTACTATGTTCCCTGTGTATACCTTAACCTCATTTCTGGCTAGCCTTTTAGGCCATAGTAGCTCTTACATTGATTCGTAACAGAATGCAATCGAGTGGGTATCTTTGTGATTAACTCACAATACCCAAGAATTAGTGATTAACATGTTTAACCATAATTCCCAAGAACTATATCTTTGACCAGCCTACTATACATCAAAAACTTGTATGACATTCATACATGAGCTGGATATTCCAGTCATCTTTGTTTCTGCCTTTATACTTCTAACAGTTTAACTTTTAGTATTTCTCCTACTCGCAAAAGAAGCACCCAACTTAAGTACTAACACCCTTTGGACACTTCCTTTCTCTTTAAGTTGTTGTTTTATTCACCTTTCATTATATGACAGGCGTTCTTCTGGATCCCTTTCCAAACAGTCAAATGCATAGTAAACACTTTTACTAATACTTGCAAACAAACATTGCTTTGTTTGTATCTGAAAATAATTTTCAGTTCCATGAATATCATATAACTATCCCAACTTTCGAAGTTTGGGTTTCATGGAAGCAAACATATTCCACTTGACCGTAACAGAATTCTAGCTTTTGGATCGAAGGACGAGAGTCACATGATCCATAGCATTAGCGGGAGGATACGGAAAGCATGCGATAGGACAAAGTCCTTCTCGGCACTTTTGAGGACAATCCTCATATTACGTTACCAATCGTAAAGTTTTAACCAGATATTTAACAGCTATTCAATTTTAATAGGGAAGGTGGAAATGCGAGCCATTATTCTATAACTATTATGCAAACCACACTTAGACAGTGTTCAAAATTAATTGCATTGAGAATTAAACATGTTAATTCAACAGTGCGCTCCCACTCAAATCAATATCTCTCAAAATTGATTGTGAGTGATACAAGACCCACATTTCAATTGTTCACCATTGGTGTAACACCACTGATGACGAAAAATCTCAACCGGTAGGCCAACTTGCCAATCACATCTCTATGTGACTCTTGTTCATCTTTCGATGCGTGTGTTCCGAGCTCATGACGGTCATGCCTGAACGTCAAGACAACCAAGTGATCTCGCTGCGAGGTCTCAACTCACCCGCCTCACACTTCTCTAATCGTTCGTACCCGTGTGACACGGCGCACCCCGAAAAGATAGGTGCCGTGACAGTGCTACACTTGGGAGAACACTGACTACTTGGTATTTTTGTGAGAGATCACCCTAATAAAAAGCGACTACCGCGCAATCAAGAAGGGTGCATCATAAGGGATAAACATCTCAGGCAATTCATAATAGCATGATATGGTATAGCCCTTTCTGACGGAGAAGTATTTCATTTCTTCATCTTCGGCATTCGCGTCGGTGTTCACCTTCGCGAAGATTGCCACCACCTTGTCGATGCACCAGATAATATTGCTATCTCTATAGCTAACAAAATAATGCATTACAACAAGGTTGACATGCAGGTCATTAAAGTGCAATCATATGGCTCCAGCCATCATGCCGAATCATGACACGCAGGTCATGTTAATCAAATTACATCATATAGTCATCTCATACATAATCGAATTAGTATGAGCACTGCTATACCACATCACATGCACATCCTGCAAAACCAAGGTAGACGCCTCTAATCGGTTTATGCAAAATTTATTTTACGTGGCTTCTAAGGTTTTGACTTAAACCGCAGCTACCAACGTTTTATCATCAAGTATGATTATTCAAGTTGCTAGATTAACATCTCGGGGTGTATGAAACACGAGATAATAAATCTCGAGCCCCATAATAAACTTCGTCATACGCATGACCCCCGTGCAGATCATATCTGCAATGCCCTTTCATCAGCGAATTTCATCTTTCTTTTGACTACGGCAGAACCCAAAGAACTGATAGCACTTCCATGATCAATCAGGATCACGGATTGCCAGAACTTTGTCAAATTCCACCATGTTGTCTCGAGATTGAGCAAACGCAAATTCTAGGGAAGCAACAAGAACGTCGGGTAACAGATTTCATCTGTCACCCGCATAAATAATTTTCAGCAATAGATCTCATCTACTACCTAAATATATTATGCAATACCCATACATCCCCATGTATTCTAGATCGAAACCTGCATCTACGCATAGCACGGCTCTTGATGCCACTGAAGGGTAACGCAGCAGAAAACAAAAAATTTCCGACCTACGCACCAGCCCAGGACCACTATGGAGACTGCATACATGGTTTGATCTTTTTCGTTACCGACTCGTAGCGCAGCGGGAAGTGAGTCGATGACGATCGGCGGTGCAGATCCCCGCAGCTAGGATTTACTACCTCCCAACCGCGAGGATGTAAACCCTCATCTGCTCCTCAGACAGCCCTCTCGGAGGCGGTTGAATAGCCCCCCAGACGGTGTCGCGGACAGCCCTTCGGGAGGACCTTCGAAACTTGAACGGTCACTCGGACAGCCCTTCGGGAGGACCTTCGAAACTCGGACGGTCACACGGACAGCCCTTCGGGAGGCACTCACGAACTAAGACCGAAACTACGATCTCTCTACAGAGTTGCACACATACGGTGTCATCTATCCGGCAGGGCTTTGCCGTCCAGAACTAGTTCCTGCCGGAACCCAGACAGCCTTACGGCTCTACGAAACTCTTTTCGTGGGAGGGAGATAAGAAGCCAGATAATGCATGGCATGTGTATGAGAGCAAGGGATGATCCTTTAGGCAGCCCCCTCCACCCCTATTTATAGGCCAAGCCAAAGGGTGGCTTCTCCAAGACGCCAAGGGGGAAATACCAAAAAGGCCCCCAAGGTGGCTTCTCCAAGAAGCCAAGCAAAAAGCACTTTCACTATTCATGACGACATTTTTCAGCGTCCGTTTGAACTGAAAATATTTATGTGGGCTCAGAACATTTCCAGTACCCACTAAAATAATTTTCAACGCGTTCCGAAACAATTTCGGTTTAGTGATTTTCATCTGCGAAAAGCAAACAAGAATGCGTTTTCACTATTCATGAAGACAATTTTTTCGCGTCCACTAAATCCGAAAATATTTCTGTGGGTCTTAGAATAATTCCAGTACCCACTAAAATGATTTTGGATTCGTTCTGAAACAATTTCAGATTAGTGAATTTCATCTGCGAAAAACAGCCAAAGCGGTACCGGCAGCTCTGAAACATTTTCGGTTTTTATTTCTGAAAATTCCAAAAAGTTTCCAGAATGATTCTGGCACCCTCCAAGAATTATCACGCATGTGCTGAAACCATTTTGACTTAATGGCATACCCCGAAACAACTTTTTCGGTTTCACCGAAACTCATCCGGTGACCTCTCTCTGTAGAACTTTTCCGTTGTCCGAAACTTTTCGGTGTCCGAAACTTTTTCGGTGATTTTCTCTCACACTCCCTATCTAGTATTCAGCAGATAGATGACCCTTAAGCGTGTGACCCTATAGGTTCGGTGAAGTATAGACATGACCCAGAACCCCTTCGATCAATGATCAACATCGGAGCCGTGGACACCCATATTGACCCCTATACCCACACGAAAGAATATTCGAGTGAACCTCCAGTTGTAGTGAGCTATTCCTGTTGCTTCACGATATATCACAAACACCTGAGGTGAGATTTATTGCATCCCCGTGGGCCAACACTTTGTCCACTATGCAAGTTACCTCGTTACCGGTTTTGTTCTCTTTTCTCGTTTCGTGTTCCGGCATACCCGTGATCAAATCACAAAGTGTCTGGCCAGACAATGATGGACACCGTAACACCGAGAGGGCCCGAGTATATCTCTCCATCGTCGGAGGAGCAAATCCCAATCTCGAGCTATCAAGTTACTTAACCTACTTTCCCATGAACCCGTAAGCCGCCGTAATAGCCATCCAGTTACGGATGACGTTTAACAAACCCCAAAGTTCATGAAGCAAGCATGAAGAAACTCGATACTCTCATGGTCTATGGAATTATGCAAACATTAACTATCTCTGTGTTATAAACCATTAACTTGTGACGAATGTATCTCATAGCATAACATCAATTAGGGTCGATTCAACACAAATGTCCTTCCTGACATTGTGCCCTCAAAGTTGCTTGTCATAGACATGCCCATGATTGGGAAAACATAATCATCATGCAACACTTGAGCTAGTCTTAGAGGTACGACTAGGAATACATTTTACCGTTTATTATTCCACACGTGCATATGGGTTCTCCCCAGGGCCTTTATGGATATACGGGCTCAGGAACCACAACAGTTATAGCATGGAACATAAACATAATTATGAACAGGGAGATAATCAATAACATTTATTATTGCCTCTAGGGCATATCTCCTATACACACACAGGATCATGGTGATGCATAGCAACAAGAGGGGAGAGTGTTGTCCATGTACCCTCGTAGACCGAAAGCGGAAGCGTTAGCACAACGCGGTTGATGTAGTCGTACGTCTTCACGATCCGACTGGTCCAAGTACCGAACGTACGGCACCTCCGAGTTCAGCACATGTTCAGCTCGATGACGTCCCGCAAACTCCAATCCAGCAGAGCTTCACGGGAGAGTTCCGTCAGCACGACGGCGTGGTGACAATGATGATGTTGCTACCGACGCAGGGCTTTGCCTAAGCACCGCTACGATATGACCGAGGTGGAATATGGTGGAGGGGGCCCCGCACACGGATGGAATAGATTAATCGATCAACTTGTGTGTCTAGAGGTGCCCCTGCCCCCGTATATAAAGGACCAGGGGGAGGAGGCGGCCGGCCAAGAGGAGGGCGCGCCAGGGGGGAGTCCAACTCCCACCAGGAGTAGGACTCCCTCTTTTCCTAGTTGGAGTAGGAGGGGGAAAGGAAGGGAAGGAGAGAGGAGGAAGGAAAGGGGGGCGCCGCCCCCCTCCTTGTCCAATTTGGACTAGAGGGGAAGGGGGCGCGCGGCCTGCCCTAGCCGTCCCTCCTCTTCTCCACTAAGGCCCATCTTGGACCATTAAACTCCCCGGGGGGTTCCGGTAACCCCCCGGTACTCCGGTATATGTCCGAAACTCCCCGAAACCATTCCGGTGTCTGAACATAGTCATCCAATATATCGATCTTTACGTCTCGACCATTTAGAGACTCCTCGTCATGTCCGTGATCATATCCAGGACTCCGAACTACCTTCGGTACATCAAAACACAAAACTCATAATACCGATCGTCATCTAACTTTAAGCGTGCGGACCGTACGGGTCCGAGAACTATGTAGACATGACCGAGACACGTCTTCGGTCAATAACCAATAGCGGAACCTGGATGCTCATATTGGCTCCTACATATTCTACGAAGATCTTTATCGGTCAAACCGCATAACAACATACGTTGTTCCCTTTGTGATCGGTATGTTACTTGCCCGAGATTCGATCATCGGTATCTCAATACCTAGTTCAATCTCGTTATCGGCAAGTCTCTTTACTCGTTCCGTAATACATCCTCCCGCAACTAACTCATTAGTTACAATGCTTGCAAGGCTTATAGTGATGTGCATTACCGAGTGGGCCCAGAGATACCTCTCCGACATTCGCAGTAACAAATCCTAATCTCGAAATACGCCAACCCAACAAGTACCTTTGGAGACACCTGCAGAGCACTTTTATAATCACCCAGTTACGTTGTGACGTTTGGTAGAACACAAAGTGTTCCTCCGGTAAACGGGAGTTGCATAATCTCATAGTCATAGGAACATGTATAAGTCAGGAAGAAAGCAATAACAACATACTAAACGATCAAGTGCTAAGCTAACGGAATGGGTCAAGTCAATCACATCATTCTCCTAATGATGTGATCTCGTTAATCAAATGACAACTCATGTCTATGGCTAGGAAACATAACCATCTTTGATCAACGAGCTAGTCTAGTGGAGGCATACTAGTGACACTCTGTTTGTCTATGTATTCACACATGTATCATGTTTCCGGTTAATACAATTCTAGCATGAATAATAAACATTTATCATCATAGGAGGAAATAAATAATAACTTTATTATTGCTTCTATGACATATTTCCTTCATAAGCAGCCTCCTTCGAGAGAAGGAGGTGTGCCTGTCCCGCCGGTGACCTCTGTCCAACCAAAGGAGCCGGATAATCCACTTGAAGCGTTACGTGGCGCTTCCATTGTGGAGGAACACCGTATCCTCATGGGTACGGTGATTGAGAGGGTTCAGTCCATAAAGAGCAGACTGACCGAAGCCTACAGCGGCCTGCTGACAGGTTTTGAGGTGAGCGACGCAAAAGAGAAAATCCCAATATAGATAGTAGCCCCTGAGACACTGTCCGGTGTTCGGAAAGAAAGGCCGGACAGAGGATCAATTCATTTTTGCAGGAAACTAACCAAATGTGTCTTATATGAATGAGCAGGCGTCGTTGCTGGTCGCGACCTCACACACTGCCGAAGTCTCCGGACTAAAGCAGAGACTGGAGCGGGCCGAGGAGGAGCTCGGCTAGGCGAGGAAGCAGCTAGAAGACAAGCAAGGTATGTAATGACTCGCTATATATTCGTAAAGAATAAATGATGTGTATTGACCGTAGTGTCATGATATGTGTAGGAGCGACGACCGAGGTCGAGGCCCTTAAAAAGGCCCTGGCCGAAGCCGAGGAGAAAGCTGTCAAGGAGCAAGCCGCCCGCAAGAAGCTCAAGGCCAGGCTTAACGAGGTCCAGCAAGAGCTCCAGGACACTGTGAAAAAATGCGAGACCTTGGAGTGCGATGTTTCGACTCGAGAGAGCGAACTCGCCAAGGCTCGTCAAAGCGCAGAGGCCCGGGTTGAAGCCCAGGGAGCCCTCCAGGAGATCCAGGAGGCCAAGAAGATCGCGATGGGTAAGGCATTTAGTATGCAAAGCAAGTATGTGAATAAGAAGTATTTCTTACTAACCCGGATTCGGAGTTCTCCAGGGGTGTTTGCGGATCTTCCGCGCAGTGTGTCAGACGCTGCGGAGTTCTTCCGAGCCGAAGAAGGGAGCTCAATGGAGAAGCTGTTCTGGTCGCAATACCTTGTGCCCGAACATCCAGTGCCCTTCACCGATCAGCTAAAATAACTGGTCGAGCTGCATAGGGTGGCCGAACTGGCCATGAAGGATTTAATAATCCAGCTGTGGCCTGCCGAAGCTATACCCAGCAGCTACTTCGGTCTCGTGAAGCGGCTGGTATGTGCCTGCCCTCGGCTGGATATCGTCAAGCGGTCTGTCTGCATCGAGGGCGCGCGCATGGCCTTCGCCCGTGTCAAGGTGTGGTGGGCAAAGATGGATGCCGTCAAGCTTGTGACCGAGGGGCCGCCTAAGGGCAAGGAGCACCGCACGCCCGAGCGATATTTTGAAGACGTCCTGGAGGGGTCTCGCATTGTGGTGACGCAATGTGCGCAAGACATGATCTTTGAATGAATACATTCATGTTGTCTCTGCCTTGTATGATGAAACAAAGTTGTTATGTAATGTAATATTTATTATATTTTTAAAAAAAATTACCTCCTGTGCAGCCGTGTTTTGTAAAATCTGAGAGTTGGCCAGTCGTCGGCTTCTGCCTTCAAGTAGGTAGTACAGGGTTGTTCGGTATGTAATCTAAATACTCTTGATCCAATTGTTTGGTCCTTGAAGGAGGTGTTTAGCGCAATGAACCAGGCAATCAGACTATGCGCCTTTAGCACCCTCACTTAGCCATAGGAGTTTGACAATAAAAATGTGGGCGCAGCCCCTAGTATCCTAACTAGGATGCTATAAGCACCTGATCGGGTAAGTACCGAGCCCTCGTGTAATGCGGAAAAAATCTCTAACGATTTGAAACCTCCGAAGAGCTGACCGGCTCTCGCCGCATCATGACAGTCAGTTTTCAGCTTTCTCTACTGAGGTGCTCATCCGGGTAAACCAGGGCACAATCGCAGTAGTTCTCCCTTTACTACCCTAGTCGATATAGCGGAACGTAAGGTAGCAAACACAGGAGCCGGGCAACCCAACTATTGACCAAAGACATGATTCGGAGCCGATGCATATAGTGCTAAATTCGGGGTGCCGAACTGTACTGTAAAAAGTGTTCGGACTTTGTTGCTGTATTGCAGGGCGCTATGAAGCCCCTGGCAAATTGAGACGTACTAGAGTGTAAGGGTGCTATTTGATAAAGTTATCAAAAAAGAAAATAGGAAAGAGTAATAAGCTAGAGCCGTAGAATTTGGGCCGCGACCTGCTTCCATTATAATTTGTTTGATATGTCAAAGTGCAATTGTACAAGTAGTGCCATGAGCAACAGGCTATTTAATATGCCACAACCAAGGGAGAGATGCATCTGGGTCCTGAAAATAGGTAGAGTGGTCGTTTAATGTAGCGACCAGACCTCAAACAGTCTGTGCTCTGTGCTTTAGTGTCATCCCTGGATCAGTAATGCTGACACACACAGTACAAATGGAGGATTTATAACAGAGTAGCAATCACACACTTATTACAACGAGTATCTCAAAAGAGAATAAGTATGATAAATATGGCTTAGGGCCATCTAATACGATAACAGCGGAAGACTTGGAAGATAAGTGAGTCCATCAACTCCAACGGCATCACTGAGTATAAGACCACGACCTAAGGCACCTTACTCGTCGTCTGAAAAGTCTGCAACATAAAACGTTGCAGCCCGAAATGGGTCAGCACATGGAATATGCTGGCAATGTAACACATAGAGAGTAATGAACATAATAATGCTATACTACATGCATATATGGCTGGTAGAAGGCTCTATGGTTACAGTTTTGCAAAAAGCCAATTTTTCCCTACTGCGAAGCAATAAATTTTATTTAACTATCATGGTGGTTGTTAAACATTGAGAATGGTTGACAGCATTCCCAATCCCAATTAAGTATCATCATTAACCCAACAAAATTAATTAAAGTAACATGGTGATGAGATTCACATGATAATCCAAGTACTAGATACTCAAGATGTCCATAACCGGAGACATGGCTAATCATGATTAGTTTGTACACTCTGCAGAGGTTTGTGCACTTTTCCCCACAAGAATCGATCGCCTCCGCTTGATTCTTGCACTACATGATGTTTGAGAAACGGATGACCGAGACACAGTCTTTCAGAAACAATAACCCTTTACTCCGGGTGGACAGTTACACCTACTTTCCCCTACATCTGCTAGCCCACCTCTTCAAGAGATCATGTAACCTACTCAACCATGCTAGAGCCCATAATAGCTTGTGGCTGCACATGGAAGTTTCTAGCATGAATAATCTCATGATCCCTTTGAGCCTGGGTGGCGGTCCATAGGATGATCACCCAGGTACTCCGGGATATCCAAAAATACAGGCAACACTGGGTTCCCCAGGTGCCTCAATCCACCCAGATGTGAGTTTTAGTTGCCACCTTAGGTAAACCATTAATTAACAATCTCACATCTGTCGTGAATATGTCTCAAACCCAATCCACGTCTACTAGCATAGCATTGCGATATAAGCAAACGTAGAAGTAAATCCCAAGGTTTGATAATAAACAGGGCAATAGGTACTACCTCAACTACTTCCCAATACCCACAATTTAATTAGATCCTAACCATGCAATGTTTGAGGGTTTGATCTAATGCAATAAAACTGGGTAGTAAAGAGGTATGATCAAAGTGTTACTTGCCTTGCTGATGATCCGTGAAACTTAGAGATTCGAAGTAGCAAGCGGCGCACTTCGGGTACTCTATCGCAAACAAACACGCATACAATAAGCACTCATCAAATGCACAGGTAAAACGCAAATAAAGGTCTAACCAGAAAGTTCAACTTAAGAACTCCGGTTTGCAAAAAGAATCAAATCAAACGAAGCAATGAAAGTCAAACGGCGAAAGAAACAAGCTTCATTACTAATCTGGATCTAAGTCAAATTTTACAGTGGCAAAAACTTGTTTGAGTAGGTTAAACGGAAAGAGAATTTCAAGACGAAACTCTAGGCACTTGAATCGCCTGATTCCGATAAACGAGGGAAAAGATAAACCAGAACGAAAATCTGATCAGAAATCGCGATCTGGAATAATCGCGGAAAATCCGACGAAAAAGAAAACTGACGAACAGTTAAACGAACGGACGTTCGTTAACAGCGACTAACCGACGAACACGTTCGTTAAAACGAACAGATCGGTGAACGTTCACTAATTAATTAAACCGAAAAAAATAAACCAATCTAGGAAAAAAAATAAACCTAGGGTTTTGAAAAAAAATAAACCGAGCGGTTTAAAAAAAAACAGACGGTCGGCGGCGGCTGCGGCTATACCTCCGGCGAGGGATTCCGGCGAGCGGGACGGGCTCTGGCGGGGCTCGGGGGTGCGGTGGGGTGCGGCGGGGCTCGGGGCGTCGTCGGGGCGACGCGGTGGCGGCGAGCTCCTTCGGGCGGCGGGGTCGGCTCCGGCGGCGGCGGCTTCTTGGGCGACGGCGGCTTCGGGTCGGGGCGGGGACGGGGTGAGGGAGAGGGGCGGCGGCGGGCGGTACTTATAGGAGGGGAGGGGGTGCCGTGGGGGAGGGGGCAAGGCGGCGGCGGCGACATGTCCTGGAGGGACACGGGCGGCGGCGGGAGTCCGTCTCCAGGTCGGGGACGACTTGGGGTGGGCTGCTGGGCCGCGCGGCTGGGCTTCGGCCCAGTAGGTGCTCGGGCGATTTTTTTTAATATTTCGCCGAACCTAAAGAAAATCGTAGAAAAATAAATTAAAATCCAAAAATGCCAAAACAAATTGTAACCGTCTAATTAGAATAATTAGAACGAGATGAACATTTTCTTGGCCCAAAAATGCAGTTTTGAAAACGTGCAATTTTTCTAATGCAATTAAAATTGCAAATAAAATCAAATATTTGATTTTAATATTTTTCTTCCAATATTTCAATTATTTTGGAGAAGTCATATTTTCTCCTCTCATTTATTTTAATATGAAATATTTTTCGGAGAGAAAAATAATTAAAACCAAAAATCCTCGTTTCACTATTTGATAAAAACCAAATATGAAAACGGGGAAAAATCCCCAACTCTCTCCAAGGGTCCTTGAGTTGCTTAGGATTTTCGAGGATTTGCCAAAATGAAAATAAAATATGCTATGCAATGATGATCTAATGTATAACATTCAAAATTTGAAATTTGGGATGTTACAAACCTACCCCCTTAAGATGAATCTCGCCCTCGAGATTCGGGTTGGCTAGCAAATAGGTGAGAGTGGTTCTTCCGTAGATCTTCCTCTCGCTCCCAGGTGGCTTCGTCCTCAGAGTGGTGACTCCACTGAACTTTGCAGAACTTGATAACCTTGCTGCAGGTGACTCGGCTGGCATACTCAAGAATCTTGACTGGTTTCTCCTCATAGGTCAAATCACATTCCAACTGAATCGCTTCCAGTGGCACTGTATCTCTGAGTGGTATATCAGCCATATCTGCGTGGCACTTCTTCAACTGGGAAACGTGAAATACATCATGAACTCCTGACAATCCTTCAGGCAATTCCAGCTTGTAAGCAACTTCTCCCATACGCTCCAAAACTCTGTATGGTCCGATAAAACGTGGTGCTAACTTTCCCTTAACTCCAAAGCGCTTCACTCCTCGAAGTGGTGATACTCGAAGATAAACTCTGTCTCCGACTTCATAAACTGTCTCCTTGCGTTTAGAATCCGCATAACTCTTCTGCCTGGATTGGGCTACCTTGAGCCTATCGTGAATCAATTTCACTTTCTGTTCTGATTCCTTAATCAAGTCTGGTCCAAACAACTGGCGGTCTCCAACTTAGTCCCATAACAATGGTGTTCTACACCTCCTTCCGTACAAAGCTTCGAAAGGGACCATCTTTAAACTGGTTTGATAACTGTTGTTGTAAGAAAACTCTACATATGGCAAATTGTCGTCCCAACTAGATCCATAATCTAGTGCACAAGCTCTCAACATGTCCTCCAAAATCTGATTGACTCTCTCGGTCTGTCCATCTGTCTATGGGTGAAAAGCTGTACTGAATTCTAGCTTGGTTCCCAAAGTTTCATGTAACTGATTCCAAAACTTTGAGGTAAACTGGGTTCCTCTATCTGATACAATGGTCCTCGGAACTGCATGCAAACATACGATTCTGGTCATGTATATCTTTTCCAACTTAGCACTGGTGTAAGTGGTCTTCACTAGGATGAAATGAGCTACTTTCGTCAAACGATCGACTACAACCCATATTGAGTCATAGCCTGTACGAGTCCTTGGCAATCCTGTGATAAAATCCATGCCTAGTTTATCCCACTTCCATTCGGGCATCGGCAATGGCTGTAGCAATCCTGCTGGCTTCTGATGCTCTGCCTTCACTCTCTGACATACATCACAAACTGCTACATACTCTGCAATATCCTTCTTCATTCCGGTCCACCAGAAAGTATCCTTCAAATCCAAATACATCTTGGTATTTCCTAGGTGAATCGAATACGGTGAATCATGGGCCTCTTGCAAGATCAACTTCCTGATCTCCGGATCATTGGGAACATAAACGCGGTCCTCAAACCATAAGGTATCGTGCTCATCCTTGTCTGTCTTCTGAGCTTCCCTGATCTTTTCCATCAAGGTAGACTGAATCTCCAACGTTGCTAAATAGCCTCTTGGAACTATCTCCAAACATAGCTCGCGAAGATCCTCGGCTAATAATTTCGATAACTCTCCGGTCATGAGGGTGTTAACATGGCTCTTGCGGCTCAACGCATCAGCTACTACGGTAGCCTTCCCTGGGTGATAATGCAATCTCATATCATAATCCTTAATGAGCTCTAACCATCTCCTTTGCCTGAGATTCAACTCCTTCTGCGTGAAAATGTACTTCAAACTCTTGTGATCCGTGTACACCTCACAATGGTTTCCGATGAGAAAATGTCTCCATGTCTTCAATGCATGCACTACGGCTGCTAACTCCAAATCATGGGTGGCATAATTCTTCTCATGGGGTTTAAGTTGTCGTGAAGCATATGAAACAACTCTTCCTTCCTGCATAAGCACTGCTCCAAGTCCTCGACGTGAAGCATCGCAATATAATTCATAATCCTTGCGTTGATCTGGCAGAATCAACACTGGTGATGTAACCAAACGTTTCTTCAACTCTTGGAAACTAGCTTCACATTCCTCCGTCCAATTGAACTTGGTGTCCTTCTTTAACAGCTCTGTCATGGGCTTAGCAATCCTCGAGAAATTTTCAATGAACCTCCGGTAGTATCCTGCAAGTCCAAGAAAACTCCAGATCTCTCCAACTGACGTGGGTGATTCCCAGCTTGTTACTGTGTCAACTTTGGCGGGGTCTACTGCTATTCCTTCTCTGGATATAACATGTCCGAGGAATCCAACTTCCTTCAGCCAAAACTCACATTTGCTGAACTTGGTGTATAACTGATGTTCTCTGAGCTTCTCAAGTACCAAACGCAAATGCTCCTTATGCTCCTCTTCATTCTTTGAGTAGACCAAAATATCATCAATGAACACCACAACGAACTTATCCAAAAAACTCCATAAACACTATGTTCATCAGGTTCATGAAATAGGCAGGTGCGTTAGTCAGACCAAATGACATAACGGTATACTCGTACAGCCCATACCGGGTGGTAAAAGCCGTCTTAGGTATATCCTGCTCTCGAATCTTCAACTGATGGTATGCTGATCGTAGATCGATCTTGGAAAATACCTTAGCTCCTTGTAATCGGTCAAACAGATCATTGATCATTGGCAGTGGGTACTTGTTCTTGATGGTCACTTCATTCAATCCACGATAATCAACAACCATCCTCAACGATCCATCTTTCTTCTCCACTAGAAGTACTGGTGATCCCCAAGGTGACGAACTTGGGCGAATATAGCCTTTATCCAGTAACTCCTTAATCTGCTTCTTAATCTCCTCCAAATCTTTTGCGGGCATCCTGTACGGTCTCTTAGATATCGGCCCTGTGCCTGGCAAAAGTTCAATCAAAAACTCAATGTCTCTACCTGGTGGCATGCCTGGCAACTCCTCTGGAAATACATCCGGGTAATCCTTCACCACTGGTACTTCCTCCTGTACAACTCCTGATAAAGAATTCACTTGAGTCCTCTTCGGCATATGCCGGGATACATACTTAATCCTTCTTCCTTCTGGGGTGGTAAGCAAAATCGTCTTACTGGCGCAATCAATGTTTCCTCCATACATCGATAGCCAATCCATACCCAATATTACGTCCAAACCTTGCGACTCCAAAACTATTAGGTCTGAGGGGAAAACATGCCTACCTATGGCCAATGGCATCTGAAAACATCCTTGGCTTGCCATATACTCTGCTCCTGGCGAGGTTACTAACATAGGTGTTCTGAGAACTTTGGTGGGCAACTTAAACTTATCCACAAATCCCCTTGATATGTATGAATGCGATGCACCAGTATCAAAAAGAACGATTGCAGTAAATGACTTAACCAAAAACTTACCTACTACTGCATCAGGCTGTGCTTCAACCTCCTCCACGTAAACGTGGTTCACTTGTCCTTTATTGAATGGGTTAGGCTTCTTCCCAGAGCTTCCATTGCCATTTCCATTCTGGGCTTCAGGACATTCAGTTGCATAATGTCCAGTCTTCTGGCACTTGAAACAAGTAATGTGGCTCAGATCCCTCTTGGCTGGGGTAGATGGGTTATTACGGTTCTGCCCGTTGCTTCCTCCATTCCCATTACCATTCTTGGGTCCACTATGGTTGTGCGAACTACCTCCTCCATGGGTATGCTGAAACTGTCCTCCCGATTTCGGGGTAAAACGTGGCTTCTACTGAGCTCCAGAACTGTACTTCCCTTGTCCATACTTCCTTTTACGGTTTTCAATCTGCTGTTGCTTCCCTTCAATCATGAGAGCTCTATCTACCAACTCCTGGTAGTTGTTGAAGGTTGCTACCATCAACTGCATGCTCAGCTCATCATTCAGTCATTCCAAAAACTTCTCCTGCTTGGCTGCATCTGTAGCAACGTCATCTGGAGCATAACGTGCTAACTTACTAAAGTCCTCCACATACTGGCCTACGGTGCGTCCTCCTTGGCGTAGGTTGCGAAACTCACGCTTCTTCATAGCCATAGCTCCTGCTGAAACATGGGCAGTACAGAAAGCTTGCTGAAACTGGTCCCATGTGACAGTGTCAATAGGGTGTGTGGCTGTGTAATTCTCCCACCATGATGCTGCGGGTCCATCAAGCTGATGTGCGGCAAAACGCACTCTCTCCGCATCTGTGCATCCTGCAGTAGTCAACACCCTTCCAACTTTGCGGAGCCAATCATCTGCAACAATCGGCTCGGTGCTGCTGGAAAACACCGGCGGATTTAGCCTCAAGAAACGGGCTAAGTGATCAACAGGTGGTGGTGGTGGGTTGTTGTTGTTGTTGTTGCCTTGGTTCTGTACTAACACTTGCATCAGGGCATTCTGCTGCTGAATCAACTGAGTGATCTCCGGTGGGAAAACAAATCCGGTGTCGCGTCTCGGAGGCATCTGATAGGTTTAGAAAAGATGAGAATTTAGAATAGAATGGGGTCTAGAGAGAAAACACTACCCATATGCTCATGAGACAAACACAATCAATATCACTCAATCAAATCAAACAAGGCATACAATCGATCTAACTTTCGTTACAAAGTGCTCAAACTATACTATATACATGGGGGAATACTACTACTGATTATGGGGGTCTACTAGATATTTTGATCGGTCGAAGACTCCATGATATCTGCTCCAGCTTCATCAACAAAGTCATCTTCACTGGGGTCCGAGTCGGTGTCGTCGATGATGATGTAGTTATTCGGGCAAGTAGAATCGTCATCTTCTCCTCCTGGTGCTGGGTCTCCCATGAATACTCCGATCTTCTGTGTCAGGTCGCCGTTCTTCCTCACTAGTGCGACGATTTCCTCCATATAATCCTCGCGTGTAGCCTTGAGTTCTTCCTCCAACTATGTGATCTTGGTCAATGCCTTCTTCAGATCTATTATGTCTGCGCACATCTGGTTCTCCTGGCGACGAATGTGTTGGGTTTGCTCCTGGATGAAAGCTGCAATTGATCCATCCTTCTTGGTACTGATTATCTCCCATTGCTCATCTCGGCGTCCACAAATCTGATAAATAGTATCCTTAAGCTCCCTGTGGTAGACGTCTCCAATGCGTCCCATAGAGATGTGGGTTGCCATGCTCTTCCCTAAACTCCAGGTTGGTGCATCAAAGGAAAACTCTATAGGCTCGGTGACTGGCGTAAACGTCCTTCCTGGAACTTGAACTTGAATCTTCCAGCGCTCTTCTTCTGGTAGTGTGGCGTTGTAGGTCCTGGTGAAGCTTGGTATTCCGATGTTCAGGTACTTAGTGACTTCCTTTAAGTGTCGTCCAAAAGGTGTATCTTCATCCGATTGCATGAACTTGTTCCTTATATCCGCCATTCATAAAAGAGTAGAAAGTGGAGAGGAGTCAGAAATGAGAAGAGAGTAGTGTTCTAGGGTTTAAGCTTAGTGGTCGTGTCCTACAGTCAGCGTGTGCTCTGATACCACCTTTGTAGCGACCAGACCTCAAACAGTCTGTGCTCTGTGCTTTAGTGTCATCCCTGGATCAGTAATGCTGACACGCACACTACAAATGGAGGATTTATAATAGAGTAGCAATCACACACTTATTACAACGAGTATCTCAAAAGAGAATAAGTATGATAAATATGGCTTAAGGCCATCTAATACGATAACAGCGGAAGACTTGGAAGATAAGTGAGTCCATCAACTCCAACGGCATCACTGAGTATAAGACCACGACCTAAGGCACCTTACTCGTCGTCTGAAAAGTCTGCAACATAAAACGTTGCAGCCCGAAAAACGGGCCAGCACATGGAATATGCTGGCAATGTAACACATAGAGAGTAATGAACATAATAATGCTATACTACATGCATATATGGCTGGTAGAAGGCTCTATGGTTACAGTTTTGCAAAAAGCCAATTTTTCTCTACTGCAAAGGAATAAATTTTATTTAACTATCATGGTGGTTGTTAAACATTGAGAATGGTTGACAGCATTCCCTATCCCAATTAAGTATCATCATTAATCCAACAAAATTAATTAAAGTAATATGGTGATGAGATTCACATGATAATCTAAGTACTAGATACTCAAGATGTCCATAACCGGAGACACGGCTAATCATGATTAGTTTGTACATTCTGCAGAGGTTTGTGCACTTTTCCCCACAAGACTCGATCGCCTCCGCTTGATTCTCGCACTATATGATGTTTGAGAAACGGATGACCGAGAAACAGTCTTTCAGAAACAATAACCCTTTACTCCGAGTGGACAGTTACACCTACTTTCCCCTACATCTGCTAGCCCACCTCTTCAAGAGATCATGTAACCTACTCAACCATGCTAGAGCCCATAATAGCTTGTGGCTACAAACGGAAGTTTCTAGCATGAATAATCTCATGATCCCTTTGAGCCTGGGTGGTGGTCCATAGGATGATCACACGGGTACTCTGGGATATCCAAAAATACAGGCAACACTGGGTTCCCCAGGTGCCTCAATCCACCCAGATGTGAGTTTTAGTTGCCACCTTAGGTAAACCATTAATGAACAATCTCACATATGTCGTGAATATCTCTCAAACCCAATCCACGTCTACTAGCGTAGCATAGCGATATAAGCAAACGTAGAAGTAACTCCCAAGGTTTGATAATAAACAGGGCAATAGGTACTACCTCAACTACTTCCCAATACCCACAATTTAACTAGATCCTAACCATGCAATGTTTGAGGGTTTGATCTAATGCAATAAAACTGGGTAGTAAAGAGGTATGATCAAAGTGTTACTTGCCTTGCTGATGATCCGTGAAACTTAGAGATTCAAAGTAGCAAGCGGCGCACTCCGGGTACTCTATCGCAAACAAACAAGCATACAATAAGCACTCATCAAATACGCAGGTAAAACTCAAATAAAGCTCTAACCAGAAAGTTCAATTTAAGAACTCCGGTTTGCAAAAAGAATCAAATCAAACGAAGCAATGAAAGTCAAACGGCGAAAGAAACAAGCTTCGTTACTAATCTGGATCTAAGTCAAATTTTATAGTAGCAAAAACTTGTTTGAGTACGTTAAATGGAAAGAGAATTCCGAGACGAAACTCTAGGCGCTTGAATCGCCTGATTCCGATAAACGAGCAAAAAGATAAACCAGAACAAAAATCTGATCAGAAATCGCGATCTGGAATAATCGCGGAAAATCCGACGAAAAAGAAAACTGACGAACAGTTAAACGAACGGACGTTCGTTAACAGCGACTTACCGACGAACACGTTCGTTAAAACGAACAGATCGGTGAACGTTCACTAATTAATTAAACCGAAAAAATAAACCGATCTAGGAAAAAATAAACCTAGGGTTTCGAAAAAAAATAAACCGAGCGGTTTTTGAAAAAAAAACGGACGGTTGGCGGCGGCTGCGGCTATACCTCCAGTGAGGGATTCCGGCGAGCGGGACGGGCTCCGGCGGGGCTTGGGGGTGCGGCGGGGCTCGGGGCGTCATCGGGGCGGCGAGGGGCGACGGGGCGGCGGCGTACGGCGTCGGGGCGGCGAGCTCCTTCGGGCGGCGGGGTCGGCTCCGGCGGCGGCGTGTCCCGACCACGTGGTGGTCGGTCGGCCGCATTGCCCAAGGGAAATACGGGCTCCGGCGCCTCCTCATCAAACTGAGGTAGCAGTTTGCGCTTCGGGTAACTCTCGCTAGGCGCTTCAGGCCGTATTCTTCGGCTGCCAGGACATCAGTCCATCTGTCGTTGAGCAGATCTTGGTCAGCTTGAAGCTGCTGCTGCTTCTTTTTCAGACTCCTTGCAGTGGCTATTAGCTATCGCTTGAAGCGCTCCTGCTCGAGAGGTGCCTCAGGCACGATGAAATCCTCGTTGCCGAGGCTCACCTCATCCTCGGAGAGCGGAAGATAATTACTGTCCTCCGAGTCGTTATGTATGGCCCGTTCATCAAGGCTAAGTTGCCCGTTTTCCTGTTCCTCATGTTCGGAAGTTGCCTCAATAGGGTCTTCGTTGTCTTCGGCGTCGTCCGGAGTATTATTTTCTCCGGTGCCGATATTTCTATCTTTTGCATGACGTGACTTAGAGCGGCACCGCTGACGTCGGCGCTTAGGCTGTGTCCCAGGAGGTTTATCCTCGACTGGATCTTCTTTGTCGTCGTTGTTAGGTTCTTTAGGTGTATCCACCATGTACACGCCGTACGAAGAAGTGGACGTCCAATGTCCGGTAAACGGCGGGTTTTGGCCATGCTCCTCATCTGCATCGTCATCCATACCGTCAATGTCTTCGGAGACGTAATCGATCATGTCAGTTAAATCTTTGACAGTGGCTATGAAGTGGGTGGCGGGTGGGAAGCGAAATTCCGCGTCGTTAGCCTCCAGTTCGAACCGGATATAGTTTGGCTGTGAATCCCCTCCTAAGGATAGATTTTTTAATGAGTTCAGCACGTAGCCTAAAGGCGAGGTCCGGAAGATGTCCGCGGTGCTGAATTCGGCGATCGATGACCGATCCTGCTCGACATACGCGGACGCACATAGTTCGGAACTTATAGCCGGAAACAAGTCCGAGGTTCCGGTGACACAGACATCACCCGAGGTTAGGTCTGTGTGCAGCTCCAACGCCGCGGAATCTGGGGCTTCCGTGGCGGGGTTGAGCTTCCCATCCTCGGATGGCGCGGTCTACTCTAGATCTAAGGCCAGAGCGGCTACAGGTGGAATTTCCTGGGTATGGCCAGATGACAGATTTAAGTCATGTTCATTGTGGTGACGGGGAGCGACTGTCGTGGTCTCGAATCCGTCAAAGATCAAGTCTCCGCGGATATCCGCGACGTAGTTCAGGCTCCCGAATCTGACCTGACGGCCATGGGCGTAGCTATCGATCTGCTCCATATGGCCAAGCGAGTTGGCCCGCAGTGCGAAGCCGCTGAACACGAAGATCTGTCCGGGGAGGAAGACCTCTCCTTGGACAGCATTGTTGTGGATGATTGGAGGGGCCATCAAACCTTTTGGGGACGACACAGTGGAACTCTCAATGAAAGCACCAATGTCGGTGTCAAAACCAGCGGATCTTGTGTAGGGCGTCTCGAACTGTGCGTCTAAGGTTGATGGTAACTGGAGACAGGGGACACAATGTTTACCCAGGTTCGGGCCCTCTCCATGGAGGCAATACCCTACTTCCTGCTTGATTGATCTTGATGAATATGAGTATTACAAGAGTTGATCTACCACGAGATCGTAATGGCTAAAACCCTAGAAGTCTAGCCTGTATGATTATATCTGTTTCCGGACTAAGCCCTCCGGTTTATATAGACACTGGAGGGGACTAGGGTTGTACAAAGTCGATTACAGAGAAAGGAATCTTCATATTTGGTCGCCAAGCTTGCCTTCCACGCCAAGGAGAGTCCCATCTGGACACCGGAGAGAGTCTTCGGTTTTGTATCTTCACAGCCCATTAGTCCAGTCCATGTCAAACAGGCCGGACACCCGAGGACCCCTTAGTCCAGGACTCCCTCAAACGGTCCCACCGAGATCGCAATGCAAACTCTCTATTTCCCTTTCGTAACGTTTCGGTCCAACCGAGATGAGCGAATTTGTCCCACCGAGTTTGCCTGACCAACTCTCTGGTTAGCTTATTACCAAAGTCGGTCCCACCGAGTTTGTGTAATCGGTCTCACCGAGATTACATTATGCCCTAACCCTAATGGAATCGGTCCCACCGAGTTGACATGTCGGCCCCACCGAAAATCCTAACGTTCACATTTTGAACTAAATCGGTCTGACCAAGTTTTCTGATTCGGTCCCACCGAGTTTGGTCAATTGTGTGTAATGGTTAGATTTTGTGTGGAGGCTATATATACCTCTCCAGCCTCCTTCATTCATGAGGAAAGCCATCAGAACGTGCCTACACTTCCAGCATACATTTTCCGAGAGAGAACCACCTACTCATGTGTTGAGACCAAGATATTCCATTCCAACCACATAAATCTTGATCTCTAGCCTTCCCTAGGTTGCTTTCAACTCAAATCATCTTTCTACCAAATCCAAATCTGTGAGAGAGAGTTGAGTGTTGGGGAGACTATCATTTGAAGCACAGGAGCAAGGAGTTCATCATCAACACACCATCTATTACCTTTTGGAGAGTGGTGTCTCCTAGATTGGTTAGGTGTCACTTGGGAGCCTCCGTCAAGATTGTGGAGTTGAACCAAGGAGTTTGTACGGGCAAGGAGATCGCCTACTTCGTGAAGATCTACCCTAGTGAGGCGAGTCCTTCATGGGAGATGGCCATGGTGGGATAGACAAGGTTCCTTCTTCGTGGACCCTTCGTGGGTGAAGCCCTCCGTGGACTCACGCAACCGTTACCCTTCATGGGTTGAAGTCTCCATCAACGTGGATGTACGATAACACCACCTATCGGAACGACGGGAAAAAATCTGTGCATCTACATTGCGTTTGCTGCCTCCAAACTCCTCCCTTTACCTTCATATGCAATGTTTTGCACTCCGCTGCTATACTCTTAGACTTGCATGTGTAGGTTGATTGCTTGACCTGTCCTAAAGTTGCTAAAATCTGCCAAGACTTATAATTGGGAAAAGGCTAGATTTTTATTTGGTCAAGTAGTCTAATCACCCCCCTCTAGACATACTTTCGAGCCTACAAGTGGTATCAGAGCCTTGGTCTCCATTTGCCCTGATTTCCATAGCTTTTGGTGATCATAGCCTTGGTTTCACAACCTAGGAGAGTATGGTGTCTAGCGAGGGAAATTACCACCGTAGAGGTCCTTACTTTGATGGTACTAATTTTGCTAGTTGGAAGCATAAGATGAAAATGCATATTCTTCGACGTAACCCCGCCGTTTGGGCTACTGTGTGTATTGGCTTGCAAGGTGAATTCTTTGATGGGAGAGAACCGAATCGTGAAGCTACTGCGGAAGAGTTTAAGATGCTACAATACAATGCTCAAGCTTGCGATATCCTCTTCAACGGATTGTGCCCCGAAGAATTCAACAAAATGAGCCGTCTTGAGAATGCAAAGGAAATTTCGGATACTTTGATTGATATGCATGAAGGTACCGACTCCGTCAAGGAATCCAAATTGGATGTGCTTCAAAGTCAACTTGACAAGTTCAAAATGAAGGATGGTGAAGGTGTCGCTGAAATGTACTCTAGGCTTGCTCTCATCACAAATGAGATTGCCGGTTTAGGAAGTGAAGGCATGACCGATCGATTCATCATCAAGAAGATCCTAAGATCCATGGATGGAAAATATGATACCGTGTGCAGATTGATCCAAATGATGACCAATTACAAAGATCTCAAGCCAACGGAAGTCATTGGAAGAATTGTTGCTCATGAGATGTCACTCAAGGATAAGGAAGAGCTTCACAACAAGTCAAGTGGTGCTTACAAAGCCTCATGTGATGCTCCTACATCATCAAG
The DNA here is from genome assembly GCF_002575655.3 of Aegilops tauschii subsp. strangulata. NCBI lineage: Eukaryota > Viridiplantae > Streptophyta > Magnoliopsida > Poales > Poaceae > Aegilops > Aegilops tauschii. Next base: position 98,695,178 of record NC_053041.3, on the reverse strand, counting down.
TGAGAAACAACCTTCAATGAAGAATTGAGCCTAATGGTGAAGAACTTAAACAAGAGTATAAGCTAGGAAAGAAGTTCCAAGTCAAGGTCCTACAATGACAAAACATCTCCGAGTTGTGAGCGTAATTGCTACAATTGTGAAAGACCCGAACACTACTCCAATGAGTGTATGGTTCCCTACAAAAGAAGAGAAGATTCACCCAAAAGGAGAAGTAGAAGAGATGAATCACCACCTAGAGAAAGGAGGAGTAGAGATTATCGCTATGAACGAAGAACCTCTCGTAGAAGCAAGGATTCGGAAAGAAAGGACAAATCATCAAGGAGCTACACAAAACGAAGACATCAAGCTCATGTTGGTGAATGGGTATCTGGCTTCGACTCCGACCATCACTCCAACTCCGAATATACTCAAGATGAAGGTGTTGCCGGTCTAGCACTTGTGTCAACCAACTCCTACGACATATTTAACTCACCAAATGAAAAATTTGGAAGATGCTTCATGGCTAAAGGCCCAAAGGTATCACACCCCGAGTATGTTGATTTCAATAGTGATGAAGATGATTTGCTAGGTGATGATGATTTACTTGTTGACAACTCTAGTGATGAAAACTATGATGAACTTGCTATTAATCATGCTAATCAAGATAAAACGAATGATAATGATAAGAAGAAGATTGAGCATCTAACTAAAGAACTAAACACTCTTAAGTTAGCTCATGAAACTACCTTGGAAGATCATCGAGAACTTTTAAAGACTCATGAGGAGCTATGCTTTGAAAAGCTCAGCCTTGAGCAAGAGCATGAGTTCTTAAAAGCGATCAATGATGATCTTCGCAAGAAAAGTTCTTCTTACATTGCCAAGCGTTTACTCTTGTCTACTTACATGCCACAAGTTAAATCTAGTAACAAGAGTAAGAAAGATTCTTCTTCTAGTAGTAACAACAATCATGTTAAATCCAATGTTGTTGCTTCTAGTAGTTCTTGATTCCACTAATGATTCTCTTAGCCAAGTTACACTTGAGCAAGAAAGTAGCTTATTGAAGGGAATTATAGAGAAAGGTGTTTACAAGAACCTTGCCGAAAGTAAGCAATTTAAGGAAATTGTACGCAAGCAAGGAAGGCACCGGAAAAATCAAGGTGTTGGTTTTGAATGAAAGTTCAATGCCAATGGAGTTGAGTGGGAAGAAGATCAATACCCCAAGACGAAGTTTGTCCCTCAACAAGAGAAGTATGATCCTACTTCTTTCCAAGGGACACAAGCTCAAGATGATCTTCCACCACAAGGCCACAAGCAAAAAGGCAAGGACAAGCTTCAAGAGGAGATTGATGCATTTGAAGAAGCTCCTAAGGCCTTGGTCAAGTGGGTTCCCAAGACTACATCAAGGTCTACAACGTCAAGTACAACTACAACTCCAAGGATTCTCATCAAGATGATGTGCATCCCGAAGAAGAAGAACTAGAGAGTTCTTGAGGTTGACTCCGCCAACATACTTCACTACTATCATTTTGGCGAGGACAAGTGCAAACAACTTCCACATCATGCACTAGTTCAAGGAGTCACAAACCCTCTTGTTGGTAAGACAAGGGATAAGGTAACCTAATGTTTTCATGGACATCATCTATGTGTACATCACTCTATGTCTATGGATATCCTTGTTTATTCCTTGTGGGACTGACCCGTGTAGGTATTGAAAGTGCAACTCACTCCAATGGATTGCTCCGAATGATCTACATCAACATTGAGCATCCACATCTTCAACATCTACATCAAGTCATCATCGACAAAACCCAAGGTTAGTTCATCCCTCTTAGCTAGGGGGGATATCACATCTAGGGGGAGCTCTACTCTAATCAATTGAGCTAAAGCAACTCTAATGATGTGAACACAACAAGGCTTTATGTAAAAGGGGTAACCGCACTTGTGCTTAAACGATGAGTATGACCTATGATCAAATGTTCTCATTTGACTCCTAAGTCAATATACTCATATATAGATGAACTAGTTATCGACAATTGCTTGATAGATGCTAGAGTGTTTGTGCATGCTTTGTCACATATTTCACTTGCCATTTTATTGTGTGAGCATGTTGATTGCATATTTTATTCATTCGAGGACATCCAGTTGTTGTTTTGATTGTTTGGCTCTTTCTCTTTTGCCAAGTGGATGGACAAGAATGCCTAAGAACACCCTCTAGCTATCTATGCTTCTCTCATCTCAAACTCTATTCATGCTACATCACAAAGTTTTATCAAGTCAGATTCCAACTACTTTGTGTGAGGAGCACTCGGAGTCCCCGATTCGTCATAGACTTAAACTTCTAAAACCTCTCTGTGCATTTCTGTATGACCGATCCATCCACTTTGGTCACACCGAGTTCACTGAGTTGATCTAGGTTTTCAATCTTGGTGCAACCGATTTGAACTTTTCGGTCACACCGAGTTGCAGTAACCACTTGCGATTCTGCATCTCGGTGCCACCGAGTTGTTCCACTCGGTCACACCAACAGGGTCAGGATATATATATACCCACAGGTGAGATTTTGGAAATTTCTTCAAAACCCCTCAGCCCGCGCGTGTCCTGCTCTGCCTCCTCGGGTCTCCGGATCGTCTCCTCGTCGCCAGCGACCTCCCGCCGCTCATTTCCATTGCCGTCAATGGAATTCTACCCCGCCGTTGTCGCCGTAGTGAACTCCCGCCGAACTAGGGTATGAGTTCGATCTTTGTGCTAAATTCCTTACTCCGATTCCTAGCACATTGTATTGCCATGATCTTTACCACGTATGAAATCAATCTATCCAAAGAAACCTTCCATTAGGTTAGGTTTGATTCAAAAATTTAGGGTTAGGTCTCCGCTGAATTCATCTCGGACCGACCGAGTTGTAGAAATCGGCCTCACCGATTTGGCTTAGCCATTGCACATGCATTTTTTGGTCTGACCGAAAATTGCAAATCGGTGCGACCGAGTTCAATTCTCTCTGAAACCCTAGCAACCTCGGAGCCACCGAATTGTGACTCGGTCTGACCGAGTTCACTAGTTTATACTCCAATAGTTGCTTCGGTGTCACCAAGTTTAACAAATCGGTAGCTCTGAAATGCTTTCTGTGGAGAACTAAAACTAAGTTTTTGACTCATCTGTTTTGCAAAAAATTCTGCACTTTGTGATGCTCTTCCACTCTACCTCATCTATATCTATTCACAGGATCTGATGTCAGTTTGCTTGCCAAGATGTCTGACCAGAGTGATAGCGAGAACAAATCAGAAGAGCAAGTGCAAATGAGTGAGTGCACTAGTCCATCAAGCAGCTATGAGGAGGGCAGTAGGAGCACTCCTAGCAACTTGCCAAAGGCAGCCACCAGATCTAGGAAGAAGGAAACCTCAGATTCTGAGGATGAGGAATATGTGGCTATTGAGGAGGAAGTAAGCTCCAAGAAGAAAGTGTTGAAGACGGAATATGGAGCTACAGCTACAACCAAGCCTAGCTTGAATAAGCAAGCACCTGCCAGAAGGATTCCAATGTCTAAGGCCAGGGCCTCCACTTAGGAACCCTCCCAATCAACTGGAGGAGAGGCTGCTGGTGAGGATAAGAAGAAGAAGGAAAGGAAGAGAGGAAGATGGTGCAAGAAGGTGGACCCCATGGCAGAATTTGAGAGGCATTAATCTCATGATGAAGATGAAGAGGAAGAAGATGATGCACCAGCACCCAAGTCCCACAAGCTTATGGGAGATGCAATCAAGTCAGGGGCTGCTCCATCAAAGCCCAAAACTGGTCCCAAAGCTACTACTCAAGCTCAGAAACCTTCTAAACCCAAGAGAAGCACCAGGAACATACCATTTGAAGAGAAGAACAAGGCCCCAGTGCCTGAAGTTGAAGAAGAAGATGCAGAAGCCCAAGTGCTGAGAAAACTGAAACCAAAGATTCCAGACCACAATGACACTCATCGAGTGGCTGAGGACATGCACATTAGGAAGGATGCAGGACTGAGATTGTGGAGACAGTCTGATCCCTATGCTGTGAGGAGGAGGACTGCTGTGGACTACAGGTTCCACACCAAAGAACAACAAGATTTCTATGAGACTATTCTGCTTGACAAGAAGCCAATTGTCTGTGATATGAAGTTGGTTGATTGGGCATTCATTGATGAGAATGAAGATTATTTCCCAGGAGTGCATGAAAGCTTCAAAGCTTGTGGAGTTGACAAGTTTGTTGGACAGAAGCTTACCAACTGGAATGATGAGCTCATTATGCAGTTTTATTCTACAGCTCATTTCTATCCAGATGGTAGAATAGTTTGGATGTCTGAAGGTACAAGGTACCAATCTACTGTTGATGAGTTGGCCAAGTTGATCAATGCCCCAGAAGAGCATGAGGATGATTTGGATGTGTATGCCAAGAAGAAGAAAGACCACAACTCTATGGCAAATATGTACAAAGAGATCCCGGATAAAGCTTTGGACAAACATAAGTTTGGTGTCGGGGGTATCGTGCGACATATGCCAAAGGATGGCTTATCATGGAGGGGGCTAATAATATGTCGCCGGTGCTAGGAAATGGGATAAGGCGCAAACATGCCTGCCGGCGTATCTTACCCAGGTTCGGGGCTCTCCTAGGAGATAACACCCCTACTCCTGCTCTGCGGGGTCTCCGCATGATCACTCAAGCGATAATGGTGGCTACAAGCTTGCTTTTTGAGCTGTTTCTCTAGAGGGGGAAGAAGAGAAAGGCTAGCCCTAGCTTCCTCTCTCTCTATGTGTGTGTGAGTGGAATAAGGTCTGAACCCTTTGCATGGGTGCCCTGGGGGGTTTATATAGGCCTAACCCCCAGGGGTACAAAGGTAATCTGTCCAGGTGCAGGACCCGGCTGTCAGCGTTTATGGTCGCCGGCTTCTCCGCCGGCCGATGGGGCCTGCCGCCTGGTGGGTCCCGCCAGCTATCTCGTACTTCACCGGCAGGCCGCGCCCGCCGCTTGCGGGTCCTGCCGGCTGCTTAGTACTGTGGCAATGCCACTGACGACATCTGCTTTCTCGGGGAAGGCGTGGCTACAGTGCCGCCGCCTGGCGGGCGTTCACTGTAGCCACTCCCCGTCTCTTCTGATTAATGGTGCACAGACTTCGAGGGAAGGGGAGGGCCGCCTGCTAGGAGTCGTTCTCCCCCACGCCGACTGGTCGGAGCTCGCTGCCTTCTGGCTTCTCATGGGCAGGTAGGGCCCGCCGCCAGTAGACCGTACCGACAACCCATAGTGGGAGTGTGGCCCTCTCTGCCATGGGTAATGTCATAAGCTGCATGGCAAATAGTGCCGTGCCGGGAGAGGGATGTCCGCCTGGTACGCTGCACTGTGGCCACGCTCGGTCCGGGATTCGGCGGTGGAAGGCTACACTGTAGCCACGCACCTTCCTGTAGAAATTATGTGGTGCAGACTTTGAGGGCGTGAGGGGCCGCCTGCTAGGAGTCGGCCCATCTCGTGGCTTTCTTCTGAGGACCGCCGCCCTCTGGCAGCCGGCCACTTGGACCAGCCAGCCCCGAGAAGGCGGCACCTCGTCCTTGAGGCTTGAGGGGCGCAGTTGGCCCCGATGTCTTGACTTGCCATGGGGAGCAGATGAGGCTACCCGTGGTCATTTACTCCGACAGTAGTCCCCGAAGCTGCTGGGGTGCCGCAGCTGAAGAGGCAGGAGCCTTAGCAGCTTCCTACCCCGAGTGGTTTGGCTGATCATGATTCATCCGTCTATTGCAGCGCCGACTGCTAGAAGCCGGCCGCGGCAAGGTAGGCCGCCTGGTGGTTTTGGAAACGTCCTGGCGGGAGCTAGGTGGCGTGCCGGCCAGGCGCCAGGCTCGCTGCCCGCTATCCTCTCTCCACGCGGTGCCAGCCGGCCGGGTCGGCCTGCCAGCCCGCGCGCGCGATGGGACGTCGCCGCAGGCTGGGGCCCACCACTACCGGGCCTCGGCACGCGCGCGGATCCAGTGTGGCCGAGGCAAATGGTTGGGATTCCATGGTGCAATTACTTCATGCCGTTACCACGCGGTAAATGCGGGGTCATGGGGTCGTGGGCATAGTTAATCCCATGACCCCCACGCCCATCCCCTCGGCTTCGCAACCAGGGGCTATAAGTAGGGGGAGGAGGGGAGCAGCACCAGCACGCGTGACGTCCTCTCCCCTCGCCATTTTCTTGCTCTTCTTCTTCTTTGCTGCCGCCGTACTCCCGCGCCGTGCCGAAGTGCTGCCACGGCCCGTCATCACCGAGCTTGTCCTCTCCATCGTGTCGTTGCCTCGTCGTGGGCTTGCGTACTCATCGCCGCACCGCGCCTCCGCCGAACTCGAGCTTCCATGGCATGCGAGCGGGCCGGTGACTGGGACGGCTCGAACGTCCTTGAAGACCACATCACCTTCCTCCGCAACATGCGGCGGCTGCCCGGCGAGGGCTATGTCCAGGCGTGCGTTCCTCCTGTGAAGGATATTTCGCCGGCGCCGGAGGAAGGCGAGCGCGTCATCTTTCGTTCGCACTTCCTTCGTGGCTTCGGCCTGCCGGTGAGCGGCGTCCTCCGTTCCTTTCTTCAATTCTACCAACTCCAGCCGCACCACCTCGCATCGAACACGGTGGTGCTGCTGCCGGCTTTCGTCACGCTCTGCGAAGGCTACCTCGGCTTTCTCCCCACTCTCGAGCTCTGGGGGAATTCTTCTACACCAAACTTGGCACCACCGCAAAAAGCGAGGCGGCTCAGTGCGGAGCCTTCATCGCGGTGCGGTGCCCAGGTACAGGAAATTGCTTCCCGTCCATCAGTTTGACGCAGTCGGTGAAGCTGTGGCAAAAATCATACTTCTACGTCAAGAACGTCAACCCGGCGATCGACTTCGTCAACCTGCCAGCTTACGAAGCCGGCCCGCCGGTTGAGCCCTGCACCAACTGAACCTTCAAGCCGAGGACGCTGTCGGCCGCCTCCGCCGCCGTCGTCGCCCAGCTCAGGGTGATGACGGAATCGGAGGGCCTCAAAGCCTCAGACTTGATGACCGCCTTCGTGGAGCGCTGGGTTCTCCCTCTTCATGGCGGGCCTCATCTGATCAGCCAGATGAGAAGGCATCGAGACCCGTGCCAAATGTCCACCAAGGAGATGCCGGCCATGGAGGTGGCCCGCCTAGTGAACGAGATCTCGAACTGCAAACTCTCGGAGTCAGAGTGGCAGTTCAGCAAGTGGTCGTATTCCCGCGCACACCCGCCGCCTGCGGTAAGCTCTTAACTCTTCTTTCTCTTTTGTCTATCTGGTTCTGCTTCGCCGCCTAATCAGCTGGTCATGATGTAGCTCCTCACGACCCAGCCAGCAGCCGACGGCCTGGAGCAAGGCTAGGAGTACATGCCGGACCGATCTGTGAGTGATGTGGACGACCCCGACTTGGGGGCGGCCGCCATGGAGGAAGACGATGCCACAGGCGGTGGTGACGGAGCAGGCGGCTCTGGAGGAGGAGGCGGCCTCGAGGGCTGGCCAGATGACGACGACGAGGAGCACACGCTGCGCTGCCCGCCGGTCGCTCACAGGGCGGGGGCGAGCTCCTCAGCAGCGCCGACTGCGCCAGGCGGAGCACCAAAGCGCCGAGCCGGCTCGCAGCTGCAAGGCGTCCGGCCGAAGAAACCCAAGGGCTCGGCCGTAGCGACCAGGCGGGAGGAGGCCGCCGCGAAGGCGGCCCGGTTCTAGAGGGCCCCGAAGCAGACGCCGATGGTGTCCGCGTAAGAGCTTGTCTTTTCTTGCGTTTTCCTGTCTTTTTTGCAAACTCCCTCTGAGTTCTTCTTGTCTTGCTTGAACAGAGCCCCGCTCTCCCTTGAGCGGTGGGCCTCCACCTCCATCATTGGGGGGACAGAGGGCTCCGCCAACACCCGCCGCGTAGACCCGCTCGCCGACCTCCAGGAGGCAACGGAGAAGAACGCGCGGGAGGCACGCGAGGAGCGGGAGGAGGCGGAACGCAAGAGGGAGGCGGCCAAGGCGGCACAGGAGGAGGCGTACGCACCGGCCAAGGCCCAGGCCGATGCCACAGCCAAGGCCCAAGCGGACGCCGTGGCCAAGGCCCAGGAAGAAGCCACGACCAAGGCCGAGGAGGCCGCGGCCGCCAAGGTGCAAGCGGAGGAAGCCACACATGGCCAGACTCCACAGCTCATCGTCCCCCTGCGCTCCGCGCCTCCAGCACAAGAGATCCCGACACCGACTGGATGAGCCGGCAATGTGCAGCCATTCATGGAGAGGGAAGGGGGCGACGCCGCCATCTTGAGTACGGAGGTGCCCCAGCAAGCGCCAACTGCCGAGGCCCAGGGCAGTCGGCCAGACGTGCCGCCAACGCCTCAAGTCAGCGGCGAGCTGGTGGTGGGGGCGACCCCCGTTGCTCGCACTCCGGCGCGCCGGCGTGTGGTGAAGGTGACTTCGGCACCGTGGCCTCAGGAGATCGGGGCCTCAAGCTTGTCGGCCCCAGAGGCGGAGACCACTAGTGCCGCTCCACGAGAGTGGACGTCTGGGGGTGGGACAAGCGTCCTGAACAAGGCTGCGCATGAAGTCCAGTCTCTGCTTCAGGCCCAAAGCACCACCCTCCAAAACTAGATGAAGATGTTCCTGGCGTCGCGAGCCGCTATCCGGGTATGCTCCTTAACCGCTTATTTCTTATTCCTGTAATTTTTCTTGAATTCTTCTATGGGGGCGCGCCAGCGCACCCACTGGGTGTAGCCCCCGAGTTCCTGGCCGGCTGCTGAGCAGGCGGCTCGGAACTTAAAGGTAAGTTCCGAGTGCTAACCCTTTTTTTCTTCTGTTGTCTTTGTTGCAGGATTACCACAACATCTGTGCGGCCACCTTCAACTCCCAGGTCCAGGAGCTGGCCAAGCTGACCACTGACTTGGCCGACAGCCGGAGTAAGCACTCCGCTCTTCGTTCTCGCGGGGGCGCGCCAGCGCACCCGCAGGGTGTAGCCCCCGAGATTCGGGCCGACTGCTGAGCAGTCGGGTCGGATCTTCCGTTGACCACTTTTCATTTTTTTCCTTTCGTTGAATCGCTAAATCCTTAGTCTCGCGGGGGCACGCCAGCGCACCCGCAGGATGTAGCCCCCGAGATTCGGGCCGACTGCTGAGCAGTCGGGTCAGATCTTTCGGCAACTACTTCTTTCTTTGTTGTTTTGCTGATTGTCTTTTCTTTCTTGTCTTCTGCAGGAGCCAACGCCACCTTACGACAGCAGCTGGGCGAGGCTCAAACCGCGCTGCTCGCCAAGGAAGAGGAGCGCAGCAAGAAGGAGCAAGAGCGTGACCGCCTAGCCAAGCAGCTGGCTGACCAGGCGGACCAGCACCAGGCGGAGCTCCAGAAGCTCAAGGACGCGGAGGAGGCCCTTCAGGCCGAGTTCAAGACTCAGCGCTCGAACTGGGTTAAGAAGGAGAAGGCCTTGTCGCACGGCTACGGCGAGATCGAGGACCTGCTCGATGGTGAGTTGTCCTTCTCTTTCTTCTGGTCAGCCAGCTGCTTGGCCAGGCGGTCGCGCTCTTGCTCCATCTTGGCGTCGCGAGCCGCCGTCCGGGTAAAGTACTTGCCTTCCCAAAAAACGGCCAAGTACTTGTCTTGCTTTTCTGCTCCTTTGGCTTTTTCCTTTGCCGCCTTCCCTTGGCTGTCGTCTTGCCAGCCAGACAGCCGCTCCGCGGTCTGTGGCTGGGTCAAGTACTTGGCCTTTTTTGGGAAGGCAATTACTTTAGCCGTTGGTAGAGCGTAGCAAGTTAAGTTAGAAACCAGTGGCTGGCTGCTCAACAGCTGGTCGGCGAGGCGAGGAGCCGGCTTGGCCTATGCAAATGGTTTGGTCCTTAGCCATTTTTCGTGTGGGCACTATTTCCTGCCTGTAGCTCTTGCCAGCCGGACAGTCGCCCTGCAAGCTGCGGATTGTGGCAAGAGAGGGCTTAGGTGCCGGCACACTACTTGTCTGACTGCAGGTAGCATTGACATAGTACAAGGCGGCAAGCCCCCGGGCCGACTGGTCGAACCCGGTACCACACAGAATAATGAAATGACATATTCATAGGCGTAGGACTTATCATATAGATAAAGGAGGGTAGCCCCCGAGTGCTCCTCGAGGGACCCGATGTCTTAGTGCTTAATACAAAAGGTAGCGTGGTACATACGGAATCAACTGTAAAATCTTCGGAGGAGATTTGCATTCCACGGGCACTCTGATTCCTTGCTAGAGTCATCTCTCTTGTGCGCTCTGGGCTTCTGTGCGTCGATGAGGTAGTAGGAGTCATTACCCAAAGCTCTGCTGATGATGAACGGGCCTTTCCAAGGGGCCGAGAGCTTGTGCTGGCCGGCTGTTCATTGGATCAGCCGGAGCACCAGGTCTCCCTCTTGGAAGGATCTTGGCTTGACCTTCCGACTGTGGTAGTGGCACAGACTGTGCTGGTAGATGGCGGACCGACTAAGCGCTAACAGCCGGCCCTCTTCCAGCAGATCAACACCGTCTTCTCTTGCTTCTTTCGCCTCCACCTCGTGTACATGGTGACGCGAGGTGAGTCGAACTCAATGTCAGTTGGGATGACAGCCTCGGCGCCGTACACGAGGAAGAATGGAGTGAAGCCGGTTGACTTGTTCGGAGTGGTGCGGAGGCTCCAGAGGACGGCCGGCAGCTCATCGATCCAGCAGCCGGCTGACCGCTCCAATGGCTCGACCAGTCGGGGCTTGATGCCAGAGAGGATGAGGCCGTTTGCTCGCTCGACTTGGCCGTTCGACTGCGGATGGGCAACGGACGCTAAGTCCAGTCAGATGCCCTATGCCGCGCAGAAACGGGCCAAGGCTACCTTGGCAGAGTTCGTGCCATTGTCGGTGATGATGTTGTGTGGCACACCGTATCGGACGGTGGTATCTGCGATGAAGGTCACAGCAGTCGGACCATTGAGTTTCTTGATCGGCTTCGCTTCAATCCACTTGGTGAATTTGTCCACGACGACTAGCAGATGGGTCATGCCGCCGTGTGCTGTCTTGAATGGTCCCACCATGTCTAGCCCCCACACGGTGAAGGGCCAAGTGAGGAGGATGGTCTTGAGTGCAGAAGCCGGTAGATGTTGCTTGGAGCTGAACTTCTGGCACCCTTTGCAATGCTTGACCAACACCTAGGCGTCTTCCAAAGCAGTTGACCAGAAGAAACCATGGCGGAAGGCTTTGGCGACAAGGGATCTGGAGGCCGCGTGGTGGTCGCACTCGCCTTGGTGGATATCTTTGAGGATTGCTTGGCCCTTCTCTGGTTCTACGTAGTGCTGGAAGACTCCAGTCACGCTGCTTCTGAGAAGCTCTCTGTTTACTATCGTGTAGGCTCCTGCTTGGCACTGCACTTGCCGGGCCGAGATCTCATCAGCCAGCAGTTCTCTAGTAACCAGAAACTTGAGGATGGTCTATGCACATGATGGTGCTTGAATTTCTTCTACTGCCACTACGGCCACTTGTACTAGGGCGGTTGGGGTGGGAGGTGGCGGGTTGGGGTCGGCCGCCGCTTGCTGCGTTGTTGAAGTCTCTGCACCGACTGCTACAGCCCCCGGGCCGGGCTGTGAAGTCCCCAGGCCGGGTGCGACTACTGCAGTCCCCGAACCGCTTGGTGAAGTCCCCGGGCCGGCTGCTGCAGCCCCCGGGATGGGTTGTGAAGTCCCCGGGCCGGGTGCGACTACTGCCGTCCCCGTGCCGCCTGCCGAAGTCCCCGGGCCAGCTGCTGAAGCTCTTGAGTCGGATCCGACTGCCTCGAGAGCAGCCGGCACGAAGATGGACTCTGATTCTGGAGAAGGCTTGATTGACGGCTTGCGGAGGCACTGAAGGGAGACGCCGGCTGGTATTGCTTGACGGGTGGAGCTAATCCGTGCCAAGGTATCAGCTTTCTCGTTTTCATTCCATGGCACGTGAAGGAACTCGCACCCTTCAAAATATCCGTGCCAGGGTATCAGCTAGCCATATTTGCATCCTTGGCGTCCCAGTCACCAGATGATTGATGGACCACCAAGTCGGAGTCGCCATAGCACAAGATCCGGCGGATGCCGATTTCTTTGGCCAGCCGGAGGCCGTGTATTAGTGCTTCATACTCGGCCACATTGTTGGAGGCGGCAAAGTGAATTTGCAACGTGTATCTGAGCTTGTCACCTTTGGGAGAAGTGAGAACAACGTCGGCTCCCAAGCCGGAGCGCATCTTCGAGCCATCAAAGTGCATCTGCCAATGAGTGGAGTCCAGTGCTGGCAGCAGGTACTGGGTCTCGGCCCAGTCGACGAGGAAGTCAGGCAGTGCTTGGTACTTGATGGCGGTGCGTGGTAGGTAGAAGATGGTGTAGGGGGCCAACTCGATGGCCCATTTGGCCACTCGGCCAGATGTATCTTTGTTGCCAATGATCTCAGCAAGTGGGGCAGTGCAGACAACCGTGATCGGGTGCTCTTGAAAGTATGGCTTCAGCTTCTTGGCGGCGAAGTGTACGTCGTAACACATCTTCTGGTAATGGGGGTAGTTCTGCTTCGAGGTTGACAGTACCTCGCTGAAATAATACACGGGCCTTTGGACCGGCTGTGCCCTGCCGGCCTCTAGGCGCTCTACTACCATGACACTGCTGACCACCCGGCTGGTGGCGGCGATGTAGAGGTACATGGGCTCTTTAGCAGTCGGGACTGCCAGGACAGGCGGGGTGGTCAACATCTTCTTCAGCTGGAGAAAAGCCTCGTCCTCCTTGTCATTCCACTCAAAGTGAGTGGTTTTCTTCATGAGCTGGTACAGGGGAAGGGCCTTCTCACCCAGCCGACTGATGAAGCGGCTGATGGATGCCGAGCAGCCGGTGAACTTCTGAACGTCTCTCAGTCGGGCGGGTCTCTCCATCCTCTCGATGTCCTTGATCTTCATAGGGTTGCACTCAATGCCGCATTTCTCTGGGTTGAGCTTCATCTGAAACCGGCGCAGATTTTCAAAAGTTTCCTTGATATCTTCCAAGAGGGTGCCGCGCTTCTCCGTCTTCACCACAATATCGTCTACATAGACGTGGGCATTCCTGCCGAGTTGCTTGAGGAGGCACTTCTGCATGCAACGCTGAGACGTGGCACCGACATTTCTCGAACCGAATGTCATGGTCAGGTAGCAGAAGGCTCCGAATGGTGTGATGAAGGCGGTCTTCAGGCAGTCTGTCGGGTTCAACTTGATCTGGTGGTAACCTGAGTAGGCATCCAAGAAACTCAACAGCTCGCATCCGGCTGTGGAGTCTATCACTTGGTCAATCTGGGGCAATGCAAACGGATCCTTGGGGCAGGCTTTGTTGAGACTGGTGTAATCAATGCACATGCACCACTTGTTGTTCTTGTTTAGTACAAGGACTGGGTTGGCAAGCCATTCTGGGAAGAAAACTTCCATAATAAAGCCGGCTACCAACAGGTAGGCAATCTCTTCTGCAACGATTCTTCTTTTCTCTTCCGACAGTCGGCGGAGGGGTTGCTTGAATGGCTTGGCATCTGCTCTGACTTGTAGCTTGTGCTCGGCGAAATTCGTCGGAACACCCGGCACGTCCTTGGGAGACCATGCAAAGATGTCCCGATTGTCACGGAGGAAATCGACGAGCTCGCTTTCCTATTTGCTATCGAGGTGGGCTCCTATGATAGCGTGCCTCTCCGGGTGCTCTGGGTCCAAGGGAATCTTCTTTGTCTCTTTGGCCGGCTGGACAGAGCCCTGGGTCTCTGACTCTTTGGGCTCTGGTGACATGTCCGGCTGCTTGCCGGCCATGGCCACCACGCGGTCCAGGAGCTTCTTTTCAGCGGCAATCACAAGGGACTCGGCCAACCGACTGCTGGCTGCAGCACAGGCGGATGACTTCTCGTAGTCCCCGGCTATTGTGATAATACCCTTGGTTCCAGGCATCTTCAGCTTGAGGTAGGCATAGTTTGGTACCGCCATGAACCTGGCTAGAGCTGGCCAGCCTAGGAGCACATGATAAGGGCTTTCTAGGTCAACCACCTCAAACCAGATTGCTTCTCGGCAGAAATGATTCTTGTCTCCAAAGATGACATCTATCTTGATCTTGCCGATTGGTGAGTGAGGGAGTCCTGGACTAAGGGGTCCTCGGGCGTCCGACCTGTTGGACATGGGCCGAACTAATGGGCTGTGAAGATAAAAGACCGAAGACTCTCTCCCGTGTCCGGATAGGACTCTCCTTGGCGTGGAAGTCAAGCTTGGCGACCAAATATGAAGATTCCTTTCTCTGTAACCAACTTTGTACAACCCTAGTCCCCTCCGATGTCTATATAAACCGGAGGGCTTAGTCCGGAAACGAATACTCATAGCCATAGTCATGCAAGGCTAGACTTCTAGGGTTTTAGCCATTACGATCTCGTGGTAGATCAACTCTTGTAATACTCATATTCATCAAGATAAATCAAGCAGGAAGTAGGGTATTACCTCCATAGAGAGGGCATGTACCTAGGTAAACATTGTGTCCCCCGTCTCCTGTTACCATCGACCTTAGATGCACAATTCGGGACCCCGCACCGGAGAACCGCCGGTTTGACACCGACAGTGAGCAGGACAAACCGGGCACAATTCCATGAAACACAGTCTGACTGCACAGCAACTGCTTCTCTTTGATGTTCAACTTCTCCATGGTATCACGGTAAAGGATGTTGATGCTTCTACCACCATTTATCAGTATCCGGGAGAAATGAGCAGCTCGCCTCTCTGTAGCAAGGCTAGCATCCAACAGCAAGCACTACAAAAAAAAGACACATCCGTGACATTTTGGGCCGAACGAAAATCTTTTCTGTCATACTTATGACACTTCTATGACGATAGTTGTGACAAAACCCGGTATCATCATAGATGTGGTGGGGTCCTACTTCTATGACAAAAAATCATGACAGAAAATGGGCTTTTCGTCCTGGGAGGGCCAGAGACGTAGCTGCATGACATTCTTTGGGCCGTCCATGACGGAAAAAACCGTGGTAGAAGCGAGGGCGCGGAAAATATCGGGGTGTCCCCGGTTACGGTGGGTGGTCGGGGGCCGAGCGATGTGCATTTCTCTCGTACGTACGCGCGTGTGTGCGAGGCGTTGGGCTCTAACTGAACCCGAGCGAGGCGTTGGGCTCTAACTGAACCCGAGCGATTGCACTGCAGGCTACACGTTACTGAACCCAAGCGATCGATCGATGGCTGTTAACTGAACCCGATCGAGCGATTCCTTCGCTACTGCTGCTAATTGAAGCCGATCAATGCTGCCTCTCGATGAATAGTGAGCGTTGCTGGGGGGGTTTGGATGAACAATTCTCGGTGGGGGTGGATGAACAAGACCCCGTGGCATTGCCTCTGGATGAACAGTGAGCGTTGCTGGGGGTTTGGATGAACTGTTCCCGGTGGGGGTGGATGAACAGGACCTTGATCGTTCGAGCCGGTTGGGGCTGGATGAACAGGACCTTGTGGAGGGCAGGATGAACAGGACCACCCCGTGGAGGGCAGAATGAACAGTAGCCCGTGGAGGGGTGGTTGAACAGGAGCCCGTGGAGAGGGCTGGTTGAACAGTAGCCGATGGAGTAGCGCGCGGTGGAGGCTGGATGAACAGGAGCCCGTGGATAAACAGTCGCAGGTGGAGGTTGGAGGAGGTCGGCAGTGGATGAACAGTAGCCCATGGAGGCTAGAGGGGTCCGACGGTGGAGATGAACAGTATCCCGTGTTGTCCCGTTTTGCGGTACGCCACACCCCTCCCGATGAACAGGACCCCTGTTTCGACCGTAGATCTCCAATACAAGTCTGTTTCCTCTGTTTTGCGGTACGTCACACCCCTCCCGATCAACGGGACCCCCGTTTTGACCGTAGGAGGTCCGTTTCCTCCGTTTTGCGGTACGCCAGACCCCTCCTGATGAACAGGATCCCGTTTCGAATGTGGCCGGTCGAATACAAGGCCATTTCCTCCGTTCTGTGGTACGCCAGGCCTTGTTTCCATCGGCTGTTCCGTCCAAGCCCTCCCGATGAACACGACGACGCATTGCGTTCCGACCCAGCCGGTTGGCTCCCCATGAACACGATGACGACGCTGTTTCTCCATTCCGACCCAGCCATGTACATGAGCCCTGGCCGTACGTATGCGCAAGTAGGCATTCGAGACCCTGCCCGTATGTACGTATGTGGCCGTATTTTCTTTCTTGCACACTGGCCGTTGTACGTACGTGTACATGCTACGTGCGCGCCTGTACTATGACACATGCGCGCCTCTACATCGACCAGTATGTACGTACATGTTCGCGACCAGAATGGCAACGCTACGTACGCTTCGACCAGGTGGGTCCCAACTATCAGGCACTTCCTTGCCTGCGAAGATGTAGCTGGTGGGTCCCAACAGTCAGGGGGCGAATCATTTTTTTTGCCCGGACGCACTTCCTTGCGTGCGAAGATGTAGCTGGTGGGTCCCAGCAGTCAGGGGAAATGTTTTTCTCGCGAAATACGGTGGCCCGTCCGATGGGTCCCCGCTGTCAGGTGGAGGAATAATTATTTTGCGCGTAATAAGGAGGCACTTCCTTGCTGCGGCCGTGGACCCAGCTGTCAGCCTCTCCATGTACAATCCACGTCCGATGGAAGCCGTTCCTTGACCACGTTGACCACGCCGCGCCGAGAGCACCAGGGCGGTGGACGACGGCGAGGCCTAGGAAGGGGACGACGCGGAGCCGGGGAAGACGCGACAGTGGATGCCCACGCGTAGAGGAGTACGAGGGCTCACTGGTTCGCTGCGGTGTGAGGCTGCCGTCGCCACAGAATAACAGGGGATGTGGGTGAGTAGAGGGATGGCCTGGCAAGCGGTGGGGATATTAGGGGGCGGTGAGGCCTCCGCGGTAGCACAGCCGGCCACGGGAGGCAGGAGCATGTGGCACGACCGGCGCTGCTTTGGGCGGCTGGAGCAACAAGACCAAAGGTTGAAGTAGCACTACGGCCATTGGATGGACATCGTACGGTCACTGGAGCTAGAATTGTTCATATTGACTAAGTTGAAAAAGCACTCCGTCCCCGTCAACTTAGTAGGCCCACAAGTCGGCCTCCCACCAAGGTGGGTCCCAACTAGCAGGGGGAGTATTCATTTTTTTTGTGCGTAATAAGGAGGCACTTCCTTGCGTGCGAAGATATAGCTAGTGGGTCCGACCTGTCAGCGGTGGGAATGTTTTTTCGTGAAATACAGAGGCCCTTCCGGTAGGTCCCAGCTGTCAGGTGGAGGAATCATTATCTTGCGTGTAATAAGGAGGCATTTCCTTGCGTGCGGCCGTGGACCCAGCTGTCAGCCTCTCCACGCACAGTCTACTTCCGATGGTATCGTTTGTTGACCACGTTGACCACTTCCCGCCGAGCGCATCCAAGGTGGTGGACGACGGTTAGGCCCCGAACAGCAATGAGCCGGATATGGGAAGACGCGGGAGTAGAGTCGCAGACGGAGAGGTGTACGAGGGTTAACTGGTTCTGGTGCGGTGTGGTTCGGCAGTCGGTGGAGAAGAACATGAGGTGTGGAGGGGTGGAGGGATGGTGTCGGTGTCAAAACCGGCGGATCTCAGGTAGGGGGTCCCGAACTGTGCGTCTAAGGCGGATGGTAACAGGAGGCGGGGGACACGATGTTTACCCAGGTTCGGGCCCTCTCGATGGAGGTAATACCCTACTTCCTGCTTGATTGATCTTGATGATATGAGTATTACAAGACTTGATCTAGCACGAGATCGTAGAGGCTAAACCCTAGAAGATAGCCTATGGTATGATTGTTGTTATTCTACGGACTAAACCCTCCGGTTTATATAGACACCGGAGGGGGCTAGGGTTACACAAAGTCGGTTACAAGGGAGGAGATCTATATATCTGTATTGCCAAGCTTGCCTTCCACGCCAAGGAGAGTCCCATCCGGACACGGGACGAAGTCTTCAATCTTATATCTTCATAGTCCAACTGTCCGGCCAAAGGATATAGTCCGGCTGTCCGAGGACCCCTAATCCAGGACTCCCTCAGATGGCCTGGCCAACGGTGGAGTAGCGCTTCACAGCGAAGCGTGCTAAGCAGAGCTGCTAGCAGCAGGAGGCGGGAGTAGGTGGTCCCGGCGGCGCTGGAGGAAGAAGACGAGATATTGAAGATGGATGCCGGTCGTTGGATGTAAATCCAACGGCTAACGATGTCAGAATCATTTGTTGACTAAGTTGACAACGACTTGCATTGGCTTCGGCTTATTGGCCCACATTTCAGCCTCCAAAAATGTGGCACGTATTCAACCCATTTTTCAGAATTTACAGTCTTTTTTTTGCGGGGTAGAATTTATAGTCCATTTGATATTTTTTTTGAATTACAGTCCATTAGCTGGGCTGGGTGAACAAATAATGTAGCGTCCATGCGGCCCATTTATGTTTTTTCCTAAAAAGTTACAGGCCATTTGCACTTTCTCGAAATACACGATTTTGCTGGGATGATTCTAATTATAATGTTGGGGTGGGCGCAGCAATGTTATCAAAAAATAAACAGGGGCTGAGCATTTTGTTATATATATATTTAAATAATAAGTGATTTATTATTAAATTGGTCCCTAAATCTTACCAAGCTTTTGTACACAATCACCAGGATTTTTGTTGCCAAAAAAATTCCAGGATTTTATTGTTAAGAAATTATCTATACTACTATATAGTGTATCAGTTTCGAACTAGACCTAGAGCATCAATCATAGCCGTTGGTCACCTAAATCCAATGGCTGAGATCATTAGGATTCGCCATGAACAGTAGACTGATACTACCTCTACTGTGTTCTGGAACAATCACGTGACCTTTCAAGAACAAAAGAAGCCCATGTTCCCTGCCTCATGGGCCGTATTGCCGCTTGAGTACATGGCAGTTTGAGCCCAAACGAGATTGTTTGGGAGTAAAACAGGAAGCAAAAAGTAAGGTGCAGTCTTTTTAGATGTGCACATACAGTTTCTTGTACGAATAATAATCCCTACCTTTATAATACTTATCAATCATTAATATCTACATTCGCACATTTCTATATTTTCTTTTCGCCTTTTATCTATCAGCAAATCTATGGCTTATTCTCTTTTACCAAAATCACTCTCTTCAACTAAGACGTGCCTTGCACGTGTATACATACTAGTTTTTATAAGTTAACAAGATGTGGGATATTATTTTCTTACATATGTAAGTATCTGTTAAATATATGATGACAATAACAATAATATATAATAACATATAAAATAATTTAAATATATATAATATAGTTAGAAGGAAAACATAAGTTGGACCAGGCATTCCTATTCTTATATAGAAAAATAGAACAGTCCTCTGCGTTTTCTTCAAAAAAAATACATAAATTGGACTGTCGATGTTTCAGAAAAAATAAAACCTCAGATGGGAGGTCCATAGGCCGGTCGATACATGACGGCCCTCAAGAAAATACAAACAGCCTTATGGACCTCCCATCCGAGGTCGTGGGCTACGCATGTTAAAAAAGAAAGCCTAGACGGGGCTGCTGTTCCACCCGGGTTCGATTCCACCTGTGCAGAGAAAATATCTCCAAAATTTTTGCCTCTGCCTTTATTGACATGTGGGTCCCAATTGTCATCTACGCACACCACGTCCTACACTTGTCAAACTTCGTCCCTCGTTTTCTCTCTTTTTCGCACACTCGACATTGTGTGGGCATTTTGAAAATAGCATATCTTTTTGACTGTGCATCATATGAAAATGTGCTATGCATGAATGTTGATCAGCATGATGTTAACTGGCTGGTAGTTCCAGCTTCGACCATGAATAAAACTTCCAGCATGATGTTAACACTGTTTGGAAAGGCCGTGTAAATATAAATGCTCTGCCTCTGAAAGTTGCTGTTTCTTATCTGAAACTGAACTTGGAGTTTCTTATCTGAAACTGAAACTTGCAGTTTCTTCTCTCAGAATCACATTGTCTGCACTTTTATACTCCTATGAAACTACATTTTTTAAGTGCTAAAAATAGATCGCTAGAATTCATAAAATACTTCATATGCTCAATACTGCAAATCTGAAATTCAAAAGACATTCATATCTAAAAGTACTCTCAAAATACACAACACAAAACACAATTCACAACTTGCAAATACTAACAACCCTAAGCTCCTCCTGACAATTCACAACCTGCCCGACTATTGGTCTGGGGGGGGCCTCCTATTCCTCGGCGGCAGACAGCCGCCCCGTGAGACGATGTGAACGGCGAGGGAGAGGATGGCGGGGAAGCATCGTCGAGCTAACTGTTTTTCTCCTCTTGCAGTTGGGTTTGGTCAACGAAGACTCCACCGGCTCGCTCTGGCACGTCACCCTCACAAACGGCACCCTGTAGATGCTCGATCCTTCAATCTCTGGGGGATGCTCCATCTGGGATCGATACTCCCACCACCGCTCCCTCACGATCGGATTCGGTGAATCTGTTTGCTCCATGGCCTAGAGGAGCAGCTCTATGTACTCCCGCGCGACTCCCTCCGGGAGTATCACCGCCTTTTTGCTCTGTTGCAGATATTTGGCCATGGATGTCACCGTCGCCGCTAGTTGGTCCTTGTTGTCAAACCAAGACTGTATCAACAACATCCTAGCTAGCTTCATAGGGTCGCCGTCTGCGATCCTCACGTATCGGTTGTACTCCTCCATCGATCTACTTCTCCACAACACCTTCACTCGCCGACGGTGGTTTTTGAATGGAAGAGGAGAGGAGCAGCGGTGGTTTTGGTTTAGAACGGGAGAGGAGCGACACTGGTTTTGGATTGGAATAGGAGAGGAGGGGCGGTGGTATTGAAATGGAAGAGGAGAGGAGCGGCGCTGGATTTAGATTGGAACAGGAGAGGAGCGGCGGTGGTTTAAGAGGAGAAGAGCGAAGAGTGGCGCTGGTCTTGGAATTATTTTTTTGTTTTGCGTATTTTGGGTCAAAGTTTGACCACGTACTGTATTTGACAAGCAAAATGTGAATGCATGTCACCAAAAATTGTATCGTTTGGTTCGTATCTGAATGTACTTTCAAATTATATTATTTTTGCAACGTATAACATATATTTTATTCGCAAAAATCATGGTCAATTATGACCTAGAATAAAAGGGAGACTAGTTAATATGGGGTCGCTTTCTTAATTGAAGGGTAAATTGATTTTGATTTTGATCCAGTCACAGCGCGCCGGCCCTCTCATCCAATCCTAAATCGCTGCCGCACGCTCCTCTCCCTCTTCTCCATTGCAAAACCACCTCCTCTCCTCTCCATCATCTCCATTCCAAAACCACCATCTCGCCTCTCCTCTTCTCCATTGCAAAACCACCTCCTCTCTCCTCGGACGAGGATCCCCTGACGTAGCCCATCCTGCCATTGAGACACTGACACATGGGTCCCACCAAGTGCGGGGCCCACCTGTCAGCGACCAAAAGGCAGGGGAACCTCTCCTCTCCATCATCTCCATTCCAAAACCACCGTCTCACCTCTCCCTCTTCTCTATTGCAAGACCACCGTCTCTCCTCCCATCTTCCAAAGCTAGCACCGGACCACTCAGAAGGACATCTATGGAGGGGATGCAGCAGCGAATCTAGCAGATCGCCGGCGGCGACCAGGTAAAGTTAGCCAGGTTAAAGGAGATCCTTACTTGGTTTGACAATGAGTGGGAGATTTCGAGGACGGTGAGGGCCATGTGGCAATGTATGCGAAGGAGCGAGACGACGGCGATGAGGGCGGCGATGTACTCCTCAGCGACAGTCATGCCGCAGTCCTTCGAGTTCATCGAGTATCTCCTCTGGGCGATGGAACAGACAGATTCGCCCGAGGCGAAAGTCAGGCGGAGGTGGTGGGCGTACAGGTCGAAGGTCGAGCACCCAGAGGATAACGAATCGATCGAGTACGGTGTGCCGTTCGTGAGGGTGCAGAGCCAGCCGGAGCCACAGGAGTATTCGTGTAGGGGATCGTAGTAGAAATCAAAAAAAATTCTACGCATCACCAAGATCCATCTATGGAGTTTACTAGCAACTAGAAGGAATGAGTGCATCTACATACCCTTGTAGATCGCGAGCGAAAGCGTTCAAGTGAACGGGGTTGATGGAGTCGTACTCGTCGTGATCCAAATCACCGATGACCGAGCGCCGAACCGACGGCACCTCCGCGTTCAACACGCGTACGGAGCAGCGATGTCTCCTCCTTCTTGATCCAGCAAGGGGGAAGGAGAGGTTGATGGAGATCCAGCAGCACGACGGCGTGGTGGTGGAAGTAGCGGGGATCCCGGCAGGGCTTCGCCAAGCGCAAGCGGGAGGGAGAGGTGTCACGGGAGGGAGAGAGAGGCGCCAGGGGCTGTGGTGCGGCTGCCCTCCCTCCCCCCACTATTTATAGGGGTCCTGGGGGGCGCCGGCCCCCTAGAGATCCCATCTGAGGGGGGGCGGCGGCCAAGGGGGTGGCTTGCCCCCCAAGCCAAGTGGGGCGCCCCCCCACCCCCAGGGTTTCCAACCCTAGGCACAGGGGAGGCCCAAAGGGGGCACACCAACCCACCAGTGGCTGGTTCCCGTCCCCACTTCAGCCCATGGGGCCCTCCGGGACAGGTGGCCCCACCCGGTGGACCCCCGGGACCCTTCCGGTGGTCCCGGTACAATACCGATAACCCCCGAAACTTTCCCGGTGGCCGAAACTGGACTTCCTGTATATAATTCTTCACCTCCGGACCATTCCGGAACTCCTCATGACGTCTGGGATCTCATCCGGGACTCCGAACAACTTCCGGGTTTCCGCATACTAATATCTCTACAACCCTAGCGTCACCGAACCTTAAGTGTGTAGACCCTACGGGTTCGGGAGACATGCAGACATGACCGAGACGACTCTCCGGTCAATAACCAACAGCGGGATCTGGATACCCATGTTGGCTCCCACATGTTCCACGATGATCTCATCGGATGAACCACGATGTCGAGGATTCAATCAATCCCGTATACAATTCCCTTTGTCAATCGGTACGTTACTTGCCCGAGATTCGATCGTCGGTATCCCAATACCTTGTTCAATCTCGTTACCGGCAAGTCACTTTACTCGTACCGTAATGCATGATCCCGTGACCAACCACTTGGTCACTTTGAGCTCATTATGATGATGCATTACCGAGTGGGCCCAGAGATACCTCTCCGTCATATGGAGTGACAAATCCCAGTCTTGATCCGTGTCAACCCAACAGACACTTTCAGATATACCTGTAGTGTGCCTTTATAGTCACCCAGTTACGTTGTGACGTTTGGTACACCCAAAGCACTCCTACTGCATCCGGGAGTTACACGATCTCATGGTCTAAGGAAAAGATACTTGACATTGGAAAAGCTCTAGCAAACGAACTACACGATCTTTGCGCTATGCTTAGGATTGGGTCTTGTCCATCACATCATTCTCCTAACGATGTGATCCCGTTATCAATGGCATCCAATGTCCATAGTCAGGAAACCATGACTATCTGTTGATCAACGAGCTAGTCAACTAGAGGCTTACTAGGGACACGTTGTGGTCTATGTATTCACACATGTATTACGATTTCCGGATAACACAATTATAGCATGAACAATAGACAATTATCATGAACAAGGAAATATAATAATAACCATTTTATTATTGCCTCTAGGGCATATTTCCAACAGTCTCCCACTTGCACTAGAGTCAATAATCTAGTTACATTGTGATGAATCAAACACCCATAGAGTTCTGGTGTTGATCATGTTTTGCTCTAGGAGAGGTTTAGTCAACGGATCTGCTACATTCAGGTCCGTATGTACTTTACAAATATCTATGTCTCCATTTTGAGCACTTTCACGAATGGAGTTGAAG
The DNA here is from genome assembly GCF_002575655.3 of Aegilops tauschii subsp. strangulata. Classification (NCBI taxonomy): domain Eukaryota; kingdom Viridiplantae; phylum Streptophyta; class Magnoliopsida; order Poales; family Poaceae; genus Aegilops; species Aegilops tauschii. The sequence continues at coordinate 98,671,388 of NC_053041.3, read as the reverse complement.
CGACGCTTGATATGCCTGGTCTTCCTGTGAAACCTGGGCTCCTTGGCAAGGGCAATAGCTCCAGTGTTGTCACAGAAGAGAGTCATCGGGCCCGATGCATTGGGAATCACCCCTAGGTCGGTAATGAACTCCTTTATCCAGATTGCTTCCTGTGCTACCTCTGAGGCCACCATGTACTCCGCTTCACATGTAGATCCCGCCATGATGCTTTGCTTGCAACTGCACCAGCTTACTGCCCCTCCATTCAAAATATACACGTATCCGGTTTGTGACTTAGAGTCATCCAGATCTGTGTCGAAGCTAGCGTCGACGTAACCCTTTACGACGAGCTCTTCGTCACCTCCATATACGAGAAACATATCCTTAGTCCTTTTCAGGTACTTCAGGATATTCTTGACCGTTGTCCAGTGTTCCATGCCGGGATTACTTTGGTACCTTCCTACCAAACTTACGGCAAGGTTTACATCAGGTCTGGTACACAGCATGGCATACATAATAGACCCTATGGCCGAGGCATCTCTATCTTCTGCCGTGGTCGGGCATTGAGCCGTGCTCAATTGCACACCTTGCAATACAGGCAAGAACCCCTTCTTGGACTGATCCATATTGAACTGCTTCAATATCTTGTCAAGGTACGTACTCTGTGAAAGACCAATGAGGCGTCTTGATCTATCTCTATAGATCTTGATGCCTAATATATAAGCATCTTCTCCAAGGTCCTTCATTGAAAAACACTTATTCAAGTAGGCCTTTATACTTTCCAAGAATTCTATATCATTTCCCATCAATAGTATGTCATCCACATATAATAAGATAAAAGCTACAGAGCTCCCACTCACTTTCTTGTAAACACAGGCTTCTCCATAAGTCTGTGTAAACCCAAACGCTTTGATCATCTCATCAAATCGAATGTTCCAACTCCGAGATGCTTGCACCAGCCCATAGATGGAGCGCTGGAGCTTGCATACCTTGTTAGCATTCTTAGGATCGACAAAACCTTCCGACTGCATCATATACAATTCTTCCTTAAGAAAGCCGTTAAGGAATGCCGTTTTGACGTCCATTTGCCTATCTGATAAGCATAGAATGCGGCAATTGCTAACATGATTCGGACGGACTTCAGCTTCGCTACAGGTGAGAAAGTCTCATCGTAGTCAACCCCTTGAACTTGTCGACAAGTCGAGCCTTATAGATGGTCACATTACCATCCGCGTCTGTCTTCTTCTTAAAGATCCATTTTTTTTCTATCGCACCCCGATCATCGGGCAAGTCAATCGAAGTCCATACTTCGTTTTCATACATGGATCCTATCTCGGATTTCATGGCTTCTAGCCATTTGTCGGAATTTGGGCCCGCCATTGCTTCTTCATAGTTCGAAGGTTCACCGTTGCCTAACAACATGATCTCCAGGACAGGGTTGCCGTACCACTCTAGTGTGGAACGTGTCCTTGTGGACCTACGAAGTTCAGCAGTAACTTGATCCGAAGCTTCATGATCATCATCATTAACTTCCTCCCCAGTCGGTGTAGGCACCACAGGAACATCTTCCCGCGCTGCGCTACTTTCCGGTTCGGAAGGGGTGACTATCACCTCATCAAGTTCCACTTTCCTCCCACTCACTTCTTTCGAGAGAAACTCTTTCTCCAGAAAGGACCCGTTCTTGGCAACAAAGATTTTGCCTTCGGATCTGAGGTAGAAGGTATACCCAATGGTTTCCTTAGGGTATCCTATGAAGACGCATTTTTCCGACTTGGGTTCGAGCTTTTCAGGTTGAAGTTTCTTGACATAAGCATCGCATCCCCAAACTTTTAGAAACGACAGCTTAGGTTTCTTCCCAAACCATAATTCATACGGTGTCGTCTCAACGGATTTCGACGGAGCCCTATTTAAAGTGAATGTGGCAGTCTCTAAAGCATAGCCCCAAAATGAGAGCGGTAGATCGGTAAGAGACATCATAGATCGCACCATATCCAATAGAGTGCGATTACGATGTTCGGACACACCGTTTCTCTAAGGTGTTCCAGGCGGCATGAGTTGTGGAACGATTCCACATTTCCTTAAGTGCGTACCAAATTCGTGACTTAAATATTCTCCCCCATGATCTGATCGTAAGAACTTTATCTTTCGGTCACGTTGATTCTCCACCTCATTCTGAAATTCCTTGAACTTTTCAAAGGTCTCAGACTTGTGTTTCATTAGGTAGACATACCCATATCTACTCAAGTCATCAGTGAGAGTGAGAACATAACGATAGCCTCCGCGAGCCTCAACACTCATTGGACCGCACACATCGGTATGTATGATTTCCAATAAGTTGGTTGCTCGCTCCATTGTTCCGGAGAACGGAGTCTTGGTCATCTTACCCATGAGGCATGGTTCGCACGTGTCAAATGATTCTTAATCAAGAGACTCTAAAAGTCCATCTGCATGGAGCTTCTTCATGCGCTTGACACCAATGTGACCAAGGCAGCAGTGCCACAAGTATGTGGGACTATCGTTATCAACTTTACATCTTTTGGTATTCACACTATGAATATGTGTAACATCACGTTCGAGATTCATTAAGAATAAACCATTGACCAGCGGGGCATGACCATAAAACATATCTCTCATATAAATAGAACAACCATTATTCTCGGATTTAAATGAGTAGCCATCTCGCATTAAACGAGATCCAGATACAATGTTCATGCTCAAAGTTGGCACTAAATAACAATTATTGAGGTTTAAAACTAATCTCGTAGGTAAATGTAGAGGTAGCGTGCCGACGGCGATCACATCGACCTTGGAACCATTCCCGACGCGCATCGTCACCTCGTCCTTCGCCAGTCTCCGCTTATTCCGCAGCTCCTATTTTGAGTTACAAATATGAGCAACCGCACCGGTATCAAATACCCAGGAGCTACTACGAGTAATGGTAAGGTACACATCAATTACATGTATATCACATATACCTTTGGTGTTGTCGGCCTTCTTGTCCGCTAAGTATTTGGGGCAGTTCCGCTTCCAGTGACCACTTCCCTTGCAATAAAAGCACTCAGTCTCAGGCTTGGGTCCATTCTTTGGCTTCTACCCGGCAACTGGCTTACCGGGCGCGGCAACTCCCTTGCCGTCCTTCTTGAAGTTCTTCTTACCCTTGCCTTTCTTGAACTTAGTGGTTCTATTCACCATCAACACTTGATGTTCCTTTTTGATCTCCACCTCCGCTGATTTCAGCATTGAATATACCTCAGGAATGGTCTTTTCCATCCCCTGCATATTGAAGTTCATCAGAAAGCTCTTGTAGCTCGGTGGAAGCGACTGAAGGATTCTGTCAATGACCGCGTCATCCGGGAGATTAACTCCCAGCTGTGTCAAGCGGTTGTGCAACCCAGACATTTTGAGTATGTGCTCACTGACAGAACTGTTTTCCTCCATCTTACAACTGAAGAACTTGTCGGAGACTTCATATCTCTCGACCCGGGCATGAGCTTGGAAAACCATTTTCAGCTCTTCGAACATCTCATATGCTCTGTGTTGCTCAAAACGCTTTTGGAGCCCCGGTTCTAAGCTGTAAAGCATGCCGCACTGAACAAGGGAGTAATCATTAGCTCGTGATTGCCAAGCGTTCATAACGTCTTGGTTCTCTGGGATGGGTGCGTCACCTAGCGGTGCTTCTAAGACATAATCTTTCTTGGCAGCTATGAGGATGATCCTCAGGTTCCGGACCCAGTCCGTATAGTTGCTGCCATCATCTTTCAGCTTGGTTTTCTCTAGGAACGCGTTGAAGTTGAGGGTAACGTGGGCCATTTGATCTGCAAGACATATTGTAAAGATTTTTAGACTAAGTTCATGATAATTAAGTTCATCTAATCAAATTATTCAATGAACTCCCACTCAGATAGACATCCCTCTAGTCATCTAAGTGAAACATGATCCGAGTCAACTAGGCCGTGTCCGATCATCACGTGAGACGGACTAGTCAATATCGGTGAACATCTTCATGTTGATCGTATCTTCTATACGACTCATGCTCGACCTTTCGGTCTTCCGTGTTCCGAGGCCATGTCTGTACATGCTAGGCTCGTCAAGTCAACCTAAGTGTATTGCGTGTGTTCCGAGGCCATGTCTGTACATGCTAGGCTCGTCAACACCCATTGTATGCGAACGTTAGAATCTATCACACCCGATCATCACGTGGTGCTTCGAAACAACGAACCTTCGCAACGGTGCACAGTTAGGGGGAACACTTTCTTGAAATTATTATAAGGGATCATCTTACTTACTACCGTCGTTCTAAGCAAATAAGATGTAAAACATGATAAACATCACATGCAATCAAATAGTGACATGATATGGCCAATATCATTTTGCTCACTTGATCTCCATCTTCGGGGCGCCATGATCATCTTCGTCACCGGCATGACACCATGATCTCCATCATCGTGTCTTCATGAAGTTGTCACGCCAACGATTACTTCTACTTCTATGGCTAACGTGTTTAGCAATAAAGTAAAGTAATTTACATGGCGTTATTCAATGACACGCAGGTCATACAAAAATAAAGACAACTCCTATGGCTCCTGCCGGTTGTCATACTCATCGACATGCAAGTCGTGATTCCTATTACAAGAACATGATCAATCTCATACATCACATATATCTCATTCATCACATCCTTTTGGCCATATCACATCACAAGGCACATGCTGCAAAAACAAGTTAGACGTCCTCTAATTGTTGTTGCAAGTTTTTACGTGGCTTCTATAGGTTTCTAGCAAGAACGTTTCTTACCTACGTAAAACCACAACGTGATATGCCAATTTCTATTTACCCTTCATAAGGACCCTTTTCATCGAATCCGTTCCGACTAAAGTGGGAGAGACAGACACCCGCTAGCCACCTTATGCAACTAGTGCATGTCAGTCGGTGGAACCTGTCTCACGTAAGCGTACGTGTAAGGTCGGTCCGGGCCGCTTCATCCCACAATACTGCCGAAACAAGATAAGACTAGTAGTGGCAAGAAAAATTGACAACATCTACGCCCACAACTGCTTTGTGTTCTACTCGTGCATAGAAACTACGCATAGGCCTGGCTCATGATGCCACTGTAGGGGATCGTAGCAGAAATCAAAAAATTTCTACGCATCACCAAGATCCATCTATGGAGTTTACTAGCAACGAGAAGGAAGGAGTGCATCTACATACCCTTGTAGATCGCGAGCGGAAGCGTTCAAGTGAACGGGGTTGATGGAGTCGTACTCGTCGTGATCCAAATCACCGATGACCGAGTGCCGAACGGACGGCACCTCCGCGTTCAACACACGTACGGAGCAGCGACGTCTCCTCCTTCTTGATCCAGCAAGGGGGAAGGAGAGGTTGATGGAGATCCAGCAGCACGACGGCGTGGTGGTAGAAGTAGCGGGGATCCCGGCAGGGCTTCGCCAAGCGCAAGCGGGAGGGAGAGGTGTCACGGGAGGGAGAGGGAGGCGCCAGGGGCTGTGGTGCGGCTGCCCTCCCTCCCCCCACTATTTATAGGGGTCCTGGGGGGGCGCCGGCCCCTTGGAGATCCCATCTGAAGGGGGGCGGCGGCCAAGGGGGTGGCTTGCCCCCCAAGCCAAGTGGGGCGCCCCCCCACCCCCAGGGTTTCCAACCCTAGGCGCAGGGGAGGCCCAAGGGGGGCGCACCAGCCCACCAGTGGCTGGTTCCCCTCCCCACTTCAGCCCATGGGGCCCTCCGGGACAGGTGGCCCCACCCGGTGGACCCCCGGGACCCTTCCGGTGGTCCCGGTACAATACCGATAACCCCAGAAACTTTCCCGGTGGCCGAAACTGGACTTCCTATATATAATTCTTCACCTCCGGACCATTCCGGAACTCCTCGTGACGTCCGGGATCTCATCCGGGACTCCGAACAACTTTCGGGTTTCCACATACTAATATCTCTACAACCCTAGCGTCACCGAACCTTAAGTGTGTAGACCCTACGGGTTCGGGAGACATGCAGACATGACCGAGATGACTCTCCGGTCAATAACCAACAGCGGGATCTGGATACCCATGTTGGCTCCCACATGTTCCACGAGGATCTCATCGGATGAACCACGATGTCGAGCATTCAATCAATCCCGTATACAATTCCCTTTGTCAATCGGTACGTTACTTGCCCGAGATTCAATCGTCGGTATCCCAATACCTTGTTCAATCTCGTTACCGTCAAGTCACTTTACTCGTACCGTAATGCATGATCCCGTGACCAACCACTTGGTCACTTTGAGCTCATTATGATGATGCATTACCGAGTGGGCCCAGAGATACCTCTCCGTCATATGGAGTGACAAATCCCAGTCTTGATCCGTGTCAACCCAACAGACACTTTCAGATATACCTGTAGTGTGCCTTTATAGTCACCCAGTTACGTTGTGACGTTTGGTACACCCAAAGCACTCCTACTGCATCCGGGAGTTACACGATCTCATGGTCTAAGGAAAAGATACTTGACATTGGAAAAGCTCTAGCAAACGAACTACACGATCTTTGCGCTATGCTTAGGATTGGGTCTTGTCCATCACATCATTCTCCTAACGATGTGATCCCGTTATCAATGGCATCCAATGTCCATAGTCAGGAAACCATGACTATCTGTTGATCAACGAGCTAGTCAACTAGAGGCTTACTAGGGACACGTTGTGGTCTATGTATTCACACATGTATTACGATTTCCGGATAACACAATTATAGCATGAACAATAGACAATTATCATGAACAAGGAAATATAATAATAACCATTTTATTATTGCCTCTAGGGCATATTTCCAACAATTCGTTCTCCCACCGCAAGAGGAGGCCGGATGGCACGACGCCGCTTCCCCGCCGTTCTCCACGGTTTTGTCGACGCTCGCCTTGTTTCAACGGCGTCAGTAGGGTTTAAGGTAAGCTTCGCACTAACCTAATCTTTCATCTGCTCATGCTTACAATCAGTGTGACAACTAATTAAAATCATGCTTACAATCAGTCTCCGAGTACTACGCCAATCACCCTAAAATAGCTCTGGACCTTTGGGTCAAAGTTGTGACACTGTGTACAAATAAAGAAAAATAGATTGGTGCTTCTTTCAGAAAAGAGTACACCCCTAGAAAGCTGCCAATATAAGCTACTAGTATTTTTTTAAGTCTAAGTTACTAGTATTTGGTTAGAGGATTTGCTGCTGAGAAAGATCCATCCACAGTGAGCGGCACACATCCCACTGATGGTGGTGGATGCCAATGCTTAGATGGAGCAGGGTTGGTGTCGGTAATTTTTACTTGGCACCTAGCACTTTACATATATGCCGGTTCCATCCGTACATTTGTGCAGTTCCACCAAAATGCAGCTGAATAACCCTGTTTGCACAGATAATGAAAAGGCGTGATTACATTATAGTGGCACTAGTTGATGAAACATACACTAATAAACAGAAGAAAATATTACATCATACTGGAAATTGACCCAAGTCTCCCCGATACACCTTCTGCCAGTGATGAACATCAGTGTACAGCGGTAGTACAAGGAGGGGCCTTGAGACATTCAAATCTCTATTTTTGTGCAGATGAACTAAAATTAAGCACCCCAGTTTGCAGAAACGCTTGAACATTAACAATGGTACTAGTTGATGAAACATACATTAACAAAGAGAAGCACTTTCTTTATCTACATTGGAAATGAAATGATAGAGAGGACACTCGCTCTATTTTAACTGTATTATTACTTCATTTTATCAGTGACACTAGGGTCGATCAGGTGGCAAACGAGGTGTACCGTGCGTCGCAAGGATGAAGGTCGGGGGTGCTTAGACTGGGATGCTGAAGCTGGCTCTTTCAGTCCCTATCTTCCCCCTGATGTTTTTGTGGTAGCATTTGGGTTGTAATCCAAACTTGGTCGAGCTGGTGCTGCGTCCCCCTACCTGCCTAGCTTATGTGGCGAACTTGTCTCCTGCTAGTACTCAGTCCGTTCTAGTAGTAGTTGCATAACAACCCGTTTACACTGAGATGTTGTCGGATAATGGTTCTCTATGGTTGGGTTTCTTTAATGAAATCAGAGGGAACCCCCTCTTTCGATATATAAAAAACAGTGGCACTAGAGGTCCAAAACATTGCCTCAAATTAATAGTGCCACTAGATTAAGGTGCAAAATAATAACATTACTGCTTTATCATGGCAGTGCCCAAACAGTAGCACAAGAGCAGGATCAACATGTAGGATCTTTGGCAAACGGTCAGACCAAAAAGGAACATACCTCATGATGGGAACCATATCTGCAGTCAACGCCATCGTAGAAGGGATGACACCAGTCACCAACATGGATGATTCAATTCATGGGACCTTTTGGTGCAGTTCACCTAAAATGAAGCAATGTCCCATGAGCTAGCAGCTTCTTCTTCTTCTTTTTTTAAGAAAAGGGCTCTAGCCCCGGTTCCATTTCCATCAGAAAATGAAACCCACAGAGCTTCTTCATTAGTTGCAATAAAATTGAGCAACATCAAGGTTGGTCGTGAAGCTCCTGGAGAGTAGGCGGACCAGGACAGTTGCATCTCTAACGAAAAGAAGCAACTTATCTTAATGGGAAATTTAGCAGGACATAAAAAAAGTGCCATTGATTCGTATTACTGGAGGCATTACATTGAAAACAACATTGGTTTAACGTGTCCTTACTTTTAACAGTGCGACTACTACATTTTACGAGTGGCATTACATAAGAGCGGCTCGGAGCAATAAACATCAGAAGAGGATATCTGGGTTGGTCCCATTTTTGTTCGGTATATAGCCACCTTATACTGTGTGAGGCTAGCAAATCTAGTGCTGGACTTACTCTGTTGACTTGTCCCCCAGTCCCCACTTTCTTTCCTTTTTCAACCAATAGATCGGGTTTATATTGAGTTTGTACTGTGTTCCCTTTATTTCCCTATTAGACCTAGAGACCAGTTGGATAGCGAGTCTCTACTACTTTTCGCCCCCATTATTTCCTCTTTCGACCAAGTCCTAGATTCAGGTAACAAATCTTCCCCCACCCCCACCCCCTTTCTTCCTTGTTTGAACCAAGTACTACTAGATTCAGGTGCATGAACTAGTTTTACCTCCTAACAGTAAAAAATTAGGTGGTTTTCGAACAGCCGATCGATCCTATCTACACGAGGGGATCTAAGAAATAGTAAAACATACAAATGCAACGACGTCAGGAGATCGGGAAGTAGAGCAAGGCCGGTTTCGAAGGAAGTTATACCTGAGGGTCGCTGGGATGTCGCTAGGTGGGCGGCGGGAGGCTGGATCTGCCCACACTTAGGCAGTGAGGAAGAAGGGGTGGGAGGCCCTCCCTCGCCAGCGATGCTTGGGAGAGAACAGCAAGGCACGCTGATCGGGACGCGCCAGCAGTGGGTAAGAGCCATCGCCGAGGACGACCGCGTGAACGTTGCACCTTCTCACCTTCCCCGGCGGAGAGGATCCGGCTGGATCTGTGACTAGCGGTGAGTAGAGAGAGAGTGTGTGGTCACCGCTGTCGTGTTTAGATCTGGAGAGCACGAGACAGTGTATAGAGAGCAACACTAGCAAGCAAGCGCGGAGGCTCCTGCCTATATAGTGGAGTACTAGTTTTCTTTTGTCTACCGGCCGGAGCCGGCTTGACCTCGACAATGACTGTCGAGAAGTCTTCATGCACGTGCCCCGGAGGCGCAGTTGTCGTCATTTTGATCTGAAGCACCGGATTATAACATATAAGACGAAAAAATGCCACATGACAAGAAATCATAACCTCAGTGCCCAAAGGAGACAAGATGAATCCTGACGGACAAACTAGACGAGGATCAAAGCTCAAATTAAAGATAAACTCGTAGAAAAGGGGTCCGTCGATGTAGTCGCCATTCAACCCTCGCAGTGATCCGAAGCACATGACACCTAATTTTGCGAGATGACAAGAAACCTTTTTTAGATTTCTCACCAGAACTACAGCCCTGTACAACACAGCCTGGACGATATGTAGATGATAGCCAATCCAGGCGTGTCTGCTAGAGTCTGGTCACATGCATGGGCGAACTGATCTTCCATGTCTTGCAGGGATCATCCAGGTACCAAGGTGGAGTATGTGCTTCTATTAACTCAGCCGACTTGCGGGGCCGGGGAGTGTGCCTATGGTCGGTTCTCAATTGCGGTCCCACTTGTGTGTGCAAACGCAATATGACGCACGTTCAATTCGGAGAGCGGCGTGCCAGACCGACCGACCGTCTGTGGTGCGACGCGAACGCGATGGGCGTGTTGTATACTCTGTACATGTGTACCGCCGTTTTCTTGAGGCTTTGCTCCATGGCGCAATCCATGGATACAAAATTAGTATACTGTACTATTTAAAAGTCGAGGGCGGGGCTTTTCCCGCGTGGTAGGCGGGGCAGTTTTGCCTAGTCGGTTTGACAGAGGCAGGAGAAGATGAGGGAGTAGGCTGCTACAAACGTAGGGCTGTGTGATTTGACAGTGAGTTACTGCTGGACAGGTGGGGCCTTGTGATTTGACTTGCCATTATCATTTTAACTGCGGCGCTACGACCGGCTTGAGTCTCCCGATTCCTGACCACCTCCATACAGGTGCCTCTCCCGATGCTCCACCATCTAGAGGCTGGCTCTTGCTTGAGAGCCCACTCCTCCACTTTTTCCTTGCCTCTTTCCCCCACATATGCAAAAATGCCATGTAAAGCGGGCTTATAGCCCACTATTGTACATGATCCTACAGGTGCTAAGCCTGCCACATAGGCATAAAGTCAGATGTGGCAAGTTAATTAAGAAGAGAGAGACTAGTTTGGTGACCCCAGGAAGAAACGGTGCTAAGCGCGTGTACCTAGATGAAGCAAACTTAGCAACAAAAAACTAAGCACCTATGCATTGGGGACTTGAGTTTATAAGCCATTTAATGCCCATAGCACCTCATCTAAGCACCATTTCATTGGAAGAGGTCACTCCTTGGCAAATGCAATAAATACTATGAAGAAAGAGATAGAGAGAAGTAAACAAAAAATACTCTTATAGCCAACCTTATAGCTAACCTTGTTGTATGAGTTACTAAGTGATGACTATGTATGACATGCCAACATCAGATAGCCTAACGCACCGTGTTAAATCTCCAAGGGCGCGACCGCGCGAGTGAGGCGACGGTCGTGGTAGGCCCGACCATGATACGGGCTGCTGGCAGCCCTTGGATCTGAGATCGAACGGTTGCATGCTAAGTTGCTGAAAATTTGCAGAATAACCCTCCAGGATAGGATATTCACCCATCGGTCTAGAATCACGCCATGCAACCGTTCGATCTCAGATCCAAGGGCTCTCAGAAGCCCGTATCATGGGAGAATGGAAAGCTTCGTATCACCTGTAATTTTCCCGACGCTTGACATGACATCGAAAGCCATTTAATTGGGCGTCGAGTAGACATGACATCTAATTGGGCCCCCATAGTACTGTGCATGAATCCATTTATCCACCAGGCAAGCCACTACCCTGCCATTCGCACGCCCCCCCCCACTCGACATTTTTACAATCGATAAACCGCTCCTAGTCGTCCCATCCATTCACATTACGGCAGGTCCACTAATACTAACCCTCCTCCCAAATCCATGGCGTCCCAAATCTCCATGATCGACGGTTAGTACAAGGTTAGAACCATCACCAGCGATGAGTTCGACGTCATCTACACCCGTTCTTCCGCAATGATGAAAGAATGCCTTGCTCGCTTCAAACGCATGTTCAAAAACTCAAATGATGAGTGGGTCGCTGGGCTAGATGTTGAGTACACCACAGTCCTGGGAAGCGAGAAGAAACTAAAGGAGGCAAAGAAGAAGAAGCCCGCCGTGATCCAGGTTTGCGTGCATGACTTATGCTTGGTGTACCACATATGACATGCCGACGCTGAGTGCGAGGAATTTAAGAAGTTCCTCAAGGGCAGCCAAGTCAAATTCGTTGCTGTAGACTTTAGGAACGACAAGGAAATCCTGGGTCGGATAGGCCTCGTTGTAGGCGACCCCTTCGACCTCCGGAAGGAAGGGCTGGTGCCCTCCCTTGATCAGCCTTCAATGCTGACCCTGGCAGGAGCCATGGTTCATTCCTCGTACCGTAAACTAGAGAAACCTCCGTACACGTTTCATCGTCATGCATGGCAGTGGAATGTACTAGATTTGGACCACATCCACTACGCTGCAATGGATGGCACCTTTGTTTCAATATCTACAAGGGTTGGATGAAGAGCAAGAGCCAAGTGTGCGGTTCAAGCAAAGAAGTATCACCCAAGAGGAGGAGGGACAAGAACGAAGTCGTGGACGTGGACGAGGACTCCGAGTAAGGTGGCAGTGTCGTTGCTCATGGTGGTTCTAATGCAGTGTCTACCGGATTAGTTGCTTAGTTTAATTTCGGGTGTGCTTAGTTTTATTTGAGGGGTGTGTTGTGTTGAGCCCCCAGCAGAACTATGTTATGTTTCTTCTCGTTATATTTCGTACATTTCATCTTTTAGTTGGTATAGTACTACCACTCGTTTCTTGACATTATATATGTACAATATATATGGCCAACATCATATAGCCAGCAGTTTAGTTGTCAAAGAATTTCAGGGTGCTTAGTTTTGTCAAAGAATTCCAGGGTGCTTAGTTTTATTTGAGGGGTGTGTTGTGCTGGACACCATTAACTTATCATTGTGAGAATCGGCTTATTTTTGTCATGTAACATGGTCAACGGGGTTTGACGTGAAAATAACAATGTTTAATGGCATTTCTGAGCAAACATCTAACTTAACGATGGCATTTTTTAGATATGTAATTGCATTTTTGAGCAAGCATCTCACGGATCGATGGCATTTTTTTGAGTAGTTGTAACTTCTAATGGCAAAACTGAGTAGTGATACACAACTAGTGGCATAAATAATAAGAACCCAAGAATTAAATAGGGCGAATTTCTTTATTTCTTTATACCTTTGTGTGCGAAACAATATACGCTGCCTACCGCCAGATTTTCTTTACAGTGACAACATAGAACTATATGAGTGCTCTGTTAAATTTTGGAATTATTCTGGGTTCGTTTGGCCTTTTTTATACATTAATTGAGTTTCTGATCATTTAATGTGCATAATTCAAATTTGAACTACAAGCACATGCTCCCGTGCACCAAAGTTGACTAAAAAATCACATGTGTGTCCTCGGGTGAATTTCTAGGTCCCATGCAAGAAATGGGAATGAAATTCAAACATCTGGGCATCGTGGTTCGGCCGGGAACATTGAGAAGCTTGGTTTTAAAATTCTTGTAAATCCAAAACACGCCTGAAAATCATGAAACTTGGCATGGTGTCATGTCATGGTACTACCATGCTGTGGTAAAAAAATGCAGAATAGGAACAAGTTTTGGTATAAGTTTCTTGCAAACCGGAGCTTCTCTCAAGAAGCCTCGTGGTTCTGAGAAGGAACGTGTAACCTTTGTGTGCATAATTCAAATTTTAAATACAAGCACATGCTCCAGTGCACCAAAGCTGGTTGGAAAATCACATGTGTGTCCTCGAGTAAATTTCTAGGTCCCATGCCAGAAATGGGAATGAAATTCAATATCTGGGCGTCATGGCTCGGCTGGAAACATTGAGAAACTTGGTTTTTTAATTCCTGTAAATCCGAAACACGCATGAAAATCATGAAACTTGGCTTGGTGCCATGACATGGCACCAACATGCTGTGGTAATTTTGCTGTCCGATTTGCGAAGGCGCACACATTAACAATCAACAAAGTCATTTTGGAACAAGTGTTGTCACATTACAATCGGAAACACAAGTATTATTGAAACCGTGGGCGTTCTATTTACCATCTACGTGCCGCCACGCGTCCCCTTTTTTTTATTAGCTAGGAGGCGCCGTGCACGGTAGCTATTTGAGTACGGGAGGAGGGCGATCAGACCCCTGCGCGTGCTTATCGGGAGGAGAGCCCTCTGACCTCCATCTGCCGTCCACCTCTATCCCAAGGTACCATTAATGGCGCCCGAGCCTCTGTTTAATAGCGTGGCAATGTCTCACTCGACTGAGATTTAAGAGAGAAAAAAGAAAATCTGAAAAGAAAATTTTGCACGGATCTTGATGTAAGATCCGACAGACCTATATACCATCTACTACGATTTATAGCAAGACTGATGAATATATATAAGGACAATGAGAGTGGACAATAATTGTCTTACATAATTAGGAAGATAATTAAAAAAGCGACATGCGGCTACGCCCGAAATACACAAGGGAAAAAGAAGAAGGAAGACGCATACAATGATCTGGCTCGCTGATCTCTACTTTCTTTATGCGCTGCAGGTCGCGGAGACTAGTTCTCGCGGCGGGCGATGATCTCTTTCATCAGTTTCATGTCCTTAATACGCTGCTTGGCAGCATCCATGGATTCCTCCACCAGCCTGTTGCGCTCGATGCAGAGCATGGCATTCTCGTCCATATGTTTCTTGATGATGACGCCCGTCCTCTGCAACACGGCAGCGGTCTCCTCCTCCTGCTTCGCCCTTCCAGCGATCTTCGCCCTCAGCAGGTCGCGCTCGCCCCGGAGCTTCGCATTGCCCTCCCCGAGTTGCCAGATGACGCCGGTAGCCTCGTCATGCATCCTCGCCCAGCCGGAGATCTGATCCATCTGGCTATGGGCTATCGCATGCATGCGCCTGTAAGAGTCCTCGCCTGCCCGCGAGAAATTTTCCCAGGCCGCCGCAGCGCGGCGGGACCTCCCTGCTGCTTCGGCGGTGCGGCGGGACATCTCTGCTGCTTCCGCGGCGTGGCCGGACCAGTCTGCTACATCGACGGCGCGGCGGGACCTCCGTGCTGCTTCGGCGGCGCGGCGGGACCTCTGTGCTGCTACTGCTGCGCGGCTGGACATGTCGGCTGCTTTCGCGGCGAGGCGGGACATCTCTCGTGCTTCCTCTTCCATGCTCACCTCTCCCTGGTGGAAATCTCTCGACCCAGAACTCATGTTGGCTATGGCTTGATTGTTTCTTGTGGATGAGGAGTTGAGGAGGAATGTGCAGTCAGCTTAGCATAGTATTATTTATAATCGAGTACTACTAATACGCTCCTAAGTGGGAAACCGTTTAGGTTGTGGTCGGTGTGAACAGGTTTGCAATTAAATATAGCTTTGTAGTAGTAGTAATTTGGAATGTGACGAGACGCGCTCAAGATTTATTGACGGTTCTAGTTTCGAATTGCGGCACTATTCTCGGATGGCGTAACGTCGGCACGTTTTCTCGGCCGTGGTGTAGCATATGCCATGGTACTACTAGTTCTTTTTCTACTGATGTGTACGTGCAAAAACTGGCACCGTCGGATACATATCTTACGCTTGGCGTTCAACAGGAATAGCCTCGTGGGGAGCTATAGACTAGTCTTTTTTTCAGACGCATTACACCGATCTCTCGGGACTTCTCGCACGCACCATCACTGCTCCCTAGGCCGATGCCACCCACATACAGTTGTACTCTGAGAAGAGGTGCACGCACACACTCGTCCTCTCTCACACACGCATCTGTAGCTACGAATTGTAGTTTTCTCAACCATCCGATTGGCTCTATCATAGGTTTCACGTTGCTCCTTGGCCTTGAGATTGAGATGTTTTAAACACGGAGGCTAAGATGGAGGCGCGAGGTTTTGGTTAATGTGCGGGCCGCACACGGCACCAACACGACACGAGCTTCGCCTGCCTGGTGCGCATGCAGTCGGGTGCGTTGTCCAAGTATAGACACAAGCAGGCCCTCGTTGGTATCTGCGCCTCGACTTTGGCTGGTCATAGTGGAGAGTAACATAGACCAGTTACTAGTCTATGTTACTAGTACCTTCATAGTGGGTAGTGTCATATACGTAGTATGCATAGTTTTGCTCCATGGTGCAATCCATCGATACTACTACTGTACAAATGTATACATTTTTTAAAAGGCTAGAGGGCGGGGAAGTCTAGGTTGGTCCTTTTCACGAGAGGCGAGGGCCTTTGTGATTTGACGGCTCATTACTGCTGGAATGCGGGGCCTTGTGATTTGACTGCTCGTATAAATGTGCCGACGACCTGAGGAGGAGCAAAGAACTGTGCGGTATACTCAAGTTTTCAACTAGAGTACCATGGAGGAGCACGAAACACGGCAGCCCAGTGCCATATCCTCTACTCTCTACTCTTATTATATATTACTAGCAAGAGGCATTGTTCTATTGGCGATAAAGAATGATCTAATTTGCTAGTCATCTCATTTTAGCATTGTTCTATTCATGCCTCGCAGAGAAGGTGACACGTGCGGCGAAACACCCGAAGCAAAATAACACATGAGCAAAATAAGAAGGAGGATTATCACCCCAAAAAAATAAGGAAGACGCACACACAAGTCTGGGGCGCTGCTCTCACTACATGAAGGGTTACTGGCCCCGGAGTCGTAACTGCTTCTTCATCACCTCCACGACCTCCATCTCCTTGCGCGTCTCCTCCGCCATCTTCATCATTGTGTCCATGACGCGGGATTTCTCGACACGAGCCTTCATCATCTATTCCACGGCCGCATTACGTACCTTGACAGCAGCCGGGTGGTCGATGCGGAGCTTCGCCAACTCCTCCTTCTATTCCATGACGAGGGCCTGCAACATCTTCATCGAGGAACTACTATTCTCATGCAGCTTCTTCCAGCCGGCGTTCTCCTCCTTCAGTAGGTCGAGCTCATGGCAGAGCTTCGCGTTGTCTTCCTGAAGTTGCAGGATTGCACCGGTCGCCTTCTTCTCCGAGGCAATGCTCTTCTTCACCAGCATCACCAAGCCGGCGGTCAACTCCCCCTGCTCAATGAGCTCAGCGGGCATGTCGTCGACGCTCTCCTTCAGTAGCTCCACCAAGCCGTGGATGAACTCCTTCTGCTTATTGAGGTGCTTATTGAGCTGATCGGGCATGCCGTCGAGGGATAACGACTCCAGCGCCGCCATCTTGGCATGTTCGCCTCCGCGTCTAGGGCGCTCCTCGGAGCCATCACCTACCCGTGAGAGATCTTTCGAGGTCTCTGCGTGGCGGCGAGCCCTCTCTTCTTTTTCCGCAGCCTTGGTTGTCGCTCCCTTGTTACGAGTAGTTCTCAACCTAGAGCTCTGCACACCGGCCATGGCAAGGACGGACGAAGAAGGAGGACTTATGAGGAGGAAGGTAGAGTAATTTTTGGTTAGGTAGTTCCCCTTTTTATAGCCTAAGTACTAGCACTAGTTCTAAAACCTGCATAGTGGGAACATGTTCGGGTTTGGTACATACTGGTAGGTGTGAGCAGGCTTGCACTTAATTGTAGCACTAGTACTTTCGAATGTGATGGGAACAAGGTAACGATTAATTGATGGTTTTTGGTTTCGAGGCCCGAAACGGCTCCCGATGAGTTTAGTGGAACATAAACTTCAAGTAGACTGCACTGCTCAGATGCGTAAATATTATGTTACTGTCAAAAATTGGCACAAAATATGAAGGAGACCAATGGAAGTACTACTAGCAACCAATGAATTAACTACTCGCATGCGCGCAGTGGAGTAGTAATGTCTTTCTTCCGCCCTCACGTCCACTCAATTTGCATGCGCTGTATTAATTGACCATCAATGAAGTGAAGGACTTTACACGCGTCAAATTATCACATGGGGTGGATCTTGGTTCAAAATTGCGTCCGCCCGTGTACCCGCCTGTGCGTGCGAGGGAATGAGTGCGTGCATGGCGTGCGTGCACATGTTTGCTTCGTGCATGTACCGACAGTGCGGCTCAGGGAGGACGAGTACATTCTTCTGGAACCAGCAACACGTCACTGTGATCAATCCACACAAGGATGTCGCGACAACGCCTCCACATGTGCCACGTCCCCACGTGGCTTCATGAACTGTAAGAGAGACGCTGTGTAGCGTGCCATTGTGTTTTGCACATACTCGAAGTACTAGTAAGGTAGACGTGCATTGCATGCGTCAGATTTTGCAACCAAATTACGAATAAATACCACACTGTAGCATGTAAGCTCTGAGTCATATATGCCTGATGTAGACCTTCGTTTAATTCTTATAGTTCATCTCATTCAAAATCAATTAGTTTTTATAAAAAAACCTAGGGCCTCTTTGATTCGTAGGATTTCCAAAACGCGGGAATAGGAAGAACATTGGATTAGAGTGGAATGCCGTCTTGAATCCTACAGGATGGTACGAGTGTTTGATTGTGCATAGAAAAAATGCAGAATTCTTTCAAAGAGGTTTGAGTGGATGGGATGTTTCCTATGAAATCTAGTGCAAATGAATCATATGGAAAAATTCCTATGGTTTACAATCCTACGAATCAAACAACCAAGATAGGAAAAATTCCTAAGGATTAGAATCCTCCAAAATTCCCTCGAGAATCCTTTGAATCAAAGAAGTCCTTAATCTATTTTATGATTCATGGAATTGTGCGTTGCAAAGCATAAAGTACAAACAAAGAATGGCAATTCAACTAAAAAAAGTTTGGGTAGTTACGATACGGAATATTCTAGAACAAAGGAGAACCACTTTTGTTTTGAGATTTGTGCATTATGCTTAAGTTCAACCATGGAGTCTGCTAGATTGTACATGTGGCAAAAATCGGTGGGGGGCTAGAAGATGGTGCGAGGGGCCGAGTGGAGGGAGACTATGAAGGAGTGCACAACTGCGAGATCGATATTTAGAGAGAGGGTGCGAGAACGTGCGTTGTTGCGCGCGGGCGGAGCCATGAAAAATGTCCCATGAGCTAGGGG
The DNA here is from genome assembly GCF_002575655.3 of Aegilops tauschii subsp. strangulata. NCBI lineage: Eukaryota > Viridiplantae > Streptophyta > Magnoliopsida > Poales > Poaceae > Aegilops > Aegilops tauschii. The sequence goes on along the minus strand of NC_053041.3, from coordinate 98,652,648 downwards.
GCCAAGCATTGCTAATCCTTTACGAGGAGGGCCAGTTCATCAACTTAAACCATTTTTACCAGCAATTGTCTATTGATCACATTCATATTAGCCTCGATATATAGTGATGTTAGGGGGGGGCAGGGCCCTTGCTGCCCCTTGTCTTGGCCATTGTGCGCGCGTCTGAGAGATGAAGCGGAAGGCATGGATGATGAGAAGGGGGCGTTGGATATATAATTAATGTGGGTGTATTAGCTATATATGTAATCCTATATAGAGAGGTATAGATTGATCGATGTTGACGTGGGAAAGAGGGTGAGACCTCACTAGATATATAGATTGATCGGTTTATGAGGAAAACTATGAAAGACCGAGCTATATACACACACACACATAGAGGAACATCGATCGTTGCGCATGCACGTCAGAGATAAAGAATGCCCAATATGATGGAGAGGGGGATGTGTGTGTGTGTGCGCCTTCATGGGAGACCGACCTGAAGAAAAAGATTGCATGTGTGCGATGGATAATGCCGACTGGTAGTGTGTGTGCATGCATGCACGAGAGAAAGTTAGTGGTACAATTATAAAGAGAAGACCAATGTGTGGGTGTAAAAGACTAGGTGAGGTCATAATCAATGTAAAGTTGAATTCAAATATTTGAATAAGAGATCATGATCTTTGAAACCCATGCATGCATGAATATAACGGAGATCTGCGCGGTGTGGTTTGGAAACGGGCATGTTGCAATGTATACACATTGAACAAGGTCAGATTGGTTTGAATTTGAGATACCGATGGCAGACATCGTTTGGCCACATTGCATCCGTGCCTGGACAAACTATTCTAATTGGAGATGATGGGTGCCTTTCGCATCACATATCTATATCTATACCCCTATATATATATTATATTTTTTATTTTTTATATAGTGTGCGGATAACTTTAACTTTGAAAGATGGTCGTTGGATGGTGCAGAGCTGGCAAATTTGAGTACTACTGGCCATTGGATATCATCTAGATTCCACCAGATTTTGCCACATGTACAATCTAGAAGACTCTATGGTTGAACTTAAGCATAATGCACAAACCTCAAAACACAAGCACTTCTTCTTTGTTCTAGAATCTTCCGTATCAGAATTGCCCAAATTTTTTTTACATGATTTGTTTTTACTATAGGGATGGCCGGGGCGGCGGCGGACCGGCGGTGGGGAGTGTTTTCGGGGCGGGCGGGGCGGCTGTTTGGCCAGTGGTGGCTGGCGGCTCAGGGGGGTGGAGGTTGAAGATGAACTGCAGGCCCTTGATTTCGTATCCAACGGCTGCAAAATCGACTGACCAGAGATGAAAAAGTCAGTTGACTGACGTGTAGCCTCGCCTCTAGTGTGTTCAGTTTCGATAGTAAAATTCAGTTTCGACAGCAAAATTCAGTTTCGACAGTTAAGTTTAGTTTCGATAGTTAAATTCAGTTTCGACAGTTAAGTTCAGAGATAAGCGGCTGATGTATACATCTAGCACTTTGTGGTTATGTATTTTACGTCATCTATTGGAGATGCTATTAGAATTCCACTCAGGTTAACGTTGTCTCTCTTGTCCTGCTTCAGCCTCAGCGTCGTACAACTCACCGGAGCTGCTCCAACGACGAAACCCTCCATCACAGCAGAGCAGTACCTCGGGCTCCATCTCCAGACGCCTAAGATCTTCTTCCCCTCCTCCGACAGCCAAGTCAGCCGGAGCATCCTGTCCGGCCAACCCAATCACGCTGAGATCGACATGGCTTCGCCAAAGAGGTTGTACACTTGTTGCATATCTTTTTTACTCTACATGTTATATATATTGTCCATTGAGCACACAGAGTAACGGGAAATACGATTATTTTATCCTACTATATGACAAGCAATGAGGTACCATGCAACTTAGCTATCTGTGATGGACTCTCTTGAGCGCCATCATTATTTATCTCTGCGCATTTGAGCTGTGCATTTGTCGATGGCCCTGGGAGTTGAGCTAGTAGGGCAGTGGCCTGGGTCCAAAGTAATAGGAGTAGCACAAAAACAATTTTTTAGTGTAGGCTTTTCCTTGCTCAAGCCTGCCTACTGGAATCGCCAGTGCATGAAAGGAAAAGTGAAAGAAAAACATAGGAATTGGAAAGTTTCGTATGGTACTACTTTTCATGAATTTGGTGCAAAGGAATGGAGCAAAGGAAAACTGTAGGATTTGTTCCTTTAGTGTCTCCTTGAAAGAAAAACCGTAGGAATTTTAATTTCCACTTGACCTCCTTTTCAAATTCCTATTCATGAAGCACAAGACTAAGAGATAGTACATAATAGCATTATAACCGTACATTTTCTTGTGGTTTGACTTAATCACACCATGCTTCTTTGCATCCTGTGATCTTCCAATTCTTGTGAACCAAACACCCAGATTGGCAGAAATCCTGTGTTTTTAAATTCTCTATTTTGCACGTGCATTCCTATCTTTTCCTGTCTATTTCATATCCCTGCATTGTTAGAATCCTCAAATTCAAACAAGCCCTTACACAATTACTTCTATTACAAATATGTGTCAAAGAAAACCTTGTGTGGTTTGTCCTGCTCCTGCGGTGCTGTGTTCCACCCCAGCTCAGCTGCTCCAACGACTGAAGGGTTCACCACAGCAGGGATCCGCTCTCCAGACTGTCTTTCGCCGCCTCAGATCTTCTTCCCCACCGCCGGCAGCCACGACAACTGCATTACCATCATCAACTGAGCACATGACCTTGAGGACTACACGCAAGAGAGGTCGCACTCTTCCGTGTCTGCTTACGTTATGCATCGCTTAATATGATGACATGCTACTTTATCGTCGTGTTCACCTATTAGACTCTGAGTCAGGTCCAAACTTATGCTGAAACTTGAGTTTTTCAATGGTTGTGGGGTACATATTGGGGCAGCAATCAGTACTATCTATCTACTATCTGGTTAATCTCAGGTGTCTACTATGAGTTTCATGTTGGGTGCAAACAAACATTAAAGGAGCCGTTATCTGTATTTTTTAACTAAAGCTATTATCTGCCTGCTATCATTGGTTTTGGGTCTATCCACAGTTTGCTACCATCACTCTGGATTTGTGCATGCACTCCTTACATAATCTCACTATGTTTTATTCCTATGCATGTCAGTTATTGTACACAATGGAACTGAACATGTAGAGCAAAAGAGACGAGCCTTGCGTGGCAATAAAATTTCATGCAGACGTCACTCCATGGTGGGCGCAAAGGCAGCCCCCCTCCACCCATTTCGGATCGTAATCAAGAGGAAGATAACTGTTCTGAGGGGGATTCAGAAGCATAAGACCACTCCTATTTACCCCATGAGGTCTTCGCTCTAACTTGGCATGCTGATGTTGGTTATATCATGCATATCGTGCCTTGCATTGCTTACTTTATACATCAAATATGTCAACTGCTTAGTTTAGACATGCTTTGTGTGAATGCCATCTGTTTAGTTTATTCATCGTTTATGTGAATTATGCAATGCCATCTTGTTTAGCCAGGCATCATATATGTGAATTTTGCAATGCCATCCTGCTTAGCCAGTCATCTTATATGTGAATTATATCAGGCCATCCTTTTTTTCGTTACGTATTACATTTGTCAACAACGTTAGTACATTCAACTACTCTTTGTGTGCATCAGCCATTTGACACGGTGATGGGAAATTCTGGAGTGAAAACAAGGTCTTCAGAGCAGACTATGCTATCTGACGAAGCGCATATCTCGTTGGTTACGGATAGCTCCTCAGAGGAGGATTCAGAGACAGATGACCAGTCCTATTCCTTCCCCCCCCCCCCCCCCCCGAGGTGTATGCTCTAATTAACTTGGCAGGGTTATGTTGCTCATATCGTGCGTCTGGTGTCTTGCATTGCGATGTCATTTGATTAGTTTATACATGGTTTGTGTGAATGCCACCTATTTAGTGTCTAATTACCATATATGTGAATTATGCATTGCCATATTGTTGCAAGACATTATATATGTGAATTATGCAATGCTATCTTGTTGCAAAGGCATTATATATGTGAATTATGCAATGCCATGCTGCTGGGCCAATCATCATGTATGTGAATTATATCATGCTATCAATTTTTTGTATTGCATGTTCCATTTGTCGACAACGTTTGTATATTCAACTACTCTTCCTGTGCATCAGCCATTTGAAGCGGTGATGGAAGTATGTGGAGTGAAAACAAGGTATTCAGAGCAGACAATGCTACCTGCTGAAGCAGACATCTTGCTGGATACAGAGAGCTCCTCAGAGGAGGATTCAGAGACTGATGACCAGTCATATTTCCCCCCTGAGGTCTATGCTCAAACTTGGCAGGGTTATATTACCCATGTCATGCATGTTGTCTTGCATTGCTTAGTTTTTACATCATATATGGATTGCCATCTGCTTACTTGCTTACTATATAAATCATATATTTGAATGATATCATGCCATCATGTTTACATACACAACATCTATCTGAATTATGGCATGGCAACCCATTTAATAAAGACATCATATAGTTATATCATCTCATCCTATTTAGTGTTTACAGTCATCATATTTTGAATTATGTCATTCTATCCGGGAATTATATCATGCTATCATGTTTCCATAGGCGGCATGTATGTGAATTATGGCATGCCAACCTATTTAATAAACACATTATATAGTTATATCATGTCATCCTGTTTACATAGTCATCATAATTTGAACTATGTCTTTCCATCTTTTTTAGTTAGCCATCATACTGTGAAATTGTATCATGCTATCTTGTTTAGTTAGCCATCATATATGTGAAACTGTGTCATGCTATCCTGTTTGGTTGGACAACATAAATGTGAATTATTTCATGCCCTCTTTTATTCCCCACTATCCATTGCACATGTCTATCATACAATGTCTGTACATTCAATTACTTTTATTGTTTATCAGCCATTTGAATTGGAGAGGGTGATGGCAGTATCTAAGGGAGTAACAACACGGTCTTCAGAAAAGATAGTGCTACCAGTTGATGCAGATAGAACCACGGTTGTACTTGCCCAAGAACCAGCCCCACCACACATAACCCAGACTCTCGCAGATTGTACCCCTACCCAGTTGGACAGAGAACCAGCTACACCCCTTCTAACCCAAACCCTAGCAGATAGTAACCCAGTTCCAGTTGACACAGCACCGTCTCCACCACAGAGCACCCAAACACGAGCAGTTAGTAAGGGAACTGCAGTGCCCAAAGCACGAGGACCGCCACTCCGAATCCCAACTCAACGCTTAAAGGAGAAGAAGAATTGTTCTCAGGTCAGGTTCTGTAGCTATGGTTCATACTCCTTTGCTCTTGCATCACTGTATTTACTCAGACCAACTATTTTCAAATTTGAAGGATGGAATTGAAACTCCAATGGCGCAACAGGTATGTTTTAAACTTGTTTCTTTAACTGGTTTGCTGTTGTAACTTGCTCTATATTGATTTCAGTTTCAATTGAATAAACAGTTATGTTCTCATGTCATGCACATTACAAGTGTCTCTATAGTTTCCCACACTTATATTCTGTCTATTCTGCTTTGTCTTGAACAAATATTATTTGAACTGTGTCTCTATCTTGATTTGGCAACAAAAACTAGAATGATATAGACCATAAAGTGACCATGGTACATAGATATATGTTTGTTTCATGCTGTTATCATGTGCACTTTACTACTGAACTGATTTACCAAAATGAGTTTCATATACAACATGGTAAACCTGTGATGTGTCTGCTTGTTTCTCTTTTAGAATGCGGACAAAATATTGGAGAACAGTACCCCGTTATGCAATGGTGAAGGAAGTAATGCAGATAAAGTTCAAGATAGTGAGACATCCCTGTTGGTCTCCAAGAAAGCTGATAAAAACTACCTTGACGACAGTGAGAGAACCCAGAAGTCTTGTCTTGATGTAGTGTTCAAGTTACTGGCCACTACCGCTGGCACAAGCTCTTCAAACTTGCTGCCGGAATCAGTTCGTCTTCTTGAGTATCAGCTTCAAGTTGAAAGACATCGATCAGATGTGTTGCGACAGGAAGCTGAAGGACTGAGGAAGTCCCTGCAGAATTCAGATGCATACTTTCCGGTACAACAGCAAGCGCTAGAGGATTTAAGCGCCAAACAAGAGAAAGTTAATAAGCTTGCTAAGCATCTTGCCAGCATTATGGGTACCCAGGATATTTTTTCTTGAGATCTTCTGAAGTGGTTTCAGTTCTGGACATGTTTTGTTGCGGCGTTTATTTGCACTGGTCGCCAACTTTGACAACTAGTTTATATGATATGCTGCTTTGTTCCCTATATTTGCACTGGTGGCGAACTTTGATGCCAAGTGGATGTAATATGTGTAATAGCCGTGATAGCCTAGCCTAAGTTGCTTGCTTATTTATTTCCTTGTTGTCTTGTTTATTTGTTTGCTTGTAGTCAGTGATGTTCTTTTTCAGTGGTTTGCTAGTGGCCGCAATAACATTTTTTTTAAACTAGGCCACAATAACCATGGGCTACATATTTACTGTAGTGACACTGGGCCTTCTACGGGCTGTAGAAACAATGGGCCTTCTACGGGCCGTGTCATCAATGGGCCTTCTACGACGTAGCTCGCCGCGCAGGCGACCTCCGCGCCCTGCAGCGCGTCGGCGCAAACGCCATCGGGCGTGCCAGGCTGGCTGCGCTCGCTAGGGAGGAACAAGGTTCCCGTCCAGAACAGATCTCCGGATGACGGTGCACCTAGCCCCATGGTGGGTGCCAAATGTCGGGGGTGTCATGCGACATATGCCAAAGGATGGCTTATCATGGAGGGGGCTAATAATACGTCACCGGTGCTAGGAAACGGGATAGGCGCAAACATGCCCGTCGGCAAATCTTACCCAGGTTCGGGGCTCTCCTAGGAGATAACACCCCTACTCCTGCTCTGCGGGGTCTCCGCATGATCACTCAAGCGATAATGGTGGCTATAAGATTGCTCCTTGAGCTGTTTCTCTAGAGGGGGAAGAAGAGAAAGGCTAGCCCTAGCTTCCTCTCTCTATGTGTGTGTGTGAGTGGACTGAGGTCTGAACCCTTTGCATGGGTTCCCTGGAGGTTTATATAAGCCTACCCCCCAGGGGTACAGAGGTAATCTGTCCGAGTGTAGGACCCGGCTGTCAGCGTCTATGGTCGCCGGCTTCGCCGCCAGCCACTGGGGCCCGCCGCCTGGAGGGTCCCGCCGACTGTCTCATACTTCATCGACAGGCCGCGCCCGCCGCTTGCGGGTCCTGCCGGCTGCTTAGTACTGTGGCAATGCCACTGATGACGTGTGCTTTGTCGGGGAAGGCGTGGCTACAGTGCCGCCGCCTGGCGGGCGTTCACTGTAGCCACTCCCCTTCTCTTCTGCTTAATGGTGCACAGACATTGAGGGAGGGGGAGGGACGCTTGCTAGGAGTCGGCCTCCCCCCAGGCCGACTGGTCGGAGCTCGCTGCCTTCTGGCTTCTCACGGGCAGGTAGGGCCCGCTGCCGGCAGGCCGTACCAACAGCCCGTAGTGGGAGTGTGGCCCTCTCTACCATGGGTGACATCGTAGGCTGCATGGCAACAGTGCCGCGCCGGGAGAGGGAAGTCCGCCCGGTATGCTACACTGTGGCCATGCTCGGCCCGGGATTCGGGGGTGGCAGGCTGCACAGTAGCCACGCCCCGTCCCGTCGTAATTATGTGGTGCAAACTTTGAGGGCACGAGGGGCCACCTGCTAGGAGTCGGCCCGTCTCGTGGCTTTCTTCTAAGGACCGCCGCCCTCTGGCAACCGGCCACTTGGACCAGCCGGCCCCGAGAAGGCGGCACCTCGTCCTTGAGGTTTGAGGGGCACGGTTGGCCCCGATGTCTTGAATCGCCATGGGGAGCAGATGAGGCTACCCGTGGTCATTTACTCCGACATTTGGATTTGTGCATTATTTGTTGTCTGGTCTACCCACAATCAACACCATCTTAAGGCATACTCTGTTACCCAAATCTGGAGATCACAAGATGATTAGAGGACATTCCATCAACTTGTTGCAGATATTTGATGTTCCTCAAAAAATTAAAAGTCATGAGTCTGATTGTAGACACAATCAAAAGGACAGTTGCTGATTAGAAGAGATCATGTGGGTATGCTCCACCATTCAGGTGCTCATCAACTACAAGATGGGCACAGGCACTTACTTGTTGGACAAGGAGCATTTACCTTTGCACCTAGAATTTGAAGATAATCAAGTTGTGATGAATGAGGATGAACCTTCATGAGTGCAAGCACAAGAGAAGAGAGCAAAGGCAAAGGCAGAAAAAGCTGCAAAGATGCCAAGTGTTGAGGAGGCATCTGAAGTGTTCTTAAAGAGCAAGCAAGATCAACTAGCTTATCTGATTCAAGCAACAATGAGGATTGAGAAGGGCTTGGCCACTCTGACTCAAAATCAGGAGAGCATGGAGAGGATTATAGAAACAAAGTTCTATGATCTTGATCTGAAAGTCATTGAGATACAGACTGCAGTTGAGCAGCTCCAGGAGGAAGCAGAGGAGAAGAAAGGACAGGGTACTACAGATGCTTTTTAGCGAGTGCCAAGAGGTCAGAGGTCTGCTGCAGTGCCAGTGCCAGATACTAGAACAACTATTTCAGCACCAGCAGCAACAGCTTCAGTGCCACCTCCAGTTGCCACTCCGCCAGCTCCAGCTACATCTACTGATGCCTTCGTCCTTGGAGTTCTCTCTACACCACTTCCCGAAGATCAAGCCTGAGAGACGCATAGCACTATGCATTTTCAAAAAATTTGGTATCTTGTTGCCAAAGGGGTAGAAATGTATACATCATAGGCTTCTAGAGAGATTGTTCCTTTCTTTGTCTCTCTTGCTATTTTGGTTGAAACTTTTGTGTGTGCTTGATTGATACTTTATGTCTGTGTGTGAGATACTTATACGGTCATGTGTTTGATCATATCATACTTTAATGTTTGCTTGGTTGATATTATCTCTTATATCCCTTATATGAGCATTCACTTTGCTTGGTGATGAGTGCATGTTTTAATTCCTATCATTTTGAGTGCTCCACCAAGATGTATGTGACATGGAAGAGTAAACCATGATCCTAATTGATTGTGCATTTGCATTCAAAAGCAAATCTTAAATAATGCACAAATTTAGGGGGAGCTCTTGCTTATCACATACATCTCAAACCGATGATGTATTTCAATCTTATTATCTCAAAGCGATGATTACGTTATGCCCTAACCCTAATGGAATCGGTCCCATCGAGTTGACATGTCGGTCCCACCAAAAAGCCTAACGTTCACATTTCGAACTAAATCGGTCTGACCGAGTTTTCTGATTCAGTCCCACCGAGTTTGGTGAATTGTGTGTAACAGTTAGATTTTGTGTGGAGGCTATATATACCCTCCACCCTTCCTTCATTCGTGAGGAAAGCCATCAGAACGTGCCTACACTTCCAGCATCCATTTTTTGAGAGAGAACCACCTACTCATGTGTTCAGACCAAGATATTCCATTCCAACCAAATAAATCTTGATCTTTAGCCTTCCCCAAGTTGCTTTCCACTCAAATCATCTTTCCACAGAATCCAAATCCGTGAGAGAGAGTTGAGTGTTGGGGAGACTATCATTTGAAGCACAAGAGCAAGGAGTTCATAATAGGAAGTAATAAAGAAAGAGAGGTTTCACATATAAATATACTATCTTGGACATCTTTTATGATTGTGAGCACTCATTAAAATATGACATGCTAAAGAGTTGATGTTGGACAAGGAAGACAACGTAATGGGTTATGTTTTCTTATATCTGAAATAAAGTATATTGTCATGGATCATCCAACATGTTGAGCTTGCCTTTCTCCCTCATGCTAGCCAAATTCTTTGCACCAAGTAGAGATACTACTTGTGCTTCCAAATACCCTTAAACCCAGTTTTGCCATGAGAGTCCACCATATCTACCTATGGATTGAGTAAGATCCTTCAAGTAAGTTGTCATCGGTGCAAGCAATAAAAATTGCTCTCTAAATATGTATGATTGATTAGTGTGTAGGAAATAAGCTTTATACAATCTTGTGATGTGGAAGAAATAAAAGCGACGGACTGTATAATAAAGGTCCATATCACAAGTGGCAATATAAAGTGACGTTCTTTCGCATTAAGATTTTGTGCATCCAACCCTGAAAGCGCATGACAACCTCTACTTCCCTCTACGAAGGGCCTATCTTTTACTTTTATCTTCTACCTTATGCAAGAGTCATGGTGATCTTCACCTTTCCTTTTTACGTTTTATCCTTTGGCAAGCACGGTGTTTTGGAAAGATCCTGATATATATACCCAATTGGATGTAAGTTAGCATGAACTATTATTGTTGACATTACCCTTGAGGTAAAAGGTTGGGAGGCGAAACTATAAGCCCCTATCTTTCTCTGTGTCCGATTAAAACTCCGTAACCACAAGTATTGCGTGAGTGTTAGCAATTGTGAAAGACTAAATGATAGTTGAGTATGTGGACTTGCTGAAAAGCTCTTACATAGACTCTTTCTGATGTTATGATAAATTGCAATTGCTTCAATGACTGGGATTATAGTTTGTTAGTTCTCAATGAAGTTTCTGATCCATACTTTGCATTGTGAATGGATTATTACTTGAGTATAACAAATCATATGACAATATCCATATATGTTGCTGTTATAAGAATGATCATGATGCCCTCATGTCCGTATTTTATTTTATCGACACCTCTACCTCTAAACATGTGGACATATTTATCGTTATCGGCTTCCGCTTGAGGACAAGCGAGGTCCAAGCTTGGGGGAGTTGATACGTCCATTTTGCATCATGCTTTTATATTGGTATTTATTGCATTATGGGCTGTTATTACACATTATGTCACAATACTTATGCCTATTCTCTCTTATTTTACAAGGTTTACATAAAGAGGGAGAATGCCGGCAGCTGGAATTCTGGGCTGGAAAAGGAGCAATTATTAGAGACCTATTCTGCACAACTCCAAAAGTCCTGAAACTCCACGGAAGTTATTTTTGGAAATAATAAAAAATATTGAGCGAAGAAAATACCAGAGCGGGCCCACACCCTGGCCACGAGGGTGGGGGGGCTCGCCCTACCCCCCTGGGCGCGCCCCCTACCTCGTGGGCCCCCTGGTAGCCCTCCGGTGCCCATCTTTTGCTATATGAAGTCTTTCATCCGAGAAAAAATCATAAGCAAGCTTTCGGGACGAGACTCCGCTGCCACGAGGCGGAACCTTGGCGGAACCAATCTAGGGCTCTGGCGAAGCTGTTCTGCTGGGGACACTTCCCTCCGGGAGGGGGAAATCATCGCCATCATCATCACCAACGCTCCTCTCATTGGGAGGGGGCCAATCTCCATCAACATCTTCACCAGCACCATCTCCTCTCAAACCCTAGTTCATCTCTTGTATCCAATTCTTGTCTCTAAGTCCGAGATTGGTACTTGTAGGTTGCTAGTAGTGTTGATTACTCCTTGTAGTTGATGCTAGTCGATTTATTTGGTGGAAGATCATATGTTCATATCCATTATGCATATTAATACCCCTCTGATTATGAACATGACTATGCTTTGTGAGTAGTTATGTTTGTTCCTGAGGACATGGGAGAAGTCTTGCTATTAGTAGTCATGTGAATTTTGTATTCGTTCGATATTTTGATGAGATGTATGTTGTCTCTCCTCTAGTTGTGTTATGTGAACGTCTACTACATGACACTTCACCATTGTTTGGGCCTAGAGGAAGGCATTGGGAAGTAATAAGTAGATGATGGTTTGCTAGAGTGACAGAAGCTTAAACCCTAGTTTATGCGTTGCTTCGTAAGGGGCTGATTTGGATCCATATGTTTCATGCTATGGTTAGGTTACCTTAATACTTCTTTTGTAGTTGCGGATGCTTGCATTAGGAGTTAATCATAAGTGGGATGCTTGTCCAAGTAAGGACAACACCCAAGCACCGGTCCACCCACATATCAAATTATCAAAGTACCGAACGCGAATCATATGAACGTGATGAAAACTAGCTTGATGATAATTCTCATGTGTCCTCGGGAGCGCTTTTCTCTATATAAGAGTTTGTCCAGGCTTGTCCTTTGCTACAAAAAGGATTGGGCCACCTTGCTGCACTTTATTTACACTTGTTACTTGTTGCTCGTTACAAATTACCTTATCACAAAACTATCTGTTACCAATAATTTCAGTGCTTGCAGAGAATACCTTGCTGAAAACCGCTTATCATTTCCTTCTGCTCCTCGTTGGGTTCGACACTCTTACTTATCTAAAGGACTACGATAGATCCCTATACTTGTGGGTCATCAACGTGTTTCTTCTTCGCGAGATTGTACAAGTTCCTCATGCCAGCATGCACTAGCCTTCGATGCCAGAGCCAGCACTCTGAAGCTTTTGCTAGAAGACATACGGCCAACTGTGGTCTTGCTGAGAAATCTACCATGTATAGATCATCTTTCTTATATCCTTCAAAGACTAGAGACTTGTCAGATTCCATTAAAACAAGGCAATGATATTTTTCAAATATCACAATCATGTTCAAATCACAAAGCATTGAGACAGACATTAAGTTGAAACCAAGGGATTCAACAAGCATCACTTTATCCATGTGCTGATCCTTTGAGATTGCAACTCTACCTAGACCCAATACCTTGCTTTTACCAGTGTCAGCAAATGTGATGTGACTCTTGTCAGATGGATGTAAGGTTGAGTCCATGAGAAGACTTCGATCACCAGTCATATGATTAGTGCATCCACTGTCCATAATCCATTCTGAAGCATGAGGTGTCATACCCTACAGTGCAGTTAGGGGGATAGGCTTCACCAAGGGTATTGTGAAGCATAAACATTTGACAGACAAGCGGATTATGAAAGCTCAGATCAAGGTTAGGACTGATAGGATAATTGGCAAATGATTCAGGAACAAAATACATAGTAAGTCCATTTGGGCATTTTATCTTGCGCCCTGCAAGATGTTTTAGGTCCCCAGCATAAGCATCAGACGCCTTTGATTTCCAGCTGGAGACCTTTCCCTGCAAAAGAGAGTTAAGATTTCTTAACCACCCACATTTTCAGGGGTGGCTTCGAAGCAATGAGTCGAAGTGCAGCATCTGAGAACTTCGGCTTTGGATCCCTAGCAAATAGCCTTGCAGGAGGTGAATAATACTCATATGAATAAGCAGAAAAGTTTTTGTTTTTATGAACATAGCGGTTTGAAGAACCACGCTCATATTCATAAGTCTGAGTATGATTTTCCTACAAAACATTGGCGTTAGGATGACTCTGCTGAGTCCTCTGTCTGTATGAGGCCTTTGGACCATATGAAGCCTTTGGTCTGGGGTTTGTCTTCTTCCCTTGTGGTGTCATGATGACATTCACGGGAAGATTCTCAAGAGACCTTTTGGGCACCCAGATCTTCTTCATAGGTGGCTCATTCCTGCAGTTAGTACCAATATACCTGGCAAACACTTCACCCTTCTGATTCTTAAACAGTTTATAGTTTGCATCAAAGGATTCATCAATGATAATCGGGTTAGCACAAGTGAAGCCAGATAAGGTGGATGGGTCTACTGAAGGTCCCTTTGCAGCAACCCATGTGGTTTTTGGGGTACTGCTCAGGCTTCCAGTAAGAACCATCAACATTCATTTTCCTCTCGAACCCAACACCCTCTTTCCTAGGGTTTCGGCTTAGAATCTGCTTTTTGAGGACATCACATAGTGTCTAATGCCCTTTGAGACTTTTATACATCCCAGTCTCAAGCAATGCCTTCAGCCTGGCATTTTCATCAGCAATAGTAGTGGCATCCTCAGCAGAGGGGTTAGTTATCACATCAGCAGTTGAAGATATTGCAATAGTAGCAGTAGTGGAACATTCAGCAACAGAAGTAGCGTTATCACGCTCAAGGCATTTTAGACATGGTGATCCAAATCCTTCCTGGGCGGGACTGATCTGTTGAGCGCGAAGTGACTCGTTCTCTTTTTGAAGATCTTCATGAGCCGCTCTCAATTTCTCAAGTTCTTGCTTCCTTTGAAGATAATCGTAGGAAAGCTTTTCATGAGTTGTTGAGAGCATTTCATGACGACTTTCAAGTTCCTCGTACTTAACATGAAGATTTTTGATATCTTCAATTAAGGACTGAGATTGGGTCATTTCCACGTCCAACAGGTCATCGCTTTTGTCTAACAATTTTTGAATATGTTCCATAGCTTTCTGTTGTTCAGTTGCAATTTTAGCAAGTGTTTTGTAGCTGGGTTTAGATTCACAGTTAGAGCCATCTTCACTTGATGTTTGAAAGCAAGCATCGCATGAGTTTACCTTGGCACCACGTGCCATGAAGCAGTAGGTGGGAGCAGAGTCGTCCTTGTTGTTAGCATCAGCGTTGGTGATGGAGCCATTGTCTTCAGTGTTGAAGATGGACTTGGCAACATAGGCTGTAGCTAGACCCAGACTTGCAACGCCAGAGTCGGACTCCACCTCTGCCTCCTCAGAAGCAGACTCCTCCTCTGAATCCATTTCCTTGCCAACAAAAGCACGAGCCTCGCCAGATGAGCTCTTCTTGTGTGATGAAGACTTGGACGAAGACTTGGAAGAAGACTTTGAGGATTTCTTCTTCTTGTTGTCATCAGAATCAAATTCCTTGCTCTTCTTCTTGTTGTTCTCATTGTCCCACTGAGAACACTCAGAGATGTAGTGACCAGGTTTATTGCACTTGTGGCATGTTCTCTTCTTGTGGTCATGAGTAGAAGCTTCATCATTTCTCGAGCTGGATCTTGAAGACTTTTTGAAGCCTTTCTTCTTGGTGAATTTCTGGAACTTCTTCACAAGCATAGCAAGCTCCTTTCCAATGTCTTCAGGATCCCTAGAACTGCAGTCAGATTCTTCTTCAGATGAGGAAACAGCCTTTGCCTTCAAAGCGCGAGTACGTCCATAGCTAGGACCATAGATATCTCTTTTCTCAGATAACTGGAACTCATGTGTGTTGAGCCTCTCAAGTATGTCAGACGGATCAAGAGTCTTGAAGTCAGGGCGTTCTTGGATCATCAAGGCTAGGTGTCAAACGAGCTGTCAAGTGATCTCAGGAGTGTCTTGATGATTTCATGCTTGGTGATCTCAGTGGCGCCAAGTGCATGAAGCTCATTTGTGATATCAGTGAGGCGATCAAACGTGAGCTGGACATTCTCATTGTCGTTTCTCTTGAAGCGGTTGAATAGGTTGCGAAGAACACTGATCCTTTGGTCTCTCTGGGTTGAGACGCCCTCGTTGACCTTGGAGAGCCAGTCCCAGACTAGCTTCGCAATTTCCAGAGCACTTACACGGCCATACTGTCCTTTGGTCAGATGACCACGGATGATGTTCTTGGCAGTTGAATCCAGTTGAATGAACCTCTTCACATCAGCAGGAGTGATACCTTCACCGGCCTTGGGAACGCCATTCTTGACGACATACCAGAGGTCGACATCAATGGCTTCAAGATGCATACGCATCTTATTCTTCCAGTAGGGGTAATCAGTGCCATCAAAGACAGGGCACGCAGCGGAGACTTTGATTATCCCTGCAGTCGACATAGATAAAACTCCAGGTGGTTAAGCCGAATCCCACAGAACAAGGGGGCACCTTGCTATGATACCAATTGAAAGTGCTAGTTATCGACTAGAGGGGGGTGAATAGGCAATTTTTATGGAAGTCTTCAAAACACGGGGGTTTTGAAGACAAAACAACAATTGAACCTTTTGATATGCAGCGGAAGGTAGACTACACTAGACAAGCCATAGTCAAGTAAGCAATGAAGTAACAGCACGAAGACTATTGGCAGCTAGGCAGTATGGATCAGAATGGAAGATGGTATGAAGCCAAACAACAATAGTTAACACAGTGAAGTCAATCAGATAAGGCAAGCAGACAATGACTTCACGAAGATAAACTGTAATTAAAGAGAGGGAGAAGGTAAAACCAGTAGCTTGGTGAGGACAGGGATTTGTTGGACCAGTTCCAGTTGTTGTGACAACTGTACGTCTGGTTAGGGAGGCTGAGATTCAACTCAGGAGACCGCGTCTTCACCTTAATCCCCTTGAGCTAAGGACACTTAGTCCCCGCCCAATCACTCTGGTAAGTCTTCAAGGTAGACTTACGAACCTTCACAGACTTCGTTCACCGGCAATCCACAATGACTCTTGGATGCTCAGAACGCGACGCCTAACAAGCTGGAGGATTCACAGTCCTCAAGTGTAACAAGTCTTCAGGTCACGCGGACAGAAGGACTTCAGTGATGCCTAACACTCTTTGGCTCTGGGTGTTTTGGGCTTTGTCCTCGCAAGGATCTTTCTCTCAAAGGCTTCGAGGTGGGTTGCTCTCAAACGGCAAAAGTCGTGCACTAACTCTGAGCAGCCACCAATTTATGGTGTAGGGGGTGGGCTATTTATAGCCACTAGGCAACCTGACCTGATTTGTCCGAAATGACCCTGGGTCACTAAGGAACTAACACGTGTCCAACGGTCAGATTTCAAACACACGCGGCAGCTTGACTTGGGCTACAAGTAAAGCTGACTCATCCAGCTCTGGATAAGATTTGCCCTCATTGTCTTCGCTCGAAGACATAGGATTTGGTTGAGCATCACTTCAGTCACTCTGACTTTGTTCACTTGGACCCCACTTAACAGTACGGTGGTTCCTATGACTCAACAAAGAAGAAAAGGAAACTACGAAACAGCTATATCTTCGCACTTCATAGTCTTCACGTGAATGTCTTCTCGAGTCATAATCTTCGTTGTGAATATCTTCACATACCACCATTGTCTTCAATGTCTTCACACATTTTTAGGGGTCATCTCTGGTAGGTAAACCGAAACAATGAGGGACTACTACCTGTGTTATCCTGCAATTCTCACAAACACATTAGTCCCTCAACCAGGTTTGTCGTCAATACTCCAAAACCAACTAGGGGTGGCACTAGATGCACTTACAGGTATGAAAACATCAATCATTCAATATCATCACGAAAATCCAGCCAAGTTTGGCTATTAAAGATTTGAATACCTTATCGGTTGACAAGTAAATCCGGAGTTTAAATACCCGGCGGCTCTTGGTCAATGGTGAATTAATACGCATCCATTGTAATCCGGGATTTTTGTAACCCAACGTCTTATAGCCTTTAACAATCAAGAACTGATAACATCAATTTGAAACATCAATTTTCATGATGGGCTTGAACGTAATCATTTATGTAAGCCATAGCTTTGAATGTTCTGCACAAAGTTTAAACAACATTTTCCCTGGCGACTTATCGTCAAAAGACAGGGTGGGTAACAACCCAATATAGTCTTATGTAATTACTGAAAAGACTAAGCAAGGCCATTCAAGCCTAAACATACTGGCGACTTAAAGTAAAAAGCCAGGGCGGGTTATCAAAACCTCGCATATTCATCCAACAATTTAAAAACATACCAAAGGCATGAATATAACATTGATTTAAGCCTCCCCCAAGCTTGAGCGATGCTTTCTCCTTCGCGAGGCCAAAAATTATATATATAATTGCGATCACGATGAACAAGATGGATAGGATAAAATTTCTGATGAAATTCCAATTTCAATCGTTTGTAGTTCCATGATCTCGTATCATCACATAGCCTATACCATTCCAATTTCAAAGATAAAGGGAAGACCTTCTTCTTAATAAAATCACCGGGTATACCTGCAAGCTTAAATAATCCACAAACTTCATCCACATATATTAGCTGCTCATCGGGATGCTTTGTTCCATCTCCTGCAAAAGGATTAGCTAGCAGTTTTTCTAACATACCCGAAGGAATCTCAAAGTGGACATTTTCATTTTCATTTTCATTTTCAGTAGGTTCAGTAGGTTGAGGAGCAACTCTTTGCTCTACTGGTCGGGGTGAAGATACCCCGAACAAGCCCCTCAGAGAACTACTTTCCATAGTAACAAGTGACAGTAAATTTCAGCACACTATATAAAATTTTCCTTACCAAATTCCACCTACCAAAGGCGCTTCACTCCCCGGCAACGGCGCCAGAAAAGATTCTTGATGAACCACAAGTATAGGGGATCTATGGTAGTCCTTTCGATAAGTAAGAGTGTTGAACCCAACGAGGAGAAGAAGGAAATGATAAGCGGTTTTAAGCAAGGTATGCTCTGCAAGCACTGAAATTATAGGTAACAGATAGTTTTGTGATAAGATAATTTGTAACGAACAACAAGTAACAAAAGTAAATAAAGTGCAGCAAGGTGGCCCAATCCTTTTTGTAGCAAAGGACAAGCCTGGACAAACTCTTATATAAAGAAAAACGCTCCCGAGGACACATGGGAATTATCGTCAAGCTAGATTTCATCACGTTCATATGATTCGCGTTCGGTACTTTGATAATTTGATATGTGGGTGGACCGGTGCTTGGGTGATGTCCTTACTTGAACAAGCATCCCACTTATGATTAACCTCTATTGCAAGCATCCGCAACTACAACAAAAGTATTAAGGTAAACCTAACCATAGCATGAAACATATGGATCCAAATCAGCCCCTTACGAAGCAATGCATAAACTAGGGTTTAAGCTTCTGTCACTCTAGCAACCCATCATCTACTTATTACTTCTCAATGCCTTCCTCTAGGCCCAAATAATGGTGAAGTGTTATGTAGTCGACGTTCACATAACACCACTAAAGACTAGACAACATACATCTCATCAAAATATCGAACGAATACCAAATTCACATGACTACTAATAGCGAGACTTCTCCCATGTCCTCAGGAACAAACGTAACTACTCACAAAGCATATTCATGTTCATAATCATAGGAGTATTAATATGCATATAGGATCTGAACATATGATCTTCCACCAAATAAACCAACTAGCATCAACTACAAGGAGTAATCAACACTACTAGCAACCTACAGGTACCAATCCCAGACTTGGAGACAAGAATTGGATACAAGAGATGAACTAGGGTTTGAGGGGAGATGGTGCTGGTGAAGATGTTGATGGAGATTGCCCTCTCCCGATGAGAGGAGCGTTGGTGATGACGATGGCGATGATTTCCCCCCTCCCGAAGGGAAGTGTCCCCGGCAGAACAGCTCTGCCGGAGCCCTAGATTGGTTCCGCCAAGGTTCCGCCTCGTGGCGGCGGAGTCTCGTCCCGAAAGCTTGCTTATGATTTTTCTTTGGACGAAAGACTTCATATACCAGAAGATGGGCACCGGAGGGCCAACAGGGGCCCACGAGGCAGGGGGGCGCCCTGGGGGGTAGGACGCGCCCCCCACCCTCGTGGACTGGTGGAGGCCCCCCCGACGTATTTCTTCCGCTCGGTATTTTTTATTATTTCCAAAAATAACTTTCGTGGAGTTTCAGGACTTTTGGAGTTGTGCAGAATAGGTCTCTAATATTTGCTCCTTTTCCAGCCCAGAATTCCAGCTGCCGGCATTCTCCCTCCTTATGTAAACCTTGTAAAATAAGAGAGAATCTCTACTCCTAATGTCTCAGTTGGTAGTCTCTGTTCCGGGTTTATTTTCGTCCCACCTCCCCTGGTTTATTTTCGTCCTCCCTCCCACCTCCCAATTCCCTCGCTCCCACCTCCTATTTTCATTGGGTTTTTTGTCGGTTTTTTCGCCAGGTTTTTATTCGTCCCCCTCCCACTGGTTTTACAGTGCAGAGAAAACCATCCCCACACGCCCCTCCACGATCCCTACCCGATTCACGCATCTCACCCTCCCTCCTGCACGAGCATCCGCCGCCGCCGGTGCATTGGCTGCCTCCCTCCCCCATCGCCGGCCACCTCTCGCCCCTAATAGCCGGTCGCCTCCCTCCACCGGATGCCGACCACCTACTTCACCGCGCCGACCGCCTACATCCCAGCCGCCGGCCATGACCAGATCCGCACCGGCGTTCCCGCATCGGCGCCACCACGACCACGCAGCGGCAGAGGAGTCCTCCTCCTCCCACCACCACCGCCGCCACCACCGCGCCCTCCTCCTTCCACCTCCACACCCATCCATATCCCTCCCTGCTCGCGCCCGAAACCCTAGCCCGCGGGCGGCCATGGCGACCGAGCTCAGGATCCGCAGCATCTTCCTCTCCTCCGAGAGCAAGAGCGGCAACGTCCGCAAGGGTATGCCATGAATCCCTTCTCTTCTTCTGGCCTTCTTCATCTCCACATCTGATTCGTGTGTGTGGTCTATATATGCAGTCAGTTTGCTCCCTCCGATCTGCTCTGCTTGCGTGAAGGGGCCCGGCGAGGAAATGCTGCTGCTGCTGCAGGTTCTTCCTCCTCCCCGCTGTAGGTGGTAAGCCATATCCCTCTCCCTCCTTCTCTCTCACCCCCATCTTGTCTCTATAGGCAAGCAGTCTGCATGTTAGCAGGCACATGAATCAATCAAAATACCTTTTTGATTGATATATACGTGTACTGAGAGGAGAACCATGTTAAAGAATCACAGTGTGTGATGTTATATTTCATTTCCTGCTAAACTCCGAGGTTGCATTCATTTCCTTGAACAAATGTTTGAACCTTTTGCTGTAAATTTGTAGATTGAATTTAGTTGTCACAACTTTTTTGGTTGTTGCTTGCCTGAATGAAATCAGTAGACATTATTCAGATAACTGAACTAGACGATGTTGTGTGTAGTCTTTGTTGGAAATACACACTGTACCGATAGACAAATGAAGTTCACTGAGAAATCTATGGTTTTGACCAAGACGAGGATTGAGTACTCTTATCTCATTCATCATTACAAGTTGTATCTTTCAGAATTAGGTGTTCGTACAGTTACCATTTACTGTATATTATTTTCTACAGTAACTGTCAGGATTAGGTGTTTGTTGGTAATATAAAATGATAGATGTATAGAGTTCACCGAGAAATCCAAGGTTATGATCAAGATGATAGGTTAAAAATTAAGGATCAAGTACTCTTGTCTCATTGATCATTACAAGTTGTAAGATTCAGGATTATCTCATGCAGTGTTTATCAATATCCAGGATTAGGAAAAAAATGTACTCCTATCTTGCAACTTTGTTTCAGCTTCAGGCAAAGTGCACAGTTAAGAACCTCATGCTGCTGTGAGAGAAACTTAGAACAGTCTTTACTATCTTTTTTTTCTTGACAATCGTATCTTGCCTGAATCAATTCAGTGCTCATGTTCAGATAACTGAAACTAGACACTGTCTTGTAGTTGATGTAGAGTTCACCAAGAAATCCAAGGTTGTGAGCAAGACGGAAGCTTTAGAATTGATGATCAAGTACTCTTATCTCATTTATTACTACAAGTTTTACGATTCAGGAATAGAGCGTTCATCCGTGGCGCGGCCGCCTCCTTCCCCTCCCTCCACCACACGCTGCCTGCCGGATCTCGCCGTTGAGCGCGTCGGCCCGCCGTCTGCAACCACCCCCGTCTCTGATCCGAGCCGAGTACAGGGGAGCCACCGCTGCCACCGAGGACAAGGTCGCCTGTGGAAACCACCGCTACCTCCGCTCCTTCGATCTCTCCCCTTCTCGCCACTCCTCACGGCCCGCTCCGCACGGCTCGGCCTTCTCGGCGGGGATTTGCTCTTTGGCGAAGAGAGGCGGCTGCAGGCGCCATGGTGCCGATCCAGTCATCGTTGGTATTCAAGTTGCCACCTAACGCATCTGTTTTTATTTCTTATTAGGTACCTGAAAGGCTGAACCTGATCTGATGAAGTTGCTTGTCAGACTACCTTCCTTTGATGAACTCGAAGGTCAAGAGACCAAGGTATCGTGAGGAGTGCATATGGCCTGATGTTCCTTGTGTGTATCGTGAGGATTTGGGAGCATCGGCAACGGACAATTAACTAGCTAGGTCATGGTATTACGATGAGCCAGGTCATGGTACACAGGCTAACTACACAAGCTTCTGCTGTTTTATTGCTGGTCGTTCCCGTCCACTGCTGCCAACAGTCAATTTTCTGCAGGGTTTTTATTTCTTTCTCTTCCATCGAAAGCTCCTTTTTGCCACTGATTAATTAGTTGATGCATGTGGAGATTTTCGATACTAGGAGAACCAAGTTTAAATATGTGCAATTCCATCTATCTAGCATCAATGTCGAGTGAGGTTAGACTACAAGAAAGACTAGATATTAAGCTTGTCCATTCTGTCTACACCTTCTGAATCTGAAGTGACTACTGTTGTAAATAATGCTACTTGAGTACCTGGTTGATTGGTTTTGTTTATTGTGGTATTGAGTAGCCTACTACATTAGTGGTGTCAGCTATATTTTGTAAGTTTGTTATCGATTCCATTTGGTTATATGTGTGTGTGCTTGAAAAATAATGGTTTAGATATGAATTGCTACAGTTTTATATAATACTCTTTGATCTATGCTGCTAGGTCTGCCGCTGCGTGCATGACAACATGAGGTGCCGCAATCGGCGTGGTATGCTGGTGGATGATGGCGACAGTGAGATGGTTGGCAAGGATTATGAGAGGTCGGCGAGCAGCACTCCTTCCTCTCTTCCCTGTGGAGAAGATGACCTGCAGCTCATTGACGTTCCCTCGAGTCTCTCTTTCTTCCGGCAAGGTAAAGTTCAGTTTTCTGGTGACCATGTTTATTAAATTCTTTGGTAGAATCCATATTGATTCTAAGATGACATTATAGTGCATTTTTGTCCAGACATATGATTTTTCATCATCTGGTGTATGTCGATATAGCACAGCCCACACATACCCTCCTACCCTGAGTAAATCTGAATCCCCATATTTCAGTTCTGAACTCCAAAATGTCGTACTCAAATGGCTTGACCCCAGATCCATGTTCTGGACTCTTGATATTTTGTGAGGCCTTTTCATTTAGCTGCTCAATCTACATAAGCAGAAAACCACTCTCTGGATGCGTGCATTTCTGGCTGTACCTGAAGCTATCTCCAACAATCTCCTTCTCCATCCATACTTATTTCATAAACCAAAACCTTGCGTTTATCACAATACCTATTTTAAGCTCACTCAGGATGACAAATATAGTCACAAAGTTTTTTGGTTCTTCGGTGTTGATAAAAAGAACACCTTTTTTCTATTTCCTCTGATCCTTGTTTAGTAACTACAACTCTCATGTTGTATTTGCTTTTACTGTTTCACCTCACCGTGAGTATCTTTTTGACTCATTCTTTGCTCATTATTGTTCAGATTCTACATCAAGGCTTGTGGCTTACCTTATGGATCTTAATTAAGTCACCCCTTGCAATTTCCTGAGGTGCTACCTCATCATTCTTAGGTGGCTCCTTTTTTTCCATTTTGTGGCAGTTGATAGTTGTGTAGTACATGGATGGGGGAGCTACTTATTTAGCCTATCAAAGAATTATCTCACTAGATGTACGTAGGGAAAGAGAGCTCTTATATTGACACTCCTAGCACTTGATATAGGGTAAGCTTTTTTTCAAGTTGTTTATAATCTTGTGCTGGAAAATAACAATTATAGATTGCTAGGCATTTGCCATATTGCCATGCTAACTGAAAATTGATGTCATCTCTGGTCTAAAATGTCGTAGCTTGTTCTTTTGCACTTTCATACACTCGTACTGACTACACATAATGTCAAATGATGCGAGTGTCAGTATATATCATCTATGGAGTTGCTTGTGCTATTGGAATTTCACCAGTTGCTCCAGAGGTATGCTTTGTG
Organism: Aegilops tauschii subsp. strangulata; assembly: GCF_002575655.3. NCBI lineage: Eukaryota > Viridiplantae > Streptophyta > Magnoliopsida > Poales > Poaceae > Aegilops > Aegilops tauschii. Next base: position 98,628,975 of record NC_053041.3, on the reverse strand, counting down.
AAAATACTTCATTAGTATATCATCATTAAATGATGCACTGTTGTTTTATAGTGGAGTGTGATATAGATCAGATTTCTTTTTGTATTCATTTCTGCTATTGTTTCCTCTGTTCCTTTGATGGTTTCGACGACTCTTACTATATATAATACCATAAAATATAGTTTTTCAGTCACAGACGCAATTTACAGTGGCGAGCTACCAGAATTTTTGTGTGTCAAAAAACAGAGTTTTGAGTGGTTCTGTACTCTTTCGAATGTATTTTTTTTTTGAAAATTTCAAGAATTTCTTCCAGTTTTATAAACTGAACTCCTGCATTAAGGTGTCCAGAATTGTTTTACAATGTGGAGTTTTGTGCACTACAGGAATCAGCTACTTTGCCGTCTGCCACGGCAGACGGCAAAAGGCTCCGGCAAAGTAGGCATCGTGTCGTGGTTTTGTCACGGCAGATGTCCTAGTGAAAGGACTTAGTCGTGAGGCCAACACATCTATGTAGTAGCTTGAGAGGGGTTGAGTGGAATCGAGAGACGCAACACAAGACAAAGATTTAGACAGCTTCGGGCCCCGGGAAACATCATCCGGTAATAACCCTACATGCTGTTTGTGGCTAGGTCTCATTATCATCATGAGGGAGACGCCGTAAACCGGCTCTTTGTGTCTAGCCCTAGAGATTGTTTCTTCGTGTCTGTCCCTCTTTGGGGAGCCCTGCCCCTCCTTATATATGTTGAAGGGGCGGTTTACATGACTAGTCCTAGTTGGATTAGGATTACTCTATTACAAGTGGAGTCCTAGTCTTGCTTCCTTTGTAGGAGAATATTCCTTGTGCTTTCCTCATAAACCGGCCCACCATTAACATGAACCGGCCTTCTGGGCCTTGGGCCTTGTCATCCGTCTGACCCGCCCGCCGGGTCACTAGTGAGTCATAATGACCAGACGGGTTACTTGTAAACCGCCAGGTCAGGGCGGGTCGCCAGTGATCGCCAAGTGTCAGCGGGGTCTCAATAAACCGCCAAGTCCGGCCAGGTTATACTTCCGGCCAGTTTACACCGCGGGGTATATCCCCGACATTAGCCCCCAGTTTAATTTGGATTTATCCATGTTAAACTGATCCTGTAAAACAAACACAAGAACAAATTCGACAGATTATGCTCCGGGTTAAGAATTCTTGTAAACCGGCACCTGATCATCCTTAATTCCTTGTCATTTCCTTCTAGAAAATCCAGGTCAATAAGCCAGCTTCATACTCAATTTGCTGACATTGGTTTCTCATAGAGAAATATTGTGAAGAATAATCCACTTGAGTCGGCTTCCAAAGCGCCGGCTTAAGAAATATGGGTCTTGAAATACTCATCTGATATTCAGCCGGTTTGAAGATGTAAAACTTGCCGGTTTGTAAATATGGATGGCACCGAGTCATAACTATTACCGACGCCGGGTCATAATTGTTGCAGACACCGGGTCAATCTGGTTTGCTCAGAACTGAGAATTTGAAGATGTTCCTCCTTTATATGCATATTACCTGTTGCCCCCAAGTCTTAAGAGGAGAACATAGTGATAACTTAAGACTTGTTTCAATATAAATGTTGCAACCTTGAAGAAATCTGGATTGTTCATCTCGGTCACTAGTCACAACTGAATATTCCATATTATGTAGCCCCCAAGTGCCAGGTTGTTATGCTTGCAGCAACCTGGGACTTGTAATTGCCTGATGCTCAAAAAACTCCAACGAGTGCAGCCCCCAAGGGCCGTGTCATTATGCAATAATGAGCAGGGACTTTATAAATATCATCATGCTTCATTGAAAATAACATCATATGATGTAACTTCACCATGGGGCTTGAACCCACGTCCACAAGGTTGAGAGCTTTGTGCTTTACCAACTGAGCAGTGGACCCTTGAATATAATGAATTAAGACTTATGTACCTTGAATCATTGATAGGAGCAATTGGTAGCCCCCAAGGGCCGGCTCATTATGATGTGATGAGTCGGGTCTTCAATAAGGCCAATAAAAATGACTTTGCATTAGCCCCCAAGTGTCATGGTGCATGCTTGCAGCGACATGAGACTTGCATGTAATCTCAATTTGAATAATGTAGCCCCCAAGTGCCGGGTCGTAAGCCTGCATCGACTCGGGACTATTCCTTCCATTGTAGAATAAATCATATCCTTTGATAAAATAATAGCTATTGCGCTAAAGCGACTTTGAAAACCTCAATAATACCGGTTATTAATAACCATAATAAAATCCAGCCATGTTGGCTATTCAAGATAATATAATCCGGTATGAAAATCTTATTCATTCAATATCGTAATGAAAATTCAGCCAAGTTTGGCTATTTGAATAATATAACCCAATGATTTATAAGCGCATGATACCTATGGCACAATCCAAATATATACTGGCGACTTATAGTCCAGAGTCAGGCCGGGTTAATAAACGTCGGTGATTTATAATCACGCTTTATTCAACCTGTTTCTGCATACAACAAGTTTAAAGTGTCCTGGCGGTTTACCGCCGGACGGGTCATAATGCCCAACATATAACCTGGGTTGATAACCAAGGCTGCACTTAAGAATAATCAAATATGAAATATATCATACCTGTGACATTAAATCACATCATTGGCTGGCCAACTTTATTGTAGTAAAAGGTGATAACCCCAATCTTGAGTACTGATAACTCCTTCCATATTGCGCCGGTTTATGATAAAACCGTACCGGGTTGTGATAAACACCGGATTAACCATATATAATACTGGCGACTTGTAGTCAAAACCAGACCGGGTTGATAATCTCCGGATTATGACTGATCATATACTGACAACTTGTAGTTGACAGCTTAACCGGGTTGATAAACGCCGGTTTGAAAACGTCACAAATCTTATGAAAACAACGAAAACTCAGCAAAAGGCAAGTAAAAACCGTTGTAATCGAGGCTTTTTACGGGCTGCCAGGCCCTAAAATCGACAGCAAAGAAATCCCAAGCAATATTGTGAGCTGTGCTCAGTGGGTGCCTATGTTTGAGCTGTTGTTTTACAACACTCTCTTTGGCCTCGGTTTGACGTGGCGTTGAGCCGATCAAGAGGTGTGACTATGGTTCGGGTTCGACCAAGTCCCCAAGTGATGCTGTGGCATTACGCCGATCAAGAGGTGTAGCTATGGTTCGGATGCGACCAAGCCCCCAAGTGATGTTGTGGCATTGCGCCGATCAAGAGGTGTAGCTATGGTTCGGGTACGACCAAGCCCCCAAGTGATGATGTGGCATTGCGCCGACCAAGAGGTGTAGCTATGGTTTGGGTACGACCAAGCCCCCAAGTGATGCTATGGCATTGCGCCGACCAAGAGGTGTAGCTATGGTTCGGGTACGACCAAGCCCCCAAGTGATCAATAATGCGATAAGCCAATAAGGCAGGATACCCATGTTTGAACCGCGCATCATGGCAGCAAGTCCTCTTCGGCAACCTTTAACTTTTTGGAAGAGATAAATTCTTCTTGAACCGGGATTTTGAACCGGATATTGAGAGCTTCAAAACTTTGTGGGAGACATCTTTCCCTTGAACCGGATTGTAAACCGGATGTTTGAGATCTTCAATGAGACTGCCTTCTCTTGAACCGGATTGTAAACCGGAGTCCTTTCTGCTGATCCAGAACTTCTTCACTGAGCCAGGATTTTGTAACTGTCATATACTTTCTAAACCGGAAATTTTCTGACGGCCTTTTACATTTTCATCAATATAACAGTAGCCTGCGGGACCGGGTTATCTTTCCCTCCGTCGTCCTGGGGTTCTTAAATTTGCTGAAACCAGCAAAATTTGTTGAGTCATGTCATCGTAGCCTCCGAGTCTCAAGGTGACTCGAGGAGTCGGCTTTGAGATTCTCCATATTTGACCGTGATGTAAACCGGTCATAACTTATATATCATTGGTGTTGATAGCACGATGTGAATCCACAGAAGGTTGAGGTGACTGCGGCGGGTTATAAATGATCCCGTATGAGCCGTGTCAGCAACTCGGCCAATGGTTCCTTCCAACTGGCTATTAAGTTATCCAAACTGTAGTGGCGGCGTTTTGTGCGCATGTCCATTGACCCATGTAGTGCAGACAGCGGCTGAATGATAATTTGCCTCCAATTTATTGGAAGAAAAACCGGGCTACCCAAGCAGTGACTTGCTCATACTCAATAAATAACTCATGCAGACAGGTGTGGCCTGGTGTGTTGATGCAGACCAGACCGCGTGGGTTTGAATCACACCATTTGTTTGAACAATGCAATGTGGTCAGATGCTGGGGCATAATAACACTGGCGCGAGTTTTATACCCATGGCATGATGATCGCCTTTGCAGTGAAAAATTATCCTGCGTAGGAAACATCGCGATCGAGAGTAATTGCTCTTAAAATGAATATATATTGAAAAATAGATGAAATGAATAGCACCTGGTATTTTTGAAAGGAGGTCGAGGCAGTCGTAACAACAAGGCGATAATAGAAAGTGCATCGGATGGTATAATGAACCGGCAATAGTGGCAGGTTCCGTTGGTCTCATGAGCCAGCTGTAGCGGCAAGTCGGCTACAACTGAACTAATAGTTTGATCCGGGACTTGACGATGTAACTGGCATTTATAGCTCCGTATCACACACGCACGTATGCATGTGTACTTACTGAATTTTTCCTTGCACATACACAGGTGCCCTTTGCTGCTCAATTTATTTCTGCAGTATGCACCGTGTTAAGCCTCACCAAAACATGACTTCGACCTTGGTCTTGATTGATCGGAGAGAACCGCCCGCAAAAATTCCTTGCCTGACCTTGACCCGTGAACATCAGAGACAAAATAACGGAGGCAGGGCCCTAGCCTGACGCAGTAATGCGGTAATCCAGTCGAACGGGGGTGACTCAGAAGCACAGCGCGTGGCGCTGCTGAACTGCAGTTAGCGGCGGCGAGTGAGTCTCGGCTTGCGACAAAAACGAGCGACGGCAGTGAACCGGCGGTGAGAGCGATTTGAAACGGAGGCGGTTAGCAACGCCGGCGAAGGGAGACTGCTGCAGCCGGGCAGCGTCGGCCAAGGCGCAGCTCACAGCGGAGGGTGGTTTCTCGTAGGTGTAGAAGCGGAGGGGCGGATCCGGCCCGCGCCGGCGGAGATGGCTCAAGGCCTGGGCGTTTCGGCCGTGGCGGCGACTTAGCAACGCGGCAGCGCAAGGCTTGAGCAGCAGAAGCAAAGACGAGCCGGGGCCGTGGACGAGCAGACTTTGGATTCTAGCCGCCAGCGCACACCGGATTGTCGGCAGCTGGTCTCGGCGTGAGGACAGAGGCGACTTGCCGGCGCAGATAAGGTCACGGCCACGGCGATGCAGGGCGCTCCATGGCGGGTTAAAAGGGTGGCGCGGCAGGCGGCTCAAGGCCGGTCGGCGCGGGTCCGCGGGCGCTGGGTGGAGCGAAGGCGGACGGCGGTTCTACGCTGGCGGCGTAGGTGGTGCAAAGCAGAGACGAGTCGGGGTAGCAGCAGCGGCCTTCAGACAGCGGCGGCTGTTGGAGCGAGGCGGAGGCGGAGCCGGTATGGCCAGCGCGAGGTTGGAAACGACTCGGAGTCGACATGCGCCCATGACCAAATCCTCCTCCGATTTGTTGTTAGTTTGACTTTTCTTCTCGTGCTGATGGATCATTGGATAGACCACTTTTTGCCTTCACATTTGGAATCGGTAGTACTAGTTGATGGTTCTTTCACATGGAAAACCTTGGAAGTCCATAACGCTTTACTTTTCAAGTCGGTCAATGAAGACTTGATTTATATGCGTATGTTAGATCGAACTGGAGCTCTCACGTGACCACAAGCAGCTGTCTGGCTCACCGTTTTCTAAGATTGCACTGGTCTAAATTGGTCTGGACGAGGATTGATTTGACGTATCTCCTTCCGTTGACAGAACCTGCCAGCTTTAACAGACCACGTGAAGCGGCGGTTTATCTACGGCGAGACTGACTTCTTGCCTGACTCGGCGACTTGGGGGCGTGGCGCTACACAGACGGAACCCTAAACTTTCATGCTCAATCTTGTATACGCCGCTGCTAAAAACTTCTTCAATCTCGACAGATGAACTTCGTAGTTGATGTAAATTCTTCCACGCTGGCTCTTCTTCATCCGATCAATCGCGAGTTTCTCGATCCTTGGGAAGATCCCTCCAAGAACTCAACACCACCGTGCGCATGCCCCACGGTGGGTGCCAAATGTCGTGGTTTTGTCACGACAGATGTCCTAGTAAAAGGACTTAGTCGTGAGGCCAACGCATCTATGTAGTAGCTTGAGAGGGGTTGAGTGAAATCGAGAGACGCATCTATGTAGTAGCTTCTTTGCCGTCTGCTTTTTGAAGCGGACGGCAAAGGGGCCTTTGCTATCAGTGGCTGACGGCAAAGAAAGCCGACGGCAATAAATGCGCTGTTAGTCCGTTAGGCGGCTAACGGCAGCCTTTGCCGTCCGCCGCTGACGGCAAAGAGCATTCGGCCTTTGCCGTCCGCCAAATAACGTCAGCTGGACGTCACTGCGGGACAAGCCTTTGCCGTCTGCTGCTGTAGGCAAATGTGGGCATTCTTTGCCGTCTGCCACTGTAGGCAAAGCCTTTGCCGTCCGCCACTGTAGGCAAACTGACCAAATGGGTCAGCTCCCAGGGAGCACAGGTGGCCGCCGCGTGGCTTCTTTGCCGTCCGCGGCAGACGGCAAAGGAGCCTTTGCCATCAGCGGCTGACGGCAAAGGTGCCTCTTTTTTCTGGTTTTTTTAAATCCAGCAATTTTCACAGCAAATATATGACATATATATATATATATATATATATATATATATATATTTCACAGGGCTATTTAACAGCATACATATGACATATCCAGCACATAAGTTTCATCGTGCATACATATATAGTTCCATCCATTCATACATAGCAAGTTGCACATACACATTGTTCCATCCATACATATTACAATGCAAAGTTTCATCAAGATAGCAAGTTCCATCATAGGAAGCTAGAAGAATACTAGAGGAGAATGAAAGAAAAAACAAGCACTCCATCATAGCAAGCTAGCTTCCGTGAAGTGAATGAAATCTGCAAAATGGCAAATAAGAAAGTTAGAAAAAGGTGACTAGAAGAAGAAGTATATGCCATTTATGAGCTAACTTAGGTGAAATGGATCATTTATGAGCTAACTTAGTTGAAATGGATCGTTTATGAGCTAACCTAGGTGAAATAGATCGTTTATGAGCTAACTTAGGTATAATGCATCATTTTAGAGCTAACCTAGGTAAGATGGGTCATTTTGGAGCTAACCTTGGTGAAATGGATCGTTTTTTTAGCTAAGTTAGCTGAAATGGATCGTTTATGAGCTAACCTAGGTGAAATAGATCGTTTATGAGCTAACTTAGGTAAAATGCATCATTTTAGAGCTAACCTAGGTGTGATGGGTCATTTTGGAGCTAAACTAGGTAAAATGGATCGTTTGTGAGCTAACCTAGGTGAAATGGATCGTTTATGAGCTAATCTAGGTAAAATGGGTCATTTTAGAGCTAACTTAAGTAAAATGCATCATTTTTTAGCTAACCTAGGTTAGATGGGTCATTTTTGAGCTAACCTAGGTAAAATGGGTCATTTTAGAGCTAACATAGGTAAAATGGATCATTTTGGAGCTCGTCTAGGTAAAATGGGTCATTTTAGAGCTATCTTGGGTAAAATGGATCATTTATGAGCTAACTAAGGTAAAATGGGTCATTTTAGAGCTAACTTAGGTAAAATGGATTGTTTATGAGCTAACTAAGCTAATTATGCCATTTTTGACATAAGTAAGCTAAGTACATGTCATTATTGAGCAAACCTAGTTAACTAAGCATATTAGAGCTAACTTAGGTCATTTTGGAGGAAACAAAGCTAAGTATAGATCGTTTTATAGCTAACTTAGGTAAAATGGATGGTTTTGGAGGCCAGTAAGCTTATTAAGTCATTTTGGAGGAAAAGAAGCTAACTCTAGGTCATTGTGGTAAGCATATTGGAGGAAATAAGGCTAAGTCTAGGCCTTTATGCATTTGTTAAGCAAAACACTAGAGAAACTTACCATGATCATGGAGGTGTAGGAGCGGGCTGGCTCGTGCTGGTAGCTGGAGAAGGATCGTGCGATGCTTGTCTGGAGTTACGCTGCACCAAAGATCATTTCCAATGTCTCGTTAGCACGATGACACTCAAATGTTAAGACTAGCAAGTAATGTCCATTCAAATTAAACTCACCGTGGTCCCAGGAGCAATCATTGGCATTGGTGGAGCGGTCTGACCGGTCTTCTCGCACACAGACTGCACATTTGGTTTTGATGACTCAGTCATACTAGTTAGTAATGAGACAAACACTACATGAATGTTTTGGCTAATCTGCAGAAGAAACTTATCACAAGGAGCTCGTACATGGCCTTGCTTGCATGTCATTCCGTGCCCTCTCCTCCTCCAACATCTTTGTCGTCCTCTCCTCCAACTCCCGCTGCCTCTCCGCCGCCTCCGCCAGAAGTTTCTCCGTTCTATCTCTCTCACTCTGTATAGCAGCCTGCAACACCACTCCTCGTTACCATTTGTAATCATTGATGGAAGCACACACAATGTAATGGAGAAATATAGCTGAGCACGTATAACTAACCTTGATGGCGAGTTGGACTGGCCGTTCACGAGGCCTTATCTCAGGAGCGGAGCTCGACTGGCGCGCCTTGATCTCTGGGAGAGTGCTAGGACAACGGATAAGTCCATCTCCAATGGCTATGGAGCCATGGGACCTCTCGCCACCAGATATCATCACCAGCTCTGGATCAATGGGACCCTGGCTCGGGTTAAAGTCCTCCCCTTTCCTCGCCTTCCCCTCATCTCTATATTTCATGAGCTTGTCGTGGGAGGAGATGTTGGTGAAGTTGTTTGCATCATCGAGGTCAGACGGAGAGAATGCCTTGACTTTCTTGAAAGAGGCAATGTGGGCCATGGCATACAGGTCGTACACCTCTGGCACCTTATCCGCCTTATTGTAGCGTGCCTGAAAGAGAGAAACAAAGTAAATTAGTAATTAAAGGGCTCAAGCTAGCATGATGAATGAATTGCATGAATCATGAAGCAAACCACATACCCAGTTCCGCCCGAACTGATATAAGTTGGAGCTGCCTTGATGGTGTGGCACACCTTCCATTTGGGCACGTTTGTCCTTGGCCGCGTTGTGGACGGCTAGCCATTCTTTTGAGCACCACTCATTGACCAACACCTCCCAACAATCCATCCGATCCGCGCACCATCTCGGAGGCGCCTAAGTTAGCAAATAGAAACTTGAGCGCTACGGCTATGAATTACTAAATGAAGAAAGTAAGTACAAGGCCTTAAGAATTACCTTCGTGTACTGCTCCTTACTCAGGAACTTATCGCGGCACGCCGGCTTGGGCTTCTTGATACCACGCATGGCGTAGTAGTCTCGAACAGCCTGCACCCGAGCCTCGTGCCGTAAGTTCTGTAGTAGGCGCTTGCAGACGTTCTCGGTAACATTTGCCGCCTCCTCCTCGTATCCCTCCTCACACCTGTAGAATGTCTGCAATCAAATAAGACAATATTGATTAGTACAATTAATAACTAGCTAGTTGAAGATTTTTAAATGTGTAAAGGAGAAATTACCCAGAACTTTCTGATCACCACGTCTGCCCTCGTGTCGCACAAGACACCGTCGATAATCTCACCCGGCGGGGCCGGGGCAGCCAAGTAGGCTCCCGGCTCAATCCAAGCTCTGGAAGCCGACCCTCACCAGGCAACGTGACAAACCCCGGGAAGTTTTGCCGGCAAAGCACTCCAAGGACGGAATTGGGCCGGCGGACACTATGATGGTGGTCCCAACCTTTCAGATTTGGATTAGTTTGGCAGGCCCACGGTAGATAGAATACTTGGGTCGCCTGTTGAGCCGTAATATAGACATCAGGAACATCTAAATGGGTGCTTTGTTTGATTTCAACTAGCCCTATATGTTCATGAGTCCTTCTAGTCTCCTTCGGCTGAAACCAATAACATTTGAAGAGTACGACATTCGGTGGGTTGTCACCATAGAATAGAAGTTCATAAATTGCTTCAACTCTCCCATAATACTCGATACCTCCTTCGCCGATAGCAGATACACAACAATTTGTAGACTTTCGGTCGGCCATAGATAGCTCTTTGCCATAGGTACGAAAGCGATACCTGTTGATGTCGTATTTGTCAAATGAACGGACCTTATAGTCAAAACCATTAGCGACTTGTCGCAATTCGGCGTCCATAGACTCTGAATTAGCCTACAAGTTTAATACGAAAGGATTGTTGCATTAGGCAGAAATTAGCGAATGAAATGAAATGTCTAATAGAAATTACCATTTGTTTGGACCAAGAGATGAAACCGGGATTCTACCCGATCAACACAATTATATATGATGTTTTTCATAACAAAATCGAAAAATATATGACCTAACTCATAATTCACAAATATATGACCCCGTCGGCCTCTGGAAGGCCAAAGAGCACCTTTTCAGGAGGTGTCGGGGGTCGGGGTGTCGTGTCGGTGTCGGGGTGCCGTGTCGGTGTCGGGGTGCTGTTTCGGGGTCGGGGTGTCGTGTCGGGGTCGATCGGGGTGTCGGGGTGTGGTGTCGGGGTCGGGGTGTCGGGGTCAGGGGGTCGAGGTGTCGGGGTCAGGGGGTCGAGGTGTCGGGGTATGGTGTCGGGGTCAGGGTGTCGGGGTCAGGGGGTCAGGGGGTCGGGGTGTTGTTTCGGGGTCGGGGTGTCGTGTCGGGGTCGGGGTGTCAGGGTGTGGTGTCGGGGTCGGCGTGTCGGGGTCGGGGGTCGAGGTGTCGGGGTGTCGGGGTGTGGTGTCGGGGTCAGGGTGTCGGGGTCGGGGTGTCGGGGTCGGGGTGTCGGGGTCAAGGGGTCGGGGTGTTTCCTTCTATCCTTCTTCTTCTTTCCTTTCTTCTTCTTCTTCTTCTTTCCTTCTCTTCTTCCCCTTCTACATATTCTTCTTTTCTTCTTCTTCTGTTTTCATCTTTTTTCTACTTCTTTTAACAATATAACTAATTATCTAAAACCTAACACTAACACTAACACATATCTAGACCTAAATCTAACACTAGCACTAAATCTAACACTAACACATATCTAGACCTAAATCTAACACAAACAATTAAACAGCAAAAACAGAAAGAAAAAATAACTCACCGGAGCTCGGGAGGGTGGCGGTGGCGACGGGGGCGGCGGGCGGCAGGGTGGCGGTGGCGACGGGGGTGGCAGGGCTCAGGGGCGGTGGAGCTCAGGGGAAGCCGGCAGGGAGGCGGGGCCGATGGGGCTGCGGTGGCGCCGGGGTGGTGGGCGGGTGGTGGGGGTGCCGGGGCAGTGGGACGGTCGGGCGGCGGCGTGGTGGGGCGTCGGCGGGTGGGGGCGGCGGGGTGGTGGGGCGACGGGGCGGGTGGCTGCGGGGGAGGTGGCGGGGGCGGCGGCGGGTGCTGGGGGCGGCGGCGGGTGGGGGGCGGCACCGGGCGGCGGGGGGGGCGGCGGGGGGTCGATCTGGTCGTGGAGAGAAACTGAGAGGAAAGGGGGTGGGGGGCTCGGCCGTTAGTTAGGTTAGTGAAGTAAGGTCTTTGCCGTCCGCCGTGCTTTGCCGTCCGCTATTTTCTCGTTAAGTTTTATCTAATCAGCTCGTAAGTGGGGCCACCTATCTCAAAGAATCTTTGCCGTCAGCTAGCGGACGGCAAAGAACTGGCTTATGGCAAAATCCTTCTTTGCCATCAGCCAGTTCTTTGGCGTCCGTTTTTTGTAAGCGGACGGCAAAGACCTTCTTTGCCGTCTGCTAGCAGACGGCAAAGAACTGGCAGACAGCAAATAAGCTAATTCCAATAATGGTGAATCCAAAAAAAATGATTAGCATAGATAACCACTACATACAGTACATGAAGGTTGGTTATGCATGGAGAATGAGGTTAGTATTGTTAGAAGTTAGAACTGGGAGTTTTCCAGCACATGACGGTTGCGGCCGTCTTCCAGCATATTGTTGCTTTTCAGCAGAACAAGATGTTCGTCTCTTTGTCTTCAATAAGGCCGATGGTAGCTTGCTGAATAGGTTAAGGGAGACCCCACAGATTTCTAATGACCACACAGGGTATTCTTGCTGGCGCCGCTGCTGGCAGATGCGCGTGGTTGACAGGAGGAGCCGGGGAGTCATGACGGTGGACATGTGGATGTTATCATGGCATTGACACATTTCGCTCTACCAACACTGCATACCAACGTGACTGAATGTTATCGTGCCTTAGATGCCCTATCAAATTTTTGCTTGACTTTTTGGTTTTGTATGCTCGGATGTATGTTTCAGTTCCTACATGGTATTTCTCATGTGGAGTTGAAACCACACTTGGTTAGTCCAACAGCAAATAATCATATGTTTCACTCTGAAATCATATTGCATATAGGGTGATGTTACGTTCTTGTGCAAATTACTGCACACATATACATGGAGTTACCTGAAAAAGTCTCACACTTGGGCTCCTGCAAGTAACATTGTCTCTCGCTTGTAGAGTTTGCAAGTGGTTATAATTGTCATACTACTAGGTAACAGCCTTACTCGAATCAGCCTTGACCTTGTATAATATACATAGTTATTTGGTGCATGGTATTTTTTAGTGAATTTGATCAAAACTGTTATTTTAAGTACATTTGTACTTTAGTTGTTTATTCAAATAAATTTCCCAGTAAGTTGATTTTCTAGCATGGTCATAACGTTGACATTATGAATTGATTTGTGAAGCACAAAAACACAATAACAGTTGGGAGGGTTGCTTTGTATCCCTATACCCACACCCACACCTAACCGCCATCTCCCATTTTCCTCAGTATCACGACCTGATGCGACGTTGGCAGCGCAATCAGTCGGAGGAGGCCAGCGGTGGCGATGACGGCTCTGCGATGGGGAAAGGTCGCTCGTCGTCGCGGCACCAGCAATTCCACGATCGCATAATACCCGCATGTTGATGACCTCCAGGACTCTCCGGCCTCCTCCCTCCAGGTACCTCTCCGGCTCCTAACCGTTTCTCAGGTTCACAGTTTATTACTATACTACTATTGTTTAATTAGATGGTAACATAAAACTTGGAGTGTCTGATAGGAGTTCTTATTCACTGTTTGAGATGCTAACTGGGACGGAGTGAGTAAAAACATGCCTAGAATAAAGAAATGATGAATTGTATTGTACACATTATTGTAGTTACAGATTATGTTTAAAATCGATCATTACTTGGGATGCTGCCAACTTGCAGGGTTGATGGGACATTAAATTGCCATATTGCTTTTCCCTCTTCTTCACGTGTTAGGAATATATCTTTAACAATAGAATTGTAGTGTAGTCATTCTTGCAGTTAAAGATTATGTTTAAAATTGATCATCACTTGGGATGCTGCCAACTTGCAGGGTCGATGAGACATTAAATTGCCATATTGATTTCCCCTCTTATTCACTGTTGTAAGCTTGGTTCTCGAGGAACTTCTCATTGTTGTACATGTAGGTTGTGGAAAATGGAAATAAAATCTATTTGTTCATTCTTCTACTGTACCTCCGATCCATCTCCCACGGTTCAGTAAATTTCAGTTATGTGCTTAAATATTAGGAAGCCATCATCTTCTAAAACATATTGTTACCTACTCAAACATATTGTCTTCCTTTGTGTTTCCGATAAATTATTTATAAAAACACACGTAAAACAGAAGTTGCAGACCCTGCATTGGACCATGCTCATTTGCTTTGTCCATTTTTTCGAAGAAATAACACTCTCCAGATTCCTAAGCATTCAGAATTTTGACTTAGTGTGCTATTACATTTCCCAGTATCAGACGCTATATTTTTTGTGGGAATCATTGACACGGTTCCTTCAGAAAGTTGTATCTCTGAAATGGACAAACTGCTCTTATGTAATTCTACCATCCATTCTGATGTTGAGGCAAATATACATGTTATGCAGGCGTACTATTGTTCAAGATAGTGTGTGTGACATATGTGGGAACGGGGAGGAAGATGAATATCATGTTGTTATATCATGCACAAAAAGTAAGGCGTTGAGATTTGCCATGAGGAAAGAGTGGAGGCTTCCAGAAGAAAAGGAGTTCTGGTACACTGGAACAGACTGGCTACAAATCCTACTGGACAAGTATGATTCAGAGATAAGAAAGAAAATTCTGCTGTTGTTATGGAGAGCCTGGTTTCTACGAGATAACTGTTTCCACAGTGATGGCAAAGAAACCATTTCGAGATCGGTGATGTTCCTTGTGCAGTATGAGGAGGAAATCAGGAATTTGTCGCTATCTGTTGTTGGACAGGGAAACAAGAGTTGCTGGTCCCTGTCTGCATCTATGCAGACACACCACACCTAGGAATCAGCCGAACGCCGAGCCAAATGCCCAGTGGAAAGAGCCGCCTAAAGGTGTTGTAAAACTGAACACTGACGCTGCCTTTTTGTCAGGCACGGGCCAAGCCTAGGCTGGCGCGATCGCACGGGATCATACGGGGCATGTTGTCTTCTCGGCGAGTAAATCGATGAATAAATGCAGATCAGTTGAAGAGGCAGAGGGGCAAGCTATCCTGATGGGTCTGGTATCGCTGTCGAGACTGTTCCAAGGCCCACTGATCATTGAGACTGGCATCAAAATGATTGCAAATGAATTGGGACAAGCCAGATCAAGCCGATCGGATTGTTTTCTGGGTTGTCAGTGAGATAAAAAACACAAGCCGGATCTTCAGTGCAGTTCAGGCCAAGGCCATCAAAAGGGAACAAAACTGTCTACCACATGAGCTTGGCTGCCAGAGCTAGACGGCATGAGGACTCACTGATAATTGCGGACGTGCCCGAGGAGCTTCGTTCGCTGATGCTATCAGAATGTACCAAGTGAAGTGTTTGGTCCTTTTTTAGGTAGTCATCCTCAAAAAAATAATATACATGTTATGAAATGCCTTCCAAGTCAACCACATAGCCATTCTTTAAGAACTGGTGGGAATTCGTTTGTCGATAAAATTATTCTTTTACAGGGGATGTTGCCTTATTTCTACATTAAAGCAAATAAACAGTGTGATGAACTTAACAACTCTCTATCCTTATTTGTTATTTCTCTTATTCATAGTGTGTTTTCGCCATTTAACGATCATGAACTAAACAACTTATTCTTATTTCTTGAAACATGAAGTGTTTTTCACGTTTGTTACAATCCAATGTTTGTTAATTAATTATATTATTTATATTCATAAGTAGTATAAAGTTGGCTCAAAATAGTTAATATGATTTTGGATGATATATTATGATGTTGACTAGGAGGTTATTGGTGTTCATTAAAATAGCAGTATGAAATAAGCCTGCATATATTTGTTGGTTTTCAATTTAAGCCTTTCAACTCAACTGAAATTATTATTTTTACATTATTTACTGACATAAAACTCCTATTTTGCAGGCTATCTTGAACGATTGCAGGTTTTAATCAAGAAGTCCTCAATAGGTGGACTGGCTCAAAATGGAGAAGCACGTTGGTAGCTTTTTGGTTGATTGTATTAAGCATTTAAGTTCGTAGCAATTCATACCATCAATATCTTTGGGGTGCCTTGTACTCCTTCCGTAAAATAATACAAGAGCATAGTGATCTAAACGCTCTTATATTATAGTTTACAGAGGGAGTAATATTTTAATTGTGCCTTTTTCGGCCTGATGTGGCGTGCTGTTCATAGACATCCTTACCCCATTTTCCTCCTCACATATGGCCTGGGTTTTTGGATAGCAAGACATACGAAGACAATTTGGGGGTGCCGATTCTCTCTCTCCCTCTTGCTAATAGAATTATGAACAACAAGTAAGACTAATATTATAGACCTTCTCTCTTCAATCCTACCATGTATTCTTTGACTTTTGTGCTAACACAGGAAAAATGTGTTGTAAACTTATGAGTTGTGCCTTACTCCCTCCATTCTTAAATACAAGTCTTTTTAGATATTCCAATGCGGACTAGCATACGGAGCAAAACGAGTGAATCTACATTTTCTAAAATATGTCTATATACATAAGTATGTAGTTCGTTTCTAAAATATGTCTATATACATAAGTATGTAGTTTGTATTAGAATCTCTGAAAAGACTTAAATTTAGGAATATATGGAGTATATTTTCTGGGCAAGTTTTAGCCCTCTTATTCGCAATTGATGTTGCATGTCATTCACCACACCCACACGCGCACGCGCACGCGCACACACACGCAAACAAAACTAGAAAATTATGATAAAAATAAAGATAAATGCCAATAAAATTCTAAACAATAACTGTTATCAAAGATTGATATATCTACCTATCACAAGAGAGGTAGGAGTAGCATGTTCTAGAAGATGTGTTCTTCTGTAATAGTTTCTAAATGGTAAATTGTATGGTTTCAAGCACCTAAGAAAAACGTCTACACTGATTCGATCTGTTCGCTCGCTCGCCTCCCTCCTCGCGGGCGACGTGCGAATCCCCGATCCCCCCTCTCCTCCATCCCCTCCCCGTCTTTCCCCTTGCCGCTGCCGACGTGGTCCGCCGGGCCATTCCCACGCGGTGCTAGCGGAGGCGGGCCGTTCTTTCCCCGCTCGCGCGTTGGGGGCGCGGGGGCCTCCTAATGGCGGTGGTGCTCCTTGGGCGGAGGCGGTCCATTCTTTCCCCGCTTGCGATTTGCGGTCGTGGGTGCCCCTGATGCGGCGGCGCGACTGTTGGCTGCGGGGCGCGTGGTGGTGCGGCTGGCTAGCGGCCTCCACTCCGCCCAGATCTGGGCCCTTTTGGGCCCTATCTGGGTTGGGGCGGGCCGACGGTCCGATGCGCGGCGGTGTGGCTCCCTGGTAGTCGTGGCGAGGCATCGAGGGGTGCGGGTGGTGGCGGCTTTTGTCGGCCGATGTGCTGCAGTGTGGCAGTAGGGGTTGCCCAGACCCATTTGGGCCCGGTCGGGCCAGTAGGGGCCTGCTAGGCCCCTGCCGTCACGTCCGATCGGCTTCGTGGCAGCGACGAAGGTTGTCCCCTCTCGTCGGCTGAGTTGTGGATGCCCCTGAGCCCCTGGGATCCTCTTCCCTCCTCCAGGTCTCGTGTCAGTGGCCTCAGGAGACGACGAAGTTGGTTCAGTGACCATGGTTGCAAAGGCTGGTGGGCGGCAGGTTTGTTGGTGCACTTCAGATCGTCCGAGGTGGTGGTGGTTGTTTGGGTCGGTGAAATCCCTAGGGCTCGTCCGGCATCGATGTGGTGACGCCTGCAGGCGCCGCCGGACCTTCCTAAAGGGCGTCGGGTATACACCTTCCCCATTGTCCTCTACGTACTGAGGGAAACCCTAGGACTTGTCCGGGCAGCAGTGCTGTAGTCGTCGCATTCCTTCTTGAAGGTGTTGCTCGGTACGCAACGCTTCGGGTGCTAGGAGTGCGGTGGTACTTCGCCGGAGGGTGCATCGGTTACCAGTCATCTTTGTTTCGTTGATCTACCGATGTCGGGATTTGTTTCTCTTTCTTTTTCTCTCGTTTTTATTTTGGGCTTGTTTGTGCTGCAGGCCCCAGTGTGCAGTGAGCTGGTTGTATCGGATGGCTGCTTTATAATATGAAGCGGGGGAAACTCTTTATCGTCAAGCGCCTAAATCCATATTATGTAATAGTTTGCCAGCCAATCGCATATTGTGATGAAGTTTCTGGTTGTAACATCTTGGAACATTTGTATAAAAGGAAAAAAAATCCTTCATGTGTTGTTTTTAATTAATGGATAATAACAATGCACATGCTTTCATGAGAAAAATGATTTTAAGAATTAAAAAAGGCATTCAAGTGTTATTATCATTTGTAATGCAGTGCAGAATAAAGAGTTTAATGTTTGTGTACCACCTTTATTTTGTGCATCGGGTGTATAGGGTCGAATTACATTTTCTTATCAAAGTACATTGCAAACGTATTATTCCAAAAAAAATGTTCTTGCCTATCTTTCTATCTATGTAAAATTTGACATGCAACCAATACAAATTTTCAAAAGCCCGTGGCAACGCACGGGCAGTCTACTAATAGGCATAAGTATTGTGACATAACGTGTAATAACAGTCCATAATACAATAAATATCAATATAAAAGCATGATGCAAAATGGATGTATCACGTAGCCGCGGCGGTAGAAGGGCAGCACGGCCGGCTCAAGGCGGGCGCCTCCGCAGGAGAAGAAAGGCAGCCGGCGGCTCGGACGCGGGGTCGCGCGGGGACGGCTCAACAGCGGAGGCCCGGCTGGCTCGAGGCCGCACGGGCCGCTCCACGGCAACTGGCGGCAGTTTAACGCGAAGACGTACGGAGGCAGGGACGAGCCGGGGGCCGCGGGCGAGCCGGTGTTGGAGTACAGCAGCCAGCGCGCACTGGCGGGTCGACGGCGCGGGCGGACCGGGCAGGTCGAGGCGCAAACGCAGCTGTAGCAGAGGCAGGGAGGCAGAGACCGCATCGGCGTCAGAGTCCGAGTCCCTGCGGCCCGATCCTCCTCCGGGTCGTACAGGCAGCGGCGGAGCCATGGCCGTGAGGAACGGCAGCGCGCCGGTGAGCCCGCAGCGGCGGCTCGAGGCGACGGAGATAGCTCGCAGCAGGCGAGGCGGTTGGTCTTTCTCCTTGGTTTATGACGGTCTATATACTATTCTTCCATATCCAACTTAGGAATATCATATTGCTCACAAAATGAGTAAGTTCTCTCCAATAAAGACTCCAAACCGTCATCTCTGATTTTCTATAACAAAATTCTTGGTTAACTTCACCTCTACCATAGCTTCTGAGATGTCCTTGTCTTTCCTCTATAAATATAGAGATAAAGCATTTGCATGTGCTTAGATAAGAAACATCAAGTGCAAAGGAAACACAAAGTCACAATCATTAACATAATCTAAAAGACCACGAGCTTGATGATTCTTTGCATCACTTGACCCGTCTTTTTCAACGTATTTGAGCACTTCAATAACATCTAGGAACAAGTTATGTATGCTCTGAAGAGTTTTATAGTGAGAACCCCAACGAGTGTCTCCAGCTCTTTGAAGTGACTGCTCTTGATTTAATCCCGTTCCAGTACTAAGTTGTCCACAACAATGGCTTTCTTCACTCTCTCTCTCTCTCTCTCTCTTGCTGACTCTCCCTAATTATATCTTTTCGTTTACAAGAAGCTCCAGACACATTAAGTAGAAGAGATATCATGTCAAAGAAGTCACTAGCATCATCATTCTTTTTAGCTACTGCCACGATGACTAGCTGAAGCTGGTGTGCAAAACAGTGAACATAATATGTCGAGCTATCCTCCCTCATGATCAAAGCTCTCAAGCCATTGAACTCACCTCTCATGTTACTAGCCCCATCGTACCCTTGGCCTCAAACTTGTTTTATGTTCAATCCATACTTACTAAACAAGTGATCAATGCTGGATTTGAGACATGATCCAAGCATATGTCTCGTTCACATGAACAAAACCAATAAGTCTTTCTTGGACTGCTCCGAACTTGTCGACGCACCACACAACTAAAACCATTTGTTCCTTTGCCCGAAACATCAGCAGACGCATCAACCAATAAACAGAAAACTCCACCTCCAATTTCAGTAACAATAGATTTGACTATGATCTACACAACTAAAAAATCAGTTTGAAGAGTACTATAGGTATTGTCGCCATTTGTAAGATATAATAATAATAATAATAATAATAATAATAATAATAATAATAATAATAATAATAATAATAATAATAATAATAATAGCAATCAATGATTACATCTGCCTAGCATTCAATGATGTCCTTCTGAATTTCTGGAGCTGTCAGTTTATTATTTCCAGGAGCATCTCTTAACACAACCCTCTTTCTCTTTTCATTTTGCTCAGCCAAAAGAATTGATAACTCTCGAAAAATTCCATTGTTCTTAGACTCTTTTGATTCATCATGGCCACAGAATGCTAGACCTTGATGTAGCAAGTATCGAGCAGCACTTATGGAATTATTCAATCGAATCATATACTCCTCTTGAGAGACCCTGCTTTGCTTGTCGAGAGCAATAACAATTGACTGGTCATGTTTCAACAAATTATTACATCTTTTGATCGTTGTGTTATGAAAACTATTAGGAGATTTGCCCACATTGTCACGAAGTCTTTCTGGCTTGTTCCAACAATCAAAACCATCCACTACAAATGCATCTTTCCCTCCTTGTCCTTCAGTAGAATCTCTAAACAAGTAGCAATGTATGCAAAAGGCAGCACGTTTCTCCTCACTGAACTCTAGCCAGTGATAGTCTTTAAACCATTTATGATTGAAGCGACGTGAAATATTTCCTCTCCTCTTTTGTGGGTACAGGAAGCCAGGTTGGGGCCTATGTGGACCTCTAATCAAATATCTCCGCCTTACTTCATCTTGTAGCTTTGGTCATATGTATTCTGATACTCTCCTCCTATCGGCTGGATCGTGCGATAGGTTATTGAAGGAAATATGCCCTAGAGGCAATAATAAAGTTGTTATTTATATTTCCTTATATCATGATAAATGTTTATTATTCATGCTAGAATTGTATTAACCGGAAACTTAGTACATGTGTGAATACATAGACAAACAGAGTGTCACTAGTATGCCCCTACTTGACTAGCTCGTTAATCAAAGATGGTTAAGTTTCCTAGCCATGGACAAAGAGTTGTCATTTGATAAACGGGATCACATCATTAGAGAATGATGTGATTGACTTGACCCATCCATTAGCTTAGCACGATGATCGTTTAGTTTTTTGCTATTGCTTTCTTCATAACTTATACATGTTCCTATGACTATGAGATTATGCATCCCCCGAATACCGGAGGAACACTTAGTGTGCTATCAAACGTCACAACGTAACTGGGTGACTATAAAGATGCTCTACAGGTGTCTCCGATGGTGTTTTTTGAGTTGGCATAGATCGAGATTAGGATTTGTCACTCCGAGTATCGGAGTGGTATCTCTGGGCCCTCTCAGTAATGCACATCACTATAAGCCTTGCAAGCATTGTGACTAATGAGTTAGTTGCGGGACGATGCATTACGGAACGAGTAAAGAGACTTGCCGGTAACGAGATTGAACTAGGTATTGAGATACCGACGATCGAATCCTGGGCAAGTAACATACCGATGACAAAGGGAATTATGTATGTTGTTATGCGGTTTGACCAATAAAGATCTTCGTAGAATATGTAGGAACCAATATGAGCATCCAGGTTCCGCTATTGGTTATTGACCGGAGATGAGTCTTGGTCATGTCTACATAGTTCTCGAACCCGTAGGGTCCGCACGCTTAACGTTCGGTGACGATCGGTATTATGAGTTTATGTGTTTTGATGTACCGAAGGTAGTTCGGAGTCCCGGATATGATCACGGATATGACGAGGAGTCTCGAAATGGTCGAGACATAAAGATCGATATATTGGATGACTATGTTTGGACATCGGAATGGTTCCGAGTGAGTTCGGGCATATATCGGAGTACCGGGTGGTTACCGGAACCCCCCGGAGAGTATATCGGCCCTAATGGGCTTTAGTGGAGAGAGAGAGAGGGGCGGCCAGGGCAGGCCGCGTGCCCCCTCCCCCTCTGATCTGAATTGGACTAGGAAGGGGGGCGGCGCCCCCCTTTCCTTCCTCCCTCTCTCCCCCTTCCTTCTCTCCTTGTCCAACTAGGGAAGGGGGGAATCCTACTCCCGGTGGGAGTAGGACTCCTCCAGGGCACGCCATAGAGGGCCTGCCCTCCCCCCTCCTCCACTCCTTTATATACGGGGGAGGGGGCACCCCATGGACACACAAGTTGATCTCTTAGCCGTGTGCGGTGCGCCCTCCACCATAATCCACCTCGGTCATATTGTTGCAGTGCTTAGGCGAAGCCCTGCACCGGTAGCTTCATCACCGTCATCATGCCGTTGTGCTGACCAAACTCTCCCTCAACACTCAGCTGGATCGAGAGTTCGTGGGACGTCACCGAGCCGAACGTGTGTAGATTGCGGAGGTGACGTACTTTCGGTACTAGGATCGGTCGGATCGTGAAGACGTACGACTACATCAACCGCGTTGTCATAAAGCTTCCGCTTACGGTCTACGAGGGTATGTGGACTACACTCTCCCTTCTCGTTGCTATGCATCACCATGATAGATCTTGCGTGTGCGTAGGAATTTTTTTGAAATTACTGCGTTCCCCAACAGTGGCATCCGAGCCAGGTCTATGCGTAGAGGTTATATGCACGAGTAGAACACAAAGAGTTGTGGGCGATAATAGTCATAATGCTTACCAGCATGTCATACTTTGATTCAGCGGTATTGTTGGATGAAGCGGCCTGGACCGACATTACGCGTACGCTTACGCGAGACTGGTTCTACCGACGTGCTTCGCACACAGGTGGCTGGCGGGTGTCAGTTTCTCCAACTTTAGTTGAATCGAGTGTGACTACGCCCGATCCTTGTTGAAGGTTAAAACAACACACTTGACAAAAAATCGTTGTGGTTTTGATGCGTAGGTAAGAACGGTTCTTGCTCAGCCCGTAGCAGCCACGTAAAACTTGCAACAACAAAGTAGAGGACGTCTAACTTGTTTTTGCAGGGCATGTTGTGATGTGATATGGTCAAGACATGATGCTAAATTTTATTGTATGAGATGATCATGTTTTGTAACACAGTTATCAGCAACTGGCAGGAGCCATATGGTTGTCGCTTTATTGTATGAAATGCAATCGCCATGTAATTGCTTTACTTTATCACTAAGCGGTAGCGATAGTCGTAGAAGAAATAGTTGGCGAGACGACAACGATGCTACGATGGAGATCAAGGTGTCGCGCCGGTGACGATGGTGATCATGACGGTGCTTTGGAGATGCAGATCAAAGGCACGAGATGATGATTGCCATATCATATCACTTATATTGATTGCATGTGATGTTTATCCTTTATGCATCTTATTTTGCTTAGTTTGACGGTAGCATTATAAGATGATCTCTCACTAAATTTCAAGGTATAAGTGTTCTCCCTGAGCATGCACCATTGCTACAGTTCGTCGTGCCGAGACACCACGTGATGATCGGGTGTGATAAGCTCTACGTTCACATACAACGGGTGCAAGCTAGTTATGCACATGAAGAATACTCGGGTTAAACTTGACGAGCCTAGCATATGCAGATATGGCCTCGGAACACTGAGATCGAAAGGTCAAGCGTGAATCATATAGTAGATATGATCAACACAGTGATGTTCACCATTGAAAACTACTCCATCTCACGTGATGATCGGACATGGTTTAGTTGATATGGATCACGTGATCACTTAGATGATTAGAGGGATGTCTATCTAAGTGGGAGTTCTTAAGTAATATAATTAATTGAACTTTAATTTATCATGAACTTAGTACCTGATAGTATTTTGCATGTCTATGTTGTTGTAGATAGATGGCCCGTGCTGTTGTTCCATTGAATTTTAATACGTTCCTAGAGAAAGCTATGTTGAAAGATGATGGTAGCAACTATACGGACTGGGTCCGTAACCTGAGTATTATCCTCATTGCTGCACAGAAGAATTGCGTCCTAGAAGCACCGCTGGGTGCCAAACCCGCTGCAGGAGCAAAGCCAGATGTTGTGAACACCTGGCAGAGCAAAGCTGAAGACTACTCGATAGTTCAGTGTGCCATGCTTTATGGCTTAGAACAGGGACTTCAACGACGTTTTGAACGTCATGGAGCATATGAGATGTTCCAGGAGTTGAAGTTGATATTTCAAGCAAATGCCCGGATTGAGAGATATGAAGTCTCCTACAGCTGCAAAATGGAGCAGAATAGTTTTGTCAGTGAGCATATACTCAGAATGTCTGGGTACCACAATCACTTGACTCAGCTGGGAGTTAATCTTCCAGTTGATAGTGTCATTGACAGAGTCCTTCAATCACTGCCACCTAGCTACAAGAGCTTCGTGATGAACTATAATATGCAAGGATGGATAAGACGATTCCCGACCTCTTCGCAATGCTGAAAGCTGGGGAGGTAGAAATCAAGAAGGAGCATCAAGTGTTGATGGTCAACAAGACCACCAGTTTCAAGAAAAAGGGTAAAGGGAAGAAGGGGAACTTCAAAGAAGAACATCAAGCAAGTTGCTGCTCAAGTGAAGAAGCCCAAGTCTAGACCTAAGCCTGAGACTGAGTGCTTCTACTGCAAAGGGACTGGTCATTGGAAGTGGAACTGCCCCAAGTATTTGGCGGAGAAGAAGGATTGCACAGTGAAAGCTATATGTGATATACATGTTATTGATGTGTACCTTACTAATGCTCGCAGTAGCGCCTGGGTATTTGATGCTGGTTCTGTTGCTAATATTTGCAACTCGAAACAGGGGCTACGGATTAAGCGTAGATTGGCTAAGGATGAGGTGACGATGCGCGTGGGAAATGGTTCCAAAGTCGATGTGATCGCCGTCGGCACACTACCTCTACATCTACCTTCGGGATTAGTTTTAGACCTAAATAATTGTTATTTGTTGCCAGCATTGAGCATGAACATTATATCTGGATCTTGTTTGATGCGAGACGGTTATTCATTTAAATCGGAGAATAATGGTTGTTCTATTTATATGAGTAATATCTTTTATGGTCATGCACCCTTGAGGAGTGGTCTATTTTTACTAAATCTTGATAGTAGTGATACACATGTTCATAGTATTGAAGCCAAAAGATATAAGTTTAATAATGATAGTGCAACTTATTTGTGGCACTGCCGTTTTGGTCATATTTGTGTAAAGCGCATGAAGAAACTCCATGCTGATGGACTTTTGGAATCACTTGATTATGAATCACTTGATGCTTGCGAACCATGCCTCATGGGCAAGATGACTAAGACTCCGTTCTCCGGAACAATGGAGCAAGCAACGGACTTGTTGGAAATAATACATACTGATGTATGCGGTCCGGTGAGTCTTGATGCTCACGGCGGGTATCGTTATTTTCTTACCTTCACAGATGATTTGAGTATATATGGGTATATCTACTTGATGAAACATTTGAAAAGTTCAAAGAATTTCAGAGTGAAGTGGAAAATCATCGTAACAAGAAAATAAAGTTCCTACGATCTGATCGTGGAGGAGAATATTTGAGTTACGAGTTTGGTCTTCATTTGAAACAATGCGGAATAGTTTCGCAACTCACGCCACCTGGAACACCACAGCGTAATGGTGTGTCCGAACGTCGTAATCGTACTTTACTAGATATGGTGCGATCTATGATGTCTCTCACTGATTTACCGCTATCGTTTTGGGGTTATGCTTTAGAGACGACTGCATTCACGTTAAATAGGGCACCATCTAAATCTGTTGAGACGACACCTTATGAACTGTGGTTTGGCAAGAAAACCCAAGTTGTCGTTTCTTAAAGTTTGGGGTTGCGATACTTATGTGAAAAAGCTTCAACCTGATAAGCTCAAACCCAAATCGGAGAAATGTGTCTTCATAGGATACCTAAAGGAGACTGTTGGGTACATCTTCTATCACAGATCTGAAGGCAAGATATTCGTTGCTAAGAATGGATCCTTTCTAGAGAAGGAGTTTCTCTCGAAAGAAGTGAATGGGAGGAAAGTAGAACTTGATGAGGTAACAGTACCTGCTCCCTTATTGGAAAGTAGTTCATCACATAAATCAGTTCCAGTGATTCCTACACCAGTAAGTGAGGAAGCTAATGATGATGATCATGAAACTTCAGATCAAGTTACTATCGAACCCCGTAGGTCAACCAGAGTAAGATCCGCACCAGAGTGGTACGGTAATCCTATTCTGGAAGTCATGTTACTTGACCATGACGAACCTACGAACTATGAGGAAGCGATGATGAGCCGAGATTCGGCAAAATGGCTTGAGGCCCTGAAATCTGAGATGGGATCCATGTATGAGAACAAAGTATGGGCTTTGGTTGACTTTCCCGATGATCGGCAAGCCATAGAGAATAAATGGATCTTCAAGAAGAAGACTGACGCTGACGGTAATGTTACTGTCTACAAAGCTAGACTTGTTGCGAAAGGTTTTCGACAAGTTCAAGGAGTTGACTACGATGAGACCTTCTCCCCCGTAGCGATGCTTAAGTCTGTCCGAATCATGTTAGCAATTGCCGCATTTTATGATTATGAAATTTGGCAAATGGATGTCAAAATTGCATTCCTTAATGGATATCTTAAAGAAGAGTTGTATATGATGCAACCAGAAGGTTTTGTCGATCCAAAAGGTGCTAACAAAGTGTGCAAGCTCCAACGATCCATTTATGGACTGGTGCAAGCCTCTCGGAGCTGGAATATACGCTTTGATAGTGTGATCAAAGCATATGGATTTATACAGACTTTTGGAGAAGCCTGTATTTAAAAGAAAGGAGTGGGAGCTCTGTAGCATTTCTGATATTATATGTGGATGACATATTGTTGATCGGAAATGATACTGAATTTCTGAATAGCATAAAAGGATACTTGAATAAGAATTTATCAATGAAAGACCTCGGTGAAGCTGCTTATATATTGGGCATCAAAATCTATAGAGATAGACCAAGACGCTTAATTGGACTTTCACAAAGCACATATCTTGACAAAGTTTTGAAGAAGTTCAAAATGGATCAAGCAAAGAAAGGGTTCTTGCTTGCGTTACAAGGTGTGAAGTTGAGTCAGACTCAATGCCCGACCACTGCAGAAGATAGAGAGAAAATGAAAGTCATTCCCTATGCTTCAGCCACAGGTTCTATCATGTATGCAATGCTGTGTACCAGACCTGATGTGTGCCTTGCTATTAATTTAGTAGGGAGGTACCAAAGTAATCCAGGAGTGGATCACTGCACAGCGGTCAAGAACATCCTGAAATACCTAAAAAGGACTAAGGATATGTTTCTTGTTTATGGAGGTGACAAAGAGCTCGTTGTAAACAGTTACGTCGATGCAAACTTTGACACTGATCTAGATGACTCTAAGTCACAAACCGGATACGTGTTTTTATTAAATGGTGGAGCTGTCAGTTGGTGCAGTTCCAAGCTGGGCGTCGTGGCGGGATCTACGTGTGAAGCGGAGTACATAGCTGCTTCGAAAGCAGCAAATGAAGGAGTCTAGATGAAGGAGTTCATATCCGATCTAGGTGTCATGCCTAGTGCATCGGGTCCAATGAAAATCTTTTGTGACAATACTGGTGCAATTGCCTTGGCAAAGGAATCCAGATTTCACAAGAGAACCAAGCACATCAAGAGAAGCTTCAATTCCATCCGCAACCAAGTCAAGGAGGGAGACATAGAAATTTGCAAAGTACATACGGATCTGAATGTTGCAGACCCGTTGACTAAGCCTCTCTCACGAGCAAAACATGATCAGCACCAAGACTCCATGGGTGTTAGAATCATTACAATGTAATCAAGATTATTGACTCGAGTGCAAGTGGGAGACTGAAGGAAATATGCCCTAGAGGCAATAATAAAGTTGTTATTTATATTTCCTTATATCATGATAAATGTTTATTATTCATGCTAGAATTGTATTAACCGGAAACTTAGTACATGTGTGATACATAGAAAAACAGAGTGTCACTAGTATGCCTCTACTTGATTAGCTCGTTAATCAAAGATGGTTAAGTTTCCTAGCCATGGATAAAGAGTTGTCATTTGATAAACGGGATCACATCATTAGAGAATGATGTGATTGACTTGACCCATCCGTTAGCTTAGCACGATGATCGTTTAGTTTGTTGCTATTGCTTTCTTCATAACTTATACATGTTCCTATGACTATGAGATTATGCAACTCCCGAATACCGGAGGAACACTTAGTGTGCTATCAAACGTCACAATGTAACTGGATGACTATAAAGATGCTCGACAGGTGTCTCCGATGGTGTTTGTTGAGTTGGCATAGATCGAGATTAGGATTTGTCACTCCAAGTATCGGAGAGGTATCTCTGGGCCCTCTCGGTAATGCACATCACTATAAGCCTTGCAAGCATTGTGACTAATGAGTTGGTTGCGGGATGATGCATTACGGAACGAGTAAAGAGACTTGCCGGTAACGAGATTGAACTAGGTATTGAGATACCGACGATCGAATCTCGGGCAAGTAACATACCGATGACAAAGGGAACAACGTATG
Source organism: Aegilops tauschii subsp. strangulata (assembly GCF_002575655.3). Taxonomy (NCBI): domain Eukaryota; kingdom Viridiplantae; phylum Streptophyta; class Magnoliopsida; order Poales; family Poaceae; genus Aegilops; species Aegilops tauschii. The sequence goes on along the minus strand of NC_053041.3, from coordinate 98,600,829 downwards.
TTGTTATGCAGTTTGACCGATAAAGATCTTCGTAGAATTTGTAGGAACCAATATGAGCATCCAGGTTGCTATTGGTTATTGACCGGAGATGAGTCTTGGTCATTGTCGGTGTCAAAACCGTCGGATCTCAGGTAGGCGGTCCCGAACTGTGCGTCTAAGGTCGATGGTAACAGGAGACAGGGGACACGATGTTTACCTAGGTTCGGACCCTCTCTATGGAGGTAATACCCTACTTCCTGCTTGATTGATCTTGATGAATATGAGTATTACAAGAGTTGATCTACCACGAGATCGTAATGGCTAAAACCCTAGAAGTCTAGCCTGTATGAGTATGATGATTATTCCTATGGACTAAACCCTCCGGTTTATATAGACATCGGAGGGGACTAGGGTTGTACAAAGTCGGTTACAGAGAAAGGAATCTTCATATCCGGACGCCAAGCTTGCCTTCCACGCCAAGGAGAGTCCCATCCGGACACGGGCGAGAGTCTTCAGTCTTGTATCTTCACATCCTATCAGTCCGGCCCATGTCAAACAGGCCGGACGCCCGAGGACCCCTTAGTCCAGGACTCCCTCAGTAGCCCCTGAACCAGGCTTCAATGTCGAGGTGTCCGACGCGCAGATTATCTTCAGCATTGCAAGGCGGGTTCCTCCTCCGAATACACCAAAACAGCTTTTGAACACAAAGGACATGTCCGGCTCTGCAAAACAAGTAGCACACAACAGCAGAGAGCATAATATTTCATGAGTCCAATCTACTGACAGCTTTCTGTAGCGTGATGCCATGTCACCACCCGGTCATTATTTCAAACCATTTTTTGGCCTGCCCCTCCACATTTTGAGATGCGGTTCCATTGGCACGTCATGTCAAAGCAGAGATCGTGTCCCCTTATTGCGGGATTCTCATTAATACGGGCGTGGGAAACCCAACCATCCCGTCGGCACGATTCCTTGGGATTAGGCAAGTTTTAAGGCCCATGAGGAGGCGTTTGATATTCACCGCCTTTATAAAGGGGCACAGACCCGTCTTTCTCCTCTACCCCGGCCTCTTCTTCAACCCTTCCAACTTCGAGTTCCAGTACCCAGGTTTTAATTGCTACGAGCTTCTCAGTCATGTCTGGATCCAGCCTTCAAGGCCGGTGGGTGGCCTCTTCTGTCACAGAGGAGGATATTGCGAAGCTCCGAGCGGCAAGATACCTGACCGCGGAAATCCCCCACAGGCCCCCTGCTGAAGGGCAGGTTATCCCTACCCCTAGATCCGGTGAGAGGGTCGTATGCATCTCCCACTTCCTCCGGGGGCTGGGGTTCACTCTCCATCCCTTTGTCCATGGGCTCATGTTCTATTATGGGCTAGATTTTCACGATCTGGCCCCGGACTCTTTCCTTCTCATCTCGGCGTTCATCGTCATGTGTGAGGCCTTCCTCCGTATTCCCCCACACTTCGGCTTATGTCTGAAGACCTTTAATGTGAAGCCGAAGGTGATCGAAGGGAAGCAAGCGGAGTGTGGAGGTGCCATGGTGAGCAAGCTTACCAACGCTCTTTGGCTAAAAGGCTCTTTCACGGAATCCTCCAACTTATGGCAGCGGGAGTGGTTTTACATCACTGAGCCCCGTGGTACCAAGTGGGCAGCTACACCGGTGTTCCGATCTAGCCCTCCAATACAGCTTGCATCATGGGTCAACAAGGGGTTGTACTGGGGGGTCAATGGACGAAGTGCAGACACTACAGAGCCGCATCCGGAATCTCCTTGAGAAGGACACCGATCTTATCAACGTAATCCAGGTACTGTTAGTCCATCGGGCCCTGCCGTGCCAGCGACGGCCTCACAACATGTGGGAGTTTAATCCGGAAGGACCACGGACCCTTCAACATTTCTTCGGCACGAAGCACAGAGGAATGTGGAAGTTATTTTTCGGGACACGAAAACAGTGGCCGGACACCACCGAGGACATCGGCCTTGACTGCAACCATCCGGATACCTCGGTAAGCACTCGACTCCCGAACACAGCTTAGTTAAATATCCCGTAATAAGATACTGGGAAAACCATCTTCTTCCAGGGCTGGATAAAGAAGGTGGAGCGAATTAGGTGTTCGGCCGCTCTTCCCGAAGACTCAGCTAATCCCGTGTTAACAAGGATGCTGGCCCCGGCACCATACCAGGTGCCGGTGAAAGAGGACAAGGAGGAGAGCAGGAAGGCCAAAGGTGGCCTCCGTTCTGAAGGTACACCAGACAATGTGTCCGGGGAGATTAGGGCTCCCTCTTTCGGAGACAAAAGAGAAAGAGCAGCTGCCATCCTTTCTCCTCATGGTAAGAAAAGGGCCGCCTCCGAAGGTTGGGAGGTAAAGGCTCCTAAGCGAGGTAAGACGCCCCTGACAGGCGGTTCGGGCTCGGAAGATGACGTCGTCGCACAGTTCCTCCGTAAGGACAAGCCTTCAGCCGAATCATAAGTGAACAAGGGTGTTTTAAGCATATCCCGTTCTTTTCCTGCTACAAGGGTAACATCTAGAATATATGTTTTGCAGTCCGGCACGCAGTCTTCCTCAACAATCCTCTTCCTCATGGGATCTTCTTCCGGAGATGATGGAAAGCGAGACGCCTCCACAGGCCTCCTCGCCCAATAAGGCGGATGACTTCGAGGTGTCGTCCCGAAGGATCTCTCCCGATCAACAAGTGGTGCAGGTGATAATGAAGACGACGCCCGAAGGTGAAACTTCGGTCGCCCAGGGTCCGGGGTGTGCGGTCCCTATGGGGACCAACAATAAAGGCCTCAGACTATCCGGTTTACAGCCAGAGACGACTCTAGGGTCGAGTAACCATATCCCTTCAAAGGGAGTCCGTACTCCTACAGCTGCTTCCAGGAATCCGGAGGCGCCGGATACATTGATGGACATGTTGTGATATGCGTTCATCTCAGAGGAGCATCGTACCTTGATGGGTACGGTGGTTGAGAGGATTCTGTCCGCGAAAAGCGGATTGAATGAAGCCTTCACGGGCCTGCTAAGAGGCTTCGAGGTACGTGATGTAATTTTTTCAATTGTGCTCTATACGCAAAAATGCACCTATGCATAGCTAGTAGCCCCTGAGACTCTGGTTGGCGTCCAAAGGGAGGCAATCAGAGGATCAAAAAAGACATGCCCAGGAAATAATCTAACTAAGTGGAAGACAGGCTGTTACATCCATGGTGACTGCCCACAGCACAGAGGTTGCAGGTCTGAAGCAGAAACTTGACGTGGCGGATGACGATATCACGCTTATTAACAGGCGGCTTGACGAGGCGCAAGGTATGTTTTGTGGCGGCCAGTATATGTATGTATAATAACATGAGCACGAAGCTGAGGATTATATATTAAGACATGCACAACTGCAGATAGTGCTGCCGCAGTTGAGACCCTTCGGGCAGATCTTGCCCGAGCCAAGGAGCAAGCCAGGATCAGTAATGTGGGTGCCAAGAAGGCAGCTGAGGAGTTAAAAGCCGAACAGGCTGCTCGGCGCCAGTGCGAGGAGAGAATATCTTCCATAGAGCGAGATCTAAAGGATGCCACTGGCAAATGCCAAGCACTCGAGAAGGAGAACAAGGCCAAAGGGGGCCGAACTCGAGAAGGCCTTACTAGAGGCGAAAGAAGCACGATCCGAGTCGAGAGCGGCTCGGGAGGAGATCCGGCAAGCCGAGGAGATAGCGGCCGGTAAGCCCTTTCTATTACAGACTAAATTCGGTGATCCGAAGTATGCCCCGCTTAATCAAATGTGGAGCTCTCCAAACGCGTTCCAGGATTTGCCGAAGAGTGCCAACGATGTGGCGCAGCTTTACCAAGCGCAAGAAGGGTATGCAACGGAGAACCTTCTCTGGTCACAATTCGGCACGCCAAAGCGCCCGTTGTTGCTGAACGAACAGATGGCCCAGTGGGCCGAGCTCCAGAAGATATCCGGTTCTGCCATGAAGGACGTCGTGGTCCGGCTGTGGCCGACTGAGCCGGTTCCGAATAGCTATTTCGGTTTGGTGCGGCGACTTGTGGATGTGGTGCCTCGTATCGATGCCGTGAAGCGATCAGCGTGCATTGAAGGTGCATGGATGGCCTTTGCCCGTGTCAAGACGTATTGGCAAAGATGAAGGCCACCGATATTGCAGCGAAGAGTCCACCCGGGGGCAAGGACAAACACACACCGGAGCATTATTTTGAAGATGTCCTAGAAGGCGCCCGCTTGATAGAGGGTCAGTGCTCGAAGGATATGATCTTTGAGTGAATGTACCGAGATTGTAAAAACAATATTACGATATATTAGGGCTATGTTTTTATACTTTTGCATAAAAGTTTTGGTTCCTCCTGTGTGGCCGTTTTTGTATAATCTGAAAGTTTTCCAGTCGTTGGCTTCGGCCCCCTCGCATAAAATATGGGGGTGTTCGCAAAAGCACTTGATCACTCTTGACCCAATGTCTTGGTCCGTGAAGGAGGTGTCAATGCGGCGAACTAGGCAATCGGACTATAGGGCTTTAACACTTTCACTTAGCCATAGGAGTTTGACGGTGGGTCTACGATATAGCCCCTGGTATGTACGCGGTATCCCAATACGGTGCGTTACATAGGTGACCTTGAGAACGGTCCTTCGTGTAATACGGAAGAAATCGTGAAAGATTCTGATTAGTCATCGAGTGGTTGACCAGCTCTCGCCACATCATGACAGTCAGTTTTCGGCTTTCTCTACTGAGGTGCTTGACCAGATGAACCAGAAACACAATCGCAGTAGTTCTCCCTTTACTACCCTAGCCGATAGGGCGGAACGTAAGGTAGTAAGCACAGGAGCCGGGTAACCCAACTATTAACCAAAGACTTGATTCGGAGCTGATGCATATAAGGCCAAACTCGTGACGCCGAAGTGTGATATAAAGCTGTTCGGACTTGTTGGCAATTCATTCATTCCCATATCAAGCCCCTGGCAATTTGTGCCGAGGTGCGTGTGTGAAATAACCGAAGAAGCAAAATTCAGTTTTTTGGAAAAAGGAGCGAATACTGAACATGGATTATGTTCACTGGAACCTGATTGATATGTCAATCGCCATCTTATAGATAATAACACCACAACCCAGGCTATTTGACATGCCAGGGGTCGAATGCTGAGGGAAAAGGCACTTTACAGGCTCGAAGTAGAGAGTGCGGTCTACAAAAAGTTATTTGGACCTCCTGTCGCACGTCTGCGCCGCCTTGCCTCCGTGAAAGGACTCCTTAACAGGAATAGCCTTTGGGTGAATGTACGAAGCCGAACTCCGAAAGAATCCGTGAGATGACCAGCCTGTGAGCCGCCTGTGGTAAGAGATAAAAATAGTTAGAAAAGAAAAAGAGGCTATGGGAGTGCTTGTAGGCCTGTCCGTATTGTGCCCCCGCCGATGACCAGGGTATTTTAAGTGCATAATTATGTATGCGCGGTACAAACTTCGCAGGTATATGAGGCGAACGACGGAGGCCGAACTGCTAATCCAGCTCTGAGATTGACCGGTCCTGTTTGGTAGGGACCGGCGGCTTAATGGCCGATGAGATACGCGGCTTGATGAGGCCGCTTTGTGCTTCGGCTGTAGTAGCCGTAGTATGATCCTCTGTACGGAGGGAGCGTTCCGCATTTCCAGTTACTGTTATGATGCCGTGTGGACCGGGCATCTTAAGTTTTGCATGGGCGTAGTGTGGGACCGCATTAAAACGAGCGAAAGCCGTACGCCCCAGAAGTGCATGGTAGCCACTACAGGACGGGACAATATCGAAGGTCAAGCCTTCGCTTCGGAAGTTGTTCGGTGAACCGAAAACGACTTCCAATGTGATGGAGCCCGTGCAGTGAGCTTCTACGCCGGGTACTGGTCCCTTGAGAGTAGTTGTGGTGGGCTTGATTCTTGAAGGATCAATGCCCATTTTGCGGACAGTGTCTTGGTAGAGGAGATTAAGGCTACTGCTGTCGTCCATAAGGACTTTCGTGAGATGGAACCCATCGATAATTGGGTCGAGGACCAGAGCTGCTGAACCTGCGTGACGGATACTGACCGGGTGGTCCTTGTGATCAAAAGTGATCGGGCAGGCCGCCCATTGATTAGATTTTGGGGGGACCGGCTCTATGGCATAGGCGTCCTGTAGCGCGTGCTTGCGCTCCCCTATAGGGGTGTGTGTCACGTATACCATGGTTACTGTTTGTACTTCGGGGGGAAATTGCTTCTGACCCCGGTGTTTGGTTGGCGAGTCTCTTCGTCATCGCTGTCACTGGGCGGCCCCTTCCCCTCGTGTCCGGCATTCAGCTTGCCGGCTTGTTTGAAGACCCAACAGCTTTTGTTGGTATGATTGGCGGGTTTATCGGAGGTGCCATGAATCTGGCAGGGCCGATCCAGTATCTTGTCTAAATTGGATGGTCCGTCTCTGTTTGCCTTGAATGGCTTTTTCCGTTGACCGGGTTTGGAGCCGCTGAATCCAGTGTTGACCGTCGTGTCTTGCGTTCCTTCATTATTATTGCGACGCTTGTATTTATTGCGTCGTGGCTTGCCGTTGCCGTCTCGGACTTCGGAAGTGCCCGGATCGCTGGCGCTGTTGCTTCTACGAGCGAGCCAGCTATCTTCTCCCGCGCAAAAGCGGGTCATTAGAGCGGTAAGGGCTGCCATGGATTTTGTTTTTTCTTGACCGAGGTGGCGGGCGAGCCACTCGTTCCGGACGCTGTGTTTGAAGGCCGCGAGGGCTTCGGCGTCTGGACAATCGACAATTTGGTTCTTTTTAATTAAGCACCTAGTCCAGAGTTTCCTGGCTGACTCTCCGGGCTGCTGGATGATGTGACTTAAGTCATCGGCATCTGGTGGCCGGACATGTGTACCTTGGAAGTTGTCACGGAAGGCGTCTTCCAGGTCCTCCCAGCTGCCAATGGAGTTCTCTGGAAGGCTGTTTAGCCAGTGTCGTGCTGGTCCCTTTAGTTTTAGTGGGAGGTATTTGATGGCGTGGAGATCATCACCGCGGGCCATGTGGATATGGAGAAGAAAATCCTCAATCCATACCGTGGGATCTGTTGTTCCATCATATGATTCGATGTTCATGGGTTTAAACCCTTCTGGGAATTCGTGTTCCATTACTTCATCGGTGAAGCAAAGGGGGTGTGTGGCGCCTCTATATCGGGCCAAGTCGCGACGTAGTTCGGATGGAGTTCGTCTGCGGTTTTCGGCTCGGGCGTGGTTATGTTTGTCGCGTCCGGCTAGATGGCCGTTGTCGCGCGTTCGCACACGTTCCTGCGATCCGTAGATCGATCTGGTCTGACCTGCTCTACTGTCCAGGTCCTGCCGTAGGTCGTATGTATGTCCCCGAGCTGTTTTATCTCTACCTTTACGGTGATGTAGTGCGGGCTGGTGTTCGGCTTGAGTTGCCGCTTTGTCCTGGCCACGTGGTGGTCGGTCAGCCGCATTACGCGCTAAGGTTCAGGCTCCAGCGCCTCGTCGTCCAATTGAGGTAACAATTTGCGCTTCGGATAACTTTTGGTCGGGCGCTTGAGGCCGTATTCCTCAGCTGCTAGGACCTGAGTCCATCTATCGTTGAGTGTGTCTTGTTCGGCTTGAAGCCGTTGTTGTTTCCTTTTCAGGCTCCTCGCGGTTGCGATGAGCTGTTGCTTAAAGCTTTCTTGCTCGAGGGGTTCTTCTGGCACGATGAAGTCTTCGTTGCAGAGACTTATTTCATCTTCGGAGGGTGGCATATAGCTACTGTCTTCCGAATCATCGTTCCCAACTAGCTCGTCGGGGTTACTCTGCCCTTCCTCCCTGCCTTCCTGTTCGGGAGCTGGTTCGATGAGGGTGTTTGAGTCTTCGGCATTCTCCGAAGTATTATTTTCTCCGGTGCCGGTATTACTTTTTTTGTCATGGCATGATTTTGAACGGCACCACTGATCCCGCCGCTTCGGTGGTTTATCAGCGTTGTTGTCCTTAAACGGATCCTTACCGCCGTCCTCACCATGGCCTTTGGATTTATCCACCATATATATATATATCGTACGTGGAGGTGGCTGCCCAGCGTCCAGTATGCGGTGGGCTTTGGGCCTGCTCCTCTCCGGCGTCGTCGTTCACACCGTCGATGTCTTCGGAGTCGTAGTCGAGCATGACGGTTAAATCCTCGACAGTGGCTATAAGGTGGGTGGTGGGTGGGAGAAAAAAATACTCTGCTCTCAGCCCCTAGTCAGGGCTGGGCATGGTTCGGACGTTGCTCCTCTGCAATGACAAGGGATCGCATTAAGTCCAGAGCCTCGCTTAAAGGCGAGGTTTGTTCAGAGAGAGGAAGATCCACGGAGTACGGCGAGGGGGATACTCCCCGGCCGGACTCACACGTTGCTGACTCCAAGGATTCGGAGCCAGTGCCCGGGGAGGGGTCTGGCTTCATGATGGTTGCCAGTGATGCCACTTCAACCGTCTCTCCCGTACTAGGTTTGGTGGTCGCAGACAGTCCGGCGAGCTCGAGAAGCCATTCTTCGGACATGGCGACGCACTCCGGATCTAAGGACAGAGCGGGAGTTGGAGTTGTGAATCCTTGGAAGATCAAGTCTCCCCGGACGTCAGCGATATAGTCCAGGTTTCTAGAACTAATTTGGTGACCTGGGGCGTAGCTATCGATCTGCTCTAGATGGCCAAGCGAGTTGGCCCACAGTGCGAAGCCGCCGAATACGAAGATCTGTCCGGGGAGAAAAACTTCCCCCTGGACAGCATTGTTGTAGATGATTGACGGGGTCATCGAACCTCTTGAAGACGACGCAGCGGAACTCTCAATGAAAGCACCAATGTCGGTGTCAAAACCGGCGGATCTCGGGTAGGGGGTCCCGAACAGTGCATCTAAGGTCGATGGTAACAGGAGACAGGGGACACGATGTTTACCCAGGTTCGGGCCCTCTCTATGGAGGTAATACTCTACTTCCTGCTTGATTGATCTTGATGAATATGAGTATTACAAGAGTTGATCTACCATGAGATCATAATGGCTAAAACCCTAGAACTCTAGCCTGTATGGGTATGATGATTATTCCTATGGACTAAACCCTCCGGTTTATATAGACACCGGAGGGGACTAGGGTTGTACAAAGTCGGTTACAGAGAAAGGAATCTTCATATCCGGACGCCAAGCTTGCCTTCCACGCCAAGGAGAGTCCCATCCGGACACGGGCGAGAGTCTTCGGTCTTGTATCTTCACAGCCCATCAGTCCGGCCCATGTCAAACAGGCCGGACACCCGAGGACCCCTTCGTCCAGGACTCCCTCAGTCATGTCTACATAGTTCTCAAACCCGTAGGGTCCGCACGCTTAGCGCTTGGTGACGACCGGTATTATGAGTTTATGTGTTTTGATGTACCGAAGGTAGTTCGGAGTCCCAGATATGATCACGGACATGACGAGGAGTCTCGAAATGGTCGAGACATAAAGATCGATATATTGGATAACTATGTTTGGACATCGAAATGGTTCCGAGTGAGTTCGGGCATATACCGGAGTACCAGGGGGTTACCGGAACCCCCCGGGGAGTATATGGGCCCTAATGGGCTTTAGTGGAGAGAGAGAGGGGGGCGGCGAGGGCAGGCCGCGCGCCCCCTCCCCCTCTGGTCCGAATTGAACTAGGAAGGGGGGCGGCGCCCCCTTTCCTTCCTCCCTCTCTCCCCCTTCCTTCTCTCCTAGTCCAACTAGGGAAGGGGGGAATCCTACTCTCGGTGGGAGTAGGACTCCTCCAGGGCGCGCCATAGAGGGCCGGCCCTCCCCCCTCCTCCACTCCTTTATATACGGGGAGGGGGGCACCCCATGGACACACAAGTTGATCTCTTAGCCGTGTGCGGTGCCCCCTCCACCATAATCCACCTCGATCATATCGTTGCAGTGCTTAGGCGAAGCCCTGCGCTAGTAGCTTCATCATCACCATCATCACGCCATCGTGCTGACAAAATTCTCCCTCGACACTCAGCTGGATCGAGAGTTCGTGGAGGTGCCGTACTTTCGGTACTAGGATCGGTCGGATCGTGAAGACGTACGACTACATCAACCGCGTTGTCATAACGCTTCCGCTTACGGTCTGCGAGGGTACGTGGACTACACTCTCCCTTCTCGTTGGTATGCATCACCATGATAGATCTTGCGTGTGTGTAGGAATTTTTTTGAAATTACTGCGTCCCCCAACAGTTAACCAAATCTACCTGGTCTACTCCAACTTTACCTCCTATCGTGCTTGGAGTTGAAGTCATTGGTGAAGGAGATGGACTTTGATGGACCTTCATCATGACTAGGATCACTGGTGGTAGGTGGTGGTGATTTTCTTTTCAAATTCAGAAAGCGCTCCATTATACTCTTACTACCTGCAATTTAAAATTAGAAAATAAAAAAAGATAGTTAGTACTAACATAAAAAAATCAGGGGCGGAGTTGCAGTGTTGGGCCGTGGACAATTGAGCCCGATGACCATGGCCCAACCTGTTATATTATAGAGATGATATCAGTATGTAACATTATTCTATGACAAATACACTAAAACTAGATAACAGTTAAATAGAACAATCACTTATAGCTCGTCATATTAGAAAGTGTAGAATTGTAGGTCATAATTATGAAGCTCCATGAAATCAAAGACATGAGCATGCCAACATCAGAAAGAATCAACATTGGCCTAGCCATTACACAACTTTCTAGCATCTTGCACCTATGGAAAAAATCATCAAATTATATGAACCATGATTCAATCTAATAAATAGGCAGGTATACTTAAACGTGATGGAAGAAAATGGAAGAAGCGAATTATGGTTAATCTAGTGATTGTTGAATGTTTGATCGATTATATGCATCAAATTCCTAGTTGTTTTTGAAGGAAACAAAAATAACATCTTTTATATGAGAAGAAATAGTTAGAGATTAGAGCTCCTCTTCTACCAGAACCCTCTCAGCCCTGACACTTTCTACCCAGTAGACCACGGTAAAAGGTATCTCAGATATGTTACACATATTCTACGGTCCATTTATGACTGAACTTCTGCAAAACAGGCTAAAAAACTAAATGATAGTGACATACTTCTGCATATAAATTCACAAGTTAGCTAACACAGGATAAACGATAAGCTAAATGAGATCTAACTTGCATTACTGAGCAGCTCAGAGCTGAAGAGTGTACATTCCCTGATGCTTCTACCTTTTATCATGTTCAACCATGTGTATTCCAATGTACGGAGGACTTAATGGACGTGTGTTCATGGCAAAAGGGACTTCGGGGCAGTGTGTAGGAGGCGTGTGGATCCCTCAATGGCAATGTGTGGCGGCGACCGAGATAGATGTAGCAACGGCCCGAGAGAGATGCGGCAGCAGCGGCAACTTTATTGTTGTACATGGTGATAAAAAGACAAAACAATTAATGGTTCGTATTCATATTTAGGTCCATTTCAATCAGCAGACAGAACATAATTTTACATGCAAAGGTATATCCAAATGGTTCAGTGTTATATCTAAAAAGGGACACAGACAAAAGGAAAGTATACATATTGAGAAGATTTTACAACCAGGCAAGCCCCAGCGGTAAAATTGATGTGTAATGAAGACATTTTACAACCTTCATCAAAATTGCACGCCGTGACTAAGAGTTACAGTGTTTTTTCAATCCACGGCGGGAGAACATCTGGCAATCGACAAAATCCATAGGAAGAAACAACAAAGAGAACATCCATAAAAAAGATGGCTCGCTAATCAGAGTTTTCAGATTATCATCTGTGTGCTTACTAATAAGGATAGCAGATTTATTCCAATTAGGAGTTTGTCCAGAAACTGCACAAAATTGATTAGTAATAGAAGCTATCACATTAGCGTCATCATTATCAGCCCTACCACAAACAATAAGATCATCAGCAAACATTAAAGAGTGGATAAGAGGACAATCAGGACCCAACTGAATACTTCTCAAATGATTAGCATTTAAAGCCTCCTGCATTGTAAACAATAACTCATTAACCACTAGAATGAAAAAGATAAGGAGACAAAGGACAACCTTGTCGGATACCTCGAGATCACCTAAAGCTGCCAAACGGTCGGTCATTAATGTGAATAGAAAAGGTGGCAGAAGAAATACAATCCATAATTAAATTTGCAAAATGACTATGTAGCCCTTTAAGTAGCAAGGCTCTCTTGATAAAGCACAACTTAGTTCTCTCAACAGCTTTAGCTAAATCTATCTTAAGCACAAAAGATTTATGTCCAGGACTTAAGTAGAAAGGAATGAGTGAATTATTGAGCTACATTGATATTACTAGTAATTCTTGTACCTTGAATAAAAGCTCGTTGAGACTCATATATATAATCAGGAAGAATATCTTTGGGTCTATTAGCCAAAGTTTTGGTAATGATTTTGTAGATTACATTGCATAGGCTTATGGGTCTAAAATCTTGCGGGATCTTGGCATTGTCTTTCTTAGGAACTAAGGTAATGCAAGTTTTATTAAGTTGCGGATGAAGCTTACCTGTTGTGTGGAAATCTTGAACAAGTTTTCTTATATCATGTCCCATCCACTTCCATGTTGAGAGATAGAAAGTAACATTCAGCACATCTGGTCCAGGGGAAGCATTCCTCTTGATTCCTTCCAATACCTGCAAAATTTCATCGTTGTCTGGAATAGTAGGATAGATCAATATATTCTCATTATTACTTATAATAGAAGGAAGAGTATGTAAGTTGGGATTACTAGAAGAGAACAAGTGAATTGTCACATTATGATCAGATTATATCTGCATTTTTTTATTGTGGTGTGAATTGTCATGTTATGATCAAATTATATACACATATTTTGTTTTGTTTGAGTTCTTTGTTGCATGGTTTATATATGTACACTTTCACTGGCCTATTTATGTTTAGATGAATGGTATTCATGAGGGAGTCATGCATGTTGCTTGGGTTTAACCTTGCAAGTAATCTATCTCAGTGACAAAAAGAAAAAGCTTGTAGTGACTATGAATCAAAAGATAGTTACTTGGTTCTCTCAATGATGAGCTGGAGGTAAATATAATATACTATTAACATCATGCCACATTGCTTAATGTGATATTGTGTTTTACTTAATACTTAGAGACGCATGCTTATGAGCGGTATTTTGGTGGAGTATTAGCTATAGATGCATGTCAAATAGTGGTCTATAGACATAATGACGTTACGCCTATATGCAATCATGAGATGTATAATCGAACATAAAAGCTGCAATTAACCGATATGCAGTTGTAATTTGTTTATCATGTATATGTTGTTTGGGGAGATATCACTAGTGAAATTATAGATCTCGGTCCTTTGTTCTTCATAAATACAACTCCGTTTTAATGTATTTACTATTATGATAATATTATAAAATATTTTACATGCATGCTTAAATAAAATTCATGTCCCTACATAAGAATATATTAATCCTTGTATGTAGAAAAGCTAGTGAGGTTGAAACTAAGTTCATAGCCAAGATAAAAACAGTTAGTTTAATGCAAGGCTGGTCATTGGCTCATATGAGAACTGCATGGAATGATAGATTGGTTCTCACATGAGGAAGGTCTTCAATTATTGCATACCCTTCCTCTTCAGGTCCCAGCGGATATTCTATTTTTGGCAGTACATTATTAGTCAGGATATCAGGAAACGATCGCAACACTCGTCATCAATTGATTTTAATCTTCGCTGGCACCTACATTTACCAGACGATACTCCAAACATGACTTGTGTTTGAGTTGATGCATTGTTGCATGCATCTCAGCTTCCTCCCATGCTGCTTGTCTCAATCTAAGTGATATGATGATTAACCGAGGAAATTCCATTTCTACCATAATGTCAAGAGATGAAATCCTCCATCATGCCAAGGGATAGAGTGATCTTCATAATCCGGTCAGCGTCAATGGCCCAGAATATCCCGTATCTAAGTCTATCAACTCTAAAACTTTCGTAAGAACAATATTAGCCCTCCTTGTTGTAATTATTTTTGTTGGGCTGCTAGGAACCCATGGTCATTACAAATATTTATATTTGAACCATCTCCAACTTTCCATATGTGAGATCTTTTAAAAATGTTTGAATACCTGGTAGGCTTTGCCATGTGAAAGAGTTGCGTTTATTTAATTTTCAATTAAGAAAGACGCCATTTGGAAAACTCTTTGCTCTTAAAATCCTGGCATAAAGAGAATTTTGTTTTGCTAGAAGGCGTCAACATTTCTTAGACAACATGGCCAAATTAAAACATCGCAAAAGCCTAAACCCCATGCCACCTTGCTTCTTTGGGGTGCACAATTTCCACCAAACTAACCAATACATATGCTTCTTGATCTTCATCTCCTAAGTATTGGGATATTGTAGTAATTTGCAAGAAAAACTTCCTATCTATTCATCAACTGTCAAAGGTAGTACAAAGAGCACCAGAAGTAAAAAAATACATCCGTATTTGTAGACCACCTAGTGACGACTACAAGCACTGGAGCAAGCCGAAGGCATGGCGGCGTCATCGCCCCTCCCTCATCAGAGCCGGGCAAACCTTGTTGTAGTAGACAGCCGAGAAATCGTCGTGCTAAGGCCCCATAGGACCAGCACAGCAGGACAGCAACCGCCGTTGGTGAAGAGATGCGTATATCAGAAGGATCCAACCTGTAGACACATGAATACAGATAAACGAAGATGGATCCACATGGATCCCTCGAAGACAAACGCCGACCAAATCCTGTGAGATCCGGCGGAGAAAAACCTCCACACACACCCTCCGCGATGCTAGAAACACCACCAGGAAGGGGCCTAGACGGGGATGACCTTATTCCATCTTCAGAGAGACGCCACCGCCTCGCCTCTCTGAGCAGGACACAAACCCTAAAACACTCAAAAAACCATCTAAAAACAAAGCCCTCGTGCTGGCAAGGGCCGGGATCCACCACGCTTCCATGGCCCTAAGACCATAGAAGACGAGATAGAGCAGCGGCGGCGCCGAAGGGAGGCACAAGAAACCCTAGCGCTTAGGCCCTCGCGTATGAGTGCGAAGGGGTACAAGTGTAGTAATTACCCCTTGACATACCTATCTCAGTAGCTTGAAAACTGACATTACATATGACAAAATAACTCCAGCAACTACTATTGTAAGTACCTTTTCCCCAAAAATAAAGGCTGTGTTTCCTCCCATCCATGAAGAACAGTACAAACTCTATCTACCAGGAATTAGAAAGAAAGAGTCAGACTTATCCATTCCCACCATAGGAGAAAGCCCCAAGTATTTATCAACGATTGTGAACTGGGTGTAACTAAGATGGTTAGTCCCCCCCCCCCCCCCCCTCCTCCTTTCCGGGTTCAAGCCCTAGACCTAACACGTGTACTCATGTTTTCCTTCATTTATTTTAGGATTTTCGGCATTTTTTTTTTGAAATGGAGGCAAAAGATTTGCCTCATCCATTAAATAAGAGGAGAAAGGGTTTGACGGTTTTACAAGTGACCATGCATAGACGGCATGACAATTACTCTCGTACAACAGTACACCCTAACTTTTTAGCACCCGCCGTAACCCAAAGGTTGGCCTCGAGTATGACATTTTGGAGCAGAATAGGAGGCGGCGTTCAGTTGAAGGCGACATTGCAGTCGGCTAGGAGTTGTTTGTGGTGACTTCGTTAATTTCAGGCTTGTCAACTCATTCTTTCAGAGATGCGCATGCATAGGTGCAGGGTATGTATATGTGCATTCATATGGGTGAGTATTTTTCGAACTTACGTGTTTTTACTGTGTTTCTAAAAAAAAATTTATCAATGCTTAGATAATTTAATGTTAATTAATAGTTATTAACCCGCAACTTTAAAATATTGGTGCTCAGTCAAGCAGGCACGGCAGCACGATCCTTTCTACTAGTGAAAGTTCAAATTTTTGCTGCTAAAAATCTTTTCTAAATATAAACATGCTATGAGACCCAACCGTAGTAAAATTGTTGTGGAAATAAGGGCATGCAATTGAGTCGACATGATAAATTAAGCACTCGATAAAGTTTATTGTTGGGTGTGGGAACTGCATGATAGACAACATATTGTGCGTCCATGATGCCAACTTGCTCTTCATGGCCCTGCCAGTTCGTAGAGCAAAGTAGTTAGGGCGTGTTTGGTTGCCGTCCGCTACAGTATCTGCATTGCATACCCTTCTCCACTCAGCCTGGTTCTTGAAAAACAGTCTCATATGTGACATCTGCAAGTTGTTTGGTTGCCTGCATGTAGACTACCTGCATTAGGGGATCAACTTTGGCATGTTATCTGGTTACCTGCATTGTCTCGGCGTATACAACTACATGTTGTTTGGTTGCCCGCATGGGGTATGATTAAGTTAGCACTTGCACTTAGCACACAGTGTTAAGAGCTAGCAGAGGAAGGGGGAGAAGAAATGCAGTGTGCGCCGGACCATGGCGACTGCTGTGGATAGTGGCTGTGGCGCCGTGTCCGACATGACGAGCATGGAGTCGTGGACGAGCGACCCCGTCAGCTGCACGACGAGCGACACCGTCGGCGAACTAGTTGCGGTGCTTGCGCAAAGACAGTCGACGGAGGAGGAGAATGCAGTGTATGCGCCATGGTGTCGTCAGTGCAGTGGACGAGAGAGGAGGCCGAGATGATCGACATCGGAAATGACTCCAGTATAGTAGGGCGAGAGAGAGGAGGCCAAGATGATCGACCCCATCGGCGGCGCGGCGAACTGCACTGTGCACGGAGAGGTATAGGACACAAGAAAGTAGTGTGCGCGCCATTGCAGCGTCAGCAGTAGGAGGACGACAAAGAGGAGGCCGAGATGAGCGACGCCGGAAACGACTCTAGTGTAGTAGGACGTGGGCAAGGAGACCAAGGGGAAGGGCTTCGGCGTCGAGAGGGACGAATAGGAGGGCTCTGAGCAGAGGACAGAGGAGCTCGACATGGCGGCGTCGGTGCAGTAGACTGCTGCTCAAAGAGAGATGAAGCTACGATCGTCGAAACCAAAAACTTACAACATGAATGTTGTGAGGAACTACGAGATTAGGCTGCTGGTCAAAGGAAATTTCAAATGATCGATCGTGCACGATGAATCTGACAAAATTCTTCTAGAATAGCTTCAAATGGGAAGACGAAATTAAAAACTTACGGCCGACGAAACTACAAACCGATCGCCTGAATGGAACCATAGCATCGAGGTGCATCTTTTCCGTATAGAGCTTAACTCGAACCGAAGCACCGTTGTGTAGATCAGAGGGAGAAGATTAGATAGGAGCTTAATTGAGGTTGAAGAAGACCTCAGGTCTTCACTAGTGCAAGGGCCCACTCGTTTGCGCTAGGCAAACTGCCATCTAAGGGTTTCTAGCGAGCCAGGCCCAAAGGTGCTATAAGTTCTGTGTTATGCAGGACCAACAATGTATACAGGCAATCAAACAGGCCGGATTCTTTCTGCGCGGGCCTGATTGAAATGTATCCGCCTTGTATCATGCTGCCCCATGCATCCGCCTTGTATCATTTTTTATTTTTATTTTTATTTTTTGCGGGTGATCCGCCTTCTATCATTGGTGCGTGACGGATCCATTAATCATATAGTATAACCCATAAAAAATGTATCAAGATTGATTGTATGCACGATCATGCCTCCCCGGCCGCCTGCTTGCGTATCGCCGGCGTCTCTTGACGGAGACCTTGTACGCCGTCTTCCCCTTGGTCGCGTCCAGCCCCGGCTGCGAGATCTGCAGCCCGTGCTTCCTCAGGATGCCAATGTGCCTGCAACGTACTGTCCACAGCCTGTCCACCATCAGATTGCTAGGTTCAGAAAATAGCAAAGTAATCGTATGCATATTACACACACGAGAATTTCAGTTGTGGATTCAGCAAGAATTTAGAGGCACAAAGTCCTAGTTACAATCTCTTCTTCACTTATGGTCGTTTTGTGTCGGGTTCAGTTACCCCATATTTGATTGTATGCAACGTTTTATTTTCTAATATAACCAAATTTGAGTTAAAAAAACATTTCCGATGCACAAAACCTACTCGACACCCTTTTTCCCTGGCCGTAGTCCGTGCCTAGTCCATGGAATAGTTCCCCAATCGCCCATGCACATAATGGGCATGCACCATTCGCCGGTTTGCAATCCGTTTTGCCTTTTTTTTTTCTTTGTCAAATTTTCACTGGTTTCTATTGTTTTTCGTTTGTCTCTTCTAGCTTTTTTTCTCAATTTCAGAGGCTTTTTTTATGTTTGCTTTATTTTTTTATTTTTTATTTTATGTTTTGATTTTTCTGTTCTCTTTTTATCCAAATAATTGTCTCTTTTTTCACATTTCTTTCTTTCATTTATCTAAAAATTACAGAAACCTTTTTAATACATGAGTATTTATATGTATATATTATGTATAATTTTGAAAAAATGCAAATAATTTTTTTCAAAATATGTGATGAATATTTTATTTCATATATGTAAGCATTCCCCTAACATCCCATCGCAAAAAAAAGCATTCCCCTAACATCCATGATTTTTTTTTACATCATTCGTGATGCACATGAGACTCGAGGCCGTCTTGCGCACCACCGATGTTGTGGCGCCATCAGCTCCGGCAGTAATACAACACACATGCATTGGTCGACATCGAACACGAGGTCGATCTGCCGGCGTCGGTGGTCATACTTTTTTTGTGATGAGTTGGTTGTACATCTTGCCCATGATTCACACGCGTGGTGGCCGAGTGGCCCGTCGTAGAACTTCTAGCTAAACAATGATGTCAACCCCTGCAGACATAGGTCATTGTTTTTAATTTGAAGATTGGTGGGAAATTAAAATATGTAATTTTAGGTTCTTCTTCGTTTGCAAAATAGAGTGCGCGGATCATCTAAATAGGAACTGCATTGAACCGTTTATTCACTTTTAGAACCCAAATGTACAATTTTTACCATTATAAGCCCCAACTTGCACACAAGAAATACTTTTAGGACCCTTGATGCTTGTTCTACATATTTTCTTACAAATGCGTATTTTTAAAATACATGATTATCTTTTACCATGCATGTTTTTTAAATAGGCAATGAACATTGTACTTTATATATACGACATTTTTATTGTCTACGTGAAAATCTTTAGAATATTCCACAATATACTTGTGTCAATTTTCTAGAATTGATTGACCTGTTTTTGAAAATAAAAATAAAATATTTCTCCAAAACAGATAATGAAATGATTGAACACCGCTTACGGCCAGGCCCAGAAAACCAAGCATGTGAGTTTCCTCAACTATGCAGTGTTATCAGGGTTATTGAATGGTTACTCAGAAAAAATCAGGGTTATTGAATATGTGGGTAGGTGATGCTATAGATAACTATTATATGGCATCATTCATCAAAATTTCACCCCACACACACAGGCGCAGCGGCCTGGCCCAAGTTGCAATCCTTGTCTGACCGATATTTTCTCTTTTCTTCCTTCTTCCATTGATTTTTTCTTCTTTTTTTTCTACAAATTATGGTTTCTTTGCCCAAAAAAGGGACAAATTTTGGTTTCTCGTATTTTTCGTATGTTTTCCTTCTTCTGGTTTGTTCTCTTTTCACTTTTCAATCTTTTTCTTTTATTTCCTTTTTGCCTTTTATGTTATTTTAGTTTAGCCTTTTGAATTTTCACATTTCTTCTAAACTTTGATGCACATTTTCGAAATTCATGAGAATTTTCCACAAACATGACCATTTTTTCAAAACCAGGAACTTTTTTAATGTCTTAAAAATTATAATAATGAAAGAATTTTTTTGAGAAATTTGTAGAAACTCATATTTAGTTTCTAAATTTCGTAATTTTTAAAATACAGGTATGTTCTTAATACGCGTGAACATTTAAAAAAATCATGAACATGTTTGTAAATTTGTTGATTTTTTTAATTTGTGAACATTGTTCAAAATAAGAGAACGCTTTTCTAATATGAGCACATTTGTAAAACTATCATATATAGTTTTCAAAACAGAGAACAGTTCTAAAACTCTTCAGCATTTAATAAAATTCATGACTATTATTTTGAATTTGATGAAAATATTTACAGTTAGTGAAGTTTTTAGAAATGTTTGAATATTTGTTTAGCCTTGTAATAATATATTTAACCAAAAGACGGAGAACCAAAAGAAGCAGAAAGAAAATTTAAAAAATCGCAAACACATCAAGTGGTCACACTCATAAAGGGCGCCCTATGCTTTCCAGGATCTATGATGCAACGAGCATCATATCGAAGAACTCGGTCCTACACACCGCGCCGCTCATCCTTGGGCATGCCCATTTCCCACACCATTAATTTTGATGATACCAAAATTGTTTACGTTAAAAATTAGACTCGAGTGGGTCCATGAAAAATACAATTTTACATATATGCTAAAATAATTCCCCTAAAAATACATATGTTAAAATAATTATTTTACTTTTGTGTATCTAATTCAAAAGTGAAATAATATTTTTGTTATCAAATTTTGAAAGTGTTTCTATTGTTAAGAAATTTTAATATAATGTTGAAAATCTCCTATATTTTAAATGTGCTTGCGTATTTTAAAATGTCTTCATGAAAATAATAAAATTTTCTTACATCTTACAAAAATATTCATCTAATTTAACAAAGTGTTAGCCCATTAAAAAATGTTAAATATTTTTTAAAAATATTCACGACATTTTAAAAGTGTTTATAAATTTTTAGAATTATTCAAGGCATTTTGACAAAAAATCTATTTTAATTTAATTGCTTGTTTGATTAAAGCAGTGTTCATGTTTGAAAATAAATGTGTAGTTAAAAAAGTGTTCACGTATTTTTGAAACATGTTCATATAACAAGAAAAATGTTCACGTATTTGAAGAATATTTACTTGTAATTTTCAAAAAGATGTCCGCATATTTTAGAAAATGTTCATGCAGTCTTAAAAAGTGTTCAGGCATTCAGTCTTTATTATAAAAAAATGTTCATGTTGTCTCAAAAGTGTTCACACATTTTAAAAATGTTCATGTAGTCTTTATAAGTGCTTGCGCATTTGAAAACTGTTCACTGAATGACAAGGTGATAAAAGACTTATTCAGGTAATTTATATCTTATTAAACATGTTCATCTGGTTTTAGAAAGGGTTTGTGCATTAAAAAATATTCCTCTAATTGTTTTTACATTTTCTTTCAAAAAAATAGAAAGTATAAAAGGGAAAATAATAAGGAATATAAGAAACAAAGATAAATATTAAAATTAAGAATAATAAGAAAATGAAATGAAATATAAGAGAAGAATCAGAAATTAAGAAAAGTAATAAAATGTAGTAAAAGGAAAAAAGTAAATAAACTCGCCACATAAGGTAAAATAAATTTAGAAAAACTGAACATGTTTATTGGTTCATAGTAGTGGCTATGTAGAGGATCTTTCTACGTGTTTCAGTTTATTTAGTCAGATAAGCTTCCTACATTGTTTTGATCATCTATATAATTCTTGTAGTGGATCTTTTGATATGCGATGAATAATTACTTTATTGTGCTGATTGACATGGTCGAATGGACAATTTATAGATGTAGTCCCTCTGTTTTTATTTACTCTATATCTTAGCTTCATTTCAAGTCAAACTTTCACCAATTTATAGAAAAAATTATTAACATGTACAATACAATACCAATACTATTGGATTCAGTGTTGTGAATATACTTTCACACCACATATATTTGTTATTGTAAATATCTATACTCGTTTCTATAAGCTTGGTTGAAATTGTAAAGTTTGACTTAGAACAATGCTAATATGTAGAGTAAATAAAAACAATGTTATGTTGCTCTCCATTTTGTTAGTCTAATAATTAGCCTATTTAGATAAATGAACATTAGTGTGAGGGATGGACATTTTATTTTTATTTTATTGAACACAGTTCAATCGAAGTCGCTCACATACACAAGCATACACTCACCTCCGAGAGACTGAACAATAGACGCATCTCAGTTGACGGGAACGTCTCCTCCCACTGAATAACATCGCCCAAAATTTTAAATAAATTCGGGAATAATGCGAGCACCAATGTTAAGTCTAGGACTTGAACCCTAATGGGCTGGGAATGTTACTGTCCTTCTAACCATCCAACCACAGGTTGCTTTGCACGATGCGCGAGGGATGGACATTAGATAGAGTAGATACTAGTTTGTGAAGCATTCTCGATGATGGAAAGAGAGGAAAAGCTTTGAGGGATTTGCCTCACTAAGGGTAAAAGAGTGGGTTGACTCATCATCTCATGTACCACACAAGGTACATGGAATATGTTCTATTACCACACAAGGTACATGGAATATGTTCTATTCTATACAATGCTTTTACTACCTCCTTTTCTAAATATAAGTCTTTTCAAAGATTTCAATATGGACGTCTTCATATTGAAATCTCTGAAAAGACTTATATTTAGGAACGGATGGAGTGTTAGTTAATACGACTGTATGGAGAAAAAAATACATCCAAATCCATTTAAGATTAGTCACCGTGTCTGATTATAAAGCCCATGTATTGTCAGTATGTGAAACTTCCGGTGCATGAAACTCACTGCACATGCCAGCCTACGATACATGTTTTCCTTTCATCCTAGCGACTGGAACCCTAGCCGCCGCCAGGCGGCCAATCTTCCAGTGGCTCCCCTCCGCCGGCGACCTCGGTCCTCGGCAGTGAGAGGGGTCGCCGGATCCACATGTGTGGATCGTTTTTACTCTCTTGTAGTCTAGGTTTTTAGCATGTTCATCGTCTTGACTTCGGCGGTGACGATGACGACGCTGAATAAAGATTCTTCGGAACCTTCCCAGACAAGGTCATCGGTCCTATGGTTGGGGATGAATCTGGAAACCAGTCTGTTCAAGCAAGGATGGCGTGGCGGCGGCGGCATCCTCGTGGTGGACCTGTGTCCTCGGGCTCCGCCGTTGCGACGATGTTTGCTCCAGCGTCGGCGCGGAGCTTGGGAGGTAGTCCAGGAGCGGATGCAGATTGTGGTCTGCATTGACGATATTTGGAAGATGGAACGTGTGTTGGGTTCGTGGTCTGTGGATGGCAGGTATGGTTTCCTCCTTCGGCATCTTGGTCGTTGTGGGGTGCCAGATCTGCAGTTCGATGGCGTGTCCGAGGTGTTACCCCGGTCTGATTCGTTTAACGGCAAGGGTTTAACTTTTGATGAGCCACCTTGGATGACCACAAAGCTGGATATCAGCGATGGGGCCGCGTCGAGCTCGGGTGAGAAGGTGATCCGCCATTCTTTTCTTCGATAGCTGATGTGGTGGTGCCGGAGGCAGGTGAGGGTGTCCTGAATTAGGGGGTCCTCGGGTGTCCGGGCTATTTGATATGGGCCGGACTGATGGGCCGTGAAGATACAAGGCGAAAGACCTTCCCCCATGTCCGGGTAGGACTCTCCTATGCGTGGATGGCAAGATTGGTGTCCGGATATGTAATTTCCTTCCTCCATAAACCGACTCTGTACAACCCTAAACCCCTCCGTGTGTATATAAACCGGAGAGTTTAGCCCGTAGAGGCTATCAGAATTCTCATAGGCTAAACATCTAGGGTTTAGCCATTACGGTCTTGAGATAGATCAACTCTTGTAACCCCTATACTCATCAAGAACAATCAAGCATGACGTAGGGTTTTACCTTCATTAAAAGGGCCCGAACCTGGGTAAACACCGTGTCCCCCTTGTCCCTTGTTACCCTCGATCCTCAGACGCACAACCCGGGACCCCCGATCCGAGATCGGCCGGTTTTGACACCGACAGCAGGTGACGGGCGTTGGTGTCAAGCTCAGAGATGTTCTGCTATCTTTTCAGTTTTGTCATGTCGGTCCTTACGTAACTTGTACTTTGATCTTTATGATATGAATGAGACACGTATTACCATGAAAAAAAACATGCCAGCCTACGATGCGCCACGCCCACTTGGCCACTTGCAACCCTTTTTTTTTTGCGAATAACCCTTTTTTTCTTCTTCTTGTGAGCACAATATAAATGTTCCAATCAGAAGAAACAGTATTACAATATCACAAAATAACCGTGAAATAATTGAACTCAGGCAAAGAGCCAAACCGACAAGTTGCGTCTAGAGGAGCCTGCTTAGCCAACGCGCATGGCTAACCCTGTTCTGATGGCGATGTATTTTCAATGTATCCGCTCCACTTTTTTTCCTGATAAAAAACAGCAGTCTTACGCTCTGCCGTCTTCATGGTGATAGTCAACTGTGTCAGCAGGTCTGGTGAACTGCCCCTACTCTTCTATGCAAATCAGTGTCTCACGCTGGACGCCATGATCTATCACCAGGTAACTTCAAACGAGAATAATGCATTAAGTTTTGCCAGCACACATGTGGCCTTAATTATGGTCCATGGGACACACTTGCTGTATTATTATGTCCGGGCAGCGGGCAGCTATTCGATGATGGATTAGAAAATTAGTCGGTCGATCTAGTGGCAATGATTCTTCAGCATCGATCTGGAGTGGATTGGTCGAATTATTGAACCAGATCACTCTTCTTCTTTCCCGTTTTATTTGACATTCTTTTTCTGTTTGATTTTGTATTTTTCTCATAGTACGGACCATCTTTTTCTTGGAATCCTACGACATATTTTTTCCTGCTCTTGGCACTTTGTTGTTTCTTAAAGTACAGATCAAATCAAAATTATGCTAAATGGTAATACTGTCCAAAAAATTATGCTAAATGGTACTTACCTCCGTCTCAAAATATTAGATATTTAATTTCGTAGGTAAATTGCATGTCCCCTTGTATTTGCACTACCCAAGCTTTGGTATCAGCTAGCAGATATGTACGTTCTCATATCGAGGTATCACCTATCATTTATCAGATGCATTATTTGTTCATCCCAACAGTTACACTATTTCATGTGCCTTTGCAATTACTCCCTCTGTAAAGAAATATAAGAGCATTTAGATCACAAAAGTATTGATCTAAATACTCTTATATTCTCTACGGAGGGAGTACAATACAACAACAAATGACCTAAAATAGTGTTCTTTTGTACGAAAATCCAGGACAGCTTGGACACTCAGTGTATTTGTCTGTGATTTTGCCCTTCCTGCTTTACATACTGCTTAGAGTGAGCGATTTAAGAATGATGATAATGGTGGTGATGGTAGTGATGGCGGTGAACATCATGTCGTCTCTAAATTATGCAATGTGGATGATGGAAGAATCTCATGCGGGCACATTTTTTTTTCATTTATGTCAAATCATGCTGAATTCCTAGCTAGATAGTAAAGATATATTTTCTACATAAAGGATACTTGGTTCTCATGTTAATGTTGATTGTCCCATTAATGCGCCTTGTGGGAGATCTGGTGTACGGCCTATTTCTCCAGTTCTTTTTTTATTGTCTTATTTTTTGAGAATATGCAGAAGATTTGTACATCACTGCATTATATTCCATTAGATTGCATTAAAAAGTTACTTCTACAGATACATAAAGGGATTACATTGTGGTTCAGATCTCGCAACCACCCCCCCCCCCCCCCCCCCCCCCCCGCGCGTCCCCTTCCTGCCTTGCCAATGAATCTATATCCGATGCCCCCACAATATTTCCTTCCTTTCGACTACCGTAACCCTGATTCTCCCTAACTCAGCCTTTTCCTTACTTCCAATCATCCTCGTTCCCAATGACCTCATCACAACCTACAATGCTCTCCGGCTCCGCTCACCGACATCTATCCTACTGCTGGCTGAAGCAGTTACCATGTTGCCTCTATGGCTCGAGCATCGACCATCCCTCTAGGTTTCGGAGGGAGGGTGAGGCGGCTTAGGTTTTTTCTCTGGTGTCAAAACCCCAGCCCTATCTTATAACCGCCACAGTGCGAGTACGTTTGAAACCCTAAGTGTCCCCGCAGGTGCGTCATCTATCAGGCAACTAGAGCACGGAGCACCAAGAAATTGCATGGTCTTGATTCCAACCGAGATTTCAAATCTTTTGAGGTGCTTGACAATTTATATTCAAATGCTTACATGCATATGCCGCTCTCGGTAATTTTAATGGAAAATAATCATAGTTAGTATGTTTACAAACCAATGGCATTCATATAGAGCTATAAACAATCTCACTTGCATCAACCAGAACCCAAAAATCAAACAAAAAATGCACATCCACTCTCGGAAAATACCAATGCCAAACCAAACACATGCATGCCAATTATGTCACGTAGCCGAATCCAGAAAGGCACGCATGCAGATGCAGATCACCCATCCATAATTCAATTTTCAACGGGTTATCATTCCCCCGACGCCGCCGTGACGGTGACGGCGCCGAACCATCGGGAGCATGTGTAGACGGAGCAGAAGGCCTGGAGCGTGGTGAGCAGCAGCATCATGATGGCGGCCAGGAAGGTGAGCAGCTGCCACGAGCTGAACACGTACCTCCGCATGAACCGCTTCGTCTTCACGCGCCACCGCCCGTCGTAGTACCGGTTCATCTCCTCCACCGCCCTGTCCACCGCCGGCACCTTCGTCAGCCGCGTCGACCTGCTCATGCTGTTCCACAGCTTCGTCACCTCGCCGTCGCTCTTCAGGCGGTTCAGCACCACGCCACGCTGCCGCAGAAGGGCCACGTCGGTGTCGGTGTCGATGATGCCGTTCATCAGCTCCGTGTACCGGGTGAGCACCAGCGGGCCGGACGCCGCCGACGACTCGTAGGCGACAAGGTTCCGGATCATCACCTCCGTGTTGCCGTCGAGTGTCACCACCGGGAGGTGCAGCGTCGCCGTCTTGCAGTCGAAGCAGATGGTGGACAGGTCGCCGGTTGTGGCTGCTACCTGCACGCCGGCGTTGACGAGCTCGGAGACCGACGGCACCATGATCTCCTCGATCAGCGGTGGCCTGCTCAGGTGTCCCGCCGTGGACGACGACGACGGGTCGCCGCGGCCGTCCGCGCCGGACATGAAGAATGATTCGACGGGGTGCTTCATGCCAGACATGCCCGGCACGACGGTGAGCATCTTCCACGGCGCCTTGACAGCGAAAGCGATCGGCCTCATGACGTAGTGCAGCGGGCCTTTCCCAAGCTTCGATGCCATGCCCCACAGCGCGGCGAACAGCTGCGCCACGTACTCGGACCCGCCGCCAGACTGCTTCTCTTCGCCGTCGCCGTCCGCCGGCTGCTCCTCGATGTCGTAGTTCTCGTCATGGTCTTGTGCCTCTGCTGTCGTGTCCTCTGCCGGCGGCTTGGGCACGAGAAGGTAGTAGAGCAGCTCGAGCAGGTGCGCGTACTTGGCGACGTCGACGGCCGGGAAGGCGCCGTCCATCATCTTGAACGGGCAGAGCTCCTTCACGAGCCCGGTGACCATGCTCGTGAGCAGCAGCCCGGCCTCGTCGGCCGACGCGCACTGCGGCTCAAGGATCTTGCGGAGGAGGAAGAGCGGGATCTGGTTCTCGAGCATGAGCATGTCACGTAGGATCAGCCCGTGCGCCGACTTCCTCCCGGCGAAGTCCACCAGGTGCGCCATCCTCGACGACACCCTCCGCAGCGCCGGCTTGCCACAGTCTTCGGCGGCGGCGTAGATCTGCAGGAACTCGAGGAGGAAGGCGCCGTCGACGACCATCATCCAGGTGAGCGTCAAGCCGCTGAAGTCGAGGTAGCGGTGGTAGTAAGCGCGGATCTTGCGCTCGAGGCGGTCGGCGAACTCCGCGACGAGCGCCTCGAGCTTGAGCCCCGCGGGGCGAAGGCGGCGCTGCGCGCGGCGGGCGGCGGCGAGCTTGTACCGCTCCATCTCGTACAGCTCGGGGCGCCAGTGGTGGTAGGGGCCGAGGGCGATGAACTGGGGCACGTACGCCTCCGGCTTGTGCACCAGCAGCTGCTTGGGCACGTTGAACACCGAGACCGGGATGCCGTTGTCGTCCTCGTCGTCGCCGTCCTCCGTCAGGGACTCCCGGATCTGCACCACCCACCGGAGCTCGTCGAACACCAGCGGCCTCCCTCGCCGCCCGCTGCCGCTGCCGCTACCCTCTTGATCGGAGCTGGACGCCATTGATATCTACCCCTCGATCGCTAGGTGTGCAGTGTGTGCCGCCACTAGCCACGACCACTATGCGTAGGACTGTTGGAGCAGCTGGTTGTTGCTTGTTATGCTCACTAATGGTGGTTATATATATAGTAGTAGTGGATAGAGATCGATCGATGGTAGCTGGCGATAAGAACGTGGGAATTAACAACAACGATGGTTTGGTTGATGTCGCGATCGAACTTAGTCCAACAAAAAAAAGATGGGGTTCTTTTCCTTTGAAAATTTGGAATACGCTCTTCTTTTGGCCATTCATGTTTTGTCTCTTGCTTGATCGATGGAAGCCATGTCTCCTCCTTCGTTTTTCACATGCTGCAGTCTCTTTCGTGAGGGGACAGCCAGAAATCAGGTTACTTTCCTGCCCAATCGTGATTCATGCGATGGACAAGTTAATCATGGGTCGGTAAAAAACAATGATGGCATAAAAGTCACAAAGTGACACTCCCTCCATCCTTGGGGCCTATTTGGATTGCATTGCAGGAAGTTGCAAAACATAGGAACAGGGAAAACACACGATTGAGATGGCATGTACTTTGAATTCCTACAATATTTCAAAACATAGAAATTTATAAATATGTGTCTTTGAAAAAATATATTAAGTTTCTAGAATTGATGAGAGAGAGTAGAGAGTAGTGCAATGGACGTCTCAAAGAAAATATAAAATAAGGTTAGAGATCATGTTGAGATTCTATTATGGAATAAAAGGGCATAGAGATGGATTATATAGGAATCTGGTGACCAAACTTCTATGATCCAAAAGATTTTATGGATTAAAATTCTAAAAAAATTCAATGAAATTTCTTCAATCCGAGGAGGAACATGTAAGTATATTTGCTTTGTTTCTAAGTCAACCATTTTAAAGTTTGACCATGTTTATAGAAAATTATATCGACGTCTATAAATGAAAACCAAAACCAATGCCAAAAGATACATCATGAAATATATTTTTCATTCCATTCATTTGTATTGTTGATATTGTACTTCAATAAGCTTGGTCAAACATTATGACCTAGAGACAAAACAAATATCACTTACATTGTGGATGTAGGGAGAATGTGTTACGCTGTTCTAGGCCGCTAAACTAGTGTCCAACCTCTTTGTGTCACAAGCTCGCTATATCAGTGTACAAGCTCGTCCAAGTCCAACCATAAATTAGCAGATGCTTATATGATATCTTAATCCCCGCTCATGGCAGGTAATAAAACCAATATGCGTACCCCTCAAGATATTTGGGATTTTGGGCCAACCCAATCAATCAAATGCATACATATTTGCCTCGGGACAACCAAACTAGGGTGCCCTCTATGGAGAGGGTGCGGGAGGGCATGTGAGGCAATTCATGTAGCTCATGTGTTGTATTGCAGTGCTCTACCTTGGGTATTTAACTGTTGTTTCCT
This sequence comes from Aegilops tauschii subsp. strangulata, assembly GCF_002575655.3. Classification (NCBI taxonomy): domain Eukaryota; kingdom Viridiplantae; phylum Streptophyta; class Magnoliopsida; order Poales; family Poaceae; genus Aegilops; species Aegilops tauschii. Next base: position 98,571,446 of record NC_053041.3, on the reverse strand, counting down.
CCGTATGGTTCTCTGAATTTTCATAGTATTTCTTTCTCTTCTGTTTTTTTCTACAGTTTCCCTGGTTTTTGTTTTGATTTTTTTTTCTAATTTTAACCATTTGCCTTTTAGTTTTTCCCATTTTCACCCTTCCATTTTTGGTTCTCGTTACTTATGCAATAAATTTATATTCCACGTGTGTGCTATGTTGGTAATACACATTAATGAACACAGTACAAATACACACACATGGAAAGTACACAGAGTGATTTGGGAAGTACACACACTAACTGGGACAAAACTACGAACACTAATGCGGCAAATACGGACGCAAACACGAGAAGTACACATACAAACAAATGGGAAGTATGCACACTAATTTCGGAACTACACATACTAACACGAGAAGTACACACAAGTAGAAAGAGAAGTATATACGCACAAAAGTGAACACACTAACACATGGAAGTACACAAACTAATATAAGAAGTACAAGTATATTACAGTGGTAGTACAAGTATACTATGATGAGAACTGCACCTTCTGTCAAAAAAATTCATCGAAACCTATCAATACGATAACTAGTTTTGAAGACATCGGCGAAGAACGCCATGGTGAAAACAATTTGTAATTTGGATGTTCGGTTCAAAAGTATATCAACATGAAATCTGACTCCCGAAAAAGAAATACTTAGAGCAGTCCCTCTTGTCCCCGGTTGGACGGAACAATCCCACCAACACAACCTAGTGGCAACTCGTGTCTAGCATGCAATGCTCCATGTGTCTCCACTAGATGTGATGGGAGTGTACCCTTAGTAAGTGATTATGCTTTCCTATTTTTTGTTTTCTTGTTGCCTTTTTATATCTTCTACTTTTCATGTTTGTTCCAACTCTCCTTTTATGTTTTTAAACCCTTTGCCATACTTTAATTTTTTTCTGTTAATTTTTTAATATAAATGCATTCAATACTTTTGTTAGAAATGTTCATACTGCATTTTCACCATTTTTTAGCCTTCATAGTGATTTTTTTGGTGCACAAAATAAAGAAAAGAGTAAAAGGAAGGTTTTGGTGTTCCTGTAACTGATGGAATATTCTCTAAACAATCTAAACATGAACACCAAAATCCTTTTTTTTTGCTCTTTCACTCATTCAAAAAAGACTAGCAAACCACCATCACCACTAAAAAACAATATGGGACTAAGCAAAACAAACCCCTTCCCTCCCCGTTCTGCACATCGATCATCCATTGGTTATCCTCCCCCGACCATGGCCCCAGTCATCTACTGGGTATCTCATACATTGGATATCCTCCCCAAACCATGATCTCGTTCATCCATCGGGTAACTTCCCCAAACAAAGACGTCCCTATACCAGCATGTCTATATGTACATGCCCAACCACATAGCAAGCAAAACATGGTTATAAGAGACATCCTCCCCCAAATGACTAGCATGATTGAGGGGTCACTCTCGTCCTTATAAGTCATGATCTTCTCCCTCCAAAAAATGACATGGGTTCAAATCCAAGTATCCAATGATGCATTAGATTAGAAAACCCTTATGAAGGAACTCACTCCATGTTTCCAAGTGACTAGTGACATTCCTTGGCTCCAATAAATTAGGAGCACAAGGGAGAGCAATGAACCGTGTTAATATTATTAGACTGACTCACTACAATTTGATGTTAAAACTAGCGATCACGAGGAGAAAACAACTCCGGGCTCATGCATCGCTCATGTGACTTATGAGACGCTCATCAACCGCCCCTTAAACTTCCCCTCTAATAGGCCATGTTTCCTCGTTGTCGACGGCCTGCAACTGGGGAGATCCACGTCCTTTCGTACTCCTCTGCGCTCTAAAGTGCATTTCAGGGTCCCACGCATGGCACTGCATCTCAGATCTATTGTGGGTCTGGGTTCTGGTTTCTCGTCGGCAACAGTTTTCGCAATCGTGCCTGTTCCAGGTGGGGGCGCGTGCACCGTGGTCCATGAAGGATATCCAAGAATTACCTTGGGCATACCCTATCGATGGATACAGACGGGGGGGTGGCGGTGGGTCGGGGCAAGGGGATCGAGCCTGCCCAGTCTTAGCATGGCCGACCCTCCCAGTTGTGCCTCATACGTTGGTCCCTCATTGTATCCCTTGGAGTTCATGTACCTAGTGTATCGCATTGACCAAATTTGTGTTGGTCGCTTTGGCGTTGGCTCTCTGCCACTAGGAGGCAGGATGTATGTGATTGTGCATAAGCATCGGTGTGGCAGGTGTGTCAGTTGGATGCACACTTGTGGCTCGTTGTATGTTGGGAGGTGGGCCGATCAGGTTGGGTGCGGGTGAAGGAAATATGCCCTAGAGGCAATAATAAAGTATTATTTATTTCCTTGTATCATGATAAATGTTTATTATTCATGCTAGAATTGTATTAACCGGAAACATAATACATGTGTGAATATATAGACAAACAGAGTGTCACTAGTATGCCTCTACTTGACTAGCTCGTTAATCAAAGATGGTTATGTTTCCTAGCCATAGACATAAGTTGTCATTTGATTAACGAGATCACCTCATTAGGAGAATGACGTGATTGACTTGACCCATTCCGTTAGCTTAGCACTCGATCGTTTAGTATGTTGCTATTGCTTTCTTCATGACTTATACATGTTCCTATGACTATGAGATTATGCAACTCCCGTTTACCGGAGGAACACTTTGTGTGCTACCAAACGTCACAACGTAAATGGGTGATTATAAAGGTGCTCTACAGGTGTCTCCAAAGGTACTTGTTGGGTTGGCGTATTTCGAGATTAGGATTTGTCACTCCAATTGTCGGAGAGGTATCTCTGGGCCCACTCGGTAATGCACATCACTATAAGCCTTGCAAGCATTGTGACTAATGAGTTAGTTGCGGGATGATGTGTTACGGAACGAGTAAAGAGACTTGCCGGTAACGAGATTGAACTAGCTATCGAGATACCGACGATCAAATCTCGGGCAAGTAACATACCGGTGACAAAGGGAACAACGTATGTTGTTATGCGGTCTTACCGATAAAGATCTTCGTAGAATATGTGGGAGCCAATATGGGCATCCAGGTCCCGCTATTGGTTATTGACCGGAGACGTGTCTCGGTCATGTCTACATAGTTCTCGAACCCGTAGAGTCCGCACGCTTAACGTTACGATGACAGTTTTATTGAGTTTTGATGTACCGAGGGAGTTCGGAGTCCCGGATGAGATCAGGGATATGACGAGGAGTCTCGAAATGGTCGAGACGTAAAGATCGATATATTGGATGACTATATTCGGACTTCGGAAAGGTTCCGAGTGATTCGGGTATTTTTGGAGTACCGGAGAGTTACGGGAATTCGTATTGGGCCTTAATGGGCCATACGGGAAAGGAGAGAAAGGCCTCAAAAGGTGGCCGCACCCCTCCCCATGGTCTGGTCCGAATTGGACTAGGGAAGGGGGGCGCACCCTTCCTTCTTTCTCCTTCCCCCTTCCCTTCTCCTACTCCCACAAGGAAAGGAGGAGTCCTACTCCCAGTGGGAGTAGGACTCCCCCCTATGGCACGCCTCTCCCCTTGGCCGGCTGCCTCCCCCTTGCTCCTTTATATACGGGGGCAGGGGGGCACCCCAGAGACACAACAATTGATCCTTGAGATCTCTTAGCCGTGTGCGGTGCCCCCCTCCACCATATTACACCTCGATAATACCATTGCGGAGCTTAGGCGAAGCCCTGCGTCGGTGGAACATCATCATCATCACCACGCCGTCGTGCTGACGAAACTCTCCCTCAACACTCGGCTGGATCGGAGTTCGAGGGACGTCATCGAGCTGAACGTGTGTAGAACTCGGAGGTGCCGTACGTTCGGTACTTGATCGGTCGGATCGTGAAGACGTACGACTACATCAACCGCGTTGTGATAATGCTTCCGCTGTCGGTCTACGAGGGTACGTGGACAATACTCTCCCCTCTCGTTGCTATGCATCACCATGATCTTGCGTGTGCGTAGGAATTTTTTTTGAAATTACTACGTTCCCCAACAACGGGGTCCTAGATGCTATGGCGATGTCCTAGGAAGATAGACTACGTGGGGAGGCACTCTGTGAGCCATGTGACATCAATTTTAGTGCTTCCCTTGGTTATGTGGATGGCAAGGGGCACAATATCCCTCGTGATCCTCATGAGGCTGCTACTAGCAATGGTGGCTAAACTCTAATCCATATCTAGAGGCCCAGATCCATCATGGCAGGCCTCTCCTTACGGTTGGCTTAGTGGATGAGATCTATGACATGGTATGCTGGAGGTCTCGAGCGAAACCTCAGCACTTCAGTGTCGGCATCAGCGACACCTTCGGCGTGTCACGTCCCCCTTCGGGCTTTGTCATAGATGTATGTGCTCTCTATGTTTGTACAGGGCGAAAACCCACATCCATGCCTACAAACTCGAGGACGGCACGACTGCATCATATCCCTCCTGGGATGTCTTGGATCATCTGTTGAGGCTTCTTCGGCATTGGCGGTGGGCATCCTTGTTGGTCTCCTCCCTTATACATGTAACTACATCTTCCGGTTTGTCGGTCCCTTCTGTTTGCCGGCAGAGGTGGGGCTCCTCGATCCTGAGCGGGAGAACAGAGGGGCCTCTTTGGAGGCATAGTCCAGTGGTTTCTTCCAGGAGACACGAGACCACCGAGTGTTGGTTCTTAGGTTTCTTCTAGTTGTGGTTCAACTACTCATGTACTTTTTTTTGCGGTTGACTACTCGTGTACTTCTACTTCATGGCACGCATGCAATGTCCAGCAGTGCACTTATGGTGCCTTTTTGGTTTTGTTGGTTGTGTGTAGTCTAGTTTTATCTTTCATCAGCTTGTATGAGGATTTTCTCAACACCATGTACAATTCGTCCTGTTTCAAGAGAACAAGTAGTTTAAAAAAATGTGAAACAAGTAGCAATATTATTAGTTGATCATTATGCATATGCTTAAACTTTTTTTCTCCCCAGAAAATTGGGTGGGGGACTCCCAACACTGGAAAGTGATAATAGACCTCGGCCTCCATGGAGCCTGATTTTTGAAAAATTACAAAATCAACCTTTTAAGCTTCAAAAAATTCTGAAAATAATTTACACATGTATACTACATATCGGTAAATTTTCATGATGAAATAGATTCTGGTGTGAGCTGCAAAAAAACATGATTTTCTAACACATGTACCATTCACCATAAAACTTCATGAATTTGTTTCTTTAGACCAAGTCGAAACTTATTTCATCATGAAATTTTTTAGAGATGAAGTATACATCACTATATACATGAGCAATTTTTTCAGATATTTTTAAGACTTTAAATTTGATTTTTGAATTTTTCAAAATTTCGAGCTCCATGGACCTCAGGATCCAAAAATCCACTCTCCAGTGAGGCCCATCCCCATTTCATATAGAAACGAAACATCCTGTTCATATGCTTGAACCTTTTGTTTTGTTTTTGCTTTTCTGTTTCGTTATTCCTTGGAGCAGTAGCGTCCGTATACATGTAGAATGACGTGTGAAATAAAAAGGTCATTACAAGAATCTTCCCACTCGATCAAGTGTTTGATTTTCTAGCCCCCCATGGAATGAGTGCCAACAGATAATCCAGCAAGCGTCAGCCATCGTGTGCTGGCAAAAAATAATAACTAGCCAACTGTTTTTCGTTTTAAAATATTTGTATGATCAATGATCAATGATCTGTATGATCAACTGGCGGGTTCATCAGTGTTCTCTAAGCTCGACTTGAGATTGGGTTACCACCAGATCCGTGTTCGCGAAGAGGATATCCCAAAGACCGCCTTCGTGACTCGATATGGTTCATACGAGTACACCGTCATGTCTTTCGGTTTAACCAATGCTCCAGCCACCTTCTCTCGTCTGATGAACTATATATTCATGGATTACCTCGACAAGTTCTTCGTGGTTTATCTGGATGATATCCTCGTATTTTCCAAGAACGAAGAAGAACATGCTGAACATCTTCGGCTTGTGCTGAAAAAGCTACGAGAGCATCAACTATATGCCAAGTTCTCTAAATGTGAATTCTGGCTACCCGAAGTAACCTATCTTGGGCATGTCATCTCTAAGGATGGTATTGCCGTCAACCCTGAACGAGTCCAGGCTATCCTTGATTGGACTCCTCCCAAGAACGTTAAGCAAGTCAGAAGTTTTCTCGGTCTCGCCAGCTATTGCCGTCGATTCGTCGAGAACTTCTCCAAGATCGCCAGGCCTCTGACTAACCTGTTGCATAAGGGCGTCAAGTTCCAATGGACAGACAAATGTCAGGAAAGTTTCCAGGCACTCAAAGACAAGTTGACTTCTGCCCCAGTTCTAGCTCCACCTGATACTAAGAAGGACTTCGTCATTTACTGCGACGCTTCCCGTCAAGGATTAGGCTGTGTCCTAATGCAAGACCGCAAAGTGATTGCTTATGCCTCTCGGCAATTGCGCCCTCACGAAGAGAACTACCCAGTTCACGACCTCGAACTTGCTGCTGTCATTCATGCGCTGAAGCAGTGGCGACATTACCTTCTCGGTAATCGTTGCGAGATCTTCACTGACCACCAAAGTCTGAAGTATCTGTTTACTCAGCCAGACCTGAACCTCCGTCAGCAGAGATGGATGGAGCTTGTTGCAGACTTTGACTTGGGTATTTCCTATACGCCAGGCAAGGCTAATGTAATGGCTGATGCCTTGAGCCGCAAGTCTTACTGCAACCACCTCCAGGTTCACAAAGTTCAGCCCTCGCTTGTTGAAGAATTCAGGAAGCTGAACCTCCATATTGTTCCTCCGGGTGCACTCGCTCCCCCTCCTAAGGAGTTTCGCAAGATGAACCTCCGTGTTGTTCCCCAGGGTTCCCTCAATACCCTGGCTGTCGAGCCAGATCTCTTGGACTCCATCAAGAGAATACAGGGATATGACTCTGAAGCCCACAAGATTAAGCGCTACCTCGCAGAAGGAAAGCCCTCATTATTCACTATTGCTGAAGATGGCACTTTATACTTCAAGGGCCGCCTAGTGGTGCCATGTGCAGAGAAAAACCTGGATATGACACAGGAAGTTATGAAAGAAGCTCATGATACGCTCCTATGTATCCATCCTGGTAGTACAAAGATGTACCAAGACATCCGTCAGAGATTCTGGTGGTCTAATATGAAGCAAGACATTGCTCGTTATGTTGCTGAGTGTGACGTTTGCCGTCGTATCAAAGCAGAACATCAAAGGCCCGCTGGAACTCTGCAACCTATCTCTATTCCTGAATGGAAATGGGACCATGTTGAGATGGACTTCGTCACTGGATTTCCTAAATCACAGATAGGTAATGATGCTATTCTTGTCGTCATTGACCGGCTTTCCAAAGTTGCACATTTCCTGGCGGTCAAAGAAACGATCACTGCTAGTCAGCTGGCAACGCTCTATATGTCCAGGATTGTTTCACTCCATGGTATTCCATTGGTTATCAGCTCAGACCGTGGCAGCTTATTCACTTCAAGATTCTGGGCAAGTTTCCAAGAAGCTATGGGAACTCATCTGTAATTCAGTACTGCGTTTCATCCTCAGTCGCAAGGGCAAGTTGAACGCGTCAACCAAGTTCTCGAAGACTTCATGAATTTGTTTTCTTAGACCAAGTCAAAACTTATTTCATCATGATTATTTGTAGAGATGAAGTATACATCACTATATACATGAGCAATTTTTTCAGATATTTTTAAGACTTTAAATTTGATTTTTGAATTTTTCAAAATTTCGAGCTCCATGGACCTCGGGATCCAAAAATCCACTCTCCAGTGAGGCCCATCCCCATTTCATATAGAAACGAAACATCCTGTTCATATGCTTGAACCTTTTGTTTTGTTTTTGCTTTTCTGTTTCGTTATTCCTTGGAGCAGTAGCGTCCGTATACATGTAGAATGACGTGTGAAATAAAAAGGTCATTACAAGAATCTTCCCACTCGATCAAGTGTTTGATTTTCTAGTCCCCCATGGAATGAGTGCCAACAGATAATCCAGCAAGCGTCAGCCATCGTGTGCTGGCAAAAAATAATAACTAGCCAACTGTTTTTCGTTTTAAAATATTTGTAAGTGGGCAGGGCTTCCGCAATGATCGAGCGAGCATGGACGTGGGAGACTTATTTTTAACCGGATAGTGGGAGACTATTTTAGCAAGTCGAAGATAGCGCACATTGTCAGCTGGCGTGTTGCGTTCCCTGCACCCAATCATGTATGTGTGAATCGTGCTACTGCATGCGACCCCGCACGCGTGGCCGAGCCCTACCCCAAAGTTAAATAACCTGATCAGTGGTGGTGGTGGTATGGTATGGAGAATAAATAAAGTGGATTGAAGTTGGTGGCGAGTGTGGTGTGTCTGTGTGAGGAGATGCGGATAATTAAGAACGCGGATAGGAGAGCAGTTCGGCCCGATCGATGTCCCGTACGTGCTCCCAATTTTGGGGGGTTATTTTGGTTTCGAAAGTTGATGTTTGTTCTTCTTTTGACGGGAGAAAGTTGATGTCTGTCTCTCAGTGCATCGATGCCCAGTCATAGCCTCACAGGTCATGGCTATGCATGTCTCGTCCTTGTTCGGCTTTCACATGTTTGCGGATAGGATAGGTTAGGAACCAGTGCCGAACTCGTTCGGCTTTTCACCAGTACACCTGCAGGTCCATTCCACCCACATAACAAACTTAAAATTCATAAAGGGACAAATGTTGTTCTCACTTTGATCGGCACCCCAAATGAAAGTTATAAAACTATGCATGCCTGAATCAGATGCTTGCGTGTGCTGGCAGTGGAGCTAGCGCGGGGCCGTACTAGCGAATTTTGGGCGTCCGTAGTGCTCATCGCGTTTAACTCCCCACCACTCGTGTTTGTTAGAAAAAATACTTATTAGGAATTGTCATGAGATTGGATATAATAACCTAGATCTCATGGGAATGCCAACAAGTGGAGAGGAAGATGTCATTTGAAGAATTTTGGTTTGTCAAGTGGAGTGCCAACGTATATAGGTGTCAAAAAACAGAGAAGAAAAATAGTTGTAGTATTCAATATTTCTAGGTCGTCTGAGTGTAGACTGGGAAATATTTTCTGTGATTCGTCCAAACTGTACATCACGGAGCTTGGAATGTTACATTACTTTCTGATATAGCAAAATACCCAATTTTCAGTAGATTGTTACGTTCATTATCATCAACCAAGAAATTAAATTTCTGGTCGAGATAGGAACATGAACTCTTATAAATAATTGAAGAAACAATGAATGCTCTTTTTTTTCTTTAATCAAATTTGCTAATTGCCTAAGGTCCCCTCTTGTTATTAGATATAATGGTAATGGTTGCTTTTGCAAATGCATATTGGTAGAGTTTACGCAATTTAAATACGGTCATTTTTTATTTATTTTTTTGACAGCATCGTATTTTTCATAAAAATTTGTGTATAGTTAGCATATAGTATATTAATTCATTTAATAATGGTTGAGTTGTCTTTGTTAAACATATTTGTAAGTGAAATTATATGGTTAGGTCAATTTTCAATTAAAAAAATCTAGTAGCTTATGATACTTACTAATCCATACTAGTTGTAAATTATGCAAGCTACTAATTATTATTAAGCCGCAACTAAGGGACATATATAATAGTTCTGCCAAAAAGTAAAGATGGCAACAAACTAACTCAATGTCATCATAATTCCCATGTCCCCAACACCAGCAACAAATGGAAAAAGATATGGGATAAGTACAGATTACAACCTCATGGGTTTGTTGCATTTCTCAACAACCGTTGGTCATGTTGCGGAATCATCTTGCGTCTTCCACATCGCTCTCAATCTCCACTAATTGATCACAACTAGATCTTTTTTATCCATCCAACGTGTTTCTTGATCTTAATCCATGCAATGCACTTGTGCTTCTATAGATAAATCAGATCCAGCTATGGTAGGTCTTTCTCAACATCAATTTGCAACTTTGAAATTTAACAAGAAAAATGTGAATAGCACACTAGCTCATATGGTTACCTTTATATGGTACAAACTAATGACTGATATATTTTACTTCCTTCTATGGCAAATGAATTGAAAAAAAATGCAAACATCAATAAGTTAACACTAATAGAATGCAAAGTACGTTCAAACAAGAGAGCATCATAAAGATAGCTATAATATATTATTTAGTGGCAATTTCAAACGCATAGGCATTAAATCACTTTACAACCATTACCATTTTTAAAGACAACACTAATAGTTTCTTAATTTCTTCTATTGTCTTTACCTGTTAGTCATGTAGTCTAGTTTTTAATAGTCTATGGTGTATCAAATCCTTTTCGCTTGTTAAAATTGTTGATCTGGTCATTATACTTGGCAAACAAAATCTTCACATTATTATTGCAGCAAGCCTCGACAAAGGGGCAAATGTTTTGTTTTTCTGGAATTTAAAGTTGCCTAGCTAGATCGTAGTTTGAATGGACAAACAAATTATGAAATAACATAACCAATATTTTATGTGTATGATAACTACCAAAGATGTGCCAATGTCTTCACGACATGTGAATAGTGTGGTGTTGGCCTCCTCGTTTACTTTGTTAGACTTGATTAAATGATACTATATAGAGTATTTCCCATCATGCATACACTTGAACGTTATCATGGCCTCACAAAGCACACCAATAATATTTCTTGCATGTGTTTTTATCATCTCTCGCTTTAAATCCTTCTTGCATTCCTCCTCCTTCATTCGGAAACCTGCTTTGCCACAAAGAAAATGCCTTCATACCACCACATCATCTACAGTCCAGTTCTGCCCATTTCATATTGAAAATCCAACATTGTGTCCATAAGACTTGTAAAACTTCTAGACAAATTCCACACTCTCAAATGCCATACCTACAGCTAGCTTTAAGTTCTCATCACAATTGGGTTTACATGATGAACTCTAAATATTATAACACTCATTACTCATACCAGTCAGTGGTTGTTATATAACTTTAAGCGAATTATGGTGAAAATGATACTCACATGAAATGGTTCGCTTGTAGCTCTCTTTTTAAGTGTAATGAAGTTGTCCAAATCAATCGAAGGAGGTTAAATTTCCATATCATGTCTCCCTCCATCATTGCCAAGCTCAAATTCATGTTCGATTGATAATTCAACATCATGGGGGTTGGCATGATTAGTTTGTATCAAATGAGAATCATCAAATATCCCATGTTATGTACAGTAAATTGCTAAATATGACTTTACATGAGCATATCATATTCTAATTTACACATACTTATAGCACTAATTTGGATATGTCATGTGTCAACAACTCATCATTTTCATGACCATCACTCTATTTCTTGTCTAATGCATCTCTAACCTAATGCATCTCTGACACTTCTACAGTTCACTTACTTAAGCTAGGCACCATTGTGTTGTTGAAGTTACAGAGCCTGCTAATTTTATCATGAAAGAGTACAATAACATGTCGCATTAGAATACATGCTAAGGAACATTGCCTAGTCATCAATCTATGGTTTCTCTTGTGTAGCTTGTGAAAGGACTGGGAAAAATTGATATGCTTGCCTGTTGTTGTAGTGGTAGTAAAATGTGGGCATTAGAAGTTCAGGTTCATGCTCCATCCATTAGCTTACATGTACATGTCTATGAAGAGGCTAAGGCATCTCAGGGGACATAGGGGAGGTGCAACCTTCAATTATGAGGGGAGAAGGTAGCTAGTCTCAGTAGGGTGACTTGCAGCTGATGGAGGGTAAGTGGAACCAACGCAATCCCTGTCGTGGCCCGGCAGAGGTAAATTCATGCCGAAAATCGTGGCTAGAGCAGGGTGAGCTGCGTTAAGTGGAGGTCTAGTCATAACTTACAGAGGGCGAGTCTCCATCATGGTACACAAGTCAATGATGAACCGATCAGTCACAAGGTGGAAATTCCTTCCTTCTTAGATAGGGATTATTTGCTAATTGGTGTTTAAGGCGCTTGTAAGGGATCCGCCTCTCATCCTTGGCCTTCATTGTAGATTTGTTGTCCAAAGAGGCAAGTTTTCTGGTTTTCAATAGAAACTAGTTTTCAGCTAGTACCACGCCAAACATAATTATCGAATTATTGTTGTACTACTCAAAAACTGACATGGCTCTAATATTACCACTTTTCGAGTAGTTGCACAATTGCTCCACCAACAGATTACTTCCTAAATCTCCTAAGCGTATTTATAGTTTGAAAATGTCCATGTCATTTTCTTATGACATTATGAAAAAAAAATTGCACTAACATATTAATAAAGTGTCACACCCGACAGTTGCATGCTTGTATGTCTGTTGATACACGGAAATTCCCGAACTTATAAGAAATGCAGAGGCCATTTTTTTAGAAAACCAGGGAGGAGACTCCTCGGCCCCATGCCATCTAGAAAAAAACATCATGTTCTGCTGTTCATACGCTTGCACCTTTTGTTTTGTTTTTTTTCTTTTTGTTTCCTTATTCCTTGGAGTAGTGGCATCCGGTATACGTAGAAGAAGCTGTTCAATTGTCTATAGAAGGAGCTATAGTGTGCTGGCAGAACCTAATTAACCAACTCGTTGCTCTCGTTTTAAAATATTTGGGAGTGGGCTAGCTTCCGCCATGATCGAGCATGGACGTTGATTCGCACGGATAATTGGAGACTTGGAGTTGAAGATAGCATACGTATACTACAGTGCAGTGGATCACGCACATTGTAAGCTGGCGTACCGAGTTCCATGCATCTAATCGGTTTAGTTCCAGTTTTTTTTTTCTTGGTGCAAGATTGTTGCTCGTTACTTAACTTGATCAATGGTGGTAGCATGGAGAATAAAGTGGATTAAAGTTGGTGCTCGTAGTGTGTGAGATGATGCAGATAATAAACAACGCGGAAAGTAGAATAGATCCCATGTCTCTCACTCCATGTCCCGTACGTGCTCCGAAATTTTTCGACTTCTTTTGGTTCGAAAAGTTGAAGTTTGTTCTTCTTTTGACCGGGAAAAGTTGATGCTTGTTTCTCACTCCATCGATGCCCAATCATAGCTGTATGCATGTCCCTCTTCTTCTTCTTCTTCTTCTATTTTTTTTTGCGAATACATGTCGTTCTTCGTTTTCCACATGTTTGCCGATAGGATAGGAGGATAGCCAGAGTTGCATTTATAGGTGCTGGCCGAACTAGTGTGCCTTTTCAGTGTCAAGCTGTTGGGTGTGTGTCAGGAGAAGATCAGAAGTCACTTCTGATCGGCATTAATCGCTCTGATCACAAACGATGGGTGTATGTAAGGAGACTCTGTCCGGCTCGTTTTATGTTGAGACTTTGTATCGTGATGGTCACGGTAAAAAAGGGAGGAGAAAATATCAGAAGTCATGGAAACTCCTATGGTCACGATAAAAAAGGGAGGAGAAAATATCAGAAGTCATGGAAACTCCTATGCATGTACTCCCTCCGTAACACTCTGTATATTTTTTTTACAGAGAAAGTATGAATCAGATGCATGCGTGCGTGCGCCGGCAGTTGAGCTAGCGGGGGGACATACCAGCGAATTTTGGCCCTTATTTATCATCAACTTTGCCGTCAAACATGGCTGCTTTTGTCGTTTTATAAGATATATCGACCAGGGACGGGGAGTGTGGGTCTCCGCATTGATCATCGCGTCCAGCACTCCACAAGTCTTGTTTCACTCAAAAAATATGGGATTGATCAGACGGTTGGATAATATAACTTTAGATTATGCGAAATGTTTATGCCAACAACTGGGGAGGAAGATACCATTTAAAGAGTTTTGGATTCTCTAGTGGCGAGTGGTCATATCAGTGGCAAGAACAGTGGAGGGAAATAATTATATTTACTATTTCTAAGTTGTCTGAGTGTAGACTGAGAAATATATGTTGTAACACGTTCAAATTGTACACCGCAAAGCTTGCAGTGTTGCATAAAAATTTCTGAAATACACATAAACTCAATTTCTCGGCGCTGTTCAGGATCATCAACTTAGATATTAAATTCTTAGTCTAGATAGAAAGCTAAACTCATATAAATAATTTAAGAAATCTACAAATGATCATTTTCCTTTTGTAGTCAAATGTGTTGATGGTTTAAGGCCCCGTTTTTCCTACCGCCAACGCTTATTGGTAGAATTCAATAATCTTATCTTATCTGCACATTTTCCTTCTTTGTAGAAAGAACTATATTTTCATGAAATTTATATATAACTAACCTGAGAGCTACTCAAATGTCCGAACGAGCTGAAAATTGGCATGAACCTCACGCACCTAAGCATATGTCATGCAAAAAAATGATTCCTTTTAAAAATTTCTATTTTTTCTAAATTTACTGTTCACCGGTTGCAAATGAGCTCAGGAGCCAAATAGCCGCTCTCAATAACCACTGCACTCCACAAGTCTTGTTTCACTTAAAAAATATTTACTTATTGGGATTGATCAGATGGTTGGATAATATAACTTTAGATTATGCGAAATGTTTATTCCAACAACTGGGGAGGAAGATGCCATTTGAAGAGTTTTGGATTCTCTAGTGGCGAGTGGTCATATCAGTGGCAAAAACAGTGGAGGGAAATAATTATATTTACTATTTCTAAGTTGTCTGAGTGTAGATTGAGAAATATATGTTGTAACACGTCCAAATTGTACACCACGAAGCTTGGAGTGTTGCATAAAGTTTTCTGAAATACACATAAACTCAATTAGTGTGTCAATGTTCAGGATCATCAACTTACATATTAAAATTCTTGGTCTAGCTAGAAAGCTAAACTCAGATAAATAATTTAACAAATCTACAAATGATCATTTTCCTTTTGTAGTCAAATTTGTTGATGGTCTAAGGCCCTGTTTTCCCTTCCGCAAACGCGTATTGGTAGAATTTAAGAATTTTATCTGGACATTTTCCTTCTTTGTAGAAAAAAACTATATTTTCATGAACTGTACTAAGCTGAGAGCTACTCAGATATCCGAACGAGCTGAGAATTGGCACGGGCCTCACGCACCTAAGCATCTTCCATGCAGAAAAAAATGAATTTGTATGAATCCTAGTATTTAAAAAAAATACTGTTCACCGGGTGCATGTGAACTCGAGAGCCAGATATCCGCTCTTAGTAACTAATGCGCTATTTTATATGAATAACTATGTTATCAACCAAATCCTAGAATGAACTAAAAAAACTTCAAGAAAGAAAACATGCTAGTAATTTTCTTATAGCCTAATCCATTTAGTAATGGTTAAGAATTATATGTAATGGTCACCCTGAGTTATCCGGGAAATATCTTCTTTAAACCCAACCCAATTCACTATATCTCTATGCGACTATTATATGGCTAGGTTTAATGATTTTTCCATGAGAAATTGATGTGCCAGCTTATGGTGCTTATAGATTCACACTAAATATAACTTTGTATGTTGCTAATTAATAGGTAGTCGCAATTTACAGAAAATTTAATACTTCTACCAGAAGTCATGATAGTGATTGATTAACTCATCTTCATCATAATTCCCATGCTTCCAATAACAAAAACAAATGAAAATGGATGTGGGTTGAGTACAAATTATAACCTTTTGGGTTTGTTCCACTTCTCAACAACCCTCGATCATGTTGTAGAATGGTTTTTTTTCTTCCACATCTCCACTTCGTCCGATAAAAGGAGCAATTGTGTTGACCCATCTAACATTATATTGATCTTACACAATGTGATGCAGTAGCACTATATCGATAAATCGGATCTACCTGTGGCCTGTGGTAGCGTCTTCTCGACATAAATTGAAGTTTAAATAGAAAATGTTTGTAGCATACTAGCATCTGGTTATCTTATTAGTTATTGTCTAAACTGGTGATTGATACAAATTACTCCTTTATCATGGAAAATATTTATTGCAAACATTAATAAATCAACACTAACACAACACAAATTATACCCAAACAAGAAACGATAAAGATAACAATAATATATATTTTTACACATATACAGATGAACACATATCAAATATCCTCACAACCATTATTATTTGCGGAGATATTCATAATTTCTTAATTCGGTAGGGCAATTTGCATGCTAATTCTTATACAAGTTTTTATATGGTCTTCACCAAGGATCCGGTTTCATTATGTCAGGTCATTTTTGAAGGAAATATGCCCTAGAGGCAATAATAAAGTTGTTATTTATATTTCCTTATATCATGATAAATGTTTATTATTCATGCTAGAATTGTATTAACCGGAAACTTAGTACATGTGTGAATACATAGACAAACAGAGTGTCACTAGTATGCCTCTACTTGACTAGCTCGTTGAATCAAAGATGGTTAAGTTTCCTAGCCATAGACATGAGTTGTCATTTAATTAACGGGATCACATCATTAGAGAATGATGTGATTGACTTGACCCATTCCGTTAGCTTAGCATACGATCGTTTATTATATTGCTATTGCTTTCTTCATGACTTATACATGTTCCTATGACTATGAGATTATGCAACTCCCGAATACCGGAGGAACACTTTGTGTGCTACCAAACGTCACAACGTAACTGGGTGATTATAAAGGTGCTCTACAGGTGTCTCCGATGGTACTTGTTGAGTTGGCATAGATCAAGATTAGGATTTGTCACTCCGATTGTCGGAGAGGTATCTCTGGGCCTTCTCGGTAATGCACATCACTATAAGCCTTGCAAGCAATGCAACTAATGAGTTAGTTGCGGGATGATGTATTACGGAACGAGTAAAGAGACTTGCCGGTAACGAGTTTGAACTAGGTATTGAGATACCGACGATCGAATCTAGGGTAAGTAACATACCGATGACAAAGGGAACAACGTATGTTGTTATGCGGTTTGACCGATAAAGATCTTCGTAGAATATGTAGGAGCCAATATGAGCATCCGGGTTCCACTATTGGTTATTGACCGGAGACGAGTCTCAGTCATGTCTACATAGTTATCGAACCCGTAGGGTCCGCACGCTTAACGTTCGGTGACGATCGGTAATAAGAATTTATGTGTTTTGATGTACCGAAGGTAGTTCGGAGTCCCGGATATGATCACGGACATGACGAGGAGTCTCGAAATGGTCGAGAAATAAAGATTGATATATTGGATGGCTATATTCGGACATCGGAAGTGTTCCGAGTGATTTTGGAGAAAACCGGAGTGCCTGATGGGTTACCGGAACCCCCCGGGGAAGTATTGGGCCTTGGTGGGCTTTAGGGGAGAGAGAGGGCAGCAGCCCAGGAGGTGGCGCGCCCCCTCCCATGGGGAGTCCGAATTGGACTAGGGGAGGGGGGCGCGGCCCCTCTTTCTCTATCCCTCTCCCTCTCTTTCCTTCCCTCTTCCCCCTTCCTATTAGGACTAGGAAAGGATGAATCCTCCTCCTACTAGGAGGAGGATTCCTCCTCTCCTTGGGGCGCACCAAGGCCAGCCAGCCTCCCCCCTTGCTCCTTTATATACGGGGGCGGGGGGCACCCATAGACACAAGTTGATTGTTCCAAGCCGTGTGCGGTGCCCCCCTCCACCATAATCCACCTCGGTCATGTTGTAGCGGTGCTTAGGCGAAGCCCTGCGTCGGTAGCATCATCATCACCGTCATCACGCCGTCGTGCTGACGGAACTCTCCCTCAAAGCTCTGCTGGATCGTGAGTTCGAGGGACTTCTCGAGCTGAACGTGTGCTGCACTCGGAAGTGCCGTGCGTTCGGTACTTGGATCGGTCGGATCGTGAAGACGTACGACTACATCAACCGCGTTGTCATAACGCTTCCGCTTTCGGTCTACGAGGGTACATGGACAACACTCTCCCCTCTCGTTGCTATGTATCACCATGATCTTGCGTGTGCGTAGGAAATTTTTGAAATTACTACGTTCCCCAACAGTGGCATCAGAGCCAGGTTTATGCTTAGATGTTATATTCACGAGTAGAACACAAGTGAGTTGTGGGCGATACAAGTCATACTGCTTATACCAGCATGTCACACTTTGATTCGGCGGTATTGTTGGATGAAGCGGCCCAGACCGACATTACGCGTACGCTTACGCGAGACTGGTTCTACCGACGTGCTTAGCACATAGGTGGCTGGCGGGTGTCAGTTTCTCCAACTTTAGTTGAATCGAGTGTGGCTACGTCCGATCCTTGTGAAGGTTAAAACAGCACATACTTGACAAAAAATCGTTGTGGTTTTGATGCGTAGGTAAGAACGGTTCTTGCTCAACCCGTAGCAGCCACGTAAAACTTGCAACAACAAAGTAGAGGACGTCTAACTTGTTTTTGTAGGGCATGTTGTGATGTGATATGGTCAAGACATGATGCTAAATTTTATTGTATCAGATTATCATGTTTTGTAACGGAGTTATCGGCAACTGACAGGAGCCATATGGTTGTCGCTTTATTGTATGAAATGCAATCGCCATGTAATTGATTTACTTTATCACTAAGCGGTAGCGATAGTCCTAGAAGCAATAGTTGGCGAGATGACAACGATGCTACGATGGAGATCAAGGTGTCGCGCCGGTGACGATGGTGATCATGACGGTGCTTTGGAGATGGAGATCAAAGGCACAATATGATGATGGCCATATCATATCACTTATATTGATTGCATGTGATGTTTATCCTTTATGCATCTTATTTTGCTTAGTTCAACGGTAGCATTATAAGATGATCTCTCACTAAATTTCAAGGTACAAGTGTTCTCCCTGAGTATGCACCGTTGCAAAAGTTCGTCGTGCCGAGACACCACGTGATGATCAGGTGTGATAAGCTCTACGTTCACATACAACGGGTGCAAGCCAGTTTTGCACATCCGGAATACTCGGGTTAAACTTGACGAGCCTAGCATATGCATATATGGCCTCGGAACACTGAGACCGAAAGGTCGAGCGTGAATCATATAGTAGATATAATCAACATAGTGATGTTCACCATTGAAAACTACTCCATCTCACGTGATGATCGGACATGGTTTAGTTGATATGGATCACCTGATCACTTAGATGATTAGAGGGATGTCTATCTAAGTGGGAGTTCTTAAGTAATTTGATTAATTGAACTTTAATTTATCATGAACTTAGTACCTGATAGTATTTTGCATGTCTATGTTGTTGTAGATAGATGGCCCGTGCTGTTGTTCCGTTGAATTTTAATACGTTCCTTGAGAAAGAAAAGTTGAAAGATGATGGTAGCAATTACTCGGACTGGGTCTGTCACTTGAGGATTATCCTCATTGCTGCACAGAAGAATTACGTCCTGAAAGCACCGCTAGGTGCCAAACCCGCTGCAAGAGCAACGCCAGATGTTATGAACGTCTGGCAGAGCAAAGGTGATGACTACTCCATAGTTCAATGTGCCATGCTTTACGGCTTAGAACCGGGAGTTCAACGATGGTTTGAACGTCATGGAGCATATGAGATGTTCCTGGAGTTGAAGTTAATATTTCAAGCAAATGCTCGGATTGAGAGATATGAAGCCTCCAATAAGTTCTACAGCTGCAAGATGAAGGAGAATAGTTTTGTCAGTGAGCATATACTTAAAATGTCTGGGTATAACAATCACTTGATTCAGTCGGGAGTTAATATTCCTGATGATAGTGTCATTGACAGAATTCTTCAATCACTGCCACCAAGCTACAAGAGCTTCGTAATGAACTATAATATGCAAGGGATGGATAAGACAATTCCCGAGCTCTTCGTGATGCTAAAGGTTGCGGAGGTAGAAATCAAGAAGGAGCATCAAGTGTTGATGGTCAACAAGACCACCAGTTTCAAGAAAAAGGGTAAAGGGAAGAAGGGGAACTTCAAGAAGAACGGCAAGCAAGTTGCTGCTCAAGTGAAGAAGCCCAAGTCTAGACCTAAGCCTGAGACTGAGTGCTTCTACTGCAAAGGGACTGGTCACTGGAAGCGGAACTGCCCCAAGTATTTGGCGGATAAGAAGGATGGCAAGGTGAACAAAGGTATATGTGATATATATGTTATTGATGTGTACCTTACTAATGCTCGCAGTAGTGCATGTGTATTTGATACTGGTTCTGTTGCTAATATTAGCAACTCGAAACAGGGACTACGGATTAAGCCAAGATTGGCTAAGGACGAGGTGACGATGCACGTGGGAAATGGTTCCAAAGTCAATGTGATCGCGGTAGGCACGCTACCTCTACATCTACCTTCGGGATTAGTTTTAGACCTGAATAATTGTTATTTGGTGCCAGCGTTGAGCATGAACATTATATCTGGATCTTGTTTGACGCGAGACGGTTATTCATTTAAATCTGAGAATAATGGTTGTTCTATTTATATGAGTAATATCTTTTATGGTCATGCACCCTTGAAGAGTGGTCTATTCCTTTTGAATCTCGATAGTAGTGATACACATATTCATAATATTGAAGCCAAAAGATGCAAAGTTGATAATGATAGTGCAACTTATTTGTGGCACTGCCGTTTGGGTCATTTTGGTGTAAAGCGCATGAAGAAACTCCATTCCGATGGACTTTTAAAATCACTTGATTATGAATCACTTGGTACTTGCGAACCATGCCTCATGGGCAAGATGACTAAAACGCCATTCTCTGAAACAATGGAGCGAGCAACAGATTTGTTGGAAATCATACATACTGATGTATGTGGTCCAATGAATGTTGAGGCTCGCGGCGGGATCATTATTTTCTCACCTTCACAGATAATTTAAGCCGATATGGGTATATCTACTTAATGAAACATAAGTCTGAAACATTTGAAAAGTTCAAAGAATTTCAGAGTGAAGTGGAAAATCATCGTAACAAGAAAATAAAGTTTCTACGATCTGATCGTGGAGGAGAATATTTGAGTTACGAGTTTGGTCTTCATTTGAAACAATGCGGAATAGTTTCGCAACTCACGCCACCCGGAACACCATAGTGTAATGGTGTGTCCGAACGTCGTAATCGTACTTTACTAGATATGGTGCGATCTATGATGTCTCTTACTGATTTATCGCTATCGTTTTGGGGTTATGCTTTAGAGACGGCTGCATTCACGTTAAATAGGGCCCCATCTAAATCCGTTGAGACAATGCCTTATGAACTTTGGTTTGGCAAGAAACCAAAGTTGTCGTTTCTTAAAGTTTGGGGCTGCGATGCTTATGTGAAAAAACTTCAACCTGATAAGCTCGAACCCAAATCGGAGAAATGTGTCTTCATAGGATACCCAAAGGAGACTGTTGGGTACACCTTCTATCACAGATCCGAAGGCAAGACATTCGTTGCTAAGAATGGATCCTTTCTAGAGAAGGAGTTTCTCTCAAAAGAAGTGAGTGCAGGAAAGTAGAACTTGATGAGGTAACTGTACCTGCTCCCTTATTGGAAAGTAGTTCATCACAGAAAACTATTCCTGTGACTCCTACACCAATTAGTGAGGAAGCTAATGATGATGATCATGTAACTTCAGATCAAGTTACTACCGAACCTCGTAGGTCAACCAGAGTAAGATCCGCACCAGAGTGGTACGGTAATCCTGTTCTGGAGGTCATGTTACTTGACCATGACGAACCTACGAACTATGAGGAGGTGATAATGATAGTGCAACTTATTTGTGGCACTGCCGTTTGGGTCATATTGGTGTAAAGCGCATGAAGAAACTCCATTCCGATGGACTTTTAAAATCACTTGATTATGAATCACTTGGTACTTGCAAACCATGCCTTATGGGCAAGATGACTAAAACGCCATTCTCCAAAACAATGGAGCGAGCAACAGATTTGTTGGAAATCATACATACTGATGTATGTGATCCAATGAATGTTGAGGCTCGTGGCGGGTATCATTATTTTCTCACCTTCACAGATGATTTAACCAAATATGGGTATATCTACTTAATGAAACATAAGTCTGAAACATTTGAAAAGTTCAAAGAATTTCAGAGTGAAGTGGAAAATCATCGTAACAAGAAAATAAAGTTTCTATGATCTGATCGTGGAGGAGAATATTTGAGTTACGAGTTTGATCTTCATTTGAAACAATGCGGA
This sequence comes from Aegilops tauschii subsp. strangulata, assembly GCF_002575655.3. Classification (NCBI taxonomy): domain Eukaryota; kingdom Viridiplantae; phylum Streptophyta; class Magnoliopsida; order Poales; family Poaceae; genus Aegilops; species Aegilops tauschii. Next base: position 98,549,470 of record NC_053041.3, on the reverse strand, counting down.
ATAGTTTCGCAACTCACGCCACCCGGACCACCATAGTGTAATGGTGTGTCCGAACGTCGTAATCGTACTTTACTAGATATGGTGTGATCTATGATGTCTCTTACTGATTTACCGCTATCGTTTTGGGGTTATGCTTTAGAGACGGCTACATTCACGTTAAATAGGGCACCATGTAAATCCGTTGAGACAACGCCTTATGAACTGTGGTTTGGCAAGAAACCAAAGTTGTCGTTTCTTAAAGTTTGGGGTTGCGATGCTTATGTGAAAAAACTTCAACCTGATAAGCTCGAACCCAAATCGGAGAAATGTGTCTTCATAGGATACCCAAAGGAGACTGTTGGGTACACCTTCTATCACAGATCCGAAGGCAAGACATTCGTTGCTAAGAATGGATCCTTTCTAGAGAAGGAGTTTCTCTCGAAAGAAGTGAGTGGAAAGAAAGTAGAACTTGATGAGGTAACTGTACCTGCTCCCTTATTGGAAAGTAGTTCATCACAGAAAACTGTTCATGTGACTCCTACACCAATTAGTGAGGAAGCTAATGATGATGATCATGTAACTTCAGATCAAGTTACTACCGAACCTCGTAGGTCAACCAGAGTAAGATCCGCACCAGAGTGGTATGGTAATCATGTTCTGGAGGTCATGTTACTTGACCATGACGAACCTACAAACTATGAGGAGGCGATGATGAGCACAGATTCCGCAAAATGGTTTGAGGCCATGAAATCTGAGATGGGATCCATGTATGAGAACAAAGTGGGACTTTGGTTGACTTGCCCAATGATCGGCAAGCCATCAAGAATAAATGGATCTTCAAGAAGAAGACTAACGCTAACGGTAAAAAGCTCGACTTGTGCGAAAGGTTTTCGACAAGTTCAAGGAGTTGACTACGATGAGACTTTCTCACCCATAGCGATGCTTAAGTCCGTCCGAATCATGTTAGCAATTGCCGCATTTTATGATTATGAAATTTGGCAAATGGATGTAAAGACTGCATTCCTGAATGGATTTCTGGAAGAAGTGTTGTATATGATGCAACCTGAAGGTTTTATCGATCCAAAGGATGCTAACAAAGTGTGCAAGCTCCAGCGATCCATCTATGGACTGGTGCAAGCATCTCGGAGTTGGAATAAACGTTTTGATAGTGTGATCAAAGCATATGGTTTTATACAGACTTTTGGAGAAGCCTGTATTTACAAGAAAGTGAGTGGGAGCTCTGTAGCATTTCTAATATTATATGTGGATGACATATTGTTGATTGGAAATGATATAGAATATCCTGATAGCATAAAAGGATACTTGAATAAGAGTTTTTCAATGAAAGACCTCAGTGAAGCTGCTTATATATTGGGCATCAAGATTTATAGAGATAGATCAAGACGCTTAATTGGACTTTCACAAAGCACATATCTTGATAAAGTTTTGAAGAAGTTCAAAATGGATCAAGCAAAGAAAGGGTTCTTGCCTGTGTTACAAGGTGTGAAGTTGAGTCAGACTCAATGCCCGACCACTACAGAAGATAGAGAGAAAATGAAAGATGTTCCCTATGCTTCAGCCATAGGCTCTATCATGTATGCAATGATGTGTACCAGACCTGATGTGTGCCTTGCTATTAGCTTAGCAGGGAGGTACCAAAGTAATCCAGGAGTGGATCACTGGACAGCGGTCAAGGACATCCTGAAATACCTGAAAAGGACTAAGGATATGTTTCTCATTTATGGAGGTGACAAAGAGCTCGTCGTAAATGGTTACGTCGATGCAAGCTTTGACGCTGATCTGGATGACTCTAAGTCACAAACCGGATACGTATTTATATTGAACGGTGGAGCTGTCAGTTGGTGCAGTTCTAAGCAAAGCGTCGTGGCGGGATCTACGTGTGAAGCGGAGTACATAGATGCTTCGGAAGCAGCAAATCAAGGAGTCTGGATGAAGGAGTTCATATCCGATCTAGGTGTCATACCTAGTGCATCGGGTCCAATGAAAATCTTTTGTGACAATACGGGTGCAATTGCCTTGGCAAAGGAATCCAGATTTCACAAGAGAATCAAGCATATCAAGAGACGCTTCAATTCCATCCGCGACCAAGTCAAGGAGGGAGACATAGAGATTTGCAAGATACATACGGATCTGAATGTTGCAGACCCGTTGACTAAGCCTCTCTCACGAGAAAAACATGATCAGTACCAAGACTCCATGGGTGTTAGAATCATTACTGTGTAATCTAGATTATTGACTCTAGTGCAAGTGGGAGACTGGAGGAAATATGCCCTAGAGGCAATAATAAAGTTGTTATTTGTATTTCCTTATATCATGATAAATGTTTATTATTCATGCTAGAATTGTATTAACCGGAAACTTAGTACATGTGTGAATACATAGACAAACAGAGTGTCACTAGTATGCCTCTACTTGACTAGCTCATTGAATCAAAGATGGTTAAGTTTCCTAGCCATAGACATGAGTTATCATTTGATTAATGGAATCACATCATTGGAGAATGATGTGATTGACTTGACCCATTCCGTTAGCTTAGCATACGATTGTTTAGTATATTGCTATTGCTTTCTTCATGACTTACACATGTTCCTATGACTATGAGATTATGCAACTCCCGAATACCGGAGGAACACTTTGTGTGCTACCAAACGTCACAACGTAACTAGGTGATTATAAAGGTGCTCTATAGGTGTCTCCGATGGTACTTGTTGAGTTGGTATAGATCGAGATTAGGATTTGTCACTCCGATTGTCGGAGAGGTATCTCTGGGCCTTCTCGGTAATGCACATCACTATAAGCCTTGCAGACAATGCAAATAATGAGTTAGTTGCGGGATGATGTTTTATGGAACGAGTCAAGAGACTTGCCGATAATGAGATTGAACTAGGATTTGAGATACCGACGATCCAATCTCGGGCAAGTAACATACCGATGACAAAGGGAACAACGTATGTTGTTATGCGGTTTGACCGATAAAGATCTTCGTAGAATATGTAGGAGCCAATATGAGCATCCAGGTTCCGCTATTGGTTATTCACCGAAGACGAGTCTCGGTCATGTCTACATAGTTCTCAAACCCGTAGGGTCCGCACGCTTAACGTTCGGTGACGATCGGTAATAAGAGTTTATGTGTTTTGATATACCGAAGGTAGTTTGGAGTCCCGGATATGATCACGGACATGACCAGGAGTCTCGAAATGGTCGAGACATAAAGATTGATATATTGGACGGCTATATTCGGACACCGGAAGTGTTCCGAGTGATTTCGGAGAAAACCGGAGTGCCGGAGGGGTTACCGGAACCCCCCGGGGAAGTATTGGGCCTTAGTGGTCTTTAGGGGAGAGAGAGGGCAGCAGCCCAGGAGGTGGCGTGCCCCCTCCCATGGGGAGTCCGAATTGGACTAGGGGAGGGGGGCGCGGCCCCTCTTTCCCTCTCCCTCTCCCTCTCTTTCCTCCCCCCTTCCCCCTTCCTAGTAGGACTAGGAAAGGATGAATCCTACTCCTACTAGGAGGAGGATTCCTCCTCTCCTTGGGGCGCACCAAGGCCGGCCAGCCTCCCCCCTTGCTCCTTTATATACGGGGGCGGGGGGCACCCATAGACACACAAGTTGATTGTTCCAAGCCGTGTGCGGTGCCCCCCTCCACCATAATCCACCTCGGACATATCGTAGCGGTGCTTCGGTGAAGCCCTGCGTCGGTAGCATCATCATCACTGTCATCACGCCGTCGTGCTGACGGAACTCTCCCTCGAAGCTCTGCTGGATCGTGAGTTCGAGGGACGTCATCGAGCTGATCGTGTGCTGAACTCGGAGGCGCCGTGTGTTCGGTACTTGGATCGGTCGGATCGTGAAGATGTACAACTACATCAACCGCGTTGTCATAACGCTTCCGCTTTCGGTCTACGAGGGTACGTGGACAACACTCTCCCCTCTCGTTGCTATGCATCACCATGATCTTGCGTGTGCATAGGAATTTTTTGAAATTACTACGTTCCCCAACAATTTTTGTTTCTGCCAGCATGGCGAAGGTTTTGTTTTTAAAATTCTATATTTCCTATCAAATAGTTCTTATATCCTCAACATAAATACTAAAATTAATACGTGCATAAATAGATCCACCAAAAATATGCCTCGAGGTACAAGAAATGTCACCGCCAAACTTATCATACATACACATGTTGCCTACAATACTGTAGACATGCCATGAAAATTATTTTCTCATTATTAATAATCCACTACGTGGTCATATTCAAAAATGATTTCATTATATGTCTTAATGATCATTCGACAACTTTCTTGCGATGTGATAGAACATTGTTATCATATCGCACTTGTACTATTCAAAAATTGAGGTGACCTTAATGACCACTATGTTGCACTAAAGATTTATATATAATTAATCTTCCTTTTACTGCTTGTTTTTTTTGCTTGGGGGGGGGGGGGGGGGGGTGTTAAGCCGCTCACACTAAAATCATTGTTGTTGCTTTATATAATTGAGCAACACTCATGTCGAATCACAACTGGAGTTATAAAAATTTTTGTATTCTATTATATAATTCATGATAACTTATTTTAGTCCATGACAAGATTGTTTGGATATGTAACACGCTTTGTGATCCTATCACTATATTTTGCACCTCTAATCCAAGATCGTAGAAAGAAGATCTAAGAGGGACATATGGAGAATGAAGTCAAAAATCCATGATAGAGTCCGACCACAACGACCGAATTAATTATTCTCATCTAGAAACTTATAAGATACTAGCGTGCCATGCATCTTCTATCTGGAATAGTAGATAATTATGGTGTTCACCACAAGTTCTTCTGTTTGCACCATAATTATCATCTTGCCATGTATCTTCTATCTGGAATAGTAGCTTTGTTTGAAGAATTGTTCTTGTAGTATCTCCGATGATAAAAATATATAGGCGTCCACTTGAGCTTACAAATCTCATTGAACTCTGGAGTCTTAATAGGTACCCTTTTACATGTGACATTCGTTTCCCTACATCTATAATATGTCTGGGTGGTGTAGTTGGTTATCATGTTAGTCTCAGATGTATCCGAGAACTCCTGTTCCGCGCGTAACACGCACAATAGAGAGGTTTTTTTGAGACAAACTCACAAAGCTTTATTCACCCGTCACAATGTTTACAGGGGCGAAATCTAAATTTCCTGGGTGGCCTAACCAGACATGGCGGCCAAAACCCAGGGATAACGCATGCTTTGCAAGTTTGTGAGCCTCGACATTCGAGGTCCTAAATTCGTGATTAATCAAACAAGAAGAAAAAACTCTAGAGTGATCTATGATTTCATGTACTACGGCCCCGTATTGTGCATACATGCCCTTCTTGATCGCTTCGACAGCCACCTTGCAATCCGAAGCAACTGAAACTCTGTGGAGATATAGATCATCAGCAAGGGCCAAAGCTTCACGTATTGCCAAGGTCTCCAAAGTCTCTGGATCATCAATATTTTTAAACAACATCACCGAAGCTCCTTGGTATTTTCCGTTGCCATCTCTACATATCGCCGCTGCTGTCCCAAAACCACCATGTCTCGCTACCGCCGCATCGACATTAACCTTCATGTGGTTTTCTGGAGGAGGGATCCACTCCGCCGATCTAGGAGCCGGTGCAATTTTCTCTTTCTCTGGTTTTTCCAAGAACTGAAGCTCTGATAGATAACTCGATATAAAGCGATGGGTGGCAAAAGGTGTCTGGAAAATTCCTTCATGTATAACCTTCCGCCGTGCAGACCAGATTGCCCAAAGAGTGACAATCATAGTTACGATCTCATCACTGGGCAGGGATTCAAACATGGAGAATAACCACTCCTTTGCATTGTCATTCCGATTCATGGCTATATGTTGCACCACTTCCTCTTTCGATAGAGCCCAGGTGCTCATGGATAGGGCACAGTCCAGTAGTGAATGACGCCAACTGTCTTGCGCCCCACACACCCCGCAGACATCAGTAGTGGACATGTTTCTATGCTGCAATAGGTCTCCTATTGGTAGTGAGTGCTGGGCAAGTCTCCAGGTGAACACTTTCAACTTCGACGGCAGCTTCAACTTCCATAAGACCGACCAGCTTTTCATCTGTCCCTGAAGATTAGATGTATGCTCACCGTCCTCTAACCAGGCTTCTCTGCCACTCTTGATACGATAGATCATGTTGTATGCTGTCCGAACAGAAAAACAGCCTCTAGGATCCTCGGACCATGCCCAAAAGTCCTGTACTTGTCTGGTGCAGAGGGGAATTCTCAGGATAGCCTCAGCATCTACTGGGACAAAAAAATTTCTAATCAGCTCCTCTCTCCAAGATGCAGATGAAGAATCAATTAAATCTGCTACTACTTCTGGAGGGTCGTGGACCAATGATGAAATTGGTCGCATCATACCTACCCTCAGTATCCAATTGTGCTGCCAGATGTTGGTCGACTACCCATCTCCTATTCTCATGATCGCCCCATGTTTCAGTATATCTCTCCCATCGACAATTGCTCTCCATATCTGAGAAAGGTTTGATCCCAACTCTGCCTCAAAGATGGAAGAATTTGGGTAATAGGATGCCTTTAAGATGCGGGAACTCAAAGAATGAGGTTCGGTCAGGCACCTCCAAGCCTGTCTAGAGAGAAGAGCCAGATTGAAAACTTCCAGATCCTTAAAGCCAAGGCCACCCAAGTTTTTTGGTTTTGTCATGACGTCCCAAGATACCCAAGCAGGCTTTCTCTTCCCTCATTTGGATCCCCACCAAAATTGTCTTATGAGTGAAGTTATACTATCGCATAGACCCCTCGGGAGTCTGAAGCAAGACATGGAAAAGACCGGTATGGCCTGTGCAACTGCTTTTATCAACACTTCCTTTCCAGCTGCTCACAGTAGTTTCTGCATCCACCCCTTCACTTTTTCCCACACTCTATCCCTCAAATAACGGAATGTGCCATTCTTGGACTGACCCACCTCTGTGGGCATTCCCAAATATTTCTCACTCAAAGATTCATTCTGAACCTGAAGGATGTTTTTTTACCTGGTGCCTTAAAGCCTCTGGGCATCCTTTACTGAAGAAGATTGAAGACTTGTCATTATTGATTCTTTGGCCAGATGCATCACAATAAGTATGAAGTAGGTTTGAAACCGCATTTGGTCCCTCCACACTAGACTTAAAAAGCAACAGGTTGCCATCCGCAAACAGAAGGTGGTTCACCACAAGAGCTGTGGAGGCCACCCTCACGCCGCCAAGTACCGATGACTGAGAACTGGATTTTAAAAGGCACGAAAGGCCCTCTGCTGCCAATAAGAATAGGTAAGGGGAAATGGAATCTCCCTGCCGAATACCTCTGGATGGTTTAAATTGTTCCAACTTTTCTCCGTTGAACAGAACTGAGAAGGACACTGATTTTACCATTCCCATAACAATGTCAGTCCAAGCTGGAGAGAAACCTAACTTCAGCATGATCGCATGTAGGTATGCCCACTTCAACCCTGTCGTAAGCTTTCATCATATCAAGCTTCAGAGCACAAAAACTATTGTTCTTAGACTTGTTCCTCTTCATAAAATGCAAGCATTCGTAAGCACAAATAATATTGTCTGTGATTAGTCTCCCAGGCACAAAAGCATACTGTTCTTTAGATATAATGTCGGGCAAGATTATATTCAGTCTGTTAGCAACAACCTTCGAGGCAATTTTGTATAAAACATTGCAAAGGCTTATTGGCCTGAACTGAGATAAGAGAGTCGGACTAGCTACCTTTGGTATCAATACTAGCACCGTGTCATTAACACCCTCGGGGCTCTCCTCTCCTCTGATGATACGCATCACCACCGATGTCACTTCTTCTCCACATAAATCTTAGTGCCTTTGGTAAAAATGAGCCGGAAACCGTCGGGTCCCAGAGCTTTTGTTGGGAACATCTGAAACAGTGCCGTTTTCACCTCAACATTAGTGTAAGGTGCACATAAAATGTCGTTCATCTCCTGCGTTACCTTACGGGGTACATGCTGTAGCACTTCCTCGATACCGCTCACACCCTCAGATGCATATAACGACTTGTAAAACTCCTGGACCATCGCCCTCAACTCTGTCGGGTCTTCTGTTACAATGCCCATGGAATTTGATAGTGCTCGTATCATGTTCTTCTTGCGCCTCAAACTGGCACGCATATGGAAGAATCTGGTGTTTCTATCTCCCGCTGATAACCACTCTAGCCGAGATCTCTGTCACCACATGAGTTCTTCCCTGTGAAGGAGCTCCACCAGCCTTTCATTGAGCTTCAGCTCTGCATGCGTCGGGCCAGTGCGGATTGGGTCGCCCTGTAACTGTTCTAGTTTAGCCCTTATCTGTTTCATCTCCTTCCTCACACTGCCAAATGTATCTCGACCCCATGTTGACATCCCTGCTGATTCTGAGAAGTTTATCACGGAAATCTCCTACTCCATATCCAGGGGCTAAAGTACTCCAGCTATCAGTTATCTTCCCCCTCCATGCCTCGTGTGACTCCCACATAGTCTCATATCTAAACATCTTCTCCTTCATTGCGTACTGCTATGTGCCATCAAATCTCAACAGAATCGGCCCATGATCTGAAGTAGCTCCATCTAAATGATATAGCATAGCTAGTGGATATCTAGCTGTCCAGCTAGCCGACGCCAAGGCCCTATCAAGATGGACCCTGCAAAAGCTCCCACCTATAACCCTCTTCTCAAACGTCCAGGGTCGTCCCTGGTAACCAAGGTCCATGAGCATGCATACGTTAACTGCATCACGGAAGGCTTGTATCTACGCATTACTCATGTCCGCTACTCCCTGATGCTCTTCCGGGCGTAGCACTTCATTGAAGTCGCCAAAACAAAGCCACGATAAGTCACTCATGGTGTTAATTCCCTTTAGGACGTCCCAAGTTTGGTGCCTCAGATGTGTTTGGGACTCCCCATATACGCAGGTGATGCGCCAAGGTTCCTGTCCCGTTTCTGTGACTTTTGCATCAATGTGGAGCACAGAGTCTCCCAAAATCTCAACATTGCAATTATTATTCCAAAACATACCAAGTCCGCCACTTCGACCTTGACTATTTATTGCATAAGAATTATCAAAACCTAAGGTTCCTGCTAATGCTTCTACACATGCTCCACTTATTTGAGTTTCAACGATACATAGCACGGTAGGGGTAAACTTCATCGCGAACTCGCGAATTTCTCGAACTGTCGCTGGTTTACCCGCTCCGCGACAGTTCCAATAGAAAGCACTCATTGGGCCCGGCGGTGCTCCTCTAGGGAGCCCGCCAAGTTTTTTACAGAGATGTTGTATCCTTCCTGACCTTCCGTCACCAACCTTGTTTGCTTGGGGTCTCTTTTTGCAGGTGGACTAAGCACTGAGCTGCTCCCCGTAGGCACTATGGCTAGCTGATCGGCTCCCAAAACAGAGCCATGCATGGTAGCTGAAGCGTTGCTGCCATGTCCTGTGCCCCTTGCCCTTTTACGAGAAGATTCCTCCATGTATGTATCTTGAGCCGGCTCCAACGGATCCTCCTCATGTGTTTGCTTCTCCAGTCCATCCCCATCAAAACGGGTATTGCCTGTGTACTGTCCTCTTCCATCAGTACGCCCTCCTCTGCGGCCACCGCGACGGCCTCGGCCACCACCAGGCCCTCTACCAGTTTTCATGAACCATCCCGCCCTCAAATCTTTGAACACTAAGGCAGAAGGTGCATGCACTCCAGACCCGTGCTCCTTGAAGAGATGTCCCAGCATCCCACATACTGCACACCTATCGGGCAACTTCTCATATTTTACCGATATATCTGACGCTTTCCTCCCCTGACCATGGACACAACATTCTTCAAAGGCTTCATCACATCTATCCTAACCCAAACGCGATGAAAATTTCCAGCAAAATCCTGAGAGGGAGGCTCCGCAAAAAGAACTTCTCCTTCTTTGCCCGCAAGTGGTTCGATGAGATGAGCAAACAGGTCGGGGACGTCATGGATTTGGACCCAAATATCTATTGTGTCCAGCTTGACGGTGGTCGGCTTCGTCACCCCATCGTATGGTTTGATGATGACAGCATCTCCCCTGAAGTGCCATGGCCCATCTTGCATCACCCTCTCCCAGTCACTAAGGCACGAAAATTGGATGGTGTACAAATTATCTTCCAGTGGCCTGAATTTGACCTCCTGGGCAAGGTCACACAATAGAGAGGTAACACGCACACCCCGCTCGATGCGTACTGGGCCTCGTTTGCTGGCCGTCGTTCATTATTCCATTCTGTGACTGGTTTCCGCTTTATCTATGCATGAACGAGACGTCCTCTTTGGCGCCATTTGCGCCAGCTAACGAGGCAGCGCTCACGCAGCCCGCTCGCATTGGTCTACCCAATATAGCTGCTCGCTCGTTCGATTCACAACTCACCGCTCGTCCATAGACTTCTAGGGGGAAAAGGTTCATGGGTTTGACAAACACGTGGATACGAAAGCGTTCATGAATTTGTAAAAAAAATTGCAGATGTAAGAAAAACGTGGATTCAAAAGGTGGTCACAAATTTAGAAAAGTTCATGAATTTGAAAAAAATACCATGGATTTGAAAAATGTTCACAAAAAATGAAACAAAAAACCAAAAGAAAAGACATAAAAAATGAACCGGATGTATCTAATTTTGTAGGGGTCTCGGTGTATTTTTTTTTAGAAACACCTGTAACTTTATTCATACCAATAACAATTACGGGTACACTGATTTGGACCTAACATCCAAGAAAATACAAAGTAATTCCTATGACTAAAAATTATAATGAAATCTTTTGAAAACACCTTCTTCACGACGTCAATCTCTGCTCGAAAAATACTTCAAAGACTTTGGTAAAGAGGTTGCAATTGGACTGGAGCAACGATGTTGTCACTCCTTCACCCGCACAAACATTACCAATAATGGTTTTTGAAAGCGCCTTGAGCCGCCCATCCAAAAAGATGGGAAGTCTTAATCGATGAACATACTTGGGCCAAGGATGATCCCCTAGAAGTGCAAGCCGTCGAATCACTATATCTTCACCATGGTGTCGATGAAAGATTTCACCTCCACAAAGAATCAGACCAACATAAACTTATCAGATCTGAATAATCGGATCTGCGAGGACCGAAAACTCTCTAATCTCATGGCACCGCCAAAAGGAGAGAGGAAATTTATTCTCACAAAACTATAATGATCACTAGACGATGGCAAAGGACATAGAGGTCTTGATGATTCGAGGTCTTCCACCTCTCAGCGCCAAGATGGCAGCCGTAGACGAGGGACCTAAATTTCTCAGAGGTCCCGGTGTATCGAGTAGCTTGCCAAAATGTGTGCTTGCAAGAGGCTTATATGGGCCGGCCCAGTATGGGAGGCCTGTGAGCGATGAGTCCCTTAACAAAAGGGAACAACACGTGAATAGCGATTAGCACCACAGGCAGGTCACAGTCTGAAGTTCCTCCACTTTTTTGCATTTTTTTATTTCAGGAAAATGTACAAAAAAATATTTTAGAAAATTTGTAGAAACAAAGTACAAAAAGTTTGTGAATTCAAAAATAAATCATGATTTCGAAAAAATGTTCATGAATTCAAAAGATGATAATTTGAAGAAAAAATGAACTCAAAAGATGTTGGCAAATTTGAAAAACTATCGTTGATTGAAAAAATATTCATGTTCTGAAAAAGCGTTGACAATTTCTAAAAAACAATGAGTTAATAAAATATTATTGAACTTGAAAAAATTTCATGAATTAAAAAGTCACGAATTAAAAAAATGGTTGTGAACTGAAAAGGTCCATGAATCAAAAGATATAATTTAAATTAGAAAAGATCACAGATTCAAAAAATGTTCATGAATTAAGAAAATAGTGGTGGAAAGGGCAAACGGGTTTGCAAATTTAAAAATACGTAAAATTGAAAAACTCTTTGTAATATTTTTAGAATCATGGATTCCAAAAATGTTCCCGAATTACAAACAAAACTGAAGGGGGTGGATCACAAAACTAAAGATAAAAACAAATTTGAAAAAGAAATCCACAAAATTAACAAATATGCGCAATTTCCGAAAAATTATAGGTGAACCCTAACAATGATCGTGAAATTTCAAATGGAGGAATGAGTATTTAAAAAATAATAATGAAACAATACGAACAAAACCTGAAAGAAAACACAGGGAAAAAACGGCCTGGGAAGGTTCTAGCTTCCCAAAACAAGAAAGAGGATATGGACCGGCCTAATCGTATGTGGTGGCACTACATTTTAAGACATTATAACTGAGCACTAATCGAGTCCTCTCAGACCATTACCGTTTCAAACCATTGGATGCTTGTTTTGGATGTCCGTGGCCGTTAGATTTTCTCCTCGATGGGCCAGCTGTCCTAGAGGGACGCTGCTCCGGTAGAAAAATGGATGCGTTCCTGTTGATTGGGCCTATGCACGCCCCACGGCCCAGTCAAGAACGCCCTCTCTTGTGATCTCGTCTCTCGCCTCTCGCCCGACTCGCTCCTCCCAAACCCTATCCCAATCCCACCGCCGCCACCCACTCGACTCTCTCCCCCTCTCGATCTGCTCAGGCACTGGCCACTCCCGAGTCTCGCCCTCTCCTTCCCCTCGTCTCTCCCTCTCTCATGGCGTGGACTAGCAGCGGTGCCGGGGAGGCCGGTGAATATCTCCAAGAAGCAGGATGAGAGGGTGGTGACCAACATGTGCGTCCCAAGGAGCCCTACGTGGGGCAGTGCCTCTTCAAGACCTCAACACCATGCTCACCGGCGACAATGCACCCTCGAGGTATGGCACATGTGTCACGGCCCCCTCTACCTCATCCCCACCAGAAGGCACCACCGGAGAGGCCGGCCCGCTTAGGCCCAGGCGGGAGAGGAAGCCCAATGCAGGTACGACCCAGCGACCTGGGAGCTGGCACCGCTACAAAAGGGAGCGACCACCAAGTGAGAAAGGGTATCGAATGTAATAGGCTATTGGCACTTTCCCCTTCCCCAATTCTTCTCCGCTCCCGATCCCCTTGCTGTTCCTCCTCCCCAACCTCCAATTCTCCCTAGATTTGTATCAGTTACCTATGAGACTAGTAAATTAGATCGAGTGCCCTAACACATGGTATCAGATTTGCCAGAATACCTCAAGAAACCCACCTATTGCACTCGCCAGAAACAACAAGCCACCGAGATGGAGCAGCAACTCGCCGATCTCGCGGACGCAATGGCGAAGATCCAGGAACAGACGGCCGCGATCCAGCAGGCAGTCGCGGCATCCAGCACCCTCGTCGCAGAGATCAAGCAGGCAGTGCTGGATCTCGCGGCATGGCGGCCCGTGATGGAGAAATCGGTGGAGGAGCTGCAAACCGATCTGGGCGGCCTTCGCAACCAGATCGCGCAGGTCGCGCGCAACCCCGTGCTCTCCATTAAGCCGGCGGATCTTCCCCCGCTGATTCCGCGCGTCCCCGAGGCGGATCGGGCTCCCAACCGTGACAACAGTCACGGGCCAAGCGGCCACCACGACGACACAACAACACGGAGGTTGGGTACCGGAGTGGTCACCACCCTCCTGCCACCTCCGGCCATGAGTACGTACCACCAGCTTCCTGCACCTCCTGCCCACCTATCCCCTCGTCATACATCTCGATCCCGCAGTCCGCAACGCCATTCCTCGCTGCTTCCTCGCCCCAAAATGGATTTCCCGCTGTTTGGGGGAGAACGCCCTCGCAGTTGGAAGCGCAACTGTGAGGCTTATTTTCGGGTTTTTCACATCGATCCGTCTCTCTGGATTGACACAGCATCCATGCACTTCTCTGGTGCAGCCATGCTCTGGTTAGAGAATAGTGGATTTGATCTTGATCGCCTAAAGTGGGAGGAATTCTGCGCGCTGGTCTGTGACCAGTTCGAACGCAACGAATTCTCTGTTTTGCTTCGTCAGTTGTTTCACCTTCGTCAGACAGACTCGGTGCTCGATTACACTACTCGTTTCAATGAAACTATGCATGCTCTGCTTGCTCATAGCAAGGCTTGGGATCCTGCTTTGTTTCCTTCCCGTTTTGTTGATGGCCTTAAAGATGAAATTCGAGTAGTTGTTCTGGTTCACAACCCCAAGGATTTGGATACTGCTATCTCTCTTGCGTATCTGCAGGAAGAAGCTCTGGAGATCCTCAAGCGCCGGGAGCCGCGGCGCGCGGACATGGGGCACAGCTCGCGCATGCATTTACGCGGAGCCATGCCATTGCCGCCCCCTACAGGACGGCCACCCACTCCGACTACACCACCGGAGGCTCCCCGCGGCGACACGATGCCACGGGGAACACCGTCGACAGATGAGCGCCTCTTATCGCAGGGCGCGCGGTCTCTGCTACATGTGCGGGGAACGCTGGTCGCGGGATAACAAGTGTGCAACCGCGGTGCAGCTACACGTGGTACAAGAGTTGTTCGATGTGCTCGGCCTGACGGACAGCACGCCTGAACCAGCTCCGTCCGAGATCAACAGTGAAGTGCACACCATTTCAAGGGCTGTTGTGGATGGAGAGGCCACACCTCAGACTATCAGGTTGCAAGGCAAGATTCAAAACCACCAGGTTCTCATTCTGGTTGACAGTGGTAGCTCACACAGTTTCGTCAACTCAGCCCTAGCGGCGCGTCTGCAAGGGGTGATGCAAGCTGTTCGGCCGTTGTCAGTTAAAATTGCAGATGGTGGTGAGATGCGCTGCACACAAGAGCTGCTCAAAGGGGAATGGACTGTTCATGGGCACAAATTCTGTTCTCGGTTGAAAGTGTTATCGCTCGGATGCTATGATATGATCGTGGGAATGGACTGGTTGGAGGCACATAGTCCCATGGATGTGCATTGGGCACACAAGGAGCTCTCCTTTTCACATCATGGCAGGACGATTCAGCTAAAAGGGGTTCAGCCTAAGCTCTCGGATTGTTTTCAGATCACCAGCCATCAGTTGCAGGCTATGCTGGAAGAGAATGCGGTTCACTACATAGTCCAACTTTGCACAGTTGATGGGAGTGCTACTCAGGATGCCTTACCAGCTAGCATTGAGAATCTGTCGGCTCGTTTTGCTCATCTCTTTGAGGAACCCAAGGGACTGCCACCACATCGAGAGTTCGACCATGCAATTCCATTGATTCCAGGCGCTCAACCAGTTAATCTCCGGCCTTATCGCTACAGCCCCCAACAAAAAGATGAGATTGAAGCACAGGTTGCCGAAATGTTAAAACAAGGGATCATCCAGCCTAGTTATAGTCCCTATGCTTCGCCGGTTCTCTTAGTCCAGAAGAAGGATGGAACATGGAGATTTTGCGTGGATTACAGACACCTCAATGCTATTACGGTCAAGAACCGCTACCCTCTGCCCATCATTGAAGAACTCTTGGACGAACTAGCGGGCTCTTGTTGGTTCACGAGCTTGGACTTGAGAGCTGGATATCATCAGATCCGAATGGTGCCGGAGGACGAGCACAAAACTGCATTCAAAACTCATCATGGCCACTTTCAGTTCAAAGTGATGCCCTATGGTGTTACCGGAGGCCCTAGCACTTTCCAAGGGGGTGTGAACATTGTTCTTGCTCCACTGCTGCGCAAAGGGGTGCTCGCGTTCATTGATGACATCCTGGTACATAGCAGCACCTTGGAGGAGCATGTTAAGCTGCTGCGACAAGTGTTTGAATTGTTGGATAAATACAAACTTCACATTAAGCGCAGCAAGTGCAGTTTTGCTCAGAAACAGCTGACTTATTTGGGACATGTGATCAGCGAGCAAGGAGTAGCAACAGACAACAAGAACATTGCTACAGTGCAAAGGTGGAAGACTCCTACCTGTGTGAAGGAAGTACGGGGATTCTTGGGGCTTGCAGGTTATTACCAGCGTTTCGTCCGGAACTTTGGAGTGATCAGCCGGCCGCTCACGAACCTGTTGAAGAAGAATGCGGTGTTTGTGTGGAGCCAAGAGGCCGATGCAGCCTTCCATCACCTGAAGCAGTCACTGATCACAACGCCCGTGCTAACCTTGCCCTGCTTTGACACCCCGTTTGAGATTGAGACGGATGCTTCTGACAAAGGGATTGGGGCTGTGCTTGTGCAGGCCGGGCACCCTATAGCATTCCTCAGTCGGGCGTTGGGGCCTCGCAACCAAGGTCTCTCTACCTATGAGAAGGAGTTCATGGCAGTTCTTCTTGCAGTGGAGCGCTGGAGGCCGTACTTGCAAGGGAATGAGTTCACCATACGCACGGATCAGCGCAGTTTGGCCAACCTGGGTGACCAACGACTGTCCACACCTTGGCAGAAGAAGGCGCTGACCAAGTTAATGGGGCTATGTTATAAGATTGTGTATTGCAAAGGCGTGGAGAATCGCGCGGCGGACGCCTTGTCCCATGCTGATCATGGTGACTTGTTGGCCCTCTCGGTCGCTCAACCAACTTGGCTGGAGTTGTTCGGGGATATCACGGTGACCCACATGCCAAGGACATTCTGCAGCGCTATACCGGAGCACCAAGTGATGATAATCCATACTCTGTGGTGGACGGCGTGATCAGGTACAAGGGGAGAGTGTGGCTGGGTTCAGATTCTGCCGTCAGACAGCAAGTCTTGCGTGCACTCCATTCCAGTCCCACAGGAGGGCATTCGGGGATTCATGCTACTTATGAGCGAGCTCGCAAGTTGTTTGCCTGGCCTAAGATGAAACAGGACATCATGCAGTTCATCTCTGGCTGTGACACCTGCAAGCAAGCAAAGTCCGAGCACGTGCGATCGCCTGGTCTCCTGGAACCCCTGCCAATCCCACCGCATGCTTGGCACACGATCACTTTGGACTTTGTTGAGGGTCTGCCACTGTCTAAGAACTACTCCTGTATCATGGTGGTGGTTGACAAGCTCACTAGGTACGCTCACTTTGTGCCCCTGTCACACCCATTCACCGCTCTACAGGTTGCTACAGCATACATGACGCACATCTACAAGTTGCATGGGTTGTCGTATGCTATGGTCTCCGACCGCGACCGGGTGTTTACCAGCAGCCTTTGGAGAGAGTTGTTTCGGCAGGCAGGAACTGATCTGAAGATGTCATCGGCCTATCATCCACAAACTGATGGTACCACGGAGCGAGTCAACCAATGCATGGAAGCCTACTTACGTTGCTTCGTGCATGCTTGCCCACACAAATGGGTTCTGTGGCTACACCAGGCTGAGTTTTGGTATAATACCGCCTTTCACTCGGCTCTCAACTCCTCGCCTTTTGAGGTTTTGTACGGCCATTCGCCTCGCCACTTTGGCATTGTCGATTCTTCTTCTGTGGCACCGGCTGATCTGACTGCGTGGATGCAAGAGCGATAGTTGATAACAGCCATCCTGAAGCAGCAACTGGAGCGGGCTCGCCAGCGCATGAAAGAGCAAGCTGACAAGAAGCGCTCGGAGCGAGTGTTCCAAGTGAATGACTGTGTGTTCGTCAAGCTACAACCCTATGTGCAGACGTCAGTTGCGGCCCGTGCTAACCACAAACTCTCTTTTCGCTACTTTGGCCCCTTTCAGGTTCTGGACAAGATTGGCTCAGTCGCATACAAGCTGGCCCTCCCTGCAGACAGCCGGGTGCACCCGGTCTTCCACGTCTCGCTGCTGCGTGGGGCTCTACCGCCAGCCACCGCAGCCCAGCCGGACCTGCTAGTGCCACCGGCTCCTCATACGGCGCCATCTGTTCCAGAGGCAGTGCTTCAGCGCCGGGTGGTTCAGAGAGGCACAGCTCGACTACCGGAGGTGCTGATCAAGTGGTCTGGCCAGCCGGCGTCTTTGGCTACCTGGGAGGACTACTTCGAGCTCCGCAGCCGGTTCCCGGGAGCCGCGGCTTGGGGTCAAGCCGGCGCTGAAGGGGGAGGGGATGTCACGGCCCCCTCTACCTCATCCCCACCAGAAGGCACCACCGGAGAGGCCGGCCCGCTTAGGCCCAGGCGGGAGAGGAAGCCCAGTGCCAGGTACGACCCAGCGACCTGGGAGCTGGCACCGCTACAAAAGGGAGCGACCACCAAGTGAGAAAGGGCATCGAATGTAATAGGCTATTGGCACTTTCCCCTTCCCCAATTCTTCTCCGCTCCCGATCCCCTTGCTGTTCCTCCTCCCCAACCTCCAATTCTCCCTGGATTTGTATCAGTTACCTATGAGACGAGTAAATTAGATCGAGTGCCCTAACAACATGGTTTTCACACCGGAGGTCCACGTCATGGCGGATATGTTCGCTCATGACTTAGCTGAATCTCGGTGACTGAATTCATGGGTTGTGATCTGCTTGCCAGGGAGGTGATGTACCACAAGGGTTAGCCGATCGGAGTGATCACGGGTGTCATGGATAAGAATGGGAAGCTGCAGCACTATTCCATCCTCACCAGGGCGTTGGGGGACTTGGTAGACTCCTGATGCGGCCGCTTTCTCCATATCAGTGACATCTTTGAACCCTGCGTCTTGGGCACGCCCCTCTTACAGTGCCACCGCCTCAACTTGGTGATGCATGGAACCACGTACCCAGCGGCAATGACTTCGATCTGGACATCCGCCTACTGGACCACCACAACTAACGACCATGATGCAGGGTGGCTGCGGTGCTCCATCAGGTCTCAGGTTTGGTCATCCTCTAGGTACGTATCTTAATCCCATGGAGTCATAATTTGGATGATTGTACTTCATTTCCACGGATGGAATTACTGTATGTTATAAAACTAATGAATGATTTCTGCATAAACCCTCGCCTTCCTCTTCTCTTTGTTACGCAGGAAAAGAAAAGAAAAAACTACAATCGATGCCTTCTTAGTTGTCCTCTCGATCTTGTAGAGGCAAGTTCAGTTCTGCAAGCTCGACCATTCGGCTGCTCATCGAATTGTTTCGTGTTACACTGGAGAAAGCCGGAGAAGCCTCCTCTGCATTCTATTGCAATTGGCCTCTTCTTTGTGTTGCTTTGACCGGTGGAAATACAGAACAAGAAGCACATAGAAGATGATGCATCACTCGTGCTCTAGACACTTCAATTGACGTCATGTGTTATTGTACAGAACCTACAATTTATGTACATAAAAAACATCAGGTCCTTCCTTTTCTTTGGACACTGATTTCTCTTCTCTAATTGAAGGAAAGCTATTATATTTACTCACTGGTCGAACTAACCACTGAGTCCGCAAATTTCACATCTCTTCTAAACTCTCTTTATATACTATAGAATATGATTATCAGGAGATTATCTTTATTACAGAATTCAAACGGATGTTCAAATGCTAATTTAATCAAGTAATTATCTGAATTAACACATATAAAATATATAACTCCATCTATTATCATGTTTGATGTACATGACTATAGGCTCACACCTTTTATAAACAGATCAAACATTGTGTATGAAAAAACATGGCTTCCAATTGTAAGTGTGTCTTCCTATATAGAGAATTTTCATATGCAAATAATTAAACATGTAACCCCCCTCCCCACTTAGCAAAGTTTTGCTTCTGAAGCTGTCAATCAATAAACTGATAAAGCAAACATAGATAATATAAAAAATCTTATGTAGGTAATGTTGTTATTATTTTCTCCTTCATCAATATACACCATGTTATTTACGGGGCAATTATTAACTATTTTGCATTTATCCTTGCGACACTACTTATGTTGTTATTTTCTCAATTGATTGCCTTTCTAATAACTATTTTGTTTGTACTTCAGTGTAAGCAATTGTAAGTTGGTTAAGATGTAATAGAACTTGAGTCATTGTTTCACAACAACCCACTGGCATTTGATATCGAGCTTAAGAAAACTTGCGTTATTGTAAATCAGATGAAATTATGTAACCTCACATCTGAGCAAGTACACATTCAGTCATCTATCCGGGTGCAATGCAAGAATATATGTCCATTAGACTGATGTGTAATTGTTTTACTGGCCAAAACGCATTGAGATTATTCAGATGATAAGTATTCCCCAAAAGTTCTTAAATATTTGTACTGCCTATTTTTCTATTTTTAGTATTCCTCATGTCTTATGTCTTTCCTCAATATTTCTAATTTTCGTTATCCTGATGTGAGCCTTTGCGGGAGTCATTTTAGGACCCAAAAAGATGTCACGATCCATATCAATCATCCTAATTCATATCTCTAAGGAAAAAACTCAAAACACTACTTTTTTTGCAGGATCAACCGGGCGGGATCTCTCTCTCTTGAGTTACATACCATTATATTCTTGATTTCTCTCTTTAGTTACATACCATTATGGGAACACAATATTTAAAAGCATTGCAAACAAATGTATACAAGTTACTACTTTTAATCCCTAACAATGCAGAGCCAAAATAGACGTGCGCTGGAACGCACGCTATCAATGATCTAGTGGAGGTACACGCTACCTCACTATCGATCGACTTATGCAGGAAATAGGATTCCCTCCTCTATCAGGCGAGAATCAACGAGGAAATCTTAAAACACGCAAGAGGGAGTGTCATTGGATTTCAGCCGAGTACAGCTCTGTTGCGCCGTTTCAGCCCACAACCCACGCAATGCAGCTTCCCATACCAGGCCCTTCGTTTTGCACCAGGGCTTTTTCTGACCAGTACCGAGACGTAACTGGTGCTCCTAATTGGCACTTCAGGCGCCAGGGAAGCTGGCGCCCACATGCGTGTCAATTGTGCTGGCCCTTTCGCGCTCTGCAGTACTCGCTCGCTCGTTCGAGCCGCTCGGGTCTCCCTCGCTTAGTTGAATTGTTCTGTATACCTAAAAAAAAGTTGAATGGTTTTGTTAACTGGGCGACCGTTGACCATTGAATTTTCACATAAGTCCATACATTTCCTGGAAAAATCCAGGAATTTCAAAAAAATCATGAAATTGAAAATTTTCATCAAATTTGAAAAGTTAAGAAAGCTAAAAAATCAACAATTTTGACAAAAGTTCATCAAATTTGAAAAAAGATCATCGATTTTGGAAAAAAGTTCATCGACTTTGAAAAAAATCATCAAATTAAAAAATCTCAAAGTTGGAAAAAGTTCATCGATGTTGAAAACAATGTGTCGATTTTGAAAAAAGTTCATCAATTTTGGTAAAAAGTTCATGGGATTTGAAAAAATGTTCATCAATTCTTTTTAAAATAGTTAGAGTTTTTGAAAAAATATCGAATTTAGCAACAGAAAAAGAAAATTTCGAAGAAAAACATTCCAAGAAAAAAGGGGAAAACCTATGAGTAAGCAGATCAGGTGTGGATGCCAGGTTGGTTGTTGCAGCGCAACTGAACCAAAGATCGTTGGTTCGAATCAGACTACTACCCTGCGCTGTTTTTTATTTAAAAAAAAAGGGAGAATGGGTCGGCCTTTACACGCAACAGAATGGGCCGTCCCAGTAATATAGCGCATTCAGTTTGAGTTTTTATTTCTTGTTTTCTATGTGTTCTTTCTAACTTGTTTTCACTATTTGCACCGGTTTTCTTTGGCTACTCTGTAGTTTTCTTCTGTTTCTCATTTTCTCTTTTTCCTCTGGTATCATTTTTTCCTTTGTTTCTTTTTTTAGTTTTCTCCTTTCTTTCTTTTTACCTTTTTTTATTTTTTCTTCAACACATGTCCACATTTTCATACACATCATATATATTTTGTATACATCAGGACATTTTACACATTTAACATTCCTTGAATACATGATTAAAAGAATTCAATACGTGTTTGGATGTCTAGTTTTTCTCATACACAATGCAAGTTTTTCATATACAATTTAAAAAACAATTCTACAATTTTAACATTTTTCTAATACATGTTTACCATTTTTCCAAATACATGCTTTTGAATACTTTTTTAATGTGTGTTAAATATTTTTCAGATACACAATGCAACATTTTTCTCGGAATAATAGGAAATATTTTATAAGCGGTGCGAACATTTTTTTTTACATTGGATATACCATTTTTTCAAAATGTGCCATACACTTCTATGAATTACAATAATATTTTCATATTTTTTTTTGAATAGTTTGGATTTCCTTGTATAAACATTTTTGACAAATTTCACTTACATTTTTAAAACATGTAAACATTTTTTAAATGCTATGAAACTACTTAATGCTATCAGCATATTTTAAACGACACTAACAAATTAATTCTATGTTATTATTTTAAATTTGAGGATTTTATGTTTAAGAATAACATTTTTAGATTATACATATTTAAGTATTTCTTTTGAACTTATGAACAAAAAAATGAACTAACCTGCACGGAGCTACTTCGGCCGGCCCAATAACAAGAACAGGGAAAGCGCCCTGCGAGACGTCCTTCGGCCTGGCATCAAGCGATGCATAGCTGCTTTTATCTTTCCGGGCGCGGCTATGTAATGCTTTATCCGAGAGTACCTCAGCGACATATCCTATTCAGGGCAAAACCTATTTGGCGCAGCAGGCGCCGGTTAACTTGCATTTTCCTTAACGGGCGCCTGCAGCGCACACCACCTAACGCGAGCTGGGCCGGCCCATTTAATGTTGTTTCTCATTCCGTAAATCCCAAAAAACAGTGCGCGGGGTGAGAATCGAACCAGCGACCACCCAGCTAACTGCTTCGGATATGAATTATTACCTTCTTTTGTGTCTATTTACTTACAGTTCTTTCGAACGGTTTTGTTCGTTTTTTCTTTTTCCTTTATTTATTCTTACAGTTTTTGATAACTGATAAATGCGCAATTTTGTTTTCATTTTCGTTTAATTTTGATAAAATACATGACCTATTTCTAAATTCGTGAACTTTTTTTTATTTCGATGTACTATTTTCTCAAATTCGATGAACTATTTTCTCAAATTCGATGAACTTTTTAAAATTTTGTGTTTTTTTTGTTAATTCGATGAAGTTTTTTCTTAAAATCGATGAACTTTTTTCAAATTGGATGAATTTTTATCAAAATTGATTAACTTTTTTTCAAATACGATGAACTTTTTTCAAATTTCAGGAAAAAAATTCAAATTTGATGAACTTTTTTAAGAAAAATCGATGAACTTTTTTCAAATTTGATGAACTTTTCCAATTTTGGTGAACTTTTTTTCAAATTCAATGAAATTATTTTCAAATCCGATGAACTATTTTTTAAAATTCGATGAAATTCTTTCTAATACGCTGAGTTTTTTTAATATTCGATGGAATATTTCAAATTCACGAATTATTTCCATTTTTGCGATTTTTCAATTGGTACAACCTTTTCTTTTATTCAAATAATTTATAGAGGATATATAATACTGGTATATGTTTTAAGATTTGTACAGAAAGGAGTGTCAAATAGTGTTGCTTCTTCAAGCAATCAACGAACTGAGTTTGGTCGGCTGATTAACGTGATTGATATCGAAGCTGGCGACTGGAGTTCGACTGCCAGTCCACCCGATATATGTAAAACCTTTTTATTTCTCGCGGTGACTGCGAAGTTTTTTGCGCCACGGCCCATTACGGGTTTCTGTGAGCGCAAGCGCGCGTAATGGGCGCCGAATGCGCTGATTAGGAGCACTTTCCCTATTCAGTGTTTCAGCCGCGAGTTTCTTCGACATTTGCAAACACGCGCACACTACTGCTCTCTTATATAGGCAGGCCCATTCTCCTTTTTATTTTTTCCCGACATATCCTACTCAGTGCTTTAGGCGCTAGTTTCCTCGACATTCGCAAACGAGCGCACACTCTACTGCTCTGATCTAGGCCGGCCCAACTAAGATACAAACAAGATGCACACAGGCTCAACGAGCGACACACATGTATATGAAGTGCAAACCAACATACCTATACTTGATTACTCAAGATAAGCAATTTGGAGACACAATCATATACAACCACATGCAAGGAACAAAACCAAAACATGCAACGGGGGCAAGTAACTTTCAATGTAAGCAATTTAAGTACAAGTTACCGCAAGGAGGCACATTGGATATAAGATATAAACTTGATGATTCAATTGACTTGGCTTGAGACAATAAGAATGATGAAGTCCCCTTAATTCTTCATAATGTAGCCAAGTCTCCAATGCCCTCCAACAACACCTATTGATCAAGTATGAGCTAGTTGGTCCCCAACCAAGTTGGGTTCTAAGAGGTTAGTCACAATAGGCTTGGCTACCCAAATGGTTCTTTTCTTGACACCACTTTGAGTACCAACAAATTTGGCAAACACATTGCCAACCTTATCCTTCCCAAGAGAATAGACATCATCAATAATAATTGGGTTGGATAAGTTACCACTAGTGCATGAAGAAGCGAGGTGACCTTTCTCACGACATAAGTAACAACGTCTACTCTTCACTTTCTTCTCACTTGATTTCTCAACTTGAGAAGCATTAGCTTGAGGATTCTTGGGAAGAGGACTTTCTTCAACTTGTGGTTGAGCATGAGATTGAACTTGTGGCCACTTCCCTTGTTGCTTGTCACTAATGGCCTTCTTCTTCAATGGGCAAGATCTAACATGGTGCCCTTCAATTTTGCACTTGAAGCAAATAATCTTGGCCAAATTCTTGACGTGTTCTTGGCCCTTCTTCTTGTTCATCTTGGACTTCTTCTTCTTGTTGGAGTTGAATCCAAGTCCACCTTTGTCATTGGGGGATTTTTGCACTCTCAAGATGTTGTTGAGTGTAAGTTTCCCTTCATGACACTTTTCCAAGTCTTTCTTCAAAGAAGTGACTTGGGCCTTGAGCTCTTTGATTTCCTCTACATGGTTAGTCTCAACACA
Organism: Aegilops tauschii subsp. strangulata; assembly: GCF_002575655.3. Lineage (NCBI taxonomy): Eukaryota > Viridiplantae > Streptophyta > Magnoliopsida > Poales > Poaceae > Aegilops > Aegilops tauschii. Next base: position 98,524,785 of record NC_053041.3, on the reverse strand, counting down.
AGCACCAGAGGAAGTATAAGCTTCATCGTTAGAGCAACAAGGCAAGGAAAGCAATTCATCACAAGAGGTACCAACATTGTGAGTAGATGAATTACAAGGACTAGCACATGGCAATATAGCATTTTGACTAGAAGTAGTGCTAGTATCCACATGAGGCTCACTAGATGTTACCTTAGAAATCATGGCCTCATGAGCTATCTTTAGCACATTATGGGATACTAGAAGATTATCATGAGAGCTTGAGAGCTTTTCATGGCTTTCTTCCAATTTCTCATAATTGCTAGATAGCAACTCAAGTTGAGCCCGAAGCTCAACATTCTCCTTCAAAATGGATGCTTCACAAGTAATAGAGTTAGTAGCACAAGCATCATCAATAATAGCAAGAGGAGAAGGCAACTTTACAAGCTCTTTTGAATATGAAGCTTTAAGTTGAGCATGAGACTCGGTGAGTTTGATGAGCTCACTCTCAATGACCCTTGAGCCATTTTCGAGGTGCTCAAAGTCCTCAAGGAGTTTAGCATGCGCAACTTCAAGCTCCTCATTTTTAGTTTCAAAATCATTGGCCACCTCAAGAGCTCTATCACGAGATTCCCTCACTCTAGATAATTCTAGAGCAAAAGTCTCCTCAAGAGATTCCTTGGTGGTTTGTTCAAGTTCAAGAGCTTGAGAGAGGTCCGCAATCTCATTAGCGTAATCACGCTCATGACCCTCCATTTTATCAATGGTGACCTCATGCTCCTCAAGACGAGATTCCAACTCGTCAATATATTTCTTGCCCTCAATAGCAATAGACATGATTTCCATGAAGTTGGAACGAGCAATTTTATTCTTAAGAAGAGCTTTAAAAATTATTTCCCCCTTAACTTTTAAGGAGGCAACATCATCATTCTCTTCATCATAATCGACATCATCATCACTCTTGCCATCATCAATATTATCACAAGACATATTGGGATTCAAAGTGGGAGATACCTTTGAAGCCTTGGCCATAAGGCAAAAATCAATCGATGATGATGTAGGATCCCTTGAAGCACCGTTCAAGACCACATCTTGTTCCATGGAGTGTTGGGTTTCCTCTACATTGTTAGCACAACAACTCGAGGAAATAGATACATTTGTATCATGGCAACAAGACATAGCAAGCATATCATCATGAGATTTGAGCAAGCAATTTCTACAAGATATGCAAGAACTTTTAACACAAGCATGTGAAACATTTAGAGTGCTCGAAGTGTTAAAGTCCAAAGGTGAAGCATTGCAATAATAAAGTGATGAAGGATCATCAATAATGAGCTCACTATAATCATTGCAATGAACACCACTACTCACCATATCATTACCTTGTGGCAAACCACATGTAGGTGAAGTAGAAGAAGTTGAGAAGGCAACACGGCCGGAGGTGGAGGGAGAACAATCATCCCCACAAATCTTGGACACACCATATTTATCTTGAAGCTTTGTCCATAACTCATGAGCATCCCGGAACGGCATGAGTTGAAATATAACTACATTGCTCAAAGCATCGAAAAGCACATTAGAAGCTTGAGCATTGAGATAAGAGTTTTTCTCATCCTCTAAAGATAATCTTTGGGGATCCTTTGGAGGAGAAAAGCCCATATCTACAATTCGCTCTAAATTTGGGTCCATGACCCTAAAGAGATTAAGCATGCGAATTACCCAAACATCAAAATTTGTGCCATCGAAACTAAGAGTGTCAGAGAATCCTAATCCCCTAGTCGACATCTTTACTCTCTAGGCGGTTAAGCCTAACAAAGAGAGACGAGGCTCTGATACCAATTGAAAGATCGTGGATGTCGCCTAGAGGGGGGGTGAATAGGCGTTTTAAAATAATTACGGTTTAGGCTTGAACAAATGCGGAATAAACCTAGCGGTTAATTTGACAAGCACAAAACCTACAACAACTAGGCTCACCTATGTGCACCAACAACTTATGCTAAGCAAGATGAACAACTAAGTGATAGCAAGATGTATGACAAGAAACAATATGGCTATCACAAAGTAAAGTGCATAAGTAAGGGATCGGGTAAGAGATAACCGAGGCACGCGGAGACGACGATGTATCCCGAAGTTCACACCCTTGCGGATGCTAATCTCCGTTTGGAGTGGTGTGGAGGCACAATGCTCCCCAAGAAGCCACTAGGGCCACCGTAATCTCTTCACGCCCTCGCACAATGCAAGATGCCGTGATTCCACTAAGGGACCCTTGAGGGCGGTCACCGAACCCGTACAAATGGCAACCCTTGGGGGCGGTCACCGAACCCGTACACTTTGGCAACCCTTGGGGGCGGTCACCGGTACCCGTCAAATTGCTCGGGGCGATCTCCACAACCTAATTGGAGACCCCGACGCTTGCCCGGAGCTTTACACCACAATGATTGAGCTCCGAACACCACCAACCGTCTAGGGCGCCCAAGCACCCAAGAGGAACAAGCTCAAGGGCACCAAGCACCCAAGAGTAATAAGTTTCTCAACTTGTAACTTCCACGTATCACCGTGGAGAACTCAAACCGATGCACCAAATGCAATGGCAAGGGCACACGGAGTGCCCAAGTCCTTCTCTCTCAAATCCCACCGAAGCAACTAATGCTAGGGAAGAAAATGAGAGGAAGAACAAGAAGGAGAACACCAAGAACTCCAAGATCTAGATCCAAGGGGTTCCCCTCACATAGAGGAGAAAGTGATTGGTGGAAATGTGGATCTAGATCTCCTCTCTCTTTTCCCTCAAAAACTAGCAAGAATCCATGGAGGGATTGGGAGTTAGCAAGCTCGAAGAAGGTCAACAATGGGGGAAGAACACGAGCTCAAGGGATTAGGTTCATTTGGGAAGAAGACCCCCTTTTATAGAAGGGGAAAAATCCAACTGTTATGTGCTCAGCCCGCACACGAGCGGTACTACCGCTCCACGAGCGGTACTACCGCTCTGGCGGAAGAAGCAGGGAAAAAGAGCAACCAAACATGAACCTTGGGGCGGTAGTACCGCTTATAAGCGGTACTACCGCGCACCCCAGCGGTACTACCGCTGGAGGAGCAGAACACGGGACCAAAAATGCAGTAGCGGTACTACCGCCTGACCGGAGCGGTACTACCGCTTATAGGCGGTACTACCGCCCATCAGGGCGGTACTACCGCTTATAGGTGGAACTGCCGTGCCTTACTGCCGTGCAACTACTGCAAAACTCGACACGAAAAATGCAAGACCCAAAATCGAGGCGGTACCAGCGCGGAACCGTAGCCGTACTACCGCTTATGGCCATAGGCGGTACTACCGCTTTGGACAGCGGTACTACCGCTTGGGGCGATAAGCGGTACTGCCGCTCTGGCCGCGGTACTACCGCTAGAAACCAAAACTGCCATAACTTCTGCATATGAACTCCGAATTGAGCAAACTCAAGCTTGTTGGATTGAGAAAGACGAGTAGCATCAAACATCGACTGGTTATAGTAAGAAGAGGCAGGGGAGGTATGCCAAAAAATAGAGGAGTGAAACCTCCAACCGAGAAGAACCGGCATAACCTCCAACATCGAAAACATCATAGAAGATGCGAATGAACTCCGTTTTCGATGAACTCGAGCTTGTCATCAAGATGACCATAAGCTCCAAAACTCACAAAGAGAAGAACCAAACAAGAACCAACAAAGATGATGCAAGGATGCAATGGTTTGAGCTCTCTATGGACGATACGATCAAGCTACTCATCGAGAGCCCCCCTTGATAGTACGGCAATCGATCCTATAACCCGGTCTCCCAACTACCATCATGAGACCGGTAAAATAGAAAACCTATCAAGAGCAAACCTTTGCCTTGCACATGGTCCACTTGAGCTAGATGATGACGATCTTGACTCCCTCAAGTTGGACCACCTTTCTTGGTTGTGTTGGCTCGATGAAGACTAGTTGATTGCTCCACTATGGGTGAGCCACTCTTCCGCACATCTTCACTAGTCCATTGTCACCACAATGGACGGCAAGCTTCAAGCATTTGATCTCGTCATGATGCTTCACTTGAACTTGCGCACTGCAACATCTTCACAAGTCCATTGTCGCCACAATGGACGGCAAGCTTCAAGCATTTGATCTCTTCATGATGCTTTACTTGAACTTGCACACCGCAACCTAACCCCATAAAGAACTCTCACGAAGATCATGGGTTAGTACACAAAGCGTAATCGACAATGCTTACCACACCATGGGATCGCTTGATCCCTCTCGGTACATCTTGTGCGCTTTGTGTGTTGATCAACTTGATTCACTCTTGACTTAGTCTTGATCAACCTTGACTCTTTCCAACTCTCTTCATTTGGATGATGTCTTGAAGGTAAACATGAATGATCACACAATCTTCTTCTTCAAGACATGCTTGCAATAAGTTCTACTCTCACATGACCAATCTTTGGATAATTCCTTAATAACACCTTGGTCACCACATAAACTCCTTGAAACCAACACATGGACTTCAAGAAAAACCTATGGACAAATCCTTCAAATATAACTCAAGGCAACCATTAGTCCATAGAGATTGTCATCAATTACCAAAACCAAACATGGGGGCACCGCATGTTCTTTCAGACTGGTCACTGGAAGCGGAACTGCCCCAAGTATTTGGCGGATAAGAAGGATGGCAAGGTGAACAAAGGTATATGTGATATACATGTTATTGATGTGTACCTTACTAATGCTCGCAGTAGTGCATGTGTATTTGATACTGGTTCCGTTGCTAATATTTGCAACTCGAAACAGGGACTACGGATTAAGCGAAGATTGGCCAAGGACGAGGTGACGATGCGCGTGGGAAATGGTTCCAAAGTCGATGTGATCGCGGTCGGCACGCTACCTCTACATGTACCTTCGGGATTAGTTTTAGACCTGAATAATTGTTATTTGGTGCCAGCGTTGAGCATGAACATTATATCTGGATCTTGTTTGACGCGAGACGGTTATTCATTTAAATCTGAGAATAATGGTTGTTCTATTTATATGAGTAATATCTTTTATGGTCATGCACCCTTGAAGAGTGGTCTATTCCTTTTGAATCTCGATAGTAGTGATACACATATTCATAATATTGAAGCCAAAAGATGCAAAGTTGATAATGATAGTGCAACTTATTTGTGGCACTGCCGTTTGGGTCATTTTGGTGTAAAGCGCATGAAGAAACTCCATTCCGATGGACTTTTAAAATCACTTGATTATGAATCACTTGGTACTTGCGAACCATGCCTCATGGGCAAGATGACTAAAACGCCATTCTCTGAAACAATGGAGCGAGCAACAGATTTGTTGGAAATCATACATACTGATGTATGTGGTCCAATGAATGTTGAGGCTCGCGGCGGGTATCGTTATTTTCTCACCTTCACATATGATTTAAGCAGATATGGGTATATCTACTTAATGAAACATAAGTCTGAAACATTTGAAAAGTTCAAAGAATTTCAGAGTGAAGTGGAAAATCATCGTAACAAGAAAATAAAGTTTCTACGATCTGATCGTGGAGGAGAATATTTGAGTTACGAGTTTGGTCTTCATTTGAAACAATGCGGAATAGTTTCGCAACTCACGCCACCCGGAACACCATAGTGTAATGGTGTGTCCGAACGTCGTAATCGTACTTTACTAGATATGGTGCGATCTATGATGTCTCTTACTGATTTATCGCTATCGTTTTGGGGTTATGCTTTAGAGACGGCTGCATTCACGTTAAATAGGGCCCCATCTAAATCCGTTGAGACAATGCCTTATGAACTGTGGTTTGGCAAGAAACCAAAGTTGTCGTTTCTTAAAGTTTGGGGCTGCGATGCTTATGTGAAAAAACTTCAACCTGATAAGCTCGAACCCAAATCGGAGAAATGTGTCTTCATAGGATACCCAAAGGAGACTGTTGGGTACACCTTCTATCACAGATCCGAAGGCAAGACATTCGTTGCTAAGAATGGATCCTTTCTAGAGAAGGAGTTTCTCTCAAAAGAAGTGAGTGCAGGAAAGTAGAACTTGATGAGGTAACTGTACCTGCTCCCTTATTGGAAAGTAGTTCATCACAGAAAACTATTCCTGTGACTCCCACACCAATTAGTGAGGAAGCTAATGATGATGATCATGTAACTTCAGATCAAGTTACTACCGAACCTCATAGGTCAACCAGAGTAAGATCCGCACTAGAGTGGTACGGTAATCCTGTTCTGGAGGTCATGTTACTTGACCATGACGAACCTACGAACTATGAGGAGGTGATGATGAGCCCAGATTCCGCAAAATGGCTTGAGGCCATGAAATCTGAGATGGGATCCATGTATGAGAACAAAGTGGGGACTTTGGTTGACTTGCCCAATGATCGGCAAGCCATCGAGAATAAATGGATCTTCAAGAAGAAGACTGACGCTGACGGTAATATTATTGTTTACAAAGCTCGACTTGTGCAAAAGGTTTTCGACAAGTTCAAGGAGTTGACTACGATGAGACTTTCTCACCCATAGCGATGCTTAAGTCCGTCCGAATCATGTTAGCAATTGCCGCATTTTATGATTATGAAATTTGGCAAATGGATGTAAAGACTGCATTCCTGAATGGATTTCTAGAAGAAGTGTTGTATATGATGCAACCTGAAGGTTTTATCGATCCAAAGGATGCTAACAAAGTGTGCAAGCTCCAGCGATCCATCTATGGACTGGTGCAAGCATCTCGGAGTTGGAATAAACGTTTTGATAGTGTGATCAAAGCATATGGTTTTATACAGACTTTTGGAGAAGCCTGTATTTACAAGAAAGTGAGTGGGAGCTCTGTAGCACTTCTAATATTATATGTGGATGACATATTGTTGATTGGAAATGATATAGAATTTCTGGATAGCATAAAAGGATACTTGAATAAGAGTTTTTCAATGAAAGACCTCGGTGAAGCTGCTTATATATTGGGCATCAAGATCTATAGAGATAGATCAAGACGCTTAATTGGACTTTCACAAAGCACATATCTTGATAAAGTTTTGAAGAAGTTCAAAATGGATCAAGCAAAGAAAGGGTTCTTGCCTGTGTTACAAGGTGTGAAGTTGAGTCAGACTCAATGCCCGACCACTGCAGAAGATAGAGAGAAAATGAAAGATGTTCCCTATGCTTCAGCCATAGGCTCTATCATGTATGCAATGATGTGTACCAGACCTGATGTGTGCCTTGCTATTAGCTTAGCAGGGAGGTACCAAAGTAATCCAGGAGTGGATCACTGGACAGCGGTCAAGGACATCCTGAAATACCTGAAAAGGACTAAGGATATGTTTCTCATTTATGGAGGTGACAAAGAGCTCGTCGTAAATGGTTGGGTCGATGCAAGCTTTGACACTGATCTGGATGACTCTAAGTCACAAACCGGATATGTATTTATATTGAATGGTGGAGCTGTCAGTTGATGCAGTTCTAAGCAAAGCGTCGTGGCGGGATCTACGTGTGAAGCGGAGTACATAGCTGCTTCGGAAGCAGCAAATGAAGGAGTTCCTATCTGATCTAGGTGTCATACCTAGTGCATCGGGTCCAATGAAAATCTTTTGTGACAATACTGGTGCAATTGCCTTGGGAAAGGAATCCAGATTTCACAAGAGAATCAAGCATATCAAGAGACGCTTCAATTCCATCCGCGACCAAGTCAAGGAGGGAGACATAGAGATTTGCAAGATACATACGGATTTGAATGTTGCAGACCCGTTGACTAAGCCTCTCTCACGAGCAAAACATGATCAGCACCAAGACTCCATGGGTGTTAGAATAATTACTGTGTAATCTAGATTATTGACTCTAGTGCAAGTGGGGGGCTGAAGAAAATATGCCCTAGAGGCAATAATAAAGTTGTTATTTATATTTCCTTATATCATGATAAATGTTTATTATTCATGCTAGAATTGTATTAATCGGAAACTTAGTACATGTGTGAATACATAGACAAACAGAGTGTCACTAGTATGCCTCTACTTGACTAGCTCGTTGAATCAAAGATGTTTAAGTTTCCTAGCCATGGACATGAGTTGTCATTTGATTAATGGGATCACATCGGAGAATGATGTGATTGACTTGACCCATTCCGTTAGCTTAGCATACGATCGTTTAGTATATTGCTATTGCTTTCTACATGACTTATACATGTTCCTATGACTATGAGATTATGCAACTCCCGAATACCGGAGGAACACTTTGTGTGCTACCAAACGTCACAACGTAACTGGGTGATTATAAAGGTGCTCTACAGGTGTCTCCGATGGTACTTGTTGAGTTGGCATAGATCGAGATTAGGATTTGTCACTCCGATTGTCGGAGAGGTATCTCTGGGCCTTCTCGGTAATGCACATTACTATAAGCCTTGCAAGCAATGCAACTAATGAGTTAGTTGCGGGATGATGTATTACGGAATGAGTAAAGAGACTTGCCGGTAATGAGATTGAACTAGGTATTGAGATACCGACGATCGAATCTCGGGCAAGTAACATACCGATGACAAAGGGAACAACGTATGTTGTTATGCGGTTTGACCGATAAAGATCTTCGTAGAATATGTAGGAGCCAATATGAGCATCCAGGTTCCGCTATTGGTTATTCACCGGAGACGAGTCTCGGTCATGTCTACATAGTTCTCGAACCCGTAGGGTCCGCACACTTAACGTTCGGTGACGATCGGTAATAAGAGTTTATGTGTTTTGATGTACCGAAGGTAGTTCGGAGTCCCGGATATGATCACGGACATGACGATGAGTCTCGAAATGGTCGATACATAAAGATTGATATATTGGACGGCTATATTCGGACACCGGAAGTGTTCCGAGTGATTTCGAAGAAAACCGGAGTGCCGGAGGGGTTACCGGAACCCCCGGGGAAGTATTGGGCCTTAGTGGTCTTTAGGGGAGAGAGAGGGCAGCAGCCCAGGAGGTGGCGCGCCCCCTCCCATGGGGAGTCCGAATTGGACTAGGGGAGGGGGGCGCGGCCCCTCTTTCCCTCTCCCTCTCTTTCCTTCCCCCTTCCCCCTTCCTAGTAGGACTAGGAAAGGATGAATCCTACTCCTACTAGGAGGAGGATTCCTCCTCTCCTTGGGGCGCACCAAGGCCGGCCGGTCTCCCCCCTTGCTCCTTTATATACGGGGGCGGGGGGCACCCATAGACACAGAAGTTGATTGTTCCAAGCCATGTGCGGTGCCCCCCTCCACCATAATCCACCTCGGTCATATCGTAGCGGTGCTTAGGCGAAGCCCTGCGTCAGTAGCATCATCATCACTGTCATCACGCCGTCGTGCTGACGGAACTCTCCCTCGAAGCTCTGCTGGATCATGAGTTCGAGGGACATCATCGAGCTGATCGTGTGCTGAACTCGGAGGTGCCGTGCGTTCGGTACTTGGATCGGTCGGATCGTGAAGACGTACGACTACATCAACCGCATTGTCATAACGCTTTCGCTTTCGGTCTACGAGGGTACGTGGACAACACTCTCCCCTCTCGTTCCTATGCATCACCATGATCTTGCGTGTGCGTAGGAAATTTTTGAAATTACTACGTTCCCCAACAATTTTTGTTTCTGCCAACATGGCGAAGGTTTTGTTTTTAAAATTCTATATTTCCTATCAAATAGTTCTTATATCCTCAACATAAATACTAAAATTAATACGTGCATAAATAGATCCACCAAAAATATGCCTCGAGGTACAAGAAATGTCACCGCCAAACTTATCATACCAACACATGTTGCCTACAATACTGTAGACATGCCACGAAAATTATTTTCTCATTATTAATAATCCACTACGTGGTCATATTCAAAAATGATTTCATTATATGTCTTAATGATCATTCGACAACTTTCTTGCGATGTGATAGAACATTGTTATCATATCGCACTTGTACTATTCAAAAATTGAGGTGACCTTAATGACCACTATGTTGCACTAAAGATTTATATATAATTAATCTTCCTTTTACTGCTTGTTTTTTTGCTTGGGGGGGGGGGGGGGGGGGGTTAAGCCGCTCACACTAAAATCATTGTTGTTGGTTTATATAATTGAGCAACACTCATGTCGAATCACAACTGGAGTTATAAAAAATTTGGTATTCTATTATATAATTCATGATAACTTATTTTAGTCCATGACAAGATTGTTTGGATATGTAACACGCTTTGTGATCCTATCACTATATTTTGCACCTCTAATCCAAGATCGTAGAAAGAAGATCTAAGAGGGACATATGGAGAATGAAGTCAGAAATCCATGATAGAGTCCGACCACAACGACCGAATTAATTATTCTCATCTAGAAACTTAGAAGATACTAGCGTGCCATGCATCTTCTATCTGGAATAGTAGATAATTATGGTGTTCACCACAAGTTCTTCTGTTTGCACCATAATTATCATCTTGCCATGTATCTTCTATCTGGAATAGTAGCTTTGTTTGAAGAATTGTTCTTGTAGTATCTCCGATGATAAAAATATATAGGCGTCCACTTGAGCTTACAAATCTCATTGAACTCTGGAGTCTTAATAGGTACCCTTTTACATGTGACATTCGTTTCCCTACATCTATAATATGTCTGGGTGGTGTAGTTGGTTATCATGTTAGTCTCAGATGTATCCGAGAACTCCTGTTCCGCGCGTAATACGCACAATAGAGAGGTTTTTTTTAGACAAACTCACAAAGCTTTATTCACCCGTCACAATGTTTACAGGGGCGAAATCTAAATTTCCTGGGTGGCCTAACCAGACATGGCGGCCAAAACCCAGGGATAACGCATGCTTTGCAAGTTTGTGAGCCTCGACATTCGAGGTCCTAAATTCATGATTAATCAAACAAGAAGAAAAAACTCTAGACCGATCTATGATTTCATGTACTACGGCCCCGTATTGTGCATACGTACCCTTCTTGATCGCTTCGACAACCACCTTGCAATCCGAAGCAACTGAAACTCTGTGGAGATATAGATCATCAGCAAGGGCCAAAGCTTCACGTATTGCCAAGGTCTCCAAAGTCTCTGGATCATCAATATTTTTAAACAAGATCACCGAAGCTCCTTGGTATTTTCCGTTGCCATCTCTACATATCGCCGCTGCTGTCCCAAAACCACCATGTCTCGCTACCGCCGCATCGACATTAACCTTCATGTGGTTTTCTGGAGGAGGGATCCACTCCGCCGATCTAGGAGCCGGTGCAATTTTCCCTTTCTCTGGTTTTTCCAAGAACTGAAGCTCCGATAGATAACTCGATATAAAGCAATGGGTGGCAAAAGGTGTCTGGAAAATTCCTTCATGTATAACCTTTCGCCGTGCAGACCAGATTGCCCAAAGAGTGACAATCATAGTTACGATCTCGTCACAGGGCAGGGATTCAAACATGGAGAATAACCACTCCTTTGCATTGTCATTCCGATTCATGGCTATATGTTGCACCATTTCCTCTTTCGACAGAGCCCAGGTGCTCCTGGATAGGGCACAGTCCAGTAGTGAATGACGCCAACTGTCTTGCGCCCCACACACCCCACAGACATCAGTAGTGGACATGTTTCTATGCTACAATAGGTCTCCTATTGGTAGTGAGTGCTGGGCAAGTCTCCAGGTGAACACTTTCAACTTCGACGGCAGCTTCAACTTCCATAAGGCCGACCAACTTTTCATCTGTCCCTGAAGATTAGATGTATGCTCGCCGTCCTCTAACCAGGCTTCTCTGCCACTCTTGATACGATAGATCATGTTGTATGTTCTCCGAACAGAAAAACGGCTTCTAGGATACTCGGACCACGCCCAAAAGTCATGTACTTGTCTGGTGCAGAGGGGAATTCTCAGGATAGCCTCAACATCTACTGGGACAAAAACTTGTCTAATCAGCTCCTCTCTCCAAGATGCAGATGAAGAATCAATTAAATCTGCTACTACTTCTGGAGGGTCGTGGACCAATGATGAAATTGGTCGCGTCATACCTGCCCTCGGTATCCAATTGTGTTGCCAGATGTTGGTCGACTACCCATCTCCTATTCTCATGATCGCCCCATGTTTCAGTATATCTCTCCCATCGACAATTGCTCTCCATATCTGAGAAGGGTTTGATCCCAACTCTGCCTCAAAGATGGAAGAATTTGGGTAATAGGATGCCTTTGAGATGCGGGAACTCAAAGAATGAGGTTCGGTCAGGCACCTCCAAGCCTGTCTAGAGAGAAGAGCCAGATTGAAAACTTCCAGATCCTTAAAGCCAAGGCCACCCAAGTTTTTTGGTTTTGTCATGACGTCCCAAGATACCCAAGCAGGCTTTCTCTTCCCTCATTTGGATCCCCACCAAAATTGTCTTATGAGTGAAGTTATACTATCACATAGACCCCTCGGGAGTCTGAAGCAAGACATGGAAAACACCGGTATGGCCTGTGCAACTGCTTTTATCAACACTTCCTTTCCAGCTGCTCAGAGTAGTTTCTGCATCCACCCTTTCACTTTTTCCCACACTCTATCCCTCAAATAACGGAATGTGCCATTCTTGGACTGACCCACCTCTGTGGGCATTCCCAAATATTTCCCACTCAAAGATTCATTCTGAACCTGAAGGATGTTTTTTTACCTGGTGCCTTAAAGCCTCTGGGCATCCTTTACTGAAGAAGATTGAAGACTTGTCATTATTGATTCTTTGGCCAGATGCATCACAATAAGTACGAAGTAGGTTTGAAACCGCATTTGCTCCCTCCACACTAGACTTAAAAAGCAATAGGTTGTCATCCGCAAACAGAAGGTGGTTCACCACAGGAGCTGTGGAGGCCACCCTCACGCCGCCAAGTACCGATGACTGAGAACTGGATTTTAAAAGGCACGAAAGGCCCTCTGCTGCCAATAAGAATAGGTAAGGGGAAATGGAATCTCCCTGCCGAATACCTCTGGATGGTTTAAATTGTTCCAACTTTTCTCCGTTGAACAGAACTGAGAAGGACACTGATTTTACCATTCCCATAACGATGTCAGTCCAAGCTGGAGAGAAACCTAACTTCAGCATGATCGCATGTAGGTATGCCCACTCAACCCTGTCGTAAGCTTTCATCATATCAAGCTTCAGAGCACAAAAACTATTGTTCTTAGACTTGTTCCTCTTCATAAAATGCAAGCATTCGTAAGCACAAATAATATTGTCTGTGATTAGTCTCCCAGGCACAAAAGCATACTGTTCTTTAGATATAATGTCGGGCAAGATTATGTTCAGTCTGTTAGCAACAACCTTCGAGGCAATTTTGTATAAAACATTGCAAAGGCTTATTGGCCTGAACTGAGATAAGAGAGTCGGACTAGCTACCTTTGGTATCAATACTAGCACCGTGTCATTAACACCCTCGGGGCTCTCCTCTCCTCTGATGATACGCATCACCACCGTTGTCACTTCTTCTCCACATAAATCTCAGTGCCTTTGGTAAAAATGAGTCGGAAAACTGTCGGGTCCTGGAGCTTTTGTTGGGAACATCTGAAACAGTGCCGTTTTCACCTCAACATTAGTGTAAGGTGCACATAAAATGTCGTTCATCTCCTGCGTTACCTTACGGGGTACATGTTGTAGCACTTCCTCGATACCGCTCACACCCTCAGATGCATATAACGACTTGTAAAACTCCTGGACCATCGCCCTCAACTCTATCGGGTCTTCTGTTACAATGCCCATGGAATTTGATAGTGCCCGTATCATGTTCTTCTTGCGCCTCAAACTGGCACGCATATGGAAGAATCTGGTGTTTCTATCTCCCGCTGATAACCACTCTAGCCGAGATCTTTGTCGCCACATGAGTTCTTCCCTGTGAAGGAGCTCCACCAGCCTTTCATTGAGCGTCAGCTCTGCATGCGTCGGGCCAGTGCGGATTGGGTCACCCCGTAACTATTCTAGTTTAGCCCTTATCTGTTTCATCTCCTTCCTCACACTGCCAAATGTATCTCGACCCCATGTTGACATCCCTGCTGATTCTGAGAAGTTTATCACGGAAATCTCCTACTCCATATACAGGGGCTAAAGTACTCCAGCTATCAGTTATCTTCCCCCTCCATGCCTCGTGTGACTGCCACATAGTCTCGTATCTAAACATCTTCTCCTTCATTGCGTACTGATATGTGCCATCAAATCTCAACAGAATCGGCCCATGATCTGAAGTAGCTCCATCTAAATGATATAGCGTAGCTAGTGGATATCTAGCTGTCCAGCTAGCCGACGCCAAGGCCCTATCAAGACGGACCCTGCAAAAGCTCCCACCTGTAACCCTCTTCTCAAACGTCCAGGGTCGTCCCTGGTAACCAAGGTCCATGAGCATGCATACGTCAACTGCATCACGGAAGGCTTGTATCTGCGCATTACTCCTGTCCGCTACTCCCTGATGCTCTTCCGGGCGTAGCACTTCATTGAAGTCGCCAAAACAAAGCCATGGTAAGTCACTCATGGTGCTAATTCCCTTTAGGACGTCCCAAGTTTGGTGCCTCAGATGTGTTTGGGACTCCCCATATACGCAGGTGATGCGCCAAGGTTCCTGTCCCGTTTCTGTGACTTTTGCATCAATGTGGTACACAGAGTCTCCCAAAATCTCAACATTGCAATTATTATTCCAAAACATACCAAGTCTGCCACTTCGACCTTGACTATTTATTGCATAAGAATTATCAAAACCTAAGGTTCCTGCTAATGCTTCTACACATGCTCCACTTATTTGAGTTACAACGATACATAGCACGGTAGGGGTAAACTTCATCGCGAACTCGCGAATTTCTCGAACTGTCACAGGTTTACCCGCTCCGCGACAGTTCCAATAGAAAGCACTCATTGGGCCCGGCGGTGCTCCTCTAGGGAGCCCGCCAAGTTTTTTACAGAGATGTTGTATCCTTCCTGACCTTCCGTCACCAACCTTGTTTGCTTGGGGTCTCTTTTGCAGGTGGACTAAGCACTGAGCTGCTCCCCATAGGCACTATGGCTAGCTGATCGGCTCCCAAAACAGAGCCATGCATGGTAGCTGAAGCGTTGCTGCCATGTCCTGTGCCGCTTGCCCTTTTACGAGAAGATTCCTCCATGTCTGTATCTTGAGTCGGCTCCAACGGATCCTCCTCATGTGTTTGCTTCTCCAGTCCATCCCCATCAAAACGGGTATTGCCTGTGTACTGTCCTCTTCCATCAGTACGCCCTCCTCTGCGGCCACCAAGACGGCCTCGGCCACCACCAGGCCCTCTACCAGTTTTCATGAACCATCCCGCCCTCAAATCTTTGAACACTAAGGCAGAAGGTGCATGCACTCCAGACCCGTGCTCCTTGAAGAGATGTCCCAGCATCCCACATACTGCACACCTATCGGGCAACTTCACATATTTTACCCGATATATCTGACGCTTTCCTCCCCTGACCATGGACACAACATTCGTCAAAGGCTTCATCACATCTATCCTAACCCAAACGCGATGAAAATTTCCAGCAAAATCCTGAGAGGGAGGCTCCGCAAAAAGAACTTCTCCTTCTTTGCCCGCAAGTGGTTCGATGAGATGAGCAAACAGGTCGGGGACGTCATGGATTTGGACCCAAATATCTATTGTGTCCAGCTTGACGGTGGTCGGCTTCGTCACCCCATCGTATGGTTTGATGATGACAGCATCTCCCCTGAAGTGCCATGGCCCATCTTGCATCACCCTCTCCCAGTCACTAAGGCACGAAAATTGGATGGTGTACAAATTATCTTCCAGTGGCCTGAATTTGACCTCCTGGGCAAGGTCGCACAATAGAGAGGTAACACGCACACCCCGCTCGATGCGTACTGGGCCTCGTTTGCTGGCCATCGTTCATTATTCCATTATGTGACTGGTTTCCGCTTTATCTATGCACGAACGAGACGTCCTCTTTGGCGCCATTTGCGCCAGCTAACGAGGCAGCGCTCACGCAGCCCGCTCGCATTGGTCTACCCAATACGGTAGCTGCTCGCTCGTTCGATTCACAACTCACCGCTCGTCCATAGACTTCTAGGGGAAAAGGTTCATGGGTTTGAAAAACACGTGGATACGAAAACGTTCATGAATTTGTAAAAAAAATTACAGATGTAAGAAAAACGTGGATTCAAAAGGTGGTCACAAATTTAGAAAAGTTCATGAATTTGAAAAAATACCATGGATTTGAAAAATGTTCACAAAAAATGAAACAAAAAACCAAAAGAAAAGGCATAAAAACTGAACCGGACGTACGTATCCAATTTTGTAGGGGTCTTGGTGTATATATTTTTTTTAGAAACACCTGTAACTTTATTCATACCCATAACAATTACAGGTACACTGATTTGGACCTATCATCCAAGAAAATACAAAGTAATTCCTATGACTAAAAATTATAATGAAATCTTTTGAAAACACCTTCTTCACGACGTCAATCTCTGCTCGAAGAAATACTCCAAAGACTTTGGTAAAGAGGCTGCAATTGGACTGGAGCAACGATGTTGTCACTTCACCCGCACAAACATTACCAATAATGGTTTTTGAAAGCGCCTTGAGCCACCCATCCAAAAAGATGGGAAGTCTTGATCGATGAACATACTTGGGCCAAGGATGATCCCCTAGAAGTGTAGGCCGTCGAATCACCATATCTTCACCATGGTGTCAATGAAAGATTTCGCCTCCACAAAGAATCAGACCAACAAAAAAAGCTTGACACGGCAACATAAACTCATCAGATCTGAATAATCGGATCTGCGAGGACAGAAAACTCGCTAATCTCATGGCATCGCCAAAAAGAGAGAGGAAATTTATTCTCACAAAACTATAATGATCACTAGACGATGGCAAAGGACATAGAGGTCTTGATGATTCGAGGTCTTCCACCTCTCAGCGCCAAGATGGCAGCCGTAGACGAGGGACCTAAATTTCTCAGAGGTCCCGGTGTATCGAGTAGCTTGCCAAAATGTGTGCTTGCAAGAGGCTTATATGGGCCGGCCCAGTATGGGAGGCCTGTGAGCGATGAGTCCCTTAACAAAAGGGAACAACACGTGAATAGCGATTCGCACCACAGGCAGGTCACAGTCTGATGTTCCTCCACTTTTTTGCATTTTTTTTATTTCAGGAAAATGTAAAAAAAAATAGAAAATTTGTAGAAACAAAGTACAAAAAGTTTGTGAATTCAAAAATAAATCATGATTTCGAAAAAATGTTCATGAATTCAAAAAATGATAATTTGAAGAAAAAATGAACTCAAAAGATGTTGGCAAATTTGAAAAACTATCGTTGATTGAAAAAATATTCATGTTCTGAAAAAGCGTTGACAATTTCTAAAAAACAATGAGTTAACAAAATATTATTGAATTTGAAAATTTTCATGAATTAAAAAGTCACGAATTAAAAAAATGGTTGTGAACTGAAAAGGTTCATGAATCAAAAGATATAATTTAAATTAGAAAAGATCACAGATTCAAAAAATGTTCATGAATTAAGAAAATAGTGGTGGAAAGGGCAAACGGGTTTGCAAATTTAAAAATACGTAAAATTGAAAAACTCTTTGTAATATTTAAAAATACGTAAAATACGTAAAATTATATTTACTCACTGGTCGAACTAACCACTGAGTCCGCAAATTTCACATCTCTTATCATGTTTGATGTACATGACTATATGCTCACACCTTTTATAAACAGATCAAAAATTGTGTATGAAAAAACATGGCTTCCAATTGTAAGTGTGTCTTCCTATATAGAGAATTTTCATATGCAAATAATTAAACATGTAACCCCCCTCCCCACTTAACAAAGTTTTGCTTCTGAAGCTGTCAATCAATAAACTGATAAAGCAAACATAGATAATATAAAAAATCTTATGTAGGCAATGTTGTTATTATTTTCTCCTTCATCAATATACACCATGTTATTTACGGGGCAATTATTAACTATTTTGCATTTATCCTTGCGACACTACTTATGTTGTTATTTTCTCAATTGATTGCCTTTCTAATAACTATTTTGTTTGTACTTCAGTGTAAGCAATTGTAAGTTGGTTAAGATGTAACAGAACTTGAGTCATTGTTTCACAACAACCCACTGGCATTTGATATTGAGCTTAAGAAAACTTGCGTTATTGTAAATCAGATGAAATTATGTAACCTCATATCTGAGCAAGTACACATTCAGTCATCTATCCGGGTGCAATGCAAGAATATCTATCCATTAGACTAATGTGTAATTGTTTTACTGGCCAAAACGCATTGAGATTATTCAGATGATAAGTATTCTCCAAAAGTTCTTAAATATTTGTACTGCCTATTTTTCTCTTTTTAGTATTCCTCATGTCTTATGTCTTTCCTCAATATTTCTAATTTTCGGTTATCCTGGTGTGAGCCTTTGCGGGAGTCATTTTAGGACCCAAAAAGATGTCACGATCCATATCAATCATCCTAATTCATATCTCTAAGGAAAAAACTCAAAACACTACTTTTTTTGCAGATCAACCGGGCTGGATCTCTTTCTCTTGAGTTACATACCATTATATTCTTGATTTCTCTCTTTAGTTACATACCATTATGGGAACACAATATTTAAAAGCATTGCAAACAAATGTATACAAGTTACTACTTTTAATCCCTAACAATGCAGAGCCAAAATAGACGTGCGCTGGAACGCACGCTATCAATGATCTAGTGGAGGTACACGCTACCTCACTATCGATCGACTTATGCAGGAAATAGGATTCCCTCCTCTATCAGGCGAGAATCAACGAGGAAATCTTAAAACACGCAAGAGGGAGTGTCATTGGATTTCAACCGAGTACACCTATGTTGCGCCGTTTCAGCCCACAACCCACGCAATGCAGCTTCCCATACCAGGCCCTTCCTTTTGCACCAGGGCTTTTTCTGACCAGTACCGAGACGTAACGGGTGCTCCTAATTGGCGCTTCAGGCGCCAGGGAAGCTGGCGCCCACATGCGTGTAAATTGTGCCGGCCCTTTCGCGCTCTGCAGTACTCGCTCGCTCGTTCGAGCCGCTCGGGTCTCCCTCGCTTAGTTGAATTGTTCTGTATACCTCAAAAAAAAGTTGAATGGTTTTGTTAACTGGGCGACCGTTGACCATGGAATTTTCACATAAGTCCATACATTTCCTGGAAAAATCCAGGAATTTCAAAAAAATCATGAAATTGAAAATTTTCATCAAATTTGAAAAGTTAACAAAAAAGCTTAAAAATCAACAATTTTGACAAAAGTTCATCAAATTTGAAAAAAGATCATCGATTTTGGAAAAAAGTTCATCGACTTTGAAAAAAATCATCAAATTTCAGAAAAGCCCATCAAATTAAAAAATCTCAAAGTTGGAAAAAGTTCATCGATGTTGAAAACAATGTGTCGATTTTGAAAAAAGTTCATCAATTTTGGTAAAAAGTTCATCGGATTTGAAAAAATGTTCATCAATTCTTTTTAAAATAGTTAGAGTTTTTGAAAAAATATCAAATTTAGCAAAAGAAAAAGAAAATTTCGAAGAGAAACATTCCAAGAAAAAGGGGAAAAACCTATGAGTAAGCAGATCAGGTGTGGATGCCAGGTTGCTTGTTGCAGCGCAACTGAACCAAAGATCGTTGGTTCGAATCAGACTACTACCCTGCGCTATTTTTTATTTTAAAAAAAGGAGAATGTGTCGGCCTTTACACGCAAGAGAATGGGCCGTCCCAGTAATATAGCGCATTCAGTTTGAGTTTTTATTTCTTGTTTCCTATGTGTTCTTTCTTACTTGTTTTCACTATTTGCACCGGTTTTCTTTGGCTACTCTATAGTTTTCTTCTGTTTCTCATTTTCTTCCTCTGGTATCATTTTTTTCCTTTGTTTCTTTTTTTAGTTTTCACCTTTCTTTCTTTTTACCTTTTTTTATTTTTTCTTCAACACATGTCCACATTTTCATACACATCGTATGTATTTTGTATACATCAGGACATTTTACACATTTAACATTCCTTGAATACATGATTAAAACAATTTAATACGCGTTTTGATGTCTAGTTTTTCTCATATACAATGCAAGTTTTTCATATACATTTTAAAAAAAAATTCTACAATTTTAACATTTTTCTAATACATGTTTACCATTTTTCCAAATACATGCTTTTGAATACTTTTTTAATGTGAGTTAAATATTTTTCGGATACACAATGCAACATTTTCTCTGAATAATAGGAAATATTTTATAAGCGGTGCGAACATTTTTTTTTACATTGGATATACCATTTTTTTCAAAATGTGCCATACACTTCTATGAATTACAATAATATTTTCATATTTTTTTGAATAGTTTGGATTTCCTTGTATAAATATTTTTGACAAATATCACGTACATTTTTAAAACATGTAAACATTTTTTAAATGCTATGAAACTACTTAATGCTATCAGCATATTTTAAACGACACTAATATATTAATTCTACGTTATTATTTTAAATTTGAGGATTTTTATGTTTAAGAATAATATTTTCGGATTATACATATTTAAGTATTTCTTTTGAACTTATGAACAAAAAAATGAACTAACCTGCACGGAGCTACTTGGGCCGGCCCAATAACAAGAACAGGGAAAGCGCCCTGCGAGACGTCCTTCGGCCTGGCATCAAGCGATGCATAGCTGCTTTTATCTTTCCGGGCGCGGCTATGTAATGCTTTATCCGAGAGTACCTCAGCGACATATCCTATTCAGGGCAAAACCTATTTGGTGCAGCAGGCGCCGGTTAACTTGCATTTTCCTTAACGGGCGCCTGCAGCGCACACCACCTAACGCGAGCTGGGCCGGCCCATTTAATGTTGTTTCTCATTCCGTAAATCCCAGAAAACAGTGCGCGGGGTGAGAATCGAACCAGCGACCACCCAGCCAACTGCTTCGGATATGAATTATTACCTTCTTTTGTGTCTATTTACTTACAGTTCTTTCGAACGGTTTTGTTCGTTTTTTCTTTTTCCTTTCTTTATTCTTACAATTTTTGATAAATGATAAATGCGCGACTTTTTTTCATTTTCGTTTATTTTTGTAAAATTCATGAACTATTTTTAAATTCGTGAACTTTTTTTAATTCGATGTACTATTTTCTCAAATTTGATGAACAATTTCCTCAAATTCGATGAACTTTTTTAAATTTTGTGATTTTTTTGTTAATTCGATGAAGTTTTTTCATAAAATCGATGAACTTTTTTCAAATTGGATGAATTTTTATCAAAATTGATTAACTTTTTCTCAAATACGATGAACTTTTTTCAAATTTCAGGAACTTTTTTTCAAATTTGATGAAATTTTTTAAGAAAAAACGATGAACTTTTTTCAAATTTGATGAACTTTTCCAATTTTGGTGAACTTTTTTTCAAATTCAATGAAATTATTTTCAAATCCGATGAACTATTTTTAGAAATTCGATGAAATTCTTTCTAATACGCTGAGTTTTTTTTAATATTCCATGGAATATTTCAAATTCACGAATTATTTCCATTTTTGCGATTTTTTTTCAATTGGTACAACCTTTTCTTTTATTCAAATAATTTATAGAGGATATATAATACTCGTATATGTTTTAAGATTTGTACAGAAAGGAGTGACAAATAGAGTTGCTTCGTCAAGCAACCAACGAACTGAGTTTGGTCGGCTGATTAACGTGATTGATATCGAAGCTGGCGACTGGAGTTCGACAGCCAGTCCACCCGATATATGTAAAACCTTTTTATTTCTCGCGGTGACTGCGAAGTTTTTTGCGCCACGGCCCATTACGGGTTTCTGTGAGCGCCAGCACGCGTAATGGGCGCCGAATGCGCTGATTAGGAGCTCCCTCCCTATTCAGTGTTTCAGCCGCGAGTTTCTTCGACATTTGCAAACACGCGCACACCACTGCTTTGATATAGGCAGGCCCATTCTCCTTTTTATTTTTTCCCGACATATCCTATTCAGTGCTTTAGGCGCTAGTTTCCTCGACATTCGCAAACGAGCGCACACTCTACTGCTCTGATCTAGGCCGGCCCATTCTCCTTCTTTTTTTCCTTTTTATTTTCTCCTTTCTATTTTCTTTTTTGTTTTCTTAAACGCCCAGTTTTATTAAAAAAATTGCGAAGCTGTTCTTCAATAAAAAAATATATGAACATTTTTTAAATTAGATGAACTTTTTTCAATTTCGATGAACTTTTTTCTAAAACCGATGAACCTTTTAAAAATACATAAACTATTTTCAATTTCGATGAACCTTTTCAAAATTTGATGAACTTTTGTTCAAACTCGTTGATTTTTTTTCAAATTCAATGAACTTTTTTTAAAATTTTATCAATTTTTTTAAAATTTTATGAACTTTTTTGGATGCTGATAAATATTTTTCTCAAATTCAACGAATATTTTTCAAGTTTGATGAGCCTTTTAAAATATTCGATGAACATTTTTTAAATCGATGAACTCTTCTTCAAGTTCATTAATTTTTTTTCAAAATAAGAACTTCTTTGAATTCACGATTTTTTTTTTGTTTTTGCGAATAATTTCTATTCTTTCCTTTTTCCCAAATGTGATCAAGCGAACTAGGGAAAAAATGCGAAATCTAAATAGGTCGGTCGACTTGCATCGAATAGGCGCTGTCCTATACGACGCATTTTGCATCACACATAAGCTCGAGGCACAGGGTCGGCACAGGACTGGGCCGGCCCACCGACGCGCCGTTTGTTGTTTCATATCACGTGACGCAAAAAATACCTGGAGAAAAAATGAGTACGACAGGATTCGATTCCGCGAGCTCGCACATAGCAGAGTTCTCAGAGCATCTCCAGCCGTTGGCCCCCTAGGAGGCACAAAAATCACCGCCTGGGGGCGAGCCGGCGGTATAATCGGCTCTGGGGGTGGTTGGGCATCCCGCCGTCGCCCCCAGGCGCCGATATCGGCCCATTTTCGGCGCAAATATGCCCGCTTTTCGACCCACTTTCGGTGAAAAATGGCCCGATATCGGCACGAAGCGGCCCATATTCGCCGTGGTTCGGCGTGAATTCAACAGAAGTAATTTTTTATCACATAGTTCATCACAGAAAATCAATAGAATCAAATAGTTCAATACAAATTATATAGTTCAACAAATAAAAACCCATATTTCATCACACGTCGAGCTAGGCGTTGCCCTTGAGCCACCATAGGTGCTCCACCAGATCCTGCTGCAGTAGTTGATGCACCTGTGGGTCTCGGATCTCCTGACGCATATTGAGGTAGGCAGTCCAGGTTGTCGGTAGCTGGTGATCAACTTGGGTAAGAGGACCCTGCCTGTAGTATAGTTCAGTGTCAAAAACTGGCTCTTACTGTTGGCTCTCAATGATCATGTTGTGCAAGATGACACAGCAAGTCATGATTTCCCACATTTGATCTTTCGACCAGGTCTGAGCAGGGTACCGGACAATAGCAAATCGAGATTGGAGCACACCAAATGCCCGCTCGACATCCTTCCCGCAAGCCTCTTGAACCTTCGCAAAGTGGGACTTCTTGCCTCCTAGCACAGCATTTGAGATAGTCTTCACAAATGTAGACCATCTCGGATAGATGCCATTAGCTAGGTAGTACCCCTTGTTGTAGTGTCGCCCATTGACCTCAAAATTCACCGGAGGAGAATGACCTTCAACAAGCTTGGCAAAGACAGTGGAGCACTGCAGCACGTTGATGCCATTGTGAGTTTCTGGCATACCAAAGAAGGAGTGCCAAATCCAGAGGTCCTGTGTTGCCACCGCCTCAAGTACCACACTGCAACCGCCTTTGGCGCCTTTGTACATCCCCTACCAAGCAAATGGGCAGTTCTTCCATTTCCAATGCTTGCAGTCGATGCTTCCAAGCATCCCAGGAAATCCTCTTGCTGCATTCTGAGCTAGGATCCGAGCAGTGTCTTCCGCATTGGGTGTTTGCAAGTATTGCGGTCCAAACACTGCCACCATTGCCCTTCAGAACTTGTAGAAACACTCAATGGTCGTGGACTCGGCCATGCGCCCATAGTCGTCGAGTGGATCACCGGGAGCTTCGTATGCAAGCATCCTCATAGCTGTCGTCCACTTCTGGATTGAGGTGAATCCAAGTTTGCCGATGCAATCCTTCTTGCACTTGAAGTAGATGTCGAACTCCCGGATGAAATTCACAATCCTGAGGAAAAGCTTTCGGCTCATCCGATAACGGCCAAAATACTTTGTCGCCGTGCAGTGGAGCGTCGGTGAAGTAGTCGGAGTAGAGCATCCAGTAGCCTTCCAGACGATGCCGGTTCTTTGCTTTCAGCCGCTCCGGTGCCGAGCCACCTCGCCGCTGAAGGAAATATGCCCTAGAGGCAATTATAAAGTTGTTATTTATATTACCTTATATCATGATAACTGTTTATTATTCATGCTAAAATTTTATTAACCAGAAACTTAGTACATGTGTGAATACATAGACAAACAGAGTGTCCCTAGTATGCCTCTACTTGACTAGCTCGTTAATCAAAGATGGTTAAGTTTCCTAACCATAGACATGTGTTGTCATTTGATGAACGAGATCACATCATTAGAGAATGATGTGATGGACAAGACCTATCCGTTAGCTTAGCATAATGATCGTTTAGTTTTATTGCTATTGCTTTCTTCATGACTTATACATACTCCTCTAATTATGAGATTATGCAACTCCCGAATACCGGAGGAACACTTTGTGTGCTATCAAACGTCACAACGTAACTGGGTGATTATAAAGATGCTCTACAGGTGTCTCCAACGTTGTTTGTTGAGTTGACATAGATCGAGATTAGGATTTGTCACTCCGAGTATCGGAGAGGTATCTCTGGGCCCTCTCGGTAATGCACATCACTATAGGCCTTGCAAGCAATTTGACTAATGAGTTAG
The DNA here is from genome assembly GCF_002575655.3 of Aegilops tauschii subsp. strangulata. Taxonomy (NCBI): domain Eukaryota; kingdom Viridiplantae; phylum Streptophyta; class Magnoliopsida; order Poales; family Poaceae; genus Aegilops; species Aegilops tauschii. The sequence goes on along the minus strand of NC_053041.3, from coordinate 98,499,966 downwards.
TTACGGGATGATGCATTACAGAACGAGTAAAGAGACTTACCGGTAAGGAGATTGAACTAGGTGTGATGATACCGACGATCGAATCTCGGGCAAGTAACATACCGATGACAAAGGGAATGAAGTATGTTGTTATGCGGTTTGACCGATAAAGATCTTCGTAGAATATGTAGGAGCCAATATGAGCTTCCAGGTTCCGCTATTGGTTATTGACCGGAGATGTGTCTCGGTCATGCCTACATAGTTCTCGAACCCGTAGGGTCCGCACGCTTAACGTTCGATGATGATTTGTATTATGAGTTATGTGATTTGATGACCAAAGTTTGTTCTGAGTCCCGGATGAGATCACGGACATGACGAGGAGTCTCGAAATGGTCGAGAGATAAAACTTGATATATTGGAAGTGTAACAGCCTGATTTTTTGCCCTTTCTTTTTCTTTTGTTTTTCCGAGGTTTTTGCCTGAGTTTTCTTTTTCCGTGGCTATGTGGTCTGGAAACTGAAGAAGATGACCTCTTCTTTGCTTCCAGAGTGGCTTGTCAACCTCAAATATTTCCCTAGACATTTCCATTTCCACCTTGGACCAAATCCCACTATTCTTTTTATTGGGAATATTCCTTTTCTATTAAAGGAATAACTCAATTTGCCCTTGGTTGTGAAGCAACCTATACTTACCTCACTCCTTAAATTCCCAAATAATTCCCATAAATTGTTTGGGTCATATCTTCCTCAAATATGGCAAAATATTTCATTGGCCATGTTTCCATCATGCTCAATTAATTATTTTCCTATTCTGTCCTGAATGGCAGATTGTGAAGCAAGTGCCATTTATCTTTGCCCAATTGACCCCAAACTTCTTGGAAACCTTTTCCTGTCCATATAATTTCCCCATGCCAAAATTCAACTTAATTTGCCTAGTAAATATTCCTGAGCAATTTTTCAAACTTCCTGTCTGAGGGGATTGATTGTGAAGGAAGTACAAGCTAGGAATATCCAAATGAGTTGAAATTTTGCAAGGTCCTTAATATCATCATATCATAGCCCTCCACTAAAGTTGAGCTCATGTCATGTCTCCATGTGAGCTCATCTTCAATTCTTTGATTCTGTCCAAATTTTCAGTTTGTGAAGCAAGTATATTTTACCTTGCTCCATTAAGGCTGATACTTTTTCTAAGCCTTCTATTATCCATATGACCTACCTCCACCCATTTTGGGAATATTTCATCAAGCCATTATTCCTCTAGATTTTTTGCAAGTTTTTGTCCAAAGGAGATGTTTGTGAAGCAAGTACCATTTTGGCTTGACCAATTGGTATGAGACTTTTTGGGCATTTTGATAGGGCCAAATGACTCTGCCTTGCCCAATTTGAGCTCAAGTTGATACTCTATGTGAGTGCATCAGCATGCTCAAGTTTCTGGACTATTTTGGTCAGTTGCAAAGCAAGTGTATTAAACCTTGATCCATTTCTCTTAAAACTCCCCAGGACCGTAGTCCTTCCTACCCTAAACCTCCAAGACATCATATTTGGCCCCTAGCTCTTCTCAGCTGATCACCCTAACTTGATCAAGTTTGCAACAGAAAACTTCATGGGTTAAATCCCACTTAACTAGAGCACCTCTTACCAAGTCACCACCTCCGTTGAGACCTCCACTGGAAGGACTAAACCCCAAACACGTTTTGGTCGAACCCCGTGCACTGTGTGCACCAGTGCCCGTGGTGACCACCGTTTTGGCGTGCAATGGCCGTGTCCAGAGCGTCGTTTTGCCTCAGCCCTGCTCGTGCTCGTCGTCTTCGCGCGCATGAGCCTGTCCAGCGTGTTCCCCGCGTCGTCGCCGTACCCTTGGAGCCATCTACCCCTCCTGAAGCCTCCTCGCTGGCACTCGTCACCATTCGCCCACGGGGTCACTGTGGCCGATAGTGTTTTAATGGCGCTCGGCCTCTTCCTCCGCTCCCCCTTGGCTCCTGCTGCCCCGTGCTCCTCTGTAGCTCGTCCGTTCTCCCCCTCGTCGCCTTCCCCGCGCCTCCCCGTGATCGCTGTCGTTGCCAGGGCCTCGGCCGGACGTGCCCGGCGGCACCCGAGCCCGTGCCTCTCGCCCCGGCTATATATAGCCATCCCCGCGGCCTCCCAAGCTCATCAGCCTCCTCTCCTCCCTCCTCTAGACCTCCCCAGCCTCTCACCCGAGCTCGAGAGCCTCTCCCCGACCCCCATGGCCGTCGTGCGCGCCGTCGGCCTCGGCCTAAATTGGCTCAGTGCCGGCCTCCCCTCCTCATAATTTCACCACCAGAACCACCACCACACTCCGGCGACCATCCCCACCTACTTGCCTCGTCGCCGGAGCCACGTTTGGCCACCGCCCCACGAACGGCCGCCGCCGCCCCGTCCTCTGTTGTCTCCAAGCCGCGGCCGCCCTAGCTCTCCCCGGTGCCCGTTTCCTCTCTGAATGGAAGCGGCGTGGCCTCCCGAGCCCACCGGTGGCTCCGCCCTCGCCGGAGACGGTCGGAGCCGGCCGGCCCATCGCCGGTGACGCGCCCTCCCCTGCCTCCTCTGTCCCGTGCGGGAACAGGGCGAGGAAGAAGAAGACAGAGGCCAGGCGGGCCTAACTCCCCACGCAACCCCACCTGGCAGCCACACGCGTTGACCCCGCCCCCGCCACATCAGATAAGTGGCGACGTACTTCCAATGAGTACACTTTCTATTTCTGGAAAGCGTATTTTGGTTCTCCTTCAACCAGAGTCCGTTTTCTTTCACTAAAAGCGTATTTCTTTCTGTTTCAGCTCAGAATACGTTTCCCGGAGGCGAACACGTATTTCCTGAAGTGCGTGTTCTGTTTTTCCGGCTGAGGGCCTGTTTGTGATGATTTTATTTACAAATGGTCCTTGGCAGAAAAGCAACTATATCTTTTTGCTCGTAATTCCGATTAAGGTGAATCCAATGCCCACATCTTCGTCTTGTCGAGCCCGTTCTGTTTACATCATTTTCACTGTGGTTTGACATATCGAAAATGACCATTTTCCCTTGCACGTAAACAGCCCCTCCGGAGAGGAATGTTTTCGGCAAATCTTTCCGCGATCCTTCTCGCACTTCTCCCCGGTGCTTTCTTCATCCCCAGGCAAGCCACAATACCCACTTGCATCATAGTCATGTAGTAGCCATGGTTTTGAACTTCAATATTTAATCAATGTTTGCTCGTTTAAAATATGGTTACCGTTGTTCCGGTGATGCTTAGAGTTTCATGTTCACTCTCGTGCTATGTCGTCTTGCACTTGGTTATCATCATGTATTCCTGCTAGTATTCATTTCATATGCTTATGCTTTCTAGTAGTACATGTTGATGTCGGTGATGGTCTTCGGTGCATGACTGTCGTCTGTTTCGAGTGCCGTTGTTATGCATGTTCCTTTGCATCCAATTGGTTAAATGCTTGCATGGTAGCATTGTTGATATGATCTTGCATGATATTTATTGTTGATGTTAGTGGTCATGCTATGTTTCTGAGAAGTGTATACTTGTGATGTTCATGCTAGTCAGTATGCCATGCTCAGTTAGATATATGATTTGTTGTGGTATTGTTAAGAAGTAATGATGCACAACCATGCTTATGTTGGTGTCATGCTCATGTATTGTAGTTGCATCATGTTATTTTCATATGACTCAGCTTATTGCATTCAAGTTTAACCGGACTTAATTGAACTTGAACAATTGTTGGCTGAGTCATGGTGCCAGCATATCGAGCTGACAAGTGTAGCCACATTTGCCTTTATGGGGAGGCCGTTAGTCGTGCGTTGTCATGCCTTTTGTATGTGCCTCCAATGAGGGAAGGTTATGGGCATGCGTTACCCTGGCCCAGTAAGCAGACATAACCTTGTGGACCCATTGTTGTAATGGTATTGTGTCCCCGTTTGGGACTGTTTATTTGCCACGACGGTGGTAGTTTTGCCTTTGGTAGGCTGGGTCACCCAGGACTAAGCCCAGTGGGGAGTTGGTCGGAGTGGTCGTAAGAGTGTCATGGCAATGGGAGAGTTCTATCGGAATGCCGTTGGTCCACCCGAATGGGAGTGCGAGGCCATGGGTTTCGTGGTGTGGGTAAAGTGCTCTACCTCTGCAGAGTGTATTAAATCTATCGATAGCCGCACCTGCGGATAAGGGCCCAGTTCGTAGTTGGTCACACTATGGGTCAACAGTAATAATAATAACTTGATTTATAACAACCCTGGTTCGATGATGAGAAAGAGATTGGTTGTGATCGTGAGATGATCACCGTGGTATCGAGGATACCGAGTTGATGGATATTTGGTTGTGATCGTGAGATGATTACCGTGGTATCGAGGATACCGAGTTGTTGGATATTCATGATGTTGTGCGAGAATCGTGGGTAAAGATCAAGCTCCTTGTGGCCATGTAATGATTACTAAGGTATTGTTTATACCAAGCTTGATTTGATCCTGAGATAATCATGTGATGCCCGATGTTGGTAAGTGATGTATGTGATGGTTACGAGGTAACCCGAGCAGAGTAAGTCGATGCATGATAGCTTCATCATGTTGCATGTTGAAGGAAATATGCCCTAGAGGCAATAATAATGTTATTATTTATTTCCTTATTTCATGATAAATGTTTATTATTCATGCTAGAATATTAACCGGTAACTTAGTACATGTGTGAATACATAGACAAACAGAGTGTCACTAGTATGCCTCTACTTGACTAGCTCGTTGAATCAAAGATGGTTAAGTTTCCTAGCCATAGACATGAGTTGTCATTTTATTGAGGGGATCACATCATTAGAGAACGATGTGATTGACTTGACCCATCCGTTAGCTTAGCACGATGATCGTTTAGTTTGTTGCTATTGCTTTCTTCATGACTTATACATATTCCTATGACTATGAGATTATGCAACTCCTGAATACCGGAGGAACACTTTGTGTGCTACCAAACGTCACAACGTAACTGGGTGATTATAAAGGTGCTCTACAGGTGTCTCCGATGGTGTTTGTTGAGTTGGCATAGATCGAGATTAGGATTTGTCACTCCGATTGTCGGAGAGGTATCTCTGGGCCCTCTCGATAATGCACATCACTATAAGCCTTGCAAGCAATGTGACTAATGAGTTAGTTGTGGGATGATGCATTATTGAATGAGTAAAGAGACTTGCCTGTAATGAGATTGAACTAGGTATGGTGATACCGACGATCGAATCTCGGGCAAGTAACATACCGATGACAAAGGGAACAACGTATGTTGTTATGCGGTTTGACCGATATAGATCTTCGTAGAATATGTGGGAGCCAATATGAACATCCAGGTTCCGCTATTGGTTATTGACCAGAGACGTGTCTCGGTCATGTCTACATAGTTCTCGAACCCATAGGGTCCGCACGCTTAACGTTCGGTGACGATCGGTATTATGAGTTTATGTGTTTTGATGTACCGAAGGTAGTTCGGAGTCCCGTATATGATCACGGACATGAAGAGGAGTCTCCAAATGGTCGAGACATAAAGATTGATATATTGGATGACTATGTTTGGACTTCGGAATAGTTTCGGGTGAGTTGGGGCATTTACCGGAGTACCGGGGGTTACCGGAACCCCCCCCCCGGGGAGCATATGGGCCTTAATGGGCCTTAGTGGGAGAGGAGAGAAGGCAGCCTAGGAGGGGGCGCCCCCCACCCCCAAGCCCAATCCGAATTGGGTGAGGGGGTCGGGCCCCCTTTCCTTTCTCCTTCCCCCTCTTCCTTCTATTCCTAGTGGGACTAGGAAAGGGGGAGTCCTACTCCTACTAGGAGGAGGACTCCTCCCCCCTTGGCGCGCCTAGAGAGGCCGGCCGGCCTCCCCCCTCCCTCCTTTATATACGTGGTGAGGGGGGCACCCTAGAACATACAAGTTGATTGCTTTTAGCCATGTGCGGTGCCCCCCCTCCACAGATTTCCACCTCAGTCATATCGTTGCAGTGCTTAGGCGAAGCCCTGCGCCGGTAACTTCATCATCACCGTCATCACGCCATCGTGCTGACGAAGCTCTCCCTCGACACTCAGCTGGATCAAGAGTTCGTGGGACGTCACCGAGCTGAACGTGTGCAGATCGCGGAGGTGTCGTACTTTCGGTACTAGGATCGGTCGGATCATGAAGACGTACGACTACATCAACCGCGTTGATATAAAACTTCCGCTTTCGGTCTACGAGGGTACATGGACACACTCTCCCGCTCATTGCTATGCATCACCTAGATAGATCTTGCGTGATCGTAGAATTTTTTTTGAAATTACTGCGTTCTCCAACAGTGGCATCAGAGCCAGGTCTATGCGTAGATGTTATATGCACGAGTAGAACACAAAGAGTTGTGGGCGATAATAGTCATACTGCTTACCAGCATGTCATACTTTGATTCGGCGGTATTGTTGGATGAAGCGGCCCGGGCCGACATTACGCGTACACTTACGCGAGACTGGTTCTACCGACGTGCTTTGCACACAGGTGGCTGGCGGGTGTCAGTTTCTCCAACTTTAGTTGAATCGAGTGTGGCTACGCCCGGTCCTTGTTGAAGGTTAAAACAGCACACTTGATGAATAATCGTTGTGGTTTTGATGCGTAGGTAAGAACGGTTCTTGCCCAGCCCGTAGCAGCCACGTAAAACTTGCAACAACAAAGTAGAGGACGTCTAACTTGTTTTTGCAGGGCATGTTGTGATGTGATATGGTCAAGACATGATGATATATAAATTGTTGTATGAGATGATCATGTTTTGTAGCAGTTATCGGCAACTGGCCGGAGCCAATGGTTGTCGCTTTATTGTATGAAATGCAATCGCCATGTAATTGCTTTACTTTATCACTAAGTGGTAGTGATAGTCGTAGAAGTAATAGTTGGCGAGACGACAACGATGCTTCGATGGAGATCAAGGTGTCAAGCCGGTGACGATGGTGATCATGACGGTGCTTTGGAGATGGAGATCAAAGGCACAAGATGATGATGGCCATATCATATCACTTATATTGATTGCATGTGATGTTTATCCTTTATGCATCTTATTTTACTTAGTTTGGCGGTAGCATTATAAGATGATCTCTCACTAAATTTCAAGGTATAAGTGTTCTCCCTGAGTATGCACCGTTGCGACAGTTCGTCGTGCTGAGACACCACGTGATGATCGGGTGTGATAAGCTCTACGTTCACATACAACGGGTGCAAGCCAGTTTTGCACACGCAGAATACTCGGGTTAAACTTGACGAGCCTAGCATATGCAGATATGGCCTCGGAACACTGAGACCGAAAGGTCGAGCGTGAATCATATAGTAGATATGATCAACATAGTGATGTTCACCATTGAAAACTACTCCATCTCACGTGATGATCGGACATGGTTTAGTTGATTTGGATCACGTGATCATTTAGATGACTAGAGGGATGTCTATCTAAGTGGGAGGTCTTAAGTAATATGATTAATTGAACTTTAATTTATCATGAACTTAGTCCTGGTAGTATTAGCATATCTATGTTGTAGATCAATAGCTCGCGATGTAGCTCCCCGTTTATTTTTATATGTTCCTAGAGAAATATAAGTTGAAAGATGATAGTAGCAATGATGCAGACTTGGTCCGTGATCTGAGGATTTTCCTCATTGCTGCACAGAAGAATTATCTCCTTGATGCACCGCTAGGTGACAGACCTATTGCAGGAGCAGATGCAGACGTTATGAACGTTTTGACAAAAGCTCGGTATGATGACTACTTGATAGTTTAGTGCACCATGCTTTACAGCTTAAAACTGGAACTTCAAAAATGTTTTGAACATCATGGAGCATATAAGATGTTCCAAGAATTGAAATTAGTATTTCAGACTCATTCCCGTGTCAAGAGGTATGAGACCTCTGACGGTACTTTGCCTACAAGATGGAGGAGAATAGCTCAACCAGTGAGCATGTACGGGTTCTGCAGACTCAAGGGTCATCTTTATTTTAAACCCCCCCGGGCCAGTGCTCCTTCGAGTGTTGGTCCGAACTGAGCTGCCTGCGAGGCCACCTTGGGGAAACTTGAGGGCTGGTTTTACTCGTAGCTAGTCTCATCCGGTGTTGCCCTGAGAACGAGATATGTGCAGCTCCTATCGGGATTTGTCGGCACATCGGGCGGCTTTGCTGGTCTTGTTTTACCATTGTCGAAATGTCTTGTAAACCGGGATTCCGAGACTGATCGGGTCTTCCCGGGAGAAGGAATATCCTTCATTGATCGTGAGAGCTTATAATGGGCTAAGTTGGGACACCCCTGCAGGGTATAAACTTTCGAGAGCCGTGCCCGCGGTTATGTGGCAGATGGGAATTTGTTAATGTCCGGTTGTAGAGAACTTGACACCACTTGACTTAATTAAAATGCATCAACCGTGTGTGTAGCCGTGATGGTCTCTTTTCGGCGGAGTCCGGAAAGTGAACACGGTTCTTGTGTTATGCTTGAATGTAAGTAGTTTCAGGATCACTTCTTGATCACTTCTAGTTCACGACCGCTGCGTTGCTTCTCTTCTCGCTCTTATTTGCGTATGTTAGCCACCATACATGCTAGTGCTTGCTGCAGCTCCACCTCACTACCCCTTTCCTACCCATAAGCTTAAATAGTCTTGATCTCGCGGGTGTGAGATTGCTGAGTCCTCGTGACTCACAGATACTTCCAAAACAGTTGCAGGTGCCGAGGATACCAGTGCAGGCGACGCAACCGAGCTCAAGTGGGAGCTCGACGAGGAACTTGGTCGTTACTATGTTTCGTTTCCTGATGATCAGTAGTGGAGCCCAGTTGGGACGATCGGGGATCTAGCATTTGGGGTTGTCTTCTTTTCTTTTGGTTCCGTAGTCGGACCTATGTGTGTACTCTGATTGATGTATGATTTATTTATGTATTGTGTGAAGTGGCGATTGTAAGCCAACTCTTTATCCCATTCTTGTTCATTACATGGGATTGTGTGAAGATGACCCTTCTTGCGACAAAACCACAAAGCGGTTATGCCTCTAAGTCGTGCCTCGACACGTGGGAGATATAGCCGCATCGTGGGCGTTACAAAAGTAGCGTAAGTATTTCCCTCAGTTTTTGAGAACCAAGGTATCAATCCAGTAGGAGGCCACGCACGAGTCCCTCGCACCTACACAAACAAATAAATCCTCGCAACCAACGCGATAAGGGGTTGTCAATCCCTACACGGTCACTTACGAGAGTGAGATCTGATAGATATGATAAGATAATATTTTTGGTATTTTTTATGATAAAGATGCAAAGTAAAATAAAAGGCAATAAAAATAACTAAGTGTTGGAAGATTAATATGATGGAAAATAGACCCGGGGGCAATAGGTTTCACTAGTGGCTTCTCTCAAGAGCATAAGTATTTACGGTGGGTGAACAGATTACTGTTGAGCAATTGACAGAATTGAGCATAGTTATGAGAATATCTAGGTATGATCATGTATATAGGCATCACGTCCAAGACAAGTAGACCGACTCCTGCCTGCATCTACTACTATTACTCCACACATCGACCGCTATCCAGCATGCATCTAGAGTATTAAGTTCATAAGAACAGAGTAACGCTTTAAGCAAGATGACATGATGTAGAGGGATAAACTCATGCAATATGATATAAACCCCATCTTGTTATCCTCGATGGCAACAATACAATACGTGCCTTCCTGCCCCTACTGTCACTGGGAAAGGACACCGCAAGATTGAACCCAAAGCTAAGCACTTCTCCCATTGCAAGAAAGATCAATCTAGTAGGCCAAACCAAACTGATAATTCGAAGAGACTTGCAAAGATAACCAATCATACATAAAAGAATTCAGAGAAGATTCAAATATTGTTCATAGATAAACTTGATCATAAACCCACAATTCATCGGTCTCAACAAACACACCGCAAAAGAAGATTACATCGAATAGATCTCCACGAGAGAGGGGGGAACATTGTATTGAGATCCAAAAAGAGAGAAGAAGCCATCTAGCTAATAACTATGGACCCGAAGGTCTGAAGTAAACTACTCACACATCGTCGGAGAGGCTATGGTGTTGATGTAGAAGCCCTCCGTGATCGATGCCCCCTCCGGCGGAGCTCCGGAATAGGCCCCAAGATGGGATCTCACAAGTACATAAGGTTGCGGCGGTGGAATTAGGTTTTTGGCTCCGTATCTGATAGTTTGGGGGTACGTAGGTATATATAGGAGGAAGGAGTACGTCGGTGGAGCAACAGGGGGCCCACGAGGGTGGAGGGCGCGCCCAGGGGGGTAGGCGCGCCCCCCTACCTCGTGCCCTCCTGGTTGATGTCTTGACGTAGGGTCCAAGTCTTCTGGATCACGTTCGTTCCGAAAATCACGTTCCCGAAGGTTTCATTCTGTTTGGACTCCGTTTGATATTCCTTTTCTGCGAAACTCTAAAATAGGCAAAAAACAGCAATTCTGGACTGGGCCTCCGGTTAATAGGTTAGTCCCAAAAATAATATAAAAGTGTATAATAAAGCCCAATAATGTCCAAAAAAGAATATAATATAGCATGGAACAATCAAAAATTATAGATACGTTGGAGACGTATCAAGCATCCCCAAGCTTAATTCCTGCTCGTCCTCGAGTAGGTAAATGATAAAAACAGAATTTTTGATGTGGAATGCTACTTGGCATAATTTCAATGTAATTCTTCTTAATTGTGGTATGAATATTCAGATCCGAAAGATTCAACATAAAAGTTCAATATTGACATAAAAATAATAATACTTCAAGCATACTAACTAAGCAATTATGTCCTCTCAAAATAACATGGCCAAAGAAAGTTCATCCCTACAAAATCATATAGTTTAGTCATGCTCCATTTTCGTCACACAAGAATGCTCTCATCATGCACAACCCCGATGACAAGCCAAGCAATTGTTTCATACTTTAGTAATCTCAAACTTTTTCAACCTTCACGCAATACATGAGCGTGAGCCATGGATATAACACTATGGGTGGAATAGAATATAATGATGGGGGTTATGTGGAGAAGACAAAAAAGGAGAAAGTCTCATATCAACGAGGCTAATCAATGAGCTATGGAGATGCCCATCAATTGATGTTAATGCAAGGAGTAGGATTGCCATGCAACGGATGCACTAGAGCTATAAATATACGAAAGCTCAACAAAAGAAACTAAGTGGGTGTGCATCCAACTTGCTTGCTCACGAAGACCTAGGGCATTTGAGGAAGCCCATTGTTGGAATATACAAGCCAAGTTATATAATGAAAAGTTCCCACTAGTATATGAAAGTGACAAAACAAAGGACTCTCTATCATGAAGATTATGGTGCTACTTTGAAGCACAAGTGTGGTAAAGAGGATAGTAACATTGTCCCTTCTCTCTTTTTCTCTCATTGTTTTGGGCCTTCTCTTTTTTTATGGCCTTTCTCTTTTTCTTTTATTTTTTTCCTCACTTGGGACAATGCTCTAGAAAATGATGATCATCACACTTCTATTTATTTACAACTCAATGATTACAACTCGATACTAGAACAAAGTATGACTCTATATGAATGCCTCCAGCGGTGTACCAGGATATGCAACGAACCAAGAGTGACATGTATGAAAGAATTATGAATGGTGGCTTTGCCACAAATACTATGTCAACTACATGATCATGCAAAGCAATATGACAATGATGAACGTGTCATGATAAACGGAACGGTGGAAAGTTGCATGGCAATATATCTCGGAATGGCTATGGGAATGCCATAATAGGTAGGTATGGTGGCTGTTTTGAGGAAGATATAAGGAGGTTTATGTGTGAAAGAGCGTATCATATCACGGGGTTTGGATGCACCGGCGAAGTTTGCACCAACTCTCAATGTGATAAAGGGCAATGCACGGTACCGAAGAGGCTAGCAATGATGGAAAGGTGGGACTGCGTATAATCCATGGACTCAACATTAGTCATAAAGAACTCACATACTTATTGCAAAAATCTACAAGTCATCAAAAACCAAGCACTACGCGCATGCTCCTAGGGGATAGATTGGTAGGAAAAGACCATCGCTCGTCCCCGACCGCCACTCATAAGGAGGACAATCAAAGAACACCTCATGTTTCAAATTTGTTACATAACGTTTACCATACGTGCATGCTACGGGACTTGCAAACTTCAACACAAGTATTTCTCAAATTCACAACTACTCAACTAGCACGACTTTGATATCACTACCTCCATGTCTCAAAACAATCATCAAGCATCAAACTTCTCTTAGTATTCAACACACTCATAAGGAAGTTTTTACTAGTCTTGAATACCTAGCATATTAGGATTATTTAAGTAAATTACCATGCTATTTAAGACTCCCAAAATAATATAAGTGAAGCATGAGAGAATAATAGTTTCTATAAAACAAAACCACCACCGTGCTCTAAAAAATATAAGTGAAGTACTAGAGCAAGAACTATATAACTCAAAAGATATAAGTGAAGCACATAGAGTATTCTAATAATTCCCGAATCATGTGTGTATCTTTCAAAAGGTGTGTACAGCAAGGATGATTATGGTAAACTAAAAAGCAAAGACTCAAATCAAACAAGATGCTCCAAGCAAAACACATATCATGTGTGAATAAAAATATAGCTCCAAGTAAAGTTACCGATGGAAGTAGACGAAAGAGGGGATGCCTTCCGGGGCATCCCCAAGCTTTGGCTTTTAGGTGTCCTTAGATTATCTTGGGGGTGCCTTGGGCATCCCCAATCTTAGGCTCTTTCCACTCCTTGTTCCATAATCCATCAAATCTTTCACCCAAAACTTGAAACCTTCACAACACAAAACTTAACAGAAAATCTCGTGAGCTCCGTTAGCGAAAGAAAACAAAACACCACTTCAAGGTACTGTAATGAACTCATTCTTTATTTATATTGGTGTTAAACCTACTGTATTCCAACTTCTCTATGGTTTATAAACTATTTTACTAGCCATAGATTCATCAAAATAAGCAAACAACACACGAAAAACAGAATCTGTCAAAAACAGAACAGTCTGTAGTAATCTGTAACTAACGCAAACTTCTGGAACTCCAAAAATTCAGCCAAAATAGGAAGACCTAAAAAATTTGTTTATTGATCAGCAGAAATTGGAATCAATATTTTATCACGTTCTGGTGATTTTTAACAATTATTTTCGTGAACAGAAAGTTTCTGGAATTTTCAGCAAGATCAAATAACTATCATCCAAGAAGATCATATAGGTTTAACTTGGCACAAACACTAATTAAAACATAAAAAGACATCTAACCAGAGGCTAGATCAAATATTTATTCCTAAACAGAAGCAAAAGGCAAAAAAAAACTAAAAATAAAATTGGGTTGCCTCCCAACAAGCGCTATCGTTTAACGCCCCTAGCTAGGCATAATAGCAAGGATAGATCTAGGTATTGCCATCTTTGGTAGGCAATCCATAAGTGGCTCTCATGATAGATTCATATGGTAATTTTATTTTCTTTCTGGGGAAGTGTTTCATGCCTTTCCTTAACGAAAATTGGAATCTAATATTCCCTTCCTTCATATCAATAATTGCACCAATCGTTCTAAGGAAAGGTCTACCAAGAATAATAGGACATGAAGGATTGCAATCTATATCAAGAAAAATAAAATCTACGGGCACATAGTTCGTATTTGCAACAATAAGAACATCATTAATTCTTCCCATAGGTTTTTTAATAGTGGAATCCGCAAGGTGCAAGTTTAGAGAACAATCATCAAAATCACGGAAACCTAGCAAATCACACAAAGTCTTTGGAATCGTGGAAACACTAGCACCCAAATCACACAAAGCATAGCATTCATGATCTTTAATTTTAATTTTAATAGTAGGTTCCCATTCATCATAAAGTTTTCTAGGGATAGAAACTTCCAACTCAAGTTTTTCTTCATAAGATTGCATCAAAGCATCAACGATATGTTTGGTAAAGGCTTTATTTTGACTATAAGCATGAGGAGAATTTAGCACGGATTGCAACAAGGAAATACAATCTATCAAAGAGCAATTATCATAATTAAATTCCTTGAAATCCAAAATAGTGGCTTCATTGATATCTAGAGTTTTGATCTCTTCAATCCCACTTTTATCAATTTTAGCATCAAGATCTAAAAACTCCGAATTTTTGGAACGCCTTCTAGGTAAAGGTGGATCATATTCAGTCCCATCATTATCAAGTTTCATATTGCAAAACAAAGATTTAATAGGGGACACATCAATAACTTTTAGATCTTCATCTTTATTTTCAAAGTTTTCCGGCTTAGCGGCCATCTTATTAACTAAGGTGGCCTGCTTATCCGAAATTTCAGCTATTAACTTCTCAAGTTGAGCAATTTGGGATCTCAAACCATCAAATTCTTTAGACATATCATCGAGCTCTTTATTCATATAACTCATAAAGCTTTTTTGTTCCTTAAGCTCGTTTCTAAAGAAATTGTTATGTTCAAATTGTAAGACCATGAAACTCCTAACGTTGCTTTCGATCTCTTCTAGCCTTTTAAGGTGAGGATCACCAAATCTTGGTAGAGCCATCGAGACAAACAAGCAATCCAACACACGAGCAAACAAGAGACGGGCAAAAAGAGTCAAACGGAAAAGAGAGAGCGAATAAAACGGCAAGGGTGAAGTGGGGGAGAGGAAAACGAGAGGCAAATGGCAAATAATGTAATGCGGGAGATAAGGGTTTGTGATGGGTACTTGGTATGTTGACTTTTGCGTAGACCTCCCCGGCAACGGCGCCAGAAATCCTTCTTGCTACCTCTTGAGCACTGCGTTGGTTTTCCCTTGAAGAGGAAAGGGTGATGCAGCAAAGTAGCGTAAGTATTTCCCTCAGTTTTTGAGAACCAAGGTATCAATCCAGTAGGAGGCCACGCACGAGTCCCTCGCACCTACACAAACAAATAAATCCTCGCAACCAACGCGATAAGGGGTTGTCAATCCCTACACGGTCACTTACGAGAGTGAGATCTGATAGATATGATAAGATAATATTTTTGGTATTTTTTATGATAAAGATGCAAAGTAAAATAAAAGGCAATAAAAATAACTAAGTGTTGGAAGATTAATATGATGGAAAATAGACCCGGGGGCCATAGGTTTCACTAGTGGCTTCTCTCAATAGCATAAGTATTTACGGTGGGTGAACAAATTACTGTTGAGCAATTGACAGAATTGAGCATAGTTATGAGAATATCTAGGTATGATCATGTATATAGGCATCACGTCCGGGACAAGTAGACCGACTCCTGCCTGCATCTACTACTATTACTCCACACATCGACCGCTATCCAGCATGCATCTAGAGTATTAAGTTCATAAGAACAGAGTAACACTTTAAGTAAGATGACATTATGTAGAGGGATAAACTCATGCAATATGATATCAACCCCATCTTGTTATCCTCGATGGCAACAATACAATACGTGCCTTGCTGCCCCTACTGTCACTGGGAAAGGACACCGCAAGATTGAACCCAAAGCTAAGCACTTCTCCCATTGCAAGAAAGATCAATCTAGTAGGCCAAACCAAACTGATAATTCGAAGAGACTTGCAAAGATAACCAATCATACATAAAAGAATTCAGAGAAGATTCAAATATTGTTCATAGATAAACTTGATCATAAACCCACAATTCATCGGTCTCAACAAACACACCGCAAAAGAAGATTACATCGAATAGATCTCCACGAGAGAGGGGGGAACATTGTATTGAGATCCAAAAAGAGAGAAGAAGCCATCTAGCTAATAACTATGGACCCGAAGGTCTGAAGTAAACTACTCACACATCGTCGGAGAGGCTATGGTGTTGATGTAGAAGCCCTCCGTGATCGATGCCCCCTCCGGCGGAGCTCCGGAACAGGCCCCAAGATGGGATCTCACAAGTACATAAGGTTGCGGCGGTGGAATTAGGTTTTTGGCTCCGTATCTGATAGTTTGGGGGTACGTAGGTATATATAGGAGGAAGGAGTACGTCGGTGGAGCAACGGGGGGCCCATGAGGGTGGAGGGCGCGCCCAGGGGGGTAGGCGCGCCCCTACCTCGTGCCCTCCTGGTTGATGTCTTGACGTAGGGTCCAAGTCCTCTGGATCACGTTCGTTCCGAAAATCACGTTCCCGAAGGTTTCATTCCGTTTGGACTCCGTTTGATATTCCATTTCTGCAAAACTCTGAAATAGGCAAAAAACAACAATTCTGGGCTGGGCCTCCGGTTGATAGGTTAGTCCAAAAAATAATATAAAAGTGTATAATAAAGCCCAATAATGTCCAAAACAGAATATAATATAGCATGGAACAATCAAAAATTATAGATACGTTGGAGACGTATCACATGCCTCATTGGCAAGATGACTAAGACTCCTTTCTCTGGAACAATGGAGCGAGCAGCTGACTTATTGGAAATAATACATACTGATGTATGCGATCCGATGAGTGTTGAGGCTCGCGGCAGGTATCATTATTTTCTGACCTTCACAGATGATTTGAGCAGATATGGGAATATCTACTTGATGAAACATAAGTCTGAAACATTTGAAAAGTTCAAATAATTTCAGAGTGAATTGGAAAATCATCGTAACAAGAAAATAGAGTTTCTACGATCTGATCGTGAAGGTGAATGTTTGAGTTACGAGTTTGGTCTTCATTTGAAACAATGTGGAATAGTTTCGCAACTCACGCCACCTGGAACACCACAGCATAATGGTGTGTCCGAACATCGTTACCCAAAGTTTCAACCTGATAAGCTCGAACCCAAAGCGGTGAAATGTATCTTCATAGGATACCCAAAGTAAACTATTGGGTACACCTTCTATCACATATCCGAAGGCAAGATATTTGTTGCTAAAATTGATACTTTCTAGAGAAGGAGTTTCTCTCGAAAGAAGTGAGTGGAAGGAAAGTAGAACTTGATGAGGTAATTGTACCTGCTCCCTTATTGGAAAGTAGTTCATCACAGAAATCAGTTCCAGTGATTCCTACACCAATTAGTGAGGAAGCTAATGATAATGATCATGAAGCTTCTGATCAAGTTACTATCGAACCTGTAGGTCAACCAGAGTAAGATCCGCACCAGAGTGGTACGATAATCCTGTTCTGGAAGTCATGTTACTAGACCATGATGAACCTACGAACTATGAGGAAGCGATGATGAGCCCAGATTCCGCGAAATGGCTTGAGGCCATGAAATCTGAGATGGGATCCATGTATGAGAACAAAGTATGGACTTTGGTTGACTTGCCTGATGATCGGCAAGCAATAGAGAATAAATGGATCTTCAAGAGGAAGACGGACGCTGATAGTAGTGTTACTATCTACAAAGCTCGAATTGTCGCAATTTTTTTTTGACAAGTTCAAGGTGTTGACTACGATGAGATTTTCTCACTTGTATCGATGCTTAAAAGTTTGTCCGAATCATGTTAGCAATTGCCGCATTTATGAAATTTGGCAAATGGATGTCAAACCTGCATTCCTCAATGGATTTCTTAAAGAAGAATTGTATGTGATGCAACTAGAAGGTTTTGTCGATCCAAAGGGTGCTGACAAAGTGTGCAAGCTCCAGCGATCCGTTTATGGACTGGTGCAAGCATCTCGGAGTTGGAATATACGCTTTGATAAGTTGATCAAAGCATATAGTTTTATACAGACTTGCGGTGAAGCCTGTATTTACAAAAAAAGTGAGTGGGAGCACTACAGCCTTTCTGATAAGTATATGTGAATGACATATTGTCGATCGGAAATGATGTAGAATTTTCTGGAAAGCATAAAGGAGTGTTTGAAAGGAGTTTTTCAAAGAAAGACCTCGGTGAAGCTGCTTACATATTGAGCATCAAGATCTATAGAGATAGATCAAGACGCTTGATAAGTTTTTCCAATGAGTACATACCTTGACAAATTTTTGAAGTAGTTCAAAATGGAACAGTCAAAGGAAGAGTTCTTGCCTGTGTTGCAAGGTGTGAAGTTGAGTAAAGACTCAAAGCCCGACCACGGCAGAAGATAGAGAGAATGAAAGTCATTCCCTATGCCTCAGCCATAGGTTCTATAAATTATGCCATGTTGTGTACCAGACCTATTGTATACCCTGCCCTGAGTTTGGCAAGGGAGTACAATTTTGATCTAGGAGTAGATCACTCGACAGCGGTCAAAATTATCCTTAGAGGACTAAGGAAATATTTCTCGGTTATGGAGGTAATAAAGAGTTCGTCGTAAAGAGTTACGTCAATGTAAGCTTTGACACCGATCTGGATGACTCTAAGTCACAATCCGGATACATATTGAAAGTGGGAGCAATTAGCTAAAGTAGCTCCGTGAAGAGCATTGTAGACATAGAAATTTGGAAAATACATGCGGATCTGAATTTGGCAGACCCGTTGACTAAACTTCTCTCACAAGCCATGGTCACACCTTAGTACTCTTTGGGTGTTAATCACATGGCGATGTGAACTAGATTACTGACTCTAGTAAACACTTTGAGTGTTGGTCACATGGCGATGTGAGCTATGGGTGTTAATCACATGGTGATGTGAACTATTGGTGTTAAATCACATAGCGATGTGAACTAGATTATTGACTCTAGTGCAAGTGGGAGACTGAAGGAAATATGCCCTAGAGGCAAAAATAAAGTTATTATTTATTTCCTTATTTCATGATAAATGTTTATTATTCATGCTAGAATTGTATTAACCGGAAACTTAGTACATGTGTGAATACATAGAGAAACAGAGTGTCACTAGTATGTCTCTACTTGACTAGCTCGTTGAATCAAAGATGGTTAAGTTTCCTAGACATAGACATGATTTGTCATTTGATTGACGGGGTCACATCATTAGAGAACGATGTGATTGACTTGACCCATCCGTTAGCTTAGCACGATGATCGTTTAGTTTGTTGCTATTGCTTTCTTCATGACTTATACATGTTCCTATGACTATGAGATTATGCAACTCCCGAATACCGGAGGAACACTTTGTGTGCTACCAAACGTCACAACGTAACTGGGTGATTATAAAGGTGCTCTACAGGTGTCTCCGATGGTGTT
Organism: Aegilops tauschii subsp. strangulata; assembly: GCF_002575655.3. Lineage (NCBI taxonomy): Eukaryota > Viridiplantae > Streptophyta > Magnoliopsida > Poales > Poaceae > Aegilops > Aegilops tauschii. The sequence goes on along the minus strand of NC_053041.3, from coordinate 98,480,943 downwards.
TGTTGAGTTGGCATAGATCGAGATTAGGATTTGTCACTCCGATTGTCGGAGAGGTATCTCTGGGCCCTCTTGGTAATGCACATCACTATAAGCCTTACAAGCAATGTGACTAATGAGTTAGTTGTGGGATGATGCATTACGGAACGAGTAAAGAGACTTGCCGGTAACGAGATTGAACTAGGTATGGTGATATCGACGATCGAATCTCGGGCAAGTAACATACCGATGAAAGGGAACAATGTATGTTGTTATGCGGTTTGACCGATAAAGATCTTCGTAGAATATGTGGGAGCCAATATGAACATCCAGGTTCCGCTATTGGTTATTGACCGGAGACGTGTCTCGGTCATGTCTACATAGTTCTCGAACCCGTAGGGTCCGCACGCTTAACGTTCGGTGACGATCGGTATTATGAGTTTATGTGTTTTGATGTACCGAAGGTAGTTCGGAGTCTCGTATATGATCACGGACATGCCGAGGAGTCTCGAAATGGTTGAGACATAAAGATTGATATATTGGATGACTATGTTTGGACTTCGGAATAGTTCCGGATGAGTTCGGGCATTTACCGGAGTACCGGGGGTTACCGGAACCCCCGCGGCGAGCATATGGGCCTTAATGGGCCTTAGTGGGAGAGGAGAGAAGGCAGCCTAGGAGGGGGCGCGCCCCCCCAAGCCCAATCCGAATTGGGTGTGGGGGCCGGCCCCCCTTTCCTTTCTCCTTCCCCCTCTTCCTTCTATTCCTAGTGGGACTAGAAAAGGGGGAGTCCTACTCCTACTAGGAGGAGGACTCCTCCCCCCTTGGCGCGCCTAGAGAGGCCGGCCGGCCTCCCCCCTCCCTCCTTTATATATGTGGGGAGGGGGGACCCTAGAATAGACAAGTTGATTGCTTTTAGCCGTGTGCGGTGCCCCCCTCCACAGATTTCCACCTCGGTCATATCATTGCAGTGCTTAGGCGAAGCACTGCGCCTGTAACTTCATCATCACCGTCATCACGCTGTCGTGCTGACGAAGCTCTCCCTCGACACTCAGCTGGATCAAGAGTTCGTGGGACGTCACCGAGCTGAACGTGTGCAGATCACGGAGGTGCCGTACTTTCGGTACTAGGATCGGTCGGATCGTGAAGACGTACGACTACATCAACCGCGTTGATATAATGCTTCCGCTTTCGGTCTATGAGGGTACGTGGACACACTCTCCCGCTCATTGCTATGCATCACCTAGATAGATCTTGTGTGATCGTAGGAAATTTTTTGAAATTACCGCGTTCCCCAACACACACCCGCCGGTATACCGCCCTGCGCGGCCGGAGCGCCGGAAAACTCGCCCGAACGGTGGTGGAGAGGCTGCCGCGGCGAAACCTTCTCTCTTTTCCGGCGGGGAATGGCCTATCTAGCGGTGCAGGGCGGTGGGCGGCGCCGGGATCGGCAGGGTGGTGGCCGAGTGCGCGGGGGTGGGAGGCGAATCTGGACGATTGGCTTGACTTTTTCGCGTGACAGTGTGGCCCGGGCGTGTTTTCCCCTTGCGCCGGAGCCCCCGAGCGCCCCCCAGTTCACTGGGTTCGGCCTGCGATCGCCGGGCCCAAAAACGGGCCGAGCTGGCGGATTTCGGCGTCTTGGCGCGGGTGGCGGGTTTTTTCGGCGCCGACGCGTAAAAAGGCGCCTGTGGGGCCTGTTGAGGGCGCAGCTGGAGATGCTCTCACTGTGAACCATTAGCCACTCCACCAGACCGTGGCTGTTGTACATAAAGGCACAAAGCTCTACAAGAATACAAAGCAAAGTTGAGATTTCGAAAACATTCCTTCAAAGTTGTGAACAGCTTTGAAATGACGCAATTACTTTTTATATTACAATTTCTTTCCAAAAGAGTGATTTCTTTTATAATTCCCAAAGTTTTTGGAAATTCCTAAATATTTTCTGAGATCACGAATTCAAATTTTTAACAAACATTGAAAACATGATATTTTTTTCTAAATTCAGAACAAAAAAGTTAAAACACGATTATTCTTTTAAAATGCTAACAAAATTTGTATTTGTATGTTTTTTGTAAATGAGGACAAAAAACATGGGAATATTTTTTGAAATTACGAACAAATGTGGAAACCGCTAACATTTTCTGAAACATCAACATTATTCTAAAATTTTGAATGTTTCTGAAAACAACAACATTTTTTGAAATTACTGAACATTTTTTGAAACACGAACATTTTTCTGAAATTGTGAACAAATTTCGAAAACAAGAATACTTTTTTAAACACGATTTTTTTAAATGAGAACTTTTTTAAAATTCTGAACATATTTTGCAAACTAGAATATTTTTAAAATTCCAGAACATTTATTGAAATTGTGAAAAAAATTAAACAATAATTACTTTTGAAATACGAATATAATATTTTTTTGAAATTGTGAACAAATTTAGGAAATGAGAACAGTTTGAAATTATAAAATTATGAAAATGAGAACAACTTTTTAGAAGTCTTGAATATTTTTTGAAATTGTGAAAATTTTAGAAAATGAGATTTTTTTTTTTGAAATACCAAACAATATTTGAAATGTTTTATCAAAAAAGAAACAGGAAGAACGGAAAACGAATGTAAAATGGGAACAGAAAAAAAACATAAACAAAAAGAGAAACAGAAACGAAAAAAAAAAAGAAAAGGGAAGGAAAAAAAGATAGACCTGTTCAGGAACGACGTAGATTGTTCCCAATACCGATAAAAACCGGTGGAAACCTTCTAGAACATTCCCAAAACCGAAATATAAAAGCTTTTTTTTGTGTGTGTGTGTGTGGGGGGGGGGGGGGGGGGGGACTCGGAACGTGAAAGCTTTTCTTTAGTCAAATTCGGAACGTGAAATCTGTACCTAAATAGTACAGATGGACCGGCCCAATCGCTCTGTCGGTCGTCACAAGACACGATGCGTCAAATAGCCATGTGGGCTCGTCAAGCTGACATCATGCACCGTGTTCTTTTATGTTCCTCAAGAAAATTATAAAAAAATGATTTGGAAAATCAATTTAGTTAAATTTTTAAGTGTTTGCATCACACATTAAAAAATGTTCATGCAGTGTATGTTCAATGTTTGTACCATTCAGGAAAACTGCACGTGACATTTAACAAATATTTATGCATTATAAAAATATGTTCACATTAAAAAAGTCACATTTCAAAAATACTCACGCATTTACTTTTTATTTGAAATTTAGAAAAAACAATTTCGTAGTTTAAAAGAAATGTTTTGTGCCATTCAAAAAAATGTTCAATGTGTATTTGCAAAATATTAACACATATTTGGAAAAACTTTTCAAACATGTATTTGGCAAAATGAAAATCATGTTTATGAAAAAATTTCAACGTGGATCAAAAATTATTCCGTGTGTAAATAAAAAGTGTACAACTTGTATTGAAAAGTCGACACGTATTTGAGAAAAAAAAAAGGAAAAACCAACAAATAGAAGAAAACCTGTAAAGAACCGTAGAGAAAAAAGGCGGAAGGAAAAAAAGTAGAAAACCAGAAAAGAATAAGAAAACCGAAAAAACCCTGAAGCAAAGCACACCAAACCAAAAAAAAACTAGCGCGCAAAAAAAATCATGCTACCTGCGCGCGCAGGAAAACTGCTTGTTTGGCCGGCCTGTTCGCGGGAGCGCGGAAGGCGAGACAAAGTTATTTCTCGTTGTGACAATAAATAGCCTGGCGCTTCCTTCTTGCTTGAGTCGTAAATAGGCTGCGTCGGCCGGTCCAGTCTCTCACTTTGTCCATCTGCTTTGCCCGAACAAACCAACACTGTCGACCATCCCTATTCGAGCCTTGCTCGGTCGCCCCCCTTTTTATCCCCTTATTTTTCTTCCTCGTGTCCAAAACCCTTTAAAATTGCCTTGCAAACTCGCTAGTGATCCCACTGTGATTCCTTCCTCAGTTCAGTTCCTTAGTTTGTGAATAGAGCCCACTTGCACGAAGGCACTCTGGTGCATCCCCACCAGAATTGGGAGTTTCGCCGATAGACACGATGAAAGAACCTCGTCAAAATTCTTTATAACCCAGTGGACAAGACTGGCCGGGCAAAAATCTCGCGGTTCCATGACTTCATCCTTCGTTGGTAGAAATGAGACCATGTCCTTGTCGATAGCAGACAGTCCACGCATATCTCTGCGGTAGAAGCACTCCAAGGCCTTCATGAAGTCCCCTTTATGATGTTCCAACATACACTATAGAATCTATCCGTGAAGTCGTCCGACCTTGGAGCTTTGTCAGACAACATCGATTTGACAATGCGCTCCACCCCTTCAGAAAAGAACGAGAGTTCTAGGTGCAAGAGGTCCATTGATGGTAGTCACAAGGCATCCAGATTGAGAGCATATGCACGTTCTGGTGCACCAATACATGCACAGTATTCATCCACAACAATCGTAGTTTCATCCTGCCCCGTATAGATTTCGTTGTTGTGTAGGATCATGATCACATTACACCTCTGGTGGTGGTTGGCGTGTTGGTGAAAACAACGCATATTCATATCTCATTCACATAGGTATAAGAAGCCGGTGCACTGCCTTGCATTTGATCGCTCAAGGGAGCATAGGCCCAGCAGCATCCTTTTCAGTAATTTGTATAGGTCAGTCTCCTCAGATGACAAAGATCTAGATTCTGCCGCCACATCCAGAGGACGAATAACTTTCAATGCAATGGCAATCAACAACTTGATGTTACCAAAAAAATTATCGTCGCATGTTCTTTGCGGTGGCTTTAAGTTCATTATCCAGCGCAATGAAAGGATCCCAACCTATATAGTTTCCATAACCCTCTTCACCTCCGTCCAAACAGCCTCGAACTTGAACCTCTTAACCATCCTAGCGTTGATATCCGGTAATAGTGGACAGTGATCCAATATGGCGGTTCCAGGTGCCGCAAGGAAGCAAGAGTGGTATAGATCTTCCTAGGATGTTGTGGCAAAAACATGATCAATATTTTCCATCGTTGTGCGCTCCCTCTCATTGGACCATGTGTATCAACGTCTGTTTAGGTAAATATCCTTCAGCTCCAGCCTACTGAGTTTGTACAAAAGCGCCATATCATCCATATATTCACTATGTCATTGCTTTTGTCCTCGGGGTTCATCAACAGGTTGAAATTACTGATGATCGCCCCACGGGTTCGTTTGCAAGTCTCACATGCCCACCATCTCCTGGATGAAGTCCAATTTATCCGCATCAATATTAGGGCCATATACCCTAGTGATCCACCAAGAGTCGTGATCATGTAGTCTGTGAGGTGCGGATTAGAGAGCTTCACCACAATCACATCCCATGATAGGAGGATGACTCCATGTGTACCAACAACTGGCAAATAAAGGAAGTTCTCAAATTTATTACACAGGCAATGCCTTACAACTGCAAGCTTAGTTTATGCCAATCTTGTCTCGTGGAAACAGACAATGCTCGGTTTCTTGAGGCTACGATCTGAAATATTGTGCTCCTATGTGCTGGTACATTTAATCCGTGGACGTTCCGCACAAGTATCTTCAATGGTTGTGTAGCCATAGAAATAGCCAACAACATAGTCCACCCTTAATCTTGAGGTTTCATTGTGCATAGACAAGAGTTCGATGTAATCTCTCCCGAAGGAAAGAGAGGCCGGAGATTACAACCATGGACGAAGGTAGACTGTTCCCCAAGGATGATCTCATGCAACATTATAGCTTTCATCATTAATTTTCACATATGTCATAAGAAGTGAGCATCCACCCTGTCATAAGATTTTATCATGTCTAGCTTGAGTATAATGTATATGCTTCACCACATTGTTGCACTTCATAATATATGAACACTCATATACCATAATAATGTTGTCAGTGATCAACTGCCAAGCACGAAGGCAGGTTGTTCATCGAAAATAATCTTAACAAAGATTAAATTATTTAGGGGAAAACTCATTGCATTTAATTATTCAACGTGCTCGGCAAACTCCGAGATAACCAAGTCCAAAATGAAACCTGAAGTTACATGTAGGCAAGTTTTACAATGCTTATTCCCTAGTTAGACGGTGTGCCGCACCATTAGCCGCCCGACGAGTCCAACATATGTTGAAGTTCCCTGACTGCCTGAGCAAGCATTTCGTTCCCTCGATAATCCATAGGTACGTCGATCTACCTTGCTCCTCGGATCGCAGCCAAGATGCTACGACCTGGCTGTCGGTCTTTGCCAGGACTCTTTCAAGCCCAAGTTCTCTTGCCAATTATGTTGCTCGCCTGCAAGCCATGAGCTTCGCCAACGCCGAATCCGAGACGTGAGGGGAAAAATGGCACGCTCCTTCCACGAACGCTCCATGGTGATCTCGTAGGACCACCCTGCCTTCACCTGCATCCTATGCCCAGTCCACAACACCTTCCACATTAGCTTTCATCCACCCTTCCTCCGAAGGAGACCCACGCTGAAGACCCTGCCGACGTGGGGACGTTTCTATTCCAGGCGTCATGCCATTCCTCCAATAGCCTTCAGGTGCACCTACTTTGGATGCAATCTTATACAACACACTCATGGGCTAATGGAGCGGAACGAGTGAGAAAAGTTGGACCAAGTATCTTAGGGATCATAACTAAGACTCTAATACTATGTGGTTTTATACTCCGCATTGTCCACTGAACAACAATACGATGGACCACAACCACAAGTAGAAAATGCGCCGAAAACAGAGAAAGAGTATGTGGGTGTAGGGATGTAAGTGGACGCATCCGCGACGTCCGCGAACATCCGCATCCATGGTTTTTGTATTAGCTGAAACTTTAAATCAGCATTGATTATCTTCTTCTTTATCATCTTCATTTTTTTATTTTTTATTTTTGCCTTCGCGGACGGTAACGAGCGTCGCGGATGCCATTAGCGATCTGCCACTGCTCCTCTGCCGCCACTAGTCTCCTGAGTAAAGCTTCAGATCGGATGTTCGTCGAACAATACCACACCAGGCTCCTCTTCCCATGTCCCTGCGTGGATGTACCATTAGGCCAGGTTGCTGCTATTAGCGATCTGCCACTGCTCCTCTGCCGCCCCCAACAAATCGGCCGCCTACTCACCGGCGAGTCAGGCCGCCGTCGCCCACCAGCACATCAGGTTGCCGCCTCTCACAAGCAGATCAGGCCGCCGCCGCTCCCCGGAAGATCTGGTCAACGCCACAAATTTGCAACCGCCTCCCTATAGGTCAGGCCGCCATCTAGGGTGTGCCCGACGCCAGCAACCACCGGTTGCTACCCATTCCGCCGCCTAGATGGGAACGTTGTGGCTGTGAGAGAGCAGAGGGAGGGAGGGGAGAGACGAGGCGGAGGCGGCTTGAGAGAGGAGACGCGACCGGTTCCGCGTGATTCCTCCGATTTGGAGGTATCGGCGGGTTCCGCATATCAGCCGAATATTCGCTCGGTGGGAACGACTTGATTCCCGTTCCAGCTATGTACCGAACGCAGGAACGAGGCCCAGTCATGGGTCCGACCCATGCCATTCTAGTTGTTGATCGAAACCAAACACAGAGAGCTCCTATACGGCGCGTTAAGCGCCCGAACAGCTCCCTGGCGCCTGAAGGAGACCTCTAGTGGGCCGGCCCAGGAAACCTTCGCTCTCAGCGAACCAGTCGATCGCTTCTTTCCGTTAGAAACTAAAAAAAAAGATGTACGGGAGGCGGGACTTGAACTAGGGAACTCTCCCTTCGCATAGGGGTGCATGAACCACTACGCTATCCAACGACCTGCGAAAACATGTTCGCTTGCTTTCTTTTATTATTTCTCCAGCTCGCAAAGTTCCCGCTGTGGGAAGCTTTCCAAACCATTTATTTTCTTCTTTTTCTCTCTTTTTCTGTAACGATTTATTTCGCCTTTTTTATTTCCTTTTTTTGCTGAATACGTGCACTTTTCAAAAAAATAAAGGAAATTTTTTAAGAAAAAGGAATGAAAGTTCATTGGTTTTTTGAAGTTCATCAAAATTGAAGAAAAGTTCATCGAATCTTAGAAAAATTTCATCGATTATAAGAAAAGTTCATCGAATTTGAGAAAAGTTCATCATAATTAGAAAAAGTTCACCGAATCTGAAAAACAGTTCATCGCTTTTCAAAACAATTCAGCGGATTTGAAAAAGTTCATCGAATTTAAAAAAAGTTCATCCAATTTGAAAAAAGTTCATCAAATTTGAAAAAGTTCATCGATTTTTAAAAAAATTTCATCAAATTTGAAAAAAGTTCATTGAATTTCAAAAAGGTTCATCGAAATTGAAAAAAATTTCATCGCATTTGAAAAAGTTCATCAAATTTTTAAAAAAAGTTCATCAAATTTGGAAAAAGTTCATCGAATTTGAAAAAAAGTTCACCGTGTTTGAAAAAAGTTCATCAATTTTGAAAAAAAAACACCGACTTGAAATGAGTTCACGCATTAAAGAAAAAGGAAAACAAACAAAGAAAAAGGAAAAACAAAACGTAAAAAGGATAGGAAGCATTTCCTATACATAGAAATAAAGAACGGAAGTAAATAGGCGCGAACGAGCAAGTGGCCTAGTGGTTAGTGTTGTATCCGGCCGGCCCGTTTGTGGCGAATGAAGGGGGTGGGGAGCTCCTATACGGCGCTGCAGGCGCCCGTTCGCGGTCCTGGCGCCTGCAGCGCCCCACGCTGGGCCGGCCCACGAAACATGCACACCAGTGAACCCAAAAAGCTCGCAAAAGAAGGAAAAAAAAAAAACATTGCTCTCTGCAAGCTCCGAACTCACCACCTCCTGTTAGCGTGCAGGTGCAGCCAACCACACGAGCTACTTCTTGTTTGTGTTTAGTAACAGTAAACACATAAATAGTAAGCCACAGCGCTATTTTATTGAACAGAACCATTCATCTATTGTACCACTTTTTTTTAATTATTTGAGAAAAAGATCGCAATTTTGAACAAACTTCTTCATTTTGGAAGAAAACGTTTATTGTTTTTTAAAAGTTCATCGATTTTGCAAAAAAGTTCATCAAATTTGAATATTGTTCACAAATTCTTAAAAGAAAAAAAATCAAATTTTTAAAAAGTTCATCGAATTTGAGAAAGGAGTTCATCAATTTTGATAAAAAGTTCAGCGATTTTTTAAAACGTTCATCAGAATCGAAAAAGTTCATAAATTTTGAAAAAAGTTCATCAAATTTATAAAAATGTTCATCAAAAACAATGATGAAAAACGTGAATGTAAGGAAAACATTGATGAAAAACGTGAATGTATGGAAAAAATATAAAAAAATTGGATAGTTGAAGAACATGCATAAAAAAGTTGGCCAATGTAAAAAAGGTTCATGTATTCAAATAAGTTCACAAATTCAAAAACAGAAGTTCATGAAATGGAAAAAAAGTGCACAAATTTTGTAAAAAAAAGTTCACAACAAATGAAAGCAATCATGAGTTTGAAAAAAGTTCACAGATTTGAAAAAAGTTCATCGAATTTGAAAAAAAGTTCTTCAAATTTTTAAAAAGCTCATCGGATTTGAAAATTCTTCATCAAATTTTAAAAAGTTCACCGAATTTGAAAAAAAGTTCACTGGATTTGGAAAAAGTTCATGAACTTTTCAAAAAAATTCATCGGATTTAAAAAAGAGTTCATCGAATTTGAAAATTCTTAATCAAATTTGCAAAAAGTTCATCGAATTTAAAAAATTCAACGGGTTTGAGAAAAGTTCATCTAATTTGAAAAAAGTTTATCAAATTTGAAAAAAAATCATCATTTGTTAAAATAGTTCACTAAAAAATAGAAAAAAGTTCATTGGTTTTGAAAACAAAAACACCATCGATTTGAAAAAAGTTCATGCATTTAAGAAAAGAGAAAAAACGAAACAAATAAATGAGGGAATAAACCAGGAAGAACAAGAAAGAAAAAACAGAAAACGAAAATGAAAAAAAAAGGAAAACGAGAAAAAGGAAAAAGATAGAGGCAAGGAATGAAAGAAGGGAAGAGTTGCAGTTAAACATATGCCGCTTGCTGGCGCGGTGGTTGTGCGAACGAATCTGTTCCAGCGAGGTCAATGGTTCGATTCTCAGTCAGCGGCGTACGACGAGAATGCACTGTAATGGGCCGGCCCAGCGCGGGGTGCTGCAGGCGCCCGTTTGTAAATTTGCCTATAACGGGCGCCTGCAGCGCTAAATAGGAAATGCGGGGGGGGGGGGGGGGGGGGGGGTGCGCCCGTTTGTGAAAAGACCTATATCGGGCGCTAAAGGCGCCGAATAGGATCTGGCCCAAACTGGCCCAAACACACCCTTACATCCCGCTGCGCCGATTCAGCCCAGAACCCAGCCTCCGTTCCAGGCCCATCTTGACTGGCGCGCCAGGCCGGCCGATCTCTCGCTTTCCCCTACCAAATCCTGAGATCCCGGCAGCTGCTTTGCATAGGCAGGCCGACACTGGCGACCATCCCCGTCCATCGCTCCCCTTTTCTTCCCCTCCCCCTGTCCAAAACCCCCCATTAAATTCACTTCCAAACTCGCTCGCCATCCCTCCTCTCAGGCAACAGAGATTCCTCCCCCTCTTCCCCCACCCCGAAAACCAGGGCGGCCAGCCAGCACCAGCGGGCCGCGCAGGACCCCGAGAGCCAGCTCGGCTCGGTCGAGGATGCGGGGGCCCGGGGCGGTGAAGGCGGGGAGCCGGCCGCCGTGGCTGGGGCTGAGCGCGGCGGTGTGGGTGCAGGTGGCGGGGGGAGCCAGCTCCACCTTCGCGCTCTACTCGCACGCGCTCAAGCTCGCGCTCGGGGTCGACCAGCGCCGCCTCGCGCTGCTCGCCGTCGCCTGCGACGTCGGGGAGAACCTCGGCCTGCTCCCGGGCGTCCTCTGCAACCGCCTCCACCCGGCGCTGCTCCTGCTCATCGGCGCCGCCGCCTGCGTCCTCGGCTACGGCACCACCTGGCTCGCCGTCTCCGGCGCCGCCCCGGCGCTGCCCTACTGGCTGGTGACCTCCCCCTCCTTCCCTGCGCCTCAATCCGTATATATATTCATTATAATTTAAATCCTCGATTGGCTCCGAGGTCGATTTCTTAAGATCCCTTTTTGTTCACTAGTTGCAACCTGTAAATTTAGGGGAACTTGAACTGCTCTCGTTCAGTAAATTTAGGGGAAAGTAATATTCTTTTCTTTTGTGCCAGGTGGCTGCTTTTGCAGCTGCAAGTTAACATCTCCTGGACTAATATATGGACGAATATGTTCCCCGTAAACAAACGTCCCTTTCTATGATCCCAACAACAGAAATATAATACTGAACACTAGCAATCAAGTAATCGCCGGTCATATTTGGCCAAAGGGAAGCACCATTTGGCCTTGTCCGCTGGCAATGTGTGTGCACACATGGATGATTTTTGATTCAGCCTTTCGTTGCAAACTTTGCTTTGATTATAGTGTACCATGAATTGACTAGTGGCCTTTCTCCTGTATTTTATTACAGGTATGGTTGGCATTGTGCCTTGCTGCAAACAGTGGCGCGTGGTTGGGGACGGCCGTTTTGGTGACCAACATGAGGAACTTCCCACTCAGCAGAGGTGCTGTTGCCGGCATCCTTAAAGGCTACGCCGGTCTAAGCGCTGCCGTCTACACTGAAATATACACCGGCATACTTCACGATTCAGCCGCGAGCCTTTTGCTTTTGCTCGCTCTCGGGGTTCCTTCTGTGTGCTTTCTGACCATGTACTTTGTTCAGCCCTGTCAACCCTCTCTGGTGCCGAATTCTTCAGAGCAAGTTCACTTCCTCTTCACACAAATCGGGAGCATTATTCTTGGGGTTTATCTTGTTGGGGCCACAGTATTGGATCATGTCGTAACACTTAGCGATGCAGTGAACTATTCTCTGGTTGTTATTATGGTCCTTCTTCTCTTTGCGCCGGTTGCAATACCCTTGAAAATGACATTGTTTCCAAGTAACCGAAGAAAAGGCCCGTCGGACTCTTCCGGCGCTGATAGTGATCATACAGAACCATTTCTTCCACCTTCTGCCTCCGGATCAAACCTTACTGATCTAGACGATGAGGATTCCTTCGATATCGACATTCTCTATGCGGAGGGTGAAGGGGCTGTAAAGCAGACGAGAAGAAGACCAAAAAGAGGAGAGGACTTCAGATTTCGTGAAGCACTGCTCAAGGCAGACTTTTGGCTTCTCTTTGCTGTATATTTCATCGGTGTTGGATCTGGAGTCATGGTCCTTAACAATCTTGCACAAGTTGGAATTGCAGCAGGTGCTGTGGACACCACTATATCACTCTCTCTGTTCAGTTTCTGCAACTTTTTTGGCCGTTTGGGAGGTGGTGCTGTTTCTGAGTATCTTGTCAGGTAATGAAGTCTCTTGTTTTACTGGAACACATTTATTTTTCAAATATAGAGTTTGTCAATCCAGTAGAGATTTTCTACCTACTGTGATAGAGTACCATGTTAGCTAGTTAACCTTTTTCTTAACAAATGCCTGCCATTCTAGTTTAGGAATCAACTGTTTCCCTAGTTGAATGATCAAAGCCTCCATTCCAGTTTCAGATTAAGTCAAACAATATTCACTCTTGCTTAGGGCCGGGACTGTTTTCTCCGGTCCCAGCTGTATACAAATTTACAATCAACAAAAAAATTGTGTGGGTACATAGTTGATATACCCTGTTTTACAATTTGAATTTTGGTATGACCATGGTGCTTGTTTTGCAGGTCATGGACAATTCCCCGGACAGCATTGATTATATGCACCCAAGTAGTGATGATATTCACATACCTGCTCTTTGCATTGGGTCTCCACTCTACACTTCACGTCGCTGTTGCCTTGCTTGGCATATGCTACGGTATCCAGTTCTCGGCGATGATCTCAGCATCATCGGAGCTGTTCGGGTTGAAGCACTTTGGGAAGATCTATAACTTCATCTCGCTAGGGAATCCACTCGGCGCGCTCCTGTTCAACAGTCTGGCAGGATATTTCTACGATCTCGAGGTGGAAAAGCAGCACGCCACGACGACAGACTTCGACGTCGCGTGCCATGGCCCCAATTGCTTCAGACTCACATTCTTTATTCTGTCTGGCATGGCCTGCTTGGGCACACTGCTGAGCATAGTTCTGACCGTGAGGATCCGGCCGGTGTACCAGATGCTCTACGCCGGTGGATCCTTCAGCCAGCCCAGGAGCTCCGCACATTGACTGACGGCGACCGGAACTCTCGGGTCCCTGGAGATACGATGATCGGACTCGCAGAGCTTGATTGATGGTCTGTTGTAATTTATTGCACTTGAAATATGAACATGGGCTCTCATTTTTGTGGTCTATATTGCCATCCTGGGACGTGTTCAGATCTGGATCTCCAGGATGAGGTATCATATTGAAGGGTTAGTGTACTGATGCATGAACCCGAGGATATAATAACTGGGATTGCTACACTTGTAGAGTAGCGATTTGTAATATTCTTATTCACCCCAGATATCATGTATTATTTGGATGGTTCTCAGGCTGTGAGAAGCCAGCCATGTAGAATGATGCCCGTACTACTGCTTACTAGTGCTCTCTCTGTATACCACTGAAAAATCTTTTTAAAATGCTAGTACCCGTTGTCTTGGTAACATGCCACTGCTGCTTATAATTTTTTATTGCAATTTCGATCAGATTTAACCAGAGTTGGCCAGATTTAAGCACCGAAGTCGATATAGATCTACATCTTGGTCTCGCTAAGAAAACTGCACTGAAGCTGACAGATCTATATGCCTGCACAACAGGGCGTGTTACCGTCCTTTTTCATTAGCTACCTGCTGTCAGTGTATTCCAGTTTACCTGTCTGTGGCATCATATACTCGTGAAAATTACTCCCTCTGTAAATAAAGATAATCCTAGGCGCACGGAAGATTACGGGCATCACACGGGATACTCAACGCTAATATATCTCTCCTCCCCCACCCCTGAATTTCATGGGGGTGGGCCCTGCCTCACTCCTAATCTCGAATCAGAAACTGCCACCTAATCGCACTCCGTTGAATCCGGCAAAACTACCCCGTGCGTGTAGCATTACTCGTAAAAATATATATGACTTTTTAGATCACTGCTATTAATTCTGTATAGAGCGAGTACCTGGTATCGGTCCATCCCCGGGTCAATTGGTCGGGCGTGTGCCATCCAAAATCTTGAGGAGGTCTTAGGGGGTGTGCGACCTGGGTAGATCTGGTAGGGCTCTGCGTTTGAGATGGATGTGATCATGTGAATGACTTGGAAGATGCCGTGGGTCGGCTCCCGGTTGCCTTCTGAAGAGCATGATCGCGTGCTAAGAGCCACATATAGGCATTTTCGGTATCTGGCGCACACCCCTCCTCGGCACTAGTAGCAAATGGGGCCAGCCATGTAGTGTTTTTTTGTCATCGGTCTTAGGAGTTTTTCTTTAGGGTTTTCAGCACGGCTTTGCCTGGTTGTCTCCTTTTCCTTTTCAAATGTGTAAACTTCTTTTTATCCGATATTTTTCAAAATTTGATTTTTTTTCTTAAATTCATGAAGTTTTTTTCTTCATATTTACAATTTTTATTCCAAATTTATGAACTTTTTCGAATTCACAAACTTTTCCAAATTTTATGGACTTATTTCAAATTCATGAACTTCTTCATTTTCGTGCACCTTTTAAAATTTATGAAAAATTTCAAATTCATGATTTTTTCCCAAATTGCAATAAATAAATAAATTTGTGAACTTTACCAAAGTTATGTTTTTTTATTCTATGACCTTTTTGAAGTCTTGAACTTTTTTATGTCCGCGGCTAATGGTCAACTACGCCATTGGTCAACAGTGAACCGTCCACCTCTTGTTGGTCAGCAGTCAACATGGAACGGTCTATTTTTGCACAAACGTGGAATAGTCAAAATAGCTGGCGCCCTTTGTTGGGCCGGCCCAAGCTACTTGCATGAGCGCCAATTTGCTCACTGGAGGTCTCCTTCTCCGCGGCAGTGGAGATCACACTCTTATTCTTCTAGCGCGATCGTTGGCTCTTTGGGGCCTAGAAATTTTGCTCCAACCCTATTTAGAATTGCATGCTACCAAGAATCGTACCGTTAGGGACGCGGTGTGCAATGGCAAATGATTAATGGGCTCACCTCGGATATGATCGCTGAACTGCTAGAGCTTGCTACCCTTCTATTGTCGTAAGAGCATCTACATCCCCACTTCCTCCCCTCTCCATCCGGGTGCGGCTAGGTCCCGCCTGTTGCGAGGCAGAAGCCTGCCTCGCCTACAAGGCGCCGCGGGTGGGCCGGCCTAGTAGGACATGCACGTCATGCTAACGTCACTTGAATGTCTTTTTTGTTCTTTACTTTTATTTATATTTATATTTTAAATGCATATAATAAAAAGACTTACATTTACTAACAAAATTAAAACCATGAATTTAACAAAAAATGCTAACATAGGAGTATTAAAAAATTGTTAGCACAGTTTTAAAAAATGTTGATAACTTTTAAAAAAACTCATGAGAATGAAAATATTCCCGCTTTACAAAATCATGCATTTGAAAAATCTATATACAATATAATAAAATAGTGTTTGCGTAGTGTAAAAAATGTTTCGTACCATTCAAAAATGGACAACACATTTTATGAAAATATTCCTGCATAGAAGAAAAATAATTTAGTATTTAAAAAATGTTATATGCAATGTAAAAAAATTACGTAGGTTAAAAAAATTCCATTCAAAAAATGTACATGAAATTTTTAAATAAAAAAATCACATGTTTCCAGAAAAATGTTTGTACAATGTATAATTATTTTGTGTAGTTTAAGAAAATGTTTATTGCCAGTTAAAAAATGTACAACTTTTATATGGAAAATGTTAGCGTGTATTAGAAAAGTGTTAAAAACATGTATTTTACAAAAATATATATCATGTATTTGGAAACTACCGAACTTGTGTCATAAAAATGTTTCACATGTGCTCTAAAAATGTACATTGTATACTGAGAAAAGATAGACATGAGTTAAAAAATAAAACCGATAAAAACCACAAAGATACAAAAAGAAACAAA
The DNA here is from genome assembly GCF_002575655.3 of Aegilops tauschii subsp. strangulata. Lineage (NCBI taxonomy): Eukaryota > Viridiplantae > Streptophyta > Magnoliopsida > Poales > Poaceae > Aegilops > Aegilops tauschii. The sequence continues at coordinate 98,464,961 of NC_053041.3, read as the reverse complement.
AGAAAACCAGGTATAACAAAGGAAGATAGAAAAACCGAGAAAAATCAATGAGAAAACAAAGAAAACAAAATCACCATGAAGAAAAAAAAGAAAAGTCAAAGAAAACCAATGAAAATAATAATAATAACACAACGAGGAAAATCGGAGAGACCGAACCTGCAACGACCACTACGAGCGGCAGGGACTACAACACAAAATGGGCCAGCCTGCTAGTTGTCACCCATTGGTGGTTCCTATTAGGTATAGGTATGGGCGACGCATAGTTGTCGTGCCTCCCTCCCCTCCTAGCGTTTGGTGTATATGTAGCTGGGACACCGCCCAAACTAGAAAACGCCGCCCAACTCATCAAAGTGAGGCCAAACTTCTGGGTTGTCCGGCACCGCTCAAATCTAGTCAAATTGTTGAGAGGATTTGGGTCGTAGCTCAGGGGCGTTCGTCTTGTCGGACCAGACTACCTTGACCCCACAAATATCCCATCCATGTATGCATCCCAGACTAAACCGTAGCCATTTGTCACTACACTCCGCTACTAGTTCGCTCCACCAACTCCTCTCTAGTGATTTCTGGCCATTTTCTGCATGGCGGGTAACGGATCCGAGTCCAGTAAATCCGGATCTGTCAACTAAGACCTCATCCCCTGCTCAAACGAGGAGGAGATAGTCGTCTAGTTAGTTTTCCGCTCTGACTTGAGATCCACTCCGGCTTGAATCCATTGCTGGAAGCTCATGACAAATGGAGCACTAGGCGCGCCCGTGCCTTTGTGGCGTACGAGCCAATGGGGCCTGGATCCAACGGCAACAATGCATCCATCGGCGGCTCAAGGTGCATGTTCGCTCTAGACTAGAGTCGGTGAGTGGTGGCCGGAGATACATGCATGCCCTCGAGGATGGCCCCATGGCGTCAAACCAACCCCGACGCTAGGTTCTTGTGCCCACGACGTCGGGCTCCAATCCCAAGGACAGGGGCACCAATGCGCATAGCCACAAATGCTCTAGAAGCCCCTCCGTGCAAAAAGTATCTCCGTCCAACAGTCCATGCAAAAAAAGTTTCCCCCCTGCCAGACTAGGTATCCGAGCCTCCACGCTCACTTTGCCACCTCCTCCTTCTCGCCGTTCGTTTCCTTCTTGGTTGCCTCCTTCTCCGACATCTTCAGCTACTCCTTCAACCGATTCAACATCCTAAGAAGCGGCTGCGATCTCAACCGTCTTCTCTTCGAGCTTGGCCTTCTTCTCTTCAAGTTTGAGCTTCTTATAGGTCGCCACCATTAAGATGTTAAACCCCTCGATATTTTCCTCCTTGATGTTGGAGTGCTTGACACATGCCTCCTCCTTCTTTGCGAAGATGTCCTCTAACCACTCTGTAATGTTGTCCGCCTCCCCTCCACGGTTCTTCTTCTCATCCTTCCACTTCTTTCCCCGGAACCCTCTTCTAACCTTCCGGGGCGGATCTTTTGTTGGGTTGGTTGGATCACCCGCTCCTTCCTCGGTGGCGATAATAGCGTTCTTAACGGAGTTGGCAATGAATAAAGTCCACTTGGGTTGCCCACTCAACTTCAACAGCAATTCATGAGGACGAAGTTCCTCTTCTCCACCTTTAGGAACAAGTTGCACGCACCGGAAAGGCTACAAATAAAAACATTGTCAACAAGTTGCATATTCGGCCAAATGACCAACACATAAAGCATATCCGGCCAACAAGTTGCATATCTGATCAGGCCGAATGACCAACGCATAAAGCATATCGGGGCAGTAGGTTGCATATCCGATCAGCCCAAATGACCAACACATAGAGCATATCCGGCCAAATGTCAAACACATATAACAATTTACTTGCTCGGTGATTTGCCCACCACCTGGCCATCAACCGATAAGTTGCTTCAAATGGTCGCAATACTTGGACACAACCTCTTGGATGGTGTAGCATTGATGGTCGAGCGACTTTTCCCATGGTTGCGGATGAGTTCGTCGGTGTAGGGCTCGAAATGCTTGTGCTCATGGAACCAAGTATGAATGTTGGCCCAAAATGTTGCTCCCTTTTGCTACACGTCATGAATAAGATTGATGCTAGTGGTCAACCACACATCACACAACAACTCGTCCTCCTTCATGTTGAAGCTTTCTCCTCTACCACTCTTATTTTAGATCAACAACAAATTCAACTAGGTCAAGGCTTACGTCGCCGCCCTTCTCCTCCTGGTCAATGTACAAATTGGCCTACTGGGTGTACATGTCCGTGCCCGGCTGGGTGTACGCAGTGGCAGAGCTATACAAGATTGATTGGGGGGCCAATGAGAAAATACAGTTTCTAAGGGTGGCAAAAGCTCTATTTTTTTCTAATATAAAACTCCCTATATGAATTATCTTCACTAAATTTGCTAGGCTGGGGGGCCATGGCCCCTGCAATCATGCATGTAGCTCCGCCAGTGCGTGTACGTGCCTTGTGTGTGCCCGGCTAGATGTACGTGTCGAGCTGTTGGGTGTATGTGTCGGACTGTGTGTACGTGCCCGACAGGGTGTACGTGTCGAACCGTGTACGAGCCCGACTGCATAAGGTTTGAGGGTCCACGTTGAAGACGCCCTAAGATAAACGCTAAAAATAATAATGCAGGAACAATCATTACCAGCGAATGTGCACTATATGCATCTAGTAGTACAAATAAATAAACAAACAAATGTGCACTCCATTGATAAACTTTTATAGTAATAACAACTCTTACACAAGCGATTTTCAGTAAGTTGTTTTCTTCATCAGGGCACATACAAGATGGTACAAATATGAATGAAATTCAGTTGCCAATCAGCAACACACAGTGCGAGCGAAGCCAAAATGCTAGTACTCCCACGGAACACGATCCGTGGCCAACCCGCATAAGCGCATCTGCACCGTCAGTCCATCCCTGATCTAACGTCTCACCCAACCCCGCGCGCCCCTCCCTCCGTGGCGCCTTCACCCCTCCCAAACCCAAAAATTTCCGCTCCATCTCCCACCCGCGCGCGCCATGCCCCAAATTCCCACCCCTGCTACTTAAACCCTCCGCCGCTCCCCACGAATCCTCACAACTCAGCCAGCCGCACCGCCCCCGCTCCCTCCCAAGAATCCCCACCGCAGTCCCCCGGCAGCCCCCGCGCGGCTCCGATGGCCCGCACGAAGCAGACGGCGCGCAAGTCGACGGGCGGCAAGGCGCCGCGGAAGCAGCTGGCCACCAAGGCGGCGCGCAAGTCGGCGCCGGCCACCGGCGGCGTGAAGAAGCCGCACCGGTTCCGCCCGGGCACCGTCGCGCTGCGCGAGATCCGCAAGTACCAGAAGAGCACGGAGCTGCTCATCCGCAAGCTCCCCTTCCAGCGCCTGGTGCGGGAGATCGCGCAGGACTTCAAGACGGACCTCCGGTTCCAGAGCTCCGCCGTGTCGGCGCTGCAGGAGGCCGCCGAGGCGTACCTGGTGGGGCTGTTCGAGGACACCAACCTCTGCGCCATCCACGCCAAGCGCGTCACCATCATGCCCAAGGACATCCAGCTCGCTCGCCGCATCCGTGGGGAGCGCGCCTAGGCCTCTCTGCCTCTGCGTCACGCCTGCCGCCGCGGTTCCTTCCTGGTTGATCCCGCCGACGGATTTGTTCTGCCCTGTTAGTCTAGTCTCGTCGTGCTTCGAGTTGTCATTAGAATTTGTTCTGTTCTATTAGTCTCACGCTGTTGATTACCCGCTCGAAAATTGCAACGGAGGTGATGCAATTCATCTTAATTTCCGAGTTCATGTTGATTGCCCATAGTATTTTCTTTGATTGGATGTTTATATTTGGTGAGTGATCTCGACCTGGGACTGATTTCTGGGCTGGAGTTTTGCTGGCCGTGCTTGCTGCTTTCAGATGGCTCTTGCGCGTCAGACATTTGCTGCAGAGATTGCAATCTTTTTTTGTACATTTTGGCGTGATCTTTTCACTACCATCCATTCGGCCAAACAAGGACACGTCAGGTGGTCCATTATAAGCAAAACCAAACAAAATTCGACCTGAACTTATTTCAAGGTCATATTCCATATTGTTGTGCTTTTGCTTATGATGATTCATCGACAGGGTTCATAATTTGGTTTAATCAATGCTGTGCCTGACTTTTTTTTGAGCTAATCTGTACTCTTTATTAAACGTTCAAAATCAGCGGAATACAGATAATTTCGGGCAAAATAGCAAGCCACACATGGCGCCCGGGAGGGAGAGATGCAGCAGCCTTGGCTAAGGCATGGGTCTCTCCATTATGTCTCCTACTCTCGTAAATAAATTCAACATCACTAAAAGACCTCCTTTGATGCTTGATATCTTGTAGAATTGGAAAGAACCTGCACGGGGAGTCATCTGCAATCCTAGTCACAACTTCTTGACAGTCTGACGCCACACATACGGATCGAACGTGTAAATCCAAAGCGAGTGCTAGCGCCTCGCTGCATGCCTGTGCCTCAAGAATTGCTGGATCCAAAAGACCATAAAAAATGACGGCAGAAGCGCCAAGATATTTACCATGCTTGTCTCGGCACACCACGGCTGATGCGCCCTTATCCCCAATCTTGGAGAAGCCTCCGCCCGCGTTTATCTTGACGTCATGGACTGCCGGTGGCAGCCATGCCGGTTGTGCTGTCTCGCAGGTACTCGGGACCTTACATGCAGGTCCCTGGGAGTTGCATGCATGCCCCTGGATGTTACATGCAGGTCCTTGGACAACGCATGCAGTTCTTTGGTACGTGCCCCCTTCTCTGGAATTTGGTCGAGCTCCGCCATGAACTTTTGAACAAAAACATGGGCACTGAGGGGGCTTTGAAACTGGTTGTCATGGATAGCTCGACGCCTAGCCCATCAGACTGCCCACATCGTTACGAGCACACGCGCAAGGGCCGCCGTGGGTAGGGTATCTACCAGCCAAAACATCCAAAGCTTAGCACCTTCAGTTCAGTTGGAGATGATCGTTTCAGTGATATCCTCATCGGCGAGCGCCCAAACACAGCGCGCCATATGGCAGTCAAATAAAGCATGGCGCCATGAGTCCACCGCCGCATGACAAATAGAGCATTCCGCGGAATCGGCCATACTTCTGTGCTTTCGGACGGCCCCTGTGGGTATGGAGGTTTTGGCTAATCGCCAAGCAAAGACCCGCACCTTGGAGGGAACCGCTGCTCCCCATAGCTTGGCCCATGACCGGCTATCAGCTTGGACGTTGGAATGGCCGTCGTTGTGTTCAAGCCAGTCGGTGCACTGCTGCTTTGTGGAGGCTAGTAATCTGTATGCTGACCTCACTGTGAAAATCCCTTTCCGTTCATAATGCCATGACCAGAAGTCCGCCTGTATCCTGCTGCTAAGAGGGGTGTTTAAGATTGCCTCCATGTCCATCGGGTACATATGCTCCTGAAGCAGTGCCCGGTCCCAGGTGAACGTGACAGAGTTGATAAGTTCAGAGACCTGTTGCGGAGGGTTCGAGGATTTTGGGCAGACCGGCCGAAGCTTGTAGTCGCGAGGGATCCAATTGTCATGCCAAATATTAGTATCTTCTCCCGATCCGATGCGCTTCACAAGACCGAGCTTGAGTGCATCCCGCCCCTCAACAATTGAACGCCATACTTGTGATGGGTTCTTGCCCACTTCTGCTTCGAGAATTGAAGAGGACAGGTAATATACTGCTCTAAGAATTCGAGCGCTGAGAGAGTCAGGCTGGGTCAGGAGTCGCCAGGCTTGCCGGGCAAGAAGTGCCAAATTGAAGAGCTCAATATCGCAAAAGCCATTCCTCCCATGCATTTTGGCTGTGACATAACCTCCCAAGAGACCGAGGCAGTCTTCCTTTCCCCCTTCTTTGATCCCCACCAAAACTCCCTCAACAATCCGTTTATATGCTGGCAAAGACCACGTGGCAGTTTGAAACAGGCCATGGAATATGTAGGAATAGCTTGAGCAACTGATTTAATGAGCACTTCCTTTCCACCAGCGGATAGAGCCTTCTCCATCCAACCTTGCACATGCTTCCATATTCGATCTTTCAGGTATTTGAAGGATCCTTCCTTTGCTCTCCCCACATCAGCTGGAAGACCAAGGTATATGTCAGACAGTTGCTCATTCTGAACCTCCAAAATTTGTTTAACCCCCTACTTCACAGAATCCGTGCAACCTTTGCTGAAATATATAGAGGACCTGTCCTTGTTGATGCGCTGGCCAGATGCGCCGCAATAACGCTGAAGCAAGAGATCTACCTTTGTCGCCATCTCAGGTGTAGCATCAAAAAATAATAGGCTGTCGTCAGCGAAAAGTAAATGATTTACCTCGGGAGCACTCTCCGCCACTTTGATTCCCCGCACACTCTCGTTCGGATCAGCCGCCTTCAGCAAACAAGATAGACCTTCAGCGGCCAATAAGAAGAGGTATGGAGATATGGGGTCGCCTTGTCTGAGTCCCCGGGATGGACTGAATTCCTCTTGCTTTGCACTGTTGAAAACGACAGAGAAAGAGACTGAAGTGACACATCTCATGACAATCTCTGTAAAGCGTGGACTAATGCCCAGTTTTAGCATCACCCGTTCGAGGTAATTCCACTCGATTCTATCGTAAGCTTTCATCATGTCAAGCTTCAAAGCACATTACCTGTTGCTCTTTAACTTCCTTGCCTTCATATAGTGGAGACACTCATACGCAGAGATGAAGTTATCCATGATAAGCCGTCCTGGTACAAAAGCTGATTGTTCCTCAGAGATGATATCGGGGAGAATAAGCTTGAGCCGGTTAGCCAAAACCTTGGATGCAATCTTGAAGATCACATTGCAGAGACTAATCGGTCTAAACTGTCCTAAATTTTTTGGACTTGCAATCTTGGGAATTAACACAATGAACGTTTTGTTTATCTCCTCCGGAGAATCCTCTCCCTTCAGAACTCGCAGCACCATATCAGTTACCTCATCACCACACAACTCCCAGTGCCTTTGGAAAAAGTGTGCTGGAAAGCCATCAGGCCCTGGAGCCTTGGTAGGGAACATTTGGAATAAGGCGGCTTTCACTTCGGAATTGGTGTATTGAGCATTGAGCATATCATTCATGGCAGCATCCACCCTAGGTGGTATGTGGGACAACACTTCCTCAATCCCCGCTGTATTTTCAGAAGCATAGAGATTACCATAAAAACTCGTAGCCAGACTAGCCATCTCTTGAGCATCCGTTCACATCGTGCCGTCTGATCGTTGTAGTTCAGTGATGCGGTTTCTTGCTTTTCGTGAACTAGCCTTTCGATGGAAAAATTGGGTATTGTTGTCCCCCTCCGCGAGCCACTGTATACGCGCACGTTGGCGCCACATAATTTCCTCGCGTAAGCACAACTCAGCCATGCGAGCCTCGACTCGCTCCTCCGCTGGTGACGGTCCCACGCGGTCAGGTAGTGCGCGCAGCTCCGCAAGTTGCTGGCGTAATGAACGCAACTCTGACCTGACTGCACCAAAGGTAATGCGTCCCCACTTGTGCAATCTCCCGGCTACAGAGGCCAACTTTTCAGAAAATGCCGCGACTGTTTGGCCTTGCCAGTGGAGTTCCAGGCTTCCATGACCACATCACCAAATCTCGGATCACGTTCCCACATGCACTCATACCAAAACTGCTTTTGCTTTGCTCTCACACTTGCATCAACAAGCTCCATTTCCAACAATATAGGGCAATGATCAGACTTTGCTGCAGTTAAGTGTTCCACCGTGGCAAAAGGAAAAAGTATAGACCAGTCGGCCGAACCCAAGGCTCTATCCAACCGGACCCTGCAGAAATGACCTCCTGCCACTTTCTTCTCCCAAGTCCAGTCGAGACCGCGGTATCCCAGATCCGCAAGTCCACATATATCCACAGCCTCTCTGAAAGCTTCAATCTGTGAGCTATCCCGCTCGTTTGGTCCGAACTGTTCCTCAGGGCGCAAAATCTCATTGAAATCACCAATACACAGCCATGGAAGAGTGCTCTCGCCCCTCAGCCGTTTCATTGTGTTCCATGTTTTGTACCGGAGGGATCTAGTTGCCTCCCCATAAAAACATGAGAGGCGCCATTGTTCCTTCTCTGTTTCCAGCACCCAAGCATCCACATGATACTCCGAAATTTTTTTATTGCAACCTCCACCGAATTTTTCCAAAAGATACAAATACCTCCACTACGACCACTACTACCAACACCAAAACTGAAATCAAAACCTAAAGAGAAACGAAGACCTTCAACACGACTTTTTTGTAACTGAGTCTCAACTAAACAAAGGATAGTAGGCGAACTAAGCTCCACCAGGTCGCGGAGTTCTCGAACTGTCGCGGGATCGCCTATCCCACGACAGTTCCAGCTTAATATTTTCATTGGGCCTGGCGGTGCTCCAAGGAGGAGCCCGCCAATAACGCCATCTTCTCTGTTCCTTTCTTCAAAGGTGACCCTGTCTTCTTAGCTTTCTTGGCATCCCTCGGGGAGACATATGCTGGGGGTGGCGGTGGGATTGCTCCTAAAGCCGGACCGACAGTGCCTTTGTTACTCTCCAAACCTGCAACAGCAGCCGGGCTATCTGACAAGACAAGATTCAGGTTCTTACGAGCTGTTTGAGCAGCCTTCTCCTCCTCTCTTGCCTCCCCAGCCTTCAGGGGGCTGGTCACATCTTCCTCATTAGCGGTCGAGTCAAAACCAGCGTCTTGGGATGAGCGTTTGCGTGGTGGAGAACGCTGACGGGTAGCTTGGGCGCCCCGGCCTGCCCTTCCTCTACCCCTTCCGCCCGAACGACCTCCACGCGGAACCCAGCCGCTTTGCTGCTCTGGTGCAATCTCCCTTCGTTGTGCTAGCATCCAACTGCCCCACTGCTTATGTTTCTCCTCCCAAACACCATCGCCACACTCCTCGTGATTATGGCCCATTAATCCACAAACCTTACAGAAGTAGGGGATCTTCTCATACTTCACCGGAAGGCGGATTCTTCCCTCTCCCACAACATTCAGCGGCGTGACTCGTGTCAGGGGCTTGTTCACAAGAACCCTAGCTCGAACCCTAACGTAATCACCTTCATAATACAGCCTAGGGGCAAGCTGAATTTCTTTCACCCGCCCGATGCGACGGGCTAATTGATCTACGACCTCTACCTTGCGGTAGAGTTCAGGTATATTATGGATCTGAGCCCACACGTATAATCCATCAAATTCAAAAGATGTTGGTTCCTTCTTTCCATCATAATCTTCGATCAGCATCCCCATCCCCCTAAAAAGCCATGGGCCTCCGTGCACAACCTTCTTCCAATCACCAAGACAGAACATCTGGAAAATAAACAGGTTTTCTCCTGCCTCCCTGTACTTTGGGACTTGCGTGAGCGACCAGATTGACTTCATGCACTCAAACATCGACGATGAACTGAAGGGGCGAGTCGTGTTCACCTTCCCGATAGCCAACCATCTTGCGTCCGCTTCAAACTTCTTCACATCTTCTTCCCCCACCACCACATCATCGAGCTCGTCATCCTGAAGATCCAGATGCTGCAGCAGCTCCTCAAGATTATTCCCGGTTCATCCCGCCGACAACGATTCTGCGCGGCTCGCCATCTAGGGTTACTCCGGTGAAACGATGCAGATGCGCCAGAGAGCCCAATCCGACACCCCCCTGCCGATCAGAAGGATGATCCGGGCAAGGGTTCGGCCGGCGGTAGGTATAACGATAAGATCCCTTAACGGCGATGGGATTGCCGCCAGAGCCTAAAAACCCTAAACGAGAGGGTAGGTGGGGCTGATGCTAGCTAAGTCGTGATCGATCGATCGTTGCTGTGCCTGACTAAACTTGTTGTAATCAGCCTATGTGCTACGACTGGCAAAGTTTGAAAAGGTTGAAACGCGCTGAGGAGTGTACGAGCCACTCATCACTGCAGATGCTATGGCATTGTTTGCAGCTTCGGTGGCAATGACATGGATTCAATCCCAGCTCACTGTAGTTCTAGTGGTTGCCGCAGGCTGCGGCACTTGCAAGGTTGCCGTTCACAATCTTGCTGGTACCACAGAACACGTCTGGGTTAAAATTGTAAGCTCCGTCACTGTATGTGCAGCAAATCTTGGTCCCATTCTTCAGCCCTGAAATCATCACCCAGCCAGTTTTTAGTAGTACTTGACACTTGTAATTAAAGATACGGCTATGAACCAAACAAACTCATGTAGAAATTGGATGTCACAAGGGATCCGACATCCGAGAGAGCTTGCCATGAGCTTTTCAATGCCTGAACAGCTCAAGCATAACAGAATTTTTGTTGACATACACGATGGACGCCTCCGGCCGTGGCTTCCTATCTTGGGCCAAGCTGTAGTTCAGCAGTTTATTGTAGTAGACAACCATGCCATACTCATCCAGATAATTGCTGTTAGGGGGACGCTCCACAGGAAGGCCGGTTAGCATCCGGTGAGCCCCAATGCTGCATAAGTCCTGCAAGTAGTTGAGCAGGTGACATACATGATGGAGTTTGCCAAATTTGTCGATTATTTTGATCATTTCAAATTATACTATCCCCTATCTGTACAACCCAAAGTTACCTTTATTGTCCCTGAGATCTGGCTGACAACCGGTCTTCGCGGCTTCTCCTGATCGGGCTGGCCCAATATGATCACACTAGTGCAGGTCGCTCACGTCCAACGCACAACGTGTAAGTCGGGCCGCACCACTCTGGCCTTCAATATTCGTGGCACACATCGCTCGCCTTCCTTTGAATCACACGCACAATTCTGCCGTGAACCAAGAAGTAAAATAATTTCGACAATATTCAAAATGTTGACAAAACTTTAAATTACTGTACCAAGGGTGACATGTATAATCTTTTAATAAGCATCTTAATTATGTCCGAATCAAACGCCTCACCAACCAATGCATGAGTCGGGAAAACTTGAGATACACAAATTGCTATGATAGAGATGGTCAAAATCATGTGAAATGGGGTACGACTGAGAGGGCTTGTTTGTTCACCAACCTCACTGATTTGTTGGACTAGCGGTCGCCATAGACCCGCCATCAACTGAGCACAGCCTGATGAGGTCCCTGCTATGTCGCCAAAGTAGGAGAGCAATTGAGCACAACCTAATGGTGTCACGTACATGGACGCGCCCACACCGACATCGGCGAGCTTGATGGAATCGGATTCCACTGGGTCATTTTTTGCCTTGATGTTGCGGTCATACAACGCTGTTCGAGGAGATATGAAATCGCACTGCCGGTGGCGGCGCCTCGCAATCCCTAATCCTAGGTTCGTGCAGTCAGAAGCCTAGACAGCCGATGCAATCAGTTGGGGGTGAGTGTGGCGTGCAGCCGACTCAGGCGTCGTGCGTTGGATGCGACGCGAGCGACCTCCATCGGGCCGGCCCGGTCGGGAGAAGCTGCGAGGACCGGTTCAGCAGAGAGAAAAATATGCAGGCAAAACCCGTCGATGTGGCATGCTAGCTGCACCTGACAATTGGGACCTCTGCCGTTCAGAACACTCGCAAAATTTTAAACAGGGTAAATCGTGGCATAAGCTAAATGGGGTAAAACGGATGAAATCTTGCTAAATGGGATAATTAGTGTAAAAAATGTTAAAATAGGGGGTAAAACCTCGAATCCACTCTTAAAGTTTAGACTAGCAAAAAAACTTGATCTCCCTAAGAAGTACTCCATTAGCCGGTAGATCATGTTCATTGGAGTTCAGAGCTTGGACCGGCATGATGGAGTCAGTCTCCACCTCAACTTTTGCAATTCCCCAATCCTGCGCAGCTTGAAGGCTTTTGAGACACGCTGTTGCTTCGTCAGTGAGAGGATCAAGCACTGCATTCATGTACCTAGCAGCAGATCCCACTGGTTCCCCTTGATCATCTCGGATGACAAATCCCCATCCTCCGTGCCCATTCTCATGGTTCATACTTCCATCCACATTAATCTTGAGAGCTCCATCTCTGGGAGGTTGCCATTTTTCAGTACTGTTCTTTCGCTGATTGACCCTCCCAAAAAACAGTTTGAAATCCTCAGCATTAGATCTCACCCTTTTAACAACCGAAGTAGCATTTCTCCTTGGTTCCCCAGCGTTGCATTTGTTCCTAGTATCCCACCATACCCAGAGCACCGTGATACATACGACCTTCTCCTGATCCGGCAAGGACAGTACGCGTGCAAAATCATTTGCTTTGCGTCACGACAGAGCAGCAAGCTTCCTCCGACATTGTCCATCTGCAGTTCACGCCATTCGGGTTTAACTGATTTGCATTTCAGGAACAGGCGTGCCCCATCCCATCTTCATTCTGTCTACAGCACATAATTGATAAACTGATCAGATAACAATTTGTTTAATGCTTTGTAGTCAAAGGTTCAGACTCTTTAACCATATTCGTGGAAGAGAAGCGTCTCGCGGAAGGAGAAAGGTTGAGCGGTCAACAGCAATGGAAAAGGATAAGGTTGAGCGGTCACGCGGCGCACAAGTAGCTTAGCAGCAAGGGCTGCGCGAGCGATCGAGCGGTGCGACCGGCCCAGCGTTTCGCCGGCGCGCCAACGTAAAACGTTTCCCAAAGTCAAAACCCAGGATTCCTCGCGTCGGCGTGTGTGTATATATATCTCAGCCCAGACACAGGCCGTACGTGCACCCCATTATAAGAACTAGAGAGCCAACCCACCGTATCAGCTAAAGCCTTACGAGGCTTCTTCCCCTCCGTTGGCTATCTTCTTTCGCCATGACCACCCCAACGACGACGACGCCGGCGAAGATGCGGGCCGTGCTTTACGACGCCTGCGGCGGAGGCGCCCCCAGCCTCAAGGTAATTAACAGTTACCGGACCCGCAGCTCTGTACGTGATCTTTTTATTCGGGATAGCTGGGGAAGAGGGCCGAAGCTTGTGAGTTTGCTCTGTATTCTATTCTGGTCGGCGATCGAGGTTGGTGCTAATGATGATATGGCTGATTCACTGGAGACCTCCTAATTCACTGCCTATTTGATTAGTTAGCAAGTATTACAGTCTATGTTAGTTGTTTCCTGGGCCTCTCCCTTGGTGGAGATTTTTTTTCGAAACCAAGGCAAAAGATTTACCCTCATATATTAATTAAGGGAGAATAGAGTTTGAATTACACCTCGTAACTGGAAAAAGAAATGTTACTCTCCCGGTATGATGTTGCCAAATTTCTTCGCCCGGCGGTTACCGAAAAGATGGCTTCATTCTTGATGTTGTTGAGCAAAATTGTTGGAGGCATACTCGTTTGTCGAAAGACCCAGGCTTTCCGTTCGTTACAAATGGTCCATCCCATTAGCATGGTGAGGAAGGCCATGGCTTTCCGGTTGTGGGTGCTCTTGCTTGATCTATTTACCCACCATTCCTTTATGGAGTCCTCGGGGTGCCATGTAGTTGTGTCAAGATCTTCTAAATGTAGCCACTCATTGACCAAATTTCATTGGCGCTGGGTGAATCAACATTTGACGAAAAGGTGAAGCCCAAATTCTCGTTCTCTTTTGCATAGGGGGCAGAGATGACAATTTGGCCATCCACGACGGGCCAACCTATCGGCTATCTAGATTCGATCTTGTATGGCGAGCCAAGCGAAGAATTTCACCTTCCGTGGTGCCCAGGCCTTCCAGACCATGTGATCCATAGGAGAATGGACCATGCACTAGAAATTGTGCGGAGTAAGTCGTCGCTGCCGAGTATTGACCATCTGTGGCGTGCTTCCAAATAATCTCATCCTCTGCGTGCTCCTCAAGTGGGAAATCCGAGATTATAAGCCAAAGTTCAAATTGACGAATGTGTGCCATAGAGAAGTTGGCAGTCATCTTGATTTTGTTGATCCAGGCTCCTTGAGAGTGTCTCTCACCTTCCTGTTTTTTTTTCTTGTGGAAGCCTCATGGATGAGAGGAGCAATATCAATAGACTTCCTGCCATGCACCCAAGGCACCTCCTAAAAAGGGGTCTTGGCCCTGTTCCCAACAGTGGTAGTAGTGGAGGCATAAAAGAAATCACGGGGGCAACCCACATCTTGGACGGCTCCATCCATTCAAACCATAACCAACGTAGATGGATGACGCGCGTAAATTTAACCATGTTGAGCACGCCGAGGTCTCCACGGTCGTATGGGCGGCATATTAGCAATCAGAAGAAGAACAATGCCATGTTAGTATTGAAAATTGCACTGTATTCTTATAATATGTAACAGAGCGGAAGAGCAGCGCTTTGTCAAAGATTAATCGTGCGGACAGAAAGATTGATCTGAACACCAAAATGTTGACTTTGAAAGGTCGACGGTACAAGTCTAGCTTGTTGGTTTACGCTAATAGAGACATGCCTATATCTAAATACAGGCTTCTATTATTTTAGTATACGTTGGTTCCATTTTGCAATCATGCTTGTTGGCTTACTTGTTAGCTCGCGCGCGTTTCAATCGGTCGGTCTCGAGTTCGAATCCTGGCACGGCCGTGTTGTTTTTTGTTATTTTCGGCACATGAGGGACATTTGCGTGATTAAGTATAAAGCAAGGGGGTTTCCCGCAAAAGAACATGCCACATGGGCCCTGCCAGACAGGCCCCACCGGCCAGTTCCATCTTTAATAAGCGTTTATATGCAGTTTAGATTGATTTGTAGCCGCGCGCCTCAGGCTTGATACTGTTTTTTGTTATTTTCGGCACATGAGGGACATTTGCGTGATTAAGTATAAAGCAAGGGGGTTTCCCGCAAAAGAACATGCCACATGGGCCCTGCCAGACAGGCCCCACCGGCCAGTTCCATCTTTAATAAGCGTTTATATGCAGTTTAGATTGATTTGTAGCCGCGCGCCTCAGGCTTGATACTGATTTGCAAAAATTTACGGAAAGTGGTACCAATCAACTAGCACGGTTCCAATTATGATACTTGTATGTAATTTAACTCAGATATATTCTCTCATGTATCTTTACCAATTAACCAATTTCTTGACGCTGGGGTGGATCCTAAAGAGATACCACTTCCTCATGAATTTATCTTGAATCGGGACCTACTTTTATACTCTTAGGACTAGTTAAGATGTTACAGTGAAATTAGTTAAATAGGTTGCGCATACCTGGTGTTGGGTGCTCGGAAAAAGCACTGAATAATAGTCCTTCCGTCCAAAATAATAAATAGGTTGCGCATACCTGGTGTTGGGTGCTCGGAAAAAGCACTGAATAATAGTCCTTCCGTCCAAAATAAGTGTCTTAAATTTAGTATAATTTTGTACTAACAAAGTTGAGAAATTTATTTTGACACCTGTTAGTATAACGTATCTCTTTCTCTTGTATACTCTTAGGACCTGTTAGTATAAAGTTGCACTAAACTTAAGACATTTATTTTGAGACGCAGGGAGCCGTAATTTTTGTATTGTGAACATGACTCAGCACTCTCAGCACTCCTGGATCCCAAAATATTCGGTGAGTGCTGATTTGTGAGTCAGTCAGAAACTTATTATTTAAAAGTTGGCACATGCTTGTGTTAGATGCTTCGAAAAGCCTCGGAGACAGTTCTTATGGCCTCAACTTCCGACTCCTGAGTCGGCACCTCTAAATCCTAATATTGAGATGAGCAAGTCAGTTGTGTGAGCACTGATTGTGAGAATTGGTTGACAGGGGATTCTTTTCACAAGAACCCTATTCTAGCGTAGAGAGATTTGCCTGGCAGCTTGACGCTTTTTCCGCTTAACAAACAAGTCAAAGGAATTTGCTTTTTCAAAAGAAAGAAAAACAGTAAACATCAAGATTTCCTTCTTTCATGAAGATAAACCAGTAAAACCTGTTGAAAATATGAGCAATTTACCAAATAATTTTGCTAACGGAAATACTAGATAAAGCATGACTAATATATCAAATATAAAGCAAGTCATGCAATCTGACAGAGAAAAGGTAAACAACGTCTGCATATATGAACTTGAACTAAACACATCTAGAACAGACACTAGATGAAGTTGCTTATACGACATAGAACCTAACATATGTAGGGTAGAAATTAGAGCCAAGAACTGTAGCAGGACTCCTAACGGAAAGAACAAGAACACGTACGGGACAGCAACAGCAGAAGCACTGGACTTGGGGTCGACATCCTCTCCAGCCATGTCGTCGATGAGGTTGTCGACGTCGGGAAAGAAGTCGTCGTCGGGAAGTAGTCGTCGGAGTCCGTGATGAAGAAGTCAGTAGTCGCGCGGAGCGCTCCCCAAAAACCTTATCACCCTTCTCCCGTACAGGACTCAAAGTGGTGCGGTTTCGGAGGCCTACTGTCCCGACTCGCGGTGCACGCCGCAAGCCGAGATGAGGAAGACTGCAGCAGCTCAGAGAATGAAACCGGTGGCGAGAGGAAGAAGTTCTGGTGCGTCTCTCTGAGAGGAGCGACCTCCCTTTTATAGGCGTAAGAGAAGGAGGCGAGAGGCTGCGCTGGGAGCTGAAGAGAACGAGGGAGATGAAACGAACAGGCAGCAGCCGAAGGGTGCAGCGTTCGTATTCAATATCCACTACAACAAAAACTTTCCAGCTCCCGAGTGACCTTTCGTATACCCGTAGTGCGTGGCAAAAATTTAGACATCGGCTCGGCTCATTCCCACAACCCGCGGTGCGTCGTGACGAGGCGTGGTGTGGCGAGGCGGGCGGCGGAGGAGCGCGCGTGGATGTCCCTCTTGTTCTCATGCTCATACATGTGGGGAAAGAACCTCCCTTATAAAGAGGTCCAACTCCCTCTAAACTAGCAATGTGGGACTAAACTTTAGTAGTGTCCCTTTCCTTGCACGAATGGGCTAAGTGGGCCTCTAGGATTTATTAGGAATTTCTGAAATTGTTATTGGGCTGACCCATAAATAGATAAAATTCCAGCAATCCCCCACCAGATTCTAGAGGCACATAGAATTTGCCTTTAGTTCCAAAATACCGTTTTATATACCGGTACTGCAGTGGAGACTGTTAAGTTGAACTTCCACCTAGAACTCTATGCTACACTAGTAAGTAACTTGAACAGTGGACTGGGCCTTGAACTGCAAGTTTTCTGCTAATCTAGCTTCACATAAAGCCTTGACCGATACGTGGCTACCGTGGGTCTTCCCCGCGGGTGGAGCTTATGCGTCATACTCCGAGACCTTTCATGAGTTTACTAGAGAGAACCCTACTCTCATAGATTGTGACGTTTAACAATCAGACTCATATAGGTGTGTTCTTCAAAAGATGTTCTGCAGGACAACATCTCTGCTTAAATGGGCCACTTAGAACACATTAAGATACACATCAACCTGCCATGCAGTTTTAGGAGAGTATTGCATCTTCATGGAGTGGTATTGTTAATAGTAAGGATACTCTCCTCTCAGTTGATCAACAACTTGTCTTCCACATCTAATTCACGGGATCTTCGATCACAAAGAATAGGTTATCACTGTGAACAACTCATATTGTGGGTCTCATACCCATCTCCCTCGATGCATTATCTATCACATTACGTGATAGACCCTTAGTAAAAGGATCTGCCAGATTTTTAGACGTTTGGATATAATCCAATGCAATAACTCCGGAGTTTCTCATTTTCCTGACAGACTTTAACCTTCTCTGAACGTGTCTTGATGACTTCATGTTATCCTTTGAGCTGCTCACTTTCGTGATCACAGTTTGACTGTCGCAGTTCATAAGGATACCCGGTACAGGTTTCTCAACAACCGGCAAGTCATTCAAGAGCCGGCGAAGCCAATCTGCTTCGACCGTAGCTGTATCTAGTGCTGTGAGTTCTGCTTCCATTGTTGACCTCGTTAAGATGGTCTGCTTACAAGACTTCCAAGAAACAGCGCCACCTCCATGAGTGAATACATAACCGCTCGTGGCCTTTATCTCATCAGCATCTGAGATCCAGTTTGAGTCACTATACTCTTCAAGCACCTTTGGGTGCCCAGTGTAGTGAATTCCATAATTCGCAGTGCCTTTCAAATAACGTAAAACTCTCTCTAGAGCTTTCCAATGCACATCTCCTGGTTTTGAGACAAACCGACTCAGTTTGCTAATAGCAAAAGAGATGTCAGGTCTTGTAGCATTGGCTAAGTACATAAGCGAGCCAATAATCTGAGAATATTTCAATTGATCTCTAGCAATTCTTCGATTCTTTCGAAGTAACACACTCGCATCATATGGTGTTGGAGAAGGCTTGCAGTCACTATAGCCAAAGCGACTAAAGATCTTTTCCACATAGTGAGATTAAAGCAATGTAATCCCACCATCATCGTCTCTCAACAACTTGATGTTCAGAATGGCATCAGCCACTCCTAAATCCTTCATCTCAAAACAACGAGATAGGAAATCCTTGACCTCCTTAATAACATTCAGATTTGTTCCGAAAATCAGTATGTCATCAACATACAAGCAAAGAATAACTCCTTCGCCCCCACCATGGCGATAGTACACACATTTATCAGCTTCGTTTACAACGAAGCCTGCAGCGGTTAAAGTTCTTTCAAACTTCTCATGCCATTGCTTGGGTGCTTGCTTAAGTCCATACAAAGACTTCAACAACTTGCACACTTTCCCTTCCTGACCATCTAATACAAACCCATCTGGTTGTTCCATGTAAATTTCCTCGTCCAACTCTCCATTTAGGAAAGTAGTCTTAACATCCATTTGATGGACGAGAAGACCATGTGAGGCAGCTAGTGAAAGTAGAACTCGAATAGTGGTCAGTCGAGCCACAGGTGAGTAAGTATCAAAGAAGTCTTCACCTTCCTTTTGGGTATAACCCTTAGCCACGAGACGTGCCTTGTACTTTTCGATAGTACCATCAGGCCTAAGCTTCTTCTTGAATACCCATTTGCACCCTATAGGTTTGCACCCATAAGGACGCTCAGTTATCTCCCAAGTTTCATTTGCCAAGATGGAATCCATCTCACTACGGACTGCTTCCTTCCAGTAGTCAGCATCTTCAGATGCATAGGCCTCTGAAATAGAACTGGGAGTGTCATCTATGAGATACACAAGAAAATCATCACCAAAGGACTTTGCAGTCCTCTGTCTCTTGCTCCTAGTAGGAACTTCATTGTTCTCCTCCACAGAACTTTCAAAGTGTTCCATCGAAATGGCAGGTTCGGTAATTGTAACTGGTTCCTGATTCGATGAACTAGGCATCTCCTGATTAGACAAGGTAGCCATATCCTTCATGGGAAAGATATCTTCAAAGAAAGTCGCATCATTCGACTCCATGATCGTACCGACATGCATGTCAGGTACCTCAGATTTTATAACCAAGAATCTATAGCCAATGCTATGAAAAGCATATCTCAGGAAAACACAATCCACAGTCTTTGGTCCAAGCTTCCGCTTCTTTGGAATTGGAACATTGACTTTCGCCAAACAACCCCATGTTCGCAGATAAGAGAGTTTTAACCTTTTCTTCTCCCATTCCTCGAATGGAGTTATCTCTTTGTTCTTTGCGGGGCCTCGGTTTAGGACATGACATGCTGTCAATATCGCCTCCCCCACCATGTATTGGAGGGACCCGATGTGTCTAACATGGCGTTAACCAAATCAGTTAGAGTACGGTTCTTTCTTTCGGCCACCCCATTTGACTGAGGTGAGTAGGGAGGCGTCCTCTCATGGATTATATAATGTTCCACACAAAAAGCATCAAATTCATTGGAAAAATATTCTCCACCACGGTCGGACCTAAGCCTCTTGATTTTTCGATCAAGTTGGTTTTCCACTTCAGCTTTATAGATTTTGAAAAAGTTCAAAGCCTCATCCTTAGATTTCAAAAGATACACACGGCAGTATCTAGTGGAGTCGTCAATTAACGTCATGAAATATTTCTTTCCACCTTTTGTCAAAACACCATTCATTTCACATAGATCTGAATGTATGAGCTCTAGTGGTGCAAGATTTCTCGTTTCCGCAGTCGTGTGAGACTTACGGGGTTGCTTAGCTTGCACACAAACTTGACACTTAGATCCCTTGACAGTGGTGAAACTAGGGATTAAGTTCAACTTCGCTAGTCGCGACATGCAACCAAAATTAACATGACAAAGACGTGAATGCCACACATTTGATTCACTATTGTTGCAAACATGATTAACAACTTTATTGCAAACGTCTGATAAAGATAAACGAAACAGGCCTCCTGACTCATAGCCTTTACCAACAAAGGTTCCATACTTGGATATTACAAATTTATTCGACTCAAAGACAAGTTTGTAGCCATCTCTACACAGAAGAGATCCGCTAACAAGATTTTTATTGACGGAGGGGACATAATGCACGTTCTTCAGCCGCACGATCTTGCCCGAAGTAAACTTCAGATCGACCGTGCCAACACCATGAACAGAAGCACTTGAACCGTTGCCCATTAGCACGGTTGAAGTCCCTGCGGTCTGATAAGACAAAAACATGGAAATATCACCGCATACATGCACATTAGCACCCGTGTCAATCAACCAATCAGGAGAATGACATACTGAAAGAATAGTGGGAAATATACCATACCCAGCATCCTTCATGTCAGTATCCCCAATGACAACATTAGCGGTCTTGCCGCCTTTCCCAGGATGACGCTTGTCATAGCGATTAGGGCAACTAGGAGCCCAATGATCAGGATCCCCATACACATGACAGACACCTTTCTTGTCATTCTTCTTCTTGAAGTTCGTGTGTTGCACAGCCTTGTTCTTCCCATCAAACTTTGCTTTACCATCAAACTTGCCCTTGTTCTTGAACTTGTGGGGCTGGAAGTTTTTTTTCTGTACCAGATTGGCACTAGATCCTCCCTCAATACCTCGAGCATGTGTGTCCTTTGCTCTCGCCTTTTCTTCCACATCAAGAGTGCCCATGAGATCCGGGACGGAAAACTCTTGTCTCTTATATTTCAGTAAGGTAGCAAAGTTCCTCCACGAAGGAGGAAGCTTAGTGATGATACCTCGGCAACAAACTTGTCTGGTAGCATACAACTGAAGTGCTCAAGTTCTCTAGCAAATGACTGTATCTCATGAGCTTGCTCAACCACGGGGCGCTCTTCAGTCATCCTGTAATCATAGAATTGCTCCATGATGTACAGCTCAGTGCCAGCATCCGAGACCCCAAACTTGGCCTCGAGTGCATCCCACATATCTTTTCAATTATCAATTGACGCATAAGCATCAACTATGTTCTCACCAAGAACACTCAAGAGAGCAGCCTTAAACAGAGTATCCATTTTCTGAAAAGCTTGTGCCTGTTGAGCATCAAGTTCTCCTTCAGGTTTGCCAAGAGTGGCGTCATTGCAACTCATGGTTTGAAACCATAAGACTGCTCTCACGCGCCACCTCTTATAGTGGATACCCTCAAACATAGGAGGTCTCATGGAAGCAGCAAAACCACTTGGTGTAAATTGCCTATAATAAGGTTTTTGGATTGTTGGAAATATGAACAATTTACCAAATAATTTTGCTAACGAAAATACTAGATAAAGCATGAATAATATAGCAAATATAAAGCAAGTCATGCAATCTGACAGAGAGAAGGTAAACAACGTCTGCATATATGAACTTGAGCTAAACACATCTAGAACAGACACTAGATGAAGTTGCTTATACAACATAGAACCTAACATATGTAGGGCAGAAACTAGAGCCAAGAACTGTAGCAGGACTCCTAACGGAAAGAGCAAGAACACGTATGGGACAGCAGCAGCAGAAGCACTGGACTTGGGGTCGACATCCTCAGTAGCCGCGCGGAAACGAACATGCAACAGCCGAAAGGTGCAGGGCTCATTCCCGCAACCCGAGGCGAGGCGGCGGAGGAGGAGCGCGCGTGGATGTCCCTCTTGTTCTCATGCTCATACATGTGAGGAAAGAACCTCCCTTATAAAGAGGTCCAACTCCCTCTAAACTAGCAATGTGGGACTAAACTTTAGTATTGTCCCTTGCCTTGCACGAATGGGTTAAGTGGGCCTCTAGGATTTATTAGGAATTTCTGAAATTGTTATTGGGCTGGCCCATAAATAGATAAAATTCCAGCAAAACCTATAACCATGTGATTATGAAATCTCTCTAATGCAGCATGTAGAAGTCCCCGTCCCTTCAGCAAAGAAGAATGAGGTCCTGTTGAAACTACAAGCTGCAACCGTCAATCCACTTGACTGGAAGATACAGAGAGGGGACTTGCGGCCTCTGCTGCCTCGTAGACTGCCTTTTATTCCAGGTAACTATCCTCAGTCATAGTGTCACTGTGTGGATGCTAGCCATTTTCGATCAATTATGAATTTTGTTTGGAGGTTTCCTATGTAGACAGCAAAATAGCACCAAGGGTAGTTATGAGAACTTTATTTGATGATGTCTGTCTTTCAGTTTTATCAACTGTCCAATATTTTCATTTCCTGTTGTGTCTTGGGCCCCGTTTGGAACACGGGAAAACCATAGGAACATTGTTCAGATTGGAAACTTTCCTGTCGTTTGGAACGCAGGAACCGTCATAGGAAAAGCGAAGGACAGGAATCGATTTCCTTAGCTTCTATAGGAATTTCACAGGATTCCGAACATCCAGTCCAGCCTCATTTTTTCCGTCTCGTCGCATAAGACCGAGGTACTGCAGCTACAACAGCCGCTCGAGCAAAAGCTAGCATAGAGAGAAAAGAAGGAACCGTGCATGGAGAAGATGAGGTTGGGGTAAGAAAGAACTTGTGGTGGAGAAAGGGTGATTGCAGGATGTTCTTTGGCTACACGAACATGGTAGTTGTAGGCAAGATTTTCTGACAGGTCGAGCTTAAGGCTGTGTTTGACTGTGGTATTAGGATTCCTGTGATGTCCCAGTTCCCGCATTCCAAACGGCATGCTTACAGTTTTCCCTATGTTTTCAATTCTTCTCTTTTGCATGTGTTTTCCTTTTCTATTCCTGTATTTTTTTTCTATCCAGCGTTTCAAGCGGGGCCTTACTATGTTATTTGGTCTATCTAGAGTGTCTCTTACCTTTTCGTTGTGATAAAGATAACATATGTGCGTGCGCGCGCGCATGTTACTCGATTCATCGGACAACGTCGTGTAACTACTGTCGACCTATTCGTGCTGCTCCGGGGGAAACCCTAGGATCTGGTGTTCCAGATCGGATGATGATGGCACTGCGGTGTCGTTTCTCTCTTGGGAGCATCGTTTGTGGAGCAGCGCTGGAAGTCAGAGGCAGGAGATGGAGCGGCTTCGCCTTGCACAGAGCTTTGGTGGAGATGTCAAGTCATGCCTGACCGACAGGTGCTACACTTGGTCATGCCTGGTCGGCAGGTGCTACGCACGACAGATCCTCCAAAGACTTCAAGTTGTGTCGGCTGGTGATACTTGGCAGCATGGCGCTGAGATGTATCAGTGGCGACCACGGCGTGTTTAGCTATTTGCGCGCAGGGAGGAGGTGCCGTTGGGCGCCGTGGTGGCGTCGACGATAGATGGATCGAGCAAGATTGATGTATCAGCACAGTTCTGAAAATGGAGCGGTGGCAGTTGGCGGCGGCGGCCTCTAAGAGCACGCCGGACCAGTGTGTGCCCCAGACCCGACAAGTGGCTAGGTTGGGGTCTCAGATTTTAGATGTTAGGCTTCGTTGATGTCTGTTTGGTATTAGGCCCAGGCTATCTGCGCCCCTTCATCAACTGGATAGATGTAGCGACAGTTTGTTGCTTAGACGGCGGCTTTAGTCTTACTGTTGTATTGATTTTGTAAGGTCTTGTGAGAATAATTAATAAAGTGGCCGTTTGCATCGCTCAGATGCAGAGGCCGGGGTCATCCTCCTTTTCTAAAAAAATTCATCGAACAACGTGCTAATAGTTGCATCTCTACTGCTCCTTTTCCTGCAGTGACTGATGTCGCAGGAGTAGTTGTTGATGTTGGTCCTGGAGTGAATGGTCTCACAGCGGGCGATCAAGTTGTTGCCAAGTTGAACTCTCTTGTAAGTGAACTTCACTCATGACAACATTTTTCCATGTTTTTCATCTTCATACTTAGAAAGAAGATGGTTTAAGAACAACCCTCTTCATTTTTTCAAAAATATTGCCGTAAGCTCACTAATGTGACAATGTATTCGCTGTTACAGAATGGAGGTGGACTTGCAGAGTACGCGGTAGCATCCGCAAACCTGACTGTCAAAAGGCCAGCTCAGGTTTCTGCAGCTGAGGGTGCCGGCCTTCCCATTGCTGCAGGCACTGCGCTCGAGGCGCTGAGGTCCATTGGTGCCAAGTTTGACGGCACCGGCAAGCCTCTGAACGTGTTGATCACCGCTGCCTCCGGTGGCGTGGGCCTGTACGCGGTGCAGCTTGCAAAGCTGGCGAACCTTCATGTTACCGCCACCTGCGGCGCCCGCAACATGGATCTTGTGAAGAGCTTGGGCGCGGACGAGGTGATGGACTACAGGACCCCAGAGGGAGCGACCCTGCGGAGCCCCTCCGGCCGGAAGTACGATGGCGTGGTTCACTGCGCCGTCGGTGTCAGCTGGTCGTCTTTCCGGCCGTTGCTGAGTGACGCCGGGAGAGTGATAGACATCACCCCGAACTTCTCAGCCATCCTCACATATGTGCTGCACAGGGTGACATTCTCCAAGAAGCGCCTCGTGCCCCAGCTGCTCCTGTCGCTCAACAAGGCGGACCTGGAGTTCTTGGTCGGGTTGCTCGAGGAAGACAAGCTGAAGACGGTGATCGACTCGAGGTTCCCGTTGAGCGACGCAGGCAAGGCGTGGCAGAGCAGTATCGATGGCCATGCCACTGGCAAGATTGTCGTGGAGATGGAGAGCTGATCGTCGTCAATGCTATTATTACCAACACACTTGCATGCAGACAGTGGAGAGGAATACTTAGGATTGAATTATACAGACTAGTCATTTGTACGTTTGTTTATGAGAAAATAGCCAAACTATCACTATTTTTCTGCGGGGACAAACTATACCTAGTTGAAACCAAGAATGCCAAAACACCACTATGAAAAACAAGGAGAGAACCATGTGACACATGTGGTAAGCAATCCAAACTACTCAAAAAAAAGAGAGGAAAGAAGTGCATATTTCAACCCTCAACTCATGCTTTAGTTTAATCTACAACCACGTGCTCCAAAACCGTCTACATTACAGCCCTAAACTCTCAAAACCGGACAACTTTCAACCTTATGTGCCTCAAATCAGTTTTGTGGTCGGCTTTGATTGGTTTTGTAGAGCTAACTGCCTAGTCAGCCGCCACAACACCGGGGCTGAATATGTACTTCCCTAGTACTCCCTCCGTTCCGAAATATATGACGTTTTAGAAAACGTCCCGACCAGGTGAAAAGGGAGGAAA
Source organism: Aegilops tauschii subsp. strangulata (assembly GCF_002575655.3). Classification (NCBI taxonomy): domain Eukaryota; kingdom Viridiplantae; phylum Streptophyta; class Magnoliopsida; order Poales; family Poaceae; genus Aegilops; species Aegilops tauschii. The sequence goes on along the minus strand of NC_053041.3, from coordinate 98,439,745 downwards.
GTACAAAAGTGCCCCTAATTTGAATAGCTATTGCCGTCGTCTTCCTCGCCGAGCAGATCCTCTCCATCCCAATCGCCGCTGCTGCTTGCTTCCTGCCGACAGGGTCGCCCCCCATCCCAGGGCCGCCCCTCTCCCAGGGCCACCCCCCTGTCGCCTGCGCCAATCCAGCCCCCTGTCGCTGGAGGGGGCCTCACCAACTCGCCTCGTCGGAGGGGGTGCTGCTGCAGATCGTTGTCCCCCTCCCAAGGCCTCGCCAGCTCCAGAGAGTACTGCTTCAGATCGAGGATCTGCTCGCCGGAGGGGGTACTGCTTCAGATCGGCAGCCCCAGGTCCAGATCGCCGCGCCCTCCCATGCAGCTCCAGGTATTGCTGCAGATAGCCTCCCCACTTGGTCCAGATCGCCTCTTGGAGTAAAAGTTTGAAAAGGAAAAGCTCAAAATACTCCAGACAAAGTTTGTTGGCAGAGTACTGTATCAATCAAGACAGTTTCAGTGTACAGGTACTGTAGACAGTAAAAAATTGATGGCAGAGTATCAATCAAGACAAAGTTTCTGAGTACAAGAACTCTAGCAGGCATACAAGACCGAAATCGTGCTCAGATGAATTTGGAATTGGCAGTGCAGAGTACCTGGAGGGCTTGAAGTAGGCAGCAACAGCAACAGCTCGAAGCAGGCAGCATCTCCAGCACGACACAACAACCTGCAAGAGAGAAAGACAGTAATCAACATGGAATTTGATCTGAACTGTACTCCCCCCGAAGAAGAGGACATACCTGGAGGAGTCGGTCCCGATGAAGATGATATCGATGATATCGACATGCACGAGAGCATTGATCCTGGTGAAGATGACATCGACATGCACGAGGGCATTGATGCCGACGAAGATGCAGTCGGTGAGCTTCCTCATCTTCCCTATAAAGATGATGTCACTGTCAACTCAAATACTCAATGTGAAATGATCAAAATACAGAATAAAATGGATTAGGAGTAGAGTAAAGCAATGATCATTTTAGTTTGTACCGTACTCCATTTTGGTAACATGAGCCTGTACCGAATTAAACAGTAAAAAACATTCAGTGTGAAACGCATTAACACGAAAGACAGTAGACAGAAACATGACACTAGTGGCTAAGCGTTGAAACAGACCTCACTGAGCATTGACAGCATGTAAACATACAGTACAATGTGTGTTGACAAACAACAAAACTGAAGGGGCATGGATGGATCATACACAGTGAACAAGCTCATCCTTCACCACCTTGTCGGTCCATCGAGCATGTCCGCTTTCCTCACCCACATCCCACACAGCAGAATATTTTCAGTTTTAGTTAACTGAATATTTTCAGTTTTAGTTAACTGAATATTTTCAATTTTAAGTTAACTGAATATTTTCAGTTTAAGTTAACTGAATATTTTCAGTTAAGTTAATACTCCATTTGACCATTTCAATCAAGGAGTATTTTCTTAGTTGTACTATATTTCTTGTTGTAATTCATTTGATCATTTGATATCATTTCATACCATTTGATCATTTCAATAGGACTAATAGTTTTTCATTGATGTGTTTCTTGCTGCAGTTGTTGAACAAGCAATTAAAAAAAAGGAAAACCCTCACTGACGAGCAAAAATATGCTGCTTATGTGGCATTGCATGCAGTGTGCATGAGTAGAGGTGGCAAATTCAAAAGAAATGATAAGAAAGACCTTGCACAATTTTTTAAGGTAGGAGTGAGGAGTATACAAAGAGTTTGGCAGAAGGCAATGGAGCAAATCGCAGAGGGTTTAGAGGTAGATGTTTCCAATCAGAAAAAGAGAAGATGTGGAAGAAAGCCAAAAGACATTAATCTAGAGAAAATCCCTACAATACCACTGAACAAGAGGTCCACTATCAGATCACTCGCTTGGCAACTGGGATGTAGCCCTACCACACTGCACAGAAAGTTAAGCTCAATTTGGTAAAGAGGCATACAAACTATGTGAAGCCAGCTCTAAAAGAAAAAAATAAGAAGGACATGATGAATTTTTGTTTGTCAATGCTTGATGAGACAACGATAGAAACTTCAAGGCCTAATTTCAAGACAATGCATAATGTTGTGCACATTGATGAGAAATGGTTCAATATGACGAAGAAAAATAAGACCTACTATCTGTTGGATGGGGAGGAAGAGCCTACGAGGCATATACATGGAAACTGTATTGGCAAGGTGATGTTCTTGACGGCCGTTGCTAGGCCAAGGTGGGACAGTGAAGGAAACGTGACCTTCTCTGGGAAAATCGGTATCTGGCCATTCGTGAAAGAAGTTCCTGCTCAGAGGAGAAGTGATAACAGGCCCAGAGGTACAATAGAGATAAAGTCAATAAAGGTCGATAGAAAAGTGATGAGGGAGTTCCTGATAGAGAAGGTCTTACCAGCGATACAGGCCGTTTGGCCCGAAAGTAATGCTGGACAGACCATCTACATTCAGCAGGATAATGCTAAGCCCCATATCTTGCCAGATGACCCATAATTTCTAGCCGCTGTTGCAAAAACTGGACTTGACATCAGAATAATACAACAGCCCGCCAACAGTCCTGATTCGAATGTGCTTGACCTCGGTTTTTTCAACTCGCTGTAATCCCTAACAGATTGTCTGAGTCCTAAAGCACTACAAGACCTTATTACGGGTGTTTTGGAGGAATTTGAAGGCTATGAGGTTTACAAGCTCAACAGAATTTTCCTAACTCTGCGGACATGGATGATTGAGATCTTGAACCATGCAGGGGGCAATGAGTATAAAACACCACATGTGAACAAAGAAAGGCTTGAGGGTCTTGGGCAGCTACCTCCAAGACTTCATGCCCTCGAGAGGTTTACGCAAATGCCCTACACAATCTAGAGCTAATGGAAAGGGTTCAGTAATGGAAGAAAAGGCCTGAGATGCTTGTTGTCATGAGACGGGAGATGCTTGTTGCCATGAGACCTGAGATGTTTGTTGTCAAGAGACCGGAGATGCTTGTTGTCATGAGACCGGAGATGCTTGTTGTCATGAGACCTGAGATGTTTTTTGTCAAGAGACCGGAGATGCTTGTTGTCATTAGTCCGGAGATGCTTGTTGTCAAGAGACCGGAGATGCTTGTTGTCAAGAGACCGGAGATGCTTCTTGTCATTAGTCCGGAGATGCTTGTTGTCATGAGACCTGAGAGGTTTGTTGTCAAGTGACCGGAGATGCTTGTTGTCAAGAGACCGGAGATGCTTGTTGTCATTAGTTCAGAGATGCTTGTTGTCAAGAGACCGGAGATGCTTGTTGTCAAGAGACCGGAGATGCTTGTTGTCATTAGTCCGGAGATGCTTGTTGTCATGAGACCTGAGATGTTTGTTGTCAAGAGACCGGAGATGCTTGTTGTCATGAGACCTGAGATGTTTTTTGTCAAGAGACCTGGGATGAGGCTTCTGGAGTATATTTGTTGCATCCTTGTGGTTATTTGTGTGGAGATAACTCCTTGTTTTTTAATTTTCTGATTTGTATGATATTTGTATAACTCCTTGTTGTGATAAGTTTTCGAATTTTCTGATTTGTATGATCATTTGAATAACTCCTTGTTTTGTAAAGCCTCTGTATAACTTCTTATGAGGAGAGGAGTAGGAGGGGAGAGGCTCCAGTTAATTTAAATCTAAGAAATTGGTACTGGAAATCAGCTTGCTTGTTACTCCTAATTAACTGAAAAAGTTTCAGTTCAGTATCTCTAAAACAAAGTACTCCTTCTGCAGTGCTATAGTACTGTTGTCCTCCCTAATTTGAGCAAGTACAGTATGAAATACTCCTATCTACTCCTAGCATTTCCTAGCAAGAAATTTCAGCAAGCAATCCAAGCAAGAAATTTCAGCAAGTACAATTTCAGACTGCCGAATGGACCGCCGGCTATGGGACATTACTATGGGATACTTATGGCAAAAATCTCTCTGACCATCTAGCTTAGTTGCTCTAACACATGTTAAATTCAGTTAAATACTGGCAGCAAGCACTACTCCATGTAAAGCACCAACAAATTTGGGGTGCACAAAATTTACTGAACGGGCTATAGTTTTTGAATCAGAAACGCTAGCATTTCCTGTAGTTCTGCATATCAAATTGATAGTTTTCGAATCCATGTTGCTGTACACATAGGAACTACTCCTAGCATTTCCTGTAGTAGTCGGTTACTCCAAATAAATTTGATATGTGAACAAACAGGTGCCTCTTCAAATAAATGGAAGCACAAATATAATAAGTGTCCTGTGTTCTTCTTTATACTCCAAGTCTCCAGGTATAGCTGTGCAAGATGAAATCCTATCATTGGTTGTTACTCTGTTGACTGAAAGAAAATGGCAAGCTACTACTGTACTGTAGAGGAGGCCCTTAAATCTCTAACTCATTTTTTTACAATTCAGTTAGTCATCATGTGTCTGAAACTCTGTGTTGACTGAAAGAAATGGCAAGCTACTACTGTACTTTACAGGAGGTTTCTCTCTCTCTCCTAGGATATCAAATTTACACAGTTAACATATCAGCAAGGTTAACTACTCGACAGCCAATTTGATCTCGACGGCCACAACTCAGAGCAGCAAGCAAGCACGAGAATTGAGTAGCACCGCATCAGGGGAACGAAATCGAAATTGAAACGAGAGAGTGGTAGAGGGAGGCGTGTAGGAGAAGGGACCTTCAGTTGCTGCTGTTGGTCCATGGCGTCGGAGCAGGTGTTGGTGAGTTGTTGCTGCTGGGCATCGTCCCTAATTTCACCCATGACCATCACTTTGACCTTAAACTTGAGTTGTTGCTACTCCATGGCTGGGGTCGTCCTCCTCTCCCTGCATCGTCTGTGCATGCGTGAGTCAAGGGAATGGAAGGGAAGGGAGGAAGGGGGCGGACCTTGGTGGCGTCCCGAGCAGGGGGGAGGGAAGTTCCATGGACCTACCTGTCACGGCGCACGACGACGGGCACGCATGAGAGGGAGGAGGTCATCGATGTGCAGCAACATCACCAACACCGGCTTCTTGGTCTCGATGAGGTCGCCGCATAGACGCGCAGCCCCACCCAGGGTGCCCGCAGCCGGCCATGCATCCTTCCCGGGGGCCACTCCGCTGCTCCACTCCGTCGCCGCTCCACTCTGTCCAGGCCGCTCCGTCGCCCAGATCCAGCGTACGCGCACGCGGATCCGGCGTCGGCGCCCACACCAGCTCCGCCGCCCAGAAGCTCTTCACCGACGCATAAAAAACCACTCTTTTGACCCCGGGATGGGAAAGGAAGGAGAGGAAGCAAGCGGTGGGAAAGGAAGGAGAGGAAGCAAGCGCTGGGCTGCAGGAGGAAGAACACGGTGGGCTGCCGGAGTGAGAACGCGATGGGCTGCGGTGGCCGGCGACGATGCGGAGAGGCGACGAGGGAGGGGAATGAGAGGGTGTGGGTGAGAGTGGGCAGCAAGTGGATGGGAGTGGGCAGGTGGGAGGGCATTTTCGGAAACTCGGGAAGTTTCGTAACGTAGCCAGATTTACACTATGATCGCTAAAACGTCATATATTTCGGTACAGAGGGAGTATTTTTTAATCTCTTCGGCAAAAAAATGAAACTTTCCCTGAATGATCAGCATTATAGTGTTCATTTTTGAAAAAAATCTATTTTTTCTATACACTTCCATTTTTTGGTCAAACTTTGATCAAAAGTTCATCAAACAATTGCCGGACATGGTGAGTATAGCAGTAGCGGATGGTACCTGGCGGGGCGGTCGGAGGAGATGGGTTGAACGACGACGGAGGAGAAGCAGGATCGAGCCCGCCTGGAATGCTGGAGGTGACGAAGACGTAGAGTTCTGGCAGGGGTGTTTCGTGGCGGCCGGGGTGGTTGAGCGGCGGCGAAGACAAGAGAGAAAGAAGGAAGGAGAGAAAATGGGAAGGATGGAGGCGCGGGGTCTGAGAATGGTTTTGGGTGGGCCGGGGATGTCGGAGTCTTACGTGTGTGCTGTCTAGAGTCACACAAAGCCCCCCCCACGTTTGTCTCGGGTTTGCCGGAAAAGGTACGCCAGGACCGCTCGATGGACTGAACATGCCCGTGTTGGATGACTTCCTCGGTCTAGACGTATGCAGGCGGTTTGAGGGTCCACCTTGGAGATGCCCTGAGTCCTGCAAGTAGTTGAGCAGGTGCCATACGTGATGGAGTTTGACAAATACGTCGATTATTTTGATAATTTCAAATTATACTAATCCCTATCTATACAAGCCAAAATTACATGTATTGTCCCTGAGATCTGGCTGAAGAATTTTGGTTGCTAGTCTTGATGTCCTGTGATGCTAGGTTGGAGGTAAAAATGATTCTGACCAATGTCTAGCGTGTACAGAGAATTGTCGAAAACATCGGGTCAGGGAAGTTGGCCTGCAAAACAAGCACACAATCTATTATCTCTGTTTGAGCTGTAAAATTCAGACCATGTTTGTCAAGAGATCTTTTTACCACTCATGTCACCGACGATTAATCTGTTGTTGAACTCCATCTGTTAGAGCTGGATGGTGAGGGAGAAGGGGCCTAATTGTTTGTTTGGCAGGTGATACGTCTCCTGAAGGAAATATGCCCTAGAGGCAATAATAAAGTATTATATATTTCCTTATATCATGATAAATGTTTATTATTCATGCTAGAATTGTATTAACCGGAAAAATAATACATGTGTGAATACATAGACAAACAGAGTGTCACTAGTATGCCTCTACTTGACTAGCTCGTTAATCAAAGATGGTTATGTTTCCTAGCCATAGACATGAGTTGTCATTTGATTAACGGGATCACCTCATTAGGAGAATGACGTGATTGACATGACCCATTACGTTAGCTTAGCACCCGATCGTTTAGTATGTTGCTATTGCTTTCTTCATGACTTATACATGTTCCTATGACTATGAGATTATGCAACTCCCGTTTACCGGAGGAACACTTTGTGTGCTACCAAACGTCACAACGTAACTGGGTGATTATAAAGGTGCTCTACAGGTGTCTCCAAAGGTACTTGTTGGGTTGGCGTATTTCGAGATTAGGATTTGTCACTCCGATTGTCGGAGAGGTATCTCTGGGCCCACTCGGTAATGCACATCACTATAAGCCTTGCAAGCATTGTGACTAATGAGTTAGTTACGGGATGATGTATTACGGAACGAGTAAAGAGACTTGCCGGTAACGAGATTGAACTAGGTATCGAGATACCGACGATCGAATCTCGGGCAAGTAACATACCGATGACAAAGGGAACAACGTATGTTGTTATGCGGTCTGACCGATAAAGATCTTCGTAGAATATGTGGGAGCCAATATGGGCATCCAGGTCCCGCTATTGGTTATTGACCGGAGAGGTGTCTCGGTCATGTCTACATAGTTCTCGAACCCGAAGGGTCCGCACGCTTAAAGTTACGATGACAGTTTTATTATGAGTTTATGTATGTTGATGTACCGAAGGAGTTCGGAGTCCCGGATGAGATCGGGGACATGACGAGGAGTCTCGAAATGGTCGAGACGTAAAGATCGATATATTGGACGACTATATTCGGACTTCGGAAAGGTTCCGAGTGATTCGGGTATTTTTCGGAGTACCGGAGAGTTACGGGAATTCGTATTGGGCCTTAATGGGCCATACGGGAAAGGAGAGAAAGACCCCAAAGGGTGGCCGCACCCCTCCTCATGGGCTAGTCCGAATTGGACTAGGGAGGGGGGGCGCCCCCTTCCTTCTTTCTCCTTCCCCCTTCCCTCCTCCTACTCCCACAAGGAAAGGAGGAGTCCTACTCCCGGTGGGAGTAGGACTCCCCCCTTTGGCGCGCCTCTCCCTTGGCCGGCTGCCTCCTCCTTGCTCCTTTATATACGGGGGCAGGGGGGCACCCCATAGACACAACAATTGATCCTTGAGATCTCTTAGCCGTGTGCGGTGCCCCCCTCCACCAAATTACACCTTGATAATACCGTTGCGGAGCTTAGGCGAAGCCCTGCGTCGGTGGAACATCATCATCGTCACCACGCCGTCGTGCTGACGAAACTCTCCCTCAACACTCGGCTGGATCGGAGTTTGAGGGACGTCATCGAGCTGAACGTGTGTAGAACTCGGAGGTGCCGTACGTTCGGTACTTGATCGGTCGGATCGTGAAGACGTATGACTACATCAACCGCGTTGTGATAACGCTTCCGCTGTCAGTCTACGAGGGTACGTGGACAACACTCTCCCCTCTCGTTGCTATGCATCACCATGATCTTGCGTGTGCGTAGGAATTTTTTTTTGAAATTACTACGTTCCCCAACATCTCCAACGTATCTATAGTTTTTGATTGTTCCATGCTATATTATATTCTGTTTTGGACATTATTGGGCTTTATTATACACTTTTATATTATTTTTGGGACTAACCTATTGACCGGAGGCCCAGCCCAGAATTGCTGTTTTTTGCCTATTTCAGAGTTTCGCAGAAAAATAATATCAAACGGAGTCCAAACGGAATGAAACCTTCGGAAACGTGATTTTCGGAACGAACGTGATCCAGAGGACTTGGACCCTACGTCAAGACATCAACCAGGAGGCCACGAGGTAGGGGGCGCGCCTACCCCCCCAGGCGCGCCCTCCACCCTCGTGGGCCCCTGTTGCTCCACCGACGTACTTCTTCCTCCTATATATACCTATGTACCCCCAAACTACCAGATACGGAGCCAAAAACCTAATTCCACCGCCGCAACCTTCTGTACCCGTGAGTTCCCATCTTGGGGCCTGTTCTGGAGCTCCGCCGGAGGGGGCATCGATCACAGAGGGCTTCTACATCAACACCATAGCCTCTCCGATGAAGTGTGAGTAGTTTACCTCAGACCTTCGGGTCCATAGTTATTAGCTAGATGGCTTCTTCTCTCTTTTTGGATCTCAATACAATGTTCTCCCCCTCTCTTGTGGAGATCTATTCGATGTAATCTTCTTTTGCGGTGTGTTTGTTGAGACCGATGAATTGTGGGTTTATGATCAAGTTTATCTATGAACAATATTTGAATCTTCTGAATTCTTTTATGTATGATTGGTTATCTTTGCAAGTCTCTTCGAATTATCAGTTTGGTTTGGCCTACTAGATTGATCTTTCTTGCAATGGGAGAAGTGCTTAGCTTTGGGTTCAATCTTGCGGTGTCCTTTCCCAGTGACAGTAGGGGCAGCAAGGCACGTATAGTATTGTTGCCATCGAGGATAACAAGATGGGGTTTATATCATATTGCATGAATTTATTCCTGTACATCATGTCATCTTGCTTAAAGCGTTACTCTGTTCTTATGAACTTAATACTCTAGATGCATGTTGGATAGCGGTCGATGTGTGGAGTAATAGTAGTAGATGCAGGCAGGAGTCGGTCTACTTCTTTCGGACGTGATGCCTATATACATGATCATACCTAGATATTCTCATAACTATGCTCAATTCTGTCAATTGCTCAACAGTAATTTGTTCACCCACCGTAAATACTTATGCTCTTGAGAGAAGCCACTAGTGAAACCTATGGCCCCCGGGTCTATTTCCCATCATATTAATCTCCCGACAACAAGTTATTTCTGGCGCCGTTTTTATTTTACTTTCTTTACTTTGCATCTTTATCATAAAAATACCAAAAATATTATCCTATCATATCTATCAGATCTCACTCTCGTAAATGACCGTGTAGGGATTGACAACCCCTTATCGCGTTGGTTGCGAGGATTTATTTGTTTGTGTAGGTGCGAGGGACTTGTGCGTGGCCTCCTACTGGATTGATACCTTGGTTCTCAAAAACTGAGGGAAATACTTACGCTACTTTGCTGCATCACCCTTTCCTCTTCAAGGGAAAACCAACACAGTGCTCAAGAGGTAGCAGCAGGGAAGATGGAAAATAGTGGGAATTAACGTGTACTAACTCGCTAGACACTAACCCGTGACGGTCAGCAGCGACAGTCAATGATGTACGGCGGCGCTGCCAGCAAAGGTATCAATCCGATGGATTTTTTTATAAAGGTGGAGAGAATTTTGAATGAACCAGTTGTTGCTAGAGATAGTTTATGCAAAAGAAAACGAGAGTATTTGAGAGGATTTGGGGGGAGGGGATTTTAAGAGGTCAAGTTCTGAAGAAACAAATCTTAGCTGCCACAGGCAGAGATGAAAACAATAATATATATATCCATTGGCCTTTGGAGTAGTTGAGAAGGAGGACACTCCTACTTGGTGCTGGTTTTAACTCAACTGAAGATGGTTTTGGGGGGAGAATCAGGACAATTTGGAAAATACACAATTTTTTCAGACAGGCAGAAGTAATTTATGTTCTAAATTCTTTCCATATTAGAATTTTATTACTATATTCATTGAGATGCTTTACTTAGCAGTTGTAGTTGCATAACATAGTCCTAGCAAACTTAATTATGATTTTCATTTCTGTAACTAGGGTATGCTTAATGCCATTCACCAAGTATTTTCAAATTACCCTCAAAGATATTGTTTAAGGCATATTTATGCAAATTTTCAAAGTGATGGATTTAGAGGAGATGAACTTAAGCAATATATGGATGCAACAACTTATTCTTGCACTAGGAATGGGTTTGATGAAGCAGTGGAAGTAATTAGAAAAGAAAGTGAGGAGGCTTGGGTCTGGCTTAAGGCAATTCCTGTAGAAACATGGACACCAACTGTAAAACTGACTTAGTAGTGAACAACATTGGCGAGGTGTTCAATAGGATGATCTTAGGTATTAGGGGCAAACCCATTGAAACAATGGTTGAAGGGGCTAGGTCTAAATTGATGGTGAAGTTCAATGAAAAAAGAATTGGTGGGATGCTAGATGGACAATTACCCATATATAGAGATGCTAAAGGAGTCAAATGAATTGGCTAGGAATTGCAAGCTATGATGGCTGGGCCAGGTCTATATCAAGTGAATAGTGGTGGGAAATCATATGTTGTGAACTTGAGGAATTGGACATGTGGGTGTAGAAAATGGGAATGAGAGGTGTACCTTGTAACCACATTGTCTTTGCCATCTATAAGTCAAAATAATAACCTGAAGATTTTGTTCATCGATTCTTCAAGAAGCCAATGTACTTAGAAGCTTACAAGCCAATGATCTACCATGTTCCTGAACCTGGCGTATGGACAAGGACAGATACAAGAGACATAGACCCCATGTGTTCCATAAGAAGAAGGGTAGAAAGCAAACTCATAGAAGGAGGGGTCAATTTGAAGTGCCAAAATCCAAGGAGACTTAAAAAATTGGAACCATAACTTGCAACGACTATGGAAAGCAAGGGCATAAGTACACAAACTATGATGATCCTTTGATGCCAGCCTTTGCTGCTAGGAAGAACAAGCACGAGGTCCAAGAATTAATAGATTTTTCCTTTGATTTATCTTTGATATTGCACCGAAGAACTAATGCACATCTTTGATCTATTTTTGTTGATGTTTCAAGAAGCAAGATCTCGCCCTCCACCATCTGCTAGAGATCCTAGTCCTAGAGCTACTACTACATCAACAGGTCCAAGAGCTACACCAAAACCTGGTCCAAGAGTTCCTGTTACATCAACTAGACCAAGAGCTGCAACAACTGCTACTTCATTTGTTGCTTCAAGAGTTGAATCAACTGCATCAAGAGCTTCTTCATCAAGGGCTGCAGCTTCAACACAAGTATCTGCACCAACTAGGATTGCCAGGTCTTCATTTTCTCCTTCAAGGCCTGCTCATGTTGGTGCATCTGGTTCTTCAAGAGGTGCAGACAGAAGGGTGAGGAAGAGGCGAAGCAAGTTTGAGGACTATTTATATGCTAGTGGTAATTAGACAGCCAGTTCTAGTTGTTGTGGTGTTGGCAAGTTAATCCTGCTGGGTTGATCATTTTGGAAAAACTATGTACTTGTTGTGGTGTTGGCAAGTAAGAACTTGTTTGTGGTGTTGTCAAACTATCGTGAACTTGCCGTGATGTTGGCAAGCTATGGGGAACTTGCTATTGAATTTGATAAGGTGAACTTGCTATGTTTGATATTCAACAAGTTATGGTTGTTTAATATGATGTTGAATATTCTTGTCAACTTGTTGTGCTGCTATCAAAATGTTGGATGTTCATGTTTACCAACAGGGTTGATGCCTTTCATTGATGGTTACCTAGAGGCCCCATTTGGTAACCCTAGCCTCTCAGAAACCGTCGACGGAAGGCACCAACCCTATTGGTTAACCCTGGCCTCTATGCAACCGTCGACGAAAGGCATCAACCCTATTGGTTAACCCTAGCCTCACGGCAACCTTCGACGGAAGGCATCAACCATAGCCTAAATTTTTCAACATCTCATCAACATAATTCCATATGAGCACATTGGACCACAATGCATATGATCATCACAATTCAATTCACAACATCATAATTCATTTCACAACATCATATTTTATTTGAACCAACAACATAGTTCCCAACTTACCAAATATTCCATTATAACTAATCATATCCCAAGGTTCAAATAGGTTCACTAGAGTCTTCACACCATACATAGTTCAACAAACAACAACCAACCAACCACCATACATAATACCAAGAAATTACATTTACTCGTCACAAATTTCTTTGATTTTCCCAATCATACTCTTGTTCACCTCCCCAACTTTCAGCAAATCAACTATGATATACTCTAGCCTTTTCTTCTCTTGCTTCACCTGTTCAAAACCTTGACATGCTGCAACCTTCTTCCAATTGCTAACTGGATCATCATTGCTCCGCTTAATCACTTGAAGTGATGTCCTAAGTTCCATATTATCTTTCTCATGCATGCTTAGCCCTCTCTTCCTCGGCTTGAACTACAACATTCTCTACATAAGTATTCTCTATAATCTTCTGGTAATTCTCCCTCATCATATTATTGTGAATTGTTGCAAAAAATTTGCTTGTTTCCTTTATGTGGCTGTGATGCTTCTCGTGGATTAGCTTCTTCTCTTCTGCTAGCTTGAGTATTACCTATTCTCTAGCGTCAATATCTTTGCTGCTCAGCTCATACATATCCCAAAATTGCTACTGGCCATTCTGGGTCAACGCATGCGACCAGACCACAATTGTCTCCTTCCTATAAGAATAAAAAAAATACTAAGCATGGAGTACAAAGCATGGATTAAATCTGACAGACATAAACACAATACTACTAATAAAGCATTTGCAACAAGCAAATAGACTTGAACTACTCCAAATGTTCAGTTAACAAGGAAACATAAACACATATTGTTCATATCAATCTGAACCTAAATCGATAAGAACTAAACAGAGGACATGCATAATCTTCTACTAGCTTGAAGATCAAACAGAGGACCTGCACTAACCTCATTAGTGCATCCATAAAACCTACAACCAATGTTGATGCCTTGGAATACAACAACCCTCTGCATCGGCGCCTTGTGACTACACATCGCTCCTCCGGCAACAATGCCGCACCATTCCGGCTCCTCCGGCAACAATGCTGCACCATTCCGGGTCAACAATTATCCATGGGATCTACAATAGTCCTGATAGAGTGGATGCTCAAATCCCAAATCAAATCGGTGAAAACAAATCTCAAATCAAAGAAAACCTAACCCTAATTGACACATAAGAGAGACTCACATAGGATTCGTCCGCGTACGCGTTGAAGAGGGGGCGACACTGACTCATCGCTACTAGTTTCACCGTCATTCCAGGAGATCATGGTTGCGGCGGCCAGCGGCGAGAATGAGTGGCGGAAGCGGGGGGCGCAGGCGGCGGTAGAGACCTAAGCGAGAGAGAGGGGGGAATGGACGAACGAGTTGGGTTCGACTGGCTCGTTAGGTTTTCTTCGACGCCGTCTAACGGCGCTTCACGGGCGCCGTCTCGCCCTGGCCATGTGGCACCTGACAGCAGGCCCCAACCGTCAAGTTTCCACTCAGATGCGGCAAATAGTCCAATTAGCGTTATTTGAAAACTGTCAGCACAATCGTGGCGTTTTTTTTTTAAAGGGTGGCGGTTTTCGGAATTAGGGTCCCAATTGTGGTGGGTTTTTTTTTTCAATTTACTCTCCATTATTATGAAACCAAATCTGGTTCATCCATTTTAGTTCTGGAATGGATGAATAGAGACCAGCTACATGAAACTTATATGAAACCTACCCATGTACCTGTGTGCTACGAACTATGGAAGCCCAACTGAACAGACGGGGCCTGGAAGTTGTCCGTTCTTTTGCCTACTGCCTATACCAAGCGTCTGTCTGGCTGGCCAGTGTGAAACCGTACAGTCGCATGCATATTCCTTGACAAATTCTTGTACGAACGAGAAAAATAACCAGTGGGAAACCAAGCAAATTGAGCAGTTTTGCCTCCATGGGAATGCATGCTGGCTATATTTATTTAGTGAGATGGAGAGTTCCTAGGTGACGGTTCAGCATGCATGCATTGACGAAAACTGTTTGGGAACTGAGCACGCGTGCTCCATTCCTTCGCGGCCCCGAGGCAGAATTTATTTTGTAATCGCATCAGAGTATATAAGATGATGCAAGGCTAAGGAAATGGCCAGACGATCGATCCTGCTAATTCCGACGTTGTGGTTTCTCCATCAAAAAACTTTGCGACCATGATGGCGCCGCCGGTTGTTCGGGAGCTGTGGGAGATGGAAGAGCTCGTGGAGGAGATCCTCGTCCGCATCCCGCCGGAGGAGCCCGCGGTCCTCGTCCGCGCCTCCCTCGCCTGCAAGCCTTGGTGCCGCCTCCTCTCCGGCAATGCCTTCCGCAACCGCTACCTCACCTTGCACAAAACACCTCCCATCCTAGGCTTCTTACAAAGCTGGGAAGACCACGTCGAGCGCTTCGTCCCCACCACAAACTTCTGTCCCCAGAATCCCGATCGGCGGGAAAGTTTCGTGATGGACTGCCGCCATGGCTGCGTTCTTCTTCAGTGTGACTGGGACGAGGCGGAGAAAAAAGTGAGAGGAGGAGGAGGAGGAGGATGAGGACGAGGAAGATGAAGATGAGGGCGAGGAAGGTGATATGGAGGAGGGAGATTCAGATGTGGGGGAGGAGGAAGGCAACTTGAAGATGGTCGTCTGGGACCCGGTGTCGGGAAGCCGAACGAAGTTGCGCGGTCCTGACATGTTCGACCCTGACATCAACGGCACAAGCTATTGGGGCACGGTGCTATGTGCGTTGGATGGCTGCAACCACGCTGCCTGCAACTTGGGCCCATTTTTTGTGGCTTTAATCACCCTTGACATGCAGGATGAGGAAGATGAGATCCAGGATGGCAATTATACGAGCCACGTGTGGGCGTCTATATACTCATCAGAGACCCGAGAGTGGACCTCACCTACCTCTATTCACATCGGTGGCGTTGGAAGATTTGGAGCCTCCGTCGTCGGAAGGCCTAGTGTCCTTGTAGGACAAGCGCTCCACCTCCTCCTTCGTCGGGATCCAACTGCGTCAGACATTTGTATTCTCAAGTATGACTTGGGTACGGATCGCCTGGCAGTCATTGATTTGCCAGGGATGTGTGTGAGCAGTTCGAACCCCCTCCTCATCTCGGCGGATGACAGTGGGCTTGGGCTCGTCCATCTAGACCAGGACATGATGTGCTTCATATGCTCAGTGGAGGTAAGTGTTGATGGAGTAGCGTCGTGGACCCAACTCAGAGAAATTGACCTCAAGACACTTGTCCCCATTCGTAAACCGATGAAGTTATCTTCACGAAAGTTGGTTGGCTGTTTAGAGGGCACCAGTATCATCATTGTTGTCACTGATCTCGGTGCATTCACAATTGATCTCAAGTCCTTGAGGTTGAGGAAGTTGTCGAGTAAGCCGTATAAATTCACATACCTGCGAGATCTATTTGATAACCTCTTTCTCTACACGAGCTTCAACAATCCACCAGGTATGTATGTATGTATGTTATATATATGGTTTGTATGAGGTGTTTGATTCACAAACATATGTTAAGTTTCCCTTAGGAAAAATGAATTCTTCTCCTTGTAACTCGTCCTACAAAACTGTTTGCTTCATCTAGCGGTGGCAGGTGCTGTGGCGGTGGCCGAAACAAAGATCAGCAAGTGAAGCATGACGTGGTGATGTGGCGTTTTGAATATTGGGGAAACCGGTGAGGCATTGAAGTTCAGTTCAATAATATCTTGGTGTTGGTTTTCATTCTGAGTCTTATCCTATGTTTGATATGGGAGCCTTAGCTGTGGTGTCTTGTGAAGCGTCAGCTGTAAGTTGGTTACCCAGCATTTGTGTGGGCTTATCACACTGAACTTTCAGTAATCAAGGCAAGATATGGTCATGAAATTGTCAAGCTCTTGTACTCTTGTTCCTTGAGTTATCTTGTTTAAGCTGAGACTGCTTCCTGCAACTTCCTTTGCTTGGCAGAATGTTTCCTGTTGTGTTATTATCAAATAGCTACTGGGAACAAGTAGTGTGTGTGTACTGATCCAAGCTCAATTTTGTTGGAACATAAGCTATTTCACATGCACGTTTTATTTTTACTTCTGAAACCAAAATGCAGTTACAGTTAAACTACTACTGTAACCAGGTATCCCCCCTGAAAGTTTGGCTATCTTGTAGTACTGAACCTTCAGCTTTGAATAAATCTGGGCAAATGCCTTTTATCTAAAAAAAGGATTCAAACAAACTACTACTATAACATCGTAGCAAAGAAGTTTCAGTAGCCAAGAGAAGTGGAGAGTATTCGTAAAAAAAAAGACACAAAGCAGGGAGTCCTTGGCAAGAAAAAACTGCAGTATTTTCTGCCATGCTCCTCAGGCCTCACACATACATCAGCCCGCGCCACTTCACCTGATGGGTGGCATTTATATTCCAAAATATATAACGGCTATTTAATGTAGAAATATAGTAACAGAATACATGTATGACAGAAGCGGCAGAGTAAAGGTGGATAGAAGGGCCATTCGATTTTGGAAAAAATGATGTTTGTTCAATTCCAGTCAGAAATATGGGAGCCACAACAATGATTAACGATGAATGGTATGGAAGTGGAGTGCAGGTTAAAAACATAAACTTGAAAACACATGTAATTTTTTTACATTTCGTCGTATATTTTACTTGGATATTGTCATGTTAACATAGTTCACTCTCGCTTCGAATTAGCCATCCACTTTTGGTCTCTGTAAGTCAAATCATTTCTGGTACTTGCTTCTGTTGTGGCCAAAGCCTTCTCAGTAGCATTGATACACCAACACATGGACAGAAAATGCAATGGCATGCATCAATGACCACGACCAACATTTCCCATCTCTGGTGTCTAAATGTTCTTTCTGCCGATAATAACCTCAGCGTCACAGCAGGCTAGCTTCATAATGCAGGCAGCTCTTTTCATATACCTTCTCTCAAAATAGAAAAGTCATTCCGTAACTTTTCTTGGGGGAAGGTTGTTATGTAACTTCACATCACAAACATCGCTGTGGTAGATGTTGAACATGAAATATCCAATTCTGCGGAAATCTCATACAGCCAAGAATATTTGAAGAAATAGACTAACGATGTAATACTACAAAGGCACCCCAATTACTACACATGAAATCTGACAAATTAATAAATTGTCAGTACCTACTTAAAGTAACTTCACACTTTCCTGGCTGAAGAAATAAGACAGAAAAAAAGAGAGGATAGAGTTCACACCTAATATAAATTGACAAATGATGACTGATCAAGAGGAAGATATACATATTGTAATAGAATTATCCAGTGCTATAGCCACCACTTAGATATGGTAGGTGCTATGAATTCGCCACATAGAAAAGCCTCCAGGAAGTTATTTTATCCATTGGGTTTACATCTTTGTTGGAAAAAGAACCGATGGGGATACATACAACAGGAATGAAATTCACTTGCCAATCAGCAATATCCATGTTACAATGCTACATAGGGTGGAAATTCACTTTTGAGTTAAATCTTAGCCACGGAAAGAAGGAAAGAACAGATGGAGGCACTTCCAGTGTAATGGTTCATCAAAACGGTTGGTTCTTCAGCCTAGTGTCAGAAAAATTCCCCAAGTCTACTAACCCAAACAGAGCTGTCCATTTGCAACTTTGAATGTCAACACCTTGAGGTGGAAGCTATCTTTGGGCAACTCGGCGCGAATTTGCAGAATTTACATTTCCACCCCTCCTCTTCAGTCACATATTTAGGTTCCCGTGCCCCCAGCCAGAAGCTGAGGGCTTCTTGGATTTGACCCTTGAACCACTGAGCATCATAAGAGAACTGGTATTCTTCTAGGAGGGAATGATCTTCCTGAAGTTCATATCTACAATATACAGGAAACTGAAGTAGGTTATAAGTTTTTCATTTGCCGAACATCCAAACAAACTGGCGGTATTAACAGTGAATCCCTTTTCAGATATTAGGTGTTCAGTAATCACTACAGGTTAGGAATGTTCAGGCTGCACCTTATTTACCTCAAGATCAGCTGTTCTTGAGATCGTGACAGCGTATGACAGGTAATCTTATAGAATTTCATCACATCCCCGAAAGTCTGCATACAGAAACCTTGTCACAACTCAAGAAGACACTAGAACGTAAGTTCCACACACTGGCATGAATACCCACAGTGGCAGTCAAACAGCGATTCTAGCAACCACTTGTTGGATTCAGTATATACTAAGAAAATGAAATGAAATTATTTTCCAAAAAAAACTGGTTATTCATATCTCTATAAAATGTTTCAACAGCAACAGAAATGAAAGTTTAAAGTTGAGATACAGAACCTGTGCATTGAAACCAATTGAGCTAATGTACCGCTTGACATCATCTGATAACAAGAAGTCGGGGTTCAAGTCAAAATAGCTGAAGAAATTCTCTGCTGGGAATTTCTCAGAAATCGAACTGTCCCATAGGTACTTATAACACATCAGCTGAAGCCTGTGACAAATATTACCATATATCATACAACTTTCGCAGCTATTAGCTTGCTATCATCATAGTGCATGAGAAATAAAACAAGTTGTGCGAAGCTCCACATAATAATAAATCTGGAATGTTTCCAAACACTAATGCTCACCAATTTCAGCAATAGTTTTGTCTTAGTAGCATAAGATGCATCTTTTAAACAGAATGCATGTGGGACAAATTATCCTAATGACTGCACTTTCTTAATACAGCTAGTTCAGATGGAGTTCAGATGAAATTTAAGTATCATTCCACTGTATAACTGAAAGATAAATCCTGCCGTAGGAAGGAGATACCATAACTTGATACAACTAGTTCAGATGGAGTTCAGATGAAATTTAAGTATCATTCCACTATATAACTGAAAGATAAATCCTGGAGTAGGAAGGAGATATAACTTGATCCTTAGGTAGCTCCACATATCTAGGTAGTAGTTAAATTTGCTTCGAAAATTCTGAAGTTCTGTCTTGCAGAAAATCAACGTTTTCCTATCTAAAAAGGGTTACGATTAACCAATAGGCACTCTCAATAGACCAATGGAGCAGTAACCCAACATCACACAATTTCAGACCAAGGCAGAAGTTCACTTGCTTGTTACGTGCCAATGCTACAGCATGTGATGATTTGCCGGCCTCCCCATTTTTAATGGTTAGTAAAGCAATGATAAAGGGAAAACCTTCCATTTCTTTTTTGTGCTTCCGAGGGAATTGTTGCTTTGAAACGTGTCTTTGTATCCACCAGAATTGGATGAAAAGAAATTCCATCCACAGGCATTCGGAGTTCATCAATAATTCCTACCATCCATGAACCTTCAACAACCCCAATCCTGCAGGGACAATGGGACATAATTTACAAAATTAACAAGAAAGATTGCTCCCACAGCTTAAAAAGCTTCACCCTATCCATTCCAGACTTCCTCCCAGAAACCAATATTACACAAGCATTTTCAGTGATACAGAGCTGCAAGTTTAAAGCATATTATCACATACACTGGAAGTTCCCGTGTCATGCCGTTGAACAATAATTGGTTTGATCCAACGATAAAGTTCATGAATTTGACTGCCCACGATTCTTCTGCAGATCTAACGGCAATATCGACTCTCTCAATAACCTGTTCCAAAATGAAATAAATGAGTCCATTTCTTTTTTTGTCTTTTGAACATTTAAATCGATTTCATTCTCCAACCTCCCCTTGAGATATTACTAATATTTTATGCAAGCTTTGATTAGGATATGACTAGCAGTGTGCAGTGGTGATGACTTATGCCATCACATATCAAGTTTTGTAAGAAGCCAAGAAACACATTAGTTGATTCAGTATCCACGAGTCATGTTATCTATCATGAAGAATATCCTAAAGATGTGGAAATGATTCTAAGGACAAGTCGAGCAGAACTCAATGCTCAATGACAAGATCCAATCAGTTTTATTTTATAACTGGAGTGATTTGTTAATAAAATCCCTGTATTCTTAACCTGGAGCGATTTGTCAGTAAAAGCACTGTATTCTAATGTCATGCTGAGAACACATGGAGATACTGCACTGCTACCCATGGAAACTGTCATTATCATTCAGTGTTGGGTTTCATTCTAGTTTCCAAGACAGGAGCCATCTCTTGAAATGACAGAAAAAAAAAACAGCAGAACCGACCTCTTGCTCGAGCTGGGCGTGGCGGTCAGAGCCGGCCTTCATGGCCTCGGTCCTCTCCGGCTTGCCGTGCTCCAGCACGAACTCCATCTGCTTATCACACCACTCCTGTCGCGCAAGAAGAGTCCCACGAAATGAATGAGGGGAGGGGAATCGGTCGATGGGAACACATCAGACACGAACGGCGACACGGCACATTTGCGGCGAAGAGTCGAGGGAGGCTCACCGTGGCGGTGATGTCGGTGACGGCGAGGGCACGGCGCTCCCTGTACCGGGACAGCAGCGACCTCCGCGGCGGCGGCGCGGAGTCCTCGATGTCGGCCGCGGGCGGGAAGGCCGCGCAGGAGAGGGTGGCGGCGCCGCGGACGGCGATGGAGGAGAGGAGGGGCCGGGCTGCGGCGGCGGCGGCGAGCGCGGCCTCGATGATGGCCATCTCCTCGTCGCTCACGATCTCCACCTCGAGCTCAGGGCGCATTGCGGCCCGAAGGAAGGAAGGGGAGAGAGCCCGGATGCGGGGCGCGGGTTTCTGGTCCGCTCACACGCGATTGGGCTTACTGACAGAGTGTCCCTACAACGCAACACGTGGGGTCACCCTGTCAGTGGAAGGTACAGAATGCCGAGCTAGATCAAACACTTCACTGGAATTTTTTTGAGAGTGAAAGGCTTTCATGGCTAGCTTTATTAAAATCATTAATAATTTCTTAATCATCTTTATCTTTGGAAGCAAAAAAGTCCCTAGCTACCTCTTCATCCATAACATAACCATCAGATATTTTAGGTGATTCAAATCTAGGAGAGTTAGGTCTAATAGGTGTTTCATAATTCTTATTTTCAAAGACTTCATCAGTTTCAGTAATTTCATCAGTTTCAACAATTTCATTCTCTTTAGCTCTATCAAGTTGTTCATCAAGAAATTCACCTAGTGACACATTATCATCAGGCATGGTACTAGCATCATAAGCATTATTCATAGTACAAATAGCATCATCAATAACTTGTGACATATCAAAATTAATAGCAGATGGTGGTGTTGCAAGTTTACTCAAAACAGAAGGCGAATCAAGTACAGAGCTAGATGGCAGTTCCTTACCTCCCCTCGTCTTA
This sequence comes from Aegilops tauschii subsp. strangulata, assembly GCF_002575655.3. NCBI lineage: Eukaryota > Viridiplantae > Streptophyta > Magnoliopsida > Poales > Poaceae > Aegilops > Aegilops tauschii. The sequence continues at coordinate 98,418,102 of NC_053041.3, read as the reverse complement.
GAGGGAAAAATCTTGGTTCTTGTATCTTTCAGATTCTTCATAGTGATAAATAGATATAAATCCCAAGTGACTCAACAAATATAGCTATGCTCCCCGGCAACGATGCCAGAAAAAGGTCTTGATAACCCACAAGTATAGGGGGTCGCAACAATTTTCGAGGGTAGAGTATTCAACCCAAATTTATTGATTCGACACAAGGGGCGCCAAAGAATATTTGCAAGTATTAGCAGTTGAGTTGTCAATTCAATCACACCTGGAGATTAAATATCTACAACAAAGTGATCAGTAGCACAGTAATATGATAGTTTGATATTGGTAGTGATGATAGCAGCGGTAACGGTAACAACAGTAATAGTTTTGTAGCAGTTGTAATAGTAGCAATAGCAATAGTAACTTAGAAAGAATAATATGTGGAAAACTCGTAGGCATTGGATCGGTGAATTCGTTGGATGGTATTCATCATATAATAGTCATAACCAAGGCGATACAGAACTACCTCCAGTTCATAAATATAATGTAGGCATGTATTCCGTAAATAGTCATACGTGCTTATGGAAAAGAACTTGCATGACATCTTTTGTCCTACCCTCCCGTGGCAGCGGGGTCCATAAGGAACTAAGAGATATTAAAGCCTCCTTTTAATAGAGAACCGGAACAAATCATTAACACATAGTGAATACATGAACTCCTCAAACTACGGTCATCATCGGAAAGTATCCCAATTACTGTCGCCGTGGGGTTTACGGATCATAACACGTAATAGGTGCATATGACTTGCAAAATCGGATCTAGAACATAGATATAATGGTGAAAACATAAACGGTTCAGATCTGAAATCATGGCACTCGGGCCCTAGTGACAAGCATTAAGCATAACAAAGTCTTAGCAACATCAATCTCAGAACAAGTCTTAGCAACATCAATCTCAGAACATAGTGGATACTAGGGATCGAACCCTAACAAAACTAACTCGATTACATGATGAATCTCATCCAACTCCTCATCGACCAGCGAGCCTACGAAGGAATTACTCACTCCCGGTGGGCAGCATCATGGAATTGGTGATGAAGGAGGGTTGGTGATGACGAAGACCCCGAACGGGCTCCATATATGGCCTCCCGATGAATAATAGGAGGCGGCGGCGGCTCCGTGTCGTAAAACACGATGAAACTGAAGGAAATATGCCCTAGAGGCAATAATAAAGTTGTTATTTATATTTCCTTATATCATGATAAATGTTTATTATTCATGCTAGAATTGTATTAACCGGAAACTTAGTACATGTGTGAATACATAGACAAAACAGAGTGTCCCTAGTATGCCTCTACTTAACTAGCTCGTTGATCAAAGATGGTTATGTTTCCTGACCATAGACATGCGTTGTCATTTGATGAACTAGATCACATCATTAGAGAATGACACTAGTAGAAAACAGGGCTTAGGTCACAGGGCAGTTTTCACATTAGCCCCGGTTCAGTCACGAACCGGGACTAATGTGAGCATTGGTCCCGGTTCGTGAGCCCAGGGGGCCCGCCGGGGCCTCGTGGGCATTGGTCCCGGTTCGTATGGACCCTTTGGTCCCGGTTGGTGGTACAAACCGGGACCAATGGGCCACGCTCCTGGCCCACCACCCTTTAGTCCCGGTTCATACCACAAACCGGGACTAAAGGGCTGGTCCTAGTTGCGGCCAGTGTTTAGTCCCACCTCGCCAACCGAAGGGCGCTCACACCTGTTTATAAGCCCGTCCCTCTATGCCTTATTGAGCTTCTCTTATTGTGAAAATAGATGCCCTTATACAGGAAATTTGAAATTTATTATGAATTTAGGATGAATTTTCTCTATAAGTGCATCTATGTTCATTTTTTTATATTTATAAAATAAATAAACCTTAATAAAATAAATAAAACTAAATAAACCTTAATAAAATAAAATAAACTATAGTAACTACAATAAATAAACCTTAATAAATTAAGTAAAATTAGCAGCAGTAAAGTAAATTTTGAACACAGAAAAAGTCAGGAGTTCAAATAAGTTTTAAAAAATGAAATCCCTTTGTAACAAACGAGTTTCCGGATGAAATCCTGATACTTTGAAAGAGATTGTCCGTTTTGTACACGAAGTGCATCCAGTTTTTGCCGTAACCCTCTCAACTTTCTTGCACATGCTATGTGGATGAAATGATGATATCATGCCAACTTTCAACCTTTTCAGAGTTCATTTGAAATGCTTTTCAATTTTAGGGTCTTATAGCTCAAAATAATTAGTAAATGCATGAAAAATAACAAATGAAGTAAGAAAGGATTGAAAAATGATGATGTGGCTTTGAATGATGCATTTTGAACATAGAAAAAGTCAGGAGTTCAAATAAGTTTTAAAAAATGAAATCCCTTTGTAACAGACGAGTTTCCGGATGAAATCCTGATACTTTGAAAGAGATTGTCCGTTTTGTACACGAAGTGCATCCAGTTTTTGCCGTAACCCTCTCAACTTTCTTGCACATGCTATGTGGATGAAATGATGATATCATGCCAACTTTCAACCTTTTCAGAGTTCATTTGAAATGCTTTTCAATTTTAGGGTCTTATAGCTCAAAATAATTAGTAAATGCATGAAAAATAACAAATGAAGTAAGAAAGGATTGAAAAATGATGATGTGGCTTTGAATGGTGCATTTTGAACATAGAAAAAGTCAGGAGTTCAAATAAGTTTAAAAAAATGAAATCCCTTTGTCACAGACGAGTTTCCGGATGAAATCCTGATACTTTGAAAGAGATTGTCCGTTTTGTACATGAAGTGCATCCAGTTTTTGCCGTAACCCTCTCAACTTTCTTGCACATGCTATGCGGATGAAATGATGATATCATGCCAACTTTCAACCTTTTCAGAGTTCATTTGAAATTCTTTTCAATTTTAGGGTCTTATAGCTCAAAATAATTAGTAAATGCATGAAAAATAACAAATGAAGTAAGAAAGGATTGAAAAATGATGATGTGGCTTTGAATGGTGCATTTCGAACATAGAAAAAGTCAGGAGTTCAAATAAGTTTTAAAAAATGAAATCCCTTTGTAACAGACGAGTTTCCGGATGAAATCCTGATACTTTGAAAGAGATTGTCCGTTTTGTACACGAAGTGCATCCAGTTTTTGCCGTAACCCTCTCAACTTTCTTGCACATGCTATGTGGATGAAATGATGATATCATGCCAACTTTCAACCTTTTCAGAGTTCATTTCAAATGCTTTTCAATTTTAGGGTCTTATAGCTCAAAATAATTAGTAAATGCATGAAAAATAACAAATGAAGTAAGAAAGGATTGAAAAATGATGATGTGGCTTTGAATGGTGCATTTTGAACATAGAAAAAGTCAGGAGTTCAAATAATTTAAAAAAAATGAAATCCCTTTGTCACAGACGAGTTTCTGGATGAAATCCTGATACTTTGAAAGAGAATGTCCGTTTTGTACATGAAGTGCATCCAGTTTTTGCCGTAACCCTCTCAACTTTCTTGCACATGCTATGCGGATGAAATGATGATATCATGCCAACTTTCAACCTTTTCAGAGTTCATTTGAAATGCTTTTCAATTTTAGGGTCTTATAGCTCAAAATAATTAGTAAATGCATGAAAAATAACAAATGAAGTAAGAAAGGATTGAAAAATGATGATGTGGCTTTGAATGGTGCATTTTGAACACAGAAAAAGTCAGGAGTTCAAATAAGTTTTAAAAAATGAAATCCCTTTGTAACAGACGAGTTTCCGGATGAAATCCTGATACTTTGAAAGAGATTGTCCGTTTTGTACACGAAGTGCATCCAGTTTTTGCCGTAACCCTCTCAACTTTCTTGCACATGCTATGTGGATGAAATGATGATATCATGCCAACTTTCAACCTTTTCAGAGTTCATTTGAAATGCTTTTCAATTTTAGGGTCTTATAGCTCAAAATAATTAGTAAATGCATGAAAAATAACAAATAAAGTAAGAAAGGATTGAAAAATGATGATGTGGCTTTGAATGGTGCATTTTGAACACAGAAAAAGTCAGGAGTTCAAATAAGTTTAAAAAAATAAAATCCCTTTGTAACAGACGAGTTTCCGGATGAAATCCTGATACTTTGAAAGAGATTGTCCGTTTTGTACACGAAGTGCATCCAGTTTTTGCCGTAACCCTCTCAACTTTCTTGCACATGCTATGTGGATGAAATGATGATATCATGCCAACTTTCAACCTTTTCAGAGTTCATTTGAAATGCTTTTCAATTTTAGGGTCTTATAGCTCAAAATAATTAGTAAATGCATGAAAAATAACAAATGAAGTAAGAAAGGATTGAAAAATGATGATGTGGCTTTGAATGGTGCATTTTGAACACAGAAAAAGTCAGCAGTTCAAATAAGTTTAAAAAATGAAATCCCTTTGTAACAGACGAGTTTCCAGATGAAATCCTGATACTTTGAAAGAGATTGTCCGTTTTGTACACGAAGTGCATCCAGTTTTTGCCGTAACCCTCTCAACTTTCTTGCACATGCTATGTGGATGAAATGATGATATCATGCCAACTTTCAACCTTTTCAGAGTTCATTTGAAATGCTTTTCAATTTTAGGGTCTTATAGCTCAAAATAATTAGTAAATGCATGAAAAATAACAAATGAAGTAAGAAAGGATTGAAAAATGATGATGTGGCTTTGAATGGTGCATTTTGAACACACAAAAAGTCAGGAGTTCAAATAAGTTTTAAAAAAATGAAATCCCTTTGTAACAGACGAGTTTCCGGATGAAATCCTGATACTTTGAAAGAGATTGTCCGTTTTGTACACGAAGTGCATCCAGTTTTTGCCGTAACCCTCTCAACTTTCTTGCACATGCTATGTGGATGAAATGATGATAACATGCCAACTTTCAACCTTTTCAGAGTTCATTTGAAATGCTTTTCAATTTTAGGGTCTTATAGCTCAAAATAAGTAGTAAATGCATGAAAAATAACAAATGAAGTAAGAAAGGATTGAAAAATGATGATGTGGCTTTGAATGGTGCATTTTGAACATAGAAAAAGTCAGGAGTTCAAATAATTTAAAAAAAATGAAATCCCTTTGTCACAGACGAGTTTCTGGATGAAATCCTGATACTTTGAAAGAGATTGTCCGTTTTGTACACGAAGTGCATCCAGTTTTTGCCGTAACCCTCTCAACTTTCTTGCACATGCTATGTGGATGAAATGATGATATCATGCCAACTTTCAACCTTTTCAGAGTTCATTTGAAATGCTGTTCAATTTTAGGGTCTTATAGCTCAAAATAATTAGTAAATGCATGAAAAATAACAAATGAAGTAAGAAAGGATTGAAAAATGATGATGTGGCTTTGAATGGTGCATTTTGAACACACAAAAAGTCAGGAGTTCAAATAAGTTTTAAAAAATGAAATCTCTTTGTAACAGACGAGTTTCCGGATGAAATCCTGATACTTTGAAAGAGATTGTCCGTTTTGTACACGAAGTGCATCCAGTTTTTGCCGTAACCCTCTCAACTTTCTTGCACATGCTATGTGGATGAAATGATGATATCATGCCAAATTTCAACCTTTTCAGAGTTCATTTGAAATGCTGTTCAATTTTAGGGTCTTATAGCTCAAAATAATTAGTAAATGCATGAAAAATAACAAATGAAGTCAGAAAGGATTGAAAAATGATGATGTGGCTTTGAATGGTGCATTTTGAACACACAAAAAGTCAGGAGTTCAAATAAGTTTAAAAAAATGAAATCCCTTTGTAACAGACGAGTTTTCGGATGAAATTTAAACTATTCAAATTTGGAAACTAATGGAGTAACAGAAAGTTTATAATTATTCTGAGCTAAAAGCAAAAAGAATAAAAAAATAAAGCAAAAATCAAAAGAAAATAAATAATTCAAAAAACAAAAAAATACTGGAAAAAAAATGCCGCCTAATGAGCCACACGGCGTGCATACGACTAGAAACCCATCTGCACATGGGCCAGGATGCAGGCCCGCAGGCCCAATAGGCCCAACATGGCAGTGACAAGGGTAGGCATGTAATGCCTGCATATTAGAGAGGAGCTCAGCACCTGAGCTGCAACGCAACTTATAAACAGGTGCTGAGCTCTCTCAGCTAGCGAGGTGGGACTAAACTTCCCACCGCACCGCGCCAGCACATTAGTTCCGGTTGGTGGCTCCAACCGGAACCAATGCTCCCCTTTGGTCCCGGTTGGTGCCACCAACCGGGACCAAAGCCCTCTGCTTCCCGCCCTTTGCGCTGGTGAAAAGAGGCCTTTGGTCCCGGTTGGTGACTAAAGGGTGGGTATTGGTTCCTGTTTGTGCGTTGAACCGGGACCAAAGCCTTTGCTATATAAGCAGCACTTAGGAAATTTTCAGATTTCCATCGCCAGTTTCCCCCCGCCCGACGACGCCGCGAGCTCGATCTACGCCGCCAGGCTGCCCCGCCGCCGTCGCCGTCGCCCGTGCCCCCGAGCCCACGCCATCGCCCGTCGCCGTCGTCCTCCGCCCCCCGCCGCCGTCGCCGTCGCCCGTGCCCCCGAGCCCACGCCATCGCCCGTCGCCGTCGTCCTCCGTCCTCCGCCGCCCACGCCGTCGCCCTCCGTCGCCCGATGTGAGCCGCCGCCACGCCCTCCTCCTCCCTGTAATGGCCGCCGCCGCTGCCGCCGCGCCCCCTAGCTAGCTATTACATATGTGTAGTTTAGATTTGTAATTTAGTTGTATTAATTTGGATGTGTAGTTAGATATGTAGTTAATTTAGTTGTTGTAATTTAGATGTATTAATTTAGATGTGTAGTTTAGATTTTTTGGTGATATTATTATTGAATATGCAAATGTTTGTATGTTCATATATATGCAAAGAATATATCAATTCTTTCATAGAATTTTTACGATTTTTTTCTGTTGTAATTTTGTTCAAAGAATTTTTATGATTTTTTTTGTTCATAGAATTTTCTTTGTCAATTTATGTATATGTTCATATTGTGTAGGAATCTGAAAATTGTGTATGATCAAAGTCATTTATGTATGTTCATATTTAGAAGAAAAAGAAGGAGAGAGAAAATGAAAATAAGAAGAGGAAGAAGGAGAAGAAGAAGAAGAATAAGAAGAAGAGGAGAGGAAGAAGAGGAGAAATAAATAAGAAGATGAAAAAGAAGAAAAAAAGAGTAGAAGAAGAAGAAATAGAGGAGAAGAAGAAGAAATAGAATAATATATTATTCTATTTTTTCTTCTTCTCCTCTATTCCTTCTTCTTCTCCTCTTTTTTTTTCTTTTTTTTCTTCGATCTCCTCCTCTATTCCTTTCTTCTTCTCCTCTTTTTTTCTTCTTCTTCCTCTTCTTATTTTTTTATCGGGTATGTCGTTGTCGATATGCGTACCCCCCTCCCCGATAAATTTTAGTAAGTACTACTTAGAAAGTGTTTAATAGAATTAGTTAGAAAAATAATAGAACTAGTTAAACTAGCTAGTTTATTTTTAGTAAGTACTACTTTATTCTATTTATAGTAAGGAAATTAATAGAACTAGTTTGTTTTTTTAGTTAAAGCAATTATTCCCGCATCGACGTCGACGATGCCTATCCCGCATCCTCGTCGTCGACTCGGCGGAGGAGGCCGGCTTGATCAGAGGGGCCATGTCCGGGACTGGGCTCCGCCGGGCTGGTTTTGGGAGGTGCTACCTTCCGGTGGGCGTAGGTTGGTGAGGAACCAGCCCGTCGTTGACCCGATCCTTGTTTGGTGGCGCTCGTGTGGGCCACTGATGGTGCCGAGGCTTCCGGACACCGCGGAGGTGGTACGTCACCGTGTCAGCGAGGAGGACCAGCACGTCCGTCGCTACATGGTTGCATTGGAGGGCAGGTTCGACAATACCTGGCAGGTTCTTCAGGGATCTCACTAGAGCTATGATCCTGTGATGGTTCCGTCCCTTTGGGTGTCCACCGCCCGCGCCGATACCCGTCGGGCGCTACTGTTCTAGCTGTACTAGCGATGCTATATGTATGATAGTATTCGAGGTGTATTAGTGATAATATTCGACGATGTACGGACGCATGGAGATGATGTAGTTTTGCTTATAATTGAATGCATCCTAATTTGAATACTACTTTATTTTGTGATTTGATTTTGCTTATTGAATGCTCAAAGTGGAAAACTACTCCGATCCTACTTTGAATGCTAAAATTGGAGAGCACCATGATTAGTTTGATAGCTTATAGGGTTTTTGTTTTCGCAGAAATCTAGGAGCCCCCGGCCCCTCCATCATCCCCGCCGTCGTCCCCGTCACCGCCCCCTCCGACATCGAGGTGAGACCAGCCAAATCCTCTTTTAGAAAGATAATTAAACGATATTTCGGGTTGACTGTAAGTCTGTCGAGTCTCCACCATATATGAGAGGACGAAGAATCCCGACTGTTGTCGTGGGGGTAGCTTCTCCTTCGTTCCCGTGTGCTAGACAATTTGGTGTAATGCACTCGAGAACGAAGGGAGGAGCTACCATCACCGACGGTCGCAAATGTCAGAGAGGAATCAGTGAGGGAGAGTTCCACCATATATATATGAGAGGACGAAGAATCCCGACTGTTGTCGTGGGGGTCGCTTCTCCTTTGTTCCCGTGTGCTAGCTAGACATTTTGGTGTAATGCACACGGGGACAAAGGGAGGAGCGACCATCACCAACGGTCGAATGTATACACCACGTGAGCTGAGAGTTTTCAAGAAAAGACTCGACAAACCGATAGTCAACCCGTGATGAATAATAATGATCTAACTTTGGTTTTTTAGTACATATATTTAATTTTAGATGTTTAATATTTGAATTATGAACATAGGAAATGTCGTACTCGGACGACGAAAGTCTCCCGGGGGAGTGCGACTGGTGCCGCGACGACCGAGGTCAGTACGACAGGCCTCACCTGGATGAAGATCGGCGCTTCAGTATTAAGCTGGAGGAGACCTTCGATGTTGAAACGGTACGCAACGACGACAAGTGTTATTTTTTCGTAATTAAGCACGACTTCAACTATTTCAACATGTACTTTTCATCTTTTACAATTCGGCTAGCTTATCCCATGCCATGCAAGACGCTACGTCTTGGAGAGGATGGGTTTTGAAGACCATGAAAGTATGGAAACAAAGAAAATTCACCTAAGGACCCATCATGATATAGATTTTGAAGTAAAGCTGTATAATTCTGAGAGCGTAACCCATTTTGGTTGCAAAAATTGGGAAGCATTTTGTAAGATGTATGGTTTTGATGAGGGTATGCTTGTCACCATGGATCTTGGTGATCCTGACATCGAGCAAGACAATATGGACATTTGGGTCCTTGTTGATACGCCTCCAATTCTACCGCTATGTGAGTTTCTCAAACATAGTTATTAGCTAATTTATATTGTTCATTTCAAAATAGTTGACAGCTTATTTTCATTGACAGCTTATTTTGATTGTTCAAACAATGTGCGGAACATGGTAGACAGAACCTACTACACCGATGGCTCTGAGTTAACTTATAAGGAGAAGACTCATCTGGTCGGATTTTGTACTAATATTGAGAATTACAATATCTACAATCAAACTCCTCAACATTATGGTCAATACGTGCCACTAGTGCACGTGTTGAACTACGGTAACTACTATGGAGATACCCTGGTAAGATTTCTTACTATTACGACATCCGTGCATATTTTGCATAGTTCTAAAACTAGTACATTATCATTGCTAACGATGAAGTTATTACTATGTTTTTCAACAGATAATCCCAGAGGATTGTGTGCCTCATTTGATGTATCAGAATGGTAGGCTTGATGTTTTGAATATACAGCCAGGTCATCCTACGAATCTCAACTGTCCATACCGGATTTCTAAAAGAAGCGGAGACATGCAAATCAAAGAATGGAAAAAATGTATGGACAGTCGCAAGGAGGTTCTTGGAAGCAAAAGGAAGCGAGGCGCAAGAATTGGAGACATGATGATCTCCATTCTCCATAATGGAGAGTCAGGGTCTATATTGTTTTATGCTATTTTACCTTAAAGAGGGTATTTCGGTCCTACCTAATACTGATGATCATGTGCTAAGAACAATTAAGTAGGGTTGGTTCGATGACTGTGAGGATGATGATCGTATGACTTGTTATTAATAACGAGTAGAAGTTGTATGATGATGATTAGTAGGACTTGTTATTATATATGATGATGCATGATGTGCGCATGAAGAGTTATTATATATCAGCGGGTGAAATGAACATGGATTGGATTGAAGTGAAGGCAACATGCATGTGGTGCGTGTCGAAAGTAGTACAATCCAAACTTGATCAAGTCCGGATTAGTATTACTTTCGACATGCACCACATGTTGCCTTCACTTCAATCTAAGCCATGTTTAGGCATAGCAGTACATAGCGTTGGTGTAAACCAAGCACGGAGATATAAGAGAGGACACTTCTCTCTAATAGCTACCTAATAACAACCTAAATTAACCCCCCAAAACCCCCAACCCCCCCCCCCCCCCTTTAAAAAAAACAAAAACCTCAGCTCCTGCCAGGTGCTGACGCGTGGATGCCTATTGGTCCCGGTTGGTGGCACCAACCGGGGCCAAAGGCCCTCCTGCATGGGCTCCACGCACCGGCCACGTGGACGGCCTTTAGTCCCGGTTCGTGTAAGAACCGGGACTAAAGGGCTAGGGCATTAGTAACGACCCTTTAGTCCCGGTTCCAGAACCGGGACTAAAGGCCCTTATGAACCGGGGTAAAAGCCCCTTTTCCTACTAGTGTGATGTGATGGACAAGACCCATCCATTAGCTTAGCATAATGATCGTTTAGTTTTATTGCTATTGCTTTCTTCATGACTTATACATGTTCCTCTAACTATGAGATTATGCAACTCCCGAATACCGGAGGAACACCTTGTGTGCTATCAAACGTCACAACGTAATTGGGTGATTATAAAGATGCTCTACAGGTGTCTCCGAAGGTGTTTGTTGGGTTGGCATAGATCAAGATTAGAATTTGTCACTCCGTGTATCAGAGAGGTATCTCTGGGCCCTCTCGGTAATGCACAACACTATAAGCCTTGCAAGCAATGTGACTAATGAGTTAGTTGCGGGATGATGCATTATGGAACGAGTAAAGAGACTTGTCGGTAACGAGATTGAACTAGGTATGATGATACCGATGATCGAATCTCGGGCAAGTAACATACCGATGACAAAGGGAACAACCTATGTTGTTATGCGGTTTGACCGATAAAGATCTTCGTAGAATATGTAGGAGCCAATATGAGAATCCAGGTTACGCTATTGGTTATTGACTGGAGATGTGTCTCGGTCATGTCTACATAGTTCTCGAATATGTAGGGTCCGCACGCTTATCGTTCGATGACGATTTGTATTATGAGTTATGTGTTTTGGTGACCGAAGTTTGTTCGGAGTCCCGGATGAGATCACGGACATGACGAGGAGTCTCGAAATGGTTGAGAGGTAAATATTAATATATTTGGAAGGTTATATATGGACACCGGAATGGTTCCGAAGAAGATCGGGGATTTTTCGGAGTACCGAGAGGTTACCGGAACCCCCCGGGAAAGTTAATGGGCCTCATGGGCCATGGTGGAGAAGAGGAGGCAGGCCACGGGAGGTGGCGCGCGCCTCCCCCTTGCCCAATCCGAATTGGACAAGGGGTAGGGGCGCGCCCGCCTTTCCTTCTCCTCTCCCCCCTTTCCCCCTCTCCGTTGGTAGGAAGGGGGGCGTATCCTACTAGGAGTGGAGTCCTAGTAGGACTCCCCCCCTTGGCGCACCTCCTCCTGGCCGCCGGCCTCCTCCCCCTCTCCTTTATATACGGGGGCGGCGGGCACCCCAAAGGCACACCAAGAATTCTCTTAGCCGTGTGCGGTGCCCCCCTCCACAGTTTACGCCTCCGGTCATAGTGTCGTAGTGCTTAGGCGAAGCCCTGTGCGGATCACATCACCAACACCGTCGCCACGCCGTCGTGCTAATGAAACTCTCCCTCGACCCTCTACTGGATCAAGAGTTCGAGGGACATCATTGAGCTGAACGTGTGCTGAACACGGAGGTGCCATACGTTCGGTACTTGGATCGGTTGGATCGTGAAGACGTTCGACTACATCAACCGCGTTAACATAACGCTTCCGCTTTTGGTCTACGAGGGTATGTGGGCACACTCTCCCCCTCTTGCGTGATCATAGGATTTTTTTTGAAATTGCATGCTACGTTCCCCAACAGTGGCATCCGAGCCAGGTCTATGCGTAGATGATATGCATGAGTAGAACACAAAGAGTTGTGGGCGATAATAGTCATACTGCTTACCACCAACGTCTTACTTTTATTTGGCGGTATTGTTGGACGAAGCGGCCCGGGCTAACATTACATGACCGCGTTCATGAGACTAGTTCTACCGACGTGCTTTGCACACAGGTGGCTGGCGGGTGTCTGTTTCTCCAACTTTAGTTGAATCGAGTTTGACTATGGCCGGTCCTTGTTGAAGGTTAAAATAGCACGCTTGACGAAAAATCATTATGGTTTTGATGCGTAGGTAAGAACGGTTCTTGCTAGAAGCCCGTAGCAGCCATGTAAAACTTGCAACAACAAAGTAGAGGATGTCTAACTTGTTTTTGCGGGGCTTGTTGTGATGTGATATGGTCAAGACATGATGTGATATAAGTTTTTGTATGAGATGATCATGTTTTGTAAAAGTTATCGGCGACTGGCAGGAGCCTTATGGTTGTCGCTTTATTGTATGAAATGCAATCACCATGTAATTGCTTTACTTTACCACTAAACGGTAGCGATAGTCGTAGAAGCAATAGTTGGTGAGACGACAACGATGCTACGATGGAGATCAAGGTGTCAAGCCGGTGACAATGGAGATCATGAAGGTGCTTTCGAGATGGAGATCAAAGGCACAAGATGATGATGGCCATATCATGTCACATATTTTGATTGCATGTGATGTTTACCTTTTATGCATCTTATTTTGCTTAGTACGACGGTAGCATTATAAGATGACCCCTCAGTAAATTTCAAGGTATAAGTGTTCTCCCTGAGTATGCACCGTTGCTACAGTTCGTTGTGTCGAGACACCACGTGATGATCGGGTGTGACAAGCTCTACGTTCACATATAACGGGTGCAAGCCAGTTTTGCATGCACAGAATACTCGGGTTAAACTTGACGAGCCTAGCATATGCAGATATGGCCTCGGAACACTGAGACCGAAAGGTCGAACGTGAATCGTATAGTAGATACGATCAACATAGAGATGTTCACCATTGAAAACTACTCCATCTCACGTGATGATCGGACATGGTTTAGTTGATATGGATCACGTGATCATTTAGATGACTAGAGGGATGTCTATCTAAGTGGGAGTTCTTTAGTAATATGATTAATTGAACTTTAATTTATCATGAACTTAGTACCCGATAGTTTTTTGCATATCTATGTTGTTGTAGATCAATGGCCCGTGCTAGCGTTCCCTTGAATTTTAATGCGTTCCTAGAGAAAGCTAAGTTGAAAGATGATGTTAGCAATTACACGGAATGGGTCCGTAACGAGGATTATCCTCAGTGCTGCACAGAAGAATTACATCCTGGAAGCACCGCTAGGTGCAAGACCCACTGCAGGAGCAACTCCGGACGTTATGAACGTCTGGCAGAGCAAAGCTGATGACTACTCAATAGTCTAGTGTGCCACGCTTTACTGCTTAGAATAGGGACTTCAAAGACGTTTTGAACGTCATGGAGCATATGAGATGTTCCAGGTGTTGAGGTTAATATTTCAAGCAAATGCCCGAGTTGAGAGATATGAAGTCTCCAACAAGTTCTATAGCTGCAAGATGGAGGAGAATAGTTCTGTCAGTGAACACATACTCAGAATGTCTGGGTACCATGACCACTTGACTCAGCTGGGAGTTAATCTTCTCGATGATAGTATCGTTGACAAAGTTCTTCAATCACTGCCACCAAGATATAAAGGCTTCGTGATGAACTATAATATGCAAGGGATGGAAAAGACAATTCCCGAGCTCTTCGCGATGCTAAAGGCTGTGGAGGTAGAAATCAAGAAGGAGCATCAAGTGTTGATGGTTAACAAGACCACTAGTTTCAAGAAAAAGGGCAAAGGGAAGAAGGGGAACTTCAAGAAGAATAGCAAGCAAGTTGCTGCTCCCGGAAAGAAGCCCAAGTCTGGACCTAAGCCTGAAACTGAGTCCTTCTACTGCAAAGGGACTGGTCATTGGAAGCGGAACTGCCCCAAGTATTTGGCGGATAAGAAGGATGGCAAAGTGAAAGGTATATTTGATATACATGTTATTGATGTGTACCTTACTAATGCTCGTAGTAGCTCCTGGGTATTTGATACTGGTTCTGTTGCTTATATTTGCAACTCGAAACAGAGGCTACGAATTAAACGAAGATTGGCTAAGGACGAGGTGACGATGTGCGTGGGAAATGGTTCCAAAGTCGATGTGATCGCCGTCGGCATGCTACCTCTACATCTACCGTCGGGATTAGTTTTAGACCTGAATAATTGTTATTTGGTGCCAGCGTTGAGCATGAACATTATATCTGGATCTTGTTTAATGCGAGACGGTTATTCATTTAAATCAGAGAATAATGGTTGTTCTATTTATATGAGTAATATCTTTTATGGTCATGCACCCTTGATGAGCGGTCTATTTTTATTGAATATCGATTGTAGTGATACACATATTCATAATATTGAAGCCAAAAGATGCAAAGTTAATAATGATATTGCAACTTATTTGTGGCACTTCCGTTTAGGTCATATTGGTGTAAAGCGCATGAAGAAACTCCATGCTGATGGGCTTTTGGAATCACTTTATTATGAATCACTTGATGCTTGCGAACCATGCCTCATGTGCAAGATGACTAAGACTCCGTTCTCCGGAACAATGGAGCGAGCAACTGACTTATTGGAAATAATACATACTGATGTATGCAGTCTGATGAGTGTTGAGGCTCACGGTGGGTATCGTTATTTTCTGACCTTCACAAATGATTTGAGCAGATATAGGTATATCTACTTGATGAAACATAAGTCTGAAACATTTGAAAAGTTCAAAGAATTTCAGAGTGAAGTGGAAAATCATCGTAACAAGAAAATAAAGTTTCGACGATCTGATCGTGGAGGTGAATATTTGAGTTATGAGTTTGGTCTTCATTTGAAACAATGTGGAATAGTTTCGCAACTCTCGCCACCTGGAACACCAAAGCGTAATGGTGTGTCCGAACGTCGTAATCGTACTTTATTAGATATGTTGTGATCTATGATGTCTCTTACCGATTTACCACTATCGTTTTGGGGTTATGCTTTAGAGACGGCAGCATTCACGTTAAATAGGGCACCATCTAAATCCATTGAGACGATATGTGAAGGAAATATGCCCTAGAGGCAATAATAAAGTTGTTATTTATATTTCCTTATATCATGATAAATGTTTATTATTTATGCTAGAATTGTATTAACCGGAAACTTAGTACATGTGTGAATACATAGACAAACAGAGTGTCACCAGTATGCCTCTACTTGACTAGCTCGTTGAATCAAAGATGGTTAAGTTTCCTAGCCATAGACATGAGTTGTCATTTGATTAATGGGATCACATCATTAGAGAATGATGTGATTGACTTGACCCATTCCGTTAGCTTAGCACTTGATCGTTTAGTATGTTGCTATTGCTTTCTTCATGACTTATACATGTTCCTATGACTATGAGATTATGCAACTCCCGGATACCGGAGGAATACCGGAGGAATACACGTACCAAATTCGTGACTTAAATATTCGATCAATCCTATAAGTCTACAGAGTAGTAACACGTGATCCTGATAGAAAGATGAGAAGCCTAGTTCTTAATCCCCGTAGAAAAGAAGAGGTTGACTCAGATCAGAAGGGCATAAGGTAAAGGAGTAAAAAGAGCCTTACGTTCCCTTCCACAATCAATTCCCTTATATAACTAAAGCACTTCTAGACTCAACTTCGACCAGTTTGGCTTGGTAATCTTACAGGCAGTCAGGCTCTGATACCAACGCTGTCAGGACCCCGATTCTAAGTCACACCGATCTAGCCTGTAACACCTCATATCACTTTGCGGCCTCACGCACGGTATTCCCACGGGTGTCGCCTTACCATGGCCCGAGACCGTTTGCGCCTTTTGGCTCACGTATATGATAGTGTCGCTAGCATCCATATGACAGAGAACCCGGGCCGACATGACTAGTCGTGAACCCAAAGTGGCACTAACTTATGGGGACAGGCATACATGAATCAACATCGAGCATGTCGGTCAGCAGCGTGCGAATCCGGGCTGTAGCACTGGGCTAACAGGACTCCGGGAACCCGGGCTGTAGCAGGCTAGGCAGGACTCCGGATGTCACCGCGTGACATTTCCCCGAAGGGACAGACACATGAATGAAGTGAAACATATGCCGGCCAGTCAAGTGTCTGGAGCAGTAGTGCTGGGCTAGCAGGACTCCGGTGAACCGGGCTGTAGCGGACTACTATGGCTCATGGAGGCACTAGACTACATTTCCCCATAAGAGAGGCTGCCAAGGATAAACAACTAGATTGTCGGATCCCACACATACCAAGCATTTCAATCATACACACAATATGCTCAATATGTGTAAATACAACATGGCATCACAACAAAACTCTACAACTCAAAGTACTTTATTTAAAGGGCTCCGGAGAGCCATACATAACATGTTCATACAGATAGGGGTCACATGACCCGACACTCAAGTCATACAAACATACAAGCACAAGCGGAAGCAAACTTGTCTGGGTACAGACACTAGAAAGAAAGAGGGCTTGACGAAGCCTGTCTATCTACGTAGGCCCTTCACAAGCTCAGATCACCACCTGGGTGGCAAGTCACTCGTCAACGTCGAGATCTACATAGAACCCATCGGAAGGGGCGGTGTTGTCGTCTGAAAACAGTAATTGAAGCAACATGAGTACAAAGGTACTCAGCAAGTCTTACAACAGATCCTACTATACATGCACATTCTCAAGAAGGTAGTGGAGTTATTGCAGCAAGCCAGCTTTGACTCTTGGCTAAGCTATCCTACGAGACACCACTTGTAAAATAGTTTTCGCACACGAGTCCACTAATCACCATCTCAATACTCCACCGTGGATCCTCCCTCGTCGTCCCACGAGAGAGCCATCCGCGGTACTCACACTTATCTTGGTTTTTTAGTAGTAACCATTAACTTGTCTATGAACTGCATAAGCGACCAAGTAGTCCTTTACCACGGACGCAGCTATTCGAATAGTTTTATACCCTGCAGGGGTGTACTTCGTCACACACGCTCTCACCACTTACCACCGTTTACACAGCATGTACTCGGCAACCTTCAAGCGGAAGCCCAGCGAGGGTGTCGGCCACAGCCTACCTAAACACTCAAGTCTCTAGTCCAGGTTTATCGCCTATTCAGGTTCCATCCGCAGGGAGTCCGGCCGAGGTTTCCACATACGGCCCCGAACGATGTGTGCAGGGTTCCCGAGACACCAAACGGGCAACTCGGTACACCGGGCCACGAGCCTACCGCATCACAGCCCACCCCTCGGGTCAGCGCTGTCCACGGCCTCCAGCTTACTACAAACACCAGAAACTACGTGCAACTCCTGGACAAAGGACAAGGGTGATTAAGAAGCCGAGAGGGTCCATTGGTTTCGGGCCCAATGCGTGGTAGTAGCTAAATCTTAAATCACGCATACAGATCTCAGTTCTTAGGGACGGTCTCAATGAAACAACCCACCATGTACTCCTACATGGCCTCTCATCGATACCTTTACCAAAACGTATTCAACACTTCACTCTCATTACCGACACATGCTTTCACTCTAGTTCATCACCCTGATGAGCCAGACCTGACACGACTCTAAGCATAGCAAGCATAGCATTGTAGGAACACAACATGGCTCAAGCAACTCCTACACATGCTAGTGGGTTTCATCTAGTTACTGTGGCAATGACAGGTCATGCAAAGGAAAGTGGGTTCAACTACCGCAACACACAGTAGTTTGAATCGCGTTGTCTTAATGCAGTAAACGAGAGCAGAAGCGAGAAGATGGGTTTGTATCGAAATGATCAATGGATTGCTTGCCTGACGGAGTGGTGGTGGAATACTGCCCTTCAGTTGGATACTCGTGAATATCCTCGGAGGCAGAACCTACCACGAAGAACATATCGAAGCACAATCAACACCAAGCAAAGTGCAACAATATGATGCATGCATGAGGCATGGCAAGATGAATGTATTGGGCTAATGCAACTAAGACCAGATGGGTTTGGACCATTTTGAATCAAAGATTGAAATTCCAAGCTCATAAGTGGCCCTTATTAGTGCTTTATCTTGTTCTGCACCAAACAGCAGGTTAATTTTCTTAAACATGCATGAAACCAGTACAGATGGATAGATTGGATTTTTCTAATCATTTTTCATATATAAATCTTTTCATTCTGAGTTACGGTTGAATTTATATGAATTTTAGAAGTTTATACTATTTCTGGAATTTCTGAATTATTTTAAATCCAGAAATCAAATATTGCGTCAGCATTGCGTCATTGTGACGTCAGTGGTCAATGGAGATGGTCCAGGTCAAACCTGACCAGTGGGACCTGCCTGTCAGTGATTAACCTAACTAATCCAGATTAATTAGCGCTAAACTAATACTAATCTAGTTTAGTTAAGAGCATGGCCCACACGTCAGTGACTCAGGGGAGTCAAACTGGGGTCAAACCGGGTCAAACGAGGTCAAACCCGCCGGCGACTCGACGCCGGCGAGGCCCGAGACGGCGGCGCGGCTCAAAAACGCCCACAGGGCACGAACGAGGCCGTTCTTGGGCTCATTGGAGAGCTCTTGCAGGCGCACGTCGAGTGGTGGTGGCGGCCGGGCCTATGGTGGCCGGAGCCGACGACGGCGAGCTCCAAGGCGGCGGCCGGAGTTTGGGTTAGCACGGGGGCGGCGTTAGGGAGCATGACACGGGGTGCGGATGGGTGCTATGGCCTCCTGGGGGTGCACTGAGCACGGCTACGTGCTCGGTTTAAACGGAGGCGAACCAAAATGACGACGGCGTCAAGTCCGGCGCCGGTGAGGTCTCGGTCTCGACGGAAACGAAGGCTACGATGAGCTAATGGACATGGGAGAAGGGGGAATCGGTAGAGGAGCTCACGGCGTGTGCAGAGGTGGCCTCGGCATGCTCGGGGAAGCACCGGAGCGAGCGTGGCGGCGAGAGGGATCTCCGGCGGTCCGAGGTTGAAGACGGCGACAGGGCGGTGCTGCAGTGCGTCCCGGCTTGCTTGACTTGGCGGAGAGGTCGGGGACGATGTGGCGGAGCTCCTGGACTGGTCAGGGAAGCAAGGGGGAGGCGGTGGACACGGCAACGACGAGCGGCGGCGACGGTGGCGTTCGGCCGTGCACGTGGGAGAGAGACAGAGGGGAGGAGGAGCACGGGGAGAGAGAGAGGGCCAGAGGGGTTGCGTGGCGCCCTTAGCCAGCTCCAGGCGGTCGGCGGCAAGCAGGAGGTGGCGAGCTATGGGCACGCGCTCCGCGTCTGACTGGCGCGAGGTGGAAGACGACTGGCACTTGCCAGGTGGGCTGGGCCAGCTAGAGGAGCTAGGCCAGGTAAGTGGCCCAGGTGGGCTTCCTCTCTCTCTCTCTCTCTTTTTTATTTGTTTCTGTTTTCTAATATTCTGTAGTCTTTAGGGCTTTATTAAAAATACTTAGACACTTCCAAAAATCATGAAACTACTCATGATCACTGTTGGGAATATATCCTACAGTAAACATTTTAGTTTATGATTATTTGAGCATTTAAAATATTTAATAGCATTTAAATGCCCAAATGCAAATAGAGTATGATTTAATCCAGAGCCCAAATATGTCATGGAAAAATGTGCATCACCTCTGGTTACTGTTTCCAGCATTTTCCAAGAATGATGAACATTTTTGAAAGCCATTTGGATTTACTGGAAATATTTTGGTTGAACGTAGTGAATTCCTTTAATGCTAGGGTTTAGGAAATCCCCATTTCAAGTTTCTTTCAAAGTTTAAACATGATGCACACATGAAGTTAGCCTAGTGCAATGTCAGAAGCTAGGGATGTGACACTAACGTTCGCATACAACGGGTGTTGACGAGCCTAGCATGTACAGACATGGCCTCGGAACACACGCAATACACTTAGGTTGACTTGACGAGCCTAGCATGTACAGACATGGCCTCGGAACACGGAAGACCGAAAGGTCGAGCATGAGTCGTATAGAAGATACGATCAACATGGAGATGTTCACCGATCTTGACTAGTCCGTCTCACATGATGATCGGACACGGCCTAGTTAACTCGGATCATGTTTCACTTAGATGACTAGAGGGATGTCTATCTGAGTGGGAGTTCATTGAATAATTTGATTAGATGAACTTAATTATCATGAACTTAGTCTAAAATCTTTACAATATGTCTTGTAGATCAAATGGCCCACATTGCCCTCAACTTCAATGCGTTCCTAGAGAAAACCAAGCTGAAAGATGATGCTAGCAACTATACGGACTGGGTCCGGAACCTGAGGATCATCCTCATAGCTGCCAAGAAAGATTATGTCCTAGAAGCACCGCTAGGTGAAGCACCCATCCCAGAGAACCAAGACGTTATGAACGCTTGGCAATCACGTGCTGATGATTACTCCCTCGTTCAGTGCGGCATGCTTTACAGCTTAGAACCGGGGCTCCAAAAGCGTTTTGAGAAACATGGAGCATATGAGATGTTCGAAGAGCTGAAAATGGTTTTCCAAGCTCATGCCCGGGTCGAGAGATATGAAGTCTCCGACAAGTTCTTCAGTTGTAAAATGGAGGAAAATAGTTCTGTCAGTGAGCACATACTCAGAATGTCTGGGTTACACAACCGCTTGTCTCAGCTGGGAGTGAATCTCCCGGATGACGCGGTCATTGACAGAATCCTTCAGTCGCTTCCACCAAGCTACAAGAGCTTTGTGATGAACTTCAATATGCAAGGGATGGAAAAGACCATTCCTGAGGTATATTCAATGCTGAAATCAGCGGAGGTGGAGATCAAAAAGGAACATCAAGTGTTGATGGTGAATAAAACCACTAAGTTCAAGAAAGGCAAGGGCAAGAAGAACTTCAAGAAGGACGGCAAGGGAGTTGCCGCGCCCGGTAAGCCAGTTGCCGGGAAGAAGTCAAAGAATGGACCCAAGCCTGAGACTGAGTGCTTTTATTGCAAGGGAAGTGGTCACTGGAAGCGGAACTGCCCCAAATACTTAGCGGACAAGAAGGCCGGCAACACCAAAGGTATATGTGATATACATGTAATTGATGTGTACCTTACCAGTACTCGTAGTAGCTCCTGGGTATTTGATACCGGTGCGGTTGCTCATATTTGTAACTCAAAACAGGAGCTGCGGAATAAGCGGAGACTGGCGAAGGACGAGGTGACGATGCGCGTCGGGAATGGTTCCAAGGTCGATGTGATCGCCGTCGGCACGCTACCTCTGCATTTACCTACGGGATTAGTTTTAAACCTCAATAATTGTTATTTAGTGCCAGCTTTGAGCATGAACATTGTATCTGGATCTCGTTTAATTCGAGATGGCTACTCATTTAAATCCGAGAATAATGGTTGTTCTATTTATATGAGAGATATGTTTTATGGTCATGCCCCGCTGGTCAATGGTTTATTCTTGATGAATCTCGAACGTGATGTTACACATATTCATAGTGTGAATACCAAAAGATGTAAAGTTGATAACGATAGTCCCACATACTTGTGGCACTGCCGCCTTGGTCACATTGGTGTCAAACGCATGAAGAAGCTCCATGCAGATGGACTTTTGGAGTCTCTTGATTACGAATCATTTGACACGTGCGAACCATGCCTCATGGGTAAGATGACCAAGACTCCGTTCTCCGGAACAATGGAGCGAGCAACCAACTTATTGGAAATCATACATACTGATGTGTGCGGTCCAATGAGTGTTGAGGCTCATGGTGGCTATCGTTATGTTCTCACTCTCACTGCTGATTTAAGTAGATATGGGTATGTCTACCTAATGAAACACAAGTCTGAAACCTTTGAAAAGTTCAAGGAATTTCAGAGTGAGGTTGAGAATCAACGTGACAGGAAAATAAAGTTCCTACGATCAGATCGTGGAGGAGAATATTTAAGTCACGAATTTGGTACGCACTTAAGGAAATGTGGAATCGTTTCACAACTCACGCCGCCTGGAACACCTCAGCGAAATGGTGTGTCCGAACGTCGTAATCGCACTCTATTGGATATGGTGCGATCTATGATGTCTCTTACCGATCTACCACTCTCATTTTGGGGCTATGCTTTAGAGACTGCCACATTCACTTTAAATAGGGCTCCGTCGAAATCCGTTGAGACGACACCGTATGAATTATGGTTTGGGAAGAAACCTAAGCTGTCGTTGCTAAAAGTTTGGGGATGCGATGCTTATGTCAAGAAACTTCAGCCTGAAAAGCTCGAACCCAAGTTGGAAAAATGCGTCTTCATAGGATACCCTAAGGAAACCATTGGGTATACCTTCTACCTCAGATCCGAAGGCAATATCTTTGTTGCCAAGAACGGGTCCTTTCTGGAAAGAGAGTTTCTCTCGAAAGAATTAAGTGGGAGGAAAGTGGAACTTGATGAGGTGATAGTCGCCCCTTCCGAACCGGAAAGTAGCGCAGCGCGGGAAGATGTTCCTGTGGTGCCTACACCGACTGGGGAGGAAGTTAATGATGATGATCATGAAGCTTCGGATCAAGTTACTGCTGAACTTCGAAGGTCCACAAGGACACGTTCCGCACCAGAGTGGTACGGCAACCCTATCCTGGAAATCATGTTGTTAGACAATGGTGAACCTTCGAACTATGAAGAAGCGATGGCGGGCCCGGATTCCGACAAATGGCTAGAAGCCATGAAATCCGAGATAGGATCCATGTATGAAAACGAAGTATGGACTTTGACTGACTTGCCCGATGATCGGCGAGCCATAGAAAATAAATGGATCTTTAAGAAGAAGACAAACGCGGATGGTAATGTGACCATCTATAAGGCTCGACTTGTCGCTAAGGGTTATCGACAAGTTCAAGGGGTTCACTACGATGAGACTTTCTCACCCGTAGCGAAGCTGAAGTCCGTCCGAATCATGTTAGCAATTGCCGCATTCTATGATTATGAGATATGGCAAATGGATGTCAAAACGGCATTCCTTAACGGTTTTCTTAAGGAAGAATTGTATATGATGCAGCCGGAAGGTTTTGTCGATCCTAAGAATGCTAACAAGGTATGCAAGCTCCAGCGCTCCATCTATGGGCTGGTGCAAGCATCTCGGAGTTGGAACATTCGTTTCGATGAGATGATCAAAGCGTTTGGGTTTACACAGACTTATGGAGAAGCCTGTGTTTACAAGAAAGTGAGTGGGAGCTCTATAGCATTTCTCTTATTATATGTGGATGACATACTATTGATGGGAAATGATATAGAATTCTTGGAAAGTATAAAGGCCTACTTGAATAAGTGTTTTTCAATGAAGGACCTTGGAGAAGCTGCTTGTATATTAGGCATTAAGATCTATAGAGATAGATGAAGACGCCTCATTGGTCTTTCACAGAGTACATACCTTGACAAGATATTGAAGAAGTTCAATATGGATTAGTCCAAGAAGGGGTTCTTGCCTGTATTGCAAGGTGTGCAATTGAGCACGGCTCAATGCCCGACCACGGCAGAAGATAGAGAAAAGATGAGTGTCATCCCCTATGCCTCGGCCATAGGGTCTATTATGTATGCCATGCTGTGTACCAGACCTGATGTAAACCTTGCCGTAAGTTTGGTAGGTAGGTACCAAAGTAATCTCGGCATGGAACACTGGAGAGCGGTCAAGAATATCCTGAAGTACCAGAAGAGGACTAAGGATATGTTTCTCATTTATGGAGGTGACGAAGAGCTTGTCGTAAAGGGTTACGTCGATGCTAGCTTCGACACAGATCTGGATGACTCTAAGTCACAAACCGGATACGTGTATATTTTGAATGGAGGGGCAGTAAGCTGGTGCAGTTGCAAGCAAAGCGTCGTGGCGGGGTCTACATGTGAAGCGGAGTACATGGCAGCCTCAGAGGCAGTGCAAGAAGCAATCTGGATGAAGGAGTTCATTACCGACCTAGGGGTGATTCCCATTGCGTCGGGCCCGATGACTCTCTTCTGTGACAACACTGGAGCTATTGCCCTTGCCAAGGAGCCCAGGTTTCACAGGAAGACCAGGCATATCAAGCGTCGCTTCAACTCCATTCGTGAAAGTGTTCAGAATGGAGACATAGATATTTGTAAAGTACATACGGACCTGAATGTAGCAGATCCGTTGACTAAACCTCTCCCTAGAGCAAAACATGATCAACACCAGAACTCTATGGGTGTTCGATTCATCACAATGTAACTAGATTATTGACTCTAGTGCAAGTGGGACACTGTTGGAAATATGCCCTAGAGGCAATAATAAATGGTTATTATTATATTTCCTTGTTCATGATAATTGTCTATTGTTCATGCTATAATTGTGTTATCCGGAAATCGTAATACATGTGTGAATACATAGACCACAACGTGTCCCTAGTAAGCCTCTAGTTGACTAGCTCGTTGATCAACAGATAGTCATGGTTTCCTGACTATGGACATTGGATGTCATTGATAAGGATCACATCATTAGGAGAATGATGTGATGGACAAGACCCAATCCTAAGCATAGCGCAAAGATCGTGTAGTTCGTTTGCTAGAGCTTTTCCAATGTCAAGTATCTTTTCCTTAGACCATGAGATCGTGTAACTCCCGGATGCCGTAGGAGTGCTTTGGGTGTACCAAACGTCACAACGTAACTGGGTGACTATAAAGGTACACTACGGGTATCTCTGAAAGTGTCTGTTGGGTTGACACGGATCGAGACTGGGATTTGTCACTCCGTATGACGGAGAGGTATCTCTGGGCACACTCGGTAATGCATCATCATAATGAGCTCAATGTGACTAAGGAGTTAGCCACGGGATCATGCATTACGGTACGAGTAAAGAGACTTGCCGGTAACGAGATTGAACAAGGTATTGGGATACTGACGATCGAATCTCGGGCAAGTAACATACCGATTGACAAAGGGAATTGTATACGGGATTGATTGAATCCTCGACATCGTGGTTCATCTGATGAGATCATCGTGGAACATGTGGGAGCCAACATGGGTATCCAGATCCCGCTGTTGGTTATTGACCGGAGAGGCGTCTCGGTCATGTCTGCATGTCTCCCGAACCCGTAGGGTCTACACACTTAAGGTTCGGTGACGCTAGGGTTGTAGAGATATTAGTATGCGGAAACCCGAAAGTTGTTCGGAGTCCCGGATGAGATCCCGGACGTGACGAGGAGTTCCGGAATGGTCCGGAGGTGAAGAATTATATATAGGAAGCCCAGTTTCGGCCACCGGGAAAGTTTCAGGGGTTATCGGTATTGTACCGGGACCACCGGAAGGGTCCCGGGGGTCCACCGGGTGGGGCCACCTATCCCGGAGGGCCCCATGGGCTGAAGTGGGAAGGGAACCAGCCCTTAGTGGGCTGGGGCGCCCCCCTTGGGCCTCCCCCTGCGCCTAGGGTTGGAAACCCTAGGGGTGGGGGGCGCCCTACTTGCCTTGGGGGGCAAGCCACCCCCTAGGCCGCCGCCCCCCCTCAGATGGGATCTCCAGGGTGGCCGGCGCCCCCCCAGGATCCCTATAAATAGTGGAGGGGGGGGGGAGGGAGGGCAGCAACACCACAGCCCCTGGCGCCTCCCTCTCCCCCTGCAACACCTCTCCCTCCCGCTTGTGCTTGGCGAAGCCCTGCCGGGATCCCGCTACATCCACCACCACGCCGTCGTGCTGCTGGATCTCCATCAACCTCTCCTTCCCCCTTGCTGGATCAAGAAGGAGGAGACATCGCTGCTCCGTATGTGTGTTGAACGCGGAGGTGCCGTCCGTTCGGCACTTGGTCATCGGTGATTTGGATCACGACGAGTACGACTCCATCAACCCCGTTCACTTGAACGCTTCCGCTCGCGATCTACAAGGGTATGTAGATGCACTCCTTTCCCCTCATTGCTAGTAGACTCCATAGATGGATCTTGGTGATGCGTAGAAAATTTTAAAATTCTGCAACGATCCCCAACAGGAGGAACACCTTGTGTGCTATAAAACATCACAACGTAACTGGGTGAATATAAAGATGCACTATAGGTGTCTCCGAAGGTGTTTGTTGGGTTGGCATAGATCAAGACTAGGATTTGTCACTCCGTGTATCGGAGAGGTATCTCTGGGCCCTCTCGGTAATGCACATCACTATAAGCCTGGCAAGCAATGTGACTAATGAGTTAGTTGCGGGATGATGCATTACGGAACGAGTAAAGAGACTTGCCGGTAACGAGATTGAACTAGGTATGATGATACCGACGATCGAATCTCGGGCAAGTAAAATACCGATGACAAAGGGAACAACGTACGTTGTTATGCGGTTTGACCGATAAAGATCTTTGTAGAATATGTAGGAGCCAATATGAGCATCTAGGTTCCGCTATTGGTTATTGACCGGAGATGTGTCTCGGTCATGTCTACATAGTTCTCGAACCCGTAGGGTCCGCATACTTAATGTTCGATGACGATTTGTATTATGAGTTATGTGTTTTGGTGACCGAAGTTTGTTCGGAGTCCCGGATGAGATCACGGACATGACGAGGACTCTCGAAATGGTCGAGATGTAAAGATTCATATATTGGAAGGTTATATACGGACAGCGGAATGGTTCCGAAGAAGATCGGGGATTTTTATGAGTACCGGGAGGTTACCGGAACAACCCGGGAAAGTTAATGGGCCTCATGGGCCATGGTGGAGAAGAGGAGGCAGGCCACGGGAGGTGGCGCGCCTCCCCCTTGCCTAATCCGAATTGGACAAGGGGTGGGGGCGCGGCCCCCCCTTCCTTCTCCTCTCCCCTTTCCCCTTTCCCCCTCTCCGTTGGAAGGAAGGGGGCAAATCCTACTAGGAGTGGAGTCCTAGTAGGACCCCCCCCTTGGCGTGCCTCCTCCTGGCCGCCGGCCTCCTCCCCCTCTCCTTTATATACGGGGGCGGGGGGCTGATACGTCTCCAGCGTATCTATAATTTTTTATTGTTCCATGCTATTATATTATCCATCTAGGATGTTTTATATGAATTTATATGCTATTTGATATGAATTTTGGGACTAACCTATTAACCTAGAGCCCAGTGCCAGTTTCTGTTTTTTCCTTATTTTTGAGTATCGCAGAAAAGGAATACCAAACGGAGTCCAATTGACCTGAAATTTCATGGAGATTATTTTTGGACCAGAAGAAGCCCACGGAGTATCGGAGATGGACCAGAAGAGTCCCGAGGCGCCCACTAGGGGGGGGGGGGGGCGCCCTACCCCTGGGCGCACCCCTACCTCGTGGCCGCCTCGGAGACCCCCTAACTTGTTCTCGACGCCAACCTCTCCTATAAATACAGAAACCCCCCGAACATAACCTAGATCGGGAGTTCTCTGATATGTCTCCAACGTATCTATAATATTTGATTGTTCCATGCTATTATATATTCTGTTTTGGATGTTTAATGGGCTTATTTATACATTTTTATATTATTTTTGGGACTAACCTATTAACCGTAGGCCCAGCCCAAATTGCTATATTTTTTGCCTATTTCAGTGTTTCGCAGAAAAAAGATATCAAACGGAGTCCAAACGGAATGAAACCTTCGGGAGCATGATTTTTGGAACAAACGTGATCTAGAGGACTTGGAGTGGACGTCAAGCAACCAATGAGGTGGCCACGAGGCAGGGGGGCACGCCTACCCCCCAGGCGCGCCCTCCACCCTCGTGGGCCCCTCGTGGCTCCACCGACCTACTTATTCCTCCTATATATACCTACGTACCCCCAAACCATCGAAGAGCACCACGAAAAGCTAATTCCACCGCCACAACCTTCTGTACCCGTGAGATCCCATCTTGGGGCCTTTTCCGGCGTCTTGCCGGAGGGGGCATCGATCACGGAGGGCTTCTACATCAACACCATAGCCTCTCCGATGATGTGTGAGTAGTTTACCTCAGACCTTCGGGTCCATAGTTATTATCTAGATGGCCTGTTCTCTCTCTCTTTGGATCTCAATACAAAGTTCTCCTCGATTCTCTTGGAGATCTATTGGATGTAATCTTCTTTTGCGGTGTGTTTGTCGAGATCCGATGAATTGTGGGTTTATGATCAAGATTATCTATGAACAATATTTGAATCTTCTATGAATTCTTTTATGTATGATTGGTTATCTTTGCAAGTCTCTTCGAATTATCAGTTTGGTTTGGCCTACTAGATTGATCTTTCTTGCAATGGGAGAAGTGCTTAGCTTTGGGTTCAATCTTGCGGTGCTCGATCCCAGTGACACTAGGGGAAACGACACATATTGTATTGTTGCCATCGAGGATAAAAAGATGGGGTTTATATCATATTGCATGAGTTTATCCCTCTACATCATGTCATCTTGCTTAAAGCGTTACTCCGTTCTTATGAACTTAATACTCTAGATGCATGCTGGATAGCGGTCGATGTGTGGAGTAATAGTAGTAGATGCAGGCTGGAGTTGGTCTACTTGTCACGGACGTGATGCCTATATACATGACCATACCTAGATATTCTCATAACTATGCTCAATTCTATCAATTGCTCGACAGTAATTCGTTCACCCACCGTAATACTTATGCTCTTGAGAGAAGCCACTAGTGAAACCTATGGCCCCCGGGTCTATTTTCCATCATATTAATCTCCCGTTATTTCCATTACTGTTTTCTTTGCTTTCTTTACTTTTACTCTTTATCATAAAAATACCAAAAATATTATCTTATCTTCTCTATCAGATCTCACACTCGTAAGTGACCGTGAAGGGATTGACAACCCCTTTATCGCGTTGGTTGCGAGGTTCTTATTTGTTTGTGTAGGTGCAAGGGACTTGAGCGCTACCTCCTACTGGATTGATACCTTGGTTCTAAAAAACTGAGGGAAATACTTACACTACTTTACTGCACCACCCTTTCCTCTTCAAGGGAAAACCAACGCAGTGCTCAAGAGGTAGCAAGAAGGATTTCTGGCACCGTTGCCAGGGAGGTGTGCGCCAAGTCAAGTCAAGACAACAAGCCATTTTTGGCGCCGTTACCGAGTCTACACAAGTCAAGCATACCAAGTACCCATCACAAACTCTTATCCCTCGCATTACATTATTTGCCATTTGCCTCTCGTTTTCCTCTCCCCCACTTCACCCTTGCCATTTTATTCGCCCTCTCTTTTCCGTCCTCTTCTTTTCCGCTCGCCTTTCTTACGCCATGTCTGAATCTGGGGAGGTTATCGCTAATGAAGGCAATAATAATAACATGGGGAACTTTGATTCCTTCGAGGATCCTCTTGAGGAACCTACTATCTTGCATACTAAAAGGTTTCGAGTCGGTAGTGGTAATATTATTGGGAAAGGAGTTATTCAAGATTTCTTTACTTGTGCCGGTGCTTTGGCCATCATGGGTGGCTCTATTCTTCACAGAACTAGTAGCCTTGCGGATGCGATATCTTTGCTCGTAGTTGAACTTGAAAGGCAATTTCTTCATATGCATCCTTGCATACAAATAATTCCTAGAATTTTCTAATATTGAGTACTCTTCTGTTAAGCGTGCCGCTACTATCTTCTTGGCCCATGAGTTCAGATTTATAATGAAAGAGGCTAAAGAAATTTTTGCGCGTTATAGGGTGGATGCTGGCCATCCTCCCATAGAATCTATCCTTTTTAATCAAGAAGACATAATGCGTTTACAATCTTTGGATCATGTCGCCTATAATGAAAACCTTAGAAAAAAGGTTCCTACCGATGTTTTAGTTGATAGAATTTCTGAACTTAATGACGACTTTGCTATTCAGAATAATGGGTTAGGCTTTTCTCTTGAGCAAAGACTTGTGACTTTTTGTCAAAAGAACGCTTGTAATGATGAATTGGTTGTGCAATATAAGGGGCCAAGGGAGGAACCCATACCTCCCGAGCTTGATCTTGGGGACTTTTGTCCTATTAAATTTAACCCTTTGATTACTTTTGCTTGCCACAAAGGAAATTTGCTGCTGAACGTAGAGAATATGAAAGGAGTTTTCATGATTTACCTTACCATTATTATGGCAATACCTATATCTATCCTTGTTTTTATGCCTAGCTAGGGGCGTTAAACGATAGCGCTTGTTGGGAGGCAACCCAATTTTATTTTTAGTTTTTTTAATTTTTGGTTATGTTTAGGAATAAATCTTTGATCTAGCCTCTGGTTAGATTTGTTTTTGTGTTTTAATTAGTTTTTGTGCCAAGTTAAACCTATAGGATCTTCTTGGATGATAGTTATTTGATCTTGCTGAAAATTCCAGAAACTTTCTGTTCACGAAAACAATTGTTAAAAATCACCAGAACAAGATAAAATACTGATTCCAATTGCAGTAGATCAATAAACAAATTATATAGGTCGTCCTATTTTTGTGGAATTTTTGGAGTTCCAGAAGTTTGCGTTAGTTACAGATTACTACAGACTGTTCTGTTTTTGACAGATTCTATTTTTCGTGTGTTGTTTGCTTATTTTGATGAATCTATGGCTAGTAAAAGAGTTTATAAACCATAGATAAGTTGGAATACAGTAGGTTTAACACCAATATAAATAAAGAATTAGTTCATTACAGTACCTTGAAGTGGTGTTTTGTTTTCTTTCGCTAACGGAGCTCACGAGATTTTCTGTTAAGTTTTGTGTTGTGAAGTTTTCAAGTTTTGGGTAAAGATTTGATGGATTATAGAACAAGGAGTGGCAAGAGCCTAAGCTTGGGGATGCCCAAGGCACCCCAAGGTAAATCCAAGGACACCAAAAAGCCAAAGCTTGGGGATGCCCCGGAAGGCATCCCCTCTTTCGTCCTCATCCATCAGTAACTTTACTTGGAGCTATATTTTTATTCACCACATGATATGTGTTTTGCTTGGAGCGTCTTGTATGATTTGAGTCTTTGTTTGTTAGTTTGCCACAATCATCCTTGCTGTACACACCTTTTGAGAGAGACACACATGATTCGGATTTTGTTAGAATACTCTATGTGCTTCACTTATATCTTTTAGAGCACGGCGGTGGTTGTATTTTATAGAAATTATTGATCTCTCATGCTTCACTTATATTATTTTGAGAGTCTTAAACAGCATGGTAATTTGCTTTAATTGTGAAATTAATCTTCCATATTGAGTTCATTGAATATCATGAGAAGTTAGATACTTGATAAGTGTTTTGAGATATAAAGGTGGCAATATTAGAGTGTGCTAGTTGAGTAATTGTGAAATTGAGAAATACTTGTGTTAAAGTTGGCAAGTCCCGTAGCATGTACGTATGGTAAAAGTTGTGTGACAATTTTGACACATAGGTGTTATTTTATTGCTTTCCTTATGAGTGGCGGTCGGGGACGAGCGATGGTCTTTTCCTACCAATCTATCCCTCTAGGGGCATGCGTAGTAGTACTTTGCTTCGAGGGCTAATAAAATTTTGCAATAAGTATATGAGTTCTTTATGACTAATGTGAGTCCATGGATTATACGCACTCTCAACCTTCCACAATTTTCTAGCCTCTACGGTACCGCGCATTGCCCTTTCTCACCTTGAGAGTTGGTGCAAACTTCGTCGGTGCATCCAAACCCCGTGATATGATATGCTCTATCACACATAAGCCTCCTTATATCTTCCTCAAAACAGCCACCATACCTACCTATCATGGCATTTCCATAGCCATTCCGAGATATATTGCCATGCAACTTTCCACCGTTCCGTTTATTATGACACGCTTCATCATTGTCATATTGCTTTGCATGATCATGTAGTTGACATCGTATTTTGTGGCAAAGCCACTATTCATAATTTTTTCATACATGTTACTCTTGATTCATCACATATCCCGGTACACTGCCGGAGGCATTCACATAGAATCATATTTTGTTCTAAGTATTGAGTTGTAATTGTTGAGTTGTGAATAATAAAAGTGTGATGATCATCATTATTAGAGCATTGTCCCATGTGAGGAAAGGATGATGGATACTATGATTCCCCCACAAGTCAGGATGAGATTCCAGACTAAATAAAAAAAAGAGGCCAAAGAAAAAAAAGGCCCAAAAAAATGAGACAAAAACAGAGAAGGGACAATGTTACTATCCTTTTTCCACACTTGTGCTTCAAAGTAGCACTGTGATCTTCATGATAGAGAGTCTCCTATGTTGTCACTTTCATATACTAGTGGGAATTTTTCATTATAGAACTTGTCTTGTATATTCCAATGATGGCCTTCCTCAAAATGCCCTAGGTCTTCGTGAGCAAGCAAGTTGGATGCACACCCACTTAGTTTCTTTTGTTGAGCTTTCATATATTTATAGCTCTAGTGCATCCGTTGCATGGCAATCCCTACTCCTCTCATTGACATCAATCGATGGGCATCTCCATAGCCTATTGATTAGCCGCGTCAATGTGAGACTTTCTAACTTTCTTGTCTTCTCTCATAACCCCCATCATTATACTTTACTCCACCCATAGTGCTATATCCATGGCTTGCACTCATGTATTGCGTAAGAGTTGAAAAGTCTGAAGCACGTTAAAAAGTATGAACCAATTGCTCGGCTTGTCATCGGGGTTATGCATGATGAGAACGTTTGTGTGACAATATTGAAGCATGGCCTAACTATATGATTTTGTAGGGATAAGCTTTCCTTGGCTATGTTATTTTGATAAGACATAATTGCTTGGTTAGCATGTTTAAAGTATTATTGTTTTTATGTCGACATCAAACTTTTATCTTGAATCTTTCGGATCTAAATATTCATGCCACAATAAAAAGATTTACGTTGAGAATTATGCTAAGAAGCATTCCACATCATAAATTCTGTTTTTATCATTTACCTACTCGAGGACGAGTAGGAATTAAGCTTGGGGATGCTTGATACGTCCCCAACGTATCTATAATTTTTGATTGTTCCATGCTATTATATATTCTGTTTTGGATGTTTAATGGGCTTATTTATACACTTTTATATTATCTTTGGGACTAACCTACTAACCGGAGGCCCAACCCAAATTGCTGTTTTTTGCCTATTTCAGTGTTTCGCAGAAAAACGATATCAAACGGAGTCCAAACGGAATGAAACCTTCGGGAGCGTGATTTTTGGAAAAAACGTGATCCAGAGGACTTGGAGTGGACGTCAAGCAACCAACGAGGCGGCCACGAGGCAGGGGGCGCGCCTACCCCCCCAGGCGCGCCCTCCACCCTCGTGGGCCCCTCGTGGCTCCACCTACCTACTTCTTCCTCCTATATATACCTACGTACCCCCAAACCATCGAAGAGCACCATGAAAACCTAATTCCACCGCCGCAACCTTCGGTACCCGTGAGATCCCATCTTGGGGCCTTTTCCGGCGTCCTGCCGGAGGGGGCATCGATCACGGAGGGCTTCTACATCAACACCACAGCCTCTCCGATGATGTGTGAGTAGTTTACCTCAGACCTTCGGGTCCATAGTTATTAGCTAGATGGCTTCTTCTCTCTCTTTGGATCTCAATACAAAGTTCTCCTCGATTCTCTTGGAGATCTACTCGATGTAATCTTCTTTTGCGGTGTGTTTGTCGAGATCCGATGAATTGTGGGTTTATGATCAAGATTATCTATGAACAATATTTGAATCTTCTCTGAATTCGTTTATGTATGATTGGTTATCTTTGCAAGTCTCTTCAAATTATCAGTTTGGTTTGGCCTACTAGATTGATCTTTCTTGCAATGGGAGAAGTGCTTAGCTTTGGGTTCAATCTTGCGGTGCTCGATCCCAGTGACACTAGGGGAAACGACACATATTGTATTGTTGCCATCGAGGATAAAAAGATGGGGTTTATATCATATTGCATGAGTTTATCCCTCTACATCATGTCATCTTGCTTAAAGCGTTACTCCGTTCTTATGAACTTAATACTCTAGATGCATGCTGGATAGCGGTCCATGTGTGGAGTAATAGTAGTAGATGCAGGCAGGAGTCGGTCTACTTGTCACGGACGTGATGCCTATATACATGATCATACCTAGATATTCTCATAACTATGCTCAATTCTATCAATTGCTCGACAGTAATACGTTCACCCACCGTAATACTTATGCTCCTGAGAGAAGCCACTAGTGACACCTATGGCCCCCGGGTCTATTTTCCATCATATTAGTCTCCCGTTATTTCCATTACTGTTTACTTTGCTTTCTTTACTTTGCATCTTTATCATAAAAATACCAAAAATATTATCTTATCATCTCTATCAGATCTCACTCTCGTAAGTGACCGTGAAGGGATTGACAACCCCTTTATTGCGTTGGTTGCGAGGTTCTTATTTGTTTGTGTAGGTGCAATGGACTTGAGCGCTACCTCCTACTGGATTGATACCTTGGTTCTCAAAAACTGAGGGAAATACTTACGCTACTTTACTGCATCACCCTTTCCTCTTCAAGGGAAAACCAACGCAGTGCTCAAGAGGTAGCATTCTCCGGCGCCGCAAGCCTCTGTAGCCACCAAAAAACAATCGGGACCCTGTTCCGGCACCCTGCCGGAGGGGGGATCCCTCACCGGTGGCCATCTTCATCATCCCGACGCTCTCCATGACGAGGAGGGAGTAGTTCTCCATGACTATTATATTATAGTTGAGCTTTCATACATTTATAGCTCTAGTGCATCCGTTGCATGGAATCCCTACTCCTCGCATTGACATCAACTGATGGGCATCTCCATAGCCCGTTGATTAGCTGCGTTGATGTGAGACTTTCTCCCTTTTTGTCTTCTCCACACAACCTCCTTCATCATATTCTATTCCACCCATAGTGCTATGTCCGTGGCTTGCGCTCATGTATTGCGTGAAAGTTGAAAAAGTTTGAAAATACTAAAGTATGAAACAATTGTTTGGCTTGTCATCGGGGTTGTGCATGATGAGAGCATTTTGTGTGACGAAGATGGAGCATGGCCAAACTATATGATTTCATAGGGATGAGCTTTCTTTGGCTATATTATTTTGAGAAGACATAATTGCTTGGTTAGTACGCTTGAAATATTATTATTTTTATGTCAATATTAAACTTTTGTCTTGAATCTTTTGGATCTGAACATTCATGCCACAATAAAGAAAATTACATTGAAAATTATGTTAGGTAGCATTCCACATCAAAAGTTCTGTTTTTATCATTTACCTACTCGAGGACGAGCAGGAATTAAGCTTGGGGATGCTGATACGTCTCCAACGTATCTATAATTTTTGATTGTTCCATGCTATTATATTATCCATCTAGGATGTTTTATATGCATTTATATGCTATTTTATATGATTTTTGGGACTAGCCTATTAACCTAGAGCCCAGTGCGAGTTTCTGTTATTTTCCTTGTTTTTGAGTATCGCAGAAAAGGAATACCAAACGGAGTCCAATTGACCTGAAATTTCCCGGAGATTATTTTTGGACCAGAAGAAGCCCACGGAGTATCGGAGATGGACCAGAAGAGTCCCGAGGAACCCACGAGGGTGGGGGGCGCGCCCCCTACCTCGTGGCCGCCTCGGAGACCCCCCTAACTAGTTCCCGATGCCAACCTCTCCTATAAATACAGAAACCCCCAGAACATAACCTGGATCGGGAGTTCCGCCGTCGCAAGCCTCTGTAGCCACCAAAAACTAATCGGGACCCTGTTCCGGCACCCTGCCGGAGGGGGGATCCCTCACCGGTGGCCATCTTCATCATCCCGGCGCTCTCCATGACGAGGAGGGAGTAGTTCAGCCTCGGGGCTGAGGTTATGTACCAGTAGCTATGTGTTTGATCTCTCTCTCTCTCTCATGTTCTTGATTCGGCACGATCTTGATATATCATGAGCTTTGCTATTATAGTTGGATCTTATGATGTTTCTCCCCCTCTACTCTCTTGTAATGGGTTGAGTTTTCCCTTCGAAGTTATCTTATCGGATTGAGTCTTT
This sequence comes from Aegilops tauschii subsp. strangulata, assembly GCF_002575655.3. Classification (NCBI taxonomy): domain Eukaryota; kingdom Viridiplantae; phylum Streptophyta; class Magnoliopsida; order Poales; family Poaceae; genus Aegilops; species Aegilops tauschii. The sequence continues at coordinate 98,381,970 of NC_053041.3, read as the reverse complement.
AAGGATTTGAGAACGTCTTGCGTCGGATACCCGTGGTGACAATGGGGTATTCTATTGATCCACTTGATGTATGTTTTGGTGATCAACTTGCGGGTTCCGTGACCTTGGGAATCTATGCATAGGTCTTGGCACACGTTTTGGTCTTGACTCTCTGGTAGAGTCTTTGGGGCACTCTTTGAAGTTCTTTGTGTTGGTTGAATAGATGAATCTGAGATTGTGTGATGCATATCATATAATCATACCCACGGATACTTGAGGTGACATTGGAGTATCTAGGTGACATTAGGGTTTGGGTTGATTTGTGTCTTAAGGTGTTATTCTAGTACGAACTCTATGATAGATCGAACGGAAAGAATAGCTTCGTGTTATTTTACTACGGACTCTTGAATAGATCGATCAGAAAGAATAACTTTGAGGTGGTTTCGTACCCTACAATAATCTCTTCGTTTGTTCTCCGCTATTAGTGACTTTGGAGTGACTCTTTGTTGCACGTTGAGGGAAAGTTATATGATCCAGTTATGTTATTATTGTTGAGAGAACTTGCACTAGTGAAAGTATGAACCTTAGTCCTTGTTTCCTAGCATTGCAATACCGTTTGTGCTCACTTTTATCATTAGTTACCTTGCTGTTTTTATATTTTCAGATTACAAATACCCATATCTACCATCCATATCGCACTTGTATCACCATCTCTTCGCCGAACTATTGCACCTATACAATTTACCATTGTATTGGGTGTGTTGGGGACCCAAGAAACTCTTTGTTATTTGGTTGCAAGGTTGCTTGAGAGAGACCATCTTCATCCTACGCCTCCCACGGATTGATAAACCTTAGGTCATCCACTTGAGGGAAATTTGCTACTGTCCTACAAACCTCTGCACTTGGAGGCCCAACAACGTCTACAAGAAGAAGGTTGCGTAGTAGACATCAAGCAATTTGTGGCACCGTTGCCGGGGAGGTGAGTGTTTGAAGATATATCTTTAGATCTTGCAATTGAATCTTTTTGTTTCTTGTTTTATCGCTAGTTTACTCTATAAAAGAAAACTACAAAAAATGGAATTGAGGTTGCCTCATATGCTTCATCTTTTTAATGTCTTTCGTGAAAATGATGGGAAGGAAAATTGTGCTCAAGTACTAGAAGAAGAATTACATAGAATGCTTGGCATAAAATATGTGAATGATGAGCATGATTGCAATGTTGTTAGTATGAATTCTTTGAATACCCATGATGCTAATGATATGCAAAGCCACAAGCTTGGGGATGCTATGTTTGATGAAGATGATATTTTAGTCCCCCAAGTTTTGAGGTGCAAATTTATTATGTGGAAAGCATGCCTCCTATTTATGATGATTATTGTGATGACACTATGCTATAAATAATAAAGATAACCATGAAACTTGTCATCATGATTTTAATTTTCAATTGGATTATGCTTCACATGATAGTTATTTTGTTGAGTTTGCTCCCACTACTATTGATGAGAATAAATTTGCTTATGTGGAGAGTAGTAAAATTTCTATGCAAGTAGATCATGAAAAGAATGCTTTATGTGCTGCCTATATGGTTGAATTCATTCATGATGCTACTGAAAATTATTATGAGGGAGGAATATATGCTTGTAGGAATTGCAATAATATCAAGTTTCCTCTCTATGTGCTTAAAATCTTGAAGTTATGCTTGTTTTGCTTTCCTATGCTAGTTGATTCTTGTTCCCATAAATTGTTTGCTCACAGAATCCCTATGCATAGGAAGTGAGTTAGACTTAAATGTGTTAGTAATATGCTTCATGATTCTCTCTTTATGTTTCAATTCTTATCTTTTATACGAGCATCATTGAAATCATCATGCCTAGCTAAAAAGGCATTAAAGAAAAGCACTTGTTGGGAGACAACCCAATAGTTACCCCTACTGTTTTTGTGTGTTCACATGATTAAGCTACTGTCATAATCATGTTTTATAGCTTTTGTTTCAATAAAGTGCCAAGTAGAACCTTTGGGAAGACCTGGGTGAAAGTTAACGCGATCTTGCTGTAAAAAACAGAAACTTTTGCGCTCACGAGATTAGCTGCCATTTTTTTACTGGAGAGTGATTTTAGGTTGATTCTTTTTGCAGATGATTAATAGAAAAATTCCTCAGGTCCACCAATTTATTTCAGAATTTTTGGAGTTACAGAAGTATTCGAATGATACAGATTACTACAGACTGTTCTGTTTTTGACAGATTCTATTTTCATTGTGTTGTTTGCTTATTTTGATGAATCTATGAGTATTATCGGAGGGTATGAACCATAGAGAAGTTGGAATACATTAGATATTACACCAATATGAATCTATAATGAGTTCATAACAGTTCCTAAGTGGTGATTTATTTTCTTATACTAACGGAGCTTACGAGTTTTCTGTTGAGTTTTGTGTTGTGAAGTTTTCATGTTTTGGGTAAAGATTCGATGGACTATGGAATAAGGAGTGGCAAGAGCCTAAGCTTGGGGATTCCCAAGGAACCCCAAGGTAAAATTCAAGGACAACGAAAAGCCTAAGCTTGGGGATGCCCCGGAAGGCATCCCCTCTTTCGTCTTCGTCTATCGGTAACTTTACTTGAGGCTGTGTTTTTATTCACCACATGATATGTGTTTTGTTTGGAGCGTCATTTTATTTTATTTTGTTTTGCTTGATTTTTGAATAAAATACCAAGATCTGAAATTCTTAAATATTAGGGAGTCTTCACGTAGTTACATAATTATTCGACTACTCATTGATCTTCACTTATATCTTTTGGAGCAGTTTGTCGTTTGCTCTAGTGCTTCACTTATACCTTTTAGAACACGACGGTGGTTTTATTTTGAAGAAATAGTTGATCTCTCATGCTTCACTTATATTATTTTGAGAGTCTTTTAGAACAGCATGGTAATTTGCTTGGGTTATAAAACTAGTCCTAATATGATGGGTATCCAAGAGGAATATAATAAAAACTTTCATATAGAGTGCATTGAATTCTATGAGAAGTTTGATACTTGATGATTGTTTTGAGATATGAAGATGGTGATATTAGAGTCGTGCTAGTTGAGTAATTGTGAAATTGAGAAATACTTGTGTTGAGGTTTGCAAGTCCCGTAGCATGCACGTATGGTAACCATTGTGTGACAAATTTGAAGCATGAGGTGTTTCTTTGATTGTCTTCCTTATGAGTGGCAGTCGGGGACGAGTGATGGTCTTTTCCTACAAATCTACCCCCCTAGGAGCATGCGCGTAGTGCTTGGTTTTGTTGACTTGTATATTTTTGCAATAAGTATGTGAGTTCTTTATGACTAATGTTGAGTCCATGGATTATACGCACTCTCACCCTTCCATCATTGCTAGCCTCTTCGGTATCGTGCATTGCCCTTTCTCACCTCGACAGTTGGTGCAAACTTTGCCGGTGCATCCAAACCCCGTGATATGATACGCTCTATCACAAATAAGCCTCCTTATATCTTCCTCAAAACAGCCACCATACCTACCTAGCATGGCATTTCCATAGCCATTCCGAGATATATTGCCATGCAAATTTCCACCGTTCCGTTTATTATGACACGCTTCATCATTGTCATATTGCTTTGCATGATCATGTAGTTGACATCGTATTTGTGGCAAAGCCACCATTCATAATTTTTCATACATGTCACTCTTGAGTCATTGCCCATCCAGGTACACCACCGGAGGCACTCATATAGAGTCATATTTTGTTCTAGTATCGAGTTGTAATCCTTGAGTTGTAAATAAATAGAAGTGTGACGATCATCATTATTAGAGCATTTTCCCTTGTGAGAAAAAAAAGAGAAAGGCCAAATAAAAAAAAGAGAAGGCCAAAAAAATGAGAGAAGAAGAGAGAAGGGACAATGCTACTATCCTTTTTCCACACTTGTGCTTCAAAGTAGCACCATGATCTTCATGATAGAGAGTCTCTTATTTTGTCACTTTCATATACTAGTGGGAATTTTCCATTATAGAACTTGGCTTGTATATTCCAACAATGGGCTTCCTCAAATGCCCTAGGTCTTCGTGAGCAAGCAAATTGGATGCACATCCACTTAGTTTCTTTTGTTGAGCTTTCATACATTTATAGCTCTAGTGCATCCGTTGCATGGCAATCCCTACTCCTCGCATTGACATCAATTGATGGGCATCTCCATAGCCCGTTGATTAGCCGCGTTGATGTGAGACTTTCTCCCTTTTTGTCTTCTCCACACAACCTCCATCATCATATTCTATTCCACCCATAGTGCTATGTCCATGGCTCGCGCTCATGTATTGCGTGAAAGTTGAAAAGGTTTGAAAATACTAAAGTATGAAACAATTGCTTGGCTTGTCATCGTGGTTGTGCATGATGAGAGCGTTTTGTGTGACGAAGATGGATCATGGCCAAACTATATGATTTCGTAGGGATGAGCTTTCTTTGGCTATATTATTTTGAGAAGATATAATTGCTTGGTTAGTATGCTTGAAGTATTATTATTTTTATGTCAAATTAAACTTTTGTCTTGAATCTTTTGGATCTGAACATTCATGCCACAATAAAGAAAATTACATTGAAAATTATGTTAGGTAGCATTCCACATCAAAAGTTCTGTTTTTATCATTTACCTACTCGAGGACGAGCAGGAATTAAGCTTGGGGATGCTGATACGTCTCCAACGTATCTATAATTTTTGATTGTTCCATGCTATTATATTATCCATCTAGGATGTTTTATATGCATTTATATGTTATTTTATATGATTTTTGGGACTAGCCTATTAACCTATAGCCCAGTGCGAGTTTCTGTTATTTTCCTTGTTTTTGAGTATCGTAGAAAAGGAATACCAAACGGAGTCCAATTGACTTGAAATTTCACGGAGATTATTTTTGGACCAGAAGAAGCCCACGGAGTATCGGTGATGGACCAGAAGAGTCCCGAGGCACCCACGAGGGTGGGGGCGCCCCCTACCTCGTGGCCGCCTCGGAGACCCCCCTAACTTGTTCCCGACGCCAACCTCTCCTATAAATATAGAAACCCCCAGAACATAACCTGGATCGGGAGTTCCGCCGCCGCAAGCCTCTGTAGCCACCAATAACCAATCGGGACCCTGTTCCGGCACCCTGCCGGAGGGGGGATCCCTCACCGGTGGCCATCTTCATCATCCCGGCGCTCTCCATGACGAGGAGGGAGTAGTTCACCCTCGGGGCTGAGGTTATGTACCATTAGCTATGTGTTTGATCTCTCTCTCTCTCTCTCTCTCTCTCTCTCTCTCTCTCGTGTTCTTGATTCGGCACGATCTTGATATATCGTGAGCTTTGCTATTATAGTTGGATCTTATGATGTTTCTCCCCCTCTACTCTCTTGTAATGGATTGAGTTTTCCCTTCGAAGTTATCTTATCGGATTGAGTCTTTAAGGATTTGAGAACATTTGATGTATGTATTGCGTCGGATACCCGTGGTGACAATGGGGTATTCTATTGATCCACTTGATGTATGTTTTGGTGATCAAGTTGCGGGTTCCGTGACCTTGGGAATCTATGCATAGGGCTTCGCACACGTTTTCGTCTTGACTCTCTGGTAGAGACTTTGGGGCACTATTTGAAGTTCATTGTGTTGGTTGAATAGATGAATCTGAGATTGTGTGATGCATATCGTATAATCATACCCACGGATACTTGAGGTGACATTGGAGTATCTAGGTGACATTAGGGTTTGGGTTGATTTGTGTCTTAAGGTGTTATTCTAGTACGAACTCTATGATAGATCGAACGGAAAGAATAGCTTCGTGTTATTTTACTACGAACTCTTGAATAGATCGATCAGAAAGGATAACTTTGAGGTGGTTTCGTACCCTACAATAATCTCTTCGTTTGTTCTCCGCTATTAGTGACTTTGGAGTGACTCTTTGTTGCATGTTGAGGGAAAGTTATATGATCCAGTTATGTTATTATTGTTGAGAGAACTTGCACTAGTGGAAGTATGAACCTTAGGCCTTGTTTCCTAGCATTGCAATACCATTTGTGCTCACTTTTATCATTAGTTACCTTGCTGTTTTTATATTTTCAGATTACAAATACCCATATCTACCATCCATATCGCACTTGTATCACCATCTCTTCGCCGAACTAGTGCACCTATACAATTTACCATTGTATTGGGTGTGTTGGGCACACAAGAGACTCTTTGTTATTTGGTTGCAAGGTTGCTTGAGAGAGACCATCTTCATCCTACGCCTCCCACGGATTGATAAACCTTAGGTCATCCACTTGAGGGAAATTTGCTACTGTCCTACAAACCTCTGCACTTGGAGGCCCAACAACGTCTACAAGAAGAAGGTTGCATAGTAGACATCAGGGGCACCCCAAAGGCACACCAAGAACTCTCTTAGCCGTGTGCGGTGCCCCCCTCCCCAGTTTACGCGTCCGGTTATTGTGTCGTAGTGCTTAGGCGAAGCCCTGCGCGGATCACATCACCAACACCGTCGCCACGCCATCGTGCTGACGGAACTCTCCCTCGACTCTCTACTGGATCAAGAGTTCGAGGGACGTCATCGAGCTGAACGTGTGCTGAACACGGAGGTGCCGTATGTTTGGTACTTGGATCAGTTGGATCATGAAGACCTTCGACTACATCAACCGCGTTAACATAATGCTTCCGCTTTCGGTCTACGAGGGTACGTGGACACACTCTCCCCACACTACAAAAAAATACACTTTCGTGATGATACGTGTTTGTCACAGTAGGTCGCGTTTTCTGTCATGCATGTACATCCATGACAAATTGATGACAGAATCAAGATAGTCATACCTGTGCTATCGTAGAAGTGTTCCATGACATTGCCAAAATTATCATCACGGAAGTGTCCACTTCCATGACGATAAATCGCGCGTCACAGAAGTGCTTTTGTCAAGGGTGACCAACACGTGGCATCCACCGTAACGGAACGCCGTTAAGCTATCAGGTCGGGTTTTGGATCCGATAACCCGTTAACAGCCCCGACCAATGGGGATTTTCCATGTGTAAAATCATCATTGGCTGGAGGAAACACGTGTCGGCTCATCGTTGGGACAGATGTCATCCACTCATTGGACGGAAGGCGCCTATGATACGTCGACACGTGGCACGGCCCAACAGAGGCCCATTCCTGTGAAAAGGCCGGCCCGTTTGACTTGGTGAAAAGGTGGTGGGCCGGCCCATGGAAAGCCTGTTAACGGCCTGTTCGCATATAGCCCATTTACAGCCCGCTAACCCAAGGCCCGTTACGCCCTATCCGAATTAGGCCCAGTAGCGTCATCTGGGCCATCCAATATGATTACAACCCGTTTTCACTTCTGGCGCATGTATGGCCCATGACGTCTTCCGGCCCATATGAGGCCCTATGTAACTCTTGGCCTATTAACGGCCCGTGGTGAAACTGGCCCGTAATGAACAGTGTATCACTTTACACCCATTAACGGCCCGTGGTGAAACTGGCCCGTAATGAACAGTGTATCACTTTATACCCATTAACGGCCCGTTATTCCATTGGGCCATTTCCAGCCCATGTTATCTTTCGGCCTTCTCAGAGCCCATTTATTCTTGGGCTCATTTCCAGCATTCGTTTACTTACGGCCCGTTACTGTCATTTTCTGCTTGTGGGCCAAATTCAGCCCGTGGTTACAGTCGGCCCGTTTGTGAACCGTTAATATGTTGGGCCGTTTTCATAGCGTCATCAAATACGGCCTATTAACGATGGCCCATTATGGTCGGCCCAGGAACGGACGATTCCAACTCTAGCCCGTTTACGGCCATAATGCGGTCTGTTTGGCCCATGTTTGGCCAATCGATCATACGGCCCGTATAAGGCCCATTAATGATACGGCCCGCAGAAGGCCCATTTTTTCTACGGCCCATAGAAGGCCCATTGTTTCTACGGCCCGTAGAAGGCCCACTGTTTCTACGGCCACTAGGAGGCCCAGTGTCACTACAGTAAATATTAGCCCATGGTTATTGTGGCCTAGTTTTAAAAAATAGGTTATTGCAGCCACTAGCTAACCGCGGAAAAAGAACTGCAATGACTACAAGCAAACAAATAAACAAGACAACAAGGAAATAAATAAGCAAGCAACTAACGCTAGGCTATCACGGCTATTACACATATTACATCCACTGGGCATCAAAGTTCGCCACCAGTGCAAATATAGGGAACAAAGCAGCATATCATATACACTGGTTGTCAAAGTTGGCGACCAGCGCAAATAAACGCCGCAGCAAAACAAATCCAGAACTGAAACCACTTTAGAAGATCTCAAGAAACAATATCCTGGGTACCCATAATGCTGGCAAGATGCTTAGCAAGCTTATTAACTTTCTCTTGTTTGGCGCTTAAATCCTCCAGCGCTTGCTGTTGCACCAGAAAATATGCATTTGAATTCTGCAGGGACTTCCTTAGTCCTTCAGCTTCGTGTCGCAGCACATCTGATCGATGTCTTTCAACTTGAAGTTCAGACTCAAGAAGACGAACTGATTCAGGCAGCGAGTTCGAAGAGCTTGTGCCAGCAGTAGTGGCCAGTAACTCGAACACTACATCAAGACAGGACTTTTGGGTTCCCTCACTGTCGTCAAGATAGTTTTTATCAGCTTTCTTGGAGACCAACAGGGATGTCTCACTATCTTGAACCTTATCTGCATTACTTCCTTTACCATTGGATAACGCGGTACTGTTCTCCAATATTTTGTCCGCATTCTAAAAGAGAAACAAGTAGACACATCACATGTTTACCATGTTGTATATGAAACTCATTTTGGTAAATGAGTTCAGTAGTAAAGTGGACAGGATAACAGCATGAAACAAACATATATCTATGTACCATGGTCACTTTATGGTCTATATCATTCTAATTTTTGTTGCCAAATCAAGATAGAGACACAGTTCAAATAATATTTGTTCAAGACAAATCAGAATAGACAGAATATAAGTGTGGGTAACTATAGAGCAATAACAACACTTGTAATGTGCATGACATGAGAACATAACTGTTTATTCAATTGAAACTGGAATCAACATAGAGCAGGTTACAACAGCAAACCAGTTAAAGAAACAGGTTTAAAACATACCTGTTGTGCCATTGGGGTTTCAATTCCATCCTTCAAAATTGAAAATAGTTGGTATGAGTAAATACAGTAATGCAAGAGCAAAGGAGTATGAACCATAGCTACAGAACCTGACCTGAGAACAAATCTTCTTCTCCTTTAAGCGTTGAGTTGGGATTCGGAGTGGTGGTCCTCGTGCTTTGGGCACTGCAGTTCCCTTACTAACTGCTCGTGTTTGGGTGCTCTGTGGTGGAGACGGTGCTGTGTCAACTGGAACTGGGTTACTATCTGCCGGGACTAGGGTTAGAAGGGGTGTAGCTGGTTCTCTGTCCAACTGGGTAGGGGTACAATCTGCGAGAGTCTGGGTTTTGTGTGGTGGATCTGGTCCTTGGGCAAGTACAACCGTGGTTCTATCTGCATCAACTAGTAGCACTATCTTTTCTGAAGACCGTGTTGTTACTCCCTTAGATACTGCCATCACACTCTCCAATTCAAATGGCTGGTAAACAAGAAAATTAATTGAAAGTATAGACATTGTATGATAGACAGGTGCAATGGATAGTGGGGAATAAAAGAAGGCATGAAATAATTCATATTTATGTTGTCTAACCAAACAGGGTAGCATGACACAATTTCACATATATGATGGCTAACTAAACAGGATAGCATGACACAATTTCACATTATGATGGCTAACTAAAAAAGATGGAAAGACATAGTTCAAAATATGAGACTATGTAAACAGGATGACATGACATAACTATATAATGTGTTTATTAAATAGGTTGGCATGCCATAATTTACATACATTCACGGATAGAATGCCATAATTCAAAATATGATGACTGTAAACACTAAACAGGATGAGATGATATAACTATATGATGTCTTTATTAAATGGGTTGCCATGCCATAATTCAGATAGATGATGTGTATGTACTATGTAAACATGATGGCATGATATAATTCAAATATATGATTTATATAGTAAGCAAGTAAGCAGATGGCAATCCATATATGATGTAAAAACTAAGCAATGCAAGACAACATGCATGACATGGGTAATATAACCCTGCCAAGTTTGAGCATAGACCTCAGGGGGGAAATAGGACTGGTCATCAGTCTCTGAATCCTCCTCTGAGGAGCTCTCTGTAACCAGCAAGATGCCTGCTTCAGCAGGTAGCATTGTCTGCTCTGAATACCTTGTTTTCACTCCAGATACTTCCATCACCGCTTCAAATGGCTGATGCACAGGAAGAGTAGTTGAATATACAAACGTTGTCGACAAATGGAACACATAATACAAAAAAATGATAGCATGATATAATTCACATACATGATGATTGGCTAAACAGCATGGCATTGCATAATTCACATATATAATGCCTTTGCAACAAGATAGCATTGTATAATTCACGTATATAATGTCTTGCAACAAGATGGCAATGCATAATTCACATATATGGTAATTAGACACTGAACAGGTGGCATTCACACAAAGCATGTCTAAACTAATCAAATGACATAGCAATGCGAGACACCATACGCACGATATGAGCAACATAACCCTGCCAAGTTAGAGCATACACCTCGGGGGGGGGGGGAATAGGACTGGTCATCTGTCTCTGAATCCTCCTCTGAAGAGCTATCCGTAACCAGCGAGATATGCGCTTCGTCAGATAGCATAGTCTGTTCTGAAGACCTTGCTTTCACTCCAGAATTTGCCATCACTGTGTCAAATGGCTGATGCACACGAAGAGCAGTTGAATGTACTAACATTGTTGACAAATGTAATATGTAACGAAAAAAAGGATGGCCTGATATAATTTACATATAAGATGACTGGCTAAGCAGGATGGCATTGCAAAATTCACATATATGATGCCTGGCTAAACAAGATGGCGTTGCATAATTCACATAAACGATGAATAAACTAAACAGATGGCATTCGCACAAAGGATGTCTAAACTAAGCAGATGACATATTTGATGTATAAAGTAAGCAATGCAAGACACCATATGCATGATATAACCAACATCAGCATGCCAAGTTAGAGCGAAGACCTCAGGGGGCAAATAGGAGTTGTCTTCTCCTTCTGAATCCCCCTCAGAACAGATATCTTCCTCTCGATTACAATCCGAAATGCGTGGAGGGGGGCTGCCTTTGCGCCTACCATGGAGCGACGTCTGCATGAAATTTTATTGCCACGCAAGGCTCGTCTCTTTTGCTCTACATGTCCAGTTCCATTGTTTACAATAACTGTCATGCATAGGAATAAAACATAGTGAGATTATGTAAGGAGTGCATGCAGAAATCCAGAGTGATGGTAGCAACCTGTGGATAGACCCAAAACCAATAATAGCAGGCAGATAATGGCTTCAGTTAAAAAATACAGATAATGGCTTCTTTACTGTTTGTTTCCCACCCAACATGAAACTCATAGTAGACACCGGAGATTAACCAGATAGTAGATAGATACTATTGATAGCGGCCCCGATATGTACCCCACAACCATTTAAAAACTCAAGTTTGACCATTAGTTTGGAGCTGACTCAGAGTCTAATCGGTGAACAGGACGATAAAGTAGCATGTAATATTAAGCGATGCATAACGTAAGCAGACACGAAAGAGTGCGACCTCTCTTGCGGACCCGTGTAGTCCTCGAGGTCATCTGCTCGGTTGATGATGGTAATGCAGTTTTCATGGCTGGCAGCGGCGGGGAAGAAGATCTGAGGCAACGAAAGACAGTCTGGAGGTCGGATCCCTGCTGTGCTGGACCCTTCTGTCGTTGGAGCAGCTGAGCTGGGGTGGACGACGGCGCAGCAGGAGCGGGACAAACCACGCAAGGTTTTCTTTGACAATTATCTATAAGAGAAGTAATTCTGTAAGGGCTCTTTTGAATTGAAGGATTCCAACAATGCATGGATAGGAAATAGACAGGAATAGGATAGGAATGCATGTGCAAAACAGAGAATTTAAAAACACAGGATTTCTGCCAATCTGGGTGTTTGATTCACAACAATTGGAAGATCACATGATGCAAAGAAGCATGGTGAGATTAAGTCAAACCACAAGAAAATGTACAATTATAATGCTATTATGCTACTATCTCTTAGTCTTGTGCTTCATGAATAGGAATTTGAAAAGGAGGACAAGTGAAAATTAAAATTCCTACGTTTTTTCTTTCAAGGAGACACTAAAGGAACAAATCCGTGTGCTCAGTGGACAATATATATAACATGTAGAGTAAAAAAGAGATGCAACAAGTGTACAACCTCTTTGGCGAAGCCATGTCGATCTCAGCGTGATTGGGTTAGCCGGTGAGGATGCTCCGGCTGACTTTGCTGTCGGAGGAGGAGAAGAAGATCTTAGGCGTCTGGAGATGGAGCCCGAGGTACTGCTCCGCTGTGATGGAGGGTTTCGTCGTTGGAGCAGCTCCGGTGAGTTGTACGACGCCGAGGCTGAAGCAGGACAAGAGAGACAACGAACAACGTTAACCTGAGTGGAATTCTAATAGCATCTCCAATACATGACGTAAAATACATAACCACAAAGTGCTAGATGTAAAATACATCAGCCGCTCATCTCCGAACTTAACTGTCGAAACTGAACTTAACTGTCGAAACTGAACTTAACTGAACTTAACTGTCGAAACTGAATTTTGCTGTCGAAACTGAACGCACTAGCAAGGTGAGGCTACACGTCGGTCGACTGACTTTTTCATCTCTGGTCAGTCGATTTTGCAGCCATTGGATACGAAATCAAGGGCCTGTGGTTCATCTTCAACCTCCACCCCCCTGAGCCACCAGCCACCACCGGCCAAATAGCAGCCCCCCGCCAGCCCCGAAAACACACCCCACCGCCGGTCCGCCGCCGGTCCGGCCATCCCTCTAGGCCCCCCCCCCCGTGCCGAGCTTTTTCTCCGGCGATCCTCATGCCACCGCCCCGCCAATGCCCCGCCACCGCCGGCGACCACCGCCCCCATCCTGAACCCTAAGATAGATAGTGGGGTACCTCTCCGGCGAGCCCCCCTCCCCGCTGCGGCTGGTTCTTCCTTCACCCCGGCGAGCCCCCCCCCCACCCCCTGAAAATCGACTGACCCAAAAGTCGATTCAGTCGACTGAAGTGTAGCTAAATCGGAGCAGCATCGCAAGCAAGAGCAAGAGCGAGATCATCAGCGCGAGCAAGAGCAATAGCAAGAGCAGACCAGGCAGGGGACCGAGAGCAAGAGCAGAGCAGCAGCGCGAGCGAGAGCTAAAGCAGCAACAGCTCCTACTGATGTGGACGTCGCCGCCGAGGGAGCGACACCGTGGAGGAAGTGGCCGGCGACGCCGCCGTGGATGGAGCCGCGCCGTGTCGGCTCGGGACCGAGCGCCGGCAGCACCGTGAGATCGAATCAAGAAGAAAATGCGGCGATTAGTGTACAACCTCTTTGGTGGCGCCGATTAGGCCGCAGCTTCATCCGAGGAAACGGTGATGATGATGCTCTTCCGGTGGTGCAGGTGAAGACGGCGGTGTGGGAATGGAGGTGGCGCGAAAGACGAGGGGAACATCGGGGCAGCTCCTTGGAGGTGGAGGACGGGGTGGCTAACCGGCGGGACGATGAGATCAACGACGGATCCTGATCCGGTACGATGGATGAGGGACGTCGAGGTGTTGCTGTGGACGACGTCGTCGGGGAAGAGGCTCCGGCTGGGTGGCGGACAGAGCAGGGTGTGGGGTTTTGTCGCGGGTTTTCGCGACCTCGGTGTATGAATGGGTGGGCGGATGGGATGGCAGTGGGGAACCATGGCTTAGAGACGCGCTTGTCCGAAATGTGGGGTAAGTTATGAAAGTACCCCCATCAATTTGAGGCGGTTCTTTCGGTTCAGGGGTACCACGGGCATTTCGCGTGTGGGGATTTCACAGGAGATGGGTGTTTTCGCGCGCGTTGTAATTTCGGAATAGCAAGGCGCGGGTTGAGATGGAGGGAGTTGTCGGAGCACAACGAGACAAAGATATATCTTAAATATTTCGGGCTAACAAGGCGCGGGTTGAAATTTCCGGACAAGCCTAATGTGTACTGTACCAAATCAATGCGCACTACAAATGTCATTCAAAACTTTGAATTCATGTTATGTTCAATTAAAATATTTCGCTACGTGTATAATGCATGCACCCTACTACTCAAATGAACGTTTTAGTGCATTCCAAATGTATATACTACCGCTTCAATATGAACTAAATTTGAATTCGTTTCTCTATTTGAATAAGATCTATAGTAATGATTGTTGTGAAGTCAAAGCATTTGAATTCGTTTATCTGTTTTAATAAGATCTACAATCATCATTATTGTCAAGTTAAACCATCGTTTCTGTATTATCTTCACAGCACACCACATGATTAGTCTCGAGTTACATATGAACTATGTGTACTATATGAAGTCGAACTAGATTTTTTGAATCCACTTTATTTTGATTTCAAATCACATTACATTTCTAGCTCTAGCTAGATCTTCATAATCTAAACTATGTCTCATATGTATAATGTGTTTATCACATTATGTATGGTGCCCCGCCCCCTACGCCTACAAGTATTTAGATGTGAGTTGCAAACACCACACATTACCACAAATTCAAATAAAATGTGAGAATGTTCGATATATAGTATTGTTTAGATTGTTCGATATTTAGTTGTAAGCTGCAAACGCCACACATTATCACAAATTCAAATAAAATGTGAGATTGTTTGATGTATAGTATGGTTTAGATTGTTCGGCATTTAGCTGTGAGTTACAAACGCCATGCATTATCACCTTATGGTATAACATGTGCACAACACGTGTATCACCGCTATATTCATGCATGCAATGTTTAAAACACTATGATCTCCTATTCAAATATATGAATCCGCTTTCATATCAAATTATGATCTTTGTTAGTCTCTTACACCCACACAATCCTCTAACCTTTGTAGCTACCACTAACTTTCTCTCGTGCATGCACACACCCTCCTCGCCCTCCCCCTCCCTCGGCATTCTATCCACCGGGCACATTCATTTTTTTCTTTAGGTCGTTCTCCCAAAGTCTCCACAACTCCTTTCCGACACACACCGATCGATAAACCACTCCAGCGATGCCTGCCTACAACATACACACACACCTTCAATCTCCTCCTTTATGTGTCCTTGCCTCGTGTCTCTCATATGGTCAGACACACGTGTAAACTCTCGCCCCTCTTTTCATCGATCTCACAACCGCACACTCCTCCCCCTATCTAGCTAGTAGTTGGGCCTCTCGCACCACCTCCTAGCTCCATTCTCTCTGTATATCCGTCTCGCTGGGCCTTATTTGCCTCTAACAAATGGACGTACACCGACCGATCTCTCGCTATACATATAGCTAGCTAGGTCCTTATAACTCGTTTTTTCCCACACGTCAATCGATCTACCTCATTAGTTGTGTCTCTCCCTTCCTCCGACAAACAACAATTGATCTACCGATCTAGTTAGGTTTGCTTACCAAACACATGGTTCCCCTTCATCATCCATGGATGCGTCCCGGCAGATCTATCACGCACAGGCACACACAGAAACACATCCCCACTCTTATTGATAACATTGCATTTCCACCCTCAGTTTGTCTAGTAGGCCTCTCCCACCATCTTCGAGAAGCAACTCCATCACCCATCCAGCACTCTACCCCTCTCCCTCCCTCTCCCTCCCGCTCTCTCCTCTCTCTCTCCGTCCCATCATATTTCATGTCCTTCAGTTATGTATGGGTGTCGACCGATCTCCCTCAAGACATAGCTAGGTCTCTCCTTCTCAACACATATACGAGTCGTTCTACCTCTATAGTTAGGCCTCTGCCTACCCCTCCCCCCACCCCCTCCCCCCCCACACACACCGATACATCGAGCGCTCTAGTCATGTCTCCCTGCCACACACAAACTTGACATGTGCCCTCTAACGTTCCGGTAGGCCAGTCGCCCTATATCTTTGACTTGCACACACACACACACAATTTCGATGGCTCTCTTCATCGATCTCGCACCCACCCACTTGATCCTCCCTTCGACTCTATCAATAGCTATGACCCTTCCCTCTCTTCTCGTGGATTGCCTGACCCTCTATGTATGATATGGATATGCCTCCATTTCACACACATTGCATGCAAAATTTTGTTTGAGATGTCATCGACACATATTCCCACAAATAATTCACGAAATCAATCCCCCACCCCACCCCCATCCCAAAACAAAAAACACTCACGAACACGGTTTGTATCTCTCACACACACCCACGTAGGTGGGGGACGTGCACGAAGAGAAGAGGTGCATGCACGGCGCACGTACTCCCGTCTCTTTCCCAACCACACCCGCGCGGGTACACGGTGGAGCTCATTTCTGTACGAAAAAGGCAGCCCACGTGGTAATTTGGCACGTGTACTGGTTGTCCACTTGGTGGAGGGAGGATCGTCTACCACGGGTGAACAAACAAATTGCGACTTGACGTGTTATGTTAAAAAAAGAGGCAAACCATGTGGGGCCTACCTTAGAGGCAAGGCTCTATACACTGGAGTACTTTCGATGTGTCCCGTCAACTCGCAGAACGAGGAGAAGCTTGCTTAGTACGCCGTCTCCCCCGCCCACGGGCGCGGTGGCTCGCAGGATGAGGTGAAGCTTGCTCCGCCTTATGCCCGCTCCCTCGCCCATGCGCGCGGTGGCTCGCAGGACGAGGAGAAAAATTTTACTACTCCCTCCGTTTACTCCTCGTCCCTACTACCTTGGTTATAGATATTATATCATATTGTTTGGAATATATATGTCCTTTAGTAGATTTCAATATGAACTACTAGTACATACTCCAAACACTGATGTATATAGACGTATTTTAGAGTGTAGATTCACTCATTTTGCTCCGTATGTAGCACTCTCCCTCGCCCCTCCACCCTCACCCACGCGGTGGACGTGCAGCAATTCATTCGGTCTCATATAGCCAGAACGATATATACTGCACTACCATTATTGCTCGACTTCCCGAAGAGGCGAAGAGCCAATCGCAAGGTTAATATTTTGGAGATGCCAAGCGCAAGGTTATAGGAGAACGAGTAGTAGGTGCCGCGTCATTTATAAATAAAGTTTTTTTTTCTTCAGTGGCACGTACGCAATATGATAGGTTCATATGGAGAGAAAAGGAAACCACTCCACTATATAAATAGTCAGGACGGGCCAGCCTACACGGTTGTTTGCTGGGGTTGCTCTCTTCACACTCTCTCGCACAAAACGACTGTGGCCACATCTCTAACATCCCGGCGGATCACGTCCGCTTGGGGAAGGGGTGGATGCTTAGTGTAGATGCGGTGGCCGTCGCCAACGGCGAAAACCCACTGTCGGCACGTCCCGATCAGGGGTCCCCGCCGTTCTCTCTCACGAAGCCGGTGAGGTTGCCTTCGTCCCTTGCTCACTGCCGCGACGTGGGCAGTTGCCGCCTCCCGCCGCCCTCCTCAAGGTTGAGCTACGTCCCTCAGGTACAACTCCCTTTACAGCCGGCTTGCACCACTGCTCCAGCTGCCCACATCACTCCCTGTGGATATTTCTCTACTTCTTTGCCCCGCACATACCTCTACTGGCTTCTACGTACTGTATTTGTGATGAGTTTATGTCTCATCAACTAGTCCCAGTAATCTTATTCTAATCACGCTTCTTCAATTTCTTTGCCATAGGGATGCTCATCTCGATTTTGGTTAAACTGCACAAAATGATCCGATGGTCAAATGGTTGCAAACTTCATTTATTAGGAAGCTCGAATGTTGCCAGAAAATTGAAGCCTGATCAGGGTTCACGGTTCAAGGGCTAGGGACTGCATGGATCATTTTTTTCTTTAGCTGCCTCTGTTCCAAAATAAGTGTCAACTTTAGTAGTAGTACAACTTTGTACTAAAGTTTGCACAAAGTTGAGAAACTTATTTTGGAACGGAGGGAGTACATATTTGCTATGATCTGTCAATCATTGAGATGCAATAGCATGCATGTTAGTCTCCTTTGTATTTGATGAAATGTTGCAACGGGCAACCTTGGACGCAAGATACATGTAACAGAAGCTGGAAGCTTCATAGCATTGTACAAATTTATCTCGCTGATAAATTACAGTACATACTATACTAGTACTTCCTCCATTCCTAAATATAAGTCTTTGTAGAGATTTCACCATGAACCACATGCGGATGTATATAGATGCATTTTAAGTGTAGATTCATTCATTTTGTTCCGTATGTAGTGGAATCTCTACAAAGACTTATCTACTAGTAATAGCTAGCCCCCACTACTAGGAATTCTCTATCCTCTCCTTGAGCCACATCGTCAAAATTGATGTAGCTGTTAGATGAAGTAAATCAGTCCATAATAGTCGTCTAATCTAGACGTTGAGAGGCTCCGCACTAAGCCACATGCAAGCATGCAGAAATACCGTGGCACATGCATGTGAGTGGGTTTTAAATCACATCAACATGTCTGCATGCAAGCATGCACCGGTAGCATGCATGTAAGTGAGCTTTTAAGTCCCATTAACATGTCAAAAAGAAAAATATAATCCCATTATGCAGTAGGAGTTGGCTGATCTTTTTTCCTTACGTGGGATGATCTAAATGATGATGGGAGTTTATTTAGTTTGGCTACCACATTTTTCATGCGGTTATAGAGTTTTTTTAGTTCTATGAAATCGATAATTTTGCGCAGAGAGATATACCGCTGTTCCGCGGCAACGCACTGGGACTCATCTAGTAATATTTAGGAACGGAGGGAGTACTATGTAAAGAGTTAGGTGTCGCACGGTGATAGTGTGAGGTGGGCCATGTAATCACTGAGCCTGCGTGTTTTCACTGCTCTTGCACGCCTCTGCTGTAAGAATGGAGAAAATTGTAATCTAGTAGTAGTACCTCCTTTCGCCGAAAGCGTGGGACATCCAGAAGTCCTACCACCTCAGTAATAAAGACCAATGAGCCGTCAAATCACATAGACCCAGCAGTAAGTTGGCCGGACGAAGCAACCATCACTCTTGCGCCAGTGAGAGGTCGCGTCCGCTCTGCCCGGGCATGAATGCGGCACCGATTCTTTGGAGCGGCGCTGACCGTTTCGGGCGGGAAGCGCGCGCGGGCGATGGAGGGGCTTTGGGTGGGCCAGGCTGGTCAGGAGCGGGCATGGCAGCTGTCCGCATGTCCCTACCGGACACGCCCGGAAATGAGAGGATGCACCGACTCTCGCGGCTAAAATCGTACACTACACAACATCTCTCTGTAGGAGTAGGTCGATCTGTCGCTCTCTCTAACACACACATGCTGTTAAACACACACACACACACACACACACACGCACACGCACGCACGTTGGTCCCGTTGCACCTTCTAACGTGACTTATTACACCTAGACGGAGGGAGTAGTAAGTATACGAGATACAGTGGCACACTGACTTAAGTCGAATACAAGTGCCCAAAATTTGTGTGCATGTTATAATAAGGATTCACTTAAAATAGTACGTGAGCGAACAGAGGGATCAATTGGACAGTGTTCCCGAGCAGTAGCGAGATGTGTGAGGTAAGATACACCGCTAACGCTTTTAATTTTTCTTATTAATTTGTTTGTTTCACCCTCTGACTGGTGGGACCCAACGTATTACGTGGAGAGAGGTAAGGTGACTAAGGCTGCATTATTTCTGCACCACTGTGGATAGTCTTACCACCAAAGCCACATGACACGATTATGATTGAAATCCCAATGACTCCCACACACACAAAAAACACGGCATGCTTGTCACACGAATGCAGGAATGTATAAAAGGTTATTTCCCTCACGTTGAACATAACGGGAGGGTTGTGTAGCTGGTTAGCCTGTTCGCTCATCAAACTTGAGGTCTCGGGTTCGATAACTACACTTGAGCATAATTTGTGCCAGGAGGATTCTTTGACTGGTCAAAATGTTTTCTAGGGTTTGCACGCTTCACACTCTCTCTCCAGTATATATATACACGCTGGAGCCTCAGCGCTTGTAGTTGCTCTCTTCACACTCTCTCGCCCTCTCCCGCTGGAGCCTCAGCGCTTGTAGTTGCTCTCTCCACACTCTCTCGCCCTCTCCAGATCTAAACAAGACTTCGTTGGCCTCTCTCTCCCCTCACTGCTGCTCAAAGAGCCGGCGGGATCCGTCCGCCGGGAAGGGAAGGAGGCTTAACGCTGTCGCCGTCGGCGAGGACTACCGGCGCAGCTGTTCACTTTCCACCCAGCGGCGGCGCGAGAGGGCCTCCGACCCCTTCTTCTTCGCCGCCGTCCCGTCGCCCACCGGACCACGCCCCAAGAACCTTAAGGTATAATTTACTTACTCCACATGCATTGCTCTAGCTGCATGTATACCATGAATCTAGGACGTGGTTCAAAGAGGAAAGGAGTGGGGGAAAGTAGTGGGAAAAGTTGTATATAGCAAGAATCTAGGACGTGGTTCAAAGAGGAAATGAAGGGGAAAGTTGTATAGCATGAATCTAGGACGTGGTTCAAAGAGGAAAGGAATGGGGGAAAGTAGTGGGGAAAGTTGTATCGCATAAATCTAGGACGTGGTTCAAAGAGGAAAGGAAGGGGCGAAAGTACTAGTTCAAAAAGGAAAGGAAGGGACAAGGCTGTAGAGTTTGAGAAGGACTAGATTTGCTGCGCTCACATAGGGAAAGGTGTCTAAAGATAACAAAACTGGGACCAACACAAATATGCTCCTTGGTTGTTTGTTCTTTGTTGCTTCTTTTTGTTGGCTTCTATGTCATCCATCGTTATTGACCACTAATTGTTTCCTTTGCACCTCTGTGTAAACAGGGTTATCTACTTCACCTCGTTGCAATTGTGACCTTTTGTTGCACTTCACAAAACACTTTTGTTTTAAGAGTGTTTTGTGCAGTTCAACCAAAATGTCACACCGACAACGTTGCTTGATTGCTTGATCTTAGTGGAACTGCACAAGAGGAGATCTTACTTCCTATCCGTTAAGGCGAATTTGGTTCAGATCTTCTTCTTGTGAGTTGTTTGAATTCCGCATCATGAGAGGTCAGTACTAGCCTTCTTTCACATGATTCTGCAGTGTGCTTTCATATGTTGTGCTACTTGTACGATAATGTTGCTTGATTTTAGTGAACTGCACAAATGGAGACAAGACTTCCAATCTGTATGTGCACCGTAATATCCCATTGAGGTCAGATAAGGATATTTCAAAACTGTTGGCCTGTATTTTGCCACTTTCATCAGAAAATTAAGTTTAGTACTATACTTGTGCTCCCTAATTGACATGCCAAATCTTACATTGAAGGCGAAGCTTGTCTGTTATTGAACCAAGTGATGAAGGGGAAGAACAAGCGGAAGAAAAAAAATCAACTCCCGGTGCTGTAATGAAGCACTGGAACTGTGATGACACACGTAATGATATAGTTTTGCATCTTAATTTATTGCTATGGCTGGAACGAGCAATTGTTTTGCCACTGATTTGATGCCACTCTTAATGTAATATGTAATTATCTCTACTTGTGCAAACAGGGATCTTCTTTGAAGATACCATATATTTTAGTGGAACTGCACAAGAAGATGTTGGAAACATTAAACTAATCGAGGAGTATATAGTAAGCTTGGCCACCACCGTAGATAGCAACAGATGGTTCCGGATAAGTGCTTCATCTATATGCTCTACACAATAAGCCTCCTGACAAAGGTTGGTACTCGCCCACTGATTTCATCCATATGATTGAGCTTTGTCATCTCTATTGGTGTTGTGCTACTGTTTAGATACTGTCATGAAAAAGTGGTATTGTCCTTGAGAAGTGCTTCATCTGTGCTGTTTTAAATATTTACTTTCCTTTTTTTCGAGCAAACAGGGATGCTAGCATTTAGTAGTCCTCTTGTCTTTGCACAACAGGATCATCTTCCTCTGAAGAAGAATATGGAGTACGTGAAGTGACTAGTTCCGATTATGCCAGGATGAAGAAGCCCTGTCTATCTTCTCATCAGAAGGAGCAGTTGAAGGATGGTTACATTACTCCCCACAAGACCAAACTAACTTCAGCTCGGAAGGACTGACAAATCTCCATTTTTTTGCTGTGATGCGCGAGTACAATGTTGTTCTAGGATTCTTTCTGGTGAGTTCCATTTTTCTAAAAGTGTGCTCTACATGGACCATGTATGTGCCTGTTGAAACTGTCAATTCATAGTACAGTTTGCTTTATACTAATCACTTTTTTGTATTTGTGCAAACAGGGGTGCTCAGCTTGATTTCAATGGGAACTGCACAAAATGTTCATGAATACATCGAATCATTCATTTCCACCACAAGAAAGGAGGTGCCGATAAGTTCAAGGCGTTGCAACATATAAGGGCGAAATCATACAAGCTACACACGAATTTGGTTGATTTTGGTGGAACTGCACAAAAAGAACAGTTGGTTTATTTAGCACGAGGTGCCATGTCAATGTCCAAACTGATGGCAAACCCTGCCCATTCCACAATCGTAGGCATTTGATATTTTGGAATGGGACAACCTTGTCAAATTTTGCTCATTGATTTTAGCAAGACATGCGTTTGATATTTTCGAATGGGATGCCCTTTGCTGTCAGCAGCGTCGATCAATTTTTTCTTTATTCTTTAGTTGTGAATTAAATATTGCCTCTGACATGTGAGTAGCTGAGATGCATAATCATCGATTGTTTTGAATGTTCTCTATGAATTGCCAGGCCTGTGTGTTTGATTGCAATGTACAGAAACGCTAAAAAGCTGCTCAAACTCTTTGTACTCCTTTTGTTCCTTTTTACTTCGCACATTGTGAAAGTGCATACTTTTTTGTATAAGATTGGTCAATGTAGAGATACTTTGACTGCAGACAAAACTTGTATGCAGACTAGAAAGGACCGGAGGGAGTACATGTGAAACTGCTGCAAACGAGGTGATCACCCTGGGAATAATGCTAGTACGTATTGTTTTGCATGTTCATCCAATGCCAGTGATACAGGAATTCGAACTACACGGTCGGATTTCATATATACATGCTGGATTTCATTACATTTCATACATTCTTCAACTAAAAAGGGGTGTGCTGGAGGTATAATTAATTAACCGAAGCTACCCACCTATGTCCCGCTGAGTCGAACAGAAGCTTCAGTGACTTAACTGCAGGTGCAGTCGCGTAACTGACATGTGGCCTGTTGGGCCCACGTGTCAGTCAGCCAACTACACTAGTAGTTAAGTAGAAGCAGCGTTCTTCTCCAGCGCAGCTCTCCGACTCCACGTCGCCGCCAAGAAGCTAACCGGCCGTCAATGGTCAACCCGCCTAGCTTGGCTTCAACCGGAGGGTAGCAGCGGTGGCCTTACTTGGACCCGAGCGGCGGCGACCTACTGTGTTCTACTCTTCCTCGTTTTCTGTGTGACGTTGCCTCGTTGGCAGCGGGGCGGGGCCTCGGCGGAGCCGGCGATGTCCTCTGTCTCGTTGCCGGCGGGCGGCGCCTCAGCGGAGCGGTGGAAATCCTCCCCCACGTTGCCGGTAGGGTGGGGCCTCGGCTGAGCCGGCGATGTCCTCTGCCTCGTTGTTGGCGGGGCGGGGCCTCGGCGGAGCCGCGGTGTCCTCTGCCTCGTTGTTGGTGCCGCGGGGCCTCGGCGGAGCAGGGCCTCGTCGACGCCAGCGGAGCGGGGACTCGTCGGAGCCGGCATTGTCCTCTGCCTCGTCCTCGGTCTCGCCAAACAGCGCCTCGCCCGCTTCATCGCCGTCTTTGCTAGCCTCTTTGTAGGCGGCCGCAGCCTCCGCCACCCGCATGCGGTACCGCCAGCGCTCGAGGCGGCCCTTGCGGGCGGAGCGGTACGAGTCGAGCAGCGCCTCCTACTCCGCCCGCTCCGCGGCGATCTGCTCCTCCGCCTGCAGGTGCTCCTGGAGGAGATGGTGGTTGTAGGCGGCGTCGGCCTGCGCCTCTCAGAACTGCTCCTCACGCATCTGCCTCACCCTGTCCATATATTGGGCACGGGCCTCGCCGATGGTCATGGTGCAATGCACCGGCGAGGATGGCGCGGAGGAGGGGGTTGGCGCCGGATCGTCGACTACCATGTTCTCCATTGGGATGTCGTTGTCCTCCAGCTGCCTGCCGGCCAGCCGGTCGGCAGCAATGGCTGCCATCTCCTTGTGGTCCGTCGTCCGCCCGTCCCGAAGAGCGCTGGAGCGCGAGGAAGCCATGGTGGGCAGTAGTGGTGTGGACAGGAGAAAGGGAACTGATGCGGATGACTACGGCTATGGCCGGCGCAGCAGTTTATATAGCAATGGTGGGCGGGCGGAGGGACGGACGTGTGGCGCCGGAGTAGCCGCCTCAGCAACCGCGTATCATTAATGTGGGCAGCAGATGGACGGACGGACGACACTTGTGTCCTTTGAAGGCGGAGCAATCGCCTGCACCGGGAAGCGGGGCGGGCGGCGCTGACTGTTTCGGGCGGTAAGCGCGCGCGGGCGAGGAGATGACTTTACTTGGAGAGGATGACAATGGGGACCCACCAGGTCCATAGCCTCACGTACGCAAGTGCCTCCTTATTTTTCTTCCTCCTGGTTTCCTGACATCACGGTCCCACACCATTGTCAACCTATGTAGTAGTCAATAAACGAGAGAATTGCACAAGAAGCGGCCGACAGCTGGGACCAAGCAGCTCGAGCAGTATTTGTGTTTTTGAGGTGTGAGCACTGCAGAGTTTTTCGATGTTTAGCCCAGATATTAATTTTTCTCCTCTGAACAACAACGAAAACATCGCTGCAGGTATTAACTGGGCGAGCTGTGGCCCGTCTAGCCCAGGCCAGATATCCAGCCTAGATATTAATTTTTCACAAGCTGAAAATGGCTAGCCCAGCTATACTTTTTTTTAGGAATACCCAGGCAAGGTCAAGTTGTTATTCTCCACCCCGCTGGGCTGCAAATCTTTCCTAGGAGGGATGCATTAGGCTTAACAAGAAAATGGGCTTTAAGAAATAATAAATGGGATGTAATTATAAAAACTGGGCAGTAACTATGAAAAATGCACCAAACACGTGATTACTTTATAAAATATTATTTTTGGATATTGACAATTTTAATTTCATTAATTGTTGCGAGCGCAATGTTTCGTTGGATTTTTACGTAATATAAATTTATATTGAAATTGTATTTAATCTGACTAGAAATTTCAGGATAAAAATATTTCGGATCCCATCAAAATGTGGGAAATTTTATTGAATTCTGTTTTGAACGGTTGGTTGAAATGGGCTGTACTTTTAACAAACTGTAAATTCCATTAGAATTCAAAAATGGGCTACACATTCTTACAAATCTCAAATGGGCTATAAGTTCTCTGCCACACACTTTTGGCCTTACTAAGTTGACGCGTCCCCTAAAAAAACCAGAGTTGACGCGTATGCAAGGCTTTGTCAACTGATAGTCAACACACGGTTCTAGCAGCAGTGGCCGTTGGATGTCCATCCAACGGATGCCGTGCTTCTTCTTCAATCTCGGATATTCTAGCTTCACCCGCCCAAAAAATGATTCCTCCCCCTGACATCTGGGGCGCACCGTTTCGGAAGCTGACCTGTGGGCCTACTAAGCTGGTCTGCATGCATTCAAAAAAAAAGTTGACGTACCAAGGGCTTTGTCAACTTAGTCAATATAAATGATTCTAGCTACAGTGACCGTACGATGTCCATCCAACGGCCGTCGTGCTTCTTCAACCTCTAGTCTTCTTGCTCCAGCCGCCCAAAGCAGCGCCAGTCGTGCCGCCTGCTCCTGCCTCCCGTGGCCGGTTGTGCTGCTGCGGAGGCCTCACCGCCCCCTACTACTCCCACCGTTGGCCAGGCCATCCCTCCACTCACCCACACCCCCTGTTATTCTGCGGCGACGACAGCCTCACACCGCAGCCGAACCAGTGAATGCTCGTACTCCTCTCCGCGTGGGCATCCACTGCCGCGTCTTGCCCGGCTCCGCGTCGCCCCCTTCCTAGGCCTCGTCGTCGTCCACCGCCGTGGTGGTCTCGGCGCGGCGTGGTCAATGTAGTCAACGACCGACTTCCATCAGAAGAGTACTGTACGTGAAGAGGCTGACAGCTGGGTCCACGGCAGCCGCAAGGAAGTGCCTCCTTATTACGTGGAAAATAATTATTCCTCCACCTGACAGCGGGGACCCACCGGACGGGCCACCAGTATTTTGCGAAAAAAATCGTTTCCCCCTGACAGCTGGGACCCACCGGACGGGCCACCGTATTTCGTGAAAAAAACGTTCCCCCCGCCGTCAGCTCGGACCCACCGGAAGTGCCTCCTTATTACGCACAAAAAAATGAATACTCCCCCGGCTAGCTGGGACCCACCTTGGTGGGAGGCTAACTTGTGGGCCTACTAAGTTGACGGGGACGAAGGGCTTTATCAACTTAGTCAATATGAACGATTCTAGCTCCAGTGACCGTACGATGTCCATCCAACGGCCGTAGTGCTACTTCAACCTCTGGTCTTCTTGCTCCAGCCGCCCAAAGCAGCGCCGGTCGTGCCGCATGCTCCTGCCTCCCGTGGCCGGCTGTGCTGCCGCAGAGGCCTCACCGCCCCCTCCTATTCCCACCGCTGGCCAGGCCCTGCGGCGACGGCAGCCTCACACCGCAGCCGAACCAGTGAACCCTCGTACAACTCTCCGCGCGGGCTTCCACTACCGCGTCTTCCCCGGCTCCGCGTCGTCCCCTTCCTAGGCCTCGCCGTCGTCCACCGCCGTGGTGCTCTCCGCGCGGCGTGGTCAACGTGGTCAAGGAACGACTTCCATCGGAAGAGTACTTTACGTGGAGAGGCTGACAGCTGGGTCCACGGCCACAACCCAGTTTTTTTGCGATTTGCCAAGTAAGTCGCTTTGTCAGGCTTGTTGGGCTGCAAATCTTTCAAGACGAGGAGAGCTTTCATTCGGCTGGCCAAGAAAATGGCCCATCAGTAATGAGAAATGGGCTGTACATTTTTAAAACACATCAAACCGGCAATTAGTTTCAAATATCTTTTTTTCATTTCAAGATTTTAAATTACATTAATTTTTATGCGTGGAGAATTTGCTGGATTTTATATTGACATACATTTATTTTTTAAATCAGTTTGAATGCGAGTCAAAATTTCGGGACTAAAAACAATTCGGACCGCACCGAAAT
The DNA here is from genome assembly GCF_002575655.3 of Aegilops tauschii subsp. strangulata. Lineage (NCBI taxonomy): Eukaryota > Viridiplantae > Streptophyta > Magnoliopsida > Poales > Poaceae > Aegilops > Aegilops tauschii. Next base: position 98,354,745 of record NC_053041.3, on the reverse strand, counting down.
ATACAAAATTTTGTATAATTTTTTAACCGTGGCCACAATATGGGCTGTAATGCTAACAAAAAGAATATGGGCTCAAAAAAACCTTAAGAATTAGCAAATGGGCTGTAAATTATTAGAAATAATGGCAGATGGGCTGTATGCTGTTTTTCACAGATTTGAGGCTTTCCTAAAAAAAGGTTGACGCACAAGCACTGACTGTTGGATGTCCATCCAACGGCCGTCGTGCTTCTTCAATCTCTGCTCTTCCTGCTCCAGCCGCTCAAACAAGCGTCGGCGGGACTGCCTGCTCCCTCCTCCCCGCGGCCGGCTGTGTTGCCGCGCAGGCCTCACCGCCCCACCGTACTCCCATCGCTGGCCTAGCCATCCCTCTACTCACCCACACCTGCTGTTATTCTCCGGCGACGGCAGACGAACCAGTAAACCCTCGTACAGTCGTACTCCCCTCCTCGTGGGAAACAACTGCCGAGTCTTCCATGCCTCCGTGTCGTCCCCTTCCTAGGCCTCGCCGTCGTCCACCGCCGTGGTGCTCTCGGCGCGGCGTGGTCAATGTGGTCAACGACCGACTTCCATCAGAAGAGTACTGTGCGTGGAGATGCTGACAGCTGGGTCCACGGCCGCAGCAAGGAAGTGCCTCCTTATTACGCGCAAAATAATTATTCCTCCACCTGACAGTGGGGACCCACCGGACGAGCCACCGTATTTTGTGAAAAAAAACGTTTCCCCCCTGACAGCTGGGACCCACCAGCTACACCTTCGCACGCAAGGAAGTGCGTCCGGGCAAAAAAAACAAAACAATTCGCCCCCCTGACTGCTGGGACCCACCAGCTACATCTTCGCAAGCAAGGAAGTGCCTGACAGTCGGGACCCACCTGGTCGAAGCGTACGTAGCGTTGTCATTCTGGTCGCGAACGTGTACGTACATATATACTGGTGGATGTAGAGGCGCGCACGTGTCGTAGTAGAGGCGCGCACGTAGCATGTACACGTACGTACAGCGGCCAGGGTGCAAGAAAGAAAATACGGCCACGTATGTGTACATACGGACGGGGTCTCGAACGCCTACTCGCGCATACGTACGGCGAGGGCTCGTTGACATGGCTGGGTCGGAAAGGAGAAACAACGTCGTGTTCATGGGGAGGCAACGGAATGCGTCGTGTTCATGGGAGGCAACGGAATGCGTCGTGTTCATCGGGAGGCAACAGAACGCGTGGGAGCCAACCGGCTGGGTCGGAACGGAATGCTTGGTCGTGTTCATCGGGAGGGCTTGGACGGAACAGGCGATGGAAACGAGGCCTGGCGTACTGCAGAACGGAGGAAACGGCCTTGTGTTCGACCGGCCACGTTCGAAACGGGATCCTGTTCATCGGGAGGGGTCTGGCGTACCGCAAAATGGACGAAACGGACCTCCTACGGTCGAAACGGGGGTCCTGTTGATCGGGAGGGGTGTGACGTATCGCAAAACGGACGAAACAGACCTCCTACGGTCGAAACGGGGGTCCTGTTGATCGGGAGGGGTGTGGCGTACCGCAAAACGGACGAAACGGACCTCCTACGGTCTAAACGGGGGTCCTGTTCATCGGGAGGGGTGTGGCGTACCGCAAAACGGGACTCCACGGGACACTGTTCATCTCCACCGTCGACCTCCTCCAGCCTCCACGGGCTCCTGTTCATCCAGCCTCCACCGCGCGCTACTCCATCGGCTACTGTTCAACCACCCCTCCACGGGCACCCCTCCACCATTTACTGTTCATCCAGCCCTCCACACCACGGGGTCCTGTTCAACCACCCCTCCACGGGCACCCCTCCACCGTTTACTGTTCATCCAGCCCTCCACACCACAGGGTCCTATTCATCCAGAGGCAACGCCACCGCTCATTGTTCATCCAACCCCCCCCCCCCCCCCTCACCCCGCAAAGCTCACTGTTCATCCCAGAGGCAGCATCGATCGGCTTCAATTAGCAGCAGTAGCGAAGGATCGCTCGATCGGGTTCAGTTAACAGCCATCGATCGATCGCTCGGGTTCAGTAACACGTAGCGTGCAGTGCAATCGCTCAGGTTAAGTTAGAGCCCAACGCCTCGCTCGGGTTCAGTTAGAGTCAACGCCTCGCACACACGCGCGTACGTGTACGAGAGAAACGCGCATCGCTTGGCCCCCCACCTCCCACCTTAACCGGGAACTCCCCAAAATTTTCCTCGCCCTCGCTTCTACCACGGTTTTTTCCGTCATGGACGGCCCAAAGAATGTCATGCAGCTGCGTCTCCGGCCCGCCCAAGACGAAAAGCCCATTTTCTGTCATGATTTTTTGTCATAGAAGTAGGAGCCCACCATATCTATGATGATACCGGGTTTTGTCACAATTATCGTCATAGAAGTGTCATATGTATGACAGAAATTTTTTTCGTTCGGCCCAAAATGTCACGGATGTGTCTTTTTTTTGTAGTGCCCTCTCGTTGCTATGCATCTCCTAGACAGATCTTGCATGATTGTAGGAATTTTTTTAAAATTGCATGCTACGTTCCCCAATAGAAACTTCCTCTCCTCTTTGTTTCTCCAAAAACAGGAATTTATAATGCTGGAATTAGGGTCCACGGAGCCCCGAGGGCCCCACAACCCACCAAGGCGCGCCTGGAGGGGGTGGCGCGCCCTGGTGTCTTGTGGGCACCCAGGCCCCCTCCGGTGGTTCTTGGCTCCAGTATTTTTTATCTATTGTAAAATAATTCTACAAAAAGTCCGGGTAGTTTCTTCCGAGAACTTCTATTTCTGCACAAAAACAACACCATGGTAGTTCTGCTGAAAACAACATCAGTCCGGGTAGTTTCATTCAAATCATGCAACTAAGAGTCCAAAACAAGAGCAAAAGCGTTAGGAAAAGTAGATACGACGGAGACATATCAATCCAATACCCGCCGGCGCCGTCCTTTGCAGGCCCCTCTTATGGGCGTATTTTTACCCCATAAGAAGGTTTTCTCCTATGCGTCCGGTGCAAGGGGAGGGGAGCTCCAGGACATTGGCGTCATCTTCGAGCCGGCGTAGGCCGAGGTGCACGGCCATGGCCCCGGGAATGGCCGGGTCCTCTTCATCAGCGCGGCGGCACCCCTCTTCCCGCCGGGGTTTTCACCACGGCCGGTGTACGCTACACCGGCAACCCCCACTATAAGCTCTCAAATCCCCCTCTGCATCTTAGTTAGGGTTCTTAGGGTAGTTCATAGTGTGTTAGATTAGATTGTGGCCCGTACATTTGACCCGATTCGATCCGATTCTACTGGATTCTACTAGATTCGACCGAATTCGATGAGAATCCATTGTTTTGGGGATGAACAAGAGTGCATGCTTACTTTGTTCATCCCACATGCCTAGATTGTTCATAATGTAGTGGTAGTTTGCATTGTTTTAGTGCCACATTGTTACTTTCTACTGCCAAATTGTCAGTTTGTAGTGCCACATTGTTCGTTCTTGGTGCTATTACAAGTGTATACTAGATCATTGATGGCGCGCGTTGCCGCGCCCATCCATTTTGGCAATTGAATGATAGGAAATTGTATAAAAGTAGACACAAAACATGCATGTTAGATGGATATATGCTTGCGAGATTACCAATTTTAACATGTGATAGAATAATACCCATAAGAATTTCATAAAACATGGATGCATAAGAAGCACCAGTTTTGGTTCTGCTCATCTTGAGGAAATAAGACAATAATGGAGATCACTATTAGCGGTAGCAACATCAGTTGAATTCAAATGGTCGATTTACATATAATTAAATTACTTTGTCATAGAGTGGAAAATCAGACAATACACAACAGAACACAAAACCTAAATCATACTCCACAAAAGGATGGAACAATGCCACAATAATGTCTCACTGCCCAGTTTACACATCTTCAACCATAAACTTACTAAAACTCCAAACAGGTTCTATGACCACATTGTGCTATTCATACTCTTTAAACCTAGAGTTGACGACCACCCACTCTTCTTTATGGCAACAATGTTTTAGAATACAACATCATCACTTTGGGAATCGCAAAAAAAATTTAAAACCGATATATCCGGATAATGTCACACCTAGTCAATTTCTACCATTTGTAGTGTTTGGTCGTTTTGGTAAGAGCGTCTTCTACTGTTGTGAGATTCTCCATCGTTGGATGTCAAAGAAGAGAAATTGGTTTCTTTGTTGGTTTTAATTCAGATATCAAAAAGCCTCCAACCAAGCAATAGAACAAAAGATGAGATAAAAGTGATTTAGTGCAACCAAAATAACACAAATATGTTACGTGCCAATGTACTAAACGTGTAACACCAACGCACAACTTACTCTTATTAATCATTGTAGCATTTATGAGCTTATCAAAAATCATGTGCATAATGGTAGATGATGATTGCACTTAGGTAAGCCTGCACACACAAAAACAATTTATAATTAAATACTTTTGGCATTTAAATCATGATGCTAACAAATAAGATCTTAATACATTTTCCATTTTTTCAATGAATATTTTATTAGAGGTAAGCTTCAAAGAAACAGATAGCATGCTATTATGTATTGAGAAAACATATTTGTTTTCACTGCATAGTCTTCCTACTTTGCATCGTAAGTACAAAATCTCCTAAGTAAGGGTATTTTAGTGTATATAAAATATTACCATGCATTGGTTGGTGATACATGGAACGCAACGGCATCCAAGTACCTGTCAGAGATAGCCGGAAATTGAATGAATGTAAGATGAGTAAATTGTGAAGCACTTTAATGGAGAAAAAAAATCTAGATATAGACGAAATCATTTATTAACCCCTCAGTTTTTGTCAAAAAGAAGTTTAAACAACCAACTCCTCCTGTACCATCAGCATCCCGCTTTTTTCCAACAGTTAGCTACAAGCAATATGAATGATGTATATATCACCTCCTGGATTGGCTCCCGTCAAGATCAATCTAACTATATAAATAAAGAAGAAATAATAAATATTAGATAGACTGGAGCCACACAAACAAAGAAACATCATGTATCCATCGAGAATGTAAACTCCATCCAATATAGCTACAATCGACTGGTGGAAACCACAAAAAAGTGTAATTAACTAAGAATTAGCTGTTAGGATCCACACGATTCAAACCAAGGACAAGGGTAGGGAGGAGGCGCACCATCACGGTCATGTAGAAATGAACAGAGCAGAAGAGATCAAGCGCATCATCCTCCCACGTATCCTCCTCGCATCTGAGTTCTTGCCTTGTTGAAGCTGGCTTTTACGCTATTACAGCTCACACGAAAAAATAAGAATCAAGTAGGGGATGGAGAACATGTGGGCAGTTAGGATTCTTGCTGCGAGATAGAGGGAGATGCGGGCGAAGGAAGAAATAAATGGTGTGAACTCCTAATTTTGAAACTACATTAACGAAGGTCTAACAACATTTACATAACCAAACAAAGTATGTCATTCATGGGCTGCACAATTGTATAGAATTTAACAAAATGTCATACAACCTTGTCATACCAATGGCGAGAAAGTCCAACTTCTTCAAATCATCTGACCTATGCATGAGAAAATAACACATGGCAAAGGTATGCATACGTGAAGGCACATAAGCAAAAAGCCAAATTCAGAGTTGAACTTGCAAAATATCTGCATTTTTGCCTAATTTACTGTTGAGTTCATCATCAGTTTGACTTCAATATATTTCCAGAGAAATCACTGGTAAATTGATTAAGGGAGCTCCAGAAGAGAGGGCTTGAATCAGGTAGTGGTTGCCCCCATACATGCCAAGAAACTCGAGGGTGTAGCAAGTCTCATTGACTCAAAGCATCCTCATGCAGCTGCAAGGTTCCTCCCTCCCTCCTCAAACCTACAGACTTTCGCCCCACTTTAATATCTCTATAAGAATAGTATGCCCAAAGAAGAATTAGACAGTAAGTTCTATTTTTCTCCCTTTTTTATCCCATGATGGGAAGATTCAAAATCTTCAGCACATGCACAATCATGTTACTGGAAATTCCTTTGTAGATCGCCCATTGAGCATCGCTCAGGCAGCAGCCCAAATGAAACAAGAATCCACATTAACATCCAAAGAGGACACTGACGGTAAACAAATGAATCAATCAATCAATAATAAACTTGAGTTGGGGTGTGGGAAAAGAAGACCAATAAGTCATTGTTGTTGTTGGGGTAGCCTGTGAAGCTAAGCATAAACAAATGAATCAATCAATCAATAATAAACTTGAGTTGGGGTGTGGGAAAAGAAGACCAATAAGTCATTGTTGTTGTTGGGGTAGCCTGTGAAGCTAAAGCACCTTGTCTCGGCGCAGCCATGTCGGTCGCGAACGCAGGCGAGACGATCGTCACGTCGTTGCCCGGGAGCTATAGGATTTGGCTGTCAAACAACAGAAGGTCGAAGGCGATACGAATGTGAGACGGATGATGGTGGGCATCATATATAAGGAAACGGCTGAAGATTAAGAGGCAAGTAACGCATCTGCACTTACCACCTACGGTTACGAGAAGAAGACCGTCGAACTTCATCGCCGTCATTACGGCGCCGCCGTCGGTTTCAAGTCGGACGGTACACAGCGACTGAAACGGAAGGGGCGCTTTGGCGCTGGGCTAGTAGCGGCCGTCGAGGAAGAAGGCCGAATCGCCTGGGAAAAGGTAAACATGACAGGCCTCTCATAGCGCTTTCTCCGATGTGGTCACGCGGCCGCGGCGGCGCATCTGGCAATTCGCCGTACGTCGCCACAGGAGAGTGATCGGGATCCGCCGCCACGCGAGGGACGTGACCTACTAATGTCCTATTCTTTTTTCTGGCTACAGGGATCGCGATTGATACAAGCCCATTAGGCCCGAGTTAATATCAGACGTCCAAAAATGTCACTGGAGCAGCGGCCCAGCAAGGTTAGCGCTAGTTAGTAACGTATGCGTGATTCAGAGCTAATCTGACGGCCGAAAATGCTTAAAAATAAGGATCGAACGGCCGAGAATGCTGATGGCCTGAGAGGGCTGAAAAAGTGGTCGGTTATAATGTATCTAATGCTACTGTTGTTACACTAGTGGAAAAAGTGCTAGTCACAACTTACGTTGGTGGCGCGCCATTTACAACCAATGCTACCACTATTTTTTTCATAGTGGTGGCGTTGGCTTATTTGGTACGACATTAGTAGGGGCATAGTGGTCGTGTTGCTAAACAGGGTAGCGTCACAAGTATATATGGGATCAACAATTTGTACCAAACGTAATATAGTGCTGTCGTGGAGGAGCATGGAACGCCAGTACTATTATATTTAGTTGTGGCGTGCTGTTGGTTTTGACGCCAGTATTGTTATTTTGTCACATTCTTATATTATTTGTTTTGGCGTATTATTTTTTATAGTATATTATAGTTTACTTTTATTAAATTTCTATTATTTTAAACGGAAATAATGACATTTTTTAAAATATGTATTTTGGACTTTATTTTTTTTCCTTTTTAGTTTAAGACTTGAAATATATAGTTTTGAGTCTTCAAATATGTAGTTTGACACTCCCAAATTTTTTATTTTTAGTTTTTTATATGGTGATCGTCTTTATAGTATATTATAGTTTACTTTTATTAAATTTCCATTATTTTAAATATAAATAATGACATTTTTTATATATGTACTTTGAGACTTTATTTTTTTTCTTTTTAGTTTAAGACTTGAAATATATAGTTTTGAGTCTTCAAATATGTAGTTTGACACTTCCAAATTTTTTATTTTTAGTTTTTTATGTGGTGATATTTTTTATAGTATATTATAATTTACTTTTATTAATTTTCTATTATTTTAAATATAAATAATGACATTTTTTAATATTTGTACTTTGAGACTTTAAATTACTTTTTTCTTTTTAGTTTAAGCCCTGAAATATATAGTTTGAGTCTTCAAATATGTAGTTTGACACTTCCAAATTTTTTATTTTTAGTTTTTCATGTGGTGATCTTTTTTATAGTACATTATAGTTTACTTTTATTAAATTTCTATTATTTTAAATATAAATAATGACATTTTTTAATATATGTACTTTGAGACTTTAAGTTACTTTTTTGTTTTAGTTTAAGACTTGAAATATATAGTTTAGAGTCTTCAAATATGTAGTTTAGCACTTCCAATTTTTTTTATTTTTAGTTTTTTATGTGGTGATCTTTTTTATAGTATATTATAGTTTACTTTTATTACATTTCTATTATTTTAAATATAAATAATGACATTTTTTAATATATGTACGTTGAGTCTTTATTTTTTTCTTTTTAGATTAAGATTTGAAATATATAGTTTTGAGCCTTCAAATATGTAGTTTTTTATGTGGTGATCTATTTTTTAGCATATTATAGTTTACTTTTATTAAATTTCTATTATTTTGATTATAAATAATGACCTTTTTTTCTTATTGGGCTAGCCCAAATAGGATTAGGATGTCATGGGGGTCAAAACCAACGGGGGCAACGGCCCCCTCGACCCACGTACTCCCTCTCTCTGCCCCACTCTGTTTCCGTTCCCCTTTCTCTCCCTCTCTCTCGCCGCCCGTCGCCGCCGCTTCGATTAAGGCCGATTCCAGCGATTGCCGTTGTTCTCCGGTCCTGAGGTACACATCTGAGCCTGTACACATCTGAGCCTCCCACTCTCATCTGGTCCATTTGGATTTTTGTTAATGAGAGGTGTGTTTCGCATTCCCTATGCTAGGGTTTTGGCGACGGCAGCAGGCGACGACGACCGCAGCAGGCGATGACAGCAGGCGACGACGAAGGAGTAGACTGTAGGCCACTGCCACTGTGAATCACATTAAGGTGTTTGAGTTGCTAGTTGTAGAAATTGGAAGTGTAATCTGTCAATCAAATTAAGGTGTTCGAGTTGCTGTCGCTGTTGTCAATTGGAAATTGGAAAGTGCAATCTGTCATTTTTTAAGTCATCATCTTTGGAAGCATCTAAATTCTGAAACAAAGTGTTTGAGTTGCTGTTGTAATCCATAACAAAGTGTTTGAGTTGCTGCTGTGTACTACTTTTGCACCATCTCACATATATCACTAGGCAAATATAGGGTCTGTTTGGTTGGAGCTAGTGTGGCCAAGCCAAAGTGTGGCCAGCCACACAAGTATGGCAAGCCACACAAGTGTGGCTGAGAAATTGGATGCCAAACTTTGGCAAAAGTTGGCAAAAAAATTGTCTCTATGACAAGTGGACCATAGGGGCAATAAAGTGTGGCAAGCCAAAGTGTGGCAAAAACAAAACACATACCAACTAAACTGTGGCTGCCAAATTTTGGCTTAGCAAACTGTGGCTGGGAACCAAACAACCCCATAGTGTCCAAAGAAAATTTCCACTTAATGCTCCTAGTTAGGTGTGGCAAAATAGTTGAGTGTCCAAAGAAAATTTCCACTTCAGAGTAATGCTCCAAGTTAGGTGTGGCAAATGTAGTCACAATCCAAACAAGGCCTTAGGGGTTGTTTGGTTGCAAGCCACAACTTGCCACACTTTGCCACACTTTGTCACAACTCAACTTAGGCAAGTTTGACCAAGTTAGGTGTGTGTTTGGTTCTTGCCCACATGTTATAGATACAAACTGGCATATATATACTACACTTCATCCATATAATTATGTGAAGATATCGATAGTGCTATATTGTTGTTGTCCAAAGCTAGTTATGCGTGTTGGGGAATGTTGCATGGAAAATAAAAAATATCTACGCACACACAAGATCTATCCATGGAGATGCATAGAAATGAGAGGGGGAGAGTGTGTCTACGCACCCTCGTAGATCGTAAGCGGAAGCGTTTAGTAATACAGTTGATGTAGTCGAACTTCTTCGCGCTCCAACCGATCAAGTACCGAACGTACGACACCTCCGCGTTCAGCACACGTTCAGCTCGGTGACGTCCTCTGCCTTCTTGATCCAGCAAGACGGCGAGGTAGTGGATGAGTTCTGGTAGCACGACGGCGTGGTGATGGTGACGGTGATGCTATTTCCGCAGGGCTTCGTCTAAGCACTACGAAAATTTGACCGGGGGTGTATACGGTGGAGGGGGGCGCAGCACACGGCTAAGACAATGTTGTAGTTGTGATAGGCGCCCCCTCCCACATATATATAGGTGGGGGTGGAGGGAGCAGCCAGGAGGCGCCCCCAAGTAGGCTGAATCCTACTTGGGGTCCTCCCCCAAGTGGCGCCCCTTCCTTATTTTGAGTGCGGGAGGAAGGAAGGAGGAGGTGGCACCCCCTTCCTTTCTCTCCTGAGGAGGGAAAGGCAGGAGGGGCCACCCTCCCCTTTCCTTCCCTTAGGGCAGGCCAGCCAAGGGAAGGGGCGCACTAGCCACCTTGTGGGCTGGTCTGTCCCCCCTTTGGCCCATAAGGCCCATACACTTGTCGGGGGTGCCCAGAACCCCTTCCAGTGACCCGATGAGTACCCGGTGCACTCCGAAACTATTCCGGTGTCCGAATACCATCGTCCTATATATCAATATTTACCTCTCGGCCATTTCGAGACTCCTCATCATGTCCATGATCTTATCATGGACTCCGAACAACATTCGGTCACCAAATCATATAACTCATATAATACTATATCGTCAACGAACGTTAAGCGCGCGGACCCTACGGGTTCGATAAATATGTAGACATGACCGAGACACCTCTCCGGTCAATAACCAATAGCGGAACTTGGATGCCCATATTGGCTCCTACATATTCTACGAAGATCTTTATCGGTCGAACCGTTATGACAACACACGTAATTCCCTTTGTCTGTTGGTATGTTACTTGCCCGAGATTCGATCGTCGGTATCTTCATACCTAGTTCAATCTCATTACCGGCAAGTCTCTTTACTCGTTCCGTGATACATCATCTCGTAACTAACTCATTAGTCATTTGCTTGCAAGGCTTCTTATGATGTCTATTACTAAGAGGGCCCAGAGATACCTCTCATATACTCGGAGTGACAAATCCTAATCTCGATCTATGCCAACTCAACAAACACCTTCGGAGATACCTGTAGAGCATCTTTATGATCACCCAGTTATGTTGTGATGTTTGATAGCACACAAGGTATTCCTCCGGTATTCAGGAGTTGCATAATCTCATAGTCGAAGGAATATGTATTTGACATTAAGAAAGCAATAGCAATAAACTGAACGATCATTATGCTAAGCTAACAGATGGGTCTTGTCCATCACATCATTCTCCTAATGATGTGCTCCCGTTTATCAAATGACAACACATGTCTATGGTTAGGAAACCTTAACCATCTTTGATCAACGAGCTAGTCTAGTAGAGGCTTACTAGGGACACGTTATTTGTTTAAGTATTCACACATGTATTTAAGTTTCCGATCAATACAATTCTAGCATTAATAATAAACCTTTATCATGAATAAGGAAATATAAAATAACAACTTTATTATTGCCTCTAGGACATATTTCCTTCAGTCTCCCACTTACACTAGAGTCAATAATCTAGTTCACATCACCATGTGATTTAACACCCATAGTTCACATCGCCATGTGACCAACACCCAAAGAGTTTACTAGAGTCAATAATCTAGTTCACATAGCCATGTGATTAACACCCAAAGAGTACTAAGGTGTGATCTTGCTTTGCTTGTGAGAGAAGTTTATTCAACGGGTCTGTCACATTCAGATCCGTATGTAGTTTGCAAATTTCTATATCTACATGCTCTACATGGTGCTGCTCCAACTAATTGCTCCAACTTTCAATACGTATCCAGATTGAGACTCAGAGTCATCCGAATTGGTGTCAAAGCTTGTAACCTTTTACGAGAAACATTTCCTTAGTCTTCTTAGGTAACTAAGGATTATTTTGACCGCTATCCAGTGATCCACTCCTGGATCACTATTGTACCCCCTTGCCAAACTCATGGCAAAGCACACAATAGGTCTGGTACACAGCATGTCATACTTTATAGAACCTATGGCTGAGTGATACGTCTCCAACATATCTACTTTTTCTCACGTTTTCCCTCTTGTTTTGGACTTTAATTTGCATGATTTGAATGAAACTAACCCTGGACTGACGCTGTTTTCAGTAGAACTACCTTGGTGTTGTTTTTGTGCAGAAATAAAAGTTCTCGGAATGGAACGAAACTTTGCGAGGATTTTTTATATCAATAATAAGAATTTCTAGAGCCAAGACCTGCCGGAGAGGGGCACCTGGGCGAGCACAACCCACCAGGGCGCGCCCAGGTGGGTTGTACCCACCTGGTGGCCCCGCAGACGACCCCCCTGATACTATAAAATCACATATTTCCAGAAAAAAATCAGGTAAAAAGAATTACCATGATCCACGAGATGGAGCCGCCGCCAAGCCGTGTTCTTCCTCGGGAGGGCAGATCTGGAGTCCGTTTAGGGCTCCGGAGAGGGGGGGATCTTCGTTCTTCGTCATCACCAACCCATCTCCATCGCCAATTCCATGATGCTCCCACCGGGAGTGAGTAATTCCTTCGTAGGCTCGCTGTTCGGTGAGGAGTTGGATGAGATTCATCATGTAATCGAGTTAGTTTTGTTAGGGCCTGATCCCTAGTATCCACTATGTTCTTAGATTGATGTTGCTATACTTTGCTATGCTTAATGCTTGTCACTTTGGGCCCGAGTGCCATGACCTCAGATATGAACCGTTTATGAATTCATCATTATATCCATGTTTTAGATCCGATCTTGCAAGTTATAGTCACCTACTACGGTTATGATCCGACAACCCTGGAGTGACAACAACCGGGCCCACTCTCGATGATGATCGTAGTTTGAGGAGTTCATGTATTCACTATGTGCTAATGCTTTGTTCCGGTTCTCTATTAAAAGGAGGCCTTAATATCCCTTAGTTTCCAATATGGACCCCGCTGCCATGGGAGGGTAGGACAAAAGATGTCATGCAAGTTCTTTTAATAAAGCACGTATGACTATTTGCGGAATACATGCCTACATTATATCGATGAACTGGAGCTAGTGCCGTATTGCCCTAGGTTATAACTATTACATGATGAATATTATCCAACAAGTCACCGATCCAATGCCTACGAATTTGTCCTATATTGATCTTGCTAAGTTACTACTGCTGCTGCTACTGTTACACTTGCTACAAAATTACTGCTATCACTGTTACTGTTACTATTGCTGCTGTCACTACTATCAAAACTATCAAACTACTTTGCTACTGATCACTTTGCTGCAGATAATTAATCTCCAGGTGTGGTTGAATTGACAACTCAGCTGCTAATACCTTCAAATATTCTTTGGCTCCCCTTGTGTCGAATCTATAAATTTGGATCGAATACTCTACCCTCGAAAACTGTTGCGATCCCCTATACTTGTGGGTTATCAAGACCTTTTTCTGGCGCCGTTGCCGGGGAACATAACAATATTTGTTGAGTCACTTGGGATTATTATCAATTTATCAAAGAATCTGAAGGATCCAAAGACTAAGATTTATCCCTCAAAGACGAGGGGAGGTAAGGAACTGCCATCCAGTTCTGCTTTAGATTCAACTTCTGTTATGAGTAAACTTGCAACACCACCAGCACATGCTATTATTTCGGATATGTCACAAGTTATTGCTGATGCTACTTCTACTATGAATGATGCTTATGATGATGCTAGTACCATGCTTGATAATGATGATATGCCACTTGGTGAATTTCTTGATGACCAAATTGATAGAGTAATACAACATGATGTTGTTGAATCCGATGATGAGCTTGGAATTGAAACTCTTGAAACACCTGCTAGAGCTAGCCCTCCTAGATATGAATTGCCTAAGGTACCAGAAGGCTATGTTATGAGTGAAGAGGCAACTAGAGATATTCTTGCTTGTAAGGATAGAGATGATCTAGAGAAATTATTATGTAAGTATAAAGAAAAATCTCTGAATGCTAGAATGAAATGTGATCCTAAGTTTGCTACTTCACCTATATTTATTGATGATAAGGATTATGAATTCTCTGTCGACCCAGAGTTAATCACTTTGGTTGAATCTGATCCTTTCCATGGTTATGAAACTGAAACTGTTGTGGCACATCTTACTAAGTTGAATGATATAGCCACCCTTTTTACTCATGATGACAAAACTCGATATTACTTTATTCTCAAATTATTTACTTTCTCATTAAAGGGTGATGCTAAAGCTTGGTACAATACTCTTACTCCTGGTTGTCGTAGTCCCCAGGATATGATTTATTATTTCTCTGGAAAATATTTTCCCGCTCATAAGAAACAAGCTGCCTTACAGGAAATATTTAACTTTGTGCAAACTAAAGAAGAGAGTCTTCCACAAGCTTGGGGGAGGCTTTGCCAGTTACTTAATGCTTTGCCTGATCATCCTCTCAAGAAAAATGAAATACTTGATATCTTCTATAATGGACTAACCGGTGCTTCTAGGGACTTCCTAGATAGTTGTGCTGGTTGTGTCTTCAGGGAACAAACTGTTGGGCAAGCTGAAGAATTATTGAATAACATATTGAAAAATTATGATGATTGGACAATTCCTGAACCACCGCCTAAACCCACTCCAAAGAAGAGGGGTATATTATATCTCAGTCCTGAAGATATGCAAGAGGCAAAGAAATCTATAATGGAAAAAGGTATTAAAGCTGAGGATGTTAAAAATTTACCTCCTATATATCGAAGAAATACATGGGCTTAATACACCACCACTGCCTAAGGTGATAGAGATAAATTCTCTTATGAAGTTCAATGAAAATGATAATCCTCACAATATGCATCCTAGTCAATGCCTTTATGAGTTTGAAAACTACATTAGAAAACAAGATCACTTCAATGCAAATGCTATGAAACAATTGAAATATAACTCTGATATGATTTCTCACTTGAGTGACTTGTTATTTAGAATTTCAAATGATGTTAGAGGTGTTGGAAAACATGCTTCTATGGTTCAAACTCAGTTGGAACAAGTTGCTAAATCTCAAAGAGAATTGCTTGATGAAATGAATCATAATATGCATGACTTTGCTGTTAGAGTTGCAACTAGAGGAGGTAAAATGACTCAGGAACCACTTTATCCTAAGGGAAACCCGAAAAGAATAGAACAAGATTCACAAAGAAATACTAATGCACCTAGTCCTTCTAGAAAGAAAAATAAGAAGAAAAATGATAGGACTTTGCATGCCTCTAGTGAACCTGAAATAGAAAAACCTCCTGATAATGAAAATGAAACTTCTATCTCTAATGCTGAAACTCAATCTGGTAATGAACATCCACCTAGTGATAATGAAAAAGATAATGCTGATGTTCATGAAGATACCCAACCAAATGAAAAAGAACCAGATAATGATGTTGAGATAGAACCACCTGTTGATCTTGATAACCCACAACCTAAGAATAAAAGATATGATAAAAATGACTTTGTGGCTAGAAAACACGGTAAGGAAAGAGAACCGTGGGTTCAAAAACCTATGCCTTTTCCACCCTAGTCAACTAAAAAGAAAGATGATTAAGAATTTGAATGCTTTGTTGAGATGCTGAGGCCAGTCTTTTTGCGTACTCGCTTGACTGATATCTTGAAAATCCCTCCTTATGCAAAGTACATGAAAGACATCATCACAAATAAGAGAAAAATACCGGAAGTTGAAATCTCCACTATGCTTGCTAATTATACTTTTAAAGATGGAGTACCTAAAAAACTTGGAGATCCGGGAATACCAACTATACCTTGCTCTATCAAAAAGAATTATGTGAAAACTGCTTTGTGTGATTTAGGAGCTGGTGTTAGTGTTATGCCTTTCTCTTTATATAAAAGACTTGACTTGAATAAACTCACACCAATTGAAATATCTTTGCAAATGGCTGACAAATCAACTGCCATACCTATCGGTATCTGTGAGGATGTGCCCGTTGTTGTTGCTAATGTTACTATTTTGACTGACTTTGTTATACTTGAGATGCCCGAGGACGACAACATGTCGATTTTCCTTGGTGGACCCTTCTTGAATACTCCAGGGGCCGTTATTGATTGCAATAAAAGCAAGGTCACTTTTCATATCAATGGTAATGAGCATACGGTGCACTTTCCGAAGAAACAATTCCAAGTGAATGGTAATAATGTTATTGAAAAATCTCCTACAATCACTATTGGAAGTTTTCAAATACCTCTACCTACTGTCAAAAAGAAATATGAATGCTTATTGTTGGGGAGATTCATATCCCCATTGAGGTAACTTAGTGATTTACGAAAGTTCTTCGGTTTCATGCTAATCGAAAGTGGTTGTTAATAAGACCTGATCAACCTTATTAATGAATCATTTTTTGAGCGGTATGAAGTTGATGAATTTAGTAAGCACTACCTTCTGTCCCTACCTTTTGTTTTCTGTTTTTATTAGTTAAATAAAATAAAATGCCATGTTTAGTCTGTTTTCTGAATTTCCCGTGCGATAAAAAATGACCCAAAAATAAAAGTTCGCAGAATGCCCTGAAAATTTAATATGATTTTTCTGAATATTTCTGAATATTTGGTGCAAATAATATCAGAGGGAGGTGCACCAGGTGGGCACAACCCACCTGGGCGCGCCAGGACCCCCAGGCGCGCCCTGGTGGTTTGTGGTCCCCACATGGGCCCCCTCACTTATCTCTTTAGCCCACATCATCACTTACCTCCAGAAAAAAATCCCCATTGCTCTCTCTCCCGTGTTCTTGAGCTCATACCCGCGGATTTCGATCTCTTTGCTCGAAGCTCCGTTTCCGAAACTGTTTCGGGGGATTGTTGCTTGGTATGTGACTCCACCGTTTGTCCAATTAGTTTTTGTTTTAGTGGTTTATACTTTGAATAATTAGCTACTCCTGGTGCTGCTTTAGATGAGCTTGCATGTTGAATTCTTAGTGTTCTAAGTAGTTTGAATGCGTGCTATGGCCTCTATGTATCCCTATGAGTAGTTGCTATCAAATTTGTGAAGTTTTGTTGGGAAAAATCTTGTGAACTAAGAATTTAGACTTTTGTTCATAGGAAATATTATACGCGGACATGATGAACTTATTTGGAAGGAGTTCTTCAAGGAGGCGATCCTCGTGGGCATCTTATAGTGACAGTTCTGCCCACCGGTCTTATGTTGAGCCAAGTGAAAGTTCCACACGAGATGCTACCACCAAAACATGCTTATGGCCTTGCGATGAATATATGGTGCGTGTGGGCATAAAGGAGGAATTTGAGCAATATGTTCACAATGCCGGTCTCGGTCCCTACCTTTCAGATAAGTGTGAACAACGCCAACTTCTCACTGAATCATTTTTCAAAGGATTTAAATAGTTTCCACATGAGTCTAGGATGTCGTTTATGCTTTATGATAATCCATATACCATATCACTAGAGAACTTTGCTTACTATTGCGAACTTCCATTTTGGGGTTCGCTTGACGAACCACCAAAGGCTGAGTTCGAGTCTTTCTTGACTAGCCTTTGTTACGGTGAAAGGAGGGGAGTGATACAAGGTAGAATAAAGAGCATTCATTTTCCCGCAGTTCAGTACTTTTCATTATTCAACGGGAAATGTATAGTAGGCAAGCAAGACTGTAGTACACTTTGTGCTCCATACCTGAGCCTCATACGCACCGCTCTCACCGGTGAAAGGAATTACAACCTTGGAGCGATTGTTGCACGTAGACTTCAGCATAACGCTAACAGTGGCTGGTTCTATGGTGGAATTTACGCCACGCATTTAGCACGAGGGCTGGGTGTTTCACCTTTACCCTTTGATCCCATCCTACCCACGCAGTATTTAGACTTTGACACCTTAAAAGAGCATAGGATTCTCAAGGGAAAGATTGATAACTTCACTTATAATCTGTTATTTAACCAATCACATGTTGCAGACACATATTTGCCTGCGCCTGCTCTTTTTGACTATAATAGCAAGGGAAGATATTTTATTCTTGAGAGCGAGGCTCGAGCTCACAACGCAGCAGTGAAGGCAGCACAGCAGGCTGAGGCCTCCACACCGAGAGCCTCCGTGAGCTACCACGCCAACTACTATCCAGACTACTGATTGACTACCAAGCTAGGCCAAAAGCCTAAGCTTGGGGGAGTACGTGTTCTCACCGACATTATATTCATGTTCATGCATATTATTCTATTTGTCGGTGTTCACACTTTTTCATTGTATCATCCATGCTTAGATTTATTTTCTTGCTTCCTTCTTGTCTGTCTCAAAAACTTTAGAAAAAACCAAAAAAATTAGTTGTAGTAATTTACTTTCTATGCATGCTTAGTAGTAGAACTAAAAAGAAAATCCAAAAAGATTTCCTTGTTCTTCTTTTGCTTGTTGGGAGCTTTCTCGTGTAAATAGTTTTCTCGTTTTTGCTTTTGCCTTTTTATTTGCTTGTTCAAGAAAACCAAAAACTCCAAAAATATTTCAGTGTGTTTCTCTGAACTTATTTTCTTTTTATTCGAGTCTTACCAAGGAGAAGACCACGATGAAAATGTTGAGTGGCTCTCATATGAATAACTGTTGAACTAATAAGAGCACATTTTACCTTGTCTTCTCCTATTGAATAAAATGTCTTGCAGATTCCAGCTTAGTCCATGGCACTCTTGCACTATTATTATTTTCATATCATTCGGTCGTGCAAGTGAAAGGCAATAATGACGATATCCGATGAACTGGCCGTGGCAAAGAGAAACTGGTATGAACTCGACTTGTTCTGTTTGTGTAAATATATTTAACCTAGTATCCATGATTCAGCCCATCATGATTAACATGTTTGCAATGACAATTAGAGATTATAGTTTTTCATGCCATGCATAAGTAACTGGGAGTGAATAATGATTTATCTTGGATATCAACATAGCGTTAAAATGATTGTGATGTAGTATGATGATATGGTATCCTCCTCTGAATGTTCGAGTGGCTTGACTTGGCACATGTTCATGCATGTAGTTGAATCAAAACCAACATAGCCTCTATGATATTTATGTTCATGGTGTTCATATCCCACTCATGCTAGTGTCCAATGTTACTTATGCATAATGCATGGTTATGATCGTTGTTGCTCTCTAGCTAGCCGCTTCTCAATCTTAATTGCTAGCCTTCGCCTGCACTAAGTGGGAACTCTGCTTGTACATCAAAAACCTTGAACCCAAAGTTATTCCAGATGAGTCCAGCATACCTACCTATATACGGTATTACCCTCCCGTCCTAAGTAAATTTGCATGTGCCACCTCTGAAAACTTATAAAAATTATCCTTTTTGTGTGCCTGGATCGTTCATGGAACGACAGGAGGTGGTCGGTATCTTCCATGCTAAGCGGGTTATTCTCAGGTCGAGTGTTTATTCACTCGCCATCGCACGAGAATATGGGCGGTAATAGGGATGTCCAGTCCCAAACTGCAAACATGAAATAGAGTTCATCTCTGAAATAATCAAACAAAAACTCCCAATGGAGTCAAAACCTTTACTTTTATCGCTTGGGAACCGCCACTAGCGTGCTTAGCATGGAAGATGTTGTGAAGTGAATAAGAAGGGTGCATGTCTCAACATATCATTTATCTCTGTGTTTAAAAATTGAGATCTGGCACCTCTGCAAATCACTGCTTCCCTCTGCGAGGACTATCTATTTACTTTTATGTTGTGTCATCACCTTCTAAACAAGCGCCAAAAACTGAGTAGAGCACAGCTGTCATGATTTATGCATTGTGTGTAGCTAATGTTGGGTGCATCATGACTGGATCTTTTCTACCATGAATTACAATGTTTAGTCGCTGCTTGAACTTTGGAGGTGCTCTGCATTTATGTTTTGCAGTCTCAGAAAGGGCTAGCGAGATACCACTATTTTCATATTATATCATGGTTGTTTTGACAACGTGTTGCCGTTTGAGATCTCTCATTATTGCTCTCTAGCTGATTATGTCATTGATATGAGTTAATATAATCTTTAAGTGTTATTGTTGACATGGTTAGTTATAATGTTGGCTGAAAACCTGGGTGCTGTTTAAGCTTATTTATGCAAACAAGAGCAAAAGTGTTCGTAAAAGTTTTTCTTTCTCACTTTTAGTTTATCAACTGAATTGCTTGAGGACGAGCAAAGGTTTAAGCTTGGGGGTGTTGATACGTGTCCAATGTATCTACTTTTTCTCACGTTTTCCTCTTGTTTTGGACTCTAATTTGCATGATTTGAATGAAACTAACCCCAGACTGACACTGTTTTCAGTAGAACTACCTTGGTGTTGTTTTTGTGCAGAAATAAAAGTTCTCGGAATGGAACGAAGCTTTGCAAGGATTGTTTATATCAATAATAAGAATTTATGGAGCCAAGACCTGCCGGAGAGGGGCACCTGGGTGGGCACAACCCACCAGGGCGCGCCCCCTCTCCTGGCGCACCCAGGTGGGTTGTACCCACCTGATGGCCCCGCAGACGACCCCCCTCATACTATAAAATCACATATTTCCAGAAAAAAAATCAGGGAAAAAGAATTATCGCGATCCACGAGACGGAGCCGCCGTCAAGCCCTGTTCTTCCACGGGAGGGCAGATCTGGAGTCCATTTGGGGCTCCGGAGAGGGGGGTCTTCGTTCTTCGTCATCACCAACCCATCTCCATCGCCAATTCCATGATGCTCCCCATCGGGAGTGAGTAATTCCTTCGTAGGCTCGCTGGTCGGTGAGGAGTTGGATGAGATTCATCATGTAATCGAGTTAGTTTTGTTAGGGCCTGATCCCTAGTATCCACTATGTTCTTAGATTGATGTTGCTATGACTTTGCTATGCTTAATACTTGTCACTTTGGGCCCAGGTGCCATGAACTTAGATCTGAACCACTTATGAATTCATCATTATATCCATGTTTTAGATCCGATCTTGCAAGTTATAGTCACCTACTACGGTTATGATCCGACAACCCCGGAGTGACAACAACCGGGCCCACTCTCGGTGATGATCGTAGTTTGAGGAGTTCATGTATGCACTATGTGTTAATGCTTTGTTCCGGTTCTCTATTAAAAGGAGGCCTTAATATCCCTTAGTTTCCAATATGGACCCCGCTGCCACGGGAGGGTAGGACAAAAGATGGCATGCAAGTTCTTTTAATAAAGCACGTATGACTATTTACGGAATACATGCCTACATTATATCGATGAACTGGAGCTAGTGTCGTATCGCCCTAGGTTATAACTGTCACATGATGAATATTATCCAACAAGTCACTGATCCAATGCCTACGAATTTGTCCTATATTGATCTTGCTAAGTTACTACTGCTGCTGCTACTGTTACACTTGCTACAAAATTACTGCTATCACTGTTACTGTTACTATTGCTGCTGTCACTACTATCAAAACTAACAAACTACTTTGCTACTAATCACTTTGCTGCAGATAATTAATCTCCAGGTGTGGTTGAATTGACAACTCAGCTGCTAATACCTTCAAATATTCTTTGGCTCCCCTTGTGTCGAATCTATAAATTTGGGTCGAATACTCTACCCTCGAAAACTGTTGCGATCCCATATACTTGTGGGTTATCACTGAGGCATAGGGAATGACTTTCATTCTCTCTCTATCTTCTGCCGTGTTCGGGTTTTGAGTCTTACTCAACTTCACACCTTGTAACACAGGCAAGAACCCTTTCTTTGACTGATCCATTTTGAACTTCTTCAAAACTTTGTCAAGTTATGTGCTTTGTGAAAGTCCTATTAAGCGTCTTGATCTATCCCTATAGATCTTGATGCCCAATATGTAAGCAGCTTCACCGAGGTCTTTCATTGAAAAATTCTTATTCAAGTATCCTTTTATGCTATCCAGAAATTCTATATCATTTCCAATCAACAATATGTCATCCACATATAATATGAGAAATGCTACAGAGCTCCCACTCACTTTCTTGTAAGTACAGGATTCACCGTAAGTCTGTATAAAACCATATGCTTTGATCACCTCATCAAAGCGTATATTCCAACTCCGAGATGCTTGCGCCAGTCCATAGATGGATCGCTGGAGCTTGCACACTTTGGTAGCACCTTTAGGATCGACAAAGCCTTCTGGTGGCATCATATACAACTCTTCTTTAAGAAATCCATTAAGGAATGATGTTTTGATGTCCATTTGCCATATTTCATAATCATAAAATGCGGCAATTGCTAACATGATTCAGACGGACTTAAGCATCGCTACGTGTGAGAAAGTCTCATCGTAGTCAACCCCTTGAACTTGTCGAAAACCTTTTGCGACAAGTCGAGCTTTGTAGACAGTAACATTACCATCAGCGTCAGACTTCTTCTTGAAGATCCGTTTATTCTCTATGGATTGCCGATCATCGAGCAAATCCACCAAGTCCACACTTTGTTCTCATACATGGATCCTATCTCAGATTTCATGGCCTCAAGTCATCTGTCAGAATTTGGGCTCATCATAGCTTCTTCATAGTTCATAGGCTCGCCTTGGTCTAGTAACATGACTTCCAGAATAGGATTACTGTACCACTCTGGTGCGGATCGTGCTCTGGTTGACCTACGAAGTTCAGTAGCAATTTGATCTGAAGTTTCATGATCATCATCATTAGCTTCCTCTTTAGTTGGTGTAGGCATCACGGGAACAGTTTTCTGTGATGTGCTACTTTCTAATTCGAGAGAAGGTACAATTACCTCACCAAGTTCTACTTTCCTCCCACTCATTTCTTTCGAGAGAAACTCCTTCTCTAGAAAGGACCCATTCTTAGCAACAAAGATCTTGCCTTCGGATCTGTGGTAGAAGGTGTACCCAATAGTTTCCTTAGGGTATCCTATGAAGACGCACTTCTCCGCTTTAGGTTCGAGCTTATCAGGCTGAAGTCTTTTGACATAAGCGTCGCATCCCCAAACTTTAAGAAACAACAACTTAGGTTTCTTGCCAAACCACAGTTCATACGGTGTCATCTCAACGGATTTAGATGGTTCCCTATTTAACGTGAATGCGGCTATCTCTAATGCATAACCCCAAAAACGATAGTGGCAAATCGGTAAGAGACATGATAGAACGCACCATATCTAACAAAGTACGGTGGCGATGTTCGGACACACCATTACGTTGTGGTGTTCCAGGTGGCGTGAGTTGTGAAACTATTCCACATTGTTTTTAATGAAGGCTAAACTTGTAACTCAACTATTCACCTCCGCGATCAGATCGTAGCTACTTTATTTTCTTGTTATGATGATTCTCCACTTCACTCTGAAATTCTTTGAACTTCTCAAATGTTTCAGACTTGTGTTTCATCAAGTAGGTATACCCATACCTACCCAAATCATCTGTGAAGGTGAGAAAATAACGATACCCGCCGCGTGCTTCAACACTCATCAGACCGCATACATTGGTATGTTTTATTTCCAATAAGTTATTAGCTCGCTCCATTGTTCCGAAGAACGGAGTTTTAGTCATCTTGCCCATGAGGCATGGTTCGCAAGTATCAAATGATTCATAATCAAGTGATTCCAAAAGTCCATCTGCATGGAGTTTCTTCATGTGCTTTACACCAATATGACATAAACGGCAGTGCCATAGGTATGTTGCACTATCAATGTCAACTTTGCATCTTTTTGGCATCAATATTATGAATATGTGTATCACTATGATCGAGATTCAATAAACCATTCACATTGGGTGTATGACCATAGAAGGTTTTATTCATGTAAACCGAACAATTATTCTCTGACTTAAATGAATAACCGTATTGCAATAAACATGATCCAATCATATTCATGCTCAACGCAAACACCGAATAACATTTATTTAGGTTCAACACTAATCCCGAAGGTAGAGGGAGTGTGCGATGGTGATCGTATCAACTTTGGAATTAATTCCAGCACACATCGTCACCTCGCCCTTAACTAGTCTCTCTTTATTCTACAACTCTTGTTTCGAGTTACTAATCTTAGCAGCTGAACCGGTATCAAATACCCAAGGGCTAATATGAACACTAGTAAGGTACACATCAATAACATGTATATCAAATATACCTTAGTTCAATTTGCCATCCTTCTTAATCGCCAAGCATTTGGGGTAGTTCCGCTTCCAGTGACCATTTCGTTTAAAGTAGAAGCACTCAATTTCAGGCTCAGGTCCAGCTTTGGGCTTCTTCACAGGAGTGGCAACTTGCTTGCCATTCTTCTTGAAGCTCCCTTTCTTTCCATTTGCCCTTTTTCTTGAAACTAGTGGTCTTGTTAACCATCAACACTTGATGCTCTTTCTTGATTTCTACCTTTGCCGATTTCATCATCACGAAGAGCTCGGGAATCATTTTCGTCATCCCTTGCATATTATAGTATATCACGAAGTTCTAGTAGCTTGGCGATAGTGACTAGAGAACTCTGTCAATCACTATCTTATCTGGAAGATTAACTCCCACTTGATTCAAGCGATTGTAGTACCCAGACATTCTGAGCACATGCTCACTGGCTGAGCTATTCTCCTCCATCTTGTAGGCAAAGTACTTGTCAGAGGTCTCATACCTCTCGACACGGGCATGAGCCTGAAATACCAATTTCAGCTCTTGCATCTCATATGCTCCGTGGTGTTCAAAACGTTTTTGAAGTCCCGGTTCTAAGCCGTAAAGCATGGCGCACTAAACTATTAAGTAGTCATCATATGGAGCTTGCCAAATGTTCATAACGTCTGCATCTGCTCTTGCAATAAGTCTGTCACCTAGCGGTGCATCAAGGACATAATTCTTCTATGCAGCAATGAGGATAATTCTCAGATCACGGACCCCGTCCGCATCATTGCTACTATCATCTTTCAACTTATTTTTCTCTAGGAAAATATCAAAAAATAGGGGAGCTACATTGCAAGCTATTCATCTACAACATAAATATGCAAAACTATTAAGACTAAGTTCATGATAAATTAAGTTCAATTAATCAAATTAGTAATGAACGCCCACTTAAATCAACATCCCTCAAATTGTCTAAGTGATACATGATCCATATCAACTAAACCAAGTCCGGTCATCACGTGAGATGGAGTAGTCTTCAATGGTGAACATCTTCATGTTGATCATATCTACTATATGACTAATATTCGACCTCTCGGTCTCCAGTGTTCCGAGACCATGTCTGTACATGCTAGGCTTGTCAAGTTTAACCCAAGTATTCCGCGTGTGTAAATCTGGCTTACACCTGTTGTATGTGAACGTAGAGTCTATCACACCCGATCATCACGAGGTGCTTCGAAACGACGAACTTTAGCAACGGTGCATACTCGGGGAGAACACTTTTTACCTTGAAATTTAGTGAAGGGATCGTCTTATAATGCCACCGCCGTTCTAAGCAAAATAAGATGCATAAAGGATAAACATCGCATGCAATCAAAATATGTGACATGATATGGCCATCATCATCTTGTGCTTTTGATCTCCATCTCCAAAGCATCGTCATGATCTCCATTGTCACCGGCTCGACACCTTGATCTCCATCGTTGCGTTGGGGTCGTCTCGCCAACTATTGCTTCTACAACTATTGCTAATGAAGAGCGATAAAGTAAAGCAATTACATGGCGATTGCATTTCATACAATAATGAGACAACCATAAGGCTCCTGCCGGTTGATGATAAATTACAAAACATGATCATCTCATACAATAACGTATATCACATCATGTCTTGACCATATCACATCACAACATGCCCAGCAAAAACAAGTTAGACGTCCTCTACTTTGTTCTTGCAAGTTTTACGTGGCTGCTACAGGCTTCTAGCAAGAACCGTTCTTACCTACGGCAAAAAACACAACGGTGATTCATCAAGTTTGCTGTTTTAACCTTCTTCAAGTACCGGCTGCAGTCAAATTTGATTCAACTAAAGTAGGAGAAACAGACACCCGCCAGCCACCTTTATGCAAAACTAGTTGCATGTCTGTCGGTGAAACCGGTCTCATGTACGTGGACATGTAAGATTGGTCTAGGCCGCTTCATCCCACAATACCGTTGAATCAAAATAAGACGTTGGTAGTAAGTAGTATGACTATCACCGCCCACAACTCTTTGTGTTCTACTCGTGCATATCATCTACGCATAGACCTGGCTCATGATGGCACTGTTGGGGAACATTACATGGAAAACAAAAAAATTCTACGCACACGCAAGATCTATCCATGGAGATGCATAGCAACGAGAGGGGGAGAGTGTGTCTACGTACCCTCATAGACCGTAAGCGGAAGCATTTAGCAACGCGGTTGATGTAGTCGAACTTCTTCGCGCTCCAACCGATCAATTACAGAACGTACGACACCTCCGCGTTCAGCATGCGCTCAACTCAGTGACGTCCTCCGCCTTCTTAATCCAGCAAGATGGCGAGGTAGTGGATGAGTTCCGGCAGCACGACGACATGGTGACGGTGACGGGTGATGCTATTTCCGCAGGGCTTCACTTAAGCACTACGAAAATATGACCGGGGGTGTAAACGGTGGAGGGGGCGTCACACATGGCTAAGACAATGTTGTAGTTATGCTAGGGGCCCCCTCCCACATATATATAGGTGGGGGGTGGAGGGAGCAGCCAGGAGGCGCCCCCAAGTAGGCCGAATCCTACTTGGGGTCCTCCCCCAAGTGACGCCCCCTTCCTTACTTGGAATGCGGGAGGAAGGAAGGAGGAGCTGCCCCCCCTTTCGTTTCTCTCCCGAGGAGGGAAAGGAAGGAGGGGCCACCCCTCCCCTTTCCTTCCCCTAGGGCTGGCCAGCCAAGGGAAGGGGCGCACCAGCCCCCTTGTGGGTTGGTCTATCCCCCCCTTTGGCCCATAAGGCCCATACACTTGCTGGGGGTTCCCGGAACCCCTTCCGGTAACCCGATGAGTACCCGATGCACTCCGAAACTATTCTGGTGTCCGAATACCATCATCCTATATATCAATGTTTACCTCTCGACCAATTTGAGACTCCTCGTCATGTCTGTGATCTTATCCGGGACTCCGAACAACATTCGGTCACCAAATCATATAACTCATATAATACTATATCGTCAACGAACCTTAAGCGTGCGGACCCTATGGGTTCGAGAACTATGTAGACATGATCGAGACACCTCTCTGGTCAATAACCAATAGCGGAACCTGGATGCCCATATTGGCTCCTACATATTCTACGAAGATCTTTATCGGTCGAACCGTTGTGACAACATACGTAATTCACTTTGTCCGTCGGTATGTTACTTGCCCGAGATTCGATCGTCGGTATCTTCATACCTAGTTCAATCTCGTTACCGGCAAGTCTCTTTACTCGTTCCGTAATACACCATCTCGTAACTAACTCATTAATCATTTGCCTGCAAGGCTTTTTATGATGTGTATTACCGAGAGGGCCCACAGATACCTCTCCGATATTCAGAGTGAGAAATCCTAATCTCGATCTATGCCAACTCAACAAAAACCTTCGGAGATACCTGTAGAGCATCTTTATGATCACCTAGTTACGTTGTGACGTTTGATAGCACACAAGGTATTCCTCCGGTATTCGGGAGTTGCATAATCTCATAGTCGAAGGAATATGTATTTGACATTAAGAAATCAATAACAATAAACTGAACGATCATTATGCTAAGCTAACAGATGGGTCATTCTAACGTGATCCCGTTATCAAATGACAACACATGTCTATGGTTAGGAAACCTTAACCATCTTTGATCAACGAGCTAGTCTAGTAGAGGCTTACTAGGGACACGGTATTTGTTTATGTATTCACACATGTATTTAAGTTTCCGATCAATACAATTCCAGCATGAATAATAAACCTTTATCATGAATAAGTAAATATAAAATAACAACTTTATTATTGCCACTAGGGCATATTTCCTTCAATGCACATGCTATAATATATTGTTGCTATTTTACCCTTGATGAAATCTGCCAAGTCTGAAACTGGCAGAATTAAAACTTGCTAGGTAGCATATTCCATCCACATGCTATATGATATATTGTTGTTGTTTTACCCTTGATGAATATAACAGTGGCTTTGCTAATGTAGCATACTCCATGATGTTATGGACAGATTTGCATTGTATACTTTAACATGTGTATTTGGTTCTTGTCATAATAATTAACCTATATACTTGTTACTATTTTGAAGTTCCAGCCATGACTAGCTGGAACAACCACTACTAGTCCTCGTGCAACTTCACGGCCTACGAAGTTGACAAAGGCGAAACGAGCACCAACCAGGTAAGATTACAAAAACATCCATGAGCATTGCAAAACACATGCATATATACATATATCATCTAACCATTCTTTATTGATCATTTCAAATATTTGACTTGCCAGGCATATGTACGAGACCCATCTCCAGGACCGGTCCAGCAGCAGCTACCGGTACGCAACGTGGACATGCTCAGTCGTGAGCTTGTCGCGTCAAAGGAGAGTACAATGAAGGCACTTCAGGAGTTGAATGACTCCCTGAATAAAGAGAAGGACGAGATCATCGACGATAACTCTGATCTCGTCGATAAGAAATTGAAGCTCATCGACCAGAAGCAGCTACTGGTCACCGAGATCGAGTCTATGCAGAAGGAGATACGACTCCTGAAGGCCGAGAGGGAGGAGCTGAAGACCCACAAAGCCTATTCCAGAAAGGAGGGACAGAGCAACATGAACAAGTTGCGTGAGATGAGGATCATTCTTCATCGTAGCTAGTTAGCGGATAACAAGTTGCGTGAGATCGATGATGATACTTTTGCTTGTATAGAGCTAGCTACCGGATAATTAACTTTTGCTTGTAGGTAGTAGCAAGCTAGTTACTGAAAATTGTACTAATAGTTGGGTATATTTTGTGGATTTGAGACTTACCACTAGAAGTTTAAATGGCTGCAATCGTTGGGTATTTTTTTTATTGCTGAAAAATACAAATTGCTGGCGTTGCCTCACAATAAATGCCATAGATAACACAATATATTGCTGGCGTTAGCCAGGTGGCACGCCATCAGTACTAAAATACTGCTGACGTGTCTGCCAACGCCACCACTAAACTGTTTTCACTGGCGCCATATTAGTGGCATTGGGTCTCTACGCCAACAAGGCACTTTTTGCCATGCCATAGCTAGGCTTTTTTCCACTAGTGTTAGTTCTTACTGCTGTTGTTCATGCTACTCTTCTTGTTGCTGTTGTTAGTGCTACTCTTCTTGCTGCTGTTGTTATGTTGCTCTTGTTGCTAGGGTATGTGAGTGCATGTGGCATGCATGTAGGACATACTTGAATGCCAAAAATAGTAGGTGCAAGTAGGACATGTGAGCGGTGGCTTCATCTGATGAGTGTTAACACTGATAACTGTAACCACTGATAACTGCAACCACTTATCAGAGTAGCACTGATCATGTGTTAGTACTTAGTAGTGATCATTGTAAGCTGTGTTCAGTGAGCATACATGATGTCCTACTTGTTAGCTTTGATAATGCATGTGTCATGTGTGTTGCTAACTGATGTCCATCTTGCTGACAAGATAATGAAGACGGAGTGGGACACAGCCGGCGGTGGTGCGCAGGTCGTCGCTGGCGCAGAGGTGGCGAAGGACCTCATCCCCACCAACCGGTGGCTGAAGAGGGTGGTGCTCCCTGGCAGGGTGGAGTTCATGAGGATGCCGCTGGGTGCTGGCAGGAGGCCGAGGACCAGGCACGAAGAGGGTGCACGGGAACCTATCAGGTTCTACGTGCAGATCGCTGACCAGGAGGACATCACCATGCTCATCATCCCGCGTAAATTCAGGCCCGTGATGAAGCAATGGCTGGTCAGCGGTCCTCCTCGTGTCGTCAGCCTCTCCGCCAACAAGTGGTGCGAGTTTTGGGTCCAGGTGCAGATGTTCAAGGGGCACATGGTGCTGGGGCGCGGTTGGGAGTACTTCTGCGGCCGACACAAGATCGTCCTCGGCGACCTTGTAGTCTTCAAGATCTCTGGCCTAGGGCTCAAGGTGCAGATCTACAACGCCAACAGCTCCAACATCTGCACCGTCAGGTGCACGAAGCATAGCTGCGTCGGCGACATCACTCAGGCCCTCTAGTTCACCTGTCTAGTCTGAAACTCTGAACCATGCGTAGTACTCTGAAATGAAGTAGTGTAGGTTTGAACTGAAGCCCGATCTTCTCTTTTGCTGTCAACATGTCCATATTTTGCTAAGGGAGCAGCACCCTGGGGTCCAGCAGGGGCATGGGATGCTCTGCTGTTTTAAACTTATGCCTAGTAGCTTATGATCTGCTTGTTCTTTGCTCGTTCTTGTAGTTTTTGTGCTGCTGTTAATCATAGTGTGTTGTGTGCTGTCAAATGGGTGGTAACTCCATCACATTTGAAAGGGTGAGCAAATCAAGTACTTGCACACAACCAAACAGTTGTGCTTTGCATCTGCTCACACCTGAAGCACAAATACAGGCAACCAAACAAAGTTGCAGCCATCTGAGCCTTAATGCAATGCAGGCAATCAATCAACATGCAGATATTGGTTTTTTGCCTGTATATGCTTAGCCAGGTCCAGTTAGAACAAGTATGCAAAGTGCCAAAAACAATGCAGGTAACCAAACGCGCCCTTGAGTGCTGTTGCTACCGCCGCCCAGGCTAACCAGAAGTGGCAGAGTGGCTACTGATTCAGCACCTTGTCAACTGTCCTGATTAGAGGAGCTGGTAGCTACTGTGAAATTTTAAGAGAGGCCCGTGATATGTGTTCCAGCATATCGTAGTATTTCTTAGGACCTCGGCTGTAGCTCAACTTTTTTATTTTCATTTTCAGATTTAAAGGTTTATCGTTTGTCTGTCTGTTCTTTTTTTTCCTGCCGTTTACATAGTGTAACAATAAACCAGAAGATATATCATATATCTAACAAAGCACTGCAGTCTGTCGTGAGAATGCGGCTGCAACTGATGTTGCTACGTAGTCGATCCATTACATGCACAACGTACTCGATCATCCATTGCATCCGTACGTACAGGAACAACCACGCAATCCATTGCACAACATGCATACATAACGGCTACTCGATCCATCGCTTTAGCATCTGATTAATTCGCCTTACGTGCATGCATGCATGCATCATGTACTACTAGTACTAGGGAAGACCAGATTACGGACACCATACCTACAAATTAGCTTAGCTAATTAACCAACTGACACCATACCTACATACGGACGGCTCGGAATTTGCGTGCCAGCGACCGGCGGCGGGGTAGAAATCACTCGTCGGCGGTGAAATAATCCTCCTGGCTGTCCAACGAGCTAGCTGCTGCGGTGAGGTACCCCTCCGACCCCGATCCCGCGCTGCTGTTGGGGCTGACGTTGAAGAGCGCGTCATCCTCCTCGTCCAGGAAGTGCTCGACTTCGTACGGGATGAAAAGCACGCCTTGGTCCATCCCGTCGACGTTCCCATTTGCGAGAGTAAATAGCATAAAACTACTAGTTTATAAGCTATGGTTTTAAAAAACTATCACTTTTTAATTTCTCTCAGAAACCTACCAGTCGCGTGGTTCGCTGTTTCAGAAAACCCAAAATCTTCGTTGTTAAAAAATTAAACAGGTTTATGACAGGTCAGGCCCGCACCTAAACAATCCGTGAGTTGACTGTTTTGTTTGACCGTTAACTGACATGTGGGTCTCACATGGCAGTGTCTGTAAACTTTTCAAAAATGCCATCAGGTCCCTGCAAAACTTTTCAAAACGCAATCGGGTCCCTGCAAACTTAAAAAAAAAAGCAATCGGGTCCCTCCCCGTGGCCGTGCGGCAGCAGCCGGCGTGAGGCGGCGGTGGTGCTCGCCAGTCAGTAGGTGGCCGGTGACGTCCTAGTCCTGGCGCACCCGACGACGTCCTGCTGCTGCTGGCTCCACTCCCGGCTTGTCATCGACCTCCCGTGCGAGGTGGTGTTGGTGGCGGCGCACGGGGTGAAGTCGCACGGCAGCTTGGTCCGGCCGGCAGGCCCCCCACCGCCGGTGTTGGCGCGGCGGAAGCGGGCGCCCTCGATGAGCACGCGCTGGGCGGAGCTGAGGAGCGCGCCGTTGAGGTGGTCAAGGACGCTGGCGGTGGTGGGGTACAGGAAGGGCGACCCCGGCGCATTGTAGTAGGCGTTGAGCAGCGCCGCCGTGGCCTCCCGGAGCAGCGTCCGGTAGGGGTCGCCGCGGCCGTCATCCATGTCCACAGGGAGGCGGCTCGAGGCGCTCGTCCATGGAGCAGGGAGAGAAGGAGAGAGGAGGGCTGGAGGTGTGGGTGCCCCCCGGGATGCCGCGGCAGATCACGCCGGACTCGGGCGCGACCACAATAAGTAAACGGTCAAACAAAACGGTCAACTAACGGATTGTTTAGGTGCGGGCCTGACCTGTCATAAACCTGTTTAATTTTTTAACAACGAAGATTTTGGGTTTTTTGAAACAGCGGACCGTGCGACCGGTAGGTTTCTAAGAGTTTTTTAGAACCATAGCCTATAAACTAGTAGTTTTATGCTATTTACTCCATTTGCGAGCGGGCCGTGGCCATGGTCGACGCCCCCGTTCGGGAGTGCGCCGTGGACACCAATCCCGTTCGGGAGGGCGCCGTGGCCATGGTCGACGGCCCCGTTCGGGAGCGCGCCGTGGTCGACGATCCCGTTCGGGAGCGCGCCGTGGTCGACGACCTCGCCGTCCCCGTTGGGAATCCCGCCGTTGTTTTCGCCGGCCTCGTCCGAGTCTTCATCGACTCCACTGTTCGCGCCGGCCTCGTCCGCGACGGAGAGCGCGTCTTCATCGACTCCACTGTTCGCGCCGGCCTCGTCCGCGACGGAGAGCGCGTCTTCATCGACTCCATTGTTGGCGCCGGCCTCGTCCGGTACGGAGAGCACCTCTTCATCGACTCCGCTGTTGGCGCCGGCCACGACCGGGACGGAGAGCGCCTCTTCATCGGCTCCGTTGTTGGCGCCGGCCTCATCCGGGACCGGGACGGAGAGCGCCTCTTCATCGATCCCATTGTTCGCGCGGTCCACATGGCGTTCGCCGCCGCCGATGTCGAGGCAGCGGAAGTAGGGAGGCGCAGACAGGGCGCGTCGATGACCGAGGTCAGGCGCGCGGCCGCGAACGGGAGGAGGCGGAGGGAGGTAGCCCGGCGCGTCGGGTTGGCGAGGTGGCGGCTGGCGCTCGCGGCCGCGAACGGAAGGAGGCGGAGGGAGGTAGCCCGGCGCATCGGGTTGGCGAGGTGGCGGCTGGCGCTCGCGGCCGCGAACGGAAGGAGGCGGAGGGAGGTAGCCCGGCGCGTCGGGTTGGCGAGGTGGCGGCTGGCGCTCGCGGCCGCTAACGGAAGGAAGCGATCTGCGTGGACTGGCGAGCTCGACGTCGCCCGGCGCGTCGCCAGTGGGGCGACGGCGGCGGCGAATCACGCAGCACGTGATGCCGATCAGGGCCAGGAGCGCGAGCACCGCGCCAGCGCCGATGAGGACGCCGGCACGGGGCGACGGCTTCCACATGGAGGAGGGTGAGAGGAGATCTTGCAGCAGAGCTTGGTCAAGACTCAAGAGGAGGAAGGAAGAGCTTGCAGGCAGAGCTTTCAGGATGGAGCACGAGGGTAAAGGAGCTTGTAGGCTGCGTGGTAAGCCCCACACAGAGGTTGCAGGAAGGATGGCGCGGCCATGCTTAGATTGGAAGGTCTCCGGAGGTGTGGTGCAAAACGAGCTTGCCCATTTCCGGCAGGGCCTGGGAGGGCTCATTACTGATGAGCTGTGGACTGTGCTGCATGCGAGGCCAGCTGAGTAAGGTCGTTTGCGTACCCGAGGAGATCCCCCGGCTCGTTAGCGTCCCAAGCTCGGGTCTAATCGGCCCGCCCATCTCCGATTCATCTCCTGCCACTCTGACCTTCTCAGCCTTCGTAATACTAGACCTTTGTAATGCTTGCAACAAGAGAAAACGACGCGACGCTGAAGTTTCTCATGGAGATATATTTGGTGGTGCGTGTGGCCTTCACGACGGGACATGGAAGCTGTAAATACACATAGGAGTACAAATCATGGCGCTGAAGGGAAAATTATCTACCAAAAAAATAGAAACCCGTGGGAAATTTATTCAATCATGCATGATCTTAATTCGATGAAAAAGAAACGCAGTTACACAGTTACACCTACACACCGAAAAAGATGCACGCATCAAGCAATGTGACTAACCGGTGCAACGTACGTACTTTATATGCTCAATCAACCACCTGTTTTACTTCCACAGAAGATACATGTCCCGAGCATCAAAATCGATGTTAAACAAGGAACTATACATTTGCTTTGCCCTAAACAATACCCAGCTATCATACATCCATACGTCCACGCGCAGTCGCCGATCATGGTGCCCGAGCCCGACACGACACACACGGATGCCCAGCCAGCTTGCCCGGAGCACTCCGTCTCTTCCATGCATGTGATCGTGATGCGCCAGTCAGTTTTGGTCAAACAGCTCCGCGCGGTCTGCAGCCTGCCTCGACGACATTCCTGCCCGGAACCGTTGCTACGGGCGACGGTGATGGCGAGGAGGCCGCGTAACGTGCGCCTAATAGCTGGAGTACGGCAAGCTAGGCATGCAGGCACGCAGGGACTACGTCTAGACAAGTCCCCGAAGCGGCATGCAGCCAGTGCATGTGTCTTTTTTTTTTCTTCCTGTGTTTGCATGTCTTCTTTCTTTCATTTTCCTGCGGGGATTTTCTTTCTTTCTTCGTGTGTCTTCCTCCGCGTATGTTTCTTTGTGTGTGTGTGTGTGTGTGTGTGTGTGTGTGTGTGTTTACAAGTTCTTCCTAATCAAGTTGAAGCAGCACAATCAGGAATTCCATGATAAAATGAGGTTCGGCGCGTACATGTTGTAGCATCACCAGGAATGCAAAACTTGCATGCATCCACATATTATTAATGAAATCTTGCATGCATCTACATGCATGCATGGTGGGTCAATGCCAGCAAGAGATAGACCCATCAGGGCATCTCCAAGGCGGACCCTCAAACCGCCTGCATACGTCCGGACCGCGCGGTTCGGATGGGGTTTGCCATACAACGCGGACCTGTATCAGTCCGCCGAGCGGTCCGGATGTACTTGTTCCGGCAAACCCGAGACAAACATGGGGTCTGCGGGAGTCCGGACATCAGACACTATATTGTCACTATATTGTCAATGGGGTCTTTGCGGGACTCGGATACCTCCTTGCCACTATATTGTCAATGGCCATCAGTATAACTGTAGGAACAAAGTTCCTTTGGAAACTTCAAAACTCTTGGAACCCTGAAGCAGAGCGGATGAAAACAGATTACAGTGAGCAAATGAAAACCAACGAAAGAACTAAGACATGCATCGAAAGGAATCACATGACTGAAACATATCATACAACACAGAGCGAATATAAATAAGTGGGGACAGAGTAGTTGTCCCATCCTGACTCGCAATTCGTATGGTAGGTTTGTGTGGTTGTCGTAGTTGCAAGTACACCCTCGATTCGCAGCTAGGTCCGTAGTTTGTTTCATCCCAATTGCAAGCCCATCCTTGACTCACAACTCGACGTGTGTTCTGTTTTTCATCCCAACTGCGGGTTCACCATTGACTCGCAACCGGGGCCATAATTTGTTGCATCCTAGTTGCAAGTCGACACTGGACTCGCAACTGAGCTCGTAGTTTAGTAGTTGTCCCAGTTGCAAGTCCACCCTCGACTCGCAACTGGTCTCGTAGTTGTCTAAGTTGTAAGCCCACCCTCGACTTGTAACTAAAGCGTGTGTTTTGTTTTTTATCCCTGTTGCAAGTCTACCCTTGACTCACAATTGGACCCATAGATTGTTTCATTCCAATTGCAAGTAGACCCTTGACTCACAACCGGGCTCGTAGTTCTGTAGTTTTCCCAATTGTAAGTCCACCCTGGGACTCGCAAATGGGCTCATAGTTGTTCCAGTTGCAAGTCCACCCTCAACTCGAAACTGGGCATGTGTTTTGTTTTTCATCCTGCTTGCAAGTCTACGCTCGAGTCGCAATTGGGCTCGTAGTCCTAGTTGTATATCCACCCTTGACTCGCAAATAGTATCGTAGTTTTGTGTACTTGTCCCGGTTACAAGTCCGCCCTTGACTTGCAACTGGGCCCATAGTTTGTTTCATCCTAGTTGCAAGTTCACCCTTGAATCACAACTAGGCTCGTAATATTGTGGTTGTCGCAGTTACAAGTCTGTCCTCGACTCATAAATGGGTCTATATTTTTGTTTTTGTCCCAGTTGCGAGCCAA
This sequence comes from Aegilops tauschii subsp. strangulata, assembly GCF_002575655.3. Lineage (NCBI taxonomy): Eukaryota > Viridiplantae > Streptophyta > Magnoliopsida > Poales > Poaceae > Aegilops > Aegilops tauschii. The sequence continues at coordinate 98,318,626 of NC_053041.3, read as the reverse complement.
CCGTCAACCCGTGACTGATACTGTAATTTTGTGTAGTGTCCCAGTTAGAAGTCCACCATCGACTCGCAACTAGACCCATAGTTTGTTTTTCATCTCAGCTGCAAGTCCACCCTCGACTCGCAACTGGGGATGTAGTTTGTTTCTCATCCTAGTTGCAAGTCCATCCTCAACTCACAACTAGAACCCGTAGTTGCCCCAGTTGTAGGTCCACCCTCTACTCGCAACTGGTCTTGTAGTTTTGTGTATTTGTCCTAGTTGCAAGTCTACTCTCGACTCGCAACTAGGCCCATAGTTTGTTTTTCATCCCAGTTGCAAGTCCACCCTTGACTCACCACTGGGAATGTAGTTTATTTTTCATCCAGTTGCAAGTCCACCCTCAACTCACAACTGGGCTTTTCATTCTCCTAGTTGCAAGTCCACCATCAACTCGCAACTGGGCTCAAACTAGGCATGACCTGTTATTTCTGTCTTAGTTGCTAGTCCACCCTCGACTCACAACTACTAGTGTTTCCACCAACTGCAAATGCAAGCCTTCAAAACTACTGCAACTAAGGGTGGATGGGTGATAACCCACAAGTGTAGGGGGTCAGTTGTAGCCTCTTTCGATAAGTAAGAGTGTCGAACCCAATGAGGAGCTAAAGGTAGAACAAATATTCCCTCAAGTTCTATCGACCACCAATACAAATCTACGCACGCTTAACGTTCGCTTTACCTAGAACAAGTATGAAACTAGAAGTTGTGACGCCCCTGATTCAATCGTACACTAATCATACACGCAAATGTGTATGATCAATATCAGGGACTCACGGGAAGATATCACAACATAACTCTAGACACAGATTAAAATAATATAAGCTTTCTATTACAAGCCAGGGGCCTCGAGGACTCGAATACATAAGCTCGAATACACAAAAGTCAGTGGAAGCAACAATATCTGAGTACAGACATAAGTTAAACAAGTTTGCCTTAAGAAGGCTAGCACAAAAGCAACATCGATAAAAAAAGGCAAGGCCTCCTGCCTGGGAGCCTCCTAACTACTCCTTGTCGTTGACGGTCTCCACATAGAAGTAGGATCCATTGGGGTAGTAGTAGTCGTCGGCGGTAGCATCTGGCTCCTGGGCTCCACCATCTGGTTGCATCATCCTAGAAGAATGGAAAGAGGTGGAAAAAGGGGAGCAAAGCAACCGTGAGTACTCATCCAAAGTACTCGCAAGCAAGGATCTACACTACATATGCATCAGTATCAATGAAAAGGGTAGTATCTGTGGACTGAACTGCGGAATGCCAGAAGAGAAGGGGAAAGCCTAGCCTATCAGAAGAGTATAGAAGTAGCATATTATAATATTAGTAAGAATGTTGTAACATCTCCCAGAGATCACTTCCTCGACTCCCTGCGAGAAAACAATCCCGGAGCCATCATTTCCATTACATGCCTCAGCATCAAGTTCTAGTTGTATCGATCGGGATACAACTCCGAGCGTCCGTTACCGTAGGACAGGCTATCGATAGCTGTTTTCTTCCCTACAGGGGTGCACCAACTTACCCACCACACTCGCTTAACTCCGGCCGGACACACTTTACTGGGTTACACTACAGGAAACAGCTACTTTGCCGTCTGCCACGGCGGACGGCAAAGGCTCGACAGGCGGACGGCAAAGACCTTTGCCGTCAGCCGCGGACGGCAAAAGGCTCCGGCAAAGAAGGCTACGGTAAACAGCTGCTTTGCCGTCTGCTTCCTGGCGGCGGACGGCAAAGGCTCTTTGCCGTCTGCGGCGGACGGCAAAGAGGGCGGACGGCAATAATTGCGCTGTCAGTCCGTTAAGTGGCTAACGGCAGACCTTTGCCGTCCGCCGCGGACGGCAAAATTTCTCTGGTCTTTGCCGTCCGCCTTATGATGTCATCTACACGTCACTAGATGGCAGGTTCTTTGCCGTCTGCCACTGATGGCAAAGTGCAGGTTCTTTGCCGTCTGCCACGGACGGCAAAGTCTTTGCCGTCTGCCACTGTAGGCAAACTGACCAAATGGGTCAGCTCCCAGGAAGCACAGTTGGCTGCCACGTGGCTTCTTTGCCGTCCACGGCAGACGGCAAAGAGCCTGCATATTGTCTGTTTTTTCTGTTTTTTATTAAATCCCACAATTTGCACAGAAAATATATAAGTTTCATATCACATATCCAGCACATATCCAGCACATAAGTTTCATATCACATATCACATCAGTTTCATCCATACACATTGTTCATACATAAGCAAGTTCCATCCATACACATAGTTCCATCCATATATATATTACAATGCAAAGTTTCATCAACATAGCAAGTTAGATGCAATGATCCGTATCACATAGTTCCATCCATCATAACAAGCTAGATACAATGCAAAGTTTCATCAAAGGAAAAGCAAGCACTCCATCATAGCAAGCTAGCTTCCATGAAGTGAATGAAATCTGCAAAATGGTAAATAAGAAAGTTAGAAATAGGTGACTAGAACAAGAAGAAGACTAGAACAAGAAGTATATGTCATTTATGAGCTAACTTAGGTGAAATGGATCATATATGAGCTAACTAAGTTGAAATGGGTTGTTTATGATCTAACTTAGTTGAAATGGATCATTTATGAGCTAACTTAGTTGAAATGGGTCGTTTATGAGCTAACTAAGGTGAAGGGCATCGTTTTTGAGCTAAGTAAGGTGAAATGGGTCATTTTGGAGCTAACCTAGGTGAAATGGGTCATTTTGGAGCTAATCTAGGTGAAATGGGTCATTTTGGAGCTAACCTAGGTGAAATGGGTCATTTTAAAGCTAACGTAGGTAAAATGGATCATTTAGGAGCTCATCTACGTAAAATGGGTCATTTTAGAGCTAATTTAGTTGAAATGGATCTTTTTGAGCTAACTTAGGTGAAATGGATCATTTAAGAGCTAATTTAGGTGAAATGGATCATTTTTTAGCTCACTTAGGTCAAATGGATCGTTTATGAGCTAAATTAGTTGAAATGGATCGTTTATGAGATAACCTAGGTAAGATGGGTCATTTTGGAGTTAACCTAGGTGAAATGGGCCATTTTAAAGCTAACGTAGGTAAAATGGATCATTTAGGAGCTAATCTAGGTAAAATGGGTCATTTTTTAGCTAACTTGGATGAACTGCATCATTTATAAGCTAACCTAGGTAAAATGGGTCATTTTGGAGGAAAATAAGCTAACTCTAGGTCATTATGGTAAGCATATTGGAGGAAATAAAGCTAAGTCTAGGTCTTTATGCATTTGTTAAGCAAAACACTAGAGAAACTTGCTGTGATCAGGGAGGTGTAGGAGCGGGCTGGCTAGTGCCGCTACCTGGAGAAGGATCGTGCGATGCGTTTCTGGAGTTAAGCTGCACCAAAGATCATTTCCAATGTCTCGTTAGCATTACGACACACAAATGTTAAGACTACCAAGTAATGTCCATTCAAACTAAACTCACCGTGCTCGCAGGAGCAATCACTGGCATCGGCGGAGCGGGCTGACCGGACTTCTCGCACACAGACTGCACATTTGGTTTTCAGAACAGAGTCATACTAGTTAGTAATGAGACTCAAATGTTAAGACTAGCAAGTAATCTGCAGAAGAAACTTACCACAAGGAGCTCGTACATGGCCCTTGCCTGCATGTCATTCCGTGCCCTCTCCTCCTCCATCATCTTTCTCTTCCTCTCCTCCATCTCCCGCTGCCTCTCCGCCGCCTCCGCCAGAAGTTTCTCCGTTCTATCTCTCTTAGTCTGTATAGCAGCCTGCAACACCACTCACATGACCATTTGTAATCATTGATGGAAGCGCACACAATGTAATGGAGAAAGATAACTGAGTACGTATCACTAACCTTGATGGCGAGTTGCACTGGCCGTTCACGAGGCCTTATCTCAGGAGCGGAGCTCGACTGGCGCGCCTTGATCTCCGGGAGAGTGCTAGGACAACGGATAAGTCCATCTCCAATGGCTATGGAGCCATGGGACCTCCTGCCACCAGATATCATCACCAGCTCTGGATCAATGGGACCCTGGCTCGGGTTAAAGTCCTCCCCTTTCCTCGCCTTCCCCTCATCTCTATATCTCACGAGCTTGTTGTGGGAGGAGATGTTGGTGAAGTTGTTTGCATCATCGAGGTCAGACTGAGAGAAAGCCTTGACTTTCTTGAAAGAGCCAGTGTGGGCCATGGCATACAGGTCGTACACCTCTGGCACCTTATCCGCCTTATTGTGGCGTGCCTGAAAGAGAGAAACAATGAAAATTAGTAATTAAAGGGCTCAAGCTAGCATGATGAATGAATTGCATGAATCATGAAGCAAACCACATACCCAGTTGCGCCCGAACTGATATAAGTTGGAGCTGCCTTGATGGTGTGGCACACCTTCCATTTGGGCACGTTTGTCCTTGGCCTGGTTGTGGAGGGCTAGCCATTCTTGTGAGCACCACTCATCGACCAACACCTCCCAACAATCCATCCGATCCGCACACCATCTCGGAGGCGCCTAAGTTAGCAAATAGAAACTTGAGCGCTACGGCTAAGAATTACTAAATGAAGGAAGTTAAGTAGAAGGCCTTAAGAATTACCTTCATGTACTGCTCCTTACTCAGGAACTTATCGCGGCACGTCGGCTTGGTCTTCTTGATACCACGCAAGGCGTAGTAGTCTCGAACAGCCTGCACCCGAGCCTCGTGCCGTAAGTTCTGTAGTAGGCGCTTGCGGACGTTCTGGATAACATTTGCGCTGTCCTCCTCGTATCCCTCCTCACACCTGTAGAATGTCTGCAATCAAATGAGACAATATTGATTAGTACAATTAATAACTAGCTAGTTGAAGATTTTAAAATGTGTAAAGGAGAAATTACCCAGAACGTCCTGATCACCATGTCTGCCCTCGTGTCGCACACGACACCGTCGATAATGACATCCGGCGGGGCCGGGGCAGCCACGTAGTGCTCCCAGCTCAACCCAAGCTCTGGAAGCCGACCCTCACCAGGCAACGTGACAAACCCCGGGAAGTTTTGCCGGCAAAGAACTCCAAGGACGGAGTTGGGCCGGCGGACACTATGATGGTGGTCCCAACCCCTGCAGCATGACAAGGCCAACGCATTAGTTATTTGAAGAAACGTGAATGCAGAAGGTACAAAAATATTAAATGCACTTACGTACCTCTCCCCATCAGGGAAGATCAACCACCTCTGCTCGCGGGTCGCCGGCACGGACGGGAGCCGTGTAGCACCACGCTGGTAGACGGTGCCACCCTCCTCCTCAAGATCAGTCGGCTCCCCGCCATCATCAGCATGGCCACTCGGCTCCTCGGGCTGATCCGGCCAGGTACCCCATCCGGACGTGTGCTCCTCCGGGGTCTCGTGGGCCGAAGGCTAGTCGACCCGAGGCTCGTGGGCCCAAGACCCGTGGACCGGAGGCTCGTGGACCGGAGTCCGTGTAGCCTCCTCCTCGGACGAGTCCACCCTAGCAGTCACGTGCTCGGGTGAAACAGCTGGGGGTGGCGGCGAGGAAGGCGCCGTAGCAGTCACCCTACCTCCTCTCCCGCGACCACGTGCCCCACCTCCTCTCTTCCTACCTCGTCCCCTGCTGGGCACCGCGGTCGACGAAGAAGGGCCCGGCGGTGTGGACATACTGTCCAGCAACGCTCGGCGGAGAGGTACGTCTGGAATCGAAGACCTCAGACCACGCGCCGACGAAGAAGGGGCCTTGGCGCGCTCCCGACCAGCGCCCACCATCTTTCAACACCTGCCATGACAAACAGTAAACGAAATTAGTAAAACATAAAAAAAAGACCGACATGAATAATAATATGTGTATCACTTAAGTGTATCATCATCAAGTACAACATTAAAAAATTTAATACCTGACACTACTAATAATCTCGATCAGTATCATCAATAAATGCATAATCATCATCATCACTATAATCAATGACGGGCTCATAGGGTTCAGTGGCATCAACATGTTCAAGGCCACCTTGACGTAATCGGTCAAGCAATGACCGGTCATCCGCAGCAGTAACCTCTTCTTGTTCCGGCTCTTCTTGTTCCTCCTCTGGGGTGATGTCGGATTCACTGTCGCTGTCTACTTCAATGTTTTGGGGTGAAGTATAGCGGTTCTTGAAACGCTTTTTGGAAAGACGTGTCTCTTGGAAGAATTCTCCTTCATATGTGTCTGGGTTAATGTGAGGTTCATAATCCTCTTCCTTTGGGGGAGATAGTCTAGCACGTGGCGGCACTTCATAAACGACATCCCAACCTTTCAGATTTGGATTAGTTTGGCAGGCCCACGGTAGATAGAATACTTGGGTCGCCTGTTGAGCCGTAATATAGACATCAGGAACATCTAAATGGGTGCTTTGGTTGATTTCAACTAGCCCTATATGTTCATGAGTCCTTCTAGTCTCCTTCGGCTGAAACCAATAACATTTGAAGACTACGACATTCGGTGGGTTTTCACCATAGAATAGAAGTTCATAAATTGCTTCAACTCTCCCATAATACTCGGTACCTCCTTCGCCGATAGCAGATACACAACAATTTGTAGACTTTCGGTCGGCCATAGATAGCTCTTTGCCATAGGTACGAAAGCGATACCCGTTGATGTCGTATTTGTCAAATGAACGGACCTTATAGTCAAAACCATTAGCGACTTGTCTCAATTCGGCGTCCATAGACTCTGAATTAGCCTACAAGTTTAATATGAAAGGATTGTTGCATTACGCACAAATTAGCGAATGAAACCGGGATAGCCGCCTACAGATTAGCCTACAAGTCTAATAGAAATTACCGTTTGTTTGAACCAAGAGATGAAACCGGGATAGCCGCCTCCTTGCTTTGCGAGAAGCTCATACTCTTCGACAGAATCCTTTTGGATCACCGCTCCATACGAGAATAAGGCGACGTATCGACTGTATGAAATATCTAGGAATAAGAGCAGTTCAAAGGAAATAGAAGTTGCAAAACTATGTACCGAGAACTTACTCGATGTACGGCCGCACTTCTATCAGGTTGTTGAAGATATACAACGAAATGGTCCGCCATTGTTCGTTATCCAAAGATACTGGATTTGAAACACTGGCTGGTGCGAGATTCCCTTTGAATAGGCTGAGGTTGGATCCACCCTTTTTAGGGTCGTCAGCATTGTACCGAGGCTTTGGATTATGCAAATGACGATTTTTGGCTTCGTAGTGTGCTGTCACGAAGTTTGCCGCCTCCTCAGTGATGAATGCCTCAGCCATCGATGCTTCAATTCTACGTTTATTTTTACATTTTTGTCGAAGCGTTATCTGCATCCTCTCAGTTGGGTAGCACCAACGATTTTGCACGGGCCCCCCCAATCTTGCCTCGGTCGGGAGATGCAAAATCAAATGTTGCATTGGATTAAAGAAGCCCGGTGGAAAGATCTTCTCTAACTTGCAGATCAACTCCGGCGCCAACTCTTCCATTTCTTCTAGCACGCCAGGCGATAGTTCTTTCGCACAAGAACACGGAAGAAATAGCTGAGTTCTGCCAGTACTAGCCATTCATCCTCAGGGATGAAGCCACGCAACATCACCGGCATTACCCGCTCAATCCATATGTGCCAATCATGACTCTTGAGACCAAATATCTTCAATTTATCAAGACTGGCTCCCCTCTGTAGATTCGCTGCAAACCCATCGGGGAACATCAACTGCATTTTCACCCACAAGATAATTTCCCTCATAGCTGGCCTTCCAAGATTGAACCATGCCTTTGGCTTCGTCCAGTTCTGCTTTCCTTTCGGTTCTTTCATGTTTTGTAACGGCCTATCACATAGCGCCTCCAGATCGACTCTAGCCTTATTATTATCCTTTGACTTCCCATCTATGCCGAACAATGTACCAAAAAGTGCCTCGGCGATATTCTTCTCAGTGTGCATCACGTCGATGTTGTGTGGGCAAAGGAGGTCTTTGAAGTAAGGCAGATCCCATAAGCATGTTTTGTGAGTCCAGGCGTGCTTAGAATTATACCCCTTGAAGTACCCTGGACGCTCTGGATCTGGCTCGAGAGCGTTTAACTGATCCAGGGTCTGTTGGCCTGTCAATGCATGTGGTGCAGAGTTTTTGACAACTCTACCTCTGATGAAGTTCTTCTTGTCTTTCCTGAACTTATGGCGAGGATTCAGGAACTGTCTATGCATGTCGAAGCAAGAAAACTTGCGACCGGCCTGAAGCCAACGAAACTCAAGAGCTCCCTTGCATGTGGGGCACGGGAACCTTCCATGCACACACCAGCCAACGAATAGCGCATACGCCGGCAAGTCATGCGTCGAGTACATGTACCAGACACGCATTATGAAGTTCCGTTTGCTATAGGCATCGTATGTCTTGAACCCATTATCCCAGGCTTCTTGCAATTCGTCCTTAAGCGGTTGCATGTACACATTCATATTTTTCCCCGGATAGTTGGGCCCTGGAATTATCAACGTCAGGAAAATGTTCTTTCTTTGCATAATCTGTCCGGGGGGAGATTGAGTGGAAAGACAAATACGGGCCAACAACTGTATTGGGCTGCCGTCATACCAAACACACTGAACCCATCCGTGCTGATGCCGACTCGAGGATGCCTCGGATCTGCCGCTTTGTCACCATGTAATTCATCAAACTTTTTCCACGCAACACCATCCGATGTGTGTACAATCATCAGATTCCCATCTGCATCTAGTTCGGTTCTTTTGCCCGTTTTGTGCCATGTCATCTGTCTGGCCGTCTCTTCGACCATGAAAAGACGTTGAAGTCTTGGTACGATTGGCATATACCGAAGAACACTAACGGGGATTTTGGTCTGTGTCTTCTCACCCATACCGTTGTCTACCACAACATACCTGGAAGACTTGCAAATGGGACAATAGTTCAAGTCCGCATAGTCAAGCCTAAACAAGACACATCCTTTCTCACAGGCATGTATCTTATCATAGGGCATCTTCAGTGCATGGAGGATTTTGTCCGACTGGTACAGGTTTGCAGGCATTACATGGCCTTTGGGTAGAAAGCGTCCAAATACTGTCATCATTGCATCGTAGCATTCTCTGCCCAAGTTGAACTGAGCCTTCAGAGCCATTAATTGTGAGATGGCATCCAACTGACAAAGCTCAGTGTGCTCATGGAGCGGACGTTTTGAAGACTCCAACATTTCATTGAAGGCCTTTGCAGATTCCTCCATCTCCTCCTCCGAATCCCGAGCATCATCAAAGTCTTGCACCATGTTTTCCATCCCGGTACCATGCTCGTCGGTGCGACGACGATCCACCTCAGCTCGGTCACGTTGGGCAGACTCACCATGAAATGTCCACACCGTATAATCGGGCGTAAAACCACTCTTCTGCAGGTGTTTGCCCATTTCAGCCTCTGTCCTCTTTTCCCAATTGCCGCACCGTAAACAGGGGCACCAGGTTTTCCTCTGGCCATTTTCAAATGCGGCTCGCACAAACCCCTTGGTTTTTGTGAACCATTCAGTGCTCCATTTGTTCTGACCAGTGTGACCGGTGTACATCCACGCACGATCACTCATCTTGACTTTCAGAGCTACTAGACACACAACAAATATATATATATATATATATATATATATATATATATATATATATATATAATTCACCATGTATGTATTCATCAGTTGATCTACTTTGTCAATTTTATTACGTCCATGCAACCTACACTCTATTAGGTAATGATAGGTCCTAATCCCACCCGAGTATGTTTAGATTGGGTTCATTTTCCCATGCTATGCCCCGGATCCTACGCAAAATTTCGGCAGCACCTCCCCGCTGTTCTCCTGATACACGTCTCTGCAATAAACAGAGAGGATGTGTACCCGGAGAACAACAGGGGAGGCACTGACGAAATTTATGCGTCGGATCCGGAGCAAAGCATATGGGAAAACGAACCCAATCTAAACATACTCGGGCTGTCCATGGATAGCGTTGGACAATTCGAAAGAATCAAGGTTATCAATATGCAAATGCATGCATATTTATAACTATGACGCTTTCGAACGGGAGACACATATTGGTTATGCATACTGATGATTCAAGACACATATATATCTAGCTATCAAGTTTCATCGGAATAGATCAAATAATTAATGGGGGAGGAGGACATGTCATTTGTGCTCACCCACGAACGAAGGGGCAGAGCTCGTCAAACGCACGGCGAGGTCGTCGAACACCAAACCTCGCAGCGATGAAACAACTGCACATTTAAAACTACCCGATCAACACAATTATATATGATGTTTTTCATAACAAAATCGAAAGATATATGACCTAACTAATAATTCACAAATATATGACCCCGTTGGCTTCTGGAAGGCCAAAGAACACCTTTTCGGGAGGTGTCGGGGGTAAGGGTGTCGTGTCGGTCTCGGGGTGCCGTGTCGGGGTCGGGGTCTCGGGGTCGGGGTGTCGGGTCGGGGTCGGGGTGCCGTGTCGGTGTCGGGGTCGGGGTGTCGGGTCAGGCTCGGGGTCGGGGTGTCGGGGTCGGGGTCGGGGTCGGGGTCTCGGGGTCGGGGTCGGGGTCTCGGGGTCGGGGTGTCGGGGTGTCGGGGGTGTCGTGTCGGGGGTCGAGGTGTCGTGTCGGGGTCAGGGGGTTAGGGGGTCGGGGGGTCGGGGTGTCGTGTCGGGGTCAGGGGGTTAGGGGGTCGGGGTCGGGGTGGAGTCGGGGTCGGGTGTCGGGGTTGGGGGGTCAGGGGGTCTTCTCATTCTTCTACTACTTCTACTTCTTCTCTTTCTCCTCCTCCTCCTCCTCCTCCTCCTCCTCCTCTTCCTCTTCTTCTTCTTCTTCTTCTTCTTCTTCTTCTTCTTCTTCTTCTTCTTCTTCCCCCTTCTACTTAACCTAAACCTAAACTAAAAACCTAAACTAATTAAAACTAAACTATTTAAACTAATTAAACCTAAACTAATTAAACTAAATAACATAAACTAATTAATTCTAAACTGAAAAAACATAAACTAAAAAACCTTATCTAAACAGAAAAAAACAAAAAAACAGAAAAAAATGGGAGGGGCTCACTGTGGGGCGGCGACGGGTCGGGGAGGGGCCGGCGACAGGGGGCCGGGGCGGGGCGGTGGAGGAGGCGGGGCGGCGGGGGCCCGGCCGGCGGGGGGCCCGGCCGGCGTGGGGCCGGGGCGGGGCGGTGGAGGAGGCGGGGCGGCGGGGGGCCGGGGCGGCAGGGGGCCGGGCGGCGGGGGGCCGGGGCGGGGCGGTGGAGGAGGCGGCGGGGGGCGCGGGGCAGCGCGGGGCCGGGGCGGCGGTGGGGCGCGGGGCGGCGGGGGGACGGGGCGGTGGGGAGCCGGGGCGGCGGGGGCGACGGGGCGGCGGGCGGCGGCGGCGGCGGCGGCGGCGGCGGCGGCGGCGGGGTGGGAGGAGAAGGGCGAGGACGAAGTGAGTAACGGGCAGGGGGGGTACCGGCCGTTAGTCAAGTGCCCTCTTTGCCGTCAGCCAGCCTTTGCCGTCCGCCTTTTTGCCTCTTTGCCGTCTGTTAGCGGACGGCAAAGAGGTGGGCCGTTAAGATTTTTTCAAACGAGCGGGGGGTGGGGGCCACCACACTCTTTGCCGTCTGCCAGCGGACGGCGACGGCAAAGAGCTGGCTGATGGCAAAGAGCTTCTTTGCCGTCAGCCTTTTCTTTGCCGTCTGCATATGTGTAGCTAATGGCAAAGAGCTTCTTTGCCGTCAGCTAGCAGACGGCAAAGAGCTGGCAGATGGCAAATTAGCTGATTCCAGTAGTGTTATGCCCGGCCTCGGCCAAACGATACGCCGCAACCCGACCTAGGCTTAATAGAGAGGTCAGCACGCCGGACTAAACCTACGCCCCAGGAACTCCTGCACGTTGCGTGGGCGGCCGGTGAGCGGACCTAGCTACCTCCTTAAAAAGGCAGGTGCTTACCAGTCCAACCCGGCGCGTGCCGCTCAGTCGCATGACGTCTATTAAGCTTCGGCTGATGCGTACGACGCAGAACACCAATACTATGCCTACGTGATGGTTAGTGCTATCAGGCTAGAGGCCCCTCGGATCAAATATCCAAACCGTTAGTGTGTTGTTAGTGCGGTCACGAGCAGAGACTCACGAAAGATGTGACCCCGTCGCCCCGTCTCGAGGACTTGCGGCAAGGGCTAAGAATGCCCGACCATGCCTTGTATTCAACTCTCGGGTACCCTCCAGGTCAACCCGTCTCCACATCACTCGCGGGTACCCCTCAGGGTCGACCCGCCTTTCCAAGTAACACTTGTAAGAGCATCTCCAGCCGCGCCCCCAACAGGCCCCCAGGCCACTTTTTTGGCGCCAGCGCAAAAAAAAACGCCCCAGTCGCGCCCCCAGGGAGCTGAAAAGCGCCGGTTCGGCCCGTTTTTGGGCCCGGCGATCGCAGGTCGAACCCGGCGCACTGGGGGCGATCGGGGGCTCCGGCGCAAGGGAAAAGCGCGGCTGGCCCACGCCGTCAGGTGAAAAGTCAAGTTTTTCTTCCCCGACTCGCCTCCCACCCCCCGCACCCTCGGCCACCACTAGCGGTATCCCGGCGCCGCCCGCCGCCCTTCACCGCTAGATAGCCAATCCCCGCCGAAAAAATAGCAGAGGTTCGCCGAGGCAGCCCCTCCACCAGCAGCTGGGCGTTTCCGGCCACGGAGGGGCAGTTTAGCGGCGGGTACACGCCCACGGGCGCAAGGTGTTCGGCGATTTGCCTGCCTCAGCGATGGACTCGGATGACGAGGAAGCGCTCGCCGCGTTGCTGGAGGAGGAAGCCGAGGCCGACGTCCAGGAAGAAGAGCATCTCATGGTGCTCGCCGCCCTTGCCCAGCTGCTGGCGAGCAATGAAAAGCCGCGGCGAGGTGGCTCGGCGCCGGGGCGGGTGAAAGCGAAGAACCGGCATCGTCTCGAAGGCTACTGCATGCTCTACTCCGACTACTTCGCCGATGTTCCACTTCACGGCGACAAAACATTTCGGCGCCGTTATCGGATGAGCCGAAAGCTCTTCCTCCGATTGTGAATTCCATCCGGGAGTTCGACAACTACTTCAAGTGCAAGATGGATTGCACCATCAAACTTGGATTCACCTCGATCCAGAAGTGCACGACAGCGATGAGGATGCTTGCATACGGAGCTCCCGGTGATTCACTCGACGACAATGGGCGCATGGCCGAGTCCACCAGCATAGAGTGTTTCTACAAGTTCTGTTGGGCAGTGCTGGCAGTGTTTGGACCGCAATACTTGAGAACACCCAATGCGGAAGACACTGCTCGGATCCTAGCACAGAATGCAGCAAGAGGATTTCCTGGGATGCTTGGAAGCATTGACTGCATGCATTGGAAATGGAAGAACTGCCCATTTGCTTGGCAGGGGATGTACAAAGGTGCCAAAGGCGGTTGTAGTGTGGTACTTGAGGCGGTGGCCACACAGGACCTCTGGATTTGGCACTCCTTCTTTGGTATGCCAGGAACTCACAATGACATCAACGTGCTGCAGTGCTCCCCTGTCTTTGCCAAGCTTGTTGAAGGTCATTCTCCTCCGGTGAACTTCGAGGTCAATGGGCGGCACTACAACAAGGGGCACTACCTAGCTGATGGCATCTATCCGATATGGTCTACATTTGTGAAGACTATCTCAAACGTTGTGCCAGGAGGCAAGAAGTCCCACTTTGCCAAGGTGCACGAGGCTTGCCGGAAGGATGTCCAGCGGGCATTTGGTGTACTCCAATCTCGATATGCTATTGTCCGGTACCCTGCTCAGACCTGCTCGAAAGATCAAATGTGGGAGATCATGACTTGCTGTGTCATCTTGCACAACATGATCATCGAGAGCGAGCAAGAAGACCCAGTGTTTGACACTGAACCATACTACAGGCAGGGACCTCTAGCCGAAGTTGATCACCAGCTACCGACAACCTGGACTGCCTACCTCAGTATGCGTCAGGAGATCCAAGACCCACAGGTGCATCATCAGCTGCAGCAGGATCTAGTGGAGCACCTATGGAGGCTCAAGGGCGACGCCGAGCGCGACGTGTGATGAAATATGAGTTTTTATTTGTTGAACTATATAATTTGTATTGAACTATTTGTTGTTGCACTATTTTGTTGAACTATTTGATTTTCTGTGATGAACTATGTGATAAAAAATATTTAGGTTGATAATTCAATGCCGAGCCACGGCGAACCACGCCGAATATGGGCCTATTCTCGCCCATATGGGCCCTTTATTCGCCAAAAGTGGGCCGAAAAGTGGGCCAATATCGGTGCCTGGGGGCGACGGCTGGACGCAAAACCGCCCCCAGCGCCGATTGTATCGCCGGCTCGCCCCCAAGGGGTGATTTTTATGCGTCCTGGGGGGCCAACGGTTGGAGATGCTCTAAAGTCCAAGTATCCGTGTGTCCAAACACCAGGGGGGAACCCCGAGGAATCACCCTCAGTGGATTCCACTCGATGTAATCATCAAGGTGAACGTAAGAGGAACCACCCTCAAGGTTCACACTTGAGGGGTTGCACGGCAGAGTCGTATTAGGAGTGGTAAAGGAGGAATCACCCTCGATGACCACGACCGAATAGCTACACTACAGAGTCATCACCAGGAGTGCGTTATGAGATATCACCCTCGGCACTCGATAGTAGGTCTGTAGAGTCGAGCAACAAAAGGAGTGTGATGTGATGTGAGGTGTCGGGCTCTGGTCGTCGATCACGTTGATCGAGTCATCGATGATGAAGCAGGGGCAACAAGGACAAGATGGGGGTCACTGATGGATCACTAACCAACCTATACTAAGCAGTTTAGGATAAGCAGGTAGGTAACAATAGCAGGTACAGAAGCAGGCTATGCATCAGAGTAGGAGCAATCAATTACAGTAGCAAAATCTAATGCAAGCATGAGAGAATGGAATGAGCGATGTCGGGATGATCAAAGGGGGGGCTTGCCTGGAAGCTCCGCTGAAAGGGAAGAAGGGTCGTCGTCGACGTAGTCGATCACAGTGGCATCGGCAGCGGTCTCGAGGTCTACCGGAGAGAAGAGGGGGAAGAAACAGTAAATACAAGCAAACTGATGCATGACAAGACAATAAGCAGCGCTACGGGTGTTCTACCGTGGTGCTACACGATACCGGCGAAGGGGGAAAACATCCGGGAATGTTTCCCCAGTGCTAGGCATTTTCAGACAAATGAAATGAATGGGAAAGGTTGCACGTTCGCTATGCTAGGGGCACGTTATGGATGAAAGGAGTGTGTATTCAGATTCGTCTCGCTTTTCTGAGCAACTTTCATGTATAACACTTTTTCATCCGAGTTATGGATTATTTTATATTAATTTTCAAAGCTTTAAACATTATCTGGAATCTCTGAAAATTGGCTAAGTTCTCAGTTTTGAACAATACTTAGTTGTTTTGCAAAGGCTATAGCTAGTGTTCAATTCATCCTATGGGTTAGGGCCTGTTCGGTAGCTACCTAGCTTCCCAATCCAACAAATCCATAGTGGATCTGCGCCGAACAGTCCGGCTCCCAGAAGCTGGCTTCCCGGATCTGATAAGGTTCTACGTGTAAAAAACTGGAGCGGCGTATTGGGTGATCCCAGGAAAAACGAGATCTGGAGTTAGCCTAATTTACGAACGAATGCCACCGCCAAGTGACTCCAGGGGCGCGTACCGGTTCGCTACATTCTCTCTTCCCTCTCCCGATATGTTGAGCATGATTGGTTTGATGCCAAAAATTGGCATGCCAAATATTGGCTAGTGCTTGGTTGGTTACCAATTTTACTTGCCAACCTCATAAGAAGTTGTCAATTTTTTGAAAATCCATTTCTGCACCCGAGCTCATCTGCAACCGCGCCGACGAAAAAAATCAAAACAAATACTATAAAAATTCAAAAAATTCCAAATAAAATTTGTGTGGTAGACAATTTGATGCGTGAGGCCCGCTCCAAATTTCAAGTCATTTGGACATATGAGCAGCTCTCAGCAAAAAAGACAAATTGGGGGTCTGTAAAAATGTTTACTGTTCATGTACTGTTTTGGCCCGATTTGTCTTTTTTGCTGAGAGCTGCTCATATGTCCAAATGACTTGAAATTTGGAGCGGGCCTCATGCATCAAATTGTCTACCACAAATTTTATTTAGAATTTTTTGAATTTGTTTTGAATTTTTTATGAATTTTTTCTAACCGGGTGCAGATGAGCCTGGGCACCAAAGCGCCCTACTCTTTTTTTCAATTTTTGGCAACTTTTGATATTACCAATTGTTGGCTTGCCAAGTATTGGCAATGCCAAATGTTGGCATCAAACCAATTAGCCTAGTTATCTCTCGTGAATGGGCCACCTTACCTCATTAGTGGGCTAACTTCGCTCCTTCCTAGGTTGGCGGCCCGTATAAAAAGTTAGAAGCTGGATCGATGGCACCGAACGATTTTCTCGGCGATGATTCGGCCGATAGAAGCAGGAAGCTGGCATGCGGAGCCGGAGCTGAAGATTTTGCGAAGCTGGGCAACTACCGAACAGGCCCTTAGTGTCTTATACCAATCTTGATCAATTTTCTGTGATCTACAAGATGGTATCAATTGCATCGCTGTTAGATCCCTGTAACTTATTTATTTTCTGCTCTAAAGTAGCTACCACAATAACTCTGTTTTCAGTCTTTTCTATTAACAGAACATAGACTTTTGTCATTTTCACAGGAATTAATCCAGGCGACTTTTGGATTTGGTCCAATGGAAAGAATCGAACCCTGTCAAGTGTACTACATGCCCATATAATTTTCATCTCTGTTCGAGCTTGTTTTGCTGCTGTTTAAGTGTTGTCTAGAGGGCTAGTCAGTGTAAAAGCAGTAAAGCTAGGTACTGCTACAGTAACTGAATGTTACTGCAGCAGCAGACAGAGGAACATCGGCGGTAACAGCTTCAGCGGAGAGCAGCAGTAGTAATCAGCAGCAGAGCACCAGCGTGGCAGAGGAGCAGCAGCAGTGCAGCGGCGCGGCGATGCTGGAGGTGGGCGTGGCCGGGCAGAGGCGGGCTCGACCACCCACTCAACACACACACACTACACGCACGCACACACCACACACACACACAGCACGCACGCACGCACACGGGCGCGCCAGCGGTCACGGCGCTGGCTAGGGGGCGCAGCGCGCGAGTGGCAGAGGCGGCGCGCGGGCAGCGCAGCCAGGGGGGCGCACAGGCGAGCGCGGCGGGAGCCATTTTGGCGCGGGCGCGGGAGCAGCTAAGGTCGCTACGGGCGCGTGCAGACGAGTTCGGCATCGGCGTCTACCGACGACGGCTAAGCGGCGGCAGCGGCAGTGCTCTACGGATACGGGGCACGGTAAGGAACAAGGGGAGGTTGAGGAGGAGACAAGGCTCACAGCGAAGCAGCAGGGCAGGCTAGCAGGCTCGATGGAGCGCCGGAGACGACGTATTGAAGGCGGCAATCTCGTCTACCTGAGGAAGAAGACGAGGAAGATGGCGACGTTGTAGTGGCCCCCAACGGCAACACGATGCACTAGTAGAGGAAGCGGTCAAGGCGGTCCTTCTGGCGCAGGCAGGGGTCAGGGGGAGCTCGGTGGCCACGAAGATGGCGAAGGCCATGGCATCAACGGTTGCGTACAGGGCCTCTCCAGATTGGGGAGGAGAGCGAGGGGGAGGGGAAAAACTTGGGATAGAGGGTTCGAGGAGGGAGAGAGGGGCGTCGAGGGAGGGCTCTTATCCAGCTCCTCGACCGCGGGATGGGTGGCAGCGCGACATCCGCGTGTTGGACGGCGCACGGGCGTCCACTGGAACAAGGTGAACAGGAGGTAGGAGGAGGCGCGATTGGGCTGGTCCGAAAGCACTGTGGTCATCAAAGGCCCAGTTGCACAGCAGTTAGTTAGGCCATTTTCTATTATCCCTTTTATGTATTTAAGTTAGCTACTGTTTCGTATTAATTTGAGTGAAAAAATGAATTTAGTCAATCTTGAAATCTGGCACACAATTCAAGAACAATATTGTGGTGTTGCATAAAAATTTTTAGAGCCAATGGAATTGTTCAAGCATTTTTAGAAATTAAATAGGTCAACTAATATGATGTTGGACCACTTTATATTTTCCTAGGGATTAAATGGTGAGCCAATCGATGTTGATTTCTACATGATAATTAGCTAGAGAATATTTGGAACCCAACGAACATTTTTGTCTTTTAGTTTTTGAAGAAAATAATTTGACATGCAATTTGAATTTGAGTTTGATTTTGGACAAGTGGCAGATTGACTGAGTGATCATGGTAACATGGCCACTATTAGAGAGAGATCACTTTAGTGTGATAGTGGGGATGTTACAGAAGTACTTTGCTAGTGTTGTAGGATAGGTTTGCAAGATAATAAAGAGCACGTAAATAAAAACTAGGGGTTGTTTAGATAAATAAACAATTAAGTTAGTTTAACGAGTGTGGAAAAGTGGTGGAAGGATTTTCGAAATTGTCCCTAAGAAATTGACTACATTACTAGACCGATAGGAAGTTTTATGTGGGAGAGGCCACTGCTAGCATGTCATCCCTTACTTGGAATTCTATGCACGTATGATTGGAACTATTAGCAAGCATCCGCAAGTAATAACGTTCATTAAGATAAACCCAACCATAGCATTAAGATATATTGGTCCCCTTTTAATTCCGTATGCATCAATTTCTATGCTAGACTGAAGCTGATGTCACCGTTGCGTCCAATACATAGTCCTATTAACATACAATTAACCCTATGGTGTGATCCACACGCGCGCTTGTATGATGGGCACCAAAGGACAACAACATAACCACAAGCAAATTAAACCAATAATAGCAATTCACCAATCACCGTTAGGATAACAACAATCTACTCAAGCATCATACGATGGCAACACATCATTGGATAATAATATGAACATAAAGCACCATGTTCAAGTAGAGGGTACAACGGGTTGCGGGAGAGTGGACCGCTGAATATAGATGGGGGAAGGTCATGAAGATGTTGGGGAAGATGACGAAGGTGTTGGTGTAGATCGCCGTCACATGATGATTGCCCCGCCGACGTTCCGACGCCACTGGGAGAGAGGGGGAGAGAGCCCCCTCCTTCTTATTCTCCCTTGACCTCCCCCCTAGATGGGAGGAGGGTTTCCCCTCTGGTCCTTGGCCTCCATGGCGGCGGAGGGGCAGGAGCCTCTCCGAGATTGGATCTCTCTCTCTCTTCTCTCTCTCTCTCTCTCTCTCTCTCTCTCTCTCTCTCTCTCTCTCTCTCTCTCTCTCTCTCTCTCTCTCTCTCTCTCTGTTTCCTTCTGTTTACGCGTTCCCAGAGTCTGGCCTTTCACCGTTTCTTAAATTCCCGGAGATCCGTAACTCCAATTGGGCTGAAATTTTAACACAATTTTTATCCGGATATAAGCTTCCATGCGGCCGAAGGACACCTTCACCGACCTACGGGGTGGCCACAAGCCTGTCAGGCGTGTCCTGGGTAGGGGGCACCCCCTAGGGCTTGTGGGTCCCTCGGGCATCATCTCGCATTGATTCCGCTTCCCAAATATCACATATTCCAAAAACAATCTCCATAAATTTGTATCTTGTTTGCACTTTGTTTGATATGGATTTTCTGCGAAACAAAAAACATGCAACAAACAGGAATTGGCACTGGGCACTGGATCAATATGTTAGTCCCAAAAATAATATAAATAGTTGCCAAAAGTATATGAAAGTTGTAGAATATTGGCATGAAACAATCAAAAATTATAGATACGACGGAGACGTATCAGCATCCCCAAGATTAATTCCTGCTCGTCCTCGAGTAGATAAATGATAAAAAATAACTTTTGATGTGGAATGCTACCTAGCATAATCTTGATCATGTAATCTAATCAGAACATGAATATTAAGACAAGAGTGATTCAAAGAAATAGTCTATAATTTGACATAAAGACAATAATACTTCAAGCATACTAATAAAGCAATCATGTCTTCTCAAAATATCATGGCTAAAAGAAAGTTATCCCTACAAAATCATATAGTCTGGCTATGCTCCATCTTCACAACACAAAGTATTTCATCATGCACACCCCCGATGAGAAGCCAAGCAATTGTTTCATACTTTTAATGTTCTTAAGCTTTCTAAAATTTCATGCAATACATGAGCGTGAGCCATGGATATAGCACTATAGGTGGACTAGAAGGTGGTTATGAGGAGAAGACAAAAAGGAGAAAGTCTCACATCAACTAGGCAAATTAATGGGCTATGGAGATGCCCATCAATCGATATCGATGCAAATGAGTAGGGATTGCCATGCAACGGATGCACTAGAGCTATAAGTGTATTAGAGCTCAAACTAAAAACTAAGTGGGTGTGCATCCAACTTGCTTGCTCATGAAGACCTCGAGCATTTGAGGAAGCCCTTCATCAGAATATACAAGCCAAGTTCTATAATGAAAAATTCTCACTAGTATATGAAAGTGATAACTCAAGAGCCTTTCTATATGAAGCATGGTGCTACTTTCAAGCACAAGTGTGGAAAAGGATGGTAACATTGTCCCTTCTCTCTTTTTCTCTCATTTATTTTAATTTATTTATTTTCTTTTTGGGCTCTTTGGCCTCTTTTTTATTTTTTTCATTTTTTCATTTTTTGTTTTGGGCTCTTTGGCCTCTTTTTTTTAAGTCCGGAGTCTCATCCTGACTTGTGGGGGAATCATAGTCCCCATCATCCTTTCCTCTCTTGGGACAATGCTCATGATCATCATCACACTTTTATTTACTTACAACTCGATATTACAACTCGATACTAGAACAAAATATGACTCTATATGAATGCCTCTGGCTGTGTACCGGGATGTGCAATGATCTAGCGTAGCAAAGATATCAAAAAACGGACAAGCCATGAAAATATCATGCTAGCTATCTTACGATCATGCAAAGCAATATGATAATGAATGCTCAAGTCATGTATATGATGATGATAGAGGTTGCATGTCAATATATCCCAGAATGGCTATGGAAATGCCATAATAGGTAGGTATGGTGGCTGTTTTGATGAAGATATAATGAGCCTTATGTGTGATAGAGCGTATCGTATCACTGGGTTTGGATGCACCGACGAAGTTTGCACCAACTCTCGAGGTGAGAAAGGGCAATGCACGGCACCGAAGAGGGTAGCAATGATGGAAGGGTGAGAGTGCGTATAATCCATGGACTCAACATTAGTCATAAAGAACTCACATACTTATTGCAAAAATTTATTAGCCATTGAAGCAAAGTACTAATACGCATGCCCTTAGGGGGATAGATTGGTAGGAAAAGACCATCGCTCGTCCCTGACTGCCACTCATAAGGAAGACAATCAAAACATAAATCATGCTCCGAGTTCATCACATAACGGTTCACCATACGTGCATTCTTCGGGAACCACAAACCTTAACACAAGTATTTCTACCAATCCACAATTACTCACTAGCATGACTCTAATATCACCATCTTTATATCACAAAACTATTGCAAGGAATCAAACATATCATATTCAGTGCTCTACAAGTTTTATGTAGGATTTTATGACTAACCGTGTGAATGACCAACTCCTGATGACTCTCTAAATAGATATAAGTGAAGCAAGAGAGTTCAATTCTTTCTACAAAAGATTTTCCCACGCTCTAACAAATATAAGTGAAGCAAAAGAACATTCTACAAATGGCGGTTTTCTATGTGAAGAGAAACAGGCAATCCAAACTTCAAATGACATAAGTGAAGCACATGAAGCATTCTGTAAAGCCGTACTCAAAAGATATAAGTGAAGTGCAAAGAGCATTCTATAAATCAACCAAGGACTATCTCATACCAGCATAGTGCATTACTAAAGGAAAAATAAAAAGCACACGACACTCCAAGAATTTACGCATATCATGTGACGAATAAAAATATAGCTCCAAGTAAAATTACCGATGGTCGTTAGAAGAAAGAGGGGATGCCTTCCGAGGCATCCCCAAGCTTAGTTTCTTAGGAGTCCTTGAATATTACCTTGGGGTGCCTCGGGCATCCCCAAGCTTAGGCTCTTGCCACTCCTTATTCCTTCATCCATCGTGATCTCACCCAAAACTTGAAAACTTCAGTCACACAAAACTTAACAAAACCCTCGTGAAATCCATTAGTATAATAAAGAAAATCACCACTTTAAGTACTGTTGTAAACCCATTCATATTTTATTTTTTGAATTATAACTACTGTACTCTAACTTCTCCATGGCTTATACAATGATAAAATGCACAGTTCCATCAAATACGCAAAACAATGCATCAAAAACAAAATCTGTCAAAAATAGAACAGCCTGTAGCAATCTGAACATTCACCATACTTATGTAACTCTCCAAATTCTGAAAAATTAGTACAAAATAAAAAAATTGGATAGCAGTACTGTGTAGAAATTTCAGAAGCATTCGACGTTCCAGTAAAAAATGAAAAATCACGCACTACAACCAAAGTTTCTGTTTTTGCACTGCACAAACCAAACAAGCCATCTAATCATCCTAAAGGTAAATCTTGGCACATTATTTTTATAATACAATGGATTTGTACAAGGGGATGATTATTTATGTTGAAAAGTTTCTGTAATTCAAGAGTTGCAAAGTTTCCATGGGCATGAACAAAGTTCAAGGAGCTCCCCCACTTCAATGGTGCTCGTCCTTCTTACTTTCACTTTTCTTTTTGAAAAGTTTTAGGTTCCCCACTTTATTTTTTTGTTTTTTCGAACTTTTTAAAAGCACTCAACAGAAATAAATGACTCTCTAAAACTTCCGGATTGTCTCTCTGGCAGCGCTTTCTTTAAAGCCATTAAGCTAGGCATATAGTGCTCAAGTAATGGATCCACCCGAATCCCAAGGTATATCAAAGACAATTTTAATTAACAATGATTTGTGATTTAGTAGTGAGCACAAAGTAACATATATCATGCAACAACGAAGTCTAACTCTCTTTCTATGCATCGGCATGTCATAAAAGAACAATTCATGCACACATAGTAAAGGCCGATACATAGCATACACAGTTTCTTGCAATTTTATCGTATTGGAAACATAGAGGCGGAGATGTAGTTCCTCTCTAATAATAATGGCAAGTAGGAGTAGCAAGCACATGCATATTATATTTATCAAAATCATCATGTGCAATATTAGAACGCAACCCATCAATATAGTCCATAATAAGCACAAACTTCTCCGATATAGTGTAGTTGGGAGAATTTCAAAAGATAATAGGACTATCATGCGTGGGTGTAATAATAACAATTTCATTTTTAACATAAGGAACTACAGCAAGTTCATCTCCATAAGCATAATTCATATTGGCCTCATGGCCACAAGCATAGCAAGCATCAAGTTCATCAAAAAGGGATATTTCAAACGAATCAAAGGGATCATAGCAATTATCATAGCATTCATCCTTCGGTATGCACGAAGGGAAATTAAACAATTTATGGCATGAAGAGTTACTCTCATTAGAAGGTGGGCACGGGTGATCAATCCGCTCTTCCTCCTTTTGTTCTTCGCTCTCCTCCTCATCTTTTTCATCTAATGAGCACACAGTGTCATCAATTTCTTCTTCCATAGATTTCTGCAAAATATTAGTCTCTTCTTGGACAGCGGAGACTTTCTCAATAAACTCATTAATATCGGCATTATATTCATAATTCTCATAGAAATATTTAAGTATAGCATAATTTTCAGGTCTGTAAACAGCATCATCAAGATTTTCACACTTTTCAAACAAAGCTTCAATTTCATAAGCACCCTTAAAAGCAACGAATTCTTCTATTCGTTCCACATCATAGTAATCATATATACCATTAGCATAAGAAGCCAAGGTTTCATTATCATTAAATTTACATGAAAAGGGAAGGTGTGGAGCCTCATTCTAGAGCAACAAGTATAATCATATCTCCAGCATAAATTCCAAGCATACCAATACAACATATGAATTTGATCCCATAATAGTTTCCCTTTTAGATTCCAGCAATAATCCCTAAAGTATTCATGTTGATCCAACGTGTCTCCCATTATCAAGTTGAACGGGGTTTTCTCAGGATTATCAAAGTAGTGTTTAATATTTTCCACAGAGCAATCATCAAGGGTTTCAGGAGGTTCCCCATCTCCATAAGTAGAAAGTACACCTATTTTTTTGGGTATTCATGTTCCATATCCATAACTAAAGATAGAGAAAAACTTAGAACAACAAATAAAATCTACTTAGTGATAAAGCAAACGAGCACACACAGGAATACTCACCCCACGCTATTGCTCCCCGGCAACGACGCTAGAAAAAGGTCTTGATAACCCACAAGTGTAGGGGATCAGTTGTAGCCTCTTTCGATAAGTAAGAGTGTCGAACCCAACGAGGAGCTAAAGGTAGAACAAATATTCCCTCATGTTCCATCAACCACCGATACAACTCTACGCACGTGCTAACTCTTGAGCATGCGTTGGTTTTCCCTTGAAGAGGAAAGGGTGATGCAACAAAGTAGCGTAAGTATTTCCCTCAGTTTTTGAGAGCCAAGGTATCAATCCAGTAGGAGATAACACGCAAGTCACCTAGTACCTACACAAACAATCAAGAACCTTGCAACCAACGCGATAAAGGGGTTGTCAATCCCTTCATGGTCACTCGCAAAAGTGAGATCTGATAAAGATAATAAGATAAATATTTTTGGTATTTTTGTTGTATAGATTGGAAAGTAAAGATTGCAAAATAAAATAAATAGGAAAATAGAATTGTAGATCGGACACTTATATGGTGTAAAATAGAATATTATATAATGGAAAATAGACCCGGGGCCATAGGTTTCACTAGTGGCTTCTCTCAAGATAGCATGTATTACGGTGGGTGAACAAATTACTGCCGAGCAATTGATAGAAAAGCGCATAGTTATGAGAATATCAAGCCAATGATCATGAATATAGGCATCACGTCCGTGTCAAGTAGACCAAAACGATTCTGCATCTACTACTATTACTCCACACATCGACCGCCATCCAGCATGCATCTAGAGTATTAAGTTCATAAGAACAGAGTAACGCATTAAGCAAGATGACATGATGTAGAGGGATAAACTCAACCAATATGATATAAAACCCATCTTTCTATCCTCGATGGCAACAATACAATACGTGCCTTGCTGCCCCTACTGTCACTGGGAAAGGACACCGCATGTGACGCCCTCGATTCAATCATACACTAATCATACACGCAAATGTGTACGATCAAGATCAAGGACTCACGGGAAGATATCACAACACAACTCTAGACACAAATTAAAATAATACAAGCTTTATATTACAAGCCAGGGGCCTCGAGGGCTCGAATACATAAGCTCGAATACACAAGAGTCAGCGGAAGCAACAATATCTGAGTACAGACATAAGTTAGACAAGTTTGCCTTAAGAAGGCTAGCACAAAAGCAACATCGATCGAAAAGGCAAGGCCTCCTGCCTGGGAGCCTCCTAACTACTCCTGGTCGTCGACGGTCTCCACGTAGTAGTAGGCATCAACGGTGGCATCTGACTCCTGGGCTCCGACATCTGGTTGCATCAACCGGAAAGAAGAAGAAAGTGGGAAAAGGGGAGCAAAGCAACCGTGATTACTCATCCAAAGTACTCGCAAGCAAGGATCGACACTACATATGCATCAGTATAGATGAAATGGGCTGTATATGTGGACTGAACCGCAGAATGCCAGAAGAGAAGGGGAAAGCCTAGCCTATTGAAGACTAGCATCTTCAAGCAGCTCCAAGCATCTTGCAGCATCAGAAGAGATAAGAGTAGCATAAAGTAAAGTAGTAGTAGTGTTCTCAACCTCGGCCAGAGATCCTTTCTCGACTCCCTGCGAAAAAGCAATCCCAGAGCCATACTATCCAATTCTCATAACAAGTATCCAGTTCTAATTGTATCGATCGGGATACAACTCCAAGTGTCCGTTACCGTAGGATAGGCTATCGATAGATGTTTTCTTCCCTGCAGGGGTGTGCACCAACTTACCCACCACGCTCGATTAACTCCGGCCAGACACACTTTCCTGGGTCATGCCCGGCCTCGGCCAAACAATATGCCGCAACCCGACCTAGGCTTAATAGAGAGGTCAAGCACGCCGGACTAAACCTATGCCCCCAGGGGTCATGGGCCATCGCCCCGAGAACTCCTGCATGTTGCGAACGCGGCCGGTGAGCAGACCTAGCTACCTCCTTCAAAAAGGCAGGTGCTTACGCAGTCCAACCCGGCGCGCGCCGCTCAGTCGCCGACGTCTATTAAGCTTCGGCTAATGTATACGACACAGAACGCCCATACTATGCCCACGTGATGGTTAGTACTATCAGGCCAGAGGCCCCTCGGATCAAATATCCAAATCGTAGTGGATTAGGAACGCGCGGTAACAAGCAGAGACTCACGAGATGTGACCCCGTCGCCCCATCTCGAGGGCTTGCGGCAAGTGCTAAGAATGCTCGGCCACGCCTCGTAATTATCTCGCGGGCACCCTCCAGGTCAACCCGTCTCCACATCACTCGCGGGTACCCCTCAGGGTCGACCCGCCTTTCCAAGTAACAGTTGTAAAGTCCAAGTAACCATAGTAACCGTGTGTCTAACACCAAGGGGAAAACTTGAGGAATCACCCTTGACGGATTCCACTCGATATAATCATCAAGGTGAACGTAAGAGGATCCACCCTCGAGATTCACACTTGAGGGGTTGCACGACAGAGTCATATCAGAAGTGTTTAAGGCGGAATCGCCCTGGATGGCCACGACCGAATAGCTACACTACAGGGTTAACATCAGAAGTGCCTATGAGGTCTCACCCTCGGCACTCGATAGTAACCCAGTAGTGTTGAGCAACTAAGGGGAAAGTGATGTGCGGTGCCGGAGCTTGGTCTTCGATCCCGTTGACCGGGTCTTCGATGATGAAGCAGGGGCAACAAGGACAAGGTGGGGGTCACTGATGGAAACCTATACTAAGCAGTTTAGGATAAGCAGGTAGATAACAATAAGCAGGTTCCAAGAGCAGGCTATGCATCAGAATAGGAGCAAACAATTACAGTAGCAAAATCTAATGCAAGCATGAGAGAAAGGAAATGGGCGATATCAGGATGATCAAAGGGGGGGCTTGCCTGGAAGCTCCGCTAAAAGGGAAGAAGGGTCGTCGTCGACGTAGTCGATCACAGGGGCAGCATCAGTCTCGGGGTCTACCGGAGAGAAGAGGGGGAAGAAAGACTAAATACAGAGCAAACAAGGCATCACAAGGCATAACATGGCAATACACAGCGCTAGGAGTGTTCTAACATAGTGCTGCACGATACAGGTGAAGGGAGAATTCAACCGGGAAGGTATTCCCGGTTCCAGACCTATGTCAGACAAACGACCGAAGGGGGAATGTTCAATGTTCAGATAGTTAGAGGCATCTGACAGGTAAACGGACCGCATATTTGGATTCGTCTCGTCGTTCTGAGCAACTTTCATGTAGAAAACATTTTCATCTGAGCTACGGTTTATTATCCATGAATTTTCAAAGTTTTAAACATTTTCTGAAATTATTTAAATTGACAGAAATGGAATTATGACGTCAGCATGACATCAGCAGGTCAACCGACCCGCTGACTGGTCAAACTGACCAATGGGTCCCACCTGTCATAGACAGAGGCCTTAACATAGTTTTAAAGTTAAACTAATTGTCTATTTAACTAACAGGGGCCCACAGTCAGTGTCTACTTAGCTTAACTAATCATATAAAGTTATTTTTAAACTGTTTTAATTTTGCTTAAGGGGATGGACCCCGCATGTCAGCGACTGGGCGCTGCCCTGTCAGCGCTGACCGCAGTCAACAGGTCAAGGAGGCCCCTGGGGCCCACCAAGCAGTGACCCTGCGGGTGGCCCAGAGCGGCCACGTCGGCGGGCGTTTGTGCGCCGGCGGCGACCAAACTAGCGGCAGCGACACGCCGGAACCGGCCGGAAAACGGCCTCAGGGCTCCGTTTCGGCCGCTGTTTGAACCTATGGCACAGCAGGGCTCGCGCGCATCCGACTGCGGTGGTGGCTTGGCCGGAGCGCGTCTGCAGCGACAGCGGCGAGCGGCGAGGGCGGTGGTTGGAGAACGGGTTCAGCGGGAACGGCGACAGGGGGCACGAGCGGAGGCGTAGGCGGTTGCGTCGGACTCCTGGGAGACCCAGGAGCACGTCGTTGTGCTCGGGTGAGCATGACGATGCCCACAATGACGGCAACGACCTCGTCGGCGGTGACGTGTTCAGGCGCAAGCAGAGCGGCGGCTACGGGAGCTCAAGAGGCCAGGGGAGTGAGGGGAGAGGATGAGGGGCTCACCGTGCGGTGCAAGAAAGGCCCGTGGGAGGTTTAGGAGCTGCTGTGCAGTGGATCGACGCCGGCGAGCTCCTGTGATCCGAAGTGGAAGACGAGGCCGGGGCAGCATTCGGGGGCGCCCGGCGTCCTGCGGCTCGTCGGGGAGGCATAGTCGAGGGAGGTGGAGCGGTTGGACACGATGAGGTCACGAGGAAGACAAGGTGGTCGTGTGAACGACGCAGAACGGCGCCGACCGCGTTGGTCTCCTCTCCAGAACGAAGGAGAGGGAGAGAGGAGAGGTGGATCTGGGGGAGGAGAGTGTCGGCGTTCTGGAAACGGGGGTCCCCAGACTTGCCTGCCTGCGGCCCGCGGCGTGGCTTTGCTAGCAGGCCTGTACGGCCCATCTTCATCAACAAGGCATTCAAGACCCTCGCGAGGGGCCAAGCCTCGTGAGGCGGGCGACGCAAGACCTCCTCAGGAGCGGCCTCTCCAGGCAGGCTCACGAGGAGCAGAGATATCAAGGCGGGGCAAACCTCGCGAGGTTCTCGTGACGTGAGCCATGACGATCGACACCAGGCGGGTGCCAGCGCGCGCAGCGTCCTTGTTTCCTCTTTGGTGCTGAGGGGGCAAGCGCAGGCGCGGAGTACGAAGGCATCAGGCAAAGGTTTCCATATCAGTGCAATGAGACCAAGACCAGCAAGCCAGCAGGAAGGAGGTCACCGTGGAGCCCAAGACGGCGTCATCACCAGAGCCCTTTCGCAGGCGAAGACCGCTTTTGTCAGGATAAGCTGTACTAGGTGTCCCCTTTCAAATTGGCCGTTGTTGTTGGCTCCCTTGCCACTCAATATTTGGGGAGAGGACCAGGGCCTATATAACTAGAACTAGCCATCACACTAGAGGCATATGGTAGAGAGCTCACAAGCAAGCGAGCCTTGAGCCAATCCTTAACCACACACCGAACACAAGAACACCTCAACCTCAGGAGGTCGTTCTTCCCTTTGTACTGTTCATCATCACCCCAAGAGGCAATCCACCACCACACACTAGAGTAGGGCATTACACCACAACGGTGGCCCGAACCAGTATAAATCTTGTGTCTTTGTGTTGCGAGTCCGTCGAGTTCGTCCGCGAGATCTTAGCAAGCTTGGGCGTAGATTGGTAGGGAGGAAATCTCCGCGCGCACCCCAGTGTTCGAACCTTGAGGGTTTTGCCGGAACTCGTGATCCGACATTTCGCGCGCCAAGTAGGGGTGTGCCGTAGCTTCCCTTCTGTCGATCGGCGCTCCGTCGCTCCGTCGTCTCCATGGCGGACGCTCGCCGCGCTCGAGCTGAGCGCCGGGCTGCCCTCACCGCTCGCGTTGCTCAGACGGCTCCCGTCGGCGGGCCACCTCGTCGTTCCCCGTCGCCTGCCACCACCGGCCCGGCAGGGAAAGAGCAGCAAGCATCCTCGCTGCACCCGTCGGTGCGGCCGGACGACCGCACCGCCACTCCATCGCTGACCCCGGCCGGTTCCTCGTCCCACGCACGTCGCGCTCCCATGGACGCGTAGGCCATGCTCCTCATGGCGAACGAGCTCCTGCGCTACCGCCTGGTCGACGACCTCTACGAGGACTGGCTCGACCGCGTCGCCGAGCTCGTCCACGCCGCAGGGGGCTCCCCGGCGCCGTCCCTCTCTCTGCCTCGTCCTCCGCCAGCCACGGGTGACGTGGCTCATGGAGCGCCTCCACCACCTCTGCCCCAAGACGGTGCCTTAGCGCCAAGGCGCGCGGCCCCATGACGCGACCCACCACGCCCAGTGCCCGCGCGCGAAGAGAGAAGCTGCCAAGAAATTCCTCGGCCGCGAGAAGCTGCACCTGCGCTCCCCGCGCCGCCTCGCCAAGACCGCGCGCTACCTGCGGTGGCGGCGCGCGGGCCTCATCAAGACCAAGCTCCACCTCCGAGACAGGCCCCGGCAACCACGGCCGGCTGCCGCGCCTTCACCCCCGAGCCGCGTAGCGTCGCTTGGCCGGGCAAGTTCAAGCCCGATCTGCCTCCTCGCTACGGCGGCACCCTCGACCCTGCGGAGTTCTTGCAGCTCTACAAGCTGAGCATCGAGGCGGTCAACGGCGACGAAAAAGTCATGGCGAACTGGTTCCCTATGGCACTCAAAGACGGCGCCCGTTCGTGGCTCCTGAACCTGCCTCAAGGCTCGATCTCCTCCTGGGACGAGATGCGTGACCGCTTCGTCGCCAACTTCCAGGGCACTCGCGACCGCCCGCCGGCCGCGGGTGACCTGCGCCGCATCAAACAACAACCAGGAGAGACCCTCCAGAAGTACATCCAGCGCTTGAACAACACTCGCCTCAAGATCCAAGGTGACGGACGAGGCCATCATCTCCGCGTTCTCCGACGGCGTCTGCGACATCAAGATGAAGGAGGAGCTGGCTATCCATGAGGAATTGTGCACATCTCAGGAGCTGTTCAACCTGGCGACCAAGTGCGCAAGAGCCGAAGAGGGGCGCCTCTCCCTCCTCGAGCTGCCAGCTACGGGCGCAGAGGAGAAGAAGGCCAAGGCCAAGGACGTGAAGCGCAAGGAAGAAGCCGTGGTCGCAGTGGAGCCGAACACCAAGCAAGGCAGGGACCAGCCCGAGTCATCCAAGAGCAGCCGACCGTTCTGCGCCTTCCACAACCTGAACACCCACAACACCAGCGACTGTCAAGAACTCAGAGCTATTCGCGAAGGATGCTTCGGTCGACACCCCAAGCAGCGACAGGGGCTACGACCGAGGAGGAGGACGTGGAGGCAGACGCTGGGACGACCGTGGCCCGCGCTAAGAGTGGCGCGACAGGCCTCGTGAGGACCGCTGGCAGGATCATCCTCGCGAGGGCGCCTGGAGGGACCAGCCTCGTGAGGATCGTCCTTAGGGCAACGCCGGTCTTCCCCCGCTGCCGCCACCACCAAGAAGGAATGACGACCACCATCAAGACGAGGGGGGTGGGGGCTTCCAGGAGCCGCGTGCAATCGCCTGCATCTTGGGCGGAGCTCAGGCCCCAGCCTTGCAGCGTATCTTCAAACAGTTTGCTCGTGAAGTGAACGCAGTCCTCCCCAAGCTCGAGGCCACGCGCCCGCTCAGGTGGTCCCAGTGTGCCATCACCTTCAACTCGGAGATCAGGTCAAGTGCGCAGCCACCACTGGCGCTCTCCCAATGCTTTGTTCACCAATCATCAGCAACGTGCAAGTTACCAAGACCCTCATCGACGGCGGCGCAGGGCTCAACGTCCTGTCCGTCGTCACGTTCGACAACCTCCAAGTGCCATATGACCAGCTTCAGCCTACCAAGCCTTTCTCAGGAGTGACCGACGGCTCCACCACACCGATAGGGCATGTCCGCCTCCCTGTCACCTTAGGAGAACGCAAGAACTACCGCACTGAGCACATCGACTTCGACGTCGCGCAAATCCGTCTGCCATACAATGCCATCCTCGGGTATCTAGCCCGGGCCAAGTTCATGGCGGTGACACACCACGGCTACAATGTCCTCGAGATGCCAGGAAGCGGCGGAATCATCACGGTCCCGTGCGAAGAAAGAGACGCGGTGTGCTCCCTCGAGCGCGCTTTTCAAGCTGCAGCAATCGACGACCCCGACAGCAAGGGCGAGGGCCCTCCTGAGGCCCTCCCCAAGAAGAAGAAGCAAATGTGCCGTGCAGGATCTCAGGAGGATGGCGTCGTAACTGGAACCTCGTTAGGATCAGCGCCCGCTCCAGGGGCGCCTCCCTCCGTCGCATAGGAAGGCGTGCCCAGCGCCCTCCTCGGGCAGGGCTCGGGGCACTCTCCTAGAGGGCCTCAGACCTTGCCAACATCACGAGGGAGGCGCTCGGGCACCACTTGGAGGCATGCTTCGCGGCACGTTTTCCTCAGGAGAACACAGGGCAAGGAGCGCCCACCGCTCAGGAGTTCATCACCAAGACCACTCAGGAACTGCAAGACGCACGGGCCATGCGCGGCGACTGCCGCTCACGAGGCACAGCTCCCCATCCAGGCGAGGATGCGGGGTTGCGCGTCTGCGTCGATGTAACAGGGCTAAACAGGGCCGCTTCTCAGGAGCTTTTCTAGCCTTCGTGCGTGGGCCAATGCGAGGGTCCACCGCACAACTAAGTTCGCATGCCTTTTGGCTTGCCGAGCGTGTCGTTCGTCTACCAGCGCAACTTGCGGCGCGCCCTGGCAGCTCAGGAGGCCAGGCACCGCGCCGTCCTGGCGGAGATGGAGACGGTCCTCAAGGAACCGCCTGAGCCCCCAGAGCTTCCCGAGGCTCAGGGCCTGGTGGCTCGTAAGGAACGACCCCTTCGTCGCGTGCCTTCAGCTGCCCGACATCTCTTCATCAACATGACCAGGTGACATTTTCCAAGTTCATTCAGGTGGGAGCGCCCCTCGGGCTGCATCATTCCCAGGCCGCGTGGGTCCGTCCCTGTGGCATGTATCCCTGTTGCTTATGTCTTTAGCTTACCTCACTGGGGGCGCCCCTCGGGCTGCATCATCCCCAAGCCGCTCGGGCCTGACCCAGTGGCATGTATCTTTCTGCATTTACCCAAGCTGATTTGCCTTCCATGCTTAATCTGGCTATGATTGTCACCTGCCCGATTACCACCTGCTCGATCGTCGCCTCCCACGGGGCCTCCTCACACTGGCATGGCGCAGGTGCATGGGTCCGTCCCTGCCACGTCGACAAACCTGAGCGGTCGACCTCTGGCTCGCGGCACGCCCCGCGCACGTCACCTCATCAGGCCCTCAGTGCCTTCATCTCCTCACGGAGCAACCAGTGGCAGACTAGCAACCATAACGGCAAAAGCGTGTTTCTCCTTGTGCTGGCTCGCAGGAATATCATGAAGATAGCACCAGGCGGAACCGCGAGCTCCCACCTCTTCCAAGTAATCCGCTTGCACGTTAAAAGGGGGCTCTTGAGCATCACGACTCAGGAGCTCTTACTGGCTCTCCAGCCCTCACCCCCTGGCCTTGTCCACGGTATCGCGACCTCGCATACCAGCGGCGGCTGAGAGAGCTAAAAAGGGACATGAGGACGTAGAGCATGAAGGAAAGCATTGGAAGGGGGAGGACCCGTACGGGCCTAAACTAGCTACGCCGCGGATGATTGCGCACAGGTCTGGTGCAGCGTAGAGAATCGACCCCGAACATCCAAGATAAGACACAAGCTCGGAACAACTAAGTTGTTGGAACCTAGGTGTTACGCTCGCTGCATCCCTGTTGCGGCCACGTCGCATCCCTTTCTTGCCTTACCATAGCTGCTTGAGCGCTAAGGGGGACCTCCTGAGCATTGCGTCTCAGGGGCTCTTACTGGACCTCGGGCCGCTCACCTCCTGGCCTTGACCACGGCACGCGACCTGGCATACCAGCGACGGCTGCAGCCTGCCTGGGGACCGGGACCCGTCAGCGTAGAGCAACAAGCTATTGCGAGGTTGGAAAGGGGAGACCGAGCCTGAACAGGAAATGCGTTCGCAAATTTTCATAACAGGGAATATATACGCAAAAGACATTACAGATCCTTTATACACACCCACTGGGTACTTCATGATTCTTCGCAGGGAACAAAAAACAAGAACTAAGAGGAATCCTATCTACACCCTCCCGTGGCGGACGCCATCATCAACAGTGGGCCACGGGAAGCCGGCGCCGACCCCATCTAGATCAGCGGCGGCGGCTGGACGCCGCGGCCCTGCTCCGAGCCCGACGAGAGCTCGGGGGCACGTAGCTATCGTCGCTCGTCTCTGGAATCTCGTAAAGCTCAGGAGAATCGCTAGACTCCCAGGGGCTGCTGCTGCTGGAGTAGCCACGAGCGGAGCGCGCGTCAGCCCGACGCTCCCCTCCAGGGCAACAATCCAGGCGGCGGCCCTCCGCATCGAAGACCTTGAAGAAGAGCGTGGTGGCGCCGTCGTACTCAAAGTGGATCGCGAGGGCGCCTTCCGCACGGCAAACCCGCGCGACCTCGCCCCAGCCGCGGGTCATGAAGATCTTGCCGGTGGGGAACGCTTCGATCTCTGCTCCGGTCACCGGAGCGTTGCAGTCGGCATGCTGCTGCCGGAGCTCGAGAGGCCCCCTCGGCGGCATCACGTCAGAGAAGAACCGCGGGAAGCAGATCCAAGAGCTTGGGGGCATCGGCGCCCATAGCACGAGCTCGCACGAGGAATCCGAGGCGTGGATTCCAGGGGAGACGGCGCGTGTCGCCATGACGCGGCGACCACGGGCGCGGCACGGGCGGCGCCGCTCGTCGCTCCACCCTCCTGAGCCCTCGGCTCGGGCGTACAAGGGTAGCAGATACCCTGGAGGAGGCCGCTCGCACCAAGGCCTCGTCACCACCTACATCGCCACTTCGTCGTGACGGTGGACCGACCTCTTCTTCGGCGGAAGCGGCCCCGGATCATCGCGGGGGGCCTTTCCTTTCTTGCCAGCAGAAAACCTTCGGATGGGCGCCATTGCTACTAGCGGTGGAGCAAGGAGGAAGAAGCGAGTGAACCGAGAAGGGATGGGCGACGGGGGCTCGCCCCCCCTCCCCATTTATAGCGGAAGAAGGCCAACCGGCGCCTCCCACGATCACAGGTAATGATGATTCTCCTTGCATGTCGCAGGGACTTGTCAAGTCGAGCAGGTGCCGAGGCCGCGTGGGGAAGCGGAGACGCCCACGTCCAATCAACCGCCACGCGTCAACCGAGGCCGCAGACTTTTGGGGCCCGCGGCGCTCCGCGCTTGACCTTTGGCTTCGCCTCGAAGCCAAGCCCGAGCGCGCCTTGGGCCCGGGGGCTACTGTCGGTGTTCTGGGAACGGGGGTCCCAGACTTGCCTGCCTGCGGCCCACGGCGTGGCTTTGCTAGCAGGCCTGTACGGCCCATCTTCATCAACAAGGCATTCAAGACCCTCGCGAGGGGCCAAGCCTCGCAAGGCGGGTGACACAAGACCTCCTCAGGAGCGGCCTCTCCAGGCAGGCTCACGAGGAGCAGAGATATCAAGGCGGGGCAAACCTCGCGAGGTTCTCGTGACGTGAGCCATGAAGATCGACACCAGGCGGGCGCCAGCGTGCACAACGTCCTTGTTTCCTCTTTGGTGCTGAAGGGGAAAGCGCAGGCGCGGAGTACCGAGGCATCAGGCAAAGGTTTCCATATTAGTGCAACGAGACCAAGACCAGCAGGCCAACAGGTCGGAGGTCACCGTGGAGCCCAAGACGGCGTCATCACCAGAGCCCTTTCACAGGCGAATACCGCTTTTGTCAGGATAAGCTATACTAGCTGTCCCCTTTCAAATTGGCCGCCGTTGTTCGCTCCCTTCCCGCTCAATATTTGGGGAGAGGACTAGGGGCTATATAAGCAGAACTAGCCATCACACTAGAGGCATCTGGTAGAGAGCTCACAAGCAAGCGAGCCTTGAGCCAATCCTTAACCACACACCGAACACAAGAACACCTCAACCTCAGGAGATCGTTCTTCCCTTTGTATTGTACTTCATCAGCCCAAGAGGCAATCCACCACTACACACTGGAGTAGGGTATTACACCACAACGGTGGCCCGAACCAGTATAAATCTTGTGTCTTTGTGTTGCGAGTTCGTCGAGTTCGTCCGCGAGATCTTAGCGAGCTTGGGCGTAGATCGGTAGGCAGGAAATCTCCGCGCGCACCCCAGTGTTCGAACCTTGAGGGTTTTGCCGGAACCTGTGATCCGACAGAGAGACGCAAGTGGGGGTGGGAGAGAGGATCGAGGCAACGGGGAGGGAGGGGATCCGTATCCCCTCGTCGGCGAGGCGCGAGGCGACGAGCGGGTTCGACGGCGACCACTCGCGCGGGTCGGTCGAATAGGAGTAAGGGGAAGACGATAGGGGAGGGGAGTGGGCCGGCTAGGGTGGGCCGACGGCCAGCTGGGCCTTTTGGCCCAGTGGGGCAGGGGCTTTCTCCCTCTCCCCTCTGCTATTCTTTTCTTTTTCTCTTTTCCTTTTACAGAAAAAAGCATGGTAATATTTGAGCTGCCAAAGGATTTTGTAAAATGTGGGACTTGGCCACATAATTACATTGCAATAGTTGGCACTGCCACAAAAAGATTGTGAGGCTTTTGAAATAGTTTGCAATTTTTATAAATTAAAAAGCCATTTAATCTATTGTTTTAGCCACTGCTTTAATTGGTTTAGGCCATTTAAACACCTTGCGAAAATGTTGGTTTACCACCAATATTAAAAAATGATTATTTGCCACATGATGAACATTTTAGTTTTCATGTCTGACAAATATGAATTTTTGACTTCAGATTGGATTTGGATTTGAATTGTGAATTGGATCAAGTGAAGATTAGCAACAGTAATGTGATGACATTGCATCATTAACATGGGATTACTGTAGCATGACACTGGGGGGTTTACAAATCTCCTCCACTACAAGAAATCTCGTCCCGAGATTTAAGTGCGGAAGTAAAGAGTAACTTCGGGAGAACTGACCCTTGTAGGGTTATTTATCTGGTGAACAATTCAGGGAATGTGGCAGAAGTATATCTCGAGTTGAAACTTAAGAAAACATCGAGAGCAAAATATGAAGGTACAATAGGAAGTTTCAAGCGAATGGACAAACGATCGATACCTGAACAGAGTGTGAGAAGGGGGTTCAGAGCACCAGGAATAGATCATCTCTCGGACGGTGGCTCATGAGAACACACAAAGCCAAGAGCAAATGATACTTTGGAATAAAGGATATACAGGAGAGTCAGGTTCCGAGCCTGTGGAACTGTGGGTTATGATCCCACCATGTGGGTTAAAAGTAGAAAGGGGGCCGATAGCAAGGTATGTCAGATGATAGACTGTCAGTTATGTTGTCAACAACGTTGGTACAAGGGCGAGGGACAGAGAACTATTTTCCTGCTCGTTGAACGAGGTGGACCAATAGGCAAAGTTCTCGTCTATCGGTGGTTACCGGAATGTCAACAACAATAATAACAAGGTCTTACTGACAAATTGTACACCGAGGTGTTTTCATAAGCAGGGAACTATTACTGCTTAGATCATATAGATCACAAGAAAGTTTAAACAAAACAATGGAAAGGAAAATGTGGTTATTAGTTTAACCAGACCAATGGAAAGGAAAAGGTGCTTATACAAAAGTATTAGAGTATATGCTTCCCAAGAACAAACAGAGCATGCATGACAGGACATCAAGTACTCATCCATTTAGTTAATGGGGCAAGGAGAATCATGATGTTTACCCATACAGCGGTGTTTGGATAATTGATCAAGAAACATTTAGCATTGCGCCTCCAATGTTCTTAATGATGTTTGTAGTAACACAGTCATGATTCGGGGTAGCATCGACATGGTCAGCAGGTAAAAGTTAGACTTCGGAAACACAAGGGATCCCGCGGGAACTGCTAGAATAGTTCGTACAATTTCATCATTAAAAGATGAGGTTGTGGCCGATGGGTTCAGCCGCAATCCATCGACATGTCAAAAGGATGTAATGCCAAAATGATATGAACAAAATTGTGTTAGGGGGAAGGCAAGAATGTTGTCGATGATAACCCAAATCATCGAGGGGCACGGATGGTATTTCTAGCCATGAATTCAATTGACATCTTGAAGAAGCCAAAGTGTAGACGGTGATCACGACAGATTTTGTCGAGAGACTCTATGAAGATGCCATTGAGCAGAAAAGGAAGGATGAAGTGAAAGGCTATGAGAACCACAGATTCGACACAAGCTCGGAGTCAAGCTTGTTGTTCGAGGTGAAATGATAAGATGAGGAAGGTCGACGTAAGCTTAGCTCATCGTCGAAAGTTGCTCCTGACATAAGGACCAGGTAGCACAGTTAAAAGTTGACATGATAAAAATATAGCCGGTTAGGCTAGGAATGATGTGATGGGGTATAAAACTTCCCAATATCATATACTAGGTGTAATGCCGGAAGGTAAATCGGAGTATAGGTTGGACGGGGGAATGATTTGCAGAGGATAAGTATTTTAACTTATCCGGTAAATGAAATCAAGGAGGAAATATGGTCGGAACCACAATTGCAAAGGATCAATTCATAGATACAAGATGAGCTTGTACCAAAGAAATAATTATTATTTTACGAGCAGCTTCCATGATAAGTTCTACATCGGGTCCATGGGCATGAACACAAAGGTTCAAGGTCGACTCCCACTCCTTCAATGCATAACCTTTTATTCACTCCTCGTTTTCGAAGAAATTGTAGTGCAGAAGATTT
The DNA here is from genome assembly GCF_002575655.3 of Aegilops tauschii subsp. strangulata. Taxonomy (NCBI): domain Eukaryota; kingdom Viridiplantae; phylum Streptophyta; class Magnoliopsida; order Poales; family Poaceae; genus Aegilops; species Aegilops tauschii. Next base: position 98,280,118 of record NC_053041.3, on the reverse strand, counting down.
ATCTGGCGAAGTACCAGAAGAGTAAGACTCGTGAGAACTCTCGGGTTCACACGGATTATGGAAGGCATAAGTTCAACCCATCGGGGCATTTTTACGAATCTACAGAACCATCAACCAAGCAAAAGATACGAGTTCGAAAGCAGAGTATCAAAGTCAAAGCAGATGATACAATTTACCGAAGGTATTATGTATCAGGGAAAAACTCACAAGATTTTGGATGTGAAGGACACTGTCGGATAACAACCCAGTAATGGATCTGGCGATTCACGACGGAGTTGATGTGAGTATCAGTATTCAACCAGAAGAAGAAGAAATGCAAAGGCATCGGCTTATAGAAATGTCTGAATGATTCGATGCTTGGGTACAAAGGAATTATGATTTCAAGATGAAGGATCAGAAGCAGAGGCTCTTATCAAAAGATGAGTAAGTTGACTAGACTTAGAGGTGTACCCGATCAATTCTGGATTGGGCAAGAACCATCTCATATCTGGAAGGATGTCTGAGCCAGAAAGAAAATTTCCAAGGATTAATTGATGATTGCGAGTATTCGCTCACACGTTGAATCCATAGGAATAGAATGACAATCACAAAGAATTTTAAAGAATATTGCTAGACATATGGAATTAATCCTACTGCAAGCAGGCAAGGAGAATCAAGAGCAATAGGCTGCAGAGGATTTTCGGAAGATCAGATAGTATTTCCAAGTATTTTGGAAAGCATATGAACAACTGGGGATGAACAGACCCCGGTTAAGTGAATTATCCGCAGTGCAAAAAGAAGCCGCAAAGCAGAAGGCACAAAGGATTCTCGAAAGAACGGGGAGTACATCTTGTAATAACAGGAGCAACTGGGTATGAAGGTACAAGCGACAAGGATGTTATTCACGGGGATTATCAGTGGTTAGGAACTGCAAGACAGTGGACACAGGGTCTTGAGAAACATCGAGGAGTATCTGCAGAATCTTCTGGCCAAGCAAGCAATCATCGAAAATGTCGGGGCTCTTCGGAAGGAAGTGGGTACGAGAACCTAATGTCAGAGTTAGTAAAATGTGTAACCCGAATAGACGAGAGATCAGAGTCCCAGAGTATAGACGAGGAATAAAAGATCATAATACCACCCAATTGGCGACATGGGCCCGTAAGCCACACAGCCAAGTTAGTAAAAGTTTTTCATTGACTAGACTCGACTTCGGCCAAGGAGTTGGAAAGGGGGCTACCTACAGGCAGTCGGCTCTCATACCAACTTGTGACGCACTCGATTAAATCGTACACTAATCATACCCGCAAATGTGTATGATCAAGATCAAGGACTCACGGGAAGATATCACAACACAACTCTAGACACAAATTAAAATAATACAAGCTTTATATTACAAGCCAGGGGCCTCGAGGGCTCGAATACATAAGCTCGAATACACAAGAGTCAGCGGAAGCAACAATATCTGAGTACAGACATAAGTTAGACAAGTTTGCCTTAAGAAGGCTAGCACAAAAGCAACATAGATCGAAAAGGCAAGTCCTCCTGCCTGGGAGCCTCCTAACTACACCTGGTCATCGGCGGTCTCCACGTAGTAGTAGGCATCGACGGTGGCATCTGACTCCTGGGCTCCGACATCTGGTTGCATCCACCGGAGAGAAGCAGAAAGGGGGAAAAGAGGAGCAAAGCAACCGTGAGTACTCATTCAAAGTACTCGCAAGCAAGGATCTACACTACATATGCATCGGTATCAATGAAATGGGCTGTATATGTGGACTGAACTTTAGAATGCCAGAAGAGAAGGGGAAAGCCTAGCCTATCAAAGACTAGCATCTTCAAGCAGCTCCAAGCATCTTGCAGCATCAGAAGAGATAAGAGTAGCATAAAGTAAAGTAGTAGTAGTGTTCTCAACCTCGGCCAGAGATCCTGTCTCGACTCCCTGCGAGAAAGCACTCCCAGAGCCATACTATCCAATTCTCATCACAATCCAATTCTCATCACAAGTATCCAGTTCTAGTTGTATCGATCGGGATACAACTCCAAGTGTCCGTTACCATTGGACAGGCTATCGATAGATGTTTTCTTACCTGCAGGGGTGCACCAACTTACCCACCACGCTCGATTAACTCCGACCGGACACACTTTCCCGGGTCATGCCCGGCCTCGGCCAAACAATACGCCGCAACCCGACCTAGGCTTAATAGAGAGGTCAAGCACGCCGGACTAAACCTATGCCCCCAGGGGTCATGGGCCATCGCCCCGAGAACTCCTGCACGTTGCGAACGCGGCCGGTGAGCAGACCTAGCTACCTCCTTCAAAAAGGCAGGTGCTTACGCAGTCCAACCCGGCGCGCGCCGCTCAGTCGCTCACGTCTATTAAGCTTCGGCCGATGTATACGACGCAGAACGCCCATACTATGCCCACGTGATGGTTAGTGCTATCAGGCCAGAGGCCCCTCGGATCAAATATCCAAATCGTAGTGAGTTAGGAACGCGCGGTAACAAGCAGAGACTCACGAAAGATGTGACCTCGTCGCCCCGTCTCGAGGACTTGCGGCAAGGGCTAAGAATGCCCGGCCACGCCTCGTAATTATATTGCGGGCAACCTCCAGGTCAACCCGTCTCCACATCACTCGCAGGTACCCCTTAGGGTCGACCCGCCTTTCCAAGTAACAGTTGTAAAGTCCAAGTAACCATAGTAACCTTGTGTCTAACACCAAGGGGAAAACCTGAGGAATCACCCTTGACGGATTCCACTCGATGTAATCATCAAGGTGAACGTAAGAGGATCCACCCTCGAGGTTCACACTTGAGGGGATGCACGAGAGAGTCGTATCGGAAGTGGTTAAGGCGGAATCACCCTCGATGACCACGACCGAATAGCTACACTATAGGGTTAACATCAGAAGTGCTGATGAGGTCTCACCCTCGGCACTCGATAGTAACCCAGTAGTGTCGAGCAACTGAGGGGAAAGTGATGTGCGGTGCCGGGGCCTGGTATTCGATCCCGTTGATCGGGTCTTCGATGATGAAGCAGGGCCAACAAGGAAAAGGTGGGGGTCACTGATGGATCATTAACCAATCTATACTAAGCAGTTTAGGATAAGGAGGTAGATAACAATAAATAGGTTACAAGAGCAGGCTATGCATCAGAATAAGAGCAAACAATTACAGTAGCAAGATCTAATGCAAGCATGAGAGAAAGGAAATGGGTGATATCGGGATGATCAAAGGGGGGGCTTGCCTGGAAGCTCCGCTGAAAGGGAAGAAGGGTCGTCGTCGACGTAGTCGATCACAGGGGCAGCATTAGTCTTGGGGTCTACCGGAAAGAAGAGGGGGAAGAAACAGTAAATACAGAGCAAACAAGGCATCACAAGGCATAACATGGCAATACGCAGTGCTAGGAGTGTCCTAACGTAGTGCTGCACGATACAGGTGAAGGGGGAATTCAACCGGGAAGGTATTCCCGGTTCCGGACCTGTGTCAGACAGATGACCGAAGGGGGAATGTTCCACGTTCAGATAGTTAGAGGCATCTGACAGGTAAACGGATCACGTATTCGGATTCATCTCGTCGTTCTGAGCAACTTTCATGTAGAAAGCATTTTCATCCGAGCTATGGTTTATTATCTACGAATTTTCAAAGTTTTGGACATTTTCTGAAATTATTTAAATTAACAGAGATGGAATTATGACATCAGCATGACATCAGCAGGTCAACAGACCCGCTGACTGGTCAAACTGACCAGTGGGTCCCACCTGTCATAGACAGAGGCCTTAACATAGTTTTAAAGTTAAACTAATTATCTATTTAACTAACAGGGGCCCACAGTCAGTGTCTACTTAGCTTAACTAATCATATAAATTTATTTTTAAACCGTTTTAATTTTGCTTAAGGGGATGGACCCCGCATGTCAGCGACTGGGCGCTGCCCACTCAGCGCTGACCGCAGTCAACAGGTCAAGGGGGCCCCTGGGGCCCACCGGGCAGTGACCCTGCGGGTGGCCCAGAGCGGCCACGTCGGCGGGCGGTTGTGCATCGATGGCGACCAAACTAGCGGCGGCGACGCGCCGGAACCGGCCAGAAAACGGCCTCAGGGCCCGTTTCGGCCGCGGTTTGAACCTACGACACCACAGGGCTCGCGCGCATCCGACTGCAGTGGTGGCTTGGCCGGAGCGCGTCTGTAGCGACAGCGGCGAGCGGCGAGGGCGGCGGTTGGAGAACGGGTTCAGCGGGAACGGCGACAGGGGGCACGAGCGGAGGCGCAGGCGGTCGCGTTGGACTCCTAGGAGACCCAGGAGCACGTTGTTGTGCTCGGGTGAGCATGACGATGCCCACAATGACGGCAATGACCTCGTCGGCGGCGACGTGTTCAGGCGCAAGCAGAGCGGCGGTTACGGGAGCTCAAGAGGCCAGGGGAGTGAGGGGAGAGGATGAGGGGCTCACCGTGCGGTGCAAGAAAGGCCCGTGGGAGGTTTAGGAGCTGTTGTGTAGTGGATCGACGCCCGTGAGCTCCTGTGATCCGAAGTGGAAGACGAGGCCGGGGCAGCGTTCGGGGGCGCCCGGCGTCCTGCGGCTCGTCGGGGAGGCGTAGTCGAGGGAGGCGAAGCGGTTGGACACGATGAGGTCGCGAGGAAGACATGGTGGTCGTGTGAACGACGGAGAACGGCGGCGACCGCGTTACTCTCCTCTCCAGAACGAAGAAGAGAGAGAGGGGAGAGGTGGATCTGGGGAGGAGAGGCGCAAGTGGGGGTGGGGAGAGAGGATCGAGGCGACGGGGAGGGAGGGGATCCTTATCCCTTCGTCGGTGAGGCGCGAGGCGACGAGCGGGTTCGATGGCGACCACTCGCGCGGGTCGGTCGAACAGGAGTAAGGGGAAGACGACAGGGGAGGGGAGTGGGCCGGCTAGGGTGGGCCGACGGCCAGCTGGGCCTTTTGGCCCAGTGGGGCAGGGGCTTTCTCCCTCTCCCCTCTGCTATTCCTTTTCTTTTTCTCTTTTCCTTTTACAGAAAAAAGCATGGTAATATTTGAGCTGCCAAAAGGATTTTGTAAAATGTGGGACTTGGCCACATAATTACATTGCAATAGTTGGCACTGCCACAAAAAGATTGTGAGGCTTTTGAAATAGTTTGCAATTTTTATAAATTAAAAAGCCATTTAATCTATTGTTTTAGCCACTGCTTTAATTGGTTTAGGCCATTTAAACACCTTGCAAAAATGTTGGTTTACCACCAATATCAACAAATGATTATTTGCCACATGATGAACATTTTAGTTTTCATGTCTGACAAATATGAATTTTTGACTTCAGATTGGATTTGAATTTGAATTGTGAATTGGATCAAGTGAAGATTAGCAACAGTAATGTGATGACATTGCACCATTAACAGGGGATTACTGTAGCATGACACTGGGGGTGTTACACCGCAAGATTGAACCCAAAGCTAAACACTTCTCCCATTGCAAGAAAGATCAATCTAGTAGGCCAAAATAGACCGATAATTCGAAGAGACTTGCAAAGATATCAAATCATGCATATAAGAATTCAGAGAAGAACCAAATATTATTCATAGATAAACTTGATCATAAATCCACAATTCATCGGATCTCAGCAAACACACCGCAAAAGAGTATTACATCGAATAGATAACCAAGAACATCGAGGAGAACTTTGTATTGAGAATCAAAGAGAGAGAAGAAGCCATCTAGCTAATAACTATGGACCCGAAGGTCTGTGGTAAACTACTCACACATCATCGGAGAGGCTATGGTGTTGATGTAGAAGCCCTCTGTGATTGATTCCCCCTCCGGCAGATCGCAAGAAAAGGCCCCAAGATGGGATCTCACAGGTACAGAAGGTTGCTGCGGTGGAAAAGTGGTTTCGTGGCTCCCCCTGATATTTATAGGGTATAAGAGTATATATATATAGGTGAAAGAAGTACGTCGGTGGAGCTTCGTGGGGCCCACGAGGGTGGGGGGCGCGCCTACCCCCTGGGCGCGCCCTCCTGCCTCGTTGCCGCCTCGCGGAGTTGCAGACTTCAACTCCAAGTCTTCTAGATTGCGTTTGTTCCAAGAAAGATCATTGCGAAGGTTTCGTTCCGTTTGGATTCCGTTTGGTATTCCTTTTCTGCAAAACACTGAAATAGGCAAAAAAATAGAAACTGGCACTGGGCCTTCGGTTAATTGGTTAGTCCCAAAATAATATAAAAGAGCATACTAAAGCCCATTAAACATCGAAAATAGATAATATGATAGCATGGAACAATCAAAAATTATAGATACGTTGGAGACGTATCAAGCATCCCCAACCTTAATTCCTACTCGTCCTCGAGTAGGTAAATGATAAAAACAGAATTTTTGATGTGGAATGCTGCCTAACATATTTTTCAATGTAATTTCCTTTATTGTGGCATGAATGTTCAGATCCGAAAGATTCAAAACGAAAGTTTAATGTTGACGTAAAAATAATAATACTTCAAGCATACTAACCAAGCAATTATGTCTTCTCAAAATAACATATCCAAAGAAAGCTCATCCCTACAAAATCATATAGTTTGGCTATGCTCCATCTTCGTCACATAAAATGCTCCAATCATGCACAACCCCGGTTTCAGCCAAGCAATTGTTTCATACTTTAGTATTCTCAAACTTTTTCAACTTTCACGCAATACATGAGCGTGAGCCATGGACATATCACTATAGACGGAATAGAATGGTGGTTGTGGAGAAGACAAAAAGGAGGAAGATGGTCTCACATCAACTAGGCATATTAATAGGCTATGGATATGCCCATCAATAGATATCAATGTGAGTGATTAGGGATTGCCATGCAACGGATGCACTAGAGCTATAAATGTATGGAAGCTCAACAAAAGAAACTAAGTGGGTGTGCATCCAACTTGCTTGCTCCTGAAGACCTAGGGCATTTGAGGAAGCCCATCATTGGAATATACAAGCCAAGTTCTATAATGAAAAATTCCCACTAGTATATGAAAGTGACAACATAAGAGACTCTCTATCATGAAGATCATGGTGCTACTTTAAAGCACAAGTGTGGAAAAATGATAGTAACATTGTACCTTCTCTCTTTTTCTCTCACTACTTTTTTTGGTGGGCTTCTTTGGCCTCTTTTTTTATTTGGGCTTCTTTGACCTCTTTTATTTTTCACAAAGTCCGCAGACTCATCCCAACTTGTGAGGGAATCATTGCTTACATCACCCTTTCCTCACATGGGACAATGCTCTAATAATGAAGATCATCACACTTTAATTTACTTACAACTCAAGAATTACAACTCGATACTTAGAACAAAATATGACTCGATGTGAATGCCTCTGATGGTGTACCGGGATGTGCAATGAATCAAGAGTGACATGTATGAAATATTATGAATGGTGGCCATGCCACAAATACGATGTCAACTACATGATCATGCAAAGCAATATGACTATGATGAAGCGTGTTATAATAAATGGAACGGTGGAAAGTTGCATGGCAATATATCTCGGAATGGCTATGGAAATGCCATAATAGGTAGGTATGGTGGCTGTTTTGAGGAAGGTAAATGATGGGTTTATGGTACCGGCGGAAGTTGCGCGGCACAAGAGAGGCTAGCAATGGTGTAAGGGTGAGAGTGCGTATAATCCATGGACTCAACATTAGTCATAAAGAACTCACATACTTATTGCAAAAATCTATAAGTCATCAAAACCAAGCACTACGCGCATGCTCCTAGGGGAAGGGTTGGTAGGAGTTAACCATCACGCGATCCCGACCTCCAGACATAAGGAAGGCAATCAAAGAAACACCTCATGCTTCAAATTGGTCACACATCGGTTACCATACGTGCATGCTACGGGACTTACAAACCTCAACACAAGTATTTCTCAATTTCACAATTACTCAACTAGCACGACTCTAATATCACCATCTTCGTATCTCAAAACAATCATCAAGTATCAAACTTCTCATAGTGTTCAATGCACTCTATATGAAAGTTTTTATTATACCCATCTTGAATGCTGATACGTCTCCATCGTATCTACTTTTCCAAACACGTTTTCCCTTGTTTTGGACTCTAACTTGCATGATTTGAATGGAACTAACCCGGACTGACGCTGTTTTCAGCAGAATTGCCATGGTGTTATTTTTGTGCAGAAATAAAAGTTCTCGGAATGACCTGAAACTTCACGGAGATTATTTTTGGAAATAATAAAAAATACCGGAGAAAGAATCAAGGCCAAGGGGCGCACACCCTATCCACGAGGGTGGGAGGCGCGCCTGCCCCCCTGGGCGCGCCCCCTGCCTCGTGGGCCCCCTGGTGCTCCACCGATCTCAACTCCAACTCTATATATTCACGTTCGGGGAGAAAAAAATAGAGAGAAGGATTCATCGCGTTTTACGATACGGAGCTGCCGCCAAGCCCTAATCTCTCTCGGGAGGGTTGATCTGGAGTCCGTTCAGGGCTCCGGAGAGGGGAATCCATCGCCGTCGTCATCATCAACCATCCTCCATCACCAATTTCATGGTGCTCACCGCCGTGCGTGAGTAATTCCATTGTAGGCTTGCTGGACGGTGATGGGTTGGATGCGATTTATCATGTAATCGAGTTAGTTTTGTTAGGGTTTGATCCCTAGTATCCACTATGTTCTGAGATTTATGTTTTATGACTTTGCTGTGCTTAATGCTTGTCATTGGGGCCCGAGTGCCATGATTTCAGATCTGAACCTATTATGTTTCCATGAATATATCTGAGTTCTTGATCCTATCTTGCAAGTCTATAGTCACCTACTATGTGTTATGATCCGGCAACCCCGAAGTGACAATAATCGAGACCACTCCCGGTGATGACCGTAGTTTGAGGAGTTCATGTATTCACTATGTGTTAATGCTTTGGTCCGGTACTCTATTAAAAGGAGGCTTTAATATCCCTTAGTTTCCGATAGGACCCCGCTGCCACGGGAGGGTAGGAGAAAAGATGTCATGCAAGTTCTTTCCCATAAGCACGTATGACTATATTCGGAATACATGCCTACATTACATTGATGAATTGGAGCTAGTTCTGTGTCACCCTATGTTATAATTGTTACATGAATAATCCCATCTGGCATAATTCTCCATCACCGATCCAATGCCTACGAGCTTTTCACATATTGTTCGCCGCTTAGTTACTTTACCGTTGCTACTGTTACAATCACTACAATACTGCTACTATTATCTTTGCCACTGTTACCGTTACTTCCATACTACTTTGCTACTAAATACCTTGCTACAGATACTAAGTTATCCAGGTGTGCTTGAATTGACAACTCAACTACTAATACTTGAGAATATTCTTTGGCTCCCCTTGTGTCGAATCAATAAATTTGGGTTGAATACTCTACCCTCGAAAACTGTTGCGATCCCCTATACTTGTGGGTTATCAAGACTATTTTCTGGCGCCGTTGCCGGGGAGCATAGCTCTATTCTTTGAGTCACTTGGGATTTATAACTACTGATCACCATGAGGAACTTGAAAGACAAGAAAACCAAAATTTATCCCTCAACTACGAGGGGAGGTAAGGAACTGCCATCTGGCTCTGCACTTGATTCACCTTCTGTTTTGATTAAGCTTGCGACACCTAAACTTGCTTCTGCTATTAATTCTGATATGTCGCATGTTATTGATGATGCCACTTCTGCTATGCATGATACTTATGATGAAACTACTTCTATGCTTGATACTACTGTACCACTAGGTGAATTTCTGAATGAACAATTTGCTAGGGCTAGAGAGAATGAAATTATTGAAACTGATAATATTGATGAAAGTGATGATGAAGATTCTCCCCCTAGATATGAATTGCCTGTTGTGCCTGAGGGTTATGTTATGGATGAAGAAACTGCTAGAGACTTTCTTGCTTGCAATGATAGGAGCGATCTTAAGAAATTATTAGCTAAGCTGAAAGAAAATCTCTAAATGCTAGAATGAAATATGATCCTGCTTATGCTACTTCACCTATTTGTTACTGAGAAGGATTATGATTTCTCTGTTGATCCTGAAATAATTACTTTGGTTGAATCTGATCCCTTTTTATGGCTATGAATCTGAAACTATTGTGGCACATCTTACTAAATTAAATGATATAGCCACCATTAACTAATGATGAGAAAACTCGCTACTATTATATCCTTAAAATATTTCGGTTCTCATTAAAGGGTGATGCTAAAATATGGTTTAATTCTCTTGATCCTGGTTGTGTGCGTAGTCCCCAGGATATGATTTATTACTTCTCTGCTAAATATTTCCCCGCTCATAAGAAACAAGCTGCTTTAAGGGAAATATATAATTTTGTGCAAATTGAAGAAGAGAGTCTCCCACAAGCTTGGGTGAGGCTTCTCCAATTACTTAATGCTTTGCCTGATCATCCTCTTAAGAAAAATGAAATACTTGATATCTTTTATAATGGACTAACCGATGCTTCCAGAGACCACCTGGATAGTTGTGCTGGTTGTGTTTTCAGGGAAAGAACAGTTGATGAAGCTGAAATTCTATTGAATAATATGTTGACTAATGAAAATAATTGGACACTTCCTGAAGCAACTCCTAAGCCAACTCCGAAGAAAAGGGGTATTCTGTTTCTCAGTCCTGAAGATATGCAAGAGGCAAAGAAATCTATGAAAGAAAAAGGTATGAAAGCTGAAGGTGTTAAGAATTTACCTCCTGTTGAAGAAATACATGGTCTAAATTTACCGCCTGTTGAAGAAACACATGGTCTTCATAACCCGACACAGGTAGTAAAGGTAAATCCTCTTTATAGATTTGACGAAGGTGATATTCCTCGTTATAAGTCTGCTAGCCAATGCTTAGATGAGTTTGATAATTTTATTGTCAAACAAGAAAACTTCAATGCTTATGTTGGTAGAAAATTAAAACACAATGCTGATACGGTTGAACACTTGAGTGATTATATGTCTAGAGTTAAAGGTGAACTTAAACTCATTAGTGAACATGCTTCTATGGTTATCAGTCAAGTAGAACAAGTACTTAAAGCTCAGAATGATTTGCTCAATGAATTGAATAGTAAGAATAATGACTTTGCTGTTAGAGTTGCAACTAGAGGAGGTAAAGTGACTCAGGAACCTTTGTATCCTGAGGGCCACCCTAAGAGAATTGAGCAGGATTCTCAAAGAAATAATGTTGATACACCTAGTTCTTCTAAGAGGAAGAAAAAGAAGAATGATGGGACTTTGCATGCTTCTAGTGAACCTGTTGTTGACACACCTGAGAATCCCAATGATATTTCTATTTCTGATGCTGAAACACAATCTGGTAATGAACATGAACCTAGTGATAATGTTAATAATGATGTTCATGTTGATGCTCAACCTAGCAATGATAATGATGTAGAGATTGAACATGCTGTTGATCTTGATAACCCACAATCAAAGAATCAACGTTATGATAAGAGAAACTTTGTTGCTAGGAAGCACGGTAAGGAAAGAGAACCTCGGGTTCAGAAACCCATGCCTTTTCCTCCGAAACCATCCAACAAAAAGGGTGATGAGGATTTTGAGCGCTTTGATGAAATGACTAGACCTATCTTTTTGCGTATGCGTTTGACTGATATGCTCAATATGAATCCTGATGCTAAGTAGATGAAAGAAATTGTTACAAATAAAAGAAAGATACCGGAAGCTAAAATTTTCACCATGCTTGCTAATTATACTTTTAAGGGTGGAATACCAAAGAAGTTAGGAGATCCAGGAGTACCCACTATTGAAGAAAATATGCCCTAGAGGCAATAATAAAGTATTATATATTTCCTTATATCATGATAAATGTTTATTATTCACGCTAGAATTGTATTAACCGGAAACATAATACATGTGTGAATACATAGACAAACAGAGTGTCACTAGTATGCCTCTACTTGACTAGCTCGTTAACAAAGATGGTTATGTTTCCTAGCCATAGACATGAGTTGTCATTTGATTAACGGGATCACCTCATTAGGAGAATGACGTGATTGACTTGACCCATTCCGTTAGCTTAGCACTCGATCGTTTAGTATGTTACTATTGCTTTCTTCATGACTTATACATGTTCCTATGACTATGAGATTATGCAACTCCCGTTTACCGGAGGAACACTTTGTGTGCTACCAAACGTCACAACGTAAATGGGTGATTATAAAGGTGCTCTACAGGTGTCTCCAAATGTACTTGTTGGGTTGGCGTATTTCGAGATTAAGATTTGTCACTCCGATTGTCGGAGAGGTATCTCTGGGCCCACTCGGTAATGCACATCACTATAAAGCCTTGCAAGCATTGTGACTAATGAGTTAGTTGCGGGATGATGTATTACGGAATGAGTAAAGAGACTTGCCGGTAATGAGATTGAACTAGGTATCGAGATACCGACGATACCGGTTCTTGAACTAGGACTTAGTCGTGGAGCCATCGCAACTAGGAAGCTTGAAGGGGTTAAGTGGGACAAGGAACACGAGGGTTTATACTGGTTCGGCACCTTACGGTGAAGGTAAAAGCCTACGTCCAGTTTGAGGTGGTATTGATTAGGGTTTCGATGACCAGGGAGCTTAACTGCTATGCCTGGCTCTCGACGAGATCTTTCTTGTCCCTAAACCGCTGCCGGGTCGTCCCTTTATATAAGGAGGCTGACGCCCAGCAGCTCTCAGAGTCCCGGCCGGCTCATAAGAGTGTCCGGCTCGGACTCTCAACTATTCTTGCCTTACACTACAAGTTCTACCTTAATAATGATTGTAACTACGGGCCTTAAGCCATATCCGGGTATTAAGCCAATCTTTGGCCCACCGTCTTCAAGCTTAGCACCGGGCTTCTGGCAATGACCATATGAGTAACCCGGCCCCTCCTGGCGGGTGACTCTAAGGTCTATATCCTCAACATTAGGCCCCAGATTGATTTGAGCCGGCTCATGTCAATCTTCAACCTTTTCGACAGAAAATCTCCGGCTTACAATTATGTGAAGGCCATAACCCGGCGTGACGTCATCCTCTGGACTCCGGGTAATCCGCCGTGACGTCATCTTCCATTAAGCCCATTTTTTACTCCACCAGATCCGCAACGGATCTTATCTTTACTGCCATCCCGAAAATCGAGGCGTTTCGTGGGGAGATAACCACGCTGTGGTCTCCTCGTTTCTCGCGCCCACTTATGAGCTCGCCCTTATAAATAGGCCGGTCCGACGGGCCTTTCTCACTCTCCTTCTTCTGTCGTCTCCTTCCTCTCACTGTTCTCGTGCTGCTCGAGCTCCGCCGCCGTCGCCGCCGCGGGTCTTCTCGTCGTCACCAGCTCAGGCCGCTGCATCACCCTGATTTGACCAGAGAAACGCGACGACCTCCGCGACTCCCCAGCCCCTGTAAGTCCTGGCTGCCCTATAAACAGATCTGTAGTAGGGTTCGAGCAGTTCGTCCGTGTTCTTCGCCGTCGCCCACGACCCCTTGGTAGTTTTTATTTTTACTGCCCGTTTTTGATCGTAGCCTTGTATAGAACCAACGCGGTAACTGTTTAGCACCCATTTCACATACAAGTAGCCCTCTTTTTAGTGCATAAGAGCCTTGTTCAAGCCCAAGAACTTCTCCTGCATCTGTTTTTAGGTCTAGAAACTTTCCTTTCGACCAATTATTTTGATCCAAATTATTTACTGCCATGTGTGAAACCTGTTTTCACCACACTTAGTAAAAAACTGCACTTGTTGAGTCATGGCGGTTTACAATTCCGGTTTAAAGAGACCACGCGCCGTAGGCCCTCCCGGTTCAAAAGAGATCATGCGCCATAGAATTTTCCGGCTCTTCTGTCATAAGGCCGTAGACAATCGAATTACTCTTAATACCTCGGGCGGCTTAAATAACCCGGTGCACTTAGATATATGCCATTAGTCCCCTTCATAAGCCGCCACCTTAACATTGAACTGTAAATTTCCTCCGGCTTATAATTAAACCAGACGTTTCCTTTTATCATAGGCTGCCGACTTTCATCATGCCTCCCAAAGCTCCTAAAGCCTCCATCACTTGCAATTGGATGAGGTCCAATGTCACCAACGGGACCTTAGCAGATTTTGTCAAGTCAGGCTATCTGCCCAAGAAGGACGTCATGTCCTACCGTGCCCCCGACCCATCAGAGGAGAGACCACAGCCAAAGGACGGGGAGGTGGTCATTTTTGCGGATCACATGAGCCGGTGCTTCGCACCGCCCGGCTCAAAGTTTTTTAGAGACGTGCTGAACTTCTTTGACCTGCGGCCACAAGATATTGGACCCAACTCGGTGTCCAACATATGCAATTTCCAAGTGTTCTACGAGGTTTACCTTGGAGAAGAGGCCAGTCTGCTGCTCTTCAGAGAGCTTTTCTATTTAAACCGCCAGAACGAGTGCGCCAACGGGCCAAGTTTGGAACTAGGCGGCATCTCCATTCAACGGCGGAGGGACTGCCTTTTCCCTTACGCAGAGCCGCCAAGCCACCCCAAAGACTGGAATCTGACGTGGTTCTACTGCCAAGACACGTCGCCGGCTGATGAGAGTCCGTTGCCCGGCTTTCGCCCCTCGCGTCTGGAGCCGACTCACCCACTGCCAGACAAGCTGACTCAAGCGGAACGCCAACCTCTGCTCCCCACCATCAACAAGATCAAAGCTCTCCTGGGCAATGGTCTCAACGGAATCGATCTGGTCCGGGTCTGGATCTCCTGGCGGGTGATCCCATTGAGCCGCCGCCCCGGCTTAATGTGCGAGTACACGGGCCGAAAGGATGACCCCCAGAGACACAGCCGCAACGATCTTCTTGAAGACGTTGCAGAGGATATGACCAAGGCTCTCTTGAACGAGAGCCTGGCAGACTGCGGGAGGACCAGGTTAGCCCCCTTCTGCAAGACCAACCCAGCCCCAGCGGTAAGCCGCTGATCTGAACATCTTATCTTCTTCTGTATATAACGTTCATCTGAAGAAATCATCATTATATTTTTCAGGCTGATGACAAGTTCTGGCGGGTCAAATATGACCATGAGGCGGCCAAGAAGGCCAGAAAGGCGAAGAAAGACGCCAAGAAAGCCGCCCCTCGCAAGAAAGGAAGCAGGCCTACTGCTTCAGAGCTGATGCAACTAAGCGACAGCTCCGAGTCAGAGGTAACCCCTGATCCTATAAGTCCTTGTTGTATTTGTTGTTTATTTCTGTCCGCCTTATCAATACTTGTTCATCAATAGGATGACACCGTAGCAAGTAACCCGGTGGTTGAAGAGGTAATGATACTTTCCTCCGACTCGGAGCCCTTGCCACGGCTGAAAATCCGAAGGGTAACCCGGAAAGTAAGCTTTTCACATCCTTTAGCTCATCAAGACCCTCAATTTATTTTGAAGCGACAGGTCCATGAGAGCCGGCGGCACACCCGGACTGACAAAAACACTAACCTCTCCTCCGGGTTACCTGACGCATCAAGGAAACGCCGGACCGAGGTGATTTCAAAATTGTACCCTTTTCATCCTTTGGTAGGTGTTATATGTCAACCGCTCAACTCTTCTGACTCAAATTATCAGGAAACTTCCCCCTCTTCTGGCGACTCTATGCAGTCAAGCCTGCCGGCTTTCAAGACCGTGCCCGGGTAATGATAATCATCTCATGTTGTACTTTGTCTTTACTTACACTATTGTGCTTAACCTTTCTGTCTTTTCAGTGCCCAGGCCAAACTTACCAAGAGGGCAAAGAAGACCAAGCCGGTCGATGAGCCGGACTTGCCCGAGCCAGAGGCAGCCGCTCAAGAGCCGCCAGCCGCCTCTGCTCCTGAGGCTGCTGCTCCAACCAACAAGCCCGTAACAGAAGCTTCTGTTAACCCGGAGGCCTCCAGCTTGGCTCAACCAGCAGATGACCCGGACGTGGCAATCACCCGGACGGAGTTTGTTGAGCCGGGGAGACCTACTGCGCTGGCCAAGTGCTCCACCAAAGGGGAGCTGCTAGAGTCCCGCCGGGTTAACCTGGACCTCACGGATTATGCCAATTTGAACATTGGAGAGATCGTCTCCGGCTTCGTCAGCCAAGTGCTCAAGAGCCGGGACGCAGAGATTGCCATGGTGAACCAGATCCAGCAGAAATCTGAGGTATTATTCTTCTGTCCTCTTACTTACTGCATAGTTACCTTTACCATGCTAGCCCCCAAGTCGATGACTTATGATTGAGTATGTTGTAGACTTAGGTTCTGGCTTATTTCCATGAGCCAGTAGTTTGTAGATAGGAACGTTCGATATGCATTAGCCCCCAAGTGCCAAGTGTCTTTGCTTGGAAAACGCTTGGGACTTTAAATTTGTATAGTAACTGTTCATGCCATAACCCGGAAATTTATGCAGGCTGCTGGCAAGAAGTTTGAGGCTGACATCTCTGATCTCAAGAACCGGCTGAAGATGCAAGAAATGGAGACCCGGAAGGCAAATGCCAAATTTGTGTCCAGCATCGCCGCGCAAGAAAAGCTGAAGACGGAGTTTGACGCTGAACGGAAGGCTTGGGCCGAAGAAAAGGTCGCGCTGGTGAACCGGGCTGAACAGGCGGAGAAGGCTCTCTCCGAGAAGACCGCCGAACTCTCCGGCTTAAAGCGGCAAGTGTCCCAGATGGTGGCCGCAATCTTCGGTAAGTCATCTCACCGGCTTTCATCAAGTTTAGAATCTTTATATCTCATAACTCATCCTTGTCAGCGGCTTATCTGACTCTGTTAAACAGGTCCCCGAAGTGCCAACCTCAACCAGAGTGTGGTAACCAAGCTGAAGGCCGTGTACACCCTGGTGGAGCAACTCTACACCGGGTCACAGCGTGCCTTGGCTGTGGTGGCCCTATCCAACGAGGTGCCGACTCACCTGGCGGAAGTCCTTCGCCGGCTCGCCGTTCTGCCTCAATGTATCCAAGAGCTGCGACGGGCCTCTGCAAGAGCCGGAGCGATCGCCGCGCTAAGCCGGGCCAAGGCGTTCCTTCCAGAGTTAGACCCGGTGGACATCACCCTAGGCTATCCAAGTCTGAAGGAAGACGGCACCGCCTTCGATCAGAAGGACTTTGCAGCTTGCGTGAAGGCCGTACGCCCGGTGGCCACTCTGATTGGCAATGATACAGATCTGACTAAGTATCAGCCGGGTTACGATGCAGAAAATCAGAGGATCCCTACTCCGCGCTATGAAGCCCTCAACTTAATCCCGCCGGCTCGTCAGCACACCTTCGCCCCGGAGATTGACCCAGCCGGGTTAATTGACGAGGAAGCTCAATTCGAAGCTCTCAGCGGCATCGACTGGAAGTCATCAACCTTCCAAGTCTTGGGAACAGCCGGAGGAGAAGAGAGGGACGAGCCGGAGACTTCAACCCAGCAAGCGTCTTAAATCTGCGGACGGCTTATAAAACAATGCTCCACCCTTTTGGACTCAATGAGTCTTGTAATAGAATAGGACCAACACTTTATCTTTGCCGTGCCATCGTGCACGCCTTGAATGCTTGAAGTCTATTGAAGTTGTCTCCTTTATATGTCTCTGGGTCATAATTGATCATTCGTTTGCCTTAAGCTCAAAATAGTTGCCTTGAACTATCCTGCATAGAGGGACAAATCATAAGCCTCGAGGCGGCTTACCGCCCTGAGAATCATATGTTTTAGATATATAACCCGGAATATGAATCAAAAAAGACTGGTCATCAATTATGTCCTTAATACAGCCGTAATAACACACTTAGCAGCCTGCAAGCAAACTTCCGGTTTAGATAACCCGGGTAATAAGGTTGGTACCTCAATTCCGGTTTACCTGTTGTAATAACGCCCATTGTGTTCAATTAATACTAGAAATCAAAGTTAAGCCGGCAAAGTGAGACCCGGCTGTACACACTTTGAAATAATCAGAAGAAGCTTGCGATAAGGCAGAAAAACTTAGGGGCTTCCGGTTCGAATACGACCAGAGACCCGGCCCAAAGGGGTTATGCTAAGATTCGAATACGATCATATAGCCCCCAGTGGGTGTGGCAATGCCAATCAAGAGGGTACCGACAACTATGTTCACTTTGCTTCGAATACGACCCATGTTTGAACAGGAAGCCCCCAAATGACTTTAAGAATTGTTTAACGACGCTGATTCGAATATGATCCACGTCAGTTCTCAAAGGGGTGAAACTAAGATTCAAATATGATCAAAGAAAACTCCCTAATGAGCTCGGCACTTTGCCAGTCAAATGGGTATCGACAGCTATGTTCTCTTTGGTTCGAATACGACCCATGTCTGAACAGGAAGCCCCCAAGTGACCTTATTGCTTACGGCTAGATTCAAATACGATCATAAGCCGGATCCTCCTTCAAGTTACCATGTAATCTTGCAATGAAAACAACACGTGCATATTTGGAGGAGAAAAAAGGACAGAGGTCCTGCTTTATTGCTTATCATAATATGTACATGGCTGAGAGAAATATGTACATTTATGAGAGCCGGTGGCTCAAGTGTAGTAAGGCCGAAGCTGAGCTATGTTCCACGGCCGACGGGTCTCTTCCTCCGACTTACGTGAATCTTTGTGCTCCCGAATGTCAATGAGGTAATATCACCCGTTGTGCAAATTCTTGCTGACCACAAAGGGCCCTTCCCAAGGCGGGGATAGCTTGTGCGCATCTGTTTGATCTTGGATGAGCCGGAGCACCAGATCGCCTTCCTGGAAGACCCGGGTTTTAACCCGGCGACTATGATAACGGTGCAGGTCTTGTTGGTAAATCGCTGAGCGAGCTGCGGCCACATCACGCTGTTCGTCCAACAAGTCAAGAGCATCTTGACGCGCCTGTTCATTGTCCGCCTCAACATAAGCCGCCACTCGAGGCGAGTCATGACGGATGTCACTGGGGAGGACTGCTTCTGCCCCATAAACCATGAAGAAAGGCGTGAACCCTGTAGACCTGTTAGGAGTAGTGTTGATGCTCCATAACACGGAGGGCAACTCCTCCACCCAACAACCCGGCGTCCGTTGCAAAGGGACCAACAGCCGGGGCTTGATGCCTTTCAGAATTTCCTGATTAGCTCTCTCAGCTTGACCATTGGATTGAGGATGAGCCACTGAGGAAACATCAAGTCGGATATGCTCTCGTAGACAAAACTCTTCCATGGCGCATTTGGATAGATTGGTGCCATTGTCAGTGATAATGCTGTGCGGAAAGCCAAAGCGAAAAATCACCTTTTTCATGAATTGAACCGCCATGGCTGCATCGCACTTGCTAACTGGCTCAGCTTCCACCCACTTTGTGAATTTGTCAACTGCCACCAAGAGGTGGGTCTTCTTATCCTTGGACCTTTTAAAAGGCCCAACCATATCAAGCCCCCAGACCGCAAAGGGCCAAGTAATTGGGATCATCCTCAGCTCCTGAGCCGGCACATGAGCCCGTCGCGAGAACCTTTGGCAACCATCACATTTACTGACCAAGTCCTCCGCATCAGCATGAGCCGTCAGCCAATAAAAACCATGGTGAAAAGCCTTGGCCACAAGAGACTTTGAGCCGGCGTGATGGCCACAATCCCCTTCATGAATCTCACGCAAGATCTCTTGACCTTCCTCAGGGGAGACGCAACGCTGAAACGCTCCTGTAACACTGCGGTGATGCAAGTTGCCATTGATAACAATCATTGACTTAGCCCGCCGGGTTACTTGTCTGGCCAAAGTTTCATCCTCAGGCAACTCTCCCCGGGTCATGTAAGCCAGATAAGGTACTGTCCAGTCCGGTATGATGTGGAGAGCCGCCACCAGTCGTGCCTCCGGGTCAGGGACAACCAAGTCTTCCTCTGTAGGCAACTTAACAGAAGGGTTATACAGGACGTCCAGGAAAGTATTAGGCGGAACCGGCTTTCGCTGAGAGCCCAGCCGGCTTAAAGCATCGGCCGCCTCATTCTTCCTGCGATCGATGTGCTCTACTTGGTAACCCTGAAAATGCCCAGCAATAGCATCAACTTCTCGGCGATAAGCCGCCATGAGAGGGTCCTTGGAGTCCCACTTTCCTGATACTTGTTGAGCCACCAAGTCTGAGTCGCCGAAGCACCTTATCCGGCTCAAGCTCATCTCCTTAGCCATCCGAAGACCGTGGAGCAAGGCCTCGTACTCAGCCGCATTGTTAGTACAAGGAAACATCAACTGTAGCACATAATGGAACTTGTCACCTTTAGGGGAAGCCAACACGACTCCAGCACCCGAGCCCTCCAACTGCCTGGACCCATCAAAGTGAATAGTCCAATATGTGTTGTCCGGCTTTTGCTCGGGCACTTGTGACTCTGTCCAATCATTGATGAAATCCACCAAGGCCTGAGATTTAACAGCAGTGCGTGGCACGTATTTCAGACCATGGGGTCCGAGCTCGATAGCCCACTTCGCCACTCTCCCTGTGGCCTCTCTGTTTTGAATGATATCACCAAGAGGGGCAGAACTGACCACAGTGATAGGATGACCCTGGAAATAATGCTTAAGCTTCCGGCTTGCCATGAACACACCATAAACAAGCTTCTGCCAATGTGGATACCGCTGTTTGGACTCGATAAGCACTTCGCTGACATAATAAACTGGCCGCTGAACCGGATGCTCCTTACCCTCTTCCTTGCGCTCCACCACCACAGCCACACTGACGGCTCGTGCGTTCACCGCCACGTACAGTAATAAGGGCTCCTTATCAATCGGAGCAGCAAGGACTGGGGGCTCTGCCAGCTGGTTCTTCAAATTCTCAAAGGCGGTATTAGCTGCATCATTCCAGACAAAGTTATCAGTTTTCTTCATCAACTGATATAATGGCATGGCCTTCTCACCCAAACGGCTTATAAACCGGCTTAAAGTAGCGATGCGACCCGCCAAGCGCTGAACGTCATTTATACACGCCGGCTTAGCCAGGGAGGTGATGGCCTTGATCTTCTCTGGGTTAGCTTCAATGCCTCTGTCAGAAACCAAAAAACCCAAGAGTTTGCCTGCAGGAACACCAAAAACACACTTGGCCGGGTTAAGCATCATCTTGTAGACCCGGAGATTATCAAA
Source organism: Aegilops tauschii subsp. strangulata (assembly GCF_002575655.3). NCBI lineage: Eukaryota > Viridiplantae > Streptophyta > Magnoliopsida > Poales > Poaceae > Aegilops > Aegilops tauschii. The sequence continues at coordinate 98,259,138 of NC_053041.3, read as the reverse complement.
GGTTTCCCTTAAATCATCTATCAGGGTTTCCTCTTTTATGGATTTAACCACAATATCGTCCACATAAGCATGAACATTGCGCCCAATCTGGTTATGAAGACAGTTCTGTACACAACGCTGATAAGTCGCCTGTGCACACTTGAGTCCAAAAGGCATAGACACATAGCAGAAGGCTCCAAAGGGAGTGATGAACGCCGTCTTCTCCTGGTCCTTAACTGCCATTTTAATCTGATGATATCCAAAATAAGCGTCCAAGAAACTTAAGCGCGCACAACCCGCCGTAGCATCAATAATTTGATCAATACGGGGAAGGGCAAAAGGATCAGCCGGACACGCCTTGTTTAAGTCCGTGTAGTCCACACACATCCGCCAAGTGCCGTTCTTCTTGAGTACGAGCACCAGGTTAGCTAACCATTCGGGGTGAAAGACTTCAACAATAAACCCGGCCGCCAAGAGCCGGGCCACCTCTTCACCAATAGCTTTCCGCCTCTCTTCATTAAACCGCCGAAGGAACTGCCTGACCGGCTTAAATTTCGGATCAACATTGAGAGTGTGCTCAGCGAGTTCTCTAGGTACACCTGGCATGTCAGAAGGTTTCCATGCGAAGATGTCCCTATTCCCATGGATGAACTCGATGAGCGCGCTTTCCTATTTTGGATCCAGATTGGCACTGATGCTAAACTGCTGAGATGAATCTCCTGGAACAAAATCAACAAGCTTAGTTTCATCAGCCGACTTAAATTTCATTGCCGGCTCATTTTCCGTAGTCGGCTTTTTCAGAGAGGTCATATCTGTTGGGTCAACATTGTCTTTGTAAAACTTCAACTCATCTGTTGCACAAACAGATTCTGCATAAGCTGCATCGCCCTCCTCACACTCCAGAGCCACTTTCCGGCTGCCGTGAACCGTAATGGTCCCATTGTGACCCAGCATCTTGAGCTGTAAGTACACATACCACGGCCGTGCCATGAACTTGGCGTAAGTAGGCCGCCCAAATATGGCATGGTACGGACTTCTTATCTTAACCACCTCAAAGGTCATTTTTTCCACCCTGTAGTTGTTCTCATCTCCAAAGGCCACTTCCAACTCGATCTTGCCGACTGGGTAAGCCGACTTACCAGGTACCACACCATGGAAAATAGTGTTTGATTGGCAGAGATTCTTATCAATCAACCCCATACGACGAAATGTCTCATAAAAGAGGATGTTGATGCTGCTGCCGCCATCCATGAGCACCTTAGTGAACTTATATCCTCCCACCTGAGGAGCCACCACCAGGGCCAAGTGACCCGGATTATCCACCCGGGGAGGGTGATCCTCCCTACTCCACACTATAGGCTGCTCAGACCACCGCAAGTAGCGTCGAACCGCCGGCTCAACAGCATTCACAGCCCTCTTATGAAGCTTCTGATCTCGCTTGCACAGACTGGTGGTAAACACATGATATTGTCCACCGCTAAGCTGCTTTGGATTGGTCTGATAACCCCCTGCTGCTGTTGATGACCCTGGCCAGACTGCTGGTTAAAGCCCCCTTGACCGTTCTGAGGATTAGAATTTGAGCCGCCGCCCGGGCCATGAAAGCCGCCGGCGCCTGAGCCGCCGCCCGGGCCGTTGTAATTTTTAAAGGCCTTCATGATTGCACAATCCTTCCATAGATGGGTAGCTGGCTTATCTCTAGAGCCATGCCTTGGACAAGGCTCATTCAACAGCTGCTCCAGCGTTGGACCTGACCCGCTGGCTCGGGGAGGGGGCCTCCCCTTGCGTCGCTGGTTATTACCTTGTGAGCTGGCGTTGGCTACAAACTCCAGGCTGCCATCGGCCTTGCGCTTGCCTCCTCCTTGGTTTCCCGGGTTATGCTGAGGACCCTTGCCATTGCCATTCTTCTTTCCCTTCCCTGCCCTTTCATCATCTGAAGGGGGATCCTTGGTACCATCAGAATCGGCGTACTTGACAAGAGCCGCCATTAGTGTACCCATATCATTGCAGTCGCGCTTAAGCCGCCCGAGTTTCATCTTCAGGGGCACGAAACGACAATTCTGTTCCAACATTAAGACTGCAGAGCCGGCATCCATCTTATCTGATGAATGTATGATCTCCTTGACCCGGCGAACCCAGTGCGTCGTGGATTCACCCTCCTGCTGCTTACAGTTAGTCAAGTCCACAATTGACATAGACTGCCTACAGGTATCCTTGAAGTTTTGGATGAACCGGGCTTTCAGCTTAGCCCAAGACCCGATGGAATTCGGTGGTAGCCCTTTCAACCAAGTGCGGGCAGTCCCATCCAACATCATGGTGAAGTACTTGGCCATTGCCGCCTCACTGACCTCCAGTAGTTCCATGGCCATCTCGTAACTCTCGATCCAGGCTGCGGGTTGTAAGTCAGCCGTGTAATTGGGCACCTTCCTAGGGCCTTTGAAGTCCTTGGGTAGACGTTCATTGCGGATAGCTGGCACTAAGCAAGGGACATGTGACACCCAAATTTTTATTTGGATTTTTCAAAAAAAAAATATTTGACTTGAGGGAGGTGATTTAAATTTTTCTTCAAAAGAACTCTCCCTTTCAAATAATTTTTTTGGCAAGAGTTTATTTGGATTCACCCAAGATCTGTTTTTGGTCTTGGAGGTTCTTGCTTTTCATTTGGACTCAAGACAAAATACTTTCTCTTGGGAAAAATGCCTTTTGAAAATCTCTTTGAAATTTGCACTATGGCTTTTGGAATAATCCTTTGCCACTTTCAACATTCCTCTCTTGCCATGGCCTTAGTGCAAATACTCTCTCCTAAACCTTCCCTCACCTTTGGATCATGAGTTGCATCAAATCCAGCAAGTTGAACCTCCCCATATGATTATTTTCCATTTAAATCTTATTCAAACAAATTTCTGTCTTCTATTCTAGCCATTGGTGATTTACAAAGGAGCTACACTTTCTGCTTTGATTTTTGCCCCCAAACCTTTTTCCCTTCCTAGTCCTTTGAACCCTCAACCTAGATCCATGAAGATCCACTGGTCTTCAGTTCAAATTTTTCAAACTACACTTGCTGCAAGTTTGGACCAGATTTGTCAAATTTGGTGAAATTCATTCAAAACCTTCTCCAAAAATTCCAAGTAAAATCAGGCAGCCTCTGGGTGCATTGAGTGGTCACCTCACCAAGTACCAGCTCCAGAAAATTTTTTCTGCTTGCCAAATCATTCTGTCGAACACCTGCAGTGCTTTGTTAATGTCAAGTTCAGTTAAGTTCAGAGAACAGTTTCAGTGCACTGTCGTTTTCTTCAGAACCCGACGTCGATCTCGCCAGTGCCGCTGTGTCGCCGTGTTCCCTGTCCCCTCCCCCTTGTCCTCTGCACCGCACGAGCGTCTGGCACCTTGCGGACATCGGCGACGAGCAGCAGAAGGTGCGCCGCCCCGTGACCAACGCCAGCGGCGGCTTTGCGGCCGCCAGGGAGAGGCGTGGCGCTGACGACGCCACCCAGCGCCGCCCAAGCCACCGGAGCTCGCCGCGTGGCCTTCCACTCCCCAGAACGTGCTGCCACTCTCGTCGTGAACCGCAGGGCGCGGAGCGCGCTCTCTGCCGCCGACGTGCCTGTGCGGCCACCCCACCGTGGACCGGCGCCGTTACGCCAAGACCAGCCGAGATTAGCGGGGGAATGACACCAGTAACTTCCACTGATGCTGCCTGGCCACTCAAACCTCCTGCCAATCCACTGCATCGCCCTAATTGCTCGCCGGAGATTCTTCGTTCACGGCCACCCCGTCGACCCGCCTATAAATAGAGGCCCCGAGCTTCAACTCGAACCCACACCATCCCTGCACTCCACCTAGAGCACGCCTAGCCACTGGAAGAGCCCCGAGGAGGTCTCCTTCCTCGACTCCGGCCGCCGCGACCCGCCACGGGATCCAGCTCGATTCGCTCCCGTGCGTGCACCTCTGCCTCCCATCTCTTGCCAGTTGCTTCACTATGCATCCCTGCTTCTGACCCGCGCTTCAATTCGAAGTTTGCAGCCCTCCACCGGAGTTCTCCACCCTCACCCGAGCCGCCGTCCGCCGGAGAAAGTGTCGCCGTCGACGTGGTGCTCCCCGTTGGTCGAGTCCACCACCCACCGACGTGGAAGAACACGCTGAAGCTCTTGGTACCCTCCGATCTCCCTGACTCGCCGTGGTTCGACGCCGGCGTCCACCGCAGTCTTCGGGCGCCGGCGAGGTTTTAAACCTGACATGTGGGACCCCTTGTCAGCCTCTCTTCTGTTTCCACTCGCGAACCGTTTTCTGTTGGCGCCTTCAGGCAAAATACGCTTTCCCTTTTTAGCTGGCGCATTTCTTTCCGAAGCGTTTTCTGTTTTCTCTGTTTAAACCCTGGAACTTTTCTGTTTCATTACAGATAAGTCCCTGGACAGAAACCTTTATAACTTTTTAATAAAAAGGCATTTTTGAGTGATTCTTTTTCTGACAGTCTTAAAATTTTGTCTAGTTTTTTATGGGATTTATTTGAAAAATTGTTGGAGAAGTTTCTGTGCACGCGTTGGTTTTCACGTTAGTGCCCGTTTTCGTTATGCCGTAGGTTCCGGAAGAGGTGACGGAGCCGCGAACTTCGCCGAGCTAGACTCTGACTTCTCCGAACCAGGCAAGCATGTTTGAACCTTTGATATGATAGGTGTTTTGCATGTTTGCATGACAGTTTGTGCGTGGCATATGAGTGTCAGTGAGTATCTCGTTGCTTGCGAGGCAACTACCCATTTTTCCAAAGTCGCGATGATCTCTGGTGAGAGATGGCCTAATCATGTGGTGACATGAAGGACAGCAAGGTGGTACTGTTGTAGCATACCAGCCTTGCGTCATCCGACGAATTCCGACGTTAACATGGACGAAGTCACGTTATCGTCCTTTCCCCTTCCGTGCTACCACATGTTTCTTTGCCAGGATGCGGTTTAGTAAGTTGGTAACCTCTTTCCATGTACACACCAAACAGAGGGGCCGGGATGATGGTACCTTGGCCCAGGATTAAAGCCAGTCATCCGGTCAGGGGGCTTGGGTGTTTCCGGTTGGGACCGAGAGGGGGGATACCCCCTTAGAGCGCGCGTATAGAAATTTGATCCCATGCTACGCGAGGTTGTAGCCTCCCCGTCTCAAGGTTTTTCTTGAACGTTGCCGAGGGTGATCCCTGGCTTCGGAATGTTGAATGGGTGTGTACTGGTTAGACGTGTTTCTTCTAAAACACCGTAAACGGAACTAGTCCCCGTGACTACTGGAATCCGTTGGCTGTGGTTAAGTACAAACTCTGCAGAGTCAAATTCTTCCAAGTCATCGTATCCATGATCAAGTAGTGTAATCAGCATATCCATATCTATCCGCGTGGAAAACTTGTCCCCGGTGAACAAGCTCAAGTGGTAAATCCAGTTTAATTATTATTCATGTGGATGGACTAACTTTATATTTGTCTCGTACTTGTGATAATTTATGTTCCCGAACTATTGAATTATTGAGCTACAATATAAGCCCTTTATGTGACGTCGCGCAGACGTCCGACTGTGGCGTGTTTTTGTTTCTTACTTTAAATATAAGCCATTTATGTGATGTCGCTCAGACGTCCGACTGTGGCACGCACTGCCTTTATTTCTGTTATAAGCCCTTTATGTGATGTCGCTCAGACGTCCGACTGTGGCACGCACTGCCTTTATTTCTGTTATAAGCCCTTTATGTGGTGTCGCCCCGACGCCCGACTATGGCATTATTATTCTTGCAGTTTCCGCTCGAGGAGTCATTCAGACCCTCGTTTGGCACCAGTATTATTATTTTTGCAGTTTCTGCTCGAGGAGTCATTCAGACCCTCGTTTGGCACCAGTATTATTATTTTTGCAGTTTCCTCTCGAGGAGTCATTCAGACCCTCGTTTGGCACCCAGTAATTACTATCTCTATGTCTGAACGCACTGGTTAATTTGTTCATATGCTGCATGTTTTCATTTGTCATATCTTATGTCCGAACTGTCTTGCGAGTACTTTCATAGTACTCACCTGGCTTGTTGATTTGGCCAGATGTTGACGAAGGCGATCTCTTGGATGAAGAGTTTGATAACGCGTCCGACGCCTAGAGGAGTCCCAGTCAGTCCTGCGCGATCCCGGATATTGGTCACTTGTATTATATAAGCTTCCGCCACCCGCAATAAGTCTCCTCGAGCCTCACTCCGACGCTCGATGAGCTGTAGTCTTCAGGAGTCATATCACTTGCTTCGCGGTGATATTTCCACCACCGTTATTATCATGAGTTAGTAGTTATGCCACCCTATCCGCCGTCTTGTTTTATCGGCGTGCATGTAATAAATTGTTGGGCAGTCTCCGCTCAACCTTGTATTATATTCAGTACTCCTGGTATTTTTCTTCTGTGACCAAGATATTGTCTACCAGTGAGAAGGAATTCTTCCTTGCTGGTCCGTAAAAGGGATTGGTCTCTCAATAATTATTTTATTGAAAAACCGGTCGTGACAGGACACCCCCAGTCCTGGTAGGGATACCTACATCGACGGACATCGTCGGATAAGCCAGGGGAGTCTGGTAAGCCGTCAACTGAGGCACCTGCTCCGCCTCTTGCCGCGCTCTGTCTTGGTCCGCTGCGGGAAAGGCTCCATTATGAGTCGGGCCATGGCCAGGGGGCGGGTCATGGCGTCGGACGTTACTTGAGCCGGTCAATGAGACCATGTGTCTGCTGTAACTCGGGCTCCGGCCTGGACGAGGGGTCGAGTGGATCCTGTCCTGGCTGTAGGAGTACGCCTCTTGCTGCGCCAGTGCTGTCTGAAGGAGTTCCCTGACCCGGCGGGTTTCAATAGCCGTCGGAGAGTCGCCGTCGACTGGGAGAGCCGCCAGCCGTGCTGCCGCGGCGACCATGTTCTCCAGCGGGTTATTATAATGACCCGCTGGTATTGGCACGTACTGAGGCGGGGCAGGGGGCACCTGGGGAGGCCCCATCACTTGTGGCTGAATAGGGGTCCCAGACCCGGGCACTATGACCCCTGGCAGGTTACTAGACCCTGCACCTGACGTGTTGAAGAGGTTGCGTGGATCGTAAACCGGAGGGAGTCGAGATTGGGCCTTTTGATGCCTCCTTCTCAGGACCTCATTGGACGCGTTTTGATCCATCGTGAGCCGGAAGGACTGCGCTTGAATCAACTGGGTTTGGGCATCGAGAGCCGCCCTCTCCGCAGCCATCCTGATCCCTTCTGCTGCCAGATCCTCCTTAGCTTTCACTAGATCCAATTTTAACTGTGCCACCTCCGCATCATGCTGAGCTTGATCTGCCGGGTCAACCGTGGCGGTTAACAGGGCCATCATCTTGTCCGTGAGATCCATTAGCACCTGAGCCGGCGAAGGCACCGGGTTTCCCGCTCCAGTAGCAGGGTTCTGAACAGGCTGCGCACCGGCCATGAAGATTCCAACCCGGCTTGGCGGCTCAAACAGGTCCGGAATACTGTCACCATCGGAACAACCCATGAGCCTGCCATCTTGAAGTTGATACAATGAGTTTGACTCATCGGTGGACGACTCGCCGTTAGAGCCGGCGGCCGTCTCATCACCAGATCCAGATCGATCAGAGAGCCCTCCATGGATACATCCCACAAAAGCATGCCTTAAGGCAGGCCGGGCCCGGACGGGTCGTGCACGCTGAGCCGTCTCGATGAGATCGGCGCCGAGATCCGGCTCAGGGCCCGGCTCACCAATCTTGCCAATGAAAACATGAATTCCGCCGAAGGGGACCCGGTACCCGTACTCAATTGAGCCGGCGTCGGGGCCCCAGTTTGCATCGTCGATGTAGAGCTTGCCGCGACGACTCTTGGTCATCCGGCCCACAGCGTATCCCTTGAGCCCTTCGAAGCTGCCCTTCAAGAACTCAAATCCACCGTGCTCTAGCCCCACGGTGGGCGCCAACTGTCGTGGAATTGACACAGCAGATGTCCTCGAACTAGGACTTAGTCGTGGAGCCATCGCAACTAGGAAGCTTGAAGGGGTTAAGTGGGACAAGGAACACGAGGGTTTATACTGGTTCGGCCCCTTACGGTGAAGGTAAAAGCCTACGTCCAGTTTGAGGTGGTATTGATTAGGGTTTCGATGACCAGGGAGCTTAACTGCTATGCCTGGCTCTCGACGAGATCTTTCTTGTCCCTAAACCGCTGCCGGGTCGTCCCTTTATATAAGGAGGCTGACGCCCAGCAGCTCTCAGAGTCCTGGCCGGCTCATAAGAGTGTCCGGCTCGGACTCTCAACTATTCTTGCCTTACACTACAAGTTCTACCTTAATAATGATTGTAACTATGGGCCTTAAGCCATATCCGGGTCTTAAGCCCATCTTTGGCCCACCGTCTTCAAGCTTAGCACCGGGCTTCTGGCAATGACCATATGAGTAACCCGGTCCCTCCTGGCGGGTGACTCTAAGGTCTATATCCTCAACATGTACCGAAGGTTGTTCGGAGTCCGGGATGTGATCACGGACATGACGAGGAGTCTCGAAATGGTTGAGACATAAAGATTGATATATTGGACGACTATATTCGGACACCGGAAGTGTTCCGGAGAAGTTTCGTATTAAACCATAGTGCCGGAGGGTTACCGGAACCCCCCGGGGAAGTATTGGGCCTTAGTGGGCCTTGAGGGGAGAGAGAGGGCAGCAGCCAGGAGGTGGCGCGCCCCCTCCCATGAGGAATCCTAGTTGGACTAGGAGAGGGGGCGCAGCCCCTCTTTCCCTCTCCCTCTCCCTCTCTTTCCTCCCCCCCCTCTTTACCTAGTTGGACTAGGAAAGGGGAGTCCTACTCCTCCTAGGAGGAGGACCCCCCCTCTCCTTGGTGCGTGTAACGCCCACGATGCAGCTATATCTCCCACGTGTCGAGGCACGACTTAGAGGCATAACCGCATAGTGGTTTTGTCGCAAGAAGGGTCATCTTCACACAATCCCATGTAATGAACAAGAATGTGATAAGAGTTGGCTTACAATCGCCACTTCACACAATACATAAATATAATCCATACATCATCCAAAATACACACATAGACCGACTACGGTCAAGATCCAAATGAAAATAAGATAACCCCAAATGCTAGATCCCCGATCGTCCCAACTGGGCTCCACTACTGATCATCAGGAAAAGACACATAGTAACGACCACGTTCCTCATCGAACTCCCACTTGAGATCGATCCCATCATCTGCACTGGCATCGTCGGCACCTGCAACTGTTTTGGTAGAATCTGTGAATCACGAGGACTCAGCAATCTCACACCCGCGAGATCAAGACTATTTAAGCTTTTAGGAAAGGAAGGTGTAATGAGGTGGAGCTGCAGCGGCAATAAGCATATATGGTGGCTAACATACGCAAAAGAGAGCGAGAAGAGAAGCAACGGAACGGTCGTCATCTAGCAATGACCAAGAAGCGATCCTGAACTCCTACTTATGTCATACATAACTCAGGCCATGTTCACTTCCCGGACTCCGCCGAGAAGAGACCATCACGGCTACACACGCAGTTGATGTATTTTAATTGGGTCAAGTGACAAGTTCTCTACAACCGGACATTAACAAATTCTCATCTGCCTCATAACCGCGGGCACGGCTTTCGAAAGATAATACCCTGCAGGGGTGTCCCAACTTAGCCCATCATAAGCTCTCGCGGTGAACGAAGGATAAACCTTCTCCCGGAAAGACCCGATCAGTCTCGGAATCCCGGTTTACAAGACATTTCGACAATGGTAAAACAAGACCAGCAAAGCCGCCCGAATGTGCCGACAAATCCCGATAGAAGATGCACATGTCTCGTTCTCAGGGCACACCAGATGAACACTACGTACAGCTAAAACCAATCCTCGAGTTTCCCCAAGGTGGCGCTGCAAGTGGCTCTAGTTTTGGACCAGCACTCAGAGGAACACTGGCCCGGGGGTTTAAATAAAGATGACCCTCGGGCTCGCGAAAACCCGGGGGAAAAGTCTTAGGCGGCAAATGGTAAAACCAAAGTTGGGCCTTGCTGGAGGAATTTTATTCAAGGCGAACTGTCAAGGGGGTCCCATAAATCACCCGACCGCGTAAGGAACGCAAACTCAAGGAACATAATACCGGTAAGACAGAAACTAGGGCGGCAAGAGTGGAACAAAACACCAGGCATAAGGCCGAGCCTTCCACCCTTTACCAAAATATATAGATGCATTAATTAAATAAGAGATATCGTGATATCCCAACATATCCATGTTCCGACATGGAACAAACTTCAACTTCACCTGCAACTAGCAACGCTATAAGAGGGGCTGAGCAAAAGCGGTAACATAGCCAAACAACGGTTTGCTAGGAAAGGATGGTTAGGGGCTGACATGGCAATATGGGAGACATCATATAGCATGTGATAGGTAACGCGGCATGGCAATAGAGCGAACAACTAGCAAAGCAAAGATAGAAATGATTTCGAGGGGTGGTCATCTTGCCTACAAGGTTCTCAGAGTCGTCGAAAGCTTGATCCTCGTAAGCGTACTCAACAGGTTCCTCGTTCATGAACTCGTCTCCCGTCTATACCCAAGACAAGAACACAAGCAACGGAACCACAATCAATCACGAGAAATGCACGAGCAACATGATGCAAAACATGTATGATATGCGATGCATATGCGTGCTCCGGAAGGAAAATGAATATAAAGATCACCGGAAACGGATGCACGGTTTGGAAAAGGCAAGCAAAATAAGAATGACACCAATCTGCGATTAACAACAAGATAGCACTTAAAATGCAACAAGCAACAATGCTACGACATTCCAACAAAAAAAGCAACAAAGCATATGAAACTAATCTACAGGAGATGCTTGACAAAAGATGAACACTGAGCTATGGCTAGTTCACAACATAACAAGCTCAAACAAGGATGGCAAAAGTGCAAAAGATAACAGGTTTCACAGACTTGGTGAAATTACTGGACATGTCTGAAACAGCATCAGGTAGCAATGTTCAGAGCACGAAATCGACATGCTACTAGAACTTAACATGGCAAAACAAGGCATGGAAGTATTCTACTAAATGCATATGACAAAAGTCCCTTACTGACCTTAAGCCAAAAAGGACCACAAGATATGATGGCAACCACGTAAACATAGCAAGTTTCGTTAACAGGTTTCAGACTTAGCAGAAAACAGAGCATGGCAGAAACAATAATATGAAGGCATGTTGGTGAGCTTGATGCACTCACTACAGAGAAATGCATGACAAAACAAGCATACCTACAGCAAAATGGCATGTTTAAGAAACTATCCATGACAAGAACAAGAGCATAGCATGTATGGATCAACTACAATAAGCTTGGCAAAATTGCATATATGGTTAAGAATCTGCCAGAAATATTTTATAGCAAAAGTAGAACAATATTGAGTCATGCTATGGCACTCCATAATTGCAAACAAGGACAGAAATGGATCAATTACAACAATATCTACAAAACATCCTTACTGAACATCTCCAAAATATGCATGGATCTCTCTGTAGCATCAAGTTTACATGGCAACAAAATAACAGCAGACAAGGACTTGGAGAAATCACCAAGTCCCTGAAATCAGAAACATTACGGAGCCTAGTTTGCATGCTTGTTCTAGTCACCACAGAGATCATTAAAATACATGGCATACACCACTGGAAAGATGGCATGGCATACAACAAAACACATGTAGAGCTCATGCCCATAAGATGCACATATTAAATGATACAAAAATGACAAATCTCCAAGTTCTGCTAAGAACCAGCAGATAACAGCAACTAGCCCTCTTGCACGAGAGATTTGGGCATCAAGATGGCCTCTAATGAACATGGTGCAATTGAACAAAATGTAGAGCATCGCGAGGCGAACAATTTGACATATTACACGTGCGAAACGGAGCTGTGCACAGTGAGTTATGGAGCTATGAACAGGTGCACATGCTGTAGAATTCTTAGGACTTAGAAAATTTCTAGGGTTCGGGAAAAAGTCAACCACCTCGTTCTCACCAGATCCGATCGAGGACGAGGAGCTCGGGCTCGGGGGCGCTGCTGGCCGGAGCGGAGGAGGGAGATGGAGGAGAGGGCGGCGCGGGTCGCCGGAGGGAGGAGGAGTAGGGCGTCGCGCAGGGGAGAGGCAGCGCCGGCCGGGGACGGCGACGGGCGGCAGAGCACGGCGGGCGGCCGGCGGGCACGGTGCTGGGCGGCGCGGCGAGGAGGCGGCGGACGCCGGCGAGCGCGGGGCGGCGGAGACGGCGCGGGGTGCGGCCGGGCTCGCGGGCCGGGAGGGCTCCCGCGGGCTCGGGCGGGCCGGCGGTGACACGTAGCGGCGGCGGTGGGAATGGACGTGTCCGTCGGCGGACGTTTTCGTCAGGCGGCGCGCGGTGGAGAATTTTAGGGTTTCGTCTGCTTCCGTTTTTCGGGAGGGTCACATATAAATAGGTAGAGGGAGCTAGGAGAGTCCAAATGAGGTGCGGTTTTCGCCCACACGATCGTGATTGAACGACCTACAGCATGGAAGAGAGTTTGGTGGGTTTTGGGCTGTTTAGAGAGAGGGTTTTGCTGCAACACACAAATGGACTTTGCGGATGCCCGGTTGACCGTTGGAGTACCAAACGACCTCCAAATGGAACGAAACTTGACCGGTGGTCTACCGGTAGTATACCAAGGCCACTTGACAAGCCTCGGTCCATTCCGAGAACGTTTGACACCCGCTCATGAAAGAAAACAAGAGGGGTGCACCGGAGGAGATGGGAGCGCCGGATTGCAAAACGGACGGGGAAAATGTTCGGATGTATGAGACGAACACGTATGCAAATGCAATGCACATGATGACATGATATGAAAAACATGACATGAACAAAATGCAAAACGAAAGACAAAACCCGACCACGGAGGGAATACCATAACACATAGCCGAAAATGGCAAGAGTCGGAGTTACAAATATGGAAAGTTACATGCGGGGTGTTACAACACTCCACCACTATGAGAGGATCTCGTCCCGAGATCTAGGACTGAAAGAACTCCGGATATTTGGAACGGAGATGGTCCTCGCGTTCCCAGGTGGCTTCCCGGTCGGAATGGTGCGACCACTTCACTTTCAGGAATTTGATTGACTTGTTGCGAGTCTTGCGCTCAGTTTCTTCAAGAATAGCAACGGGATGCTCATGATAAGACAAATCTTCTTGGAGCTCAATCTCTTCGAAGTTGATCGTGCGCTCAGGCGTCTTGAAGAACTTGCGGAGCTGTGACACGTGGAACACATCGTGCACGTTCGCGAAGTTGGAAGGAAGCTCAAGTTGATAGGCAAGGTCGCCTCTTTTCCCAATGATCTTGAAAGGACCCACGTATCTAGGGGCAAGCTTCCCTTTGATACCGAAGCGACGAGTGCCTTTCATTGGAGAGATGCGGAGGTAGACATGGTCTCCGATCTCGAAAGCCAAATCACGGTGCTTACTATCATAGTAACTCTTCTGGCGCGATTGCGCGGCTTTGAGATTATCACGGATGACTTTACACATTTCTTCAGCTTCAGTGATTAAGTCATTGCAAAGAAGTTGGCGTTCACCAGTCTCTGACCAATTAAGAGGAGTACGGCACTTTCTGCCATAGAGAATCTCGAATGGGGCCTTGCCCGAACTCGCTTGGAAGCTGTTGTTGTAGGAGAATTCGGCATATGGAAGACAATCTTCCCATTTCATGCCAAAGGAATTGACACAAGCCCTCAGCATATCTTCAAGAATTTGATTGACTCGCTCGACTTGGCCACTAGTTTGAGGATGAAAAGCTGTGCTGAAGCGAATATTTGTGCCCATGGCCTTCTGGAAGGAGTCCCAGAACTTAGAGGTGAAGATGCTTCCACGATCTGAAGAAATCAATTGTGGAATGCCGTGCAAGGAGACAATTCTGGAGGTGTATAGCTCTGCCAACTGAGCTGCTGTGATAGATTCTTTGATTGGAAGGAAATGAGCCACTTTAGAAAGCTTGTCGATGACAACGAAGATAGCATCATTTCCGCGCTTGGACTTTGGAAAACCAGTCACGAAGTCCATTTCGATATGATCAAACTTCCACTCTGGGATAGCAAGAGGTTGAAGGAGACTAGCTGGTCGTTGGTGTTCTGCTTTCACCCTTCGACAGACATCACATTCATTCACGAATTGAGCGATTTCTCGCTTCATTCGAGTCCACCAATACGACTGCTTGAGGTCATGGTACATCTTCGTACTTCCAGGATGAATGGAAAGAAGAGAATTGTGTGCTTCATTCATTATGACTTTCCTTAGATCACCTTTAGGAACCACAATCCGGTCCTCGAAGAATAAAGTGTCTCTATCATCAATGCGATAGCACTTGTATTTGGAAAGACCCTTGTCGATACCACGTTTCAACTTCTTCACCATGGCATCAAGAAGTTGTGCCTCACGAATTTGATCTTCCAAAGTAGGAGAGACTATGAGGTTGGCAAGAAAGCCTTGAGGAACAACTTGGAAATTCAGCTTGCGGAAAGCTTCACAAAGAACCGGTTGGAATGGCTTGAGAATTAAGCTGTTGCAATAAGCCTTCCTGCTTAAAGCATCTGCAATGACATTGGCCTTGCCTGGAGTATATTCAATACTCGGATTGTACTCTTGAATCATTTCGACCCATCGAGTCTGCCTGAGGTTGAGGTTGGGCTGAGTGAAGATATACTAGAGACTCTTGTGATCAGTGAATATGTCCACTTGTCTTCCCAACAAGAGATGTCTCCACGTTATTAATGCATGGACAACTGCCGCGAACTCAAGATCGTGAGTGGGGTAGTTCTTTTCATTGGGCTTCAACTGACGAGAGGTATAGGCCACAACTTTCTTCTCTTGCATTAACACAGCACCGAGACCTTGGAGAGAAGCATCACAGAAAACTTCAAAAGGCTTGGATTCATCAGGAGGAGTCAAGACAGGAGCTGTGACTAGTTTCTCTTTGAGAGTGTTGAAAGCAACGTCACACTCAGGAGACCAGACATACTTCGCATGCTTCTGGAGGAGGTTGGAAAGAGGCTTTGCAATCTTAGAGAAATTCTCAACGAATCTTCGGCAATAGCTTGCAAGACCAAGAAAACTGTGGAGCTGCTTGGCATTCTGAGGAGGTTCCCAATTCACAATTGCGGACACCTTCTCGGGGTTAATAGCGATGCCCTTGGCAGAGATGATGTGACCAAGGAAAAGAACTTCATCGAGCCAGAACTCACATTTAGAGAACTTCGCATAGAATTGATACTCTCTGAGCTTGTCGAGCACCAATCGCAAATGTTTGGCATGGTCCTTCTTATTCTTGGAGAAGACCAAGATATCATCGAGATACACCAGGACGAATTCATTGGTGTAGGGGTTGAAGATGAAATTCATCATCCGAGAGAATACTGGAGGAGCATTGACAAGGCCGAAAGACGCGACAGTATATTCATAAGAACCAAAGCTTGTTCTGAATGCTGTCTTGGGAATATCTTCTTCACGAATGCGAATCTGATGATAACCCATACGAAGGTCAAGCTTGGAGAATACTTTAGCACCTTTGAGTTGCTCGAATAGCTCATTGATGTTGGGAAGTGGATACTTGTTCTTGATTGTCTTCTTGTTCAATGGACGGTAGTCGACACAAAGTCAGTCCGTGCCATCCTTCTTCTTTACAAAAAGAACACCACAACCCCATGGAGATGAACTCGGTCTGATCAAACCCAGACGCTCTTGTTCATCGAGCTGTTTCTTCAATTCCTTCAGCTCGTTGGGTCCAAGCTTGTATGGACACTTGCAAACGGGTTCGGTGCCTGGCTCTAGTTCGATAACGAACTCAACTGGCCGATGAGGAGGCATACCCAGAAGCACTTCTGGAAAGACATCTTGGTACTCACAAACGACTGGAATTTCAGAGATGGCATTCAATTCGCCCTTCTCATTGAGAGAAAAAACCGAATGGTTTCATCACGAGCGGCATAAATAATCACATCCTCAGAAGAGTGTGTCAATTGAATTTCCCTGGCAGCACAATCAAGTTGAGCTTTGTGCTTAGAAAGCCAGTCCATCCCGAGAATTAGATCAATATCCGAGTCACCAAGAACAACTGGTTTAGACAGAAATTTATAGTTTCCCATCTTGATGGAAACTTCCGGGACACAATTATTAGATGTCATTTGCTTGCCCGGAGACACAACCTTCAACGGGATAGGAATCTTTTCCGTCGCAAACTCATGCTTGGCAACAAAAGGTCTTGAAATGAAAGAAAGAGATGCACCAGTATCAAAAAGAACTTTTGCAGGAATATCATTAACAGGAAGATTACCCATTATCACATCAGTAGATTCCTCCGCTTGAGCTGCATTCATCATGTTCACCTTAGCAGACTTTGGGTTATGCTTGACCACTGCATTGCTGGAAGATCTGACAGGAGGAGGAGGAGGCAGACGCCTTTGGTTGAAGCACTTGTTAGCATAGTGACCTTTCTGCTGACACTTGTTGCAAGTCACCTCTGAGAGTGGACGGTGATAAGGAGCATTCGACTTTGGAGCTTGATTCTGAGACTTGTTCTGATAGCCAGAGTTGGAAGAGTTGGAAGAACCATGGCCACCTTTGTTCTTCTGCTGGTAAGGCCGACGAAACGGAGGAGGAGGAGGCAACCAGAACTTCTGTTGCTTAGCTGCCACAAGTGAGGAAGAAGAAGACTGAACTGCGTCTCTGACTCTCTTCTTAGAAGCCTCACACTTGAGCTGAGCAGCCTCTTGCTTCAGTGCCATATTATAGAATTGATCAAACTGAGTAGGCTCAACAAGAACGAGAGCTAACTGCAGATCCTCTCTAAGTCCACCTCTGAAGTGATAGATCATGCTCTTTTCATCAGGAACGTCTTGTTTAGCGAAGCGAGCAAGTTTCTGAAACTGGATGTTGTATTGATACACAAACATGTTGCCTTGCTTGAGATTGCGGAACTCCTCACGCATGCTCTCAACAACACTTTGTGGAATGTGGTGCGCTTTGAAGTCCCGACAGAAGTCAGTCCAAGTGATCACACGACCTCCTCTGGAATCTTTGTATTGCTGAAACCAATCAGCAGCTTGGTCCTTGAGCTGAAAAGAAGCGAACTTGACATAGTCCTCAGGCCTGACATTGCTACATTCAAAATGCTTGTTGATGTCCACGAGCCAATCATCGGCATCCGTGGTCTCGGCACAGCAGCTGAAAGACTTGGGCTGATTTGCGAGAAACTGGTTGAGTGTAGCAAAGTGAGGCTGATTGTTGCCTTGACCTTGATTGCCTTGATTGCCTTGCCCTTGGGTGCGTTCTTGCAAGAGTTGCAAAATCATCTGAGCATTGGCGTTGGTGGCTGCCATGATAGCTTGCCATGCCTCCGGAGGTGGAGGTGGTGGCGGAGGGTTCGCTTGACTCCCTTCATTGTGATCCGGATTCTGACGCGTTGGCGGAGCCATCCTGAAGAGGGTGACATCCGTTAGCATCTTGATAGACAAATAGATAAGTAGAATCAACGGATAGAAATTGCAACATTTAGTCTTCACAATAAACATTTGAACGAAGATGAACGAATGAATTCCATAGTAAATCATCACACTTCCATAAGTTGAGAAGCCACTTGAAAAAGATATGGAATCAACATATGACTTCGAAGCAACTCGAATACCACAATTCAAAACAAAACAAAGTATTGGCTTGCAGAATAAGCCGGAACAAACATATGATAGATATTTTGTCCGAAGCTTTCGTGGTGGGGCCCACACGGGCTCAATCGTACAATACCATCATGTACAAGGCTGTACACATGACATACGAAGCGTCCCCGAGTCGGCATAGCCATGGACTCTTTAAGACACTACGAGACCACTATAAAACCAACCGTGTACAGGCGGACCACTAGACGTCGAACCCCAATCTCATCTCATGCGTCTGTCGGAAAGATATACTAAGAGCTACTAGAATTCCCACTTATAAACTCCCGAAACTTTCTGGTTATGCAATCTGGTGTTGGGGATACAGGGGACACAAAATATATCACCCAAACTAGCAATCCCTAGATCCAGCTGTATCCATCCGTCAACACATAACCAAGAAATTTTCGAAAATCGTTTACCTCAACCTTCGAAAAACATCCGTTATACAAGTTATGGCAATACTCCCGAACTCCTGCCCCAGTACTGGGTGGCGTCGAGGTGATCTCACCAACAACTGCATAAAAGAGATTTCGATGTCGGCGAAACTCAGGTATTCCAGAACTGCAACGATAAAATTGTGACGACAACACCTCGGAGCTCAACTCCCCGGGACACTGCCACAACCCCTAAATGTCAGGAGGCACCAAGAACAATGTTCTCGTCACAAAACCATCGAAACGATTCCAAGATACCCGCGTCATCCTAAAAGAAAAATTAGTGAAATTTGAGGAGAGAAGAGTCAAAACTTCTACGTCAGGAGACCTCACCAGAGCGACGAAGGGACTGAGGAGTAAAAAGAATCGTACTCTCCGATATATATGATCCTAAGACTCGAAACATTTTTTGTTCTAGACTCAACAACGCTAGCGATTCGATCAAGCAGGGGCTCCTAAGTCGGGGATGGCTCTGATTACCAACTTGTAACGCCCACGATGCGGCTATATCTCCCACGTGTCGAGGCACGACTTAGAGGCATAACCGCATAGTGGTTTTGTCGCAAGAAGGGTCATCTTCACACAATCCCATGTAATGAACAAGAATGGGATAAGAGTTGGCTTACAATCGCCACTTCACACAATACATAAATATAATCCATACATCATCCAAAATACACACATAGACCGACTACGGTCAAGATCCAAATGAAAATAAGATAACCCCAAATGCTAGATCCCCGATCGTCCCAATTGGGCTCCACTACTGATCATCAGGAAAAGACACATAGTAACGACCACGTTCCTCATCGAACTCCCACTTGAGATCGATCCCATCATCTGCACTGGCATCGTCGGCACCTACAACTGTTTTGGTAGAATCTGTGAGTCACGAGGACTCAGCAATCTCACACCCGCGAGATCAAGACTATTTAAGCTTATAGGAAAGGAAGGTGTAATGAGGTAGAGCTGCAGCGGCAATAACCATATATGGTGGCTAACATACGCAAAAGAGAGCGAGAAGAGAAGCAACGGAACGGTCGTCATCTAGCAATGACCAAGAAGTGATCCTGAACTCCTACTTACGTCATACATAACTCAGACCATGTTCACTTCCCGGACTCCGCCGAGAAGAGACCATCACGGCTACACACGCAGTTGATGTATTTTAATTGGGTCAAGTGACAAGTTCTCTACAACCGGACATTAACAAATTCCCATCTGCCTCATAACCGCGGGCACGGCTTTCGAAAGATAATACCCTGCAGGGGTGTCCCAACTTAGCCCATCATAAGCTCTCGCGATGAATGAAGGATAAACCTTCTCCCGGAAAGACCCGATCAGTCTCGGAATCCCGGTTTACAAGACATTTCGACAATGGTAAAACAAGACCAGCAAAGCCGCCCGAATGTGCCGACAAATCCCGATATGAGCTGCACATGTCTCGTTCTCAGGGCACACCGGATGAACACTACGTACAGCTAAAACCAATCCTCGAGTTTCCCCAAGGTGGCGCTGCAAGTGGCTCTAGTTTTGGACCAGTACTCAGAGGAACACTGGCCCGGGGGTTTAAATAAAGATGACCCTCGGGCTCGTGAAAACCCAGGGGAAAAGGCTTAGGCGGCAAATGGTAAAACCAAAGTTGGGCCTTGCTGGAGGACTTTTATTCAAGGCGAACTGTCAAGGGGGTCCCATAAATCACCCGACCGTGTAAGGAACGCAAACTCAAGGAACATAATACCGGTAAGACAGAAACTAGGGCGGCAAGAGTGGAACAAAACACCAGGCATAAGGCCGAGCCTTCCACCCTTTACCAAAATATATAGATGCATTAATTAAATAAGAGATATCGTGATATCCCAACATATCCATGTTCCGACATGGAACAAACTTCAACTTCACCTGCAACTAGCAACGCTATAAGAGGGGCTGAGCAAAAGCGGTAACATAGCCAAACAACGGTTTGCTAGGAAAGGATGGTTAGGGGCTGACATAGCAATATGGGAGACATCATATAGCATGTGATAGGTAACGCGGCATGGCAATAGAGCGAACAACTAGCAAAGCAAAGATAGAAATGATTTCGAGGGGTGGTCATCTTGCCTACAAGGTTCTCAGAGTTGTCGAAAGCTTGATCCTCGTAAGCGTACTCAACAGGTTCCTCGTTCACGAACTCGTCTCCCGGCTCTACCCAAGACAAGAACACAAGCAACGGAACCACAATCAATCACGAGAAATGCACGAGCAACATGATGCAAAACATGTATGATATGCGATGCATATGCGTGCTCCGGAAGGAAAATGATGAACAAGGCAGTAACTTGGCAAACCAAGCATGCCACTGGAAAGATAAGATTATTTCGGTCGAAATCAATATAAAGATCACCGGAAACGGAAGCACGGTTTGCAAAAGGCAAGCAAAACAAGATTGACACGAATCTGCGATTAACAACAAGATAGCACTTAAAATGCAACAAGCAACAATGCTACAGCATTCCAACATAGCAACAAAGCATATGAAAGTAATCTACAGGAGATGCTTGACAAAAGATGAACACTGAGCTACGGCTAGTTCACAACATAACAAGCTCAAACAAGCATGGCAAAAGTGCAAAAGATAACAGGTTTCACAGACAGTGAAATTACTGGACATGTCTGAAACAGCATCAGGTAGCAATGTTCAGAGCACGAAATCGACATGCTACTAG
This sequence comes from Aegilops tauschii subsp. strangulata, assembly GCF_002575655.3. NCBI lineage: Eukaryota > Viridiplantae > Streptophyta > Magnoliopsida > Poales > Poaceae > Aegilops > Aegilops tauschii. Next base: position 98,238,323 of record NC_053041.3, on the reverse strand, counting down.
AACTTAACATGGGAAAACAAGGCATGGCAGTATTCTACTAAATGCATATGACAAAAGTCCCTTACTGACCTTAAGCCAAAAAGGACCAGAAGATATGATGGCAACCACGTAAACATAGCAAGTTCCGTTAACAGGTTTCAGACAGCAGAAAACAGAGCATGGCAGAAACAATAATATGAAGGCATGTTGGTGAGCTTGATGCACTAACTACAAAGCAATGCATGACAAAACAGGCATACCTACAGCAAGATGGCATGTTTAAGAAGCTATCCATGGAAAGAACAAGAGCATAGCATGTATCGATCAACTACAATAAGCTTGGCAAAATTGCATATCATGTTAAGAATCTGCCAGAAATATTTTATAGCAAAAGTAGAGCAAGATTGCGTCATGCTATGGCACTCCATAATTTCAAACAAGGGCAGGAATGGATCAATTACAACAATATCTACAAAACATCCTTAATGAACATCTCCAAAATATGCATGGATCTCCCTGTAGCATCAAGTTTACATGGCAATTAAATAACAGCAGACAATGACTTAGAGAAATCACCAAGTTCCTGAAATCAGAAACATTACAGAGCCTAGTTTGCATGCTTGTTCTAGTCACCACAGAGAACACAAAAATACATGGCATACACCACTGGAAAGATGGCATGGCATACAACACAACACATGTAGAGCTCATGCCCATAAGATGCACAGATTAAATGATACAAAAATGACAAATCTCCAAGTTCTGCTAAGAACCAGAAGATAACAGCAACTAGCACTCTTGCACGAAAGATTTGGGCATCAAGATGGCCTCTAATGAACATGGTGCAATTGAACAAAATGTAGAGCATCGCGAGGCGAACAATTTGACATATTACACGCGCGAAACGGAGCTATGCACAGTGAGTTATGGAGCTATGAACAGGTGCACATGCTGTAGAATTCTTAGGACTTCGGAAATTTCTAGGGTTCGGGAAAAAGTCAACCACCTCGTTCTCACCAGATCCGATCGAGGACGAGGAGCTCGGGCTCGGGGGCGCTGCTGGCCGGAGAGGAGGAGGGAGATGGAGGAGAGGGCGGCGCGGGTCGCCGGAGGGAGGAGGAGCAGGGCGCCGCGCGGGGGAGAGGCGGCGCCGGCCGGGGACGGCGACGGGCGGTGGAGCACGGCGGGCGGCCGGCGGGCACGGTGCTGGGCGGCAGCGATGGCCGGTGGCGGCGCACGGCGGCGGCGCGGCGAGGAGGCGGCGGACGCCGGCGAGCGCGGGGCGGCGGAGACGGCGCAGGGCGCGGCCGGGCTCGCGGGCCGGGAGGGCTCCCCGCGGGCTCGGGCGGGCCGGCGGCGACGGCGAAGGCGGCGGTGACACGTGGCGGCGGCGGTGGGAATGGACGTGTCCGTCGGTGGATGTTTTCGTCCGGCGGCGCGCGGTGGAGAATTTTAAGGTTTCGTCTGCGTTCGTTTTTCGGGAGGGTCACATATAAATAGGTAGAGGGAGCTAGGAGAGTCCAAATGAGGTGCGGTTCTCGCCCACACGATCGTGATCGAACGACCTACAGCATGGAGGAGAGTTTGGTGGGTTTTGGGCTGTTTAGAGAGGGGGTTTTGCTGCAACACACATATGGACTTTGCGGATGCCCGGTTAACCGTTGGAGTACCAAACGACCTCCAAATGGAACAAAACTTGACCGGTGGTCTACCGGTAGTATACCAAGGCCACTTGACAAGCCTCGGTCCATTCCGAGAATGTTTGACACCCGCTCATGAAAGAAAACAAGAGGGGTGCACCGGAGGAGATGGGAGCGCCGGATTGCAAAACGGACAACGGGGAAAATGTTCGGATGCATGAGACGAACACGTATTCAAATGCAATGCACATGATGACATGATATGAAAAACATGACATGAACAAAATGCAAAACGAAAGACAAAACCCGACCACGGAGGGAATACCATAACACATAGCCGAAAATGGCAAGAGTCGGAGTTACAAATATGGAAAGTTACATGCGGGGTGTTACAGCGTGCCTAGGGCAGCCGGCCTCCCCCTTGCTCCTTTATATACGGGGGGCAGGGGGGCACCTCTATACACACTTGATATACGATATTTTAGCCGTGTGCGGTGCCCCCCTCCACCATATTACACCTCGATAATACCGTTGCGGAGCTTAGGCGAAGCCCTGCGTCGGTGGAACATCAACATCGTCACCACGCCGTCGTGCTGACGAAACTCTCCCTCAACACTCGGTTGGATCAGAGTTCGAGGGACGTCATCGAGCTGAACGTGTGCTGAACTTGGAGGTGCCATGCGTTCGGTACTTGTCGTGGAATTGTCATGGCAGATGTCCTCAAGCTAGGACTTAGTCGTGGAGCCATCGCTGCTAGGAAGCTTGAAGGGGTTAAACGGGACAAGGAACACGAGGGTTTATACTGGTTCGGCCCCTTACGGTGAAGGTAAAAGCCTACGTCCAGTTGAGGTGGTATTGATTAGGGTTTCGATGACCAGGGAGCTTAACTGCTATGCCTGGCTCTCGATCAGATCTTTCTTCTCCCTAAACCGCTGCCGGGTCGTCCCTTTATATAGAGAGGTTGACGCCCAGCAGCTTCTGAGAATCCCGGCCGGCTCATAAGAGTGTCCGGCTCGGACTCTCAACTACTCTTGCCTTATGCTACAAGTTCTACCATAATGACGGTTGTAACTACGGGCCTTAAGCCATCTTCGGGTCTTAAGCCCATCTTTGGCCCACCGTCTTCAAGCTTGGCGTCGGGCTTCTGGTGATGATCCTTATGTGTAATCCGGCCCCACCGGGCGGGTGACTCTAAGGTTTATATCCTCAACATTAGGCCCCAGATTGATTTGAGCTGGCTCATGTCAATCTTCAATTCTTTCGACAGAAAATCTCCGGCTTACAATTGTGTTAAGGCCATAACCCGGCGTGACGTCATCCTCTGGATCCCGGGTAATCCGCCGTGACATCATCTTCCATTAAATCCATTTTTTTACTCCACTATATCCGCAACGGATCTTTATCTTTACTGCCATCCCGAAAATCGAGGCGCCTCTCAGGCGAGATAATCACGCCGTGACCTCCTCGTTTCTAGCGCCCACTTATGAGTCTGGCCTTATAAATAACCCGTCCCTCGGGTCCTTTCCATTCTCCCCCTTCTGTCGTCTCCTTCCTCTCGCTCTCCTGTGCTGCTCGAGTTCCGCCGCCGCCGCCGCCGCAACAGAGCTCCGCGTCCTCATCGACCTTGGCCGCTGCATCACCCTGAACCGTCCAGAGAACCACGGCGAACCCCCGCAGCACACCTGCATCTGTAAGTTCCTTCCTCTCCGTAGAATAGATCTGCATTAAGATTTTTGAGTTCGCCGATGTTCTTCGCTGTTCGTCATGAACTCTTCATAGATTTCACCACCGCCGCCCTTTCTTGATCTTAAGATAGCATGAAACCAACGCGTAGCCGTTTGGCACCCATTTCAAATGCAAATAGATCTCTTTTCACTGCATAGAGGCCCCGTTCGTCCCCAAGAACTTCTTTTGCGTCTGTTTTAGGTCTAGAAATTTTCCTTTTCAGCCGACCGTTTTGATCCAAATTAGTTACCGCAATGTGTGAAACCTGTTTTCACCACACTTAGTAAAAAACTGCACCTGCTGAGTCATGGCGGTTTACATTTCCGGTTTAAAGAAGCCACGCGCCGTAAAATTTTCCGGCTCATCTGTGACAAGGTCGTAGATAATCGAATTACTCTCAATGCCTCCAGCGGCTCAGATAACCCGATGCACCTAGATATATGTCATTAGGCCCCTCCATAAGCCGCCACTTTAAACATTGAACTGCAAATTTCCTCCGGCTTATAATTAAACCGGACATTTTTTCCTTTTATCATAGGCTTCCGACTTTCACCATGCCTCCCAAAGCTCCCAAAGCACCCATCACGTGCAATTGGATGAGGTCCAACGTCACCGACGAGACCTTAGCGGATTTCGTGAAGTCGGGTTACCTGCCCAAGAAGGACGTCATGTCCTACCGTGCCCCCGACCCATCAGAGGAAAGACCACAGCCAAGGGACGGGGAGGTGGTAGTTTTTGCGGATCATATGAGCCGGGGCTTCGCACCGCCCGGCTCAAAGTTCTTCAGGGATGTACTGAATTTCTTTGACCTGCGGCCACAAGATATAGGACCCAATTCGGTGTCGAACATATGCAACTTCCAAGTGTTCTGCGAGGTCTACCTTGGAGAGGAACCCAGCCTTCTGCTCTTTAGAGAGCTGTTCTATTTGAACTGCCAGAACGAGTGCGCCAACGGGCCGAGCTTAGAACTTGGTGGAATCTCCATTCAGCGACGGAGAGACTGCCTTTTTCCTTACGCCGAGCCGCCCAGCCACCCAAAGGACTGGAACCAGACGTGGTTCTACTGCCAAGACACGTCGCCGGCTGACGAGAGCCCGCTGCCCGGCTTTCGCCCTTCATGTCTGGAACCAACTCACCCTCTGTCTGACAAGTTAACTCAGGCGGAGCGCCAACCTCTGATCCCCACCATTGGCCTTAATGGCATTGATCTGGTCCGAGTCTGGATCTCATGGCAGGTGATCCCCTTAAGCCGCCGCCCCGGCTTAATGTGCGAGTACACGGGCCGGAAAGATGACCCCCTGAGGCACAGCCGCAACGATCTTCCTGAAGACGTTGCTGAGGATATGACCAAGGCTCTCTTGAACGAGAGTTTGGCAGACTGCGGGAGGACCGGCTTAAGCCCCTTCTGCAAGACCAACCCGGCCCCAGCGGTAAGCCGCTGATCTGAACATCTTATTTTCTTCTGTAGACAGCTTTCATCTAAACCTTAAGAAATCGTCATTGTATTTTTCAGGCTGATGACAAATTCTGGAAGGTCAAATATGACCATGAGGCGGCCAAGAAGGCCAGGAAGGCTAAGAAAGCCGCCAAGAGAGCCGCTCCCCGCAAGAAGGGAAGTAGGCCTACTGCTTCAGAGCTGCTGCAACTAAGCGACAGCTCCGAGTCAGAGGTAACCCCTGAGCCTGTAAGCTCTTGTTGTATTTGTTGTTTATTTCTGTCCACCTTATCAATACTGTCATCAACAGGATGACACCGGAGCAAGTAACCCGGTGGTTGAAGAGGTAATGACACTTTCCTCTGACTCGGAGCCCTTGCCAAGGCTGAAAGTCCGAAGGGTAACCCGGAAAGTAAGATTTTCACATCCTTTAGCTTATCAAGATCCTCAATTTCTTTTGAAGCAACAGATTCATGAGAGCCAGCGGCACACCCGGACCAACAAGGACGCTGACCTCTCCTCCGGTTTACCTGACGCGTCGAGGAAACGCCGGACCGAGGTTATCTTCCACTTGTACCCTTTTCATCCTTTGGCGGGTGTTATACGTCAACCGCTCAATTCTTCCGATTCAAACTATCAGGAAACCTCACCCTCCTCTGGTGACTCGATGCAATCAAACCTGCCGGCCTTCAAGACCGTACCCGGGTAATGATGATCATCTCTTGTTGTGCTTATCTTTACTCATGCTTTTGTACTAACCTTTTTGTACTTTCAGTGCCCAGGCAAAGCTCAGCAAGAGGGCGAAAAAGAACAAGCCGGTCGAAGAGCCGGACTTGCCTGAACCGGATGCTGCAGCTCAAGAACCGCCAGTTGCCTCTGCTCCTGCAGCCGCCGCTCCAACCGACAAGCCAGTCGCAGAAACTTCTGCTAACCCGGAGACCTCCAGCCTGGCTCACCCGGCCGATGACCCGGACGTGGTAATCACCCGGACAGAGTTTGTTGAGCCGGGGAGACCCACTGCACTGGCCAAGTGCTCCGCCAAAGAAGAGCTGCTAGAGCGCCGCCGGGCCAATCTGGACCTCACCGACTATGCCAATCTGAGCATCGGAGAGATCGTCTCCGGCTATGTCAGTCAGGTGCACAAGAGCCGGGACTTAGAGATCGACATGGTGAATCAGATTCAGCAGAAGTCTGAGGTACCACTCTTCTTGCTTACTGCATAGTTATCTTTACCATACTAGCCCCCAAGTCGACGACTTATGATTGAATATGTTGTAGACTTAAGTTCCGGCTTACTTCCATGAACCGGTAATTTGTAGATAGAAACGTTCGTTATGCATTAGCCCCCAAGTGCCAAGTGTCTTTGCTTGGAAAACGCTTGGGACTTTAAATTTGCATAGTAACTGTTCATACTATAACCCGGAATTTATGCAGGCTGCTTGCAAGAAGTTTGAGGCTGACATCTCCGATCTAAAGACCCGCCTGAGGACGCAAGAAACTGAGACCCGGAAGGCCAACGCCAAATTTGTGTCTAGTATTGCTGCTCAAGAGAAGCTGAAAAAGGACTTTGAAGCTGAACGGAAAACTTGGGCTGAAGAGAAGGCTACTCTGGTGAGCCGGGCCGAACAGGCGGAGAAGGCTCTGACAGAGAAAACCACCGAGCTCTCCGGCTTAAAACGCCACGTCTCCCAGATGGTTGCCGCGATCTTCGGTAAGTCATACCACCGGCTCTCGTCCAGTTTATAATCATTATATCTCATAACCCACCATTGCCAGCGGCTTATCTTACTTTGTTAAACAGGTCCCAGAAGCGCCAACCTCAACCAAAGTGTGCTGACCAAGTTGAAGGCCGTGTACACCCTGGTGGAGCAACTCTACACCGGGTCACAGCGCGCCTTGGCCGTGGTGGCCCTATCCAATGAGGTGCCGACTCACCTGGCGGAAGTTCTTCGCCGGCTTGCCGTTCTTCCTCAACGTGTCCAAGAGCTGCGACGGGCCTCTGCAAGAGCCGGCGCCATAGCTGCTCTGAGCCGGGCCAAGGCGTTCCTTCCAGAACTAGACCCGGCGGACATTGCCCTTGGCTACCCCAGCTTGAAGGAAGACGGCACCCCCTTCGACCAAAAGGACTTTGCAGCCTACGTGAAGATCATACGCCCGGTGGCCACTCTGATTGGAAATGACACGGATCTGACCAAGTACCAGCCGGGTTACGATGCGGAGAATCAGAGGATCCCCACTCCGCGTTATGAAGCCATCAGCTTAGTCCCGCCGACTCGTAAGCACACCTTTGCCCCGGAAATTGACCCGGCCGGGTTAATTGACGAGGAAGCTTGATTTGAAGCTCTGAGCGGCATTGACTGGAAATCATCAACTTTCCAGGTCTTGGGAACAGCCGGAGGAGCGGAGAGGGATGAGCCGGAAGCTTCAACCCAGCAAGCATCTTAACTCTGTAGGCGGCTTATTTAAACAATGCTTCACCCTTTTGGACTCGATGAGTCTTGTAATAGAATAGGACCAACACTTTAACTTTGTCGTGCCATCGTGCACGCGTTGAATGCTGAATTCCATTGAAGTTGCTTCCTTATATTTCTCCGGGCCATAGTTGATCATTCATGTTCCTTAAGCTTAAATAGTTGTCTTTAACTATCCTGCATAGAAAGACAAATCACAAGTCTCTAGGCGGCTTACCGCACGGAGAATCATAGTCTTATGCATATAACCCGGAATATGAATCACAAAAGACTGGTCCTCAATTATCTCCTTGATATAACCGTAACAACACACCTTCCGGCCTGCAAGCACACTTCCGGCTTAGATAACCCGGGTAATAAGGTTGGTACCTCAATTCCGGTTTACCAGTCTTAATAACGCCGATTGTGTTCGACTAGTACTGTAAATCAAAATTAAGCCGGCAAAGTGAGACCCGCCGTGCACACTTGAAATAATCAGAAGAACTCGCTATAAATCAGAAAACTTAGGGGCTTCCGGTTCGAATACGACCAGAGACCCATCCCAAAGGGGTTATGCTCGGATTCCAATGCGATCATATAGCCCCCAGTGGGTGTGGCGATGCCAACCAAGAGGGTACCGACAGCTATGTTCTCTTTGGTTCGAATACGACCCATGTTTGAACAGGAAGCCCCCAAATGACCTTAAGAATTGTTTAACGACGCTGATTCGAATACGATCCACGTCGGTTCCCAAAGGGGGTTGAACTGTGATTCACATATGATCAAAGAAAACTCCCCAATGAGCTCGGCACCTTGCCAATCAAATGGGTATCGACAGCTATGTTCTCTTTGGTTCGAATACGACCTATGTTTGAACAGGAAGCCCCCAAGTGACTATATTGGGTATGGCTAGATTCGAATACGATCATAAGCCGGATCCCCCTTCAAGTTATCATGTGATCTTGCAATGAAAACAACACGTTCACCTTTGGAGGAGAAAAAAGGACAGAGGTCCTGTTTTATTGCTTATCATAATATATACATGGCTGAGAGAAATATGTACATTATGAGAGCCGGTGGCTCAAGTGTAATAAGGCCAAAGCTGAGCTATGTTCCACGGCCGACGGGTCTCTTCCTCCGACTTATGTGAATCTTTGTGCTCCCGAATGTCAATGAGGTAATATGACCCGTTGTGCAAATTCTTGCTGACCACAAAGGGCCCTTCCCAAGGCGGGGATAGCTTGTGCGCATCTGTTTGATCTTGGATGAGCCGGAGTACCAGATCGCCTTCCTGGAAGACCCGGGATTTAACCCGGCGACTATGATAACAGCGCAGGTCTTGTTGGTAAATCGCTGAGCGAGCTGCTGCCACATCACGCTGTTCGTCCAACAAATCAAGAGCATCTTGGCACGCCTGTTCATTATCCACCTCCACATAAGCCGCCACTCGAGGTGAGTCATGACGGATGTCACTAGGGAGAACTGCTTCCGCTCCATAAACCATGAAGAAAGGCGTGAAACCTGTAGACCTGTTAGGAGTAGTGTTGATGCTCCACAACACGGAGGGTAACTCCTCCACCCAACAACCCGGCGTCCGTTGTAAAGGGACTAAAAGCCGGGGTTTGATGCCTTTCAGAATCTCCTGATTAGCCCTCTCAGCCTGACCATTGGATTGAGGATGTGCCACTGATGAAACATCAAGTCGAATATGCTCTCGTTGACAAAACTCCTCCATGGCGCCTTTGGATAGATTGGTACCATTGTCAGTTATAATGCTGTGTGGAAAGCCAAAACGAAAGATCACCTTTTTCATAAACTGAACTGCCGTGGCTGCATCACACTTGCTAACTGGCTCCGCTTCAACCCACTTGGTAAATTTGTCAACTGCCACCAAGAGGTGGGTCTTCTTATCCTTGGACCTTTTAAAAGGCCCAACCATATCAAGCCCCCAGACCGCAAAGGGCCAAGTAATTGGGATCATCCTCAGCTCCTGAGCCGGCACATGAGCCCGTCGCGAGAACCTTTGGCAACCATCACATTTACTGACCAAGTCCTCCGCATCAGCATGAGCCGTCAGCCAATAAAAACCATGACGAAAAGACTTGGCCACAAGAGACTTTGAGCCAGCGTGATGGCCACAATCCCCTTCATGAATCTCACGCAAGATCTCTTGACCTTCCTCAGGGGAGACACAACGCTGGAACACTCCCGTAATACTGCGGCGATGCAACTCCCCATTGATAACAACCATTGACTTAGACCGCCGGGTGTCAGGACCGGGTTTTTGGGATATTAATTCTCCAGAAAATGGCCCTTGTGCTCACCAGCCCCAGGATTACTGTTAGCTGATGAGGCACCAACTTGATACAAGAATTCCAAGCACAGTACAAAAATATGTAGTACAAGACCATTGTGGCCTAGGAGTACAACATTTGGTTTCTAATGGTTTGATGGCGGAAGCGGTTTGTGGTTCATCTGCGTTTATGGGACTCCATTTCCCAGAAGAACAGCTGACCAGGATAACTCCTATCTTCGCGAGGCTGCTGTCAACACTGCGTAGGTTCCGGGGCTGTCGTCGAAACGCTCCTCTCCACGCATGAAATCTGGCCAAGACAATAGCCAGGGACAAGCCAGTGAGTAGATTTGAATGTACTCGCAAACATCAAGAACACGGGTATAATATATCAAAATATGCTCCGAAATATTCTATGATCACAACGTCTATCACGAAATATACGAAATCCAGGATGCACGCATGTGGGTAAAATATGAATATGCAATATAGAAATAGAATGTAGTGATCGAGTGTCTGAAATGACTCCTCAAAAAGGTGCAAATAAATTAACAATGCCGCAGTCGGGCATCTGGGCGATACCACATAAAGGGCTTATAAATAAAAGAAATAACAAACATGCCACAGTTGGGCGTCTATGCGACACCACATAAAGGGCTTATAAATAAAAGAAATAACAAGCATGCCACAGTCGGGCGTCTGAGCGACACCGCATAAAGGGCTTAGAAATAAAAGAAATAACAAGCATGCCACAGTCGGGCGTCTAAGCGACACCACATAAAGGGCTTATAAAGAATTATCACAGTGAATATCCAGGAGGTAGAACCATCCCAGGGATACCCAATAATACAAATAAAGTAAATGGTTAGTCCATAATAATAGTGATCATAATCGTCCCAAGTCACAAGTCATGATCCAAGTTCTGGTTTAACAGTTTTTCCTCCGAAGACCGACACTAAGACCGACACTTGACCTATCCCAGACTGTAGTCCTTAACCATGGACACGGCTATTCGAACAGATGTATAATCTCTGCAGAGGGTGCACTCTTTACCCACGGGTAATGGATTTCTTTAGTCCATCAGGACTAATTCCGTCTACGGTCTTTTAATTGAAAACACGCCTGACCTGCACACACCAGCTTAACTTACCGGTGTCTGGAATCACCCACGACACCTGTCAAGCGAAACTCTAAGTGGGGAGGCTACAACCTCGACGTAGCATGGGATCACAAAATTTATACCGCGCGCAAACTAGGGGAGCTACCCCTTCGGCTACAACCGAAACACCCATGCCCCGGACCGGATGACTTGCTTTAATCCATGGCCATGGGACCCTCATCACGGCCTCTCTGTATGGTGTGTGCTAGAAAGGGGTTGACAACTTACTGAACCATATCCTACCTATGGCAGGGACGAGTGGTAGTACGAAGCAAGTATGGGGGTTACTGGACAAAACTCGATCTAAGGCCGACTCAGGAGGTTCAAGTGTTCCCTGCATGATTAGCATAACAAAATTATTTCCAATAACAGATAAGCTTAACACTCATCAAGCCCCACCATGCCATACCGGACATGCTCGTCTCTTCGAGGAACTAGGGACAAGCTCGCGTCTACCCAAGACCGCGACTTTCCCGACTTCCTTCCGGCATGCATGAGAGGCTTACGAGGACGATCACTATTACCAGCGTATCCGTTTATACAGTAAAGAAGTCTCCATTATGCACTCATGCGCATGATCTTACCATCGCATAAAATAGCGTATGATCCAAGTCAAGGTGATGTTGTAACCGTATCAACAACATCCAAAAATATTATGCCAGGGTTCAGAATGCTTGCCTTCAAGTGTATGCATGTGGGGGTGCACTTTTTGAAGGTTGCCTTTTCTCCAAAAATCCTATTTTGAGAAATATACAAATAACACATATTTCAAAAACAGTACAAAAAGTTGTCCCAAATATTTTTGAAATAAATCTTAAAATAAACTAGATGAAATTTGAGAGAGGTAGGAAAAGGAATCAACTCATTTGGAGTTTTATTTTAAAAGTTATAGTCAGTCAAAGATCAGTCAAAGTTCTGTTTTAATAAAATCAGAAAAAGGAAAACGCTTCGGGGAAAATACGCTTTCGAAGCAGGGGACACGTACTCCGGACTTTGCGCTTTCACTTAAACAGAGAGGACGGGCGCGCGGGTCGCTGACAGTGGGTCCAGGGGGCCCACTGGTCAGGTTTGACTGGTCTTCCCTCCCTCCTCTCTCTCTACCCGAACGGTGGCGGGCCTCCGGCGATCGCCGTCGACGAACGGCAGCTCCCCACGGGGTCCCGAGGGCAGGGATGGATCCTCCTGACCGGGGCGGTCCTCCCGGTGGGCGCTAGGCAAGTGGGGACGGAGGAGGTCACGGGCGGCGAGCTCCGCGGCGGGCGGTGGTTCGGGAGCAAAGTGAGCTTCGGGCTATGGTGGTCATTGGTCGCGGCTGAGGCGCTAGGCAGCTCCGCAAGGCTATGGGGGAACGTCTGGTGGCGTTGGATTGGCGGGGAGGGCCTGGCTGCGACGTATTGCACCGGAGCTCGTGGCGGCCGAACTGGCCGGAGACGAGGAAGAAGGACCCTCCCCGTCGATTGCTGGCTAAGGGGAAACTATGGGGGTGGCATGGGGTTGCCTGAGTGCTTGGAGGAGCACGGGGCCTCCTTTTATAGCGCGACGGGGCTGGCTCCGCGGCGGTGGATAAGTTCGACGACGAGTCGCCGTTGCTGTAGCTGCAGGGCGTCGTGGCGGCGACGAGCGCGTGTCGACGAGCGTGTGGATAAGCTCGGCCTGTTCCCAGGGGGCAGCTGGAGCGCGCGGGTGGCTTGGGCGGCGCCCTCCACGGCAGAGCCTGTTGCCGACGCCGGCGTGCCGCCAAGGGAGCTCTGGCGGCGGCGTTGTAGGGCGCCAGTGCGGCTTGGCGGTTTCTGGTGAGTGGGCGAGTGCATGGCGCGGCTCTGCAGGCGAGCTGGGGCCAGTGACACAACGCGTCGACCCGAGCGCACGCACGTGCAAAACGCGCGCTCTGGCCGCGCCCAGAGCACGCACTCCAGGTGTTCGACAAAAAGCCAGCGCGCTCTAGAGAGCTTGGGTGATGCGGGTAGTTAGCAGGCCAGGGTTAGGGATAGCTAGGAGGTTAGTGGACATGCTGGATGGGTCAGAGGCTCAAGTCCACAATGCAAACCAGAAGACATGCCAAAACTGTCCCTGCACACAGGGTGTTCGACAGAATGCCATGGGCATCTAGGCAACTCTTGGGGTGGCCAAAATCTCCAGATCCTAGTCTCTTTAGGAGCTAAAGAAAGTGGTAAGGTTATTTTGGCAAAAACAGAAAGTTGATAGTGCAAGATTTTGAGAAAACCAGTTTTGGGCAGAAACTAAAGGCTAACATTGCATGCACTAAAAATACTCCAATGGGTCCAATCTCCTGGACTTAAGGGTTTGGTATGGACGACTATAAGTAGGGAAAAAGCTCATGGGTATTAGAACAAAATAATGGGGTTGCAGTTCAAATCACCAAACTGGACCAGAATGGAAATGAAGATGATTCACTCAAATTTTTCAAAGAACATCACTGGGTTTTTGCATGAGGTTGCGTTATAAGCACCCACTGGCATCTCCAAACACTTGGAAGAATTTTTAGAATAATATTTAAATAGGTTGTAGTGCAAAAATACCTACTGGACCAGATTTGAAAAATTGATGTAGAGCTCAAAATCTCCAATGACCAGAAGATATTTTTGCATAAAAGTGATGTGGAAACCTCACATGACATCCCCAAATTTTGGTGAAAATTTTAAAAGCATTTATCAAATGGTTGCAGTGCAAAAGGGCTCCAAATTTATGAAAGGTCATTTTAAAAGAATAAAGCTCATGGAAAAATAATTATGCAAATAGATCCACTGATAAAGAATTGATTTTATAAAGAGGGCACACAAGTCCAATAATACTTTTGGAAAGTTTCCATTTGAGGTGAAAACCCACAATTATTCAAGAGAAGAGGGGTTCTGAAATCAAAGGAGAAATCCAGAAAAATAAAAAATTTATTTCCTGGCAAAATTTTAATTAATAAACAAGGTCAAAAATTTTGGGGTGTTACACCGGGTTATTTGTCTGGCCAAAGTTTCATCCTCAGGCAAATCTCCCCGGGTCATGTAAGCCAGATAGGGCACTGTCCAGTCCGGTATGATGTGGAGAGCCGCCACCAGTCGTGCCTCCGGGTCAGGGACAGCCAAGTCTTCCTCTGTAGGCAACTTAACAGAAGGGTTATGCAGGACGTCCAGGAAAGTATTAGGCGGCACCGGTTTTCGCTGAAAGCCTAGCCGGCTTAAAGCATCAGCCGCCTCGTTCTTCCTGCGATCGATGTGCTCTACTTGGTAACCCTGAAAGTGCCCAGCAATGGCATCAACTTCGCGGCGATAAGCCGCCATGAGAGGGTCCTTGGAGTCCCACTTTCCTGACACTTGTTGAGCCACCAAGTCTGAGTCGCCGAAGCATCTTACCCGACTCAAGCTCATCTACTTAGCCATCCGAAGACCGTGGAGCAAGGCCTCGTACTCTGCTGCATTGTTGGTGCAAGGAAACATCAATTGTAGCACATAACGGAACTTGTCACCTTTAGGGGAAGCCAATACGACTCCAGCCCCCGAGCCCTCCAATTGCCTGGACCCATCGAAGTGAATAGTCCAATATGTGTTATCCGGCTTTTGTTCGGGCACTTGTAGCTCTGTCCAATCATTGATGAAATCCACCGAGGCCTGAGATTTAACAGCAGTGCGTGGCACGTATTTCAGACCATGAGGTCCGAGCTCTATAGCCCACTTAGCCACTCTCCCTGTGGCCTCTCTGTTTTGAATAATATCTCCAAGGGGGGCAGAACTGACCACAGTGATGGGGTGACCCTGAAAATAATGCTTAAGCTTCCGGCTTGCCATGAACACACCATAAACAAGCTTCTGCCAATGCGGATACCGCTGCTTGGACTCAATGAGTACTTCGCTGACATAATAAACCGGCCGCTGAACCGGATGCTCCTTACCCTCTTCCTTGCGCTCCACCACCACGGCCACACTGATGGCTCGTGTGTTAGCAGCCACATACAGCAATAAAGGCTCCTTGTCAACCGGAGCAGCAAGGACTGGGGGCTCGGCCAGCTGTCTCTTCAAATCCTCAAAAGCAGTATTAGCTGCATCATTCCAAACAAAGTCATCAGTTTTCTTCATCAACTCATATAATGGCATGGCCTTCTCCCCCAAACGGCTTATAAAACGGCTTAAAGCAGCGATACGACCCGCCAGGCGCTGGACGTCGTTTATACACGCCGGCTTAGCCAGGGAGGTGATGGCCTTGATCTTCTCCGGGTTAGCTTCAATGCCTCTGTTAGAAACCAAGAAACCCAAGAGCTTGCCTGCAGGAACACCAAAAACACACTTGGCCGGGTTAAGCATCATCTTGTAGACCCGGAGATTATCAAAGGTTTCCCTCAGATCATCTATCAAGGTTTCCTCCTTCCTGGATTTAACCACAATATCATCCACATAAGCATGAACATTGTGCCCAATCTGGTTATGAAGACAGTTCTGCACGCAACGCTGATAAGTCGCCTGTGCACTCTTAAGTCCAAAGGGCATAGACACATAGCAGAAGGCTCCAAAGGGAGTGATGAACGCCGTCTTCTCCTGGTCCTTAACTGCCATTTTAATCTGATGATATCCAGAGTAAGCATCCAAGAAACTTAGGCGCTCACAACCCGCCGTAGCATCAATGATTTGATCAGTACGGGGAAGGGTGAAAGGATCAGCCGGACACGCCTTGTTCAAGTCTGTGTAGTCCACACACATCCGCAAGGTGCCGTTCTTCTTGAGTACGAGCACCGGGTTAGCTAACCACTCTGGGTGAAAGACTTCAACAATAAACCCGGCCGCCAAGAGCCGGGCCACCTCTTCACCAATAGCTTTCCACCTTTCTTCATTAAACCGCCGAAGGAATTGCCTGACCGGCTTAAATTTCGGATCAACATTGAGAGTGTGCTCAGTGAGTTCTCTAGGTACACCTGGCATGTCAGAAGGTTTCCATGCAAAAATGTCCCTATTCTCACGGATGAACTCGATGAGCGCGCTTTCCTATTTTGGATCCAGATTGGCACTGATGCTAAACCGCTGAGATGAATCACCTGGAACGAAATCAACAAGTTTAGTCTCATCAGCCGACTTAAATTTCATTGCCGGCTCATGCTCCGTAGTTGGCTTTCTCAGAGAGGTCATATCTGTTGGGTCAACATTGTCCTTGTAGAATTTTAACTCCTCTGTTGCACAAACAGATTCTGCATAAGCTGCATCGCCTTCCTCACACCCCAAGGCCACCTTCCGGCTGCCATGAACCGTAATGGTCCCATTGAGACCCGGCATCTTAAGCTGTAAATACACGTAACATGGCCGTGCCATGAACTTGGCGTAAGCCGGCCGCCCGAATATGGCATGATACGGGCTCCTTATCTTGACCACCTCAAAGGTCAATTTTTCCACCCTGTAGTTGTGCTCGTCTCCAAAGGCCACTTCCAACTCGATCTTGCCGACTGGATAAGCCGACATACCAGGTACCACACCATGGAAAATAGTGTTTGACTGGCTGAGGTTCTTATCAATCAACCCCATACGACGGAAAGTCTCATAATAAAGGATGTTGATGCTGCTGCCTCCATCCATGAGCACCTTAGTGAACTTATATCCTCCCACCTGAGGAGCCACCACCAAGGCCAAGTGACCCGGATTATCCACCCGGGGAGGGTGATCCTCCCTACTCCACACTATAGGCTGCTCAGACCACCGCAAGTAGCACGGAACCGCCGGCTCAACAGCATTCACAGCCCTCTTATGAAGCTTCTGATCTCGCTTACACAGACTGGTGGTAAACACATGATACTGTCCACCGCTAAGCTGCTTTGGATTGGTCTGATAACCCCCCTGCTGCTGTTGATGACCCTGGCCAGACTGCTGATTAAAGCCCCCTTGACCGTTCTGAGGATTAGAATTTGAGCCGCCGCCCGAGCCATGAAAGCCGCCGGTGCCTGAGCCACCGCTTGGGCCATTGTTGCCGTTGAAGGCGTTGGAATTCTTAAAAGCCTTCATGATTGCACAATCCTTCCATAGATGAGTAGCTGGCCTCTCTCTAGAGCCATGCCTTGGACAGGGCTCATTCAACAGCTGCTCCATCGTCGGGCCTGACCCGCCGGCTCGGGGAGGGGGCCTCCCCTTGCGTCTCTGGCTATTACCCTGTGAGCTGGCGTTGGCCACGAACTCTAGGCTTCCGTCGGCCTTACGCTTGCCACTTCCTTGGTTCCCCGGGTTATGCTGAGGACCCTTGCCATTGTCGTTCTTCTTTCCCTTCCTTGTCCTTTCATCGTCTGAAGCGGGATCCTTGGTACTATCAGAATCGGCGTACTTGACGAGAGCCGCCATCAGCGTACCCATATAATTGCAGTCGCACTTAAGCCGCCCGAGCTTCATTTTCAGGGGCACAAAACGACAGTTTTGCTCCAACATTAAGACTGCAGAACCGGCATCCATCTTATCCGATGAATGTATGATCTCTTTGACCCGGCGAACCCAATGTGTCATAGACTCACCCTCCTGCTGTTTACAGTTAGTCAAATCCACTATTGACATAGACTGCCTACAGGTGTCTTTGAAGTTTTGTATGAACCGGGCCTTTAGCTCAGCCCAAGACCCGATGGAATTCGGCGGTAGCGCTTTCAACCAAGCGCGGGCAGGCCCATCCAGCATCATGGTGAAGTATTTGGCCATCGCCGCTTCACTGACCTCCAGCAGCTCCATAGCCATCTCGTAACTTTCGATCCAGGCCCCGGGTTGTAAGTCAGATGTGTAATTAGGCACCTTCCTAGGGCCTTTGAAATCTTTGGGTAGACGTTCATTGCGGAGAGCTGGCACTAAGCAAGGGACACCTCCAGTCCTCGTAGGGATACCCACGTCGACGAAAGTCGTCGGATAAGCCGGGGGGTCTGGTAAGCCGTCAACTGAGGCACTTGCTCCGCCTCTTGCCGCGCTCTGTCTTGGTCTGCTGCGTGAAAGGCTCCGTTATGAGCCGGGCCATGGCCAGGGGGCGGGTCATGGCGTCGGACATTACTTGAGCCGGTCGCTGAGACCATATGTCTGCTATAACTCGGGCTCCGGCCTGGACGAGGGGTCGAGTGGATCCTGTCCCGGCTGTACGAGTACGCCTCTTGTTGTGCCAGCGCTGTCTGAAGGAGTTCCCTGACCCAGCGGGTTTCAATAGCCGTCGGAGAGTCGCCGTCAATTGGGAGGGCCGCCAGCCGTGCTGCTGCGGCGACCATGTTCTCCAGCGGGTTAGCATAATGACCCGGTGGTATCGGCACATACTGAGGCGGGGCAGGGTTCGCCTGGGGAGGCCCCATCACTTGTGGCTGAACAGGGGTCCCAGACCCGGGCACTATGATCCCTGGCGGGTTACTAGACCCTGCACCCGGCGTGTTGAAGAGGTTTCGAGGATCGTAGACCGGAGGGAGTCAAGATTGAGCCTTTTGATGCCTCCTTCTCATGACCTCGTTGGACGCGTTCTGATCGATCGTGAGCCGGAAGGACTGCGCCAGAATCAACTGAGTTTGGGCATCGAGAGCCGCCCTCTCCGCAGCCATCCTGATCCCTTCCGCTGCCAGATCCTCCTTGGCTTTCACTAGATCTAACTTTAACTGCGCCACCTCCGCGTCATGCTGAGCTTGATCCGCCGGGTCAACCGCGGCGGTCAACAGGGCCGTCATCATGTCCGTGAGATCCATCAGCACCTGAGCCGGCGAGGGCACCGGGTTTCCTGCCCCAGCAGCAGGGTTCTGAACAGGCTGCGCACCGGCCATGAAGATTCCGACCCGGCTCGGCGGCTCAAACGGGTCCGGAATACTGTCACCATCGGAACAACCCATGAGCCTACCATCTTGAAGTTGATACAACGAGTTTGACTCATCTGTGGACGACTCGCCGTCAGAGCCGGCGGCCGTCTCATCACCAGATCCAGATCTATCAGAGTGCCCTCCATGGACACATCCCACAAAAGCATGCCTCAAGGCAGGCAGGGCCCGGGCGGGTCGTGCGCGCTGAGCCATCTCGATGAGATCCGCGCAGAGATCCGGCTCAGGGCCCGGCTCACCAATCTTGCCAATGAAGACATGAATTCCGCCGAAGGGGACCCGGTATCCGTACTCAATTGAGCCGGCGTCGGGGCCCCAGTTTGCATCGTCGATGTAGAGCTTGCCGCGACGACTCTTGGTCATCCGGCCCACAGCGTATCCCTTGAGCCCTTCGAAGCTGCCCTTCAAGAACTCAAATCCACCGTGCGCTGGCCCCACGGTGGGCGCCAACTGTCGTGGAATTGTCACGGCAGATGTCCTCAAGCTAGGACTTAGTCGTGGAGCCATCGCCGCTAGGAAGCTTGAAGGGGTTAAACGGGACAAGGAACACGAGGGTTTATACTGGTTCGGCCCCTTACGGTGAAGGTAAAAGCCTACGTCCAGTTGAGGTGGTATTGATTAGGGTTTCGATGACCAGGGAGCTTAACTGCTATGCCTGGCTCTCGATCAGATCTTTCTTCTCCCTAAACCGATGCCGGGTCGTCCCTTTATATAGAGAGGTTGATGCCCAGCAGTTTCTGAGAATCCCGGCCGGCTCATAAGAGTGTCCGGCTCGGACTCTCAACTACTCTTGCCTTATGCTACAAGTTCTACCATAATGACGGTTGTAACTACGGGCCTTAAGCCATCTCCGGGTCTTAAGCCCATCTTTGGCCCACCGTCTTCAAGCTTGGCGCCGGGCTTCTGGTGATGATCCTTATGTGTAATCCGACCCCACCGGGCGGGTGACTCTAAGGTTTATATCCTCAATAGTACTTGATCGGTCGGGTCGTGAAGACGTACGACTACATCAACCGCGTTGTGATAACGCTTCCGCTGTCGGTCTACGAGGGTACGTGGACAACACTCTCCCCTCTCATTGCTATGCATCACCATGATCTTGCGTGTGCGTAGGAATTTTTTTGAAATTACTACGTTCCCCAACAGTGGTATCCGAGCCTGGTTTTATGCGTTGATGCTATGCACGAGTAGAACACAAGTGAGTTGTGGGCGATATAAGTCATACTGCTTACCAGCATGTCATACTTTGGTTCAGCGGTATTGTGAGATGAAGCGGCCCGGACCGACATTACGCGTACGCTTACGCGAGACTGGTTTCACCGTTGCGAGCACTCGTTGCTTAAAGGTGACTGGCGGGTGTCTGTCTCTCTCACTTTAGTTGAACCGAGTGTGGCTACGCCCGGTCCTTGCGAAGGTTAAAACAGCAGCAACTTGACAAACTATCGTTGTGGTTTTGATGCGTAGGTAGGAACGTTTCTTGCTATGCCCGTAGCAGCCACGTAAAACTTGCAACAACAAAGTAGAGGACGTCTAACTTGTTTTTGCAGGGCATGTTGTGATGTGATATGGTCAAGACATGATGTGATATAATTTGTTGTATGAGATGATCATGTTTGGTAACCGAGTTATCGGCAACTGGCGGGAGCCATATGGTTGTCGCTTTATTGTATGAAATGCAATCGCCATGTAATAGTTTTACTTTATCACTAAGCGGTAGCGATAGTCGTAAAAGCAATGATAGTTGGCGAGACGACAACGATACTACGATGGAGATCAAGGTGTCGCGCCGGTGCTTCGGAGATGGAGATCACGAGCACGGTGCTTCGAAGATGGAGATCACAAGCACAAGATGATGATGGCCATATCATATCACTTATATTGATTGCATGTGATGTTAATCCTTTATGCATCTTATCTTGCTTTGATTGACGGTAGCATTATAAGATGATCTCTCACTAAAATTTCAAGATAAAAGTGTTCTCCCTGAGTATGCACCGTTGCGAAAGTTCTTCGTGCTGAGACACCACGTGATGATCGGGTGTGATAGGCTCTACGTTCAAATACAACGGGTGCAAAACAGTTGCACACGCGGAATACTCAGGTTAAACTTGACGAGCCTAGCATATGCAGATATGGCCTCGGAACACGGAGACCGAAAGGTCGAGCATGAATCATATAGTAGATATGATCAACATAGTGATGTTCACCATTGAAACTACTCCATCTCACGTGATGATCGGACATGGTTTAGTTGATTTGGATCACGTAATCACTTAGATGATTAGAGGGATGTCTATCTAAGTGGGAGTTCTTAAGTAATATGATTAATTGAACTTAAATTTATCATGAACTTAGTCCTGGTAGTATTTTGCAAATTATGTTATAGATCAATAGCTCGCGTTGTTGCTTCCCTGTGTTTATTTTTGATATGTTCCTAGAGAAAAAAATATGTTGAAAGATGTTAGTAGCAAAGATGCGGATTGGATCCGTTATCTGACGATTATCCTCATTGCTGCACAGAAAAATTATGTCCTTGATGCACCGCTGAGTGACAGACCTATTGCAGGAGCAGATACAGACGTTATGAATGTTTGGCTGGCTCAATATGATGACTACTTGATAGTTTAGTGCTCCATGCTTAACGGCTTAGAATCGGGACTTCAAAGACGTTTTGAACGTCATGGACCATATGAGATGTTCCAGGAGTTGAAGTTAATATTTCAAGCAAATACCCGAGTTGAGAGATATGAAATCTCCAACAAGTTCTATAGCTAAAAGATGGAGGAGAATCGCTCAACTAGTGAGCATGTGCTCAGATTGTCTGGGTACTACAATCGCTTGAATCAAGTGGGAGTTAATCTTCTAGATAAAATAGTGATTGACAGAATTCTCTAGTCACCATCACCAAGTTAGTAGAACTTCGTGATGAACTATAGTATGCAAGGGATGACGAAAGTAATTCCCGAGCTCTTCGTGATGCTGAAATCGACGAAGGTAGAAATCAAGAAAAACATCAAGTGTTGATGGTTGACGAGACCACTAGTTTCAAGAAAAGGGCAAAGGGAAGAAGGGGAACTTCAAGAAGAACAACAAGCAAGTTGCTGCTCAAGTGAAGAAGCCTATGTCTGGTCCTAAGCCTGAGACTAAGTGCTTCTACTGCAAAGGGACTGGTCACTGGAAGCGGAACTACCCCAACTATTTGGTGGATAAGAAGGATGGCAAAGTGAACAAAGGTATATTGGATATACATGTTATTGATGTGTACTTTACTAGTGTCTATAGCAACCCCTCAGTATTTGATACTGGTTCAGTTGCTAAGAGTAGTAACTCGAAACGAGAGTTGCAGAATAAACAGAGACTAGTAAAAGGCGAGGTGACGATGTGTGTTGGAAGTAGTTCCAAGATTGATATGATCATCATCGCACACTCCCTATACTTTCGGGATTAGTGTTGAAACTAAATAAGTGTTATTTGGTGTTTGCGTTGAGCATGAATATGATTTGATCATGTTTGTTGCAATACGGTTATTCATTTAAATTAGAGAATAATTGTTATTCTTTTTACATGAATAAAACCTTCTATGGTCATACACCCAATAAAATAGTTTGTTGGATCTCGATCGTAGTAATACACATATTCATAATAATGAAGCCAAAAGATGCAAAGTTAATAATTATAGTGCAACTTATTTGTGGCACTGCCATTTAGGTCATATTGGTGTAAAGCGCATGAAGAAACTCCATACTGATGGGATTTTGGAATCACTTGATTATGAATCACTTGATGCTCGCGAACCGTGCCTCATGGGCAAGATGACTAAAACGCCGTTCTCCGGAACTATGGAGAGAGCAACAGATTTGTTGGAAATCATACATACAGATGTATATGGTCCGATGAAAATCGAGGCTCGTAGCAGGTATCATTATTTTCTGACCTTCACAGATGATTTGAGCAGATATGGGTATATCTACTTAATGAAACATAAGTCTGAAACATTTGAAAAGTTCATATAATTTTAGAGTGAAGTGGAAAATCATCGTAACAAGAAAAATAAAGTTTCCACGATCTGATCGTAGAGAAGAGTATTTGAGTTACGAGTTTGGCCTTCAGTTAAAACAATGTGAAATAGTTTCGCTACTCACGCCACCTGGAACACCACAGTGTAATGGTGTGTCCGAACGTCATAACCATACTTTATTGGATATAGTGCAATTTATGATGTTTCTTACCGATTTACCACTATCGTTTTGGGGTTATGCATTAGAGACAGCTGCATTCACGTTAAATAGGGTACCATCTAAACCCGTTGAGACGACATCTTATGAACTGTGGTTTGGCAAGAAACCAAAGTTCTCGTTTCTTAAAGTTTGGGGTTGCGAAGCTTATGTGAAAAGGTTTCATCCTGATAAGCTCAAACCCAAATTGGAGAAATGTGTCTTCATAGGATACCCAAAGAAGACAGTTGGGTACACCTTCTATCACAGATCCGAAGGCAAGAAATTCGTTGCTAAGAATGGATCCTTTCTAGAGAAGGAGTTTCTCTCGAAAGAAGTGAGTGGGAGGAAAGTAGAACTTGATGAGGTAATTGTACCTGCTCCCTTATTGGAAAGTAGTTCATCATAGAAATCTGTTCCTGTGACTCCTACACCAATTAGTGAGGAAGTTAATGATGATGATCATGTAACTTCAGATCAAGTTACTACCAAACCTCGTAGGTAAACCAGAGTGAGATCCACACCAGAGTGGTACGGTAATCCTGTTCTGGAGGTCATGTTATTTGACCATGACAAACCTACGAACTATGAAGAAGCGATGGTGAGCCCAGATTCCGCAAAATGGCTTGAGGCCATGAAATCTGAGATGAGATCCATCTATGAGAACAAAGTATGGACTTTGATTAACTTGCCCAATGATCGGTGAGCCATTGAGATTAAATGGATCTTCAAGAGGAAGACGGACGCTGATAGTAGTGTTACTATCTACAAAGCTAGAATTGTCGCAAAAGGTTTTCGACAAGTTTAAGGTGTTGATTACGATGAGAGTTTCTCACTCGTATCTATGCTTAAGTCTGTCCGAATCATGTTAGCAATTGCCGCATTTTATGAAATCTGGCAAATGGATAAACAAAACTGCATTCCTTAATGGATTCATTAAAGAAGAGTTGTATATGATGCAACCAGAAGGTTTTGTCAATCCTAAAGGTGCTAACAAAATATGCAAACTCCAGCGATCCATCTATGGACTGGTGCAAGCATCTCGGAGATGGAATATACGCTTTGATAAATTGATCAAAGCATATAGTTTTATACAGACTTGCGGTGAAGCCTGTATTTACAAGAAAATGAGTGGGAGCACTACAGCATTTCTGATAAGTATATGTGAATGACATATTGTTGATCGGAAATAATGTAGAATTATTCTGCAAAGCATAAAGGAGTGTTTGAAAGCAGTTTTTCAAAGAAAGACCTGGTGAAGCTGCTTACATATTGAGCATCAAGATCTATAGAGATAGATGAAGACGCTTGATAAGTTTTTCAATGAGTACATACCTTAACAAGATTTTGAAGTAGTTCAAAATAGAACGGTCAAAGAAAGAGTTCTTGCCTGTGTTACAAGGTGTGAAATTGAGTAAGACTCAAAGCCCGACCACGGCAGAAGATTGAAAGAGAATGAAAGTCATTCCCTATGCCTTGGCCATAGGTTCTATAAAGTATGCCATGCTGTGTACCAGATCTATTGTATACCCTACACTGATTTTGGCAAGGGAGTACAATAGTGATCTAGGAGTAGATCACTGGACAGCGGTCAAAATTATCCTTAGTGGAATAAGGATATGTTTCTCGATTATGGAAGTGACAAAAGGTTCGTCGTAAAGGGTTACGTCGATGCAAGTTTTGACAGTAATCTAGATGACTCTAAGTCTCGGTCTAGATACATATTGAAAGTGGGAGCAATTAGCTATGAGTAGCTCCGTGCAGAGCATTGTAAACATAGAAATTTGCAAAATACTTACGGATCTGAATGTGACAGACCCGTTGACTAAAATTATCTCACAATCAAAACATGATCACACCTTAGTACTCTTTGGGTGTTAATCACATAGCAATGTGAACTAGATTATTGACTCTAATACCCTTTGAGTGTTGGTCACATAGAGATGTGAACTATGGGTGTTAATCACATGGTGATGTGAATTATTGATGTTAAATCACATGGCGATGTGAACTAGATTATTGACTCTAGTGCAAGTGGGAGCCTGAAGGAAATATGCCCTAGAGGCAATAATAAAGTATTATATATTTCCTTATATCATGATAAATGTTTATTATTCATGCTAGAATTGTATTAACCGGAAACATAATACATGTGTGAATACATAGACAAACAGAGTGTCACTAGTATGCCTCTACTTGACTAGCTCGTTAATCAAAGATGGTTATGTTTCCTAGCCATAGACATGAGTTGTCATTTGATTAACGGGATCACCTCATTAGGAGAATGACGTGATTGTCTTGACCCATTCCGTTAGCTTAGCACTCGATCGTTTAGTATGTTGCTATTGCTTTCTTCATGACTTATACATGTTCCTATGACTATGAGATTATGCAACTCCCGTTTACCGGAGGAACACTTTGTGTGCTACCAAACGTCACAACGTAAATGGGTGATTATAAAGGTGCTCTACAGGTGTCTCCAAAGGTACTTGTTGGGTTGGCGTATTTCGAGATTAAGATTTGTCACTCCGATTGTCGGAGAGGTATCTCTGGGCCTACTCGGTAATGCACATCACTATAAAGCCTTGCAAGCATTGTGACTAATGAGTTAGTTGCGGGATGATGTATTACGGAACGAGTAAAGAGACTTGCCGGTAACGAGATTGAACTAGGTATCGAGATACCGACGATCGAATCTCGGGCAAGTAACATACCGATGACAAAGGGAACAATGTATGTTGTTATGCGGTTTGACCGATAAAGATCTTCGTAGAATATGTGGGAACCAATATGAGCATCCAGGTTCCGCTATTGGTTATTGACCGGAGAGGTGTCTCAGTCATGTCTACATAGTTCTCGAACCCGTAGGGTCCGCACGCTTAACGTTACGATGACAGTTATATTATGAGTTTGTATGTTTTGATGTACCGAAGGTTGTTCGGAGTCCCGGATGTGATCACGGACATGATGAGGAGTCTCGAAATGGTTGAGACATAAAGATTAATATATTGGACGACTATATTCGGAGACCGGAAGTGTTCCGGAGAAGTTTCGGATTAAACCGGAGTGCCGGAGGGTTACCGGAACCCCCCGGGGAAGTATTGGGCCTTATTGGGCCTTGAGGGGAGAGAGAGGGCAGCAGCCAGGAGGTGGCGCGCCCCCTCCCATGAGGAATCCTAGTTGGACTAGGAGAGGGGGGCGCAGTCCCTCTGCCCCTCTCCCTCTCTTTCCTTCCCCCCCCCCCTCTTTTCCTAGTTGGACTAGGAAAGGGGAGTCCTACTCCTACTAGGAGGAGGACTCCCCCCCCCTCTCCTTGGCGCGCCTAGGGCAGCCGGTCTCCCCCTTGCTCCTTTATATACGGGGGCAGGGGGCACCTCTATACACACTTGATATACGATATTTTAGCCGTGTGCGGTGCCCCCCCTCCACCATATTACACCTCGATAATACCGTTGCGGAGCTTAGGCGAAGCCCTGCGTCGGTGGAACATCAACATCGTCACCACGCCGTCGTGCTGACGAAACTCTCCCTCAACACTCGGCTGGATCGGAGTTCGAGGGACGTCATCGAGCTGAACGTGTGCTGAACTCGGAGGTGCCGTGCGTTCGGTACTTGATCGGTCGGATCGTGAAGACGTACGACTACATCAACCGCGTTGTGATAATGCTTCCGCTGTCGGTCTATGAGGGTACGTGGACAACACTCTCCCCTCTCGTTGCTATGCATCACCATGATCTTGCGTGTGCGTAGGAAATTTTTTGAAATTACTACGTTCCCCAACAACTATACCATGCTCCATTAAAAGAAACTATGTTAAAACTGCTTTATGTGATCTTGGAGCCAGTGTTAGTGTTATGCCCTCTCTTTATATCGTAGACTTGATTTGAATAAGCTGACACCTACTGAAATATCTTTGCAAATGGCCGATAAATCAACTGCTATACCTGTCGGTATTTGTGAGGATGTGCCTGTTGTGGTTGCAAACCTTACTATTTTAACGGACTTTGTTATTCTTGATGTTCCCGAGGACGATAGTATGTCTATTACTCTTGGAAGACCCTTTTTGAATACTACAGGGGCTGTTATTGATTGCAACAATGGCAATGTCACTTTTCATGTTAATGGTAATGAGCATACGGTACACTTTCCGAGGAAACAACCTCAAGTCCATAGTATCAATTCTATTGGAAAATTTTCATAGATTACCATTGGAGGTTTTGAATTTCCTCTTCCTACTATCAAAAAGAAATATGATATTCTTATTATTGGGGACGTGCATATCCCCGTTGAGGTAACCTAGTGCTATTCGAAAATTCTCCGGTTTCATGTGATTTGGAATGAGTTTGTTAACAAGACTTGATCAACCTTGTTAGTGGATTCCTTTTGATAAGCATGAGATGGATGAAGTTAGAAAGCACAACCTTCTGTACCCTCCTTTTACTTTCTGTTATTTAGTTGAGATAAAGCAAAAATAGTATTTTCTATCAGTTTCCTGAATTACCCGTGCAACAAAAAATACCCTGAAAATAAAAGTTCTCCAAATGCCCCGAAATTGAAATATGATTTTTTCTGGAATATTTGAGAATATCTGGCACTGAGAACACAGCGGGGGAGCAAGCACCTGGCCACGAGGGTCCAGGGCGCGCCCACCCCCCTAGGCACGCCCCCTGCCTTGTGGGCCCATGGTGGCTCCCCTCCACTTATTCCAGCCACCACACGGTCCTTCTTCCTCCCAAAAAACTCACCAACCAGCTCAAGCACAAGTTCTAGCTCATTTTGCTGCGATTTTCGATCTCCTTGCTCAAAGCTCCACTCACAAAACTGCTTTGGGGGACTGTTCTTGTCACGACCGGATTTTTAGGATATAAATTCCCAGAAAAACGGCCTATGTGCTCACCAGCCCCAGGATTTCTGTTAGCTGATGAGGCACCAATTTGATACAAGAAAATCCAAGCAAGTACAAAAATATGTAGTACAAGACCATTGTGGCCTAGGAGTACAACATTTGGTTTGCTAGTGGTTGAGGGCGGACGCGATTGGGTACATCTGCGTCTATGGGACTCCATTTCCCACAAGAACAGCTGACCAGGGTAACTCCTATCTTCGCGAGGCTGCAAACGTCAATGCATAGGTTGTCACCACGGTGCTCATCTCCAAGCGAGGGATCTGGCCAAGACAATAGCCAGGGACAAGCCAGTGAGTACGTTTGAATGTACACGCAAACATTAATAACACGGGTGTAATATATATATCAAACATACTCCGGATTATTATGTGGTCACACGTCTGTCACGAAATATACGAAAGACCAAGATGCACACATATGGTTAAAAATATACCAAAACAAAATACTGGGTGCCAAACGAGTGTCTGAATGACTCCTCGAGCGGAAAATGCAGAATAGTAATACTGGTGCCAAACGAGTGTCTGAATGACTCCTCGAGCGGAAAATGCAGAAATAATAATACAGGTGCCAAACGAGTGTCTGAAAGACTCCTCGAGCGGAAAATGCAGAAATAATAATGCCGCAGTCGGGCGTTGGGGCGACACCACATAAAGGGCTTATAAGAGAATAATCACAGTGAATATCCAGGAGGTAGAACCATCCCAGGGATACTCAATAATATACGTAATATAAATGGTTAGTCCAAAATAAATAAGGATCAAAATCCACATGTGCCACAATCATAAACAATATATAGTACAGTCGTTTCTCCATCCGAAAAACCGATAATTTAGTCAAGCCGTATCTCCATCCGAATACCGTTGCTATGATCCAGTTAACCGTGTCTCCATCCGAATACCGTTACAGAGTTCTAGTTAAATCGTTCTCCATCCGAATACCGTTACCAAGATTCAACCCAGACTGTGGTCCTTACTCAAGAACATGACTATCCAACAGGATATATCCTCTGCAGAGGGAGTACCATTTTCCACGAGTAACGGGATTACTCAGTCCCTTGGGACTAATTCCGTCTACGGTCTTTTGATTGAAAACACGCCTGACCTGCACACACCAGCTTAACTCACCAGTGCCTGGAATCACCCACGACACCTGCCAAGCAAAACTCTAAGTGGGGAGGCTACAACCTCGACGTAGCATGGGATCACAAAATTTATACCGCGCGCAAACTGGGGAAGCTATCCCCTTCGGCTACAACCGAAACACCCATGCCCCCGGACCGGATGACTGGCTTTAATCCATGGCCATGGGACCCTCATCACGGCCTCTCTGTACGGTGTGTGCTTTGGAAAGGGGTAGACAACCTACTGAACCATACCCTGTCCCCTGCAGGGACAAGTGGTGGTACCAACAAAAAGGAAGCTATTGATCCATACTCGGTCTACAACCGACTCAGGTGGTCCAAGTATCCACCAACAATATTACCACTAGTGAAATAAATCACCACTCCTCGAGCCTCACCATGCTTTGCCGGGCATACTCGTCTCGACGAGGGATTAGGGACAAGCTCGTGTCTACCCAAGACCACGACTTTCCCGGCTTCCTACCGGTGTGCAAGAGAAGCTCACGAGGATGACCCAAATCACTAGTGTATCCATTGCTGACCACAAAACAACTCCAAAGTGCACTCATGCACGAGACCATATCGATACATAAAGCTATCACACACTCCAAGTCCAAAGGTGTTGTGATCGTATCAAAACACCACAACAAAAATATTATGCCAGAGTTCAGAAATGCTTGCCTTCAAGAGTATGCAAAGGATGCACTTATTGGAAGCTTTCCTTTTCCTCCAAAAATCCTATTTTGCAAAATACACGAATAACAAATAATTCAAACACAGTACCAAAAGTTGTCTCAAATATTTTTGAACTAAATCTTAAAATAAACTAGATGAAATTTGAGAGAGGTAGGAAAAAGAATCAACTCATTTGGAGTTTTATTTTAAAAGTTATAGCCAGTCAAAGATTAGTCAAACTTCTGTTTTTAAATAAAACCAGAAAAGGAAAACGATTCAGCAGAAATACGCTTTCGCAGCAGAGGAAACGCACTCGGGAGTTTGCGCCTTCACTTAAACAGAGAGAGGGCGGCTGCGCGGGTCACTGACAGTGGGTCCAGAGGGCCCACTGGTCAGGTTTGACCGTTTCTTCCCTCCTTCTCCTCTCTTCTGCCCGACGGGAGCGGGGCTCCGGCGATCGCCATCGACGAGCGGCAGCGCCTCACGGGCATCCAAGGGCGGGGATGGAACGGCTAGACCGAGGCGGTCCTCTAGGTGGTGGTTGGGTCGACGGAGGTGGAAGGAATCGCCGGCGGCGAGCTCCGCGGCGGAGAAAAGCTACGGTGGTGAAGTGTCTATTGTGCTCCGGTGGTCTCCGACCGAAGTTGGGTAGCTGGGCAGCTCCGCAAGACTACGGGGAAGTTCTTGGTGGCGCTGGTTGGGCGAAAGAGCAGCTGGTTGCGACGAATCGCACCGGGGCTTGGCGGCGGCCGAGCTGGCCGGAGTTGGGGAGGACGGTCCTCTCCGGTGAATCTACTGCTACGGGAGCTCTACGGGGAGGGTCTGATGTCTGCTGAAGCCTTGAACGAGCTCGGGGACCCTTTATATAGGCGCACGAGGCTGGCTCCGCGGCGGCAGAAGATAAGATCGCCGGCGACCACTTTCCTGTAGTTGCAGGGCATCGTGGCGGCGACGAAAGCGTGTCGACGAGCGGGAGGATAAGCACGGCCTGTGCTCTGGGGCAGCTGGCGTGCGCTGGTGGTTTGGGCGGCGCCGTCCGCGGCGGAATCTGCTGTCGATGCCGGCATGCTGCCAAGGCGGCGCTGCAGGGTGCCAGGGGGAGCTTGGAGGGTACTGGAGAGAGGGCGAGTGCCTGGCGGGGTTCGGCAGGCGAGCAGGGGTCAGAGATGGGACGCGACGAGGGCGGCAGTGCGGCGTGTCGGCGTAGTGCGCGCGCGTGCAAAACGTGCGCTCTGGGCGCGCCCAGAGCACGCACGGCACCTGCTCGACGAAATGCCAGCGCTCTCTAGAGCTCGAGGGTGGAGCTGGCACTGCACAGGATGGAGGTAGGGGTAACAAGGCGCTCAGCGGACAAGGTTGATAGGTCAGGGGTTCAAGTCCACAATGCAAACCAGAGAGCTTAGGCAACTCTTGGAGTGGCCAAAATCTCCAGATCAGTGTCTCTTTAGATGCAGGAGATGGTGGTAAGGTTAGTTTGGCAAAAACAGAAAGTTGATAGTGCAAGTTTTGCAAAACTCCAGTTTTGGGCAGAAAGAAAAAGGGTTTAGAACATGCACTTCAAAGCCTCCAATGAGCCCAATCTCCTGGACTTAAGAGTTTGGTAGGGAGGGCTACTAGTAGGAAAAAGCTCAGGGTTACTAGAGCAAGGAAAAATAAGGTTGCAGTACAAATCACCAATTTGGACCAGAATGCAAAAGAGGCTGATCCACTCAAATTTTCCAAGGAACATCCCTGGGTTTTTGCTTGAAGATGAATTGTATACATCCATTGACATCTCCAAACACTTGGAAGAATTTTTAAAGAAAAATTTAAAAGGGTTGCAGTGCAAAAGTGCCTACTGGACCAGATTGGAAAAGTTGGTGAAGAGCTCAAAATCTCCAATGGCCAGAAGGTATTTTTGCACAAAAGTGAGGTGGGAACATCACATGATATCCCCAAATTTTTGTGGAAATTTTGAATGCATTTGTCAAAAGGTTGTAGTGCAAAACATGCTCCAAATGCAAAAGAAATCATTTTCAAGAAATAGAGCTCAGAGGAAATAAATCTTGCAAATTTAAATCCACTGTTAAATAATTGTTTTATTATAGAGAGAAATCAAGTCCAACAATACCTTTGAAGGTTTTTCCCACAAGAGGTATAATTCCAAAATCACAAAAGGTAAAACTTGACAATTGGAAAAGTTTTATTTCCTGGCAACATTTTTAATAAATAAAAACAAGGCCAAAATTTTGGGGTGTCACAACACTACCCCCCTTAAGAAAAATCTCGTCCTCGAGATTTGTTAAAAGTTGTTTTGAACAAGAATTGTTTTGAAATAAAAATTGTTTTTATCAAAGAAATGCTTCAATTGCACAAAAGCAAAACGGCTACAGTGAGAGGGCAATAAGTGGTGTAAAACCACAGTGTGGTACACTGGCGCAGTGTGGAAAAATCCACGGTTAGGGAAAACGAGATATTTCTACGGGGTACAGTAATTTAGAATAAATTTTAAATTACTAAAATACGCTGGTCGCACCCGAGAGCACAGTGCTCTCTCTGGCTGACAGGTGGGCCCAGGGCCCACTGTCGGCCTCTTCTCCTACCTCTGGCTCTCTCTCTCTCGCGCGTTCTCCCGCGCTTCCTCCACCGGCGATGCCTAGCTCGTAGGGCATCGAGGCCGTACCGTGGTAGTGCGCGGCGTGCTAGCTGCCGGTGCAGCGTGCACTCACCTCGCGGGCCAGGGCGCTGTCGGCACTGCTCGCGGACTCGCCTCCGAACACCGGCGGCCGAGCGACGAGTGGCGCTGGTGGACCTCGCCCACCGTACACCGATCTCGGGCTATAAAATGATCGCGGTGCTCCTCTCTTCTTCCTCACACCGGGCCTCGCTTCTACTCCTCTTTCCTTCTCCTCCATAGCTGCTGGTAGGAGCTCGGGCCGAGGCTCTAATGGCGGAGGCAATGCCGGACTGGTATGTGGTCCTAGTGTGTGGAGGCTTGGCGGTGCTGCTGGGGTTCTCCGTGCTCCTGTGCGCGATGATCCTGGATGATCGTCGTGATGTTGCCGCTCGAGTGTTAGCTCTTCGCAGTGGCGGCGATCACGTGGATTAGGCGCGGCCTCGGGGCTAACTGCTGTCGGTGTGCTGGGGCAGCTCGCGCTCGAATGAACGCTCACAAATCTCTCTTACTGAGACTGTGGTGTCCTCGAGTGTGGTTAGATAGGCGCAAAAATGTGCTCAAGGATTTGTAATAGTGCTCGAGGTCGAGTGGTGGCTGCGGAGAGTTTGCTGCTACGATGCTGCGTGAATAAAAAATCTATGTCGTGAAAATATGCATATACGCAGCGATAACTCGGGGAAAGGAATCTCCTCAAAAACATGTTGCGAGAGAAAAATAATTAGAACCGAACTAACAGCAGTAAAACTGCTCACAAAACAGGAACTAAGGAAAAATCGGATCCGTCGCACAAAAATTTTACGAACATGCTGTAACACACAAATACAAGTACTGGGACAATAAATACATCGGAGGCGTTTACATGGAAAACGGTAAAAAGACAGGATCCTGAGAAAATGCCTCTGGCACTGGGGCACACTCCTCTTCTATCGGGGGAAGCGGGTTGACCAGCCGATGAATGCGCCCTTCTTGGTCAGGCCTCAGTGGTCTGCCAATAGAGATCCGAGGATTTAAATCAGCGATTCTCTGGAGATAGCCCATTACTCGCTGAGTTAAACCCTCCTAAGCAATGACGTACTGGGCAAGGTTGGCCAGTACTAGATCTCTCTCAATGCGCCCACCGGGAAAAGATGCAACTTCTCCGGGTGCTGCACGGCTCGGAAAATAATAGTACCCTCGCTCGCTGGCATAGGGCACTGCGAATCGAAGACGGGTGAGCGCCTCGTAAGCGGCAGCTTCTATGGCCATATGCGGAGTCGGCATGGATTTCCCCACGAAGGAGACTTCCGTTGGGTCTTGGTTTGGGTATGCGGGAGGGATCTGCACCACTGCCCAATATTTCGAGGTGGATGGAGTGATCCTCGATTTGAGCAGCTCGTACTGGGGTGGACGGGTGGCACTCATAGTACTGCAGGTAAAGTCCCACAATAATTTGACAAAACTGCCGGGGGTTGTGTCTAGGGTTCTCAGATAAATACTGGGGGTCGACATGGCAAGGAATGGCTGTGAGTGCGGCGCACAAAGGTGAGGGGTGCTCGGCAAGGTAGCGAAGTGGCCTTTATATAGCACCGGGGCTGGGATTAATTACTGGAGAAAAAGTGACTGGATGCCGACCCTATTCTCGGGTCAACGCCACAGATATACATATCACATAAAGGTGACGCATTACTGTGGGCGCCGACAGGGTTGGTCTTGGCAGCTGTGCCCGAAATATAAAAATGCAACTGTACGCCAACGTACACATGCATAGCCACTACTCCAAAAAAAGAAGAGCGCTCAAACAGACAGCATGCAACAAAAGCGATACAAGGCCACACATTACAAAGCGTAGGAAAACTAAGGCTCGATATAACTTTGAGCGACTTAGTCTACTTCGTTAATGTCTAAGTGGGCTGGCCTTGCGGACGCCGATGCTTCTCCACGGTTCTCACCGTCGGGATTTGCTGGTTGAGGCTGAGGTGCTGCAGGGTCGGGGAAATGGTGATGACCATCCCGGGGGTTGTTGGCCCAAATCCCGTTGGAATGGGTTTCCAAAAGGCGACGAAGCGCTTCTGGGGTCACCAAAGTGCTCTGGTTGAGGGCTGGCGCAAACCTCAAGGGATCGATCGGGTGTCCGAACAGCACGACTGGGTTGTCGGTGTCGGGCTCCGCCTCTCTCCTCGCCGGGGCTCGGCGAACCAGCTCTCCACGAGCTGCGATCAGATCAAGAGTGACCTGGTCGAACAGTTGCTCTAGTGCGCTTACATAGCGCACCAGATGCAATAGCGCAGGATCCGTCTCGTGGTCTCCGTTGGCAACTTGGGGCGGCCTACCATACCCGTCACGACTGGGGTAGTAGTAGAACGAGCGACAGTTAACTCTGGGTGACAGGTGCCGGAGTTGAACTATAGCTTCGCAGGCTGCCAGTTGGATGGCTTGTGGCTCAAAGGGAGTTGTCCTTCCAGTGAACCTGTAGGGGCGTTCTGGCGACAGACCCCTACCGTAGATGTGCAAAGTGGCCCAGTACTGACGGCTTTCACCGTACATGGGTCCTTGGTACACAACATACTCAGGAGGCTCCTCCAACGCATAGGCACGGCGGGTGAGGTTTGCGAGCACGGTCACAAAACCTCCAAGGTTGGTCGCTGTGGTCTCATTGTGAACAATGGGGCCAGGCATCGTGGCTCGGTTTGGGGAAAAGAGGCTGTGTTGTGATTGAGGCTAGCGTGCCCTTTTTATAGGGAAAGGGGACGGAGTCTTCATCCGCACGCTTGCGATAGAGACGGGTTGGGTGTCGGTCCCTGGCGCGTGATCGACGGGCTAGGCTGATAGGTTGGGCACCGTCCGCCGAAAAGGGCGTCGGATCACTGTGGGGCTACCTTACGCGGGAAGCTTGACCGGGGTTAGGCTAAGGTCTGGTGGTTTGGGTTAACCTAGGTTTATTGACCTGGCTAGGATAGGATTAGCCAATGGTCAGCCTGGCTCTGATACCAAGTCTGTCACGACCGGATTTTTAGGATATAAATTCCCAGAAAAACGGCCTATGTGCTCACCAGCCCCAGGATTTCTGTTAGCTGATGAGGCACCAACTTGATACAAGAAAATCCAAGCAAGTACAAAAATATGTAGTACAAGACCATTGTGGCCTAGGAGTACAACATTTGGTTTGCTAGTGGTTGAGGGCGGAAGCGATGGGGTACATCTGCGTCTATGGGACTCCATTTCCCACAAGAACAGCTGACCAGGGTAACTCCTATCTTCGCGAGGCTGCAAATGTCAATGCGTAGGTTGTCACCACGGTGCTCATCTCCAAGCGAGGGATCTGGCCATGACAATAGCCAGGGACAAGCCAGTGAGTACGTTTGAATGTACACGCAAACATTAATAACACGGGTGTAATATATATATCAAACATACTCCGGATTATTATGTGGTCACACGTCTGTCACGAAATATACGAAAGACCAAGATGCACACATATGGTTAAAAATATACCAAAACAAAATACTGGGTGCCAAACGAGTGTCTGAATGACTCCTCGAGCGGAAAATGCAGAATAGTAATACTGGTGCCAAACGAGTGTCTGAATGACTCCTTGAGCGGAAAATGCAGAAATAATAATACAGGTGCCAAACGAGTGTCCGAAAGACTCCTCGAGCGGAAAATGCAGAAATAATAATGCCGCAGTCGGGCGTCGGGGCGACACCACATAAAGGGCTTATAAGAGAATAATCACAGTGAATATCCAGGAGGTAGAACCATCCCAGGGATACTCAATAATATACGTAATATAAATGGTTAGTCCAAAATAAATAAGGATCAAAATCCACATGTGCCACAATCATAAACAATATATAGTACAGTCGTTTCTCCATCCGAAAAACCGATAATTTAGTCAAGCCGTATCTCCATCCGAATACCGTTGCTATGATCCAGTTAACCGTGTCTCCATCCGAATACCGTTACAGAGTTCTAGTTAAATCGTTCTCCATCCGAATACCGTTACCAAGATTCAACCCAGACTGTGGTCCTTACTCAAGAACATGACTATCCAACAGGATATATCCTCTGCAGAGGGAGTACCATTTTCCACGAGTAACGGGATTACTCAGTCCCTTGGGACTAATTCCGTCTACGGTCTTTTGATTGAAAACACGCCTGACCTGCACACACCAGCTTAACTCACCAGTGCCTGGAATCACCCACGACACCTGCCAAGCAAAACTCTAAGTGGGGAGGCTACAACCTCGACGTAGCATGGGATCACAAAATTTATACCGCGCGCAAACTGGGGAAGCTATCCCCTTCGGCTACAACCGAAACACCCATGCCCCCGGACCGGATGACTGGCTTTAATCCATGGCCATGGGACCCTCATCACAGCCTCTCTGTATGGTGTGTGCTTTGGAAAGGGGTCGACAACCTACTGAACCATACCCTGTCCCCTGCAGGGACAAGTGGTGGTACCAACAAAAAGGAAGCTATTGATCCATACTCGGTCTACAACCGACTCAGGTGGTCCAAGTATCCACCAACAATATTACCACTAGTGAAATAAATCACCACTCCTCGAGCCTCACCATGCTATGCCGGGCATACTCGTCTCAACGAGGGATTAGGGACAAGCTCGTGTCTACCCAAGACCACGACTTTCCCGGCTTCCTACCGGTGTGCAAGAGAAGCTCACGAGGATGACCCAAATCACTAGTGTATCCATTGCTGACCACAAAACAACTCCAAAGTGCACTCATGCACGAGACCATATCGATACATAAAGCTATCACACACTCCAAGTCCAAAGGTGTTGTGATCGTATCAAAACACCACAACAAAAATATTATGCCAGAGTTCAGAAATGCTTGCCTTCAAGAGTATGCAAAGGATGCACTTATTGGAAGCTTTCCTTTTCCTCCAAAAATCCTATTTTGCAAAATACATGAATAACAAATAATTCAAACACAGTACCAAAAGTTGTCTCAAATATTTTTGAAATAAATCTTAAAATAAACTAGATGAAATTTGAGAGAGGTAGGAAAAAGAATCAACTCATTTGGAGTTTTATTTTAAAAGTTATAGCCAGTCAAAGATTAGTCAAACTTCTGTTTTCAAATAAAACCAGAAAAGGAAAACGATTCAGCAGAAATACGCTTTCGCAGCAGAGGAAACGCACTCGGGAGTTTGCGCCTTCACTTAAACAGAGAGAGGGCGGCTGCGCGGGTCACTGACAGTGGGTCCAGAGGGCCCACTGGTCAGGTTTGACCGTTTCTTCCCTCCTTCTCCTCTCTTCTGCCCGACGGGAGCGGGGCTCCGGCGATCGCCGTCGACGAGCGGCAGCCCCTCACGGGCATCCAAGGGCGGGGATGGAACGGCTAGACCGAGGCGGTCCTCTAGGTGGTGGTTGGGGTCGACGGAGGTGGAAGGAATCGCCGGCGGCGAGCTCCGCGGCGGAGAAAAGCTACGGTGGTGAAGTGTCTATTGTGCTCCGGTGGTCTCCGACCGAAGTTGGGTAGCTGGGCAGCTCCGCAAGACTACGGGGAAGTTCTTGGTGGCGCTGGTTGGGCGAAAGAGCGGCTGGTTGCGACGAATCGCACCGGGGCTTGGCGGCGGCCGAGCTGGCCGGAGTTGGGGAGGACGGTCCTCTCCGGTCAATCTACTGCTAGGGGAGCTCTACGGGGAGGGTCTGATGTCGGCTGAAGCCTTGAACGAGCTCGGGGACCATTTATATAGGCGCACGAGGCTGGCTCCGCGGCGGCAGAAGATAAGATCGCCGGCGACCACTTTCCTGTAGTTGCAGGGCATCGTGGCGGCGACAAAAGCGTGTCGACGAGCGGGAGGATAAGCACGGCCTGTGCTCTGGGGCAGCTGGCGTGCGCTGGTGGTTTGGGCGGCGCCGTCCGCGGCGGAATCTGCTGCCGACGCCGGCATGCTGCCAAGGCGGCGCTGCAGGCTGCCAGGGGGAGCTTGGAGGGTACTGGAGAGAGGGCGAGTGCCTGGCGGGGTTCGGCAGGCGAGCAGGGGTCAGAGATGGGACGCGACGAGGGCGGCAGTG
This sequence comes from Aegilops tauschii subsp. strangulata, assembly GCF_002575655.3. Taxonomy (NCBI): domain Eukaryota; kingdom Viridiplantae; phylum Streptophyta; class Magnoliopsida; order Poales; family Poaceae; genus Aegilops; species Aegilops tauschii. The sequence continues at coordinate 98,200,245 of NC_053041.3, read as the reverse complement.
CGGCGTGTCGGCGTAGTGCGCGCGCGTGCAAAACATGCGCTCTGGGCGCGCCCAGAGCACGCACGGCACCTGCTCGACGAAATGCCAGCGCGCTCTAGAGCTCGAGGGTGGAGCTGGCACTGCACAGGATGGAGGTAGGGGTAACAAGGCGCTCAGCGGACAAGGTGGATAGGTCAGGGGTTCAAGTCCACAATGCAAACCAGAGAGCTTGCGACAAATGACTGTGCACACCAGGTGTTTGACAGAATGCCATAAGCACTTAGGCAACTCTTGGAGTGGCCAAAATCTCCAGATCAGTGTCTCTTTAGATGCAGGAGATGGTGGTAAGGTTAGTTTGGCAAAAACAGAAAGTTGATAGTGCAAGTTTTGCAAAACTCCAGTTTTGGGCAGAAAGAAAAAGGGTTTAGAACATGCACTTCAAAGCCTCCAATGAGCCCAATGTCCTGGACTTAAGAGTTTGGTAGGGAGGGCTACTAGTAGGAAAAAGCTCAGGGTTACTAGAGCAAGGAAAAATAAGGTTGCAGTACAAATCACCAATTTGGACCAGAATGCAAAAGAGGCTGATCCACTCAAATTTTCCAAGGAACATCCCTGGGTTTTTGCTTGAAGATGAATTGTATACATCCATTTACATCTCCAAACACTTGGAAGAATTTTTAAAGAAAAATTTAAAAGGGTTGCAGTGCAAAAGTGCCTACTGGACCAGATTGGAAAAGTTGGTAAAGAGCACAAAATCTCCAATGGCCAGAAGGTATTTTTGCACAAAAGTGAGGTGGGAACATCACATGATATCCCCAAATTTTTGTGGAAATTTTGAATGCATTTGTCAAAAGGTTGTAGTGCAAAACAGGCTCCAAATGCAAAAGAAATCATTTTCAAGAAATAGAGCTCAGAGGAAATAAATCTTGCAAATTTAAATCCACTGTTAAATAATTGTTTTATTATAGAGAGAAATCAAGTCCAACAATACCTTTGAAGGTTTTTCCCCCAAGAGGTATAATTCCAAAATCACAAAAGGTAAAACTTGACAATTGGAAAAGTTTTATTTCCTGGCAACATTTTTAATAAATAAAAACAAGGCCAAAATTTTGGGGTGTCACAGTTCTTTGGTATGTGACTCCTCCAATGGTCCAATTAGTTTTTGTTCTAGTGCTTTATTCATTGCAAATTTTTATTGCCTAGGTGACCCTGTTCTTGAGCTTGCATGTTAAATTTATATGGTCCCAAGTAGTTCTAATGCATGATATAGTCTCTAGGCACTTATGGGAGTAGTTGCTATCAATTTTGTTGAGTTTGGTTCACTTTTATTTGAAGTTACTAAAATTTTCAGAAATTTTCAAAAAATGATGAAGAGATTTTTGAGGGGTTCTTCGAGCCGAAGCTCGAAGGATAAGCAAAGTGAAGAAGAAGAGAGACCCAAGTATAATCTCCCTCGCACCGCGGAAGTTCAGTCATGTGAATTGTCTTGTGATGATTTCTTGAGAGCAGCCGGGATTTATGATGATTTTTATGAGTTGGCTGATAATGCAGGCCTCACCGACTTCCTCCGCGACCAACGTGAACAGTATCTCTTACTCATTAATATCTTTGTACAAAATTTTCATTTCCATGCTAGGAGGTCACCACCTTCGGTGGATTTTTATTTATATGATGAGTATAAGGAGATGACCCTTCGTGAATTTTGTGAGGTTTGCAAGCTGCCCTTTTCGGGCAGCGTAGAGGAACCACATCGTGACGATGTGGAGGGGTTTATTGATACAATTGCTATAGGGGAAACTAGGAAAGTTTCCGATGCAAGAATTACTAGCATACATTTTCCTGTTTTACGTTACTTTGCAATATTTTCTAGTAGATGCTTAATTGGTCGCGGAAACTGTGGCAACCTAAGTGCCCCTGACATTGTTATTCGGTGCCATGCCTTGTTCCGTGATGACACATTTAGTATGGGCGCTATTGTTGCAAAGTGGTTAAACCTTAACCGTATTAAGGGCCCCATCTTGGGAGGTATCTTCGCCTCGCGACTTGCTACACATTTTAACATACCTATTAGACATTATGAGAAAGAAGAAAAGTTGCTACCTCCTGTTTTTCTAGATTATAAGAGTATGGTAGCACATGATTTTATCGTTAAGAATAAGGAAAAGATGCTTAAGTACAAGCTGATATTTGGTAAAAATCACCCTGAGACTATTACTCTGGCTGCTCCTTCCTTGTTTGACTTATCTGCAGGCAAGTACCTTGTTCCGCTGGAGGCCATTCACGCCTACCATAACCCCACACCGGCTACAGAGCTAGAGCCGAAACCACAATTTGTTCCTTCACGACAGTCTGTTTACCAGTGGGATCCGGAGGAGGTTGCCAACCAGTGGCAACCTGAGGCTTCATCTCAGTACAACCCCAACTATAACTTTGGATATCCGCCAGGCCAGCCGTGGCCATAGACCAACTTAGGCCAAAAGCCTAAGCTTGGGGGAGTATGTATTTCTCACCGACATTACATTCATGTTCACACACTCATTGCCAGTTGTCGGTGCTCATACTTTTTCATTGTACTATCCATGCTAGTTTATTTTCCTTTTTATGCTTTCTTCTTGAGTGTTTGAAAAACCTTAAGAAAAACAAAAAATTAGTTGTAGCTTTTAGCTAGTTTACTTTTCATGCTGTAGTAGTAATAATTAAAAGAAAACCCAAAAAGATTGCTTGTTCTTCTTTTGCTTGTTGGGAGCTTTCCCGTGTAAATAGTTTTATTTCTTTTCTTTTCTTTGGTGGTCGATAGGAGAGGACCATAATGAAAATGTTGAAGTGGCTCTTATATACATTACTGTTGATCTAACAAAGAGCCCATATTACCTTGCCTTCTCCTGTGTATTAAAATGCCTACAGATTCCAGCTTAGTCCAATGCACGTGCACTACCATTATTATACACACCGTTCGGTCGTGCAAGTGAAAGGCAATAATGACGAGATATGATGGACTGATTGAGATGAGAAAAGCTGGTATGAACTCGATCTCTCTTGTTTTTGTAAATATGATTAGTTCATCGTTCCTGATTCAGCCTATTATGAATAAACATGTTTGCAATGACAATTAGAGATTATAGTTGCTTATGCCATCCTTAATTAGCTAGTACTTTATAATGGTTTATCTTGCGTGCCAACATGCTATTAAAATGGTTGTGATGTGGTATGATAGGGTGGTATCCCCCTTTGAATGATTCGAGTGACTCGACATGGCACATGTTCACACATGTATTTGAAACAAATCAACATAGCCTTCATGGTATTTATGTTCATGGTCGATTATATCCTACTCATGCTTGCACTCAATGTTTATTAATTTTAATGCATGTTCGTGACTGTTGTCGCTCTCTAGCTGGTCGCTTCCCAGTCTTTTTCTAGCCTTCACTTGTACTAAGCGGGAATACTGCTTGTGCATCCAATCCCTTAAACCCCAAAGTTATTCCATATGAGTCCACTATACCTTCCTATATGCGGTATCTACCTGCCGTTCCAAGTAAATTTGTATGTGCCAAACTCTAAACTTCAAATGACATTCCGCTTTGTATGCTCGAATAGCTCATGTATCAACTAGGGCTGTCTGTATCTTCCATGCTAGGCGGGTTATTCTCAAGAGGGGTGGACTCCGCTCCTCACTCACGAGAAAATGGCTGGTCACCGGGATGCCCAGTCCCATGCTCTAAGCAAATCAAATTGAAATAATTGCTAACAAAACTCCCCCAGGGCTGTTGTTAGTTGGAGGCACTCGTTGTTTCGAGCAAGCCATGGATTGATGCTTGTTGGTGGTGGGGGAGTATAAACTTTACCATTCTGCTTGGGAACCACATATAATGTGTGTAGCATGGAAGATATCGAGATGTCTCGGTTGTTATGTTGAGAATGAAAGTATACCACTCAAAATATTATTTATCTCTATTTCAAAAATCAAGCTCTGGCACCTCTACAAATCCCTGCTTCCCTCGGCGAAGGGCCTATCTATTTACTTTTATGTTGAGTCATCACCCTCTTATTAAAAAGCACCAGCTGGAGAGCACCGCTATCATTTGCATCCATTACTATTAGTTTATATTGGGTATGACTATGACTGGATCTCTTTTACCATGAATTACATTGTTTAGTCAGTCCTTGATCTTTAAAGGTGCCCTGCATTTATGTTTTGCGGTCTCAGAAAGGGCTAGCGAGATACCATCTTGTTATATCATATCATGATTGTTTTGAGAAAGTGTTGCCATCCGAGATTTATTATTATTGCTCGCTAGTTGATTATGCCATTGTATGAGTAAACATGAGACCTAAATGTTATTGTGAATATGGTTAGTTCATAATCTTTGCTGAAAACTTGAATGCTGGCTTTACATATTTACAACAACAAGAGCAAATAGAGTTTGTAAAAGTTTTTCTTTATCACTTTCAGTTTATCAACTGAATTGCTTGAGGACAAGCAAAGGTTTAAGCTTGGGGGAGATGATACGTCTCCGTCGTATCTACTTTTCCAAACACTTTTGCCCTTGTTTTGGACTCTAACTTGCATGATTTGAATGGAACTAACCCGGACTGACGTTGTTTTCAGCAGAATTGCCATGCTGTTATTTTTGTGCAGAAATAAAAGTTCTTGGAATGACCTGAAACTTCACGGAGATTATTTTTGGAAATAATAAACAATACTGGCGAAAGAATCAAGGCCAGGGGACCACACCCTGTCCATGAGGGTGGGGGCGCGCCCCTGCCTCGTGGGCCCCCTGGTGCTCCACCGACCTCAACTCCAACTCTATATATTCATGTTCGGGGAGAAAAAAATCAGAGAGAAGGATTCATTGCGTTTTACGATACGGAGCCGCTGCCAAGCCCTAATCTCTCTCGGGAGGGCTGATCTGGAGTCCGTTGGGGCTCCGGAGAGGGGACCCCGTCGCTATCGTCATCATCAACCATCCTCCATCACCAATTTCATGATGCTCACCGCCGTTCGTGAGTAATTCCATCGTAGGCTTGCTGGACGGTGATTGGTTGGATGATATTTATCATGTAATCGAGTTAGTTTTGTTAGGGTTTGATCCCTAGTATCCACTATGTTCTGAGATTGATGTTGCTATGACTTTGCTATGCTTAATGCTTGTCACTAGGGCCCGAGTGCCATGATTTCAGATCTGAACCTATTATGTTTTCATGAATATATGTTAGCTCTTGATCCTATCTTGCAAGTCTATAGTCACCTACTATGTGTTATGATCCAGCAATCCTGAAGTGACAATAATCGGGACCACTCCCGGTGATGACCGTAGTTTGAGGAGTTCATGTATTCACTATGTGTTAATGCTTTGGTCCGGTACTCTATTAAAAGGAGGCCTTAATATCCCTTAGTTTCCGATAGGACCCCGCTGCCATGGGAGGGTAGGACCAAAGATGTCATGCAAGTTCTTTCCCATAAGCACGTATGACTATATTCGGAATACATGCCTACATTACATTGATGAATTGGAGCTAGTTCTGTGTCACCCTATGTTATAACTGTTACATGAATAATCGCATCCGGCATAATTCTCCACCACCGATCCAATGCCTACGAGCTTTTCACATATTGATCTTTGCTTAGTTACTTCTCAGTTGCCACTGTTACAATTACTACAAAACTGCTACTGTCACCTTTGCCACCGTTACCATTATTTCCATACTACTTTGCTACTAAATACTTTGCTGCAGATATTAAGTTTTCCAGGTGTGGTTGAATTGACAACTCAACTGCTAATACTTGAGAATATTCTTTGGCTCCCCTTGTGTCGAATCAATAAATTTGGGTTGAATACTCTACCCTCGAAAACTGTTGCGATCCCCTATACTTGTGGGTTATCAAATGCCCATCATATTAGGACTAATTATATAACCAAAGCAAATTACCATGCTGTTCTAAAAGACACACAAAATAATATAAGTGAAGCATGAGAGATCAATAATTTCTATAAAATAAAACCACCACTGTGCTCTAAAATGATATAAGTGAAGCACTAGAGCAAAATTATCTAGCTCAAAAGATATAAGTGAAGCACATAGAGTATTCTAATAAATTCCGATTCATGTGTGTCTCTCCCAAAAGGTGTGTACAGCAAGGATGATTGTGGTAAACTAAAAATCAAAGACTCAAATCATACAAGACTCAAACCCATAGATTCATCAAAATAAGCAAACAACACACGAAAAACCGAATCTGTCAAAACAGAATAGTCTGTAGCAATCTGATTCATACGCATACTTATGTAACTTCAAAAATTCTTAGAAATTAGGAAGTCCTAAGCAATTTGTTTATTAATCTTCTGCAAAAAGAATCGACTGAAAAGCACGTTCCTGTGATTTATTAAAATTATTTTCGTGCGCGCAAAAGTTTCTGTTTTTCAGCAAGATCAAATTAACTATCACCGTAGGTTATCCTAAAGGTTCTACTTGGCACAAACACTAATTAAAACACAAAACTACATCTAACCAGAGGCTAGATGAATTATTTATTACTAAACAGGAACAAAAAGCAAAGAACAAAAATAAAATTGGGTTGCCTCCCAACAAGCGCTATCGTTTAACGCCCCTAGCTAGGCATAAAAACAAGAATAGATCTAGGTATTGCCATCTTCTCCCTTTTGGTGATAAAGAGAAGGTTTCTTATCTAAAGCACTTATCTTTCTATTTTGTGAAAGCACGTCGCCATTAATGGTAGAAGAAAGATTAAGCACACTACGAAAATTTGCATCTAAACTAGCCTTCATCTCTTTGATAATTTCATTCTGATAAAACACAAAAGAGAAGTAGATTCAACCTTTTCACTCATAGCACTACTAGGAAAAGGCTAATTAGTGGCGCACCTGTTTTGGCCATTAATGGCGCACTACAGGTGCGCCACTATCATCACGCCACTAGTAACTAGTACTAATGGCACACCCCTGGTGCGCCATTAGTATACCAGACAATAGTAGCGCACCTGGAAGTGCGCCATTAGTATGTCAAACGGTGCGCCATTACTATGCCTCCCAGGGGGCCATATTTACCTTGTGCTCTGGGTTACTAATGGCGCACTTCTAGTAAATGCGCCACTAGTGTGTTTATTGCAGTGCGCCACTAAAGTGCAGTATGATGCGCCACTAGTATGAATATTAGGAATTGTTTTTTTTCTTTTCTGATATTTGCACAGGTTACAATATATATTACTGCACATAATATAGACAGCACAACACATAAACAGCAGATTTATCGAATACAATAGAAGATTAGTCTCCGAATACAATTCATCATATTAGTCTCTGAATTCAAAATACCGAACAAAGTTAGAACGTTACAAGTCTCGAGACCGCGAGTAGCGAGTTTGTCTTCACATTACAAGTCGATATCGATCATCTAAACTACCATCACATAGAAGAGAGCTGTCGTCATCACGATGAGTTTCATCGCGATGAAACTGGTCTTCATCTGGTTCCTCCTCTGCTCCCTCCTCTCTCCCGCTAGATAGCGCGCGTATCTAGCTTCCGCCTCCGCCCTACACTACAAAAAAAGACACATCCGTGACATTTTGGGCCGAACCAATTTTTTTCTGTCATACATATGACACTTCTATGGCGATAATTGTGACAAAACCCGGTATCATCATAGATGTGGTGGGCTCCTACTTCTATGACAAAAAATCATGACAGAAAATGGGTTTTTCGTACTGGGCAGGCCGGAGACGCAGCTGCATGACATTCTTTGGGCCGTCCATGACGGAAAAAACCGTGGTAGAAGCGAGGGCGAGGAAATTTTTGGGGAGTTCCCGGTTACGGTGGGAGGTCGGGGGCCGAGCGATGCGCGTTTCTCTCGTACACGTACGCGCGTGTGTGCGAGGCGTTGGCTCTAACTGAACCCGAGCGAGGCGTTGGGCTCTAACTGAACCCGAGCGATTGCACTGCAGGCTACGCGTTATTGAACCCGAGCGATCGATCGATGGCTGTTAACTGAACCCGATCGAGCGATTCCTTCGCTACTGCTGCTAACTGAAGCTGATCGATGCTGCCTCTGGGATGAACAGTGAGCGTTGCGGGGGGTTTGGATGAACAGTGAGCGGTGGTGTTGCCTCGAGATGAACAGGACCCCATGGTGTGGTGGAGGGCTGGATGAACAGTAGACGGTGGAGGGGTGCCCGTGGAGGGGTGGTTGAACAGGACCCCGTGGTGTGGAGGGCTGGATGAACAGTAGACGGTGGAGGGGTGCCCGTGGAGGGGTGGTTGAACAGGACCCCGTGGTGTGGAGGGCTAGATGAACAGTAGATGGTGGAGGGGTGGTTGAACAGTAGCCGGTGGAGTAGCGCGCGGTGGAGGCTGGATGAACAGGAGCCCGTGGAGGCTGGAGGAGGTCGACGGTAGCCCATGGAGGCTGGAGGAGGTCGACGGTGGAGATGAACAGTATCCCGTGGAGTCCCGTTTTGCGGTACGCCACACCCCTCCCAATGAAGAGGACCCCCGTTTCGACCGTAGGAGGTCCGTTTCGTCCGTTTTGCGGTACGCCACACCCCTCCCGATCAACAGGACCCCCGTTTCGACCGTAGGAGGTCCGTTTCCTCCGTTTTGCGGTACGCCACGCCCCTCCCGATCAACAGGACCCCTGTTTCGACCGTAGGAGGTCTGTTTCTTCCGTTCTGCGGTACGCCAGGCCTCGTTTCCATCGCCTGTTCCGTCCAAGCCCTCCCGATGAACACGACCACGCATTCCGTTCCGACCCAGCCGGTTGGCTCCCACGCGTTCCGTTGCCTCCCGATGAACACGACGCATTCCATTGCCTCCCCATGAACACGACGCATTCCGTTGCCTCCCCATGAACACGACGACGACGTTGTTTCTCCGTTCCGACTCAGCCATGTACACGAGCCCTGGCCGTACGTATGCGCGAGTAGGCGTTCGAGACCCCGCCCGTATGTACACATACGTGGCCGTATTTTCTTTCTTGCACCCTGGCCGCTGTACGTACGTGTACATGCTACGTGCGCGCCTCTACTACGACACGTACGCGCCTCTACTACGACACGTGCGCGCCTCTACATCCACCAGTATATATGTACGTACACGTTTGCGACCAGAATGACAACGCTACGTACGCTTCGACCAGGTGGGTCCCAACTGTCAGGCACTTCCTTGCGTGCGAAGATGTAGCTGGTGGGTCCCAGCAGTCAGGGGGCGAATCGTTTTGTTTTTTTTGCCCGGACGCACTTCCTTGCGTGCGAAGGTGTAGCTGGTGGGTCCCAACAGTCAGGGGGGAAACGTTTTTTCGCAAAATACAGTGGCCCGTCTGGTGGGTCCCCGCTGTCAGGTGGAGGAATAATTATTTCGCACGTAATAAGGAGGCACTTCCTTGCTGCGGCTGTGGACCCAGCTGTCAGCCTCTCCACGTACATTCCACATCCGATGGAAGCCATTCCTTGACCACGTTGACCACGCCGCGCCGAGAGCACCAGGGCGGTGGACGACGGCGAGGCCTAGGAAGGGGACGACGCGGAGCCGGGGAAGACGCGGCAATGGATGCCCACGCGTAGAGGAGTACGAGGGTTCACTGGTTCGCTGCGGTGTGAGGCTGCCATCGCCGCAGAATAACAGGGGGTGTGGGTGAGTAGAGGGATGGCCTGGCCAGCGGTGGGAGTAGTAGGGGGCGGTGAGGCCTCCGCCGCATCGCAGCCAGCCACGGGAGGTAGGAGCACGAGGCACGACCGGCGCTGGTTTGGGCGGCTGGAGCAAGAAGACCAGAGGTTGAAGAAGCACTACGGACGTTGGATGGACATCGTACGGTCACTGGAGCTACAATCGTGCATATTGACTAAGTTGACAAAGCCCTCCGTCCCCGTCAACTTAGTAGGCCCACAAGTCAGCCTGCCACTATACTGGGTCCCAGCTAACAGGGGGAGTATTCATTTTTTTGTGCATAATAAGGAGGCACTTCCTTGCGTGCGAAGATATAGCTGGTGGGTCCGAGCTGTCAGCGGCGGTAACGTTTTTTTCGCGAAATACAGAGGACCTTTCGGTGGGTCCCTGATGTCAGGTGGAGGAATCATTATTTTGCGCATAATAAGGAGGCATTTCCTTGCGTGCGGCCGTGGACCCAGCTGTCGGCCTCTCCACGTACAGTCCACTTCAGATGCATGTCGGTCGTTGACCATGTTGTCCAGGCCGCGCCGAGAGCACCAGGGCGGTGGACGACGACGAGGCCTAGGAAGGGAACGACACGGAGGCAGGGAAGACTCGGCAGTTGTTTCCCACGCGGAGGGGAGTACGACTGTACGAGGGTTTACTGGTTCATCTTCCGTCGCCGGAGAATAACAGCAGGTGTGGGTGAGTAGAGGGATGGCTAGGCCAGCGATGGGAGTACGGTGGGGCGGTGAGGCCTGCGTGGTAGCAGAGCCGGCCGCGGGGAGGAGGGAGCAGGCGGTCCCGCCGGCGCTTGTTTGAGCGGCTGGAGCAGGAAGAGCAGAGATTAAAGAAGCACGACGGCCGTTGGATGGCCATCCAACAGTCACTGCTTGTGCGTCAACTTTTTTAGGAAAGCCTCAAATCTGTGGAAAACGGCATACAACCCATCTGCCATTATTTCTAATAATTTACAGCCCATTTGCTAATTATTAAGGTTTTTTGGAGCCCATATTCTTTTTGTTAGCATTACAACCCATATTGTGGCCACAGTTAAAAAATTATACGAAATTTTGCATATTTCGGTGCGGTCCGAACTGTTTTTAATCCCGAAATTTAGACTCACATTCAAATTGATTTTAAAAATAAATGTATATCAATATAAAATCCAACAAATTATCCACGCATAAAAATTAATGTAATTTAAAATCTCAAAATGAAAACAAGATATTTGAAACTAATTGCCGGTTTGATGTGTTTTAAAAATGTACAGCCCATTTCTCATTACTGATGGGCCATTTTCTCGGCCAGCTGAATGAAAGCTCTCCTCGTCTTGAAAGATTTGCAGCCCAACAGGCCTGACAAAGCGACTTACTTGGCAAATCACAAAAAAACTGGGCTGTGGCCGTGGACCCAACTGTCAGCCTCTCCACGTACAGTACTCTTCCGATGGAAGTCGTTCCTTGACCACGTTGACCACGCCGCGCGGAGAGCACCACGGCGGTGGGCGACGGCGAGGCCTAGGAAGGGGACGAGGCGGAGCCGGGGAAGACGCGGCAGTGGAAGCCCGCACGGAGAGGAGTACGAGGGTTCACAGGTTCGGCTGCGGTGTGAGGCTGCCGTCGCCGCAGGGCCTGGCCAGCGGTGGGAATAGTAGGGGGCGGTGAGGCCTCCGCGGCAGCACGGCCGGCCACGGGAGGCAGGAGCATGCGTCATGACCGGCGCTGCTTTGGGCAGCTGGAGCAAGAAGACCAGAGGTTGAAGAAGCACTACGGCCATTGGATGGACATCATACGGTCATTGGAGCTAGAATCGTTCATATTGACTAAGTTGACAAAGCCCTCCGTCCCCGTCAACTTAGTAGGCCCACAAGTCAGCCTCCCACCATGGTGGGTCCCAGCTAGCAGGGGGAGTATTCATTTTCTTTTCATAATAAGAAGGCACTTCCGGTGGGTCCGAGCTGACAGCGGGGGGAACGTTTTTTTGGCGAAATACGGTGGTCCGTCCGGTGGGTCCCAGCAGTCAGGGGCAAACATTTTTTTCACGAAATACGGTGGCCCGTCCGGTGGGTCCCAGCAGTCAGGGGGAAACGTTTTTCCGGGAAATACTGGTGGCCCGTCCGGTGGGTCCCTGCTGTCAGGTGGAGCAATAATTATTTTGCGCGTAATAAGGAGGCACTTCCTTGCGGCTGCCGTGGACCCAGCTGTCAGCCCTCCACGTACAGTACTCTTCCGATGGAAGTCGGTCGTTGACCACATTGACCACGCCGCCCCGAGAGCACCACGGCGGTGGACGACGGCGAGGCCTAGGAAGGGGACGACGCGGAGCCGGGGAAGACGCGGCAGTGGATGCCCACGCGGAGAGGAGTACGAGGGTTCACTGGTTCGGCTGCGGTGTGAGGCTGCCGTCGCCGCAGAATAACAGGGGGAGTGGGTGAGTGGAGGGATGGCCTGGCCAGCGGTGGGAGTAGTATGGGGATGGTGAGGCCTCCGCGGCAGCACAGCCAGCCACGGGAGGCAGGAGCATGCGGCACGACCGGCGCTGCTTTGGGCGGCTGGGGCAAGAAGACCAGAGTTTGAAGAAGCACTACGGCCGTTGGATGGACATCGTTGACCACGCCGCGCCGAGAGCACCAGGGCGGTGGACGACGGCGAGGCCTACGAAGGGAACGACACGGAGCCGGGGAAGACATGGCAGTGGCTGCCCACGCGGTGGAGAGTACGAGGGTTGACTGGTTCGGCTGCCATCGCCAGAAAATAACAGGAGGTGTGGGTGAGTACAGGGATAGACAGGCCAGGGATGCGAGTATGATGGGGCCGTAAGGCCTGCCCGGCAACACTGCCGGCCACGGGAGGCGGGAGCAGGCGGTTCCGACGGCGCTGGTTTGGGCGGCTGGGGCAGGAAGATCAAAGACTGAAGAAGCACGATTGCCGTTAGATTGACATCTAACGGTCTGACGCTGGTAGAGTCGATTGTTGACTAAGTTTCTTTTTTGAGAAACCTTGTGTACGCATGCACTTAGTAGGCCCACAAGTCAGCCTCCAAATCTGTGGCGGACAACATAAAGCCCATTTGCTATTTTTTATAATTTTCAGCCCATTTGCTAATTCTTAAGTAATTTATTATAGCCCATTTTCTGCCCAGGACCACGGTCAAAAAGTTCAACCTTATTTTGCATATTTCAGTGGAGTCTGAACTGTTGTAATCCCGAAATGATAAACATTTTTTAAGAACTTATTGATTTGCCAAAAAATAGTTTGTTTTTGTAAGCAAATAAGATGTTGGACAATTGAGTTGGTTTAAGGGAAAACCAGTGGTAAAAAAATCAGCGCCGTGTGGGAAAAAACAACAAAAATAAGGATGTAAATATGAAAAGGGAATTTTATGTGTTTTCAATATAATGATACGTGTATATGAACTAGTAAAACTATAGGTAGAGATTAGAAAACGGTTGTAGGACATGCGTTTCAAGAGGAAAATAGAACTGGGATGTGTGTTTGATTCAGTAAAAAAACTGCCTGCGGATGTTGTAAGACAAAATATAACTAACGCTGGCGGGCCAGAGGCCAGTAGATACCTGCTGGATCTTTGTGCCCCGTTGTCGTCATGGGCTGGGCCTGTTAAAAACAAAACCAACCCTGGGCAGTCTACAGCCCAGTTGAAACTTGCTCGACCTGAAAAAACAATATACGTGCTCAATAAACGAGAGAATTCTGCAAGTACAGACTGATAACTGGGATGCAGCACGGATATTTTTTTTATCGTGATAATAAGTGCATGCACTTGTTTCGAAAACATTGGAGAACTGGGAATTCGAACGGCGGGTGCTTATGCTACCCATCAAATAAAAATCAGGTGCCTGAAAATTCGTTTCGAAACAAATGATTCAGCTTTATATCCACGTCGACCCTCGGCATGATGGTTGGAAGCAAATGCAAGTTCATACCAAAAGATCGTTAACAACAATACCAACTTGCGGACGACAAGGTAGTACAACTACCAATACCAAACTAACTTATAATCTTTTTACTCCTGGCCCTAGTGTTCGTCTGGTAGAAAATCTTGCAGAGGACCAGCTCCTGCTCCTTCTCTTGCTCCAGGTCCCCGAGGTGGTACTGGTGCATCACCCAGTTGGTCCTCTGCTGGTCGAAGTTCTTGTTGGTGTGCAGCACCAAAACCTTTTTTGCTGCCCTTGCCAGCCGTTGACCATCACCGGCAAGGTATTGCCGATCTTGTGCCACATCGCGTGCATGCCGCACTCCGACTGTATCTTGCGACGCGTCCACGTGCCCCTTTTGAACGCCCTGGAATTGCGCTGGAAGAAATGCTTCCTTAGGCCACTCAGTGTGATACCTGCAGTATTGTGGAATACAGGTTTTACTTTACCTAGTTGGCATTTTCATAACATCTTTGGCATGTTGCAGTCACTTGTTTCACTTTTTTATTAACTGTCAAATTGTAATTGTTTCACCAGGTCTGCGTCTAAAAAGAAAAATAGAGCTATAAACAAAGGAATATGTTTGTGCAAGTAGACGGATGATCGGTGTCTTACCTGGAAGTTTCTCAGGTTGGGTGTAGCATATGCCGTGCTCGCTGTCGATGGTTGGTATGAACAAATCGATGAGAGACTGAAATCTCGCGCTATCAGCACTCACTTTGGCCTCAAGGTGCTCGATCAGCTCCTGATCCGTGGGATCGAACTTGACGCCAGCCGGCAGCACCGGCCAATCCTTCTTCGACTTGCATCGGTAATTCCAGTTATATGGTACTCAATGTATGATCAATCGACTGTTTTAAGTGAATGATGAAAGATTTCGACGGATAAGTGGTACTCCAAATCTGAAGTCCAGAATACCCGAACACGCCGCCGGGATTCTTGTGTCTCCTCACGCGCAGCGTGTTGTCACGTCAATTCAATGTGTGGACATGATGAATAATTTGACCGACGTATTTAGTGTCACAATTTATACATAGGTTTAACTAAAAAGTACGCACTTGAAGCCTAAATGATATATATATATGGCTTCTGCACAGCATCTCCATCATCATTATCAGTACATCCTACGCAGGTGAGTTAGGATGCACTTGATCCCAGGAAGGTATCTATCCTTCAAACCAGAGGACTGCTTCAAACTAACAACAGTACATAATATCCAACAAAAGAGGGTCGTGCTATAGCAGCAGAATACATGGCTCAGTCTAGATATCAGCATGAATCAAGTTGTGCATATTTGCTGTTGGCATGAACCACATCGCCGCATGTCGGGTTTGCAGAAGCCATCCATCGCATGGAAGCTTGATGCCTTTCACACACTCAAGATTATCTGGCAACAGGCTGTGTCGACGAATCTCTAGATATGGTGATTCATGAAACCCATGGTATGATGTGTAAACACAGCCCCCCCCCTCGCGAATGGAAGTTGCATAGCACAGTAATCATCGCCGGTGATATGATCGATGATTGGTTGGATGATCGGATAATTGAGCCCGAGGAACAAGGAGTGGTTGCCGAGGCTGTAAACCCACCTCCAGTTGAATACGCCTGGCCCAACGGAGCTGGGATCTTTCTCGAACACGAAGCAGCCATAGCCATCAATGTCACGAACGCCCCACGCATTGTACTGCATGTGGTTTAATGTAATGTTTTGGTCAATTTGGTACGTGCGAATGAGCATCAAATGACCACCGTCAGCTGAACGAGCGATAAACCACCACCCATCGGCTGGTATGATTCCAGGTCCTGGAATCATGAAGGCCAGCGCATTTGCGTCTGCTGCAACAATTCAAATTGGAGACCAAAAGGACAAAAATAAACAATCATGTTCAGAGTATGTGTGGAATTAAGATTATTATAACAGTGACACATATCATAGACAGAGAATTGCAATGCCGTGGTCATAATCATACCCCAAGTTAAAAAAATAAGCCAATGGCTTTCATATTCTAGCAATATGTCATGGTTCAAACATCATGTAACAATGAGAGGAAAACAGCTATGACAGCGCCTACTCATATTCTACCATAGCACTTACTACTACTATTCTCATATCAACTCTAAGCAATAACATGCGTTGTTATAAAAATCTTGTAAACGAGAGTAACATATAGCAATCATGATGTTATGCTCATAATATGTATTCTAACAATCATTAGATGCCAATTGTTCTCATATCAACTCTAACAATAACATGTGTGGTCATAAAAATCTAGCAAATGAGAGGAACATATAGCAATGATGTGGTTATAGACATGCTATGCATTCTAAATTTGTAACAAATGAACAGGCAGTCGTATTCATAAGGTAAATATGAGATGAGATAGAACAATTACACGACGATAGATTCCACCAGTATAGGCAGCCAATCTGTGCGTCGACCGCGTAAATGATGCCATCGTGCACTATAGCATCAGACAGAAATGTTGCCTCAACAGGATTGATGATGAGCCATAACCATGTATGGCGACCGGATTCCAGATAGACTAATCCCATGTTGAACAAGGCAATGAACTTGTAATCCATGTAGTCTTATGATGGTGTGGGCATTTCGCAGATTACAACTTTCTGCAAACACAGGTCGAGCCAAAAGCTTGACGCGTCTCGTGTGTAGTAGGCAGGAGTGTCCGGCAGGCCACGAGGCTCGATGGTGGCGGTATCCAACGATGGAAGGGTGATCTCTCGCTGGGTGTAGATATCCACGAGACGCCATGGACTACCGGTGTGGTGGATGAGGACGATCCAGTTGGCCTTCATGCCCGCCCAGTAGTGGCCACGCATGAAGGACAGGTGGACGGGTAGTGGTAGCATGTCGAGGGGAACCACGGCAACCTTCGTAGGATCGTCAAGTCAGTGTCTGGGCCACCTGCGAGGATCGGGCATCAGCAAGCAGGGTGTCTTGAAAAGAGTCGGCCGGTTGCAGGCGAGTAGACGGTACAAAGACACCGAGCATGCGGCCAGACGGACGGTGCTGAGTAGGCCCATACGACTACAGATATGCTCCAAGAAAACATCGGGGAGGGAATTCCAATCGCGGCTCTGCGTGTCAGTCGGTTCTGCCATTGGGGTTTTCGGTGCCTGCAAGCCAGCGGGGAAGTGGATTCGGGCGGGCGAGGAAGAAGCTTCTCCTCGTGTGGCCGAGCAGTGAGCGGGGGCATATGGTACACGCGAGCTACCAAGGAAGATGGCGCGGGCGGGCGAGCAGTGAGCAGGGGTAAATGGTGTGCGGCCGACGATGGGGAAGAGAGGAGGAAGAAGAGTGGAAGACGGGGAAGAAAGTGCATTCAATCTCAATTCTACTAGTACTACTACCAAGATATACCGTCCTTCGGAGTGTAAATAGTTACACCGATGACATGTGGGTCTACCACAACAGGGCCCATATGTCAGTTAATGGAGGACAGAGGTGCGTAGGCGTATTTGCGGAAGTGTGCTCTACTGGCAAACATGATGGCAGTACTGGGTAAGGCTGATTTAGTAACACCAACACACTGGTTCAGCTTATTAATTACGTGTCCCATCTGCTGCAGCGTGTATTGTCACTTCACTGCAAAGACTAGTTGAATAGTTCTCTCTGGCGGAGATGGGGAATAATGGATCGCGAGGACTTCCTTTCTACGGTATCCCTATGCCTCTACGCTCACTTCACTCATTTTGCGACGTACCTAGTCACTTGTTGAAATCTGTAGAAAGACAAATACTCCGTATTTGGGAACAGAGGGAGGCTTTTACTCCGTACTATTTGGGAACAGAGGGAGTATCACCATATGGAGGGAACAGAGGAAGCTTGAAATATGAACATGTCAATGGGAGGGAGTAAGCCCCATGCATGCATGCATGCATGCAACATGAAACACTCACACGTACACATGGACGCACGCAACACTCACGCACCCATGCGGCACACTGCACATGACGCAACACACACGCTCATGCTCAAGTGCTCAACCTACTCCCTACGTCCGTGAAAGACTGTACATTTAGAGATTTACACATTGACCAGGGCATAATTAACGCCCAAAAGTAGCAGACTTATGTGTGCATGCGACCATTGAGATAAGAAGATTAAATGAAGGCCGTTGCATGCTGTAATTAAGGATAGACATGTAGCCTATACCTACAGCACAAGTTGGTGCATTAGTCAATCAATATCGATTTAGATTAAAGGCTAAATGCATTGGAAGTGTAGATGTACATCACGTACTACACTCTTTGTTTTATAGCTGATGTACACTCTTTGTTGGAAGACCGAGGGAGGACAGGTGCATGCACTCACATACACAGCCAGGGCGGTTCGCGCGCAAGGGTTGGACTCGTGTTGCGCGTGCGTAAATTTTTGTTTAACTGATTTCTTTACTCTGCCAACTGACAGGTGGGACCCAAAAACCAGGTGACAATTTAACCAGTCAACAAAGTGCCACGTCGACTATGTGGCCGGTCAGTAGGGTGCAATACGGTGCTCTACGATGAGCTAGTGATCGTATAATCACCGCAAAACTATATGTAGTGACCGTAAAGAGCGTATTGTTACATACGTTGACCGCCAGTGTATTTTCTCGTTTCAAATTAAGCCATATTAATCGGAAAGGACGCAGTATGGACTACTACTACTACTACTACTACTACTACTACTACTACTACTACTAGTACTAGTACTGCTTTGATGTGTCCCGTCAACTCGCCGAACGAGGAGAAGCTTGCTTACTACGCCTCTCCCTCGCCCACGCGCGCGGTGGTTCGGAGGACGAGGAGAGGGTTTTGACTACAGCGCCCTCTCCCTCTCCCTCGCCCTCGCCCTCGCCCTCGCGGTGGACATGCAGCAGTTCAATCGGTGTCAGATTGCCAGAAGCATATTGTACTCTAGTATCATCATTGTTGGACCTTCCGGAGAGGCGAAGAGCCAAGTGCAAGGTTCACACGAGTACGAACTGTTGAACCTCCCGAAGAGGCAAAGAGCCAAGCGCAAGGTTTTATAGGAGTTATCATCCTAGTAGGAGTGTACTACAACTATAGCGAACGATGCTACAGTATGATGCCGCCACGTCACGTATATCCAAAGCTGTGCCACCTTTTTTCTCAAAGAGCGTGTTGGAGCCCGTGCAACAACCACACAAGTTGCACGTACACATAACACATTTACTAGTAATAAATTCTAAAGGACAAATGCCAGTATGCCACACAAGTTCATCTCCAATTCTTGTGATAAATTTGTGCACGACTAGTCTACATATATTCACAGCGCTACCGTTCACAATTACCGTACTCCACTTACACGTTATAGATGGGCTACATGTCCTCCTCCAGGTTCCAGTCCCAGGTGTTCTTCATGGATGGCACGATCCATAGCGGTGGGCAACGGGAATCATTGTCGCAGCTTTCTAGTCCGGTTCCACATGATGGAGACTCATCCAAGCTGAAGCGGCATAAATCAGGGATAGCGTGTCCCAGCATGACGTTCATCCGGCGGTGCACACTGAAGACACAACCATGCTTCATGAACGGCAGGCCTTCCGTGTTGTGCACGGAAGGTGGCATCCGCTTCACAATGGGGTAGCTGTCCCCGATGAAAAGCGAGTACTCTCCAAGAGTGTTCCTCGGCACCCACGTAGCATCACGGGGGTCGAACTCGGCGCCGTTCATCTGGTACACGCGGCATCCCAGATCTGGACACATGGTGACGTACATATTCAAGGTCCATGCATAATAATGTTGTGCTCAAATATGGCGGTCAGTAATACTGTGCAGCAAATAGTACTACTCTAGTATAGAGGAAGTAAAATAACCGGCTTATTATATATAGCCACTCTTGGCTACATGGATGAGATAGTAAGACATGGAAAAACAAAAATGGTGGCAGCTAGTGGGTTCAAGTCTTCAAGGGCCTAGCTAGCTATACACGTCCTCCAAGGTAAAAAGTACTCCTACTAGTACTACAAAGTATACTACTAGTACAACAATGAAAGAGAAGGCGAGAGGGTTAAAAAATGGAATACCTGGGTAGATGGTGACGGTCCGATCGTGGTAGATTGTGTGACCATGTTGCACATCAGTGGTACCATGGGTAACGACTGCTAAGATAGTTGATCCCAATATGCCAAAGTCAGCTACAAGGTTCCAGGTTAGACCGAATCGCGGATGCAAATGCACATCCAGGATCGGCGATCTTATTTTGATCGGGGGATGACTGGTCCCTGCAAAATAATGGAGTACCGTTAGGGATGCAAATGATGGTTTGTGCATTCCGTTTGTAATCCCCCGTACCGTAGGATGGCAACCAGATGAAACAAGTCCCCTAGCTTGTCACCGCGAAGATGCGGCCTAGATGGCGCACGGCGTCTTCGAACGTGTAGGGGTACAAATCTGCCGCCACCAACATGCGCCAGCCTCTACCGTTACTGCCTCTTGCATTGATGGCAATCCTTATGTCGAACACCGCGATGAGATAGTAATCGTCGTAGCCGCGTCGCTTTGTCGGCGGGTCCGCAATTGCTATCTTCTTCAATCTCATGTAGGCATCATCATACGCATTCAAGCCCAGCCAGTCCGGAAGGCCGATCCCAATGGTGGAGAAGGGGTCTATCGGAACGGCCGCACTGCTGTGGATGTTGTGCAAAATGATGGTGGTATCCGGCCGGAGGTATGCAAGCCAATCTTCGTTGGCACCGACCCAGACCTATATATAAGACGGTGGGCAGCGGAGAAATTATGGGATGGAAATGGAATAACTAAGTACTACATGATCAAACTCCATTATTGACCTGCTCATCAGACAAAATCCGACTACCTCTCAACGTCGGCAACTCTAGCGCAGTCAACGTGCAACCATGGCCAGGGAGCGGTGGACTGTTCGAAGGATTGTCCCATAGAAGAACCTTCTCCTCGAGGACGCATGGAAGACCAACAAGCATGGCCTTTTCCCAAGCCTGTTTAAGCAGCGTCTTGAAAAAGTTGGTGCAGGAAGCACCGAGTCTTGCGGCGGTGAGGATGTCGGAGCGGCGTGCGATTTCTCCCAGAGGATCGTCGTCCAAGGTCTCCCAGCCCCGACGAGGAGGAGAACCGCCTGGCGAATCCATGGGTGCAGCGACGAACTGCCTTCTCTTCGGGGGGAGGGGAACTGGCGAGGAGGAGATAAGAGCATAGTAACCGCAGGGCCTCGTCCCTTCCAACTGTAGATCGTTCCTCAGCGAAGGGGTGAGGCTATTATTTACTACTAGTACTAGCATTATGGAACGTTATGGGATTGCATTATACTGTAAATAATAGCACTAGTAAGAAATTTTTGGCCTAGGTAGTAGTTTTTGGCGTGGATTAAGAAATTTTGGGTATGTTTTTGCCATTTTTTGTACACGCCAACTAGTGTCAAAAACGTCTTACATTATGTGATGGAGGAGTACGTACTCGTACTGTAGCAGTACTAGTACTACTTTTCTAAACTAGTAGTGCGATGTACTGTACTTCTAGTCTAGTCTAGTATAGTGCACCAGTTTTGAACTCTTGAATCTCAGGGCCAAGGAGCTACAGTTGGAAGTGGAGGGTACTATTGTTCTCTAGAACCATCGCTGCACTATCAATGCAGGGGAAGTACACCTCATAGTGGCCTAGTGGGTACTCTCGGTGCTCTATTCAGCCGCTCCTCTCATGTAGCTGGCCTACTCAGCCGCTCCTCTCACGCACACACTAGCAGCATGTTTGATACAGCGAGACTAGGCTTTTCGCTTCCATTTGTGGAGGTGTAATGGATCTCGTCGAACTTTGTTAGTAGTTCCTTCTTTATGAATGAGATGAAGCAAAGCTTTTGCCTCCGCTTCAAAAAAACACGTCAAGAGGAATTTCTTTTATAGTAGAGCCGATAATGGAGTGAAGTCCATGCGTGCAAAGCCACAAGCTACAGAGTAGTAGTAGAGCACTTTACGTACAGAGCCATATTGCACAGTTCCCAATGCCCCGCCAGGCTTTTCCGGCTCCTCGGGCTTAATTGGGAGGCGCTAGTTTAAATATGCTACTAGCTGGAAGCTGCAAGCGAGGTGCGGCTAGGGCGAGCACGCGAGCCACGGGATGCTGGGAAGGAAAACCCGTTCACGTGGCTAGGTTGTCCAGTGCACCCAGATTGTGGGGCCGCACGTCCGTTTGACTTCAAAACTCAAACTACCCGTGTAAAATATTGGCTCGCAGCGAAGTGTAGTAGTACTATTTAAAAAAAAGCCACCGTGCGTTCGGCCGGGATCGAACCCACAAAACGAGGTATACACTCCCGCGACCACTAGTAGTACTCATTGGAGTACAACGCAACCTAGAATCGCCTTTTGTCGCTAGTAGTACGTACATTGTTCCTTACAAGAAACCCCTAATGGTTAATAGTATAGCCAGCTTACCTTCTCTCTCCTCTTCTCTTTCCTCCAACTAAGCAGAAATATACTAGTTTATTTCTTATAGCCCGCTGACTCAGCTCTATTGTACTTGCTCTAATAATGCAAGAAACCACTAAAATGCCAAGAAACTACTACCACTTGCATACGTGGCAGACTTAAGATAACACTACCTTATCAACCATTGTACATGCTCTTACCAACAAAAATCCTCGAGTGACCTCCTACCTCCGGCCCGTCCACCTAGTCATCCTCGGCCATGGGACGCAGCTACCGCCGCCGGCAGAAGGCGAGGTCAAAACCGCCGGCGGTGCGGAGCCCATGTTGCGGCAGCCCGGATGCCAGCTCCGTCCGGCGCTCGCGGCCGCTAGCTAGCCAAGATAGCTCCGTCCGGCTGCTTGTCTGCAAGGTTTGCTAGCTAGATTGGCACAGCAGCGCGGCGGCTTGCTCGCGCGCGCCGCGCTAAGGCTGGCCATCTGGCTCGAGCAAAGGCCAGCGCGGCGGCTTGCTCGCTCGTGAGTCACGCTCAGGCCAGCCTGCCAACCCGTGCGGAGGCCAGCGCGGCGTCCGGCCCGTCCGGCAGAGCGGCGGCCAACTCGCTCATCACCGGCGCCACCGACGAACACGCATCAGTACTGTTTGAAGTAATGTTCAGGAAAAATAATGATTTGAGGGGGAATAACAGGATAGAAGGTCAGATGTGGGTCCCTCGTGTCAACGGTCAAACAAAATGTGTTGGTTTAAGCTGCCTCTCAGCACGGACGTGTGGGCCAACCCTGTCATAAATGGGTTTAAACGAACCTAATCGGTAGGAGTACTAGGTAGTTTTTGGCGTGGATTAAGAAATTTTGGGTATGTTTTTGCTATTTTTTGTACAATAGATTCTTCCTAGGGCTGATTGAAAGTGGTAGTTTTTTGTTAAATACTCTACATATTGTAAGTAGGAGTGAAAGTTAAGCTTTGGAAGCCAATAAGCAAGGCTAGTTACATAGTGCATATGTGTACATGATTGAAAGTAAATATCAACCATGAGTGACTAATATCTTGATGGAAAACTCGAAACTATTGAATACTAGGAAAAAATGCATGGTTGGAAATACTAGCAATGTTCATGTCCGTTGCAACCAATCATAATTAGAATAATACTTATTCACAAACTTGGTACAAAACACTCTAATTTTGATATACATATGTCACTAGAGATATATTATGTTTCAATTAGAATATATTCCTTGGGCTGTTTTGGTGAGGTCAGGGAGGGATGTGGTTGGTTTTAAGATACTAATTATGGGTTTTTCTGCAAATTGGTAGACAAGTGGGATGTTGGTGAGAAAGGGCAACAACTTACCTCACAATCATTAGATGTAGATCTAATGGTCAGAAACGACGGATGGCAGACACACCAGCATCACCAACTTAGTCTTGTGTAGGAGTACTAGCAAGATCCGTGCATTGCACGGAACATCAAGATGCATTTTTTTATAAAACACTTGTTGTGATTGACCCTTGCGGGAGTAATCCCATGTGTAAAAACTAATGATATCTCGAGAAATATGAGATAAGGTGAAGAGGAGTGGGGTGTGGTGGTGGTTGGTGGTTGGACTGAGCGGAGGCGTGGGGATTGACGACGCCGGCAGCGGCCACCAGGCCAGTTTGTTCCAGAGGCTTCCTTTCTAAATTGCTCAACAATGAGGTTTTTTGGAGATAAGGATGAACGAGGGAAGGCCTTGTCTGCAAATGTGGAGAGGGGTGCGGGTATCTATTAGTTTAATTTCCATCCGTCAGATATAGATCGGACGGTCTATATTGCAAGATGGCACACGTACCATCATCACCAACTCGGTTTTTTATAAGAGAAGAAATATAAGTATGGAGATACAAATGTATTATCGATACTTGCTTCCGTAAACTAGCATCTACATTCTATTCAACGCCTCGGCATGTGGGGCCTTAGCACAATGACTTCTCGACTGTGTAAAACAAATATTTTCCCATCGCTGACAAGGAGGGGATGACGGCGGCGCACTTTTTGGCTTGCTCTAGTCCTAGTAGTCATACTAGGTGGTCTAAGCATGTGTAGATTTATTCTTTTTCACGTCTCGTGTTCGCCGTACTACCATGACTGTTGATGAATAGACGGTAAGTTATTCACGGGGAAACCCTTGTTGAGCGTGTTTGCGAGAGAGAGAGACAGTGTGCGTGTGTGATATGTTAGCGACTAAGGCAATGATAACAGATTCTTTGTGTCTATGTGTGTGGAGGATAGAGAGAGACATGTACATGGGGCTTTGAGTTGTGTAACGTGGAGACACATATACATAATTAGAGAGTGAGTGTGTGAGATACACATGCGGACATGAGGAGAGATGAGGATCCAGATAAATGGGTGTTTGTGAGTGTCTGTGTGTGTTTGTGCACGCGTTTGTGTGTGAGAGGGAGAGAGTGTATGTGGAGTAGAGAGACCACTGATGATGTAAACCTAGTATAAGGGAAGGGGGAATGGTGTGACATGTGTAGTAGCGAGATAGCACGGGTGCGGGCGGGAGGAGCAGACTATTTGGAAGAGACATCGAGTGTGTGTGTGGGAGAGGGGTGTGAGAGCGAGAGAAGGAGAGAGCTAGCGACGGAGAGAGAGAGAGAGAGAGAGAGAGAGAGAGAGAGGAAGAGAGGGGGCGAGAGGGGTCGTTTGTGTCCATAAATGGCGTATAGATAGGGAGACAATGTTGATGTTGTCCGAAATTGGCCTATGAATGGAGACGCAAGGGAAGCGAGTCATCGTGTGTGTGATAGGGACTTCATGAGAGATCTAGAATAGATGGTGTAGAGAACAATGTGCGAAATCGATAACGATTATACATTAGGGAGCTATGCAAAGAGTCACGACATATATGTATACAGGGAAGGAGCTGGGGCGGGTCCGCATGTGGGAGAGATAGAAAGAGGAGAGTGGTGCACAAGGAGACAAAGTGTGCTTGTTTGCAGTGGGGGTGGTGTGTGAGGTGAGTGCGCGAGAACCACATGACTAGGGAGATAGACGTTTGGGGGCGACGTTTTGTGTGTATGGGAAATATACACTCTACATAGTGCGTGTGCTTGGGTAAGAGATATAGCGGGAGACCTAGAGAGTGAGGGAAGAGATGTGTGCATGCCCGAGAGACAAAGTGATAGAGACCTATGTTGGGGTCCAGACTTTACAAGAGAGAGGGGTGTTAATGTGCTCGTGTGTTGGTGTTTGGGGGAGAGAACGACTTCTCTATGTGTGTGTGTGTGTGTGTGGTGGGGGGGGGGGGTTGACTTCAGATAAAGAGTGAGGTGTCTATATTTGAGGGACTTTAGCGTAATTGAGATATTTTGCACTCATGGTTGATCAATTTGTTTCACAGTTTGTACTATGAGATAACGATACTTTTGAACATGCGTGATATACCTTGATGTACCAGAATTACAAACCTAAGATTGGAATTTTGGAATTCGACTCCATCATTAGCTTTTGTAATTCATTTAAACGGAGGTACATTTTTTAAGCCGGGATTTCGTGATTTCAAATTCATATATCAAACCTAGAGATATACACATACGGGCATGTTCAAACTTTATAATCATCCACTTTATTCATACACATACACATTTTTGCTTTTGTCATCATATTTAGGATAAACACATTTGGAATTTCATTTGAATTGGACCGTATGATGGTATTTGCTTGTAGTAGCTCAATGATCCATATTTGAATTGAATGGACAATCTAAGTTTCGAGTTGGAGACATTGATTTTCAAAACTTGCACATTTTTTTGCGTGCAAAACAAACAAATTGTCGGCCATGATATCATAGCCGGCCGTACGAGAGCAGAATACTTATAATTTTAGGCGCCAAAAGCTTTCAAACTTCCCGCTCACATCGAAATATCACACGCCCGAAAGTTTAGCCCTGCGATATTCCTGTTTTACCCCTGCCACATGAACGGAAAAGGGCTGCTTTGGTAACTCCATTATTTTCCCCTCTTTGCCCCCAACATTCTTCCCCAGAGCCCCTCCCCTTCCCCTCCCCGACCCCCCCCCCCAACCACGGCAAGCCGCCGAATCTAGTCCTCCACCGCAGCGGTGGACCTCACACCCCGCCGGATCTACCTTCCGCACCTTGGAACCCCCAACTGCCAACTCACCACTTCACCGGAGCCGCTTCAGCGACTGGCTTGTCCACCGCTCCAGATCTCCTTGACCGCCATCATGGTCCACCGCACCGGATATGCTTAACCGGCGCCCTCGTCCACCACAGCGTAGGCCCTTCACTGACTCCCTCGTCCGCCGCAACAGATCCGCCTCACCGAAAGCACTGTACAACGCGCCCGCCGAAGCCTTCGTCCACTGCGCCGGACCCGCTCCACGGACGCCATATTCAACTCCACCGTCCCTGCTTTACCGACGCCGCAGCCTCATCAGGTTATTTCGATTTGTACTCCTTCGGTTTTTCTCTTTATCGTACAACTGTTCACTTACCACAGATGAGCTTTCTTGTATGTCGACAGGCGCCGCAACCATAGCACCGGAGCCGCTTCAGCGACGGCGACAGCCGGCCCAAACTCAACCGCAACACGAGCACCATCGACGATCCTTAGCTATCAAGTATGACAACGATACCCATACGCCGCCAAGAATCAGGTACTATTATCCAACGGCCGGCGCCTACGTTCACTTTCCTAGCATAAGCACCGCACCTTTGAATTTCTTCAGGGCATCATTCAGTTTTTCATGAGACGCGTTATTCTGCTTGCACCTGTAGGGCCATACTTCTGGCAGTGAACATGTTACATGTGCTAAATTACATACCAGTGCACATATAGTTAATATGCTTTTGTTTTGTTCTGATGCCACCTGTTGGTTCCATCAGACTGCTTAATGTTCTCTATGCTTAATTACACATCAGCAAACTAGCATGTGGTTCCGCTGCTTTTTGTTCGTTTTACCCTGCATTTTCTGATGCTAGCTATTACATCACTGCTCCGAGCCTCTGTTCATTACTTGTTTGTGTGTTCTTGATCTTCCCAAGTTGCATGACTAATTTCATGCTTCTATTAATTATGGAGCTGCCAACCACATCAAGCAAAATATTTGTTCTTTTGGGGCTGGCACCTCGAACAAGCATAAAAATAGAGGGAAGCAGATATATTGTCGTGTATGCACACACCCTTCTTTTATTAGTTTAGATGAACCATTGATGATCAATTCGGACCAGTGCATGCGATTAAAATTAATTTCACCTAAATAGATGGTGCAGAATAAACTACAACAACTAGATTTGCAACCACGGGATGCTGACGATATCTTCAAAGAACATTGCAACAGCAGCTAGGCTTCACAGCAACATATGGTAAGCCAGTGTGTTTTAGTACCTGTGAAATGTAATGCGAGTGGGCTGCTTTCTTGGCTTGTGCCCTCAACGTGTAATCCTACTGAATTACAAATAGTTCAGTTGTCTGCTTTGCTGTATTGCTTGATTCGAATGCTTATTTGTTGTTATGCTATACCTGAGTTGGCCAATATGTCAGTAGTGCCTGCTGTACTATCATAAAGAAATGCATGCCTATTTCATTTGAGTCCTTAACTTTTCCTCTCAACTTCATCACGAGACTGTCTTCGTAGTTTATATGAGGCCACACTGTTAAGTGCTTTCTCAGATTATTTCAACTGCTTAGATGCCTTGGCAACTTAAATATAGCGGTTGTACACTCCCTTTCAACTAGGGATGTCAACTGGGTCCCGTTTAATCCCGATTAAAGTCCACTGGTGGTATGATAGTTCAAAAGAGTTTTTGTTTTTTGTGGAAAATGAACTAGGGAGGTAGCAAAAACTAACTAGATGGGACTGGCGGATGTCGTTTATTTGCCACTTACATCCCTAGTTTCATCTTACCATTTTAATTTCTTTTCGGCTGATGCTGCTTCGAACCATTTAAATATAGTTTGCCATGCTCGGCAATAATTCGTCCGTCGTTTACCATGTAAGCTTACTGCCTGGATCATACGATAACTATCTCTTACTGATGTCCAGCAGAAACCTTTCAGGATGCCGTTCACACTAGGACACAATGTACAACCCCAGAATCTATTTGTGGAAGCAGTGTGCCATCCATGTTACCAGATGGTAGCAGTTCAGAGGCAACACCGCCGGAGAGCAGTCTGAGCACATATATTATAGTGCTTGAGGCTCTACTAGAGGCAGAAAAAGATGGTGTGGCTGCCATGAATGAGGTAATCTTTATCTTGAGGCTGGAAATTACGGAATTAGTGGCACGCATTATGAAAGCAACCCAAGAATTGGAGGAAGTAAGAATGTTGCATTTGAAGACGGAGGAGGTCCTGCTGTTTCTGCTATTTGAAGCCCAAGGTAATCCCGGTTCTTCTTTAGATACCAGTTGAAATTGTCATTAGATTATTGTACTTGCATGTTGTGTCATGTCTCTGAATGGATTATGTTGCAAGACCCCCTATGTTGTCCATGTGTTGTAATGATCCGAATTTTTTAGGCGAGGTAATCCTCAGTACTTGTATGATTGACATAAGGTGAACTGTTTTTCGTGTGAGCATATTGTACTGGATGAGATAACTGTTTGACTCAGAGTGTATCCAACCTACTGAATTCGAAGATCACGGCAATTCTAAATCATAATCATATATAAAGGTGGAATAAATCTTTGTTGTGGTTTTGAATAAATAAATAACAAAACGTATAGTTATCTGTGGATATTCGTAATCGAATACAAATTGGATTTGAATTTAGTTTGCCAGGTCCCAGGGCAAACGTGAATGCTAATTCTCCCAAGTTTTGAACGAAGCGGCTAAACACCCACTATAATTTGTGGGCTTCCCGAAGCAAGTGTTTGCGAGATGGAAATTACTGTCTACCCCTGACACTTGACATCCTTATCGACCGGATTTACACTGCTGTCGATAGGGGTAGACTAGTAACTTCAATCAGATGTGACACGACGGCCTCTGAGCCCATTCAGACACAGTGGGCGCCAAACGTGGGCGGCAAAACACATTTGATTCAAGCTCGTCCGAAAGACATGTGTCTCTTCCTCCATTTCCCCATTCATACACGTTGGGTGGCAAAACAAACTCTCCTCGTCCAAAATCGATGTAGGCTAATATTTTAAATAGGGGCAGATGTGTAACTTCCAGCAGACGTGACACAACCGCCCTACCTGTCAGGCCCGTTCATACACCGTGGGCGCCAACCGTGGGCGGCAAAACACCCTCTCCTCGCCTGAAATAGTTACCGGCAAATATTTGGGAGATGCAAGATTACCATCCTATCCCCAACCGACGCGATGTCCGAAATTTTAAACGGGGGATAAGTTCGTAACTTCCCCCCATTTCAGAGAAGTGTGTCCCAAAGTTTGAGATCCCGCCCCCCCCCTCCATTTCCCCATTTATACACCGTCGGCGGCACGACAACCTCCGCACTGCGGCCAGCCTCCTCCGTCCGCCACCCCATCCTCCACCTTGCTGGAGCCGCTACCCCTACCCCGTCGTCCACTGCAAGAGATGGACGTCTCTCATCCACGGCGCTGGACCAGGATACTTTCATCGCCTCCTCTCGCTTCATCGGCGTCGTCGTCCACCTTGCCGTTGCCGCTCCTACGACCGCCTCGTCCACGGCAACAGGATATATCCCCCGACCCGGCCGTCTGCCGTCTAAAGTCTTCTTCCCCGCCGCCGACAGCCATCGCACCCGCAGCACCCTCAACGTATCAGCATAGGCCTACACGGCGTCGCAAGAGAGGTGGTACTCTTCCATATGTGCTTAAGTTATTGATCTCACCCAGAAAATAGATCGTAATTTGTTTACTGTACTTTTCTTGTCCGTACCAAATCGTAGTGGCTAGTGGAAAGCAAACATTGGTTGCGAAGTAGCTTCGTCCGGTTTGCACCTTCAGATCCGCCATGGCACGGGCACTATACTCGTAAAGCTTATGGTTTCCCCCCTTTATATTCACTACCATCATCGTAGGTGCTTCGTGTCGTGCTAGCACTGCTCCTCACGACCTCAACCCAAAGCTTACGTGTTGAAATACGAATCTGATATGACGCTCATATCACTAAAATAGAGAACGTTTAATTGGTCACCTAATGTTCCTATATTCGTTTCGAAAAGCATGTGCGCCACCCACTGGTCCAGCTAGTTCCACTTTCCTGATTTTTCTCTTGATGCTTAGGGTTTTCACCTTTTATCTACTCTACTATGATCTGCGTAGGTGCTTTCTGTCGTACTAGCATTACTCCACCCTTCAAGCTAAACAACACAACACTCAGAATTCGAAAGCTTAGTTGTTCAAATATGATTGTGATATGATACTGATATTAGTTAATCGACACATTTAATTGGTTAGCTAAAGGTCCCACTTGAGTTTCCAAATGCATGTCGCGACATATAGAGAGACAGCATAATTGCATTTCTTTGTACTTGTTGACCGTACTTTCTTGTCCATACCAAATCTTAGTTGTTATTTCAAAGCAAACATCGGTTGCTAACTACCCTTTGCGCGGTTTGCAGCTTCAGATCTGCCATCCCACTGCCAAGGTCAACATTGTACTCATCATGCTTATGTTTTCCCCATTTTATGATGACCACAATCAGCCT
The DNA here is from genome assembly GCF_002575655.3 of Aegilops tauschii subsp. strangulata. NCBI lineage: Eukaryota > Viridiplantae > Streptophyta > Magnoliopsida > Poales > Poaceae > Aegilops > Aegilops tauschii. The sequence goes on along the minus strand of NC_053041.3, from coordinate 98,169,603 downwards.
ACGTGGTTCGTGTCGTAATAGCACTGCTCCACCCATCGAGCTAAACAAGCTTAGTTGTACAAATTCATATCTGATATTATTGCTGATATTAGTAAAACTGAGAGATGTTTAATTGGTTAGCTAAATGTTCCTACTTTAGTTTCAAAATGCATGTGAGCCACATATGGAGAGACCGGAAAGAATAGTATTTCTCTGTGCGCTCTGGTTCATCATGGGAGGCCAACCGACATTGTATTGAAAGACTTGTAATATCTTCAATCTGCTTGCTCTTCTGCTCTTCTTTAAGATGATACTCTTCTCTTGCGGTCGACTGGTCAGGTCGAGTTGTTCTCCCTTAGTATATTTTGAATCTGTCAGGTCAGGTCGACTTGTTCTTCTTTACTATATGTTGAAGCTATCATCTGCAAAGTGTCATCACTTCTGGAGCTCTCATATTTTGAGTAGTAGGCCACATTATATTAATGCACACAACAAATTACAGCATGCATGGCATCTTTTAAAAGAATTGCAGAGATAGCACAAAGGGGTTTACAGGGAGGCAGTATTGGATTAGAATCACTTCTGCATTACAAAGAAAATCTCACTTGTTTTTATGTTTTCATGCATGTCAGATATTGAACATTATCAAAATGAATATGAGAATGGGCACACGAGAGGAATATTGCGGAACGATCCACTGGCTAACAAACTTGGCATGGTGGAGGATGGCATATCTTATTCACCCATCAAGGTGCTTGCTCTAACTTTGCAAAGTTGTATTGGTCGCACATATTTTGCATCTGACCTCTTGCATTACTTCTACTTTGTTACACCATCTGCTTAGTTTAAGCATCATATATGAGTATATGCCATACCTATCCATTTTCTGTACCTATTCCATGTGTCGTCACACTATGTTTTTCCAGTCAAATGTTGTTCTTTCATAATAGATGTCCAAAAGGAAGAGGGTGAGTGCAGATCCTCAAGGAGTACAAACTAGGTATTTGGAAAAGGTAGTGATACCTGTTAAATCAGATAGATCAACAGCCACAGAAAACACAGGCCCAACTGTACCACACTTTACCCCTACTCCAGTGGCCAAACCCCTATTAGAACTGTTGGGAGCCCAGCGTCAGGTACTGTCTATGATATCAATTCAAAATTTGAACTCCTAAATTTCTGCTTGTGCCTTACCTTCTCTCTTGTATGAAAACCAATTTCAGATGAATCTCCTTGCTCAAAGGATCATACGATCTCAAAACAATAATGGGCTCTGCATTGCTCTTGTCAGTACCTCTCTCCCTTTTGCCTTGTAACGCTGTACTTAATTAATTGCTATTTGATTATGTATCATCAGTCTGCACCTGAGCTTCATTATCCTCTATTTCTTCCAATATTATTTGATCTATATTTACTCTTTGCAAAATGTAGAATAATGGCAACGCTTGTAAAGAATTTTCTTTGGGGAATTTATTGAACTATCCTTCCATCAACATGGAGAAGGGCTTTGTCCAGCCCGTGTTAACATGTAATGTAAGTTCATCCTTCTCAAGCCTTCAAACTTTGTTCTAGTATAGATTTGGATAGGCATCATTTCCTCCACTGTTGTTTGCTTTGCTGTTTACATCTGATTGGATGTTTGCAACAACTACCAGTTTCAAATTGTAGTTGTAAAAACATGTTCCTTATGCAGAGCAGATCCATTTATTTGCTTATATAATTGTGAAACCTGTTACGTGTCTCCTCGTTTCTCTTTCAGACTCGTATCTCTTACGCCAGGCAAAACTTTAGGGAAGATAGTGAGCCAAACCATCTTGAGGACAACGAAATGACCCCAAGGTCCTGTCTTGATGAAGACAGTGAGTTGAAGCTACTCACCAGCAGGTGTGAGACAACCTATGTGCAGTCGCTGCCTCAATCAGTTCGACTTCTTCAGTCTCAACTTAAAGCGGAAAGGCTTGCTTCAGCTCAGCTCCGACTTGAAGTCAAAGATGCAATGATGATGTCAGAGGACTGCCGTGCGCACCATCATGCCTTAAATCTAGTGTTGATGCATCTATCGTTGACACAACTGAGGTCTACTCAGCTTCTTCAGCTGTTTGGGGGGCCCGACGTGGCCAGGCCTAGTGCCTTCTGAAGTGCTCTCAGTTTTGTATATTCTTTTGTCGGCGCGTTTATTTGCACTGGTGGCGAACTTTGATGCACAGTGGATGTAATATGTGTGATAGCCGTGATAGCCTAGCGTAAGTTGCTTGCTTATTTATTTCCTTGTTGTCTTGTTTATTTGTTTGCTTGTAGTCATTGCAGTTCTTTTTTCGCGGTTTGCTAGTGGCTGCAATAACCTATTTTTTAAAACTAGGCCACAATAACCATGGGCTAATATTTACTGTAGTGACACTGGGCCTCCTACGGGCCGTAGAAACAGTGGGCCTTCTACGGGCCGTAGAAACAGTGGGCCTTCTACGGGCCGTAGAAACAATGGGCCTTCTATGGGCCGTAGAAACAATGGGCCTTCTACGGGCCGTATCATCAATGGGCCTTATACGGGCAGTATGATCGATTGGCCAAACATGGGCCAATAACAGGCCGCATTATGGCCGTAAACGGGCTAGAGTTGGAATCGTCTGTTCATGGGCCGACCATAACGGGCCATCATTAATAGGCCGTATTTGATGACGCTATGAAAACGGCCCAACTTATTAACGGACCACAAACGGGCCGACTGTAACCACGGGCTGAATTTGGCCCACAAGCAGAAAATGACAGTAATGGGCCGTAAGTAAACGAATGCTGGAAATGAGCCCAAGAATAAATGGGCTCTGAGAAGGCCGAAAGATAACATGGGCTAGAAACGGCCCAACGGAATAACAGGCCGTTAATGGGTATAAAGTGATACACTGTTCATTACGGGCCAGTTTCAGCACGGGCCGTTAATGGGTGTAAAGTGATACACTGTTCATTATGGGCCAGTTTCACGACGGGTCGTTAATAGGCCAAGAGTTACATAGGGCCTCATATGGGCCGAAAGACGTCATGGGCCATACATGGGCCAGAAGTGAAAATGGGCTGGAATCATATTGGGTGGCCCAGATGACGCTACTGGGCCTAATTCGGATAGGGCATAACGGGCCTTGGGTTAGCGGACTGTAAATGGGCTATATGCGAACAGGCCGTTAACAGGCTTTACATGGGCCGGCCCGCCACCTTTTGACCAAGTCAAACGGGCCGGCCTTTTCACAGGAATGGGCCTCTATTGGGCCGTGCCACGTGTCGACATATCATAGGCGCCTTCTGTCCAATGAGTGGATGACATCTGTCCCAACAATGAGCCGACACGTGTTTCCTCCAGCCAATGATGATTTTACACGTGGAAAATCCCCATTGGTCGGGGCTGTTAACGGGTTATCGGATCCAAAACCCGACCCGATAGCTTAACGGCGTTCCGTTACGGTGGATGCCACGTGTCGGTCACCCTTGACGAAAGCACTTCTGTGACGCGGGATTTATCGTCATGGAAGTGGACACTTCCGTGATGATAATTTTGGTAATGTCATGGAACACTTCTACGACAGCACAGGTATGACTATCTTGATTCTGTCATAAAATCGTCATGGATGTACATGCATGATAGAAAATGCGACCTACTGTGACAAACACGTATCATCACGGAAGTGTATTTTTTTGTAGTGCTAGTGGTGTACCCTTTGTAACTGTTACCGCTGAAACGGTGAACCTGTCTCCGACACTCCTCCCAGTCGTCGTAGACTCCGGGAACCTTACCCTTGTACACGACATACGACGGCATCTCTATGCACTAGACAAACAAAACGTTAGTAGCAATTGACAAAAAATACATAAGCAATATATAAGTATGCAACAAAAGGATCGGAAGAGAAAAGCAACACATTAATAGCACAATTCATGGTCCTACTAATAAATAGCATCGATTACATATAAGTTGAATGACTGTCCAAACCAAAGAGACATACAAGTTCATTAAAGTTTAATTACAACATGAGCTAATCGATATTTCAGAACTACATAGCATCACTACTTTCGACTCGGCTCAGGGACCGGAGCGTGGATGAAGCCGCCGTCTTTCGTGATGGTCATGAATGTGCGTTCGTTGTCAGCCTGCATTTGTAGCGTTGTTTCTATTTCACTATTGGACGGTTGATATTTGAGGTAGAACTGCCCCAAGGTACGAAGGACATCTTGATGGATGATTTCCGCAAACTCCGACTGGATGCGAAAGAATTCTTGTCTGAGGTCCGCGTCCTGGATTGCCGACAAGCGTGCGGCCCAATCTTTGAGACTATTTGGCAGCAAAAGGTAATTATGGTCCCGTACGATCGCCCGCATGTGATGGAGGGCGTAGTAGGCATCCTTCTGACCACCAGGCGGCTGCTTGACGCAGGGGAACGTCGTTACGTGGGTGAACACGTGCTTGCCGTACCTAAAAATTGGCCTCTTGAAGGTGCCTCCAGATTTGGCGTAGCCTGGGAGAACATCATCAAGAACTTTCTTGATATTTGTGTAGTCTTTCTTCGACTGACGGTCCGAGTCGAAATACGTGGCCATGGAGTAGTTCGGGCTTAAGAGGATGAGTGTGCAATGTGTGTCACTGCACAAAACACGGAATGTTAGAAAAAAAAAAGAACGATCGAAATCTAAGAAATCATATGTTACGGGGCGGTGAGGGGATGACTTACTCGGGAAAGTAAGGCACGAGGAAGTTATCCTTATCTGGGTTCGCCAGAATGACGCCTTCGAGGTATGAACTCGCGACTTGCCGGTCCCCAGCGCTGCCCAAGAACTTGGCACACATGTAGAAGGGGTCGACTATCACGATGTCCGGGGTCTTGTCTCTAATGATCCGCATCTCCATACTCAGCGAAAATAGCCGAACGAAGGTGTAGTGCAGCGGATGAAGGTTAAACATAGCGAAGATGTCATCAAACCGCAGGACGATCATACCCCGATGGCGCTATCCACAAAGCCTTGCCCTCTGGCACCTTGGCCACAAAAAGTGGGTATGCCACATCATTCTCGGAGAGACGCCGCTTCTCCAAAGAAAGAACACTGTCATGCAGACTCCGCATAGCACCGGTTGCAGCATTGAGCAGATTAGTCGGTAGCATCGGCCTAGGTACATGCTTGATCCTAGGAGTGGACAAATGGATGCAGTATAGCCTATTTTGTCGTATCTAAGATGCAGTCCTGGGAAGGGGTTTAAGCAGCAATTAGTTGTGTCCAAATCAACAACCAAAGTAGAGTACAGATCTATGTCACTAGGACTTAGTGAAATATTATGGGTAGAAATCCTCTATCAGAATGAAGGTGCTGGGAAAAGATCTTTGAAGGTGTGGTGTAATAATGAATCAGCTATAAGCATAACCAGTAACCCGATCTGGCACGACAGAACGAAGTATGTGGAGATAGATCCTTTATTTATTAAGGGGAAGTTCTATGATGGTATAATTCAATTAAATCATGTAATATCAGGGAATCAAGTAGCAGATGGTCTAACTAAGGGTTTTGGAGTCAAGGAACATAATTTAGCTTGTAACAAAAGATGGGAACGATATCTATCTATCACCAATCTTGACTGGGAGTGTTGGGCTGAGCATAAGAGGGTGATAATGAAGCATTAGTATATTGCATCTTACATGTCCAGCTCTACTTTCTCGTGGCTTTTTATCCCACTAATTGGATATATATTGCATGTACACAGAATATCTCAGATAGAGGAATACAGCTAGTTGCCAATAATTGTCAAGGAACAATTTTGGAAATCTATAGATTAAGTACTAAGATACCCCGGCCCATGCATTAGTCGCAAGTACCCCATATGTCCTATTTTTAGCAAAGTCATGCTAAAATTCATGGAAAATTTCAGCATGACCTTTGCTGAAATAAGACATATGGAGTACCCGACTTTGCCGGAACGGAAGTTAATCGACATTCCGGCAAACTCAAGGGCCTCTCGGGGTACCTGCAAAATCATTATCCCACCTCTCGGGAAACTAGAAGAGACAAAACCCCCCAATATCATCACGGCACGATGGTCGGAGATAAAACCCAGCAATATATCTTCTAGCCATGAAACCCTACCCTGATTCTCCTTTCTTCCTCTTTTTCCACTTAAACCTGCAAACATGTAGGGAAAGCAATTAATACAAGGCACAAAAATGGCATGCTATGTAGCCTTAATGCTACAGAACATGTGAAAGGGAAGCTCTAACAACTATGCTAGCTAGGAACATGCCCCCCGACTGAATTGGTTGCTCAGTCACATCCACATATAACTATCCACATAACTAAGTCCAACAAACATGATCCAATATGATGTAAACAAAAACATCGCTTCTCCTTTAGCTGGTAGTACAGTGGTAATAACTAGGATTACATTGGCATCTTCGAAAAGGGAAAAAATGCAGCTAATTAAGCTAAGCCATGATAATTTGTTCATTTTTAGAAAACTTTTTATTATGTTTTGTGGTCCATGTCAAGCACAAGAGCATTGTTCAATCTACTACCACTACCATATATCCATGTCGATTAATTTGTCTGAAGCGTTCATGTCCATAGTCCCAGATGCCAAATGCACTCTGCACCCTTAATCTTCAGCTTGAGCATCAACAACTACACACAGCTTCCTTCAGCCTGAGTGACTACCAGATGCATATATGTCTCAGATTATTAACTTTACTACTGAGTTCAGTTCATCAACACTCCATTCTCTCACCCCTGGCTAGTAGTATGATGGATGCATTTGCCAGAGCATACTGCTGCTTGTTCATCCATTTACCAGGGGCCTCTCCTACTCTGAACCAGCACAACTACATTCAGTTATCTACTCAAAGATGCATTTGCCAGTACATATCACAGATCGACCAACATGGCAGCACCAAACTAAAAGCTGAACACAGCAGCACTAATCCAACATCTAACCAAATTTGATGAAACAATGCAGATCCTTGGATGGGGTCGGTCGGAGGAAGAAGAAGTGCTCGGGCCTCCTCTCCTGGTGGACGTGAGGCAGAGGGCGGCCAGCGCGAGCAGGGGATGGCCTGGGGGTCAGGGGAAGGTGGGCATGGGCGCAGGGCTACCGGCCAGGTGAGGCAGGGCTCGCGGCCAGGGACTTCAGAGGCGCGGCCGGACGCGGCGCGCGTGCAGCAGGACGGGGCAGCAGAAGGAAGCCCGGCGCGCGGCGAGGCCGTATGCCGCGCAGCAGCAGTAGGGTTCGGTCACGATAGAGTCAGCGTCCTACGGCATCTAAATCGAAGGGGGAAAGGGGGCGAGGGAGGAGCTCACCACGGGGCTTGTGGACACCTCGGTTGCCGCAGGGATGGACCGGAGCAGCGGTGGCGACGGCGAGATGGGGTCGGTCGAAGGAAGAAGAAGTGCTCGGGCCTCCTCTCCTGGTGGACGCGGGCCTCCTCCTCCTAGTGCTCCGGCGGTGGAGCGGGCGCGGGGGTCGTCGGGTGCGGGGGGTCATCAACGGCGGGGGGAGGGGGATCTGGCGAGGGCGATAGCGAGATGGAGGGGGATCTGGCGCGGGGGGCGAGGGAGGGATAGAGGGGGAATGTTAGCAATGGCGCACCTCCTAGGGTGTGCCATAAGTACATCGATAGCAATGGCGCACCTCCTAGGGGTGCGCCATAAGTAACTTTTTATTATTATTTTTAGTTGCATCTAATAATTTTTTAGAAAATGACGATCAAATTTGAAAACATTTATGAATGTGAAAAAATATCATCAAATTTGTTATTTGAAAATATTTATGAATATGAAAAAATATCATCAGATTTGTTATTTGAAAATATCACAAATTTTTTATTTGAAAATATTTGAAAAAATATCATAAAAATTGGTATACCAATGGCGCACCTCCTAGGGGTGCACCATAAGTACATTGATAGCAATGGCGCACCTTCTCCTGGTGCGCCATTAGTAACTTGTTTTATTATTATTTTTAGTTGCATCTAATAATTTTTTAGAAAATGACAATCAAATTTGAAAACATTTATGAATGTGAAAAAATATCATCGAATTTGTTATTTGAAAATATTTATGAATATGAAAAAATATCATCAAATTTGTTATTTGAAAATATCATCAATTTTTTTGGATTTTTAGTTGCATTCATTTGTGAATTGGTAAAACATTTATGAATATGAAAAGATATCATCAAATTTGAAAAAATATTCATGAATTCAAAAAGTGCCCATGAAATTTAAAAATATTCATGAGTTCAAAAAATATTAACAAATTCAATACTTTTTGTGAGTTAGAAATTCAATACCAGAATAAACATAAATATATATTCATGAGGACTAGAACAGAAGAAATATCATTTCAATATGTTGAAATACAATCGAGAAATGAAGACTACGATTTAAATACAATTGATCTTAGCTAGCTATCTTTTCACAATCTTCTTGCCCTTCTTTTTCGCAAATGGAGTTCTTCTGTTGAACGGACGTCCTTTAGGTAGGGTGGTCCTGCTTCTTCTTGTGGTGTATGGCACTTCATCGTCGTCGTCATGTTCCATCTTCGGGTCGCCGTACTTGTCGAAGTCTTGCTCATTGGCGACTCCATCAGGTTGTGCTCGGCGCCCTGTGACAAGGCGAATATGAGTTTTTCTTCTGCGGAAGAATCCTCGTGTAAAGGGTACGACAGAAGCTTCTCCTTGAACCAACACGTGAAACATGAGTTGTGCTCTTTGATTATATCTCCGTCCGTCCTCTGTTCGCCTCGGTCAATGTACGTCTTCTCAATAAAGGTTTTGTGCTCTACCACCCAAGGATCGACCATGTCTATGTGTTGTAGCGCGACTAGGTTTGCTCTTTCAAAGTCGGCGAGTCAACCCTCGAAGTCGACATGCATTTCGCGGTGACCATCGCGGTGACCCCATCCAGCGAGCCTGCCGAGGTGCCTGTTGATGGGCAGACCAACGGGGTTCTCGATGCCTAGATAATTCGTGCAGTAGGAGATGCACTCCTCGGTCAGAAAGCCCCTGGCTATGCTTCCCTCTGGGCGTGACATGTTGCGAACGTATCCTTTGATGACACCATTCATCCTTTCGAACGGCATCATGCTGTGCAGGAACGTCGGCCCGAGTTGGATGATATCCTCCACGATATGGACCAGCAGATGCACCATAACATCGAAGAATGCGGGCGGGAAGTACATCTCAAGCTCGCATAGTATCACCACGATCTCTTCCTGTAGCCTTCTGAGTTGCCTCACGCCAACCGACTTCCGAGAGATGACGTCGAAAAAGTTGCATAGGCCAAATAGCGTTTGACGGACGTGCGCGTCCATGATCCCACGGATTGCAACTGGAAGTATCTGCGTCATTAGCACGTGACAGTCGTGAGACTTCATCCCACTGAACTTCTGCTTCGCTGAGTCTAGGTATCTGCTTATCTTCCCCGCGTAACTGTAAGGAAGTTTTACTCCTATGAGGCAGGTGAAAAACTTCTCGATCTCCTCCTGACTTAGAGTGAAGCACGCGGGAGGGTAGTCATTTCCGATCTTCTTGGCCTTTTTGCCTTTGCGACGACTTTCCGTGTCCTGCTTCGCCTCATCATCATCATTATCATTAGTGTGAAACTCCTCCCTGATGCCCATTGATTTCAAGTCTGCCCTTGCTTTCGGCCCATCTTTGGTCCTCTCTGGCATGTTGAGCAGGGTACCAAGCAGACTCTCGCACACGTTCTTCGTGATATGCATGACATCAAGGCTGTGAGGCACACGGAGGATCTTCCAGTACGGCAAGTCCCAGAAAACAGACCTCGTTTTCCATACCTTCAATAGCGGCTCTGGTGCCTTTCGCTTCTTTCCCGGCTCTGGCGCCTTTTGCTTCTTTCCCGGCAGTGGGCAATCTTTCCAATTTTTCAATAGCTCGTCCATTTCCTCGCCGCACCTCGTACGCGGGCGTCTTCGGGGTTCGGTTTCACCATCGAACAGATCCTTGCGTTTTCTCCATGAGTCATCGTCGCGAAGCCACCTTCGATGTCCCATGAACATGATTTTCGAAGACCCAGGATCTCTATCTAGCTGGCGATACGTTGTGTCATCCATGCACCTGACGCATCCAGAAAATCCGTGGACCACCTGCCCCGCGACATATCTGTAACCGAGATAGTCGTGCACTGTCGTGAGCAGTGCGGCTCTCATAGGGAAATATTCTTTCTCTGCGGCATCCCACGTATTGGCTGGCGTTTTCCACAGCGTGTCTAGCTCCTCTTTCAGCAGCCCCAGATATAGATTGATGTGAATGTACTTCCTCTTCATGCACAACCAGGGGGAAGGTTGTACATCCACACAAACACAGGCCAGGTGCTATGTGTGCTTCTCTGGCTGCCAAACGGATTGACTCCATTGGTGCTCGCGCCCAGCACGATGTTCCTTGGATCGTCCCCAAATTCTGGGTGTTCGAAGTTCAACGCTTGCCACTGGCTCGCATCCTTAGGGTGACTCAGCATCTTGTCTTTTTTATTTATCTCCAGATCATTTCCGTCATCTTCTCGCTTCTTCTCCTCCCTATCCAAGTGCCAACGTAGGAGCTTTGCTACCTTAGGGTCCGCGAAATACCGCTGCAGACAAGGAGTGATCGGAAAGTACCACACCACTTTTCGAGGAGCTTTCTTCCTCTTCTTGTATCGAGTGACGCCGCACACTGGACATATGGTAGACTCCGCGTGCTCGTCCCGATAAATGATGCAATTGTTCATGCACACATGGTATTTCACGTGCGGTAAATCCAGAGGACACATGATTTTCTTCGCCTCCTCTAAATTGGTCGGGCACTTGTTCCCCTTGGGAAGACGTTCATGCCAGAATGACATGTTCTCGTCGAAGCATGCGTCGGTCATTTTGTGTTTTACCTTCATCTCCAGAGCCATGAGCGTTACTTTCAGGCGGGTATCCTCGGGCCTGCATCCTTCATACAATGGAGTAACCGCGTCTATCTCCACTTGATCCAGCTTGGCTTTCTCGGGCGGCAGCTCTTGCGTTATCCATCTGCTTGAGAAGCAGCTCTTGAATATGAGGGTCCTGCACCCAGCCCATCGATGGTCCATCGTCGTCTGCTTCGGCATCTTCATCTTCATGATCATGCCCTTCGTCTTGATCTTCCTCATCATCATGTCTGGCATCTTCTACATGATGACTATGTACTGCATCACCGTCGTGATCATGTCCTGGAGATTCTTCGTCTTCTCGCCCGCCCTCGCCGCGGTTGTCTTGCTGCCCTTCCTCATTTCTTGCCCGGCCCCCATGGACGACTTCATAGTCATCTTCATCACCTTGCCACCGATAGCCATCCATGAAACCACGCAAGAGCAGGTGGTCTCGCACCAGTCCGGAATCCGGGTCCGCAATAAGGCTCTTTAGCTTGCATCTTCGACACGGACATCTTATCTCCGTCTCGTTCTTTTGAAGCATCTCGGCCTTCGCGGAGCTCAAAAACATATTCATGATGCCTTCGGTCATCGTGCGGACCATGGTCGCCTGCGGGGTAGAGCAAAACGATATTTTAGAACCAAAAAAAATTTGGCATGACTTTGCCTAAAAATAGGACCAAAAAGAATGCATAGTGCCAAATTCTCGCCGAAACGGAAATGAATCAACATTCCGGCAAAATATTGGCAACTATCGCATTTCAAATACCAGTACATGCAAACACAAACATATGCAACACCACAAACATACGTAGATCTAGGCCATAAAAAGTGCATGTGCACGTTGTTGGAGGGAGAAAAAAAGTAGATCTACAACATAAAGAAGCTTTCCCCTTACTTACCTATCAAAAAAAGGAAATTTAACCACTTAATTTGGGTGAATCTATGGTGCAAATGAGGTGAGGAGGAGGAGGCAGCCGAGACAAGCTTGGAGGAGGAGGTGGAGAGAACGAAGTGGGGAAAGTGAGTGTGGTAGGTGGCTGTCCAAAATATCTAGCTGCTCTCAGGTTACCAATGGTGCACCACCTAATAATGTGCCATTAGTAACCCTGGTTACTAATGGCGCACCTGTTACGTGGTGCGCCATTACTAGTTTTGTTAAAAAAAATATAATTGTTAGTAGTGGCGCATCGTGGTTGTGGTGCGCCATTACTAGTTTGAACTAGTAATGGCGCACTATACACTGGTGCGCCATTAGTAGTTTTGAAAAAAAGTAAAAAAAAATTGTTAGTAGTGGCGCACAGAGTGTGTGGTGCGCCATTACTAATTAAAACTAGTAATGGCGCACTATGCCCTGGTGCGCCATTACTAGTTTTGGAAAAATAAAAAAAATTGTTAGTAGTGGCGCACCGTGGGTGTGGTGCGCCATTAGTGATATGGACACTAATGGCGCACCTACACATGGTGCGCCACTGCTATATAGCAGTGGCGCACCACATATGTGGTGCGCCATTAATGTCCATATTAGCTATAGCCCTTTTCCTAGTAGTGTAGGGTGCCCAAATATAGTTTTCATCTTTTCATAAATATCGATGGCATCCCCCTCAAGAAAACCTTCTTCAAAAATAGAATCCAAAACTTGCTTGAAAGAAGATGGTAAGCCAACATAAAAAAAATTTAAGTATATCTCAATTTGATATTGGGGCACATAGCTGGCTCGGATTCTTAATAGCCTATCCCAAGCATCTTCAAAGTTTCATCAAGAAAATAACGAAAAATTTCGGGGTCATCTTCATCAAAATTATTCAAACTCTCATCAATAACCCCGGTAGGTCTTTGCATAGCATCATTATTTATGAGCTTAGAAAGGACAGAGGGACTATCCAAAGTATTAAAACCCGGGAAAAAAACCCTTAGCCCCTTTTGGTTCGGCCATAGCGATAGAAAAGCAAACTTAAGCAAACAAGAGGACAACAAGAGGAGGCAAAGGTTTTTGAAAATCATTTTAGAAGTGGGGGACAGGAAAACGAGAGGCGAATGGCAAATAATGTAATGCGAGGGAGAAGAGTTTGTGATGGATACTTGGTATGTCTTGACTTGAGCGTAGATCTCCCCGGCAACGGCGCCAGAAATCCTTCTTGCTACCTCTTGAGCATGCGTTGGTTTTCCCTTGAAGAGGAAAGGGTGATGCAACAAAGTAACGTAAGTATTTCCCTCAGTTTTTGAGAACCAAGGTATCAATCCAGTAGGAGATAACACGCAAGTCACCTAGTACCTGCACAAACAATCAAGAACCTTGCAACCAACGCGATAAAGGGGTTGTCAATCCCTTCACGGTCACTCGCAAAAGTGAGATCTGATACAGATAATAAGATAAATATTTTTGGTATTTTTGTTGTATAGATTAGAAAGTAAAGATTGCAAAATAAAATAAATAGGAAACTAGAATTGTAGATCGGAAACTTCTATGATGTAAAATAGAAGATTATATGATGGAAAATAGACCCGGGGGCCATAGGTTTCACTAGTGGCTTCTCTCAAGATAGCATGTATTACGGTGGGTGAACAAATTTCTGCCGAGCAATTGATAGAAAAGCGCATAGTTATGAGAATATCTAGGTAATGATCATGAATATAGGCATCACGTCCATGTCAAGTAGACCGAAACGATTCTGCATCTATTACTATTACTCCACACATCGACCGCTATCCAGCATGCATCTAGAGTATTAAGTTCATAAGAACAGAGTAACGCATTAAGCAAGATGACATGATGTAGAGGGATAAACTCAAGCAATACGATATAAACCCCATCTTTTTATCCTCGATGGCAACAATACAATATGTGCCTTGCTGCCCCTACTGTCACTGGGAAAGGACACCGCAAGATTGAACCCAAAGCTAAACACTTCTCCCATTGCAAGAAAGATCAATCTAGTAGGCCAAACTAAACTGATAATTCGAAGAGACTTGCAAAGATATCAAATCATGCATATAAGAATTCAGAGAAGAACCAAATATTATTCATAGATAAACTTGATCATAAATCCACAATTCATCGGATCTCGGCAAACACACCGCAAAAGAGTATTACATCGAATATATCTCCAAGAACATCGAGGAGAACTTTGTATTGAGAATCAAAGAAAGAGAAGAAGCCATCTAGCTAATAACTATGGACCCGAAGGTCTGTGGTAAACTACTCACACATCATCGAAGAGGCTATGGTGTTGATGTAGAAGCCCTTCATGATCGATTCCCCCTCCGGCAGATCACCGGAAAAGGCCCCAAGATGAGATCTCACGGGTACAGAAGGTTGCGGCGGTGGAAAAGTGGTTTCGTGGCTCCCCTGATGTTTCTAGGGTATAAGAGTATATATAGGTGAAAGAAGTACGTCGGTGGAGCTTTGTGGGGCCCACGAGGGTGGGGGGCGCGCCTACCCCCCTGAGCGCGCCCTCCTGCCTCGTGGCCACCTCGCGGAGTTCCAGACTTCAACTCCAAGTCTTCTGGATTGCGTTTGTTCCAAGAAATATCATCGCGAAGGTTTCGTTCCGTTTGGATTCTGTTTGGTATTCCTTTTCTGCAAAACACTGAAATAGGCAAAAAAACAGAAAGTGGCACTGGGCCTTCGGTTAATATGTTAGTCCCAAAAATAATATAAAAGAGCATATTAAAGCCCATTAAACATCCAAAACAGATAATATGATAGCATGGAACAATCAAAAATTGTAGATACGTTGGAGACGTATCAGCATGCTTAACGTTCGCTTTACCTAGAACAAGTATGAAACTAGAAATACTTTGTAAGTGTTATAGGATAGGTTTGCAAGATAATAAAGAGCACGTAAATAAAAACTAGGGGTTGTTTAGATAAAGAAACTATTAAGTTAGTTTAACGAGTGTGGAAAAGTGGTGGAAGGATTTGGAAATTGTCCCTAAGCAATTGACTACGTTACTAGACCGATAGCCAGTTTTCTGTGGGAGAGGCCACTGCTAGCATGCCATCCATTACTTGGAATTCTATGCACTTATGATTGGAACTATTAGCAAGCATCCACAACTAATAATGTTCATGAAGGTAAAACCCAACCATAGCATTAAGATATATTGGCCCCCCTTCAATCCCGTATGCATGAATTTTTGTGCTAGGCTGAAGCTGCTGTCACCCTTGCCCTCCAATATATAGTCCTATCAACATACAACTAACCCTATGGTGTGATCCACACGCGCGCTCATATGATGGGCAACAAAGGACAGGAACATAACCACAAGCAAATTAAACCAATCATAGCAATTCACCAATCACCGATAGGACAACAAAAATCTACTCAAGCATCATAGGATGGCAACACATCATTGGATAATAATATCAAGCATAAAGCACCATGTTCAAGTAGAGGGTACAGCAGGTTGCGGGAGAGTGGACCGTTGAATATAGATGGGGGAAGGTGATGAAGATGTTGGGGAAGATGATGAAGGTGTTGGTGTAGATCGTCGTCACATGATGATTGCCCCGGCGGTGTTCCGGCGCCACCGGGAGAGAGGGGGAGAGAGCCCCCTCCTTCTTATTCTCCCTTGACCTCCCCCCTATATGGGAGGAGGGTTTCCCCTCTGGTCCTTGGCCTCCATGGTGGCGGAGGGGCAGGAGCCCCTCCGAGATTGGATCTCTCTCTCTGTTTCCGCGTTCCTAGATTCTGGCCTTTCACCGTTTCTTAAATTCCTGGAGATCCGTAACTCCGATTGGGCTGAAATTTTAACACGATTTTTATCCGAATATAAGCTTCCTTGCGACCGAAGGACACCTTCAACCAACCTACGAGGTGGCCACAAGACTGCCAGGCACGCCCTGGGTAGGGGAGTGCGCCCCTAGGGCTTGTGGGCCCCTCGGGCATCGTCTCGCGTTGATTCTGCTTCCCGAAAATCACATACATTCCTGAAAAAATCTCCGTAAATTTTTATCGCGTTTGGACTTTGTTTGATATGGATTTTCTGCGAAACACAAAACATGCAACGAACAGGAACTGGCATTGGGCACTGGATCAATATGTTAGTCCAAAAATAATATAATAGTTGCCAAAAGTATATGAAAGTTATAGAATATTGGCATTAAACAATCAAAAATTACAGATACGACGGAGACGTATCAATGGGGTCCAACCCCTTTTTTGTCCCAGTTGCAAGTCCATAATCGAGTCGCAATTGGGCTCATAGTTGTTGTACCAGTTGCAAGTCCACCCTCGATTTACAAATGGTATCATAGTTTTGTGTAATTGTTCCAGTTGCAAGTCCGCCCTTGACTTGAAATTGGGCCCATAGTTTGTTTCATCCTACTTGCAAGTCCACCCTTGACTCGTAACTAGGCTCATAGTTTTGTGGTTGTCCCATTTTTAAGTCCGCCCTCGACTCACAAATGGGCCTATATTTTTGTTATTGTCCCAGTTGCAAGTCAGACCTCAACTTGCAACTAGTATAATAGTTTTGTGAAGTTCTCCTAGTTGCAAGTCCACCATCGTCTCACAACTAGGCCCATAGTTTGGTTTTCATCCCAGTTGCAAGTCCATCCTCGACTCGCAACTGGGACTGTAGTTTGATTTTTATCCTAGTTGCAAGTCCATCCTCGACTCACAACAAGGCTCGTAGTTGTCCCAATTGTTGGTCCACTCTCGACTCACAACTGGTCTCGTGGTTTTGTGTAGTTGTCCCAGTTGCAAGTCTACCCTCGAATTGCAACGAGAGCCATAGTTTGTTTTTCATCCCAGTTGCAAGTCGACCCTTGACTCACAACTGGGACTGTAGTTTGTATTTCATCCTAGTTGCAAGTCCACCCTCGACTCACTACTAGACTCGTCATCCTCCTAGTTACAAGTCCACCATCAACTTGCAACTGGGCTCAATCTAGGCCCGACCTTTTATTTCCGCCTCACTTGCAAGTCCATCCTCGGCTTGCAACTGCTAGTGTTTCACCGACTGCAAATTCAAGCCTTCAACACTACTGCAACTGAGGGTGGTTGGGGTTTGACCCCTTTTTGTCCCTATACAAGTTCACCCTCAACTCGCAAGTGGGTTTGAAGTTTTTTGTCTCGATTGCAAGTCCACCATCGACTTGCAATTGGTCCCAAAGTTATTTGGTGTCCTAGTTGCAAGTCCCTCGTCAACTCGTAACTGGGCTAATCTACGCCTCATCTTTCTTTGGCCTCAATTGCAACTCCGCCCTCTCGACTCACGACTACTAGTGTTCCCCCCTGCCACCCCCCGACTGCAATTGCACGCCTTCAATGCCTGCAATTGGGGGTGGTTGTGTTCGGGTTGCAGAATTAGTGTTGTTGGAGGGCAATTGCATGTCGAATATTATTACTACAATTGTTCCGTTTTCACCCTGAATGCGTGGTTATGAGAAGAGCAAGGTGAAAATTGTTGGAGGAACATTTATAACGTATTATTTTAAAATACATGGTTAAATTTTCTAAATACAAGTAAAACATTTTTAAAATACGGGATGGGGTGTCGCATGGGCTGGGTCAAACAAATCGAAATCTCTATACGCTGCTCATTGAGGCAAAATGCCGCTACTTCGCACACACGAACAACGAGCAAACCGTAGATGGTCCAGCCCAAGTAGTTAGGATACGCATTTCGTTTTGTTTTGTTATCTCCATGGTTTTTACTGGTTTTTTCCTTTTTCCTTTTTTTCTTCACTGGTTTTCTTTTCCTTTTTATTTTCTATTTCTTAAAAGGCAATATCACTTTTTAGTAAAATCACAATTTTCAAAAAAATATTAGAAATTCATAAATTGTTCATTTCTCTCAAAATTGTTCGTATTAATCGAAAAATATGTGAAAAATAAAAAATGTGTTCATGTTTTTTTCAAAAATTTCTTGCAGGTTATAAAATGTTCTTGATTTTTCAAAATAAGTTCAAATGTTTGAAACTATGTTTTCGTTTCCAACAATTGTTTGCAAATTTAAAAATCAACTTTTTGAAAAATCATGCATGTTTTCAAAAAAATGTTCATGTTTTCAAAAAATGTTTGGAAGGTTGGAGAATGTTCATATTTTCAAAAAATGTTCTCAACAAATGTTCGTCTCAATTGAAACATCACAAATTTTGAGAAATGTTCGGAGAAGTACTGAAATTGTTCAATCTTCCGCTTTATGTCTGTATTTATAGTTTTACGGTGAATTGAAAACACCAACACTCAACTTATCTGGTGGCTAGCTGCAGGCACAGGAGAATATCAGGTGGTACCATCACTCACATGCTCCCATGATACCAATTCAAAAAATTCAACTTTAAACATTTCAAAAATTCAAAAAAATCATGGATGTTCACAACACACGTGTCTACAGCCCCTAAAAATGCAGATCCAAATTCCATATACACATGGAGAAACAAAAAAGACAAAAGCATGAATGTTGTGAATAAAGACAAAACATGATAAGTGTCAAAAAAAACTACACTATTCACATCAGATTTATCTTTTTTTGTTTCTCAATGTGTATATTGATTTTGGATCTGAAGCTTTTAGGGTTTTAGACACATATGTTGTGAACATCCATGATTTTTTTCAGAATTTTTTAAAGCATTTAAATTTAAATTTTTTGATTTGGTATCATGGGAGCTTGTAAACATAGGTATCACTGATCTTTCTCCCTGCAGGTACTCCACAGTAAGAGGTCTTCTGTTCGAATCCATGTGGTCGCACTTCTTTTTTGGAATTTTGACATTGCATTGTTCGACTGACGCAATGTGGGGCAATTCCCCAAACAAACAAACAAACAAACAAACAAACAAAAAGTCAAACACTGACGCTATGCGGGGCAGCTCCCCAAATAAGCAAACAAACAAAAACGTGGTGGGCTTGTCTCATATGATTTGTTGATGATGCCAAAACTCAGATGAGACATACTTATGTTTCATCTAGATGAGTCCTAGATAGACCCTTAAAAGATTAGCCACTGATTGCTTATACACCGACGTTAACGTGAAGCTGGTGAATGGGAACAGTCGGATGTTTGGCGACCACCCGACGATTCCAGTCCAGATTTTTTTTCTAGGCGATGCGAGACAATGGAGTCTTCGCATCCCTGCCGGTGAGCTGGTTGACACATCATAAACGTATCTATAACTTTTGCCCTTTCATTCTGAAATTATATTA
This sequence comes from Aegilops tauschii subsp. strangulata, assembly GCF_002575655.3. Taxonomy (NCBI): domain Eukaryota; kingdom Viridiplantae; phylum Streptophyta; class Magnoliopsida; order Poales; family Poaceae; genus Aegilops; species Aegilops tauschii. The sequence continues at coordinate 98,150,555 of NC_053041.3, read as the reverse complement.
TTATTGCATAAGTTTGGCACTTACTTACTTTTTTTATTAAGGGTCTGTTTGGCAACGGACCACTCCCGCGACTCCGCTCTGCTCAGCGCTAGAAATGAGGAGCGACAGAATGGCTGCTCCGCAAAAATAAACTGTGTGCCGCTCCGCTCCACCACTTCAGCTCCACGGAGTTGGGAGCTGGAGTGTTTCCGAACGGGCCCTAAATCTATTAATTCGGTGCTCAATTGTTTTTTTATGTTTTTAGAATTTCCAGGAAAATCAATTTTGCAATAAAAAAACGGAAAATCACTTTTGGAAGTTTATAGACGAGACGAAGCCGGTGGCACATGAGTCAGTAGAGGACCACGCGGCCCCACTACATGGCCAGGGGCATGTGTGGGACCCACGGTGGGACTCCACCGCCTCTTTCTTCCACTGCCTTATATATTCCCAAAATCCCTGAAAATAATTATAAAGATTTTTTTCCATCACACACCTCTCTAGTTTGCCACCATCCAATCTGAAGTCCTTTTTCGGTGCTCTGCTATAGGAGAGAATATCACATGGAAACCAACATTTGATGAAAACCAGACGGAAACAACGATTTGAAGTTTCAAAAAAAATCTCAAAAAATATGGATGTTAAAAGGGTGATGTTTTATTGCCAATGCGAAAAATGAAGTTCAAACACATTATATGATGCCAGCTATGAAAGAAAAACAAAATCAGCATTGAATTATTGAATTTGTTTTTTTCTGTAGCTCGCATCTCGTAGTGTGTTTCAACATGAAATTTCACATGGCAATAGAACATCACCTTTTTAATGTCCCGTGTTTTTTAGATTTGTTCAAAACTTACAAACATGTTCTTCATGAAGTTTTCTTTGAGTGTTAGGTTTTTATGTGATATTCTCACCTACGTGTAAGCCCTGCACCGAGCGCGATTATTATTATTTTTCTATCCGATGGGAGCCCATTAAGTCAATTTAAGTGGGATGGACTATTTAGTCTCACTTGATCCCACTTCCGCCTACAGCCTGACACATGTATATAGACATGTTTTAGTGTGTTTATTCACTTATTTTCAATCCGTGTGTAGTCCATATTGAATTATTCAAAATATCTTGTATTTTTGTGAACTGAGGAGTAAGAGCAACTCCAATGCAGGGACCCAAACGGACATGAACATTGTTCGTTTTTGTCTGTTTGGGTCGCTCGTCCGCTTAGCGGACATGCGGCGGACACGCGAGGACGATGGATACACCCAACGCAAAGACATGCGGCGGACCCATTTGCTGTCTCCGCGGCTGATTCCGTCGGTGAAGCAAGTGCCCGTGCAGCTCGAGCAGGAAGCAACGGGGCTAGAGTGTCCGGACGCGGCTCGGAGCGCGGGCGCGCGTGCATGGCGGGGCCGACGCGGCGAGCTCCTCGAGTTGGACTGCAGGACGCGCTGGCGGGGACGGCAGGCCGGCACTGCTTCAGCTCTCGAGCGGGGTGGGCGGGTGGGTGGGAGAACAGAGAGGAAAAGAAGGAGGGAGATGGAATGGGACGGGTGGGTGGTGGCAAATGGGCCAAGCGGCACATGCAGCCGGACAAAGGCGGATGAAGAGGGCACAGAGAACGTCCGTTTTGTGTCGCCTCTGACCCAAATGTGCCTTAAATTTGGATCGATAGGGGTCCGAGCGGACATAAAACGAACAGCGGACGAACGGTCACCCCGTTGTGTCAAATTTTGTGTCCGAATGACTCAAATGAATAAAATGGGTCACCCGGTTGGAGTCTAGAAGCTATCGGTCTAACGAGGAACGCACAAATCCACCGCGCGACCTGCCTGTATAGCTGACACGTTGGTTCTGAAAGCACTGGCCGTATCCACGTAACAAAAAACAAAGCATTGGCCGTATCACTTAACAAAAAACAAATCATGGCCGTATCGCCGACCTCACAGGCTCACCTGTCAGTTGCAATGCGCCAGCAGGAGGAAGCTTGCACGTGAGGGCAACCAACCTTATCTCCACATCACCGTCACGTCGCTTACACGTCAACGCATATCTCCTTCTCGGTTCCTTGCCTTGGCGGCCTCGCCGTCCCAACTCCCAAAAAGTCCCCGGCTACAGCGTAATAATCACGTTCCGCCCCCTACACAACCAGAAAATATATGATCTCTCATCACAACAACACACACACAAAAAATCCATAACATAAGTACATACACGAGATGATGGACGGGGGAGTCACATGACACTATTTTTTTCTCCGGCAAATGGTGAATTTTATTCACTCAAAATGACACTATTGGTTGAAATTATGGAATTTGCCATGATTCAGAATAATCTCGTGGCACATTCGACATTCATTACAACTTAGCAATGGCGGCAATTCAACATGATAACTACGACGGCAACCAAATGTCGGATCCGCGCGTGAACATGGGGCTCCTCGCCTGAGTCACATATTGTGACTCTTTGTAGATGGACGGCTTCATTTTTCAGAAATAAAAAAGATCCTTGCAAAAAGTTACAGCTAAAATATAGTATGCCGTGGATGAGAACCATGACATTGTTTACGAGATCATCTACTTCTAAATAGAAGGACTACAAGAGTGCTCAAATGAGATGATGAATCCCATAAATATGTAAAACTGTGAATTGCACACGTTCAAAAATATGCCAATGGATGGTTTTACGTCTAATCCACTAGCTATTGAACCACATATTTGACGCCGTATGTCTCGTAGCAATTAATTATTCTTCACGTGGGAACAATGTTCCTATTAGCAGTGCCAGAGCTTCACGGAAAACATTGAGGGGACTAAAAATACAAATAAGCAATTGAGAGTATATTTAAGTATCTTTCTAGAATGATGGGTGGGGGAGCGATGGCTCATTTTGATCGTACGGAACCTCCACCATCACCCTTTGGGCAGTCTGGACAAAAACCAGCGACCAAATCGGCCTCCCCAAATCGCCCCGATTTTCCCGGATAGTTCAGGCCGCCCTAGACCTAGTCCAGATATGAGACCTTGTCCGGGCATGTTCATCATGTCGACCTAGACTTTTTTTGGCCCAACCGAGACCCCACAAAATCCCCTCCACCCCATCCACGCGCAAACCTTAACCCTAGCTCACGCTCACTTTCCTCTCCTGTCCTCTCCTCTACAGTCCCTGTTGCCATGTCTGAATCTAGATCCGGATCAAAGATGATGATATCAAGTGGGACCTCCTCACGGTGGAGGATGACGAGAAGCTCGTTGAGTGGATTGCCCTCTGTTGGTCCTTGGTCGAGATGTGGAATGTCATCCCTGCGCGGATCCAACAACCACGAGTCTTCCCTGCTGCCTTGGCATGGGTCTTGCAGCGCCGGTGCGTCCAACTCACTGTCACTGATTCAGCAGCAGCTCTACCGGCTCACAGTGTCGCATGTCCAGCAGTAGCGGGCCGTCCCCGCCATCCTAGTGGTGGTGGTTGACCCGCCGCCCTCCCTCGCCACCCTCATCTTCTTTGTCCCTGGCTCGAGTGGATGCAACGGCGACAACGACTATTGTGAGTCTGGGCACAGACAACCCGACTCAGAGCTAGCGGCATCGCATCACTTTTCGTTCCAGTGCATGTGTTGCCTGAATCCGACAAGGACCCCGATCATTGACCACCAAAGAATCGATGCTCGCTGCCGTAGCTGCAAGAACGCCAATATGCCCAAAAGAGCTTGTCACCGCTGGCGCGTCAACTAGACGAGAAGCAAGCTTGTACTGTCTGACCCCTCGAGGGACCGAAAGACTACTCATATGACTCCAACGACGTCTCTGATGGCCCCGACGATGTCCCACATGCCGCCTTCAAGCTATGCTACCACTACGGAGAAGGAAACGGAAAGGGAAAATGAAGATCCTTTGACTTTATTTTGAATGTAGTATGTCATAGTGGTATAAACTATGTGTTGTGTGCTATGTCTTTTGTTGTCGAACTATGTATTATTTTGTCCTATGTATGAACTATGTTGAATGTGCTATGCCCTATGTCATTTTTTTGGATCGATATTGCATGGCTTGCATGCATTTGAGGAGGGGGGGGGGGGCTGGTGGTTTTTTATCATTTCATTGACCTTCGAACCGCTCTTGCCCTCCTTTCGGTGTAACGATAGTTCGTTGTATTACACTTTGAACTAACCTAGAGGCCGTGCTTAGGCGCCTGCGCATACGTTTTCTTGCTGGGTCGATTTGTTTTTGGGGGGTGGGGCAATAAGCTTGCTTCTTCACAAGCTTATCCCCGCCCCCTTTCCTGTCTGTCCCGACCGGCAGCAGTTGGGTCTCCCCATCTCTCCTCAACTTCCCCGGTCTTCGGCCCGAGCTGGGGTCGGACAAAGGGATTGCACATGACGTGCTGTCCATGGACAAATAGGAGGGCAAATTTGGCACTTACCCTTAAAGATGCTCTTAATTAGGGAGACATGTATGTGATTTTGTCGGTCTTGAGTCCATAACTTTTATCTTTGTTATATATGTCTATATTATACTCCCTCCATTCCTAAATATAAGTCTTTTTTTAGAGATTTCATTATGGACTGCATACGGAGCAAAATGAGTGATTCTACACCCTAAAATATGTCTATGAACATCCGTATGTAGTTTATAGTGGATCTCTAAAAAGACTTATATTTAGGAACGGAGGGAGTACTCGGTGTTTACATAGTAAAAATATGTATAAACTCATAAGATGGTGTGCATTTCACGTTAGATAGCCGTTTTTCTCTACTCTTATAAAAAACAGAGTTGGTGATGATGGTGTGCCTGCTATCCTGCAATATAGGCCGTCCGATTTATATCTAACGGATAGGAAGGAAACTATGGCAATTTTGCAAAAAGATAGCCACACCCCTCTCCACATTTGCAAATAAGGTCTTCCCTCGTTCATCCTTTTGTCTCACAAGATAAACTACTCATACAAATACATCTTGATGTTACATGCAACGCACGGGCATCTTGCTAGTTTTATTTAAAAACATGTGAACACGTGGATTCGGGAGGCAAAGCCAATATCACGTACTTGCAGGGGCCCAACTGAAAGATGCGCCTCCCGTTGGACCCCATTAAAGCAACGTCCGAACGTAACGGCACCGACTAACTTCGGCTTCGCTTTCCCACACCCCCGCCCCGGCGCGCGCACGCTTCGTCCAACGCCTCACCGCCCGGCGTCGCCATGGCCACCACGTCCCGCTCCGGCCGCCACGGCTCCGACGACGAGGAGTCGACGCCGGCGATGCGCCGCCTCCGACGCCTCTCCCTCCACCTCCTGCAGCCCGCTCCCGAGGGGGGTGGCTCTCTGGGCCCCGCCGCGTGCGCGGGGAAGCGGCGGGCGGGCGGCCTGGACGCGGACGCGGCCGCGCTCACGGCGTACCTCAGGGGGCGGCACCGGAAGATGCAGGCGCGGGTGTACGAGTTCTACGTCGCGCGGCCGGAGCTCCAGACGCCCGTGGAGCTGCCCATGGCCGCCCACCGCGACCTCTGCTTCCGGCAGATGGCGGCGCTCGTCCGGGAGGCCGGGGTGCGGCCGCTCAGCCTCATGGCCGCCGATCCCGCCGAGTACTTCGCCGTCATGGAGGCCGTCGGCGGGGTCGACATCTCCCTCGCCATCAAGGTCGGCGTGCAGTACAGGTTGGTTCGCTGTTTTTATTTCGAAATACCGCGCGTTGTAGTGAATTTACTGGTCATTTGGTGATTCCCTCACAAATAAACTGGTAAAGAACACACCTCGGTCCTGAATTGCTTCCAGATGTTTCATATGGAGATTGTTAGCTGGTAGTCAACGAGAGGGCTTACATAATTGCTTGATGGGTGTGGGATAGAGTGTACAACTCTCCCTTTTGCTTGATGTGATGTTACGAGGGGAACTGCAAACTACATCCATGGATTAATTGGTAATTGACTTTCGGTCTCAGTAACTAAAATCGTTTTGTTTTACTCTTTTGAATGTGTATGATCTCGACGGTTCTGATTATCACATTCACGAGGATTCTAGCATGTTAGCATGGTTAATGTTATTTGTGGTGTGGGGCTTGGATCCGTTGTTAGCTTAACTGCAACCTACTTCACGTACGGCTAGATTGCAATTGCACTCCTTATTGAGGCAAGTACTTATGACTTGTGAGTTGTGAGTGACAAGGACTCTGAAAACAGAGTCGCCTTCAGCATGAGGACAGTTGGGTTTATATTATTTTTTTGGTCACTTGCTAATAGATTATGGCTTTTCCCTGCAATAGTGTGGGCTACACAACTTTGGTTACGATGGTTGGTTGGTTGTTGTGATGAAAAAAGCGGCATTAGCTCTTGATTACGATGGTTGGTTGCTACACAACTTTGGTTATGGTCAGTTTGTGATTCATTTGATTGCCTGCAGCTACAAGGATGCTTGCGTGCACAACTTTTATTGTGAAATGTCAAGCATTTTATGTCCCCATTTGGTGTAGTCATGATAATTTTGTTTCGAGTTTTGGGATTATGCATGTGGAGTTTGGTTGGTGGTTCATTTCATACAACCTCAAACACTGCACCTTTTTCTTTTTATCATTCTGGGATGAGATGAGACCCTCCATTTTTTTAGTAGAACGGGAGGGGAGACCCCTGCCTTCAGATTTTCATTAAAAAACATAAGGAGATAATTTCTTTGGAAAGGGGAAGAGAAAGCTAATGGAGCTGATTGCTTGGTTGCTTGGGACCATGTTAGATTTTTTAAGAGTAAGGCGACCACCTTTCGACGGGAAACCTAAGGAGAACCTGGTCAAACATTTAGCAACAGAAGAGATCACCGGAAGAAAAGCCTCTCTTGGCAACTTGGAGTCTGACAGGGGCAGGCCCAGGTGGGTTTGAGGAAAAGATTCGATCGGGCAGCCCAATACTGTAGAAATATCACCGGAAGAAAATACCCTCAGTGGTTATCTCAGTTTATTTTCTTTGGTGATCTTAGCAGGACAATAACACATCATTTGACATTTGTAATTATTATTTACGGTTTTACATCTTACATTTTTCCTTGTCTGTCCGTTGTTATAAGTCCACTAACTTGCCTGCTTATTAACGCAGTCTTTGGGGGGGTTCCGTAATAAATTTGGGAACCAAGAAGCACAAAGAAAAGTACTTCGACAAAATCGACAATTTGGAGTATCCAGGCTGTTTTGCTATGACAGAACTGCATCATGGTTAGATTATCTATTTAATGGTTTCATCAGTATTTCTGATTTCCTGTTTGGCACTTTGATTGATTTGCGGTTTAACTGTCTATTGGGACTTGTACCCACCACCTAAAACACTGTTTGCAATAGTTTGAAAAGATTTTTTTCATTTCTGTTCGTTGCTTTTCGACAGGATCCAATGTTCAAGCCCTACAGACCACTGCTACATTTGATCCAGTTACTGATGAGTTCATTATTGATACCCCAAATGATGGAGCCATTAAGTGGTGGATTGGCAATGCAGCTCTTCATGGAAAATTCGCCACTGTTTTTGCGAGGTTAATTCTACCGCTTCAGGGAAAAGGAGGGGAACCTGCTGACATGGGAATTCATGCATTTATTGTCCCGATTCGGGACCTTGAAACCCATGCTGTTCTTCCTGGAATTGAGATCAATGATTGTGGGCACAAGATAGGCCTAAATGGTGTAGACAATGGTGCCCTGAGATTCCGTTCAGTTAGGATACCCCGTGACAACCTTCTGAACCGATTCGGTGATGTGGCGCGAGATGGAAAATACACAAGCAGCCTCCCCACGATTAATAGAAGATTTGCGGCAACCCTTGGTGAGCTTGTTGGGGGGCGAGTTGGTCTTGCGTATAGTTCGGTGGGAGTACTCAAAGTTGCGGTAACCATTGCTGTTAGATATGCTTTACTGCGCCAACAGTTTGGTCCACCTAAGGAGCCTGAAATCAGTGTGCTGGATTACCAGTCTCACCAGCACAAACTAATGCCTATGTTGGCATCAGCGTATGCATTTCATTTCGCCAGAGCGTATCTGGTAGATATGTACTCGGAAATGAAGAAAACCAATGACGAGGATGTTACCGCTGATGTCCATGTACTTTCCTCTGGGTTGAAATCCTACATAACTTCATACACGGCAAAATCTATCAGCATATGCCGAGAATCATGTGGTGGACATGGGTATGCTGCTGTAAATCGCTTTGGTGGTCTGCGGAATGACCATGATATATTTCAAACATTCGAAGGAGACAACACAGTTCTGCTGCAGCAGGTACCAATCGGAATCCTCTACAAAGCTCATTACGATATTCGATAGGCATACCTCCAATATTGTACCTTTTATCACGATGCTATATATTGTAGGTTGCTGGAGATCTCCTGAAGCAGTATCAGCAAAAATTCAAGGGAGGAACACTCTCGGTCACCTGGAACTACTTGAGAGACTCCATGGGCACCTACTTGTCTCAGCCTAATCCCGTTACTGCTCGGTGGGAAGGGGAAGATCATCTCAGGGATCCTAAATTTCAGCTGGATGCATTCAGAGTGAGTCCTGTCTTTGTTATTTATAATATCAGTAGCTATTGGATAGAAGTCCTGTACTGATTGTACAAACTCTCTTCTCAGTACCGAACATCTAGACTATTGCATAGTGTTGCTGCTCGACTCCAGAAGCACATGAAGACACTCGGAGGCTTTGGTGCGTGGAACAGATGTTTAAACCATCTGCTCACGCTCGCAGAGTCACACATTGAGTCTGTCATCCTCGCTAGGTTTATAGAAGCAGTGAAGAGGTATAGTTTTTGTGCTGTTACCTGACCTCAGTTACATTATTCTTACCACCATTGCTTACTAGCTAGTTAGCTGCACACATTAGTTTAAAAATAAGATTTTGTTGAATAGTTACTACAAATATTTATTTGGTTGAGACTTGTTATCGGTGAAAGCACTGAAAAATCCTCCTGTCGCCCTGACTGCATTTTCCAACACATCGATCATGATTATTTGTGCTTGAGTTGAAGAATTATCCCTTGAAAATCTTCCTGTCGCCCTTTGTATATTGTTATAGTTCTCTTGCTGGCACCCTTGACTTCTGCCACTGAGCACTCCTTTCTGTGTTTGAGCCATTACCCTCATTCTGTTGTTTAGCTGAATCATGAATGCAAATTAAAGCTGAACTAACAAAGCCTACTCACCATTGAGATGTTGCACGTAACCTTTTCACTTTATCTGGTGAAGTTAAAGCGACAACAATGGCTTATGATTTGTCTATGCAGTTGCCCCGATGAAAAAACACGCGAAGTACTGAAGCTGGTGTGCGACCTTTATGCGCTTGAAAGGATCTGGAAAGACATCGGGACATATCGGAATGTAGACTATGTCGCGCCAAACAAAGCCAAGGTTTGCATCTGCTTGTCAACCCCATGGCACACAATTGCAATTTCAGTTCTTAGCTTCAGACCAGAACCAGAACCAGAACCAGGACCTGATGCTATGCTCCTCTGTATGCTTGCAGGCTATCCATAAACTGGTAGACTACCTCAGTTACCAAGTGAGGCTTGTGGCTCGAGAACTTGTCGACGCCTTCGATGTCCCAGATCAGATCATCCGCGCCCCAATCGGCATGCAATCAGAGGCCTACGCTCAGTATACGCAGGGTGTCGGCTTCTACAGACAACCAACATAGACCTACCATTCTACTTCAAGCTCAGACCGTAAGGCAAGAAGCTATATATAGACAGACTTCTATCATATACCCAACATAGCAAGTCGAAATAAGTGTATAATAAGATTTATACAAAAGAAGGTGTATAAAAAGATGAGTAATAGACATCAGATGTGTATTAAGTGATAATATTGTGAATAAATTTTGTCAGACTTTGTTTTGGCAGCATTGCTTGGAATAAAGCTCATATGTGAGAAATTCTGTAGCTACAATGTCTGATGAATTATCTCCCTTCAGTCACGTGACAAGGCTTGATGTGATGAGGGAAATACCAGAGATGAATAAGGAAGCTGAAATGCCTAACACTGAAGCATAATTGCAGCACTAATACTTAGTCATACATATGCATTGTACTCTGATAGCTGGTGAACTATAACCCAGATCATGTAAAACTGGAGCTATTGACAGATCACTAATACATCCAGCCTCCAGTTCTCTTGTTCGATACAATACGGCACACATAAATCATAAAGAAGCTTTTGAGAACTAGAGTACAAAAGAGACAAACTTATAATGTTACAAAAGACAGGATCATATCACTTCATCTCTTCAATCTGAATCTGAATCATAAGCAGTGGAAGATCTAACCCTCCTATCCTTTGACATGTCAGTTTCATCATCTTCGTCATCATCATCTTTCTTCTTTTCCTCAATTATACCTATATTTGCAGGGTGTTAACATATTCGTTATTTCGAATTGTGAAGGAATGCTGTATGAAGAAGTTAACAGTATCTCTACCTTTCCTCTTCAGTACATTTTCCAAAGCCCTGGTAGAAAAATCATCTTTACTTCCAAGGTCATCAAAACCAACCAACCGATCAACAGCAATACCCTTCCTAAAATACAAAAGCACCGCAAAAACACTAAATTAGAATGAGCCTCGATTAAATTTGACATGACGACATATAGGAATAAAGAGTACAAAACAGTTAGAAGGCTCATTATCTAATGATGGAATAGGTAGAATTCATGAACAATTTATGCACTTACTTGAACAATATAACACATGGCAACGTTTTGATTGCTAGTTTTGCCACAAAGAAGGGAGCATTCTGCAGTAGTTATCAACAAATCAGCATCCATCGATGTAGTAAAAGCAGAAGTAACTTAAAACTAACAGCGTTATACGAACTTCGGCATCAAGCTTGACGAATTTAGTTCCCAAATAGACCGGTGCGAGTGCCTTCAAATGCTTATCCATGATCCTACCAAGATTTACATCATTATCAAGTGTGAGACGCAGATCAGCACCTTACTAAATCATCAGGGGCAAGAGGCATTGTATACATAAAAAGGACTTGTGGCTTACTTGCAGCGGTAAAATTCACGATGGTAGAAATGACAGATGACCTTGTCACCACGAGTGACCTCTCCTAAGAAGTCCCCTTCAGTTATTTCCCTGTATTCACCATGACCTTGCCTCTTTAGCACCTCACGCTTCTCAACCTCTCTCTGTTGCATAGAGAAAAATGAGGTACTTAATGCATGATATGGCACTTATACAAGCCTCTCAAGTGTGAGACGCGGATCAGTACCTTAAGAGCAGCAAGCCGTTCAGCATGCAATTTCTCAAGCTCTGGGTCCTACAAAGCAGTTCTGCATTATAATGGTCGCGCGACAGATACCAAAGTTGTTGGTGGTCTACACTAATGAGAAACGCAAGACGGTAAGAGATGGTGTAAAGTTCAACTCACATCCAGTAACTCATCAAGATCGACTTCATCGTGGATGGCAGGTGCTGCTTGAGCCTTCTCTTTAGCTATAACTTCCTATCATGGTGTCTGTGTCAGTATTGCAAAAGGAAAAATCATGATGAAACAAAGATTAGTGTTATTCTTGCTCCATCTGTAGATTTGGTAAAAAGCACAGGTTCAGAGCCATTCAAGATAGATGTCACCAGCTTACAGGATGGTGGAATTCATGAAAAGTAACCACATTTGAGAATCAAAAGCAGCCTTTATCCTCATTATGCAAAGAAACGGAAAACATTACTGCATGATTCCCAAGCATTATAGATGTAACCATTTTGCTAGATCCCCGGAGCAGGGCTGTCCACTTCCACACGAGCTAACATGACCCGCTCGCCGAATCTTAGGCTCTCAGCAGCGCCCGTCGTTTGATTCCGAAGGCCAAGAAATGCAAGCACACGAAGGAACTTGTCCCAAGATCCAAGGGGGGCACCGGGCACGGCTCGGGCGTCGCTGGATCCTCAGCCGGCCCGGCGACCCGATCGCTGGATCAGACCAGAGGAGGGGTAACGGCGACGCGCAAGGCGTGGAATCTCAGATTGGGGAGAGGTAGGAGACGTCGGGGGCGAGCGAGAGTCACCTTCTTGTAGTCGCGGGCGGCGGCGGCCAGGACGTTGCCGAAGGCCAGGCCTTGGAGCTTCGACTTCACCTCGTCCGGATCCATCTCTCCTGCTCGCGCGGGTCCGCCGCTTCGGCTCGAGCTCGCCGGAGATTTGCTCTGGTTCGGTGCAGGTGGCGATTGCGGTGTTGTGTTTCTTTTTTCTCTGAGTAAAGTTTCCGGTGTTGTGTTGTAGCGCCGTCGCAGCAGCAACAGATTTATACTTTCCTCTGCAAAATTCGGCCCATCAGGCCTACCACTAAGAGCATCTGCCCATCAAACCCGTAAAACTTTTTCCTAAAAAATAAAAAATAAAAAAAATCAAACCCGTAAAAAAAGTGTTTTAGAGTTTCGATTGAAAAAACGGCGCCTGGCAGATCCTGTAATACTCATTCGGCCCTTAAACATTTTAAAGGGCACTGAAAATCTATCCGCGAGAACCTCATATGTACAGTTTTGAAGACAGTATACAATTCAATCCGTAAACTGGTCAAACCTCGTCGGAGCAGACGCGTCGCCCCGCAACTGGCCGGAATCTACCTGGAACTCGCCGGAATCCATCGCCGCACGTCGGAAGAAGCCGTCACACGCCGGAATTTGCCGCCGCCGGTCTGAATTGCGGCCGGCTTGACCTCCACTGCCGAGGCGAAGCGGTCAACAAGCAAGGCGCAGTAGGCCACCGGCGGCCCGAATCAGGACGGGGCGGCACCGGGGCGAGGCACGCTATGGCCGCAGCTTATACGCGTTTTATAGGGTCAACTTATATGGAATCTGTTAGAGATGCTCTAAGGGCATAAGGGTCTGTTTAGGATTGCTCCACCCTCCCAAAATTCAGGTCCGATCTAAAAACGCAAGTGCAGTTTCGAGAGGTTTCTCGTGCCGCCGTCGTCACCGCCATCTGAGAAATTTAGATCCCCTCGCCTCCGACTGTCATCTTGGCACTGAGAGGTGGGAGGACCACAGATCTTCAAGACCTCTATGTTCTTTCTCAACGTCTAGTGATTACCATGGTTAATATATAGTGATTCGACGCCTGCACTTCTAGGGAATCATCCCCAGCCCAAGTATGCTCATCGATCAAGACTTTCCATCTTTTTGGATGGGCAACTCAAGGGGCTTTCAAAAACCACTACTGGTAATGTTCATGTGGGTAAAAGAGTGATAACATCATTGCTTCAGTTCAATTGCAGCCTCTTTACCGAAGTTGTTAGAGTATTTCTTCGAGCAGAGATTGATACCACGAAAAATGTGTTTTCAAGGGATTTCATTGTAATTCTTAGTCATAGGGTTACTTTGTATTTTCTTGGATTTTAGATCCAAATTAGTGTACCTATAATTGTTATGAGTATGAATAAAGTCACAAGTGTTTCTAAAAATAATAATTTAAAAACGCAAGTTTCTCTAAAAGAAAATCTAAAAACGCAAGTTGTCTAAAAAAATCTGGAAAAAAATGGCAAGCCAACGGGCGCGATGTATCGCCCTATAAAGAAAATACCTAAAATTAGAGTACAACTTCCTTTTTTTCGCGAAGCTCTTCAAAAACTCAATTCAAAGAGTCCTCGTGGAGTGGCGGGGAAATTACCCACCACTGTCATCAATAAGTAGATACCCCTTCGTTTTATTTCCACACGTCACCAGCCAAAAAGACCTTTCCCACCAAATTTTCTTATTCTTAATTCTTAAAGCTAGAGCTAGTTCGAAGCCAAGCAGAATAAACTGCCCTTTGATGAAGCTCCAACTTGCATGAAACTGCTTCAAAATGAATTTGATTTAGTGGAGCTGATTTTGAAAAGGGAAAGCAATCCCAGACAAGCCCTAATTTTGGCCGATAGATTTTGGGCAAAAACGTGTAAATAACTAGGTTTTTATTTCTCTTGTAAAAATATTTAATTCCATCCTCTGTAATATGGAAACATGGAAGACCAGCACTCAGCGTCGGGCAACTGGCCAGGTCTCCTGAGCAGTCCTATCCCGAACCTTCTGATCCCTCTCATCCCGCTGTTGAATTTCCCTTATCCCGCACAATCTTCTCTCGTGACCCCTGTACGCGTTCCCCATCTCACCAACCGGTGACGCCATCGCTCGTCCTCCCTAAACCGTCTGATGGGAACGTAGCATGCAATTTCAAAAAAATTCCTACGATCACGCAAGATCTATCTAGGAGATGCATAGCAACAAGAGGGGAGAGTGTGTCCACGTACCCTCGTAGACCGAAAGCGAAAGCGTTAATTTAACGCGGTTGATGTAGTCGAACGTCTTTGTGATCCAACCGATCAAGTACCGAACGTACGGCACCTCCGAGTTCAGCACATGTTCAGCTCGATGACGTCCCTCGAACTCTTGATCCAGCAAAGTGTCGAGGGAGAGTTTCGTCAGCACGACTGCGTGATGACGGTGATGGTGAAGTGATCCGCGCAAGGTTTCTCCTAAGCACTACGACAATATGACCGGAGGAGTAAACGGGGGAGGGGGCACCGCACATGGCTAAGAACAATTGATGTCCTTTGGGGTGCCCCTGTCCCCGTATATAAAGGAGGAGAGGGAGGAGGCCGTCCCTAGGGGGCGCGCCAAGTGGGAGGGAAACCGACTTGGACTCCTAGTCCTAGTCGGCCCCCCTTCCTTCTTTCGGAGGGGGAAAGGGGGAAGGAGAGGGAGAGGGAGAAGGAAAGGGGGGCCGCGCCCCCTCCCCTTGTCCAATTCGGACTGCCCATGGGGGGGTGTGCCACCCCTTGTGGGCTGTCCTCTCTCTCCCCTATGGCCCATGTTGGCCCATTACTTTCCCCGGGGGGTTCCGGTAACCTCCCGGTACTCCGATAAATATCCGAAACGCTCCGGAACCATTCCGATGTCCGAATACTATCGTCCAATATATCAACCTTTACCTCTCGACCATTTAGAAACTCCTCGTCATGTCCGTGATCTCATTCGGGACTCCGAACAAACTTCGGTCACCAGAACACATAACTCATAATACCAATCGCCATCGAACGTTAAGCGTGCAGACCCTACGGGTTCGAGAACTATGTAGACATGACCGAGACACTTCTCCGGTGAATAACCAATAGCGGAACCTGGATGCTCATATTTGCTCCCACATATTCTACGAAGATCTTTATCGGTCGAACCGTTATGACAACATACATTATTCCCTTTGTCATCGGTATGTTACTTGCCTGAGATTCGATCGTTGGTATCCAAATACCTAGTTCAATCTCGTTACTTGCCTGAGATTCGATCGTTGCATCATTCCGTAACCAACTCATTAGTCACATTGCTTGCAAGGCTTATCATGATGTGCATTACCGGGAGGGCCCAGAGATACCTCTCCGATACTCGGAGTGACAAATCCTAATCTCGATCTATGCCAACCCAACAAAACACCTTCGGAGATACCTGTAGAGCATGTTTATAATCACCCATTTACGTTGTAATGTTTGATAGCACACAAGGTATTCCTCCGGTATTCGGGAGTTGCATAATCTCATAGTCAGTCATGAAGAAAGCAATAGCAATAAAACTTAACGATCATTATGCTAAGTTAACGAATGGGTCTTGTCCATCACATCATTCTCCTAATGATCTGAAACCGTTCATCAAATGACAACACATGTCTATGGTTAGGAAACTTAACCATCTTTGATTAACGAGCTAGTCTAGTAGAGGCTTTACTAGGGACACTGTTTTGTCTATGTATCCACACATGTATCAAGTTTTCGGTTAATACAATTCTAGCATGAATAATAGATATTTATCATGATATAAGGAAATATAAACAACAACTTTATTATTGCCTCTAGGGCATATTTCCTTTAGTCTCCCACTTGCACTTGAGTCAATACTCTAGATTACATTGTAATGATTCTAACACCCACGGTGTCTTGGTGCTGATCATGTTTTTCTCGTGGAAGAGGCTTAGTCAACGGGCCTGCCACATTCAGATCTGTATGTATTTTGCAAATCTCTATGTCTCCCTCCTTGACTTGATCACGGATGGAGTTGAAGCGTCTCTTGATGTGTTTGGTTCTTTTGTGAAATCTGGATTCCTTCGCCAAGGCTATTGCTCCAGTATTGTCACAAAAGATTTTCACTGGACCCGATGCACTAGGTATTACACATAGATCGGATATGAACTCCTTCATTCGCTGCTTCCGAAGCAGCTATGTACTCCGCTTCACACGTAGATCCCGCCACGATTCTTTGCTTGGAACTGCACCAACTGACAGCTCCACCATTCAATATAAATACGTATCCGGTTTGTGACTTAGAGTCATCCGGATCAGTGTCAAAGCTAGCATCGAAGTAACCATTTACGACGAGCTCTTTGTCACCTCCATAAACGAGAAACATATCCTTAGTCCTTTTCAGGTACTTCAGGATGTTCTTGACCGCTGTCCAGTGATCCACGCCTGGATTACTTTGGTACCTCCCTGCTATAATTATAGCAAGGCACACATCAGGTCTGGTACACAGCATATATAGCATACATGATAGAACCTATGGCTGAAGCATAGGGAATGACTTTCATTTTCTCTCTATCTTCTACAGTGGTCGGGCATTGAGTCTGACTCAACTTCAGACCTTGTAACACAGGCAAGAACCCTTTCTTTGACTGATCCATTTTGAACTTCTTCAAAATCTTATCAAGGTATGTGCTTTGTGAAAGTCCAATTAAGCATCTTGATCTATCTCTATAGATCTTAATGCCCAATATATAAGCAGCTTCACCGAGGTCTTTCATTGAAAAACTCTTATTCAAGTATCCTTTTATGCTATCCAAAAATTCTATATCATTTCCAATCAACAATATGTCATCCACATATAATATTAGAAATGCTACAGAGCTCCCACTCACTTTCTTGTAAATACAGACTTCTCCAAAAGTCTGTATAAAACCATATGCTTTGATCACCTCATCAAAGCGTATATTCCAACTGCGAGAGGCTTGCACTAGTCCATAAATGGATCGCTGCAGCTTGCACACTTTGTCACCACCTTTAGGATCGACAAAACCTTCTGGTTGCATCATATACAACTCTTCTTTAAGATATCCATTAAGGAATGCAGTTTTGACATCCATTTGCTAGATTTCATAATCATAAAATGCGGCAATTGCTAACATGATTCAGACATACTTAAGCATCGCTACGGGTGATCGAGAAGGTCTCATCGTAGTCAACTCCTTGAACTTGTCGAAAACCTTTTGCGACAAGTCGAGCTTTGTAGACAGTAGCATTACCATCAGCGTCAGTCTTCTTCTTGAAGATCCATTTGTTCTCTATGGCTTGCCGATCATCGGGCAAATCCACCAAAGTCCATACTTTGTTCTCATACATGGATCCCATCTCAGATTTCATGGCCTCAAGCCATTTTGCGGAATCTGGGCTCATCATCGCTTCCTCATAGTTCATAGGTTCATCATGGTCTAGTAACATGACTTCTAGAACAGGATTACCATACCACTCTGGTGCGGAACATGCTCTGGTTGACCTACGAGGTTCGGTAGTAACTTGATCTGAAGTTTCATGATCATTATCATTAGTCCTCACTAATTGGTGTAGGCATCACTGGAACTGATTTATGTGATGAACTACTTTCCAATTCAAGAGAAGGTACAATTACCTCATCAAGTTCTACTTTCTTGCCACTAACTTCTTTCGAGAGAAACTCCTTCTCTAGAAAGGATCCATTCTTAGCAACAAAGATTTTGCCTTCGGATCTGTGATAGAAGGTGTACCCAACAGTCTCTTTTGGGTATCCTATGAAGACGCACTTCTTCGATTTGGGTTCGAGCTTATTAGGCTGAAGCTTTTTCACATAAGCATCGCAACCCCAAACTTTAAGAAACGACATCTTAGGTTTCTTGCCAAACCATAGTTCATACGGTGTAGTCTCAACGGATTTAGATGGTGCCCTATTTAAACTGAATGCAGCCGTCTCTAATGCATAACCCCAAAACGATAGTGGTAAATCGATAAGAGACATCATAGATCGCACCATATCTAATAAAGTACGGTTACGACGTTCGGACACACCATTACGCTGTGGTGTTCCAGGTGGCGTGAGTTGTGAAACTATTCCACATTATTTTAAATGAAGGCCAAACTCGTAACTCAAATATTTGTCTCCGCGATCAAATCGTAGAAACTTTATTTTCTTGTTACGATGATTCTCCACTTCACTCTGAAATTCTTTGAACTTTTCAAATGTTTCAGACTTGTGTTTCATTAAGTAGATATACCCATATCTGCTCAAATCATCTGTGAAGATCAGAAAATAACGATACCCGCCACGAGCCTCAACACTCATCGGACCGCATACATCGGTATGTATTATTTCCAATAAGTCAGTAGCTCGCCCCATTGTTTCGGAGAACGGAGTCTTACTCATCTTGCCCATGAGGCATGGTTCGCAAGCATCAAATGATTCATAATCAAGTGATTCCAAAATACCATCTGCATGGAGTTTCTTCATGCGCTTTACACCAATATGACCTAAACGATAGTGCCACAAATATGTTGCACTATCATTATCAACTTTGCATCTTTTGGCATCAATATTATGAATATGTGATAACCCACAAGTATAGGGGATCAATTGTAGCCTCTTTTGATAAGTAAGAGTGTCGAACCCAACGAGGAGCTAAAGGTAGAACAAATATTCCCTCAAGTTCTATCGACCACCGATACAACTCTACGCACGCTTAACGTTCGCTTTACCTAGAACAAGTATAAAACTAGAAGTACTTTGTAGGTGTTGTTGGATAGGTTTGCAAGAATATAAAGAGCACGTAAATAAAAACTAGGGGCTGTTTTAGGTAAAGAAGCAATAAAGTTAGTATAGCGAGTGTGGAAAATGGTGGTAGGAGTTGCGAAATTGTCCCTAAGCAATTGACTACTTTACTAGACCGATAGCAAGTTTTATATGGGAGAGGCTAATGCTAGCATGTCATTCCTGACTTGGAATTCTATGCACTTATGATTGGAACTATTAGCAAGCATCCGCAACTACTAATGTTCATTAAGGTAAAACCCAGCCATAGCATTAAGATGTCCCCCTTCAATCCCGTATGCATCAATTTCTATGCTAGGTTGAAGCTTCTGTTACTCTTGCCCTCCAATACAAGTCCTATCAACATACAACTAACCCTATGGTGTGATCCACGCGCGCACTCATATGATGGGCACCAAAGGACAACAACATAACCACAAGCAAATTAAACCAATCATAGCAATTCACCAATTACCAATAGGACAACGAAAATCTACTCAAACATCATAGGATGGCAACACATCATTGGATAATAATATGAAGCATAAAGCACCATGTTCAAGTAGATGGTACAGCGGGTTGCGGGAGAGTGGACCTCTGTAGATAGATGGGGGGAGGTGATGAAGATGTTGGTGAAGATGACAGAGGTGTTGGTGTAGATCGCCGTCACACGATGATGGCCCCGACGGTGTTCCGGCGCCATCGGGAGAGAGGGGGAGAGAGCCCCCCTTCTTCTTCTTCTTCATTAACCTTCTCCCTAGATGGGAGAAGGGTTTCCCCTCTGGTCCTTGGCTTCCATGGCATGGGAGTGGCGAGAGCCCCTCCGAGATTGGATATGTCTCTCTGTTTCTGCTTTCCAGATTCTGGCCTTTCACCGTTTCTTATATTCCCGAGATCCATAACTCCGATTGGGCTGAAATTTGGACACGATTTTTATCCGGATATTGGCTTTCTTGCGAAAAAATAAGGGCACCAACCGCCTTACGGGGTGGCCAAGAGGGTCAGGGGCGCCCCCTGCCTCGTGGCCCCCTCGGGCATCGTCTCGCGTTGATTCTTCTTCCCAAAAATCACATATATTCCAAAAAAATCTCCATCAGTTTTTATCCCGTTTGGACTCCGTTTGATATGGATTTTCTGCAAAACAAAAAACATGCAACAAACAGGAACTGGCATTGGGCACTGGATCAATATGTTAGTCCCAAAAATAGTATAAAAAGTTGCCAAAAGTATATGAAAGTTGTATAATATTGGCATGGAAAAATAAAAAATTATAGATACGACGGAGACGTATCAGCATCCCCAAGCTTAATTCCTGCTCGTCCTCGAGTAGGTAAATGATAAAAAAAGATAATTTTTGATGTGGAATGCTACCTAGCATAATCTTGATCATGTAATCTAATCATGGCATGAATATTAAGACACGAGTGATTCAAAGCAATAGTCTATCATTTGACATTAAGACAATAATACTTCAAGCATACTAATAAAGCAATCATGTCTTTTCAAAACAAGATGGCCAAAGGAAGTTATCCCTACAAAATCATATGGTCTGGCTATGCTCCATCTTCACCACACAAAGTATTTAAATCATGCACAACCCCGGTTTTAGCCAAGCAATTGTTTCATACTTTAGTATTCTCAAACTTTTTCAACTTTCACGCAATACATGAGCGTGAGCCATGGATATAGCACTATAGGTGGAATAGAATATGATGGTGGAGGTTGTGTGGAGAAGACAAAAAGGAGAAAGTCTCACATCGACGCGGCTAATCAACGGGCTATGGAGATGCCCATTAATTGATGTCAATGTGAGGAGTAGGGGTTGCCATGCAACGGATGCACTAAGAGCTATAAGTGTATGAAAGCTCAAACTGGAAACTAAGTGGGTGTGCATCCAACTTGCTTGCTCATGAAGACCTCAGGCATTTGAGGAAGCCCATCATCGGAATATACAAGACAAGTTTTATAATGAAAATTCCCACTAGTATATGAAAGTGATCACTCAAGGGACTCTCTATATGAAGAACATGGTGCTACTCTGAAGCACAAGTGTGGTAAAAGGATAGTAACATTGCCCCTTTTCTCCTTTTCTCTTATTTTTTTTGTTTTCTCTTTTTTAGAGACTCCCCTTCTTTTTTTGGAGACTCTTTCTCTTTTTTGGAGAACTCTTTTGGCCTCTTTTCTTTATTATTTCCTCACATGGGGCAATGCTCTAATAATGATGATCATCACACTTTTATTTACTTACAACTCGATATTACAACTTGATACTAGAACAAAATATGACTCTATATGAATGCCTCTGGCAGTGTACCAGGATGTGCAATGGTCTAGCATAGCAAAGATATCAAAAAATGGACAGGCCATGAAAGCATCATGCTAGCTATCTTACGATCATGCAAAGCAATATGACAATGAATGCTCAAGTCATGTATATCATGATGATGGAAGTTGCATGGCAATATATCTCGGAATGGCTATGGAAATGCCATAATAGTTAGGTATGGTGGCTGTTTTGAGGAAGATATAAGAAGGTTTATGCGTGATACAGCGTATCGTATCACGGGGTTTGGATGCACCGGCGAAGTTTGCACCAACTCTCGAGGTGAGAAAGGGCAATGCACGGTACCGAAGAGGCTAGCAATGATGGAAGGGTGAGAGTGCGTATAATCCATGGACTCAACATTAGTCATAAAGAACTCACATACTTATTGCAAAAATTTATTAGCCATCGAAACAAAGTACTACACGCATGCTCCTAGGGGAAGGGTTGGTAGGTGTTAACCATCGCGCGATCCCGACCTCCACACAAAGGATGATAATCAAAAAATAAATCATGCTCCGACTTCGTTACATAACGGTTCACCATACGTGCATGCTTCAGGAATCACAAACCTCAACACAAGTATTTCTACTAATCCACAATTACTCACTAGCACGACTCTAATATCACCACCTTTATATCGCAAAACTATTGCAAGGAATCAAACATATCATATTCAGTGATCTACAAGTTTTATGTAGGATTTTATGACTAACCATGTGAATGACCAATTCCTGTCATCTCTCTAAATAGATATAAGTGAAGCAAGAGAGTTTAATTCTTTCTACAAAAGATATGCCCATGCTCTAACAAGTATAAGTGAAGCAAAAGAGCATTCTACAAATGGCGGTTGTCTATGTGAAGAGAAACAGGCAATCCAAACTTCAAAGGTCTTGATAACCCACAAGTATAGGGGATCAATTGTAGCCTCTTTCGATAAGTAAGAGTGTCGAACCCAACGAGGAGCTAAAGGTAGAACAAATATTCCCTCAAGTTCTGTCAACCACCGATAGAACTCTACGCACGCTTAGCGTTCGCTTTACCTTGAACAAGTATGAAACTAGAAGTACTTTGTAGGTGTTGTTGGATAGGTTTGCACGATAATAAAGAGCACGTAAATAAAAAGTAGGGGCTGTTTAGATAAAGAAGCAATAAAGTAAATATAGCGAGTGTGGAAAAGTGGTGGTAGGAGTTGCGAAATTGTCCCTAAGCAATTGACTACTTTACTAGACCGATAGCAAGTTTTATGTGGGAGAGGCCACTGCTAGCATGTCATCCCTGACTTGGAATTCTATGCACTTATGATTGGAACTATTAGCAAGCATCCACAACTACTAACGTTCATTAAGGTAAAACCCAGCCATAGCATTAAGATATATTGGTCCCCCTTCGATCCCGTATGCATCAATTTCTATGCTAGGTTGAAGCTTCTGTCACTCTTGCCCCCCAATACATAGTCCTATCAACATACAACTAACCCTATGGTGTGATCCACGCGCACGCTCATATGATGGGCACCAAAGGACAACAACATAACCACAAGCAAATTAAACCAATCATAGCAATTCACCAATTACCAATAGGACAACAAAAATCTACTCAGACATCATAGGATGCCAACACATCATTGGATAATAATATGAAGCATAAAGCACCATGTTCCTGTAGATGGTACATCGGGTTGCGGGAGAGTGGACCGTTGTAGATAGATGGGGGAAGGTGATGAAGATGTTGGTGAAGATGACAGAGGTGTTGGTGTAGATCGCCGTCACACGATGATGGCCCCGACGGTGTTCCGGTGCCACCGGGAGAGAGGGGGAGAGAGCCCCCTTCTTCTTCTTCTTCCTTACCTTCTCCCTAGATGGGAGAAGGGTTTCCCCTCTGGTCCTTGGCTTCCATGGCATGGGAGGGATGAGAGTCCCTCCGAGATTGGATCTGTCTCTCTCTGTTTTTGCGTTCCAGATTCTAGCCTTTCACCGTTTCTTATATTCCCGGAGATCCGTAACTCCGACTGGGCTAAAATTTGGACACAATTTTTATCTGGATATTGGATTTCTTGCGTGCTGGCCACGAGGGTCAGGGGCGCGCCCCCTGCCTCGTGGCCCCCTCGGGCATCATCTCGCGTTGATTCTTCTTCCCCAAAATCACATATATTAAAAAAAAATCTCCGTCAATTTTTATCCCGTTTGGACTCCGTTTGATATGGATTTTCTGCGAAACAAAAAACATGCAACAAACAGGAACTGGCACTGGGCACTGGATCAATATGTTAGTCCCAAAAATAGTATAAAAAGTTGCCAAAAGTATATGAAAGTTGTATAATATTGGCATGGAAAAATCAAAAATTATAGATATGACGGAGACGTATCAATATGTGTAGCACCACAATCGAGATTCAACAAAAATAGACCACTCTTCAAGGGTGCATGACCATAAAAGATATTACTCATATAAATAGAACAACCATTATTCTCTGATTCAAATGAATAACCGTCTCGCATTAAACAAGATCCAGATATAACGTTCATGCTCAACGCTGGCACCAAATAATAATTATTCAGGTCTGAAACTAATCCCGAAGGTAGATGTAGAGGTAGCATGCCGACGACGATCACATCGACCTTGGAACCATTCCCGACGCGCATCATCACCTCGTCCTTAGCCAATCTTCGTTTAATCTATAGCCCCTGTTTCGAGTTACAAATATGAGCAACCGAACCGGTATCAAATACCCATGCACTACTACGAGCATTAGTAAGGTACACATCAATGACATGTATATCAAATATACCTTTGTTCACTTTGCCATCCTTCTTATCCGCCAAATACTTGGGGC
Organism: Aegilops tauschii subsp. strangulata; assembly: GCF_002575655.3. Lineage (NCBI taxonomy): Eukaryota > Viridiplantae > Streptophyta > Magnoliopsida > Poales > Poaceae > Aegilops > Aegilops tauschii. The sequence goes on along the minus strand of NC_053041.3, from coordinate 98,126,611 downwards.
AGTTCCACTTCCAGTGACTAATCCCTTTGCAGTAGAAGCACTCAGTTTCATGCTTAGGTCCAGACTTGGGCTTCTTCCCGGGAGTGGCAACTTGCTTGCCATTCTTCTTGAAGTTCCCCTTCTTTCCTTTGCCCTTTTTCTTGAAACTAGTGGTCTTGTTAACCATCAACACTTGATGCTCCTTCTTGATTTCTACCTCTGCAGCTTTAAGCATTGCGAGGAGCTCAGGAATAGTCTTCTCCATCCCTTGCATATTATAGTTCATCACGAAGCCTTTATAGCTTGGTGGCAGTGATTGAAGAACTCCGTCAATAACACTATCATCTGGAAGATTAACTCCCAGCTGAGTCAAGTGGTTATGGTACCAAGACATTCTGAGTATGTGTTCACTGACAGAACTGTTCTCCTCCATCTTGCAGCTATAGAACTTGTTGGAGACTTCTTATCTCTCAACTCGGGCATTTGCTTGAAATATTAACTTCAACTCCTGGAACATCTCATATGCTCCATGACGTTCAAAACGTCTTTGAAGTCTCGATTCTAAGCCGTAAAGCATGGCACACTGAACTATCGAGTAGTCATCAGCATGTGACTGCCAGGCATTCACAATGTCCGCAGTTGCTGGAGTGGGTGGCACACCTAGCGGTGCATCAAGGACATAATTCTTCTGTGCAGCAATGAGGATAATCCTCAAGTTACGGACCCAGTCTGTGTAGTTGCTGCCATAATCTTTCAACTTAGCTTTCTCTAGGAACGCATTAAAATTCAAGGGAACGGTAGCACGGGCCATTGATCTACAACATAGATATGCAAAAACTATCAGGACTAAGTTCATGATAAATTAAGTTCAATTTAATCATATTACTTAAGAACTCCCACTTAGATAGACATCCCTCGAGTCATCTAAATGATCACGTGATCCAAATCAACTAAACCATGTCCGATCATCACGTGAGATGGAGTAGTTTTCAATGGTGAACATCTCTATGTTGATCATATATATTATATGATTCACGTTCGACCTTTCGGTCTCCAGTGTTCCGAGGCCATGTCTGTACATGCAAGGCTCGTCAAGTTTAACCCGAGTATTCTGCACGTGCAAAACTGTCTTGCACCCGTTGTATGTGAACGTAGAGCTTATCACACCCGATCATCACATGGTGTATCGGCACGATGAACTGTTGCAACGGTGCATACTCAGGGAGAACACTTATACCTTGAAATTTTAGTAAGGGATCATCTTATAATGCTACCGCCGTGCTAAGCAAAATGAGATGCATAAAAGATAAACATCACACGCAATCAAAATATGTGACATGATATGGCCATCATCATCTTGTGCCTTTGATCTCCATCTCCAAAGCACCGTCATGATCTCCATCGTCACCCGCTTGACACCTTGATCACCATCGTAGCGTCGTGGTCGTGTCGCCAACTATTGCTTCTACAACTATCGCTAACGCATAGTGATAAAGTAAAGCAATTACATGGCGTGTGCATCTCATACAATAAAGCGACAACCATAAGGCTCCTGCCAATTGCCGATAACTTTTACAAAACATGATCATCTCATACAACAATGTATATCACATCATGTCTTGACCATATCACATCACATGCCCTGCAAAACAAGTTAGACGTCCTCTACTTTGTTGTTGCAAGTTTTACGTGGCTGCTACGGGCTTCTAGTAAGAACCGTTCTTACCTACGCATCAAAACCACAACGATGTTTCGTCAAGTTTGCTGTTTTAACCTTCAAAAAGGACCGGTTGTAGTCAAATTCGATTCAACTAAAATTGGATAAGCAGACACCCGCCAGCCACCTTTATGCAAAACAAGTTGCATGTCTGTCGGTGGAACCGGTCTCATGAACATGGTCATGTAAGGTTGGTCCGGGCCGCTTCATCCAACAATACCGCCGAATCAAAATAAGACGTTGGTGGTAAGCAGTATGTGAAGGAAATATGCCCTAGAGGCAATAATAAAGTTATTATTTATTTCCTTATTTCATGATAAATGTTTATTATTCATGCTAGAATTGTATTTACTGGAAACTTAGTACATGTGTGAATACATAGACAAAACATAAGTGTCCCTAGTATGCCTCTACTTGACTAGCTCGTTTATCAAAGATGGTTATGTTTCCTAACCATAGACATGTGTTGTCAATTGATGAACGGGGTCACATCATTAGGAGAATGATGTGATGGACAAGACCCATCCGTTAGCTTAGCATTATGATCATTAAGTTTTATTGCTATTGCTTTCTTCATGACTTATACATGTTACTCTGACTATGAGATTACACAACTCCCGAATACCGGAGGAACACCTTGTGTGCTATCAAACGTCACAACGTAACTGGGTGATTATAAAGATGCTCTACAGGTGTCTCCGAAGGTGTTTGTCGGGTTGGCATAGATCGAGATTAGGATTTGTCACTCTGTGTTCGGAGAGGTATCTCTGGGCCCTCTCGGTAATGCACATCACTATAAGCCTTGCAAGCAATGTGACTAATGAGTTAGTTGCGGGATGATGCATTACGGAACGAGTAAAGAGACTTGCTGGTAATGAGATTGAGCTAGGTATGAGGGTACTGACGATCGAATCTCGGGCAAGTAACATACCGATGACAAAGGGAACAACATATGTTGTTATGCGGTTTGACCGATAAAGATCTTCGTAGAATATGTAGGAGCCAATATGAGCATCCAGGTTCCGCTATTGGTTATTGACCGGAGATGTGTGTCGGTCATGTCTACATAGTTCTCGAACCCGTAGGTTCTGCACGCTTAACGTTCGATGACGATTTGTATTATGAGTTATGTGATTTGATGACCGAAATTTGTTCGGAGTCCCGGATGAGATCACAGACATGACGAGGAGTCTCGAAATGGTTGAGAGGTAAAGATTCGTAAATTGGAAGGCTATATTCGGACACCGGAAGTGTTTCGGGTGATGCCGGGTCACCGGAAGGGGTTTCAGGCAACCCCCGACAAAGATATGGGCTTTATTGGCCAAGTAAGGGAACACACCAGCCCACAAGGGGCTAGTGCGCCCCCTATAGGGCCAGCCACGTGGGGAGAAAGGGAAAGGAGAGGAGGAAAAGGAAAGTATGAAGTAGGACTCCTACTTCCTTCCCCTCCCCCCACCTTGCTTCCCCCCTTGTCCAAATATGGTAAGGGGAGCCGAATTAGACTAGGGGCCCAAGTAGGATTCCTCCTACTTGGGTGCATCCTAGGCTGCCTCCCTCCCTCTCCCTCCTTTATATACGTGGGGAGGGCACCCCTAGAACACACATCAATTGTTCCTAGCCGTGTGCGGCGCCCCCCTCCACAGTTAACACCTCGGTCATATCGTCGTAGTGCTTAGGCGAAGCCCTGCACCGGCAACTTCATCATCACCGTCGCCACGCCGTCGTGCTGACGAAACTCTCCCTCGGCCTCAACTGGATCAAGAGTACGAGGGACGTCATTGAGCTGAACGTGTGCTGAACAAGGAGGTGCCGTACGTTCGGTGCTAGGATCGGTCGGATCGTGAAGACGTACGACTACATCAACCGCGTTGGTAAAACGCTTCCGCTTTCGGTCTACGAGGGTACGTGGACACACTCTCCCCTCTCGTTGCTATGCGTCTCCTAGATAGATCTTGCGTGATCATAGGATTTTTTTTGAAATTACTGCGTTCCCCAACAGTGGCATCCGAGCCAGGTCTATTCGTAGATGTTATATGCACGAGTAGAACACAAAGAGTTGTGGGCGATAATAGTCATACTGCTTACCAGCATGTCATACTTTGATTCAGCGGTATTGTTGGATGAAGTGGCCCAGATCGACATTACATGACCGTGTTCATGAGACTGGTTCTACCGACGTGCTTCGCACACAGGTGGCTAGTGGGTGTCTGTTTCTCCAACTTTAGTTGAATCGAGTGTGACTACGCCCGGTCCTTGTTGAAGGTCAAAACAGCACACTTGATGAAAAATTGTTGTGGTTTTGATGCGTAGGTAAGAACGGTTCTTGCTAAGCCAGTAGCAGCCACGTAAAACTTGCAACAACAAAGTAGAGGACGTCTAACTTGTTTTTGCAGGGCATGTTGTGATCTGATATGGTCAAGACGTGATGATATATAATTTGTTGTATGAGATGATAATGTTTTGTAAAAGTTATTGGCAACTGGCAGGAGCCTTATGGCTGTCGCTTTATTGTATGAAATGCAATCGCCATGTAATTGCTTTACTTTATCACTAAGCGGTAGCGATAGTCGTCGAAGCAATAGTTGGCGAGACGACAACGATGCTTCGATGGAGATCAAGGTGTCAAGCCGGTGACGATGGTGATCATGACAGTGCTTTGGAGATGGAGATCAAAGGCACAAGATGATGATGGCCATATCATATCACTTATATTGATTGCATGTGATGTTTATCCTTTATGCATCTTATTTTGCTTAGTACGGCGGTAGCATTATAAGATGACCCCTTACTAAATTTCAAGGTACAAGTGTTCTCCCTGAGTATGCACCGTTGCGACAGTTCATCGTGCCGAGACACCACGTGATGATCGGGTGTGATAAGCTCTACGTTGACATACAACGGGTGCAAGCTAGTTTTGCACACGCAGAATACTTGGGTTAAACTTGACGATCCTAGCATATGCAGATATGGCCTCGGAACACTGAGACCGAAAGGTCGAGCGTGAATCATATAGTAGATATGATCAACATAGTGATGTTCACCATTGAAAACTACTCCATCTCACGTGATGATCGGACATGGTTTAGTTGATTTGGATCACGTGATCATTTAGATGACTAGAGGGATGTCTATCTAAGTGGGAGTTCTTAAGTAATATGATTAATTGAACTTTAATTTATGATGAACTTAGTCCTGATAGTATTTGCATATCTATGGTGTAGATCAATAGCTCGCGTATAGCTCCCCTGTCTTATTTTTGATATGTTCCTAGAGAATACTAAGTTGAAAGATGATATTAGGAATGATATGGACTAGATCCGTGATCTGAGGATTGTCCTCATTGCTGCATAGAAGAATTATGTCCTTGAATGCACCGCTAGGTGACAGACCTATTGCAGGAGTATATGCAAACGTTATGAACGTTTGGCAAGCTCGATATGATGACTACTTGATAGTTTAGTGCACCATGCTTTACGACTTAAAATCAGGATTTCAAAACGTTTTGAATGTCATGGAGCATATAAGATGTTCCATGAGTTGAAATTAGTATTTCAGACTCATGCCCGTGTTGAGAGGTATGAGACCTCTGACAGTACTTTGCCTACAAGATGGAGGAGAATAGCTCAACCAGTGAGCATGTGCTCAGATTGTCTGGGTACTACAATCGCTTGAATCAAGTGGGAGTTAATCTTCCAGATAATATAGTGATTGATAGTGTTCTCTAGTCACTATCACCAAGCTAATAGAACTTCGTGATGAACTATAATATGCAAGGGATGACGAAAACGATTCCCGAGCTCTTCGCGATGCTGAAATCGGCAAAGGTAGAAATCAAGAAAAAGCATCAAGTGTTGATGGTTGACAAGACCACTAGTTTCAAGTAAAAGGGCAAAGGGATAGAAAGGGAACTTCAAGAAGAATGGCAAGCAAGTTGCCACTCCCATGAAGAAGCTCAAAGCTGGACCTAAGCTAGAAATTGAGTGCTTCTACTGCAAAGGGAATGGTCACTAGAAGCGGAACTACCCCAAATATTTGGCGGATAAGAAGGATGGCAAAGTGAACAAAGGTATATTTGATATACAGATTAATTATTGATGTGTACTTTACTAGTGTTCATAGCAACCCCTGGGTATTTGATACTGGTTCAGTTGTTAAGATTAGTAAGTCGAAACGGGAGCTGCAGAATGAACTAAGACTAGTTAAGGGCGAAGTGACGATGTGTGTTGGAAGTGGTTCCAAGATTGATATGATCATCATCGCCCACTCCCTGTACTTTTGGGATTAGTGTTGAAAGCTAAATAAATGTTGTTTGGTGTTTGCGTTGAGCATGAATATGATTTGATCATGTTTATTGCAATACGGTTATTCATTTAAAGTCGGAGAATAATTGTTGTTCTGTTTACATGAATAAAACCTTCGATGGTCATACCCCAATGAAAATAGTTTGTTGGATCTCGATCGTAGTGATACACATATTCATAATATTGAAGCCAAAAGATGCAAAGTTAATAATGATAGTGCAACTTATTTGTGGCACTGCCGTTTAGGTCATATCGGTATAAAGCGCATGAAGAAACTCCATGCTGATGGGCTTTTGGAATCACTTGGTGCTTGCGAACCGTGCCTCATGGGCAAGATGACTAAAACTCCGCTCTCCGGAACAATGGAACGAGCTACTGACTTATTGGAAATAATACATACCGATGTATGTGGTCCAATGAGTGTTGAGGCTCGTGGCGGGTATCATTATTTTCTTACCTTCACAGATGATTTGAGCAGATATGGTTATATCTACTTAATGAAGCATAAGTCTGAAACATTTGAAAAGTTCAAAGAATTTCAGAGTGAAGTGGAAAATCATCGTAACAAGAAAATAAAGTTTCTACGATCTGATCGTGGAGGTGAATATTTGAGTTACGAGTTTGGTCTTCATTTGAAACAATGTGGAATAGTTTCACAACTCACGCCACCTGGAACACCAGAGCATAATGGTGTGTCCGAACGTCGTAACCGTACTTTATTGGATATGGTGCGATCTAAGACGTCTCTTACCGATTTACCATTATCGTTTTGGGGTTATGCATTAGAGAAAGCTGCATTCACGTTAAATAGGGCACCATCTAAATCCGTTGAGGCGACACCGTATGAATTGTGGTTTAGCAAGAAACCTAAGCTGTCGTTTCTTAAAGTTTGGGGCTACGATGCTTATGTGAAAAAGCTTAAACCTGATAAGCTCGAACCCAAGTCGGAAAAATGTGTCTTCATAGGACACCCAAAGGGGACTGTTGGGTACACCTTCGATCACAGATCCGAAGGCAAGATATTCATTGCTGAGAATGGATCCTTTCTAGAGAAGGAGTTTCTCTCGAAAGAAGTGAGTGGGAGGAAAGTAGAACTTGATGAGGTAATTGTACCTTCTCTCGAATTGGAAAGTAGCTCATCACTGAAATCAGTTCCAGTGATACCTACACGAATTAGTGAGGAAGTTAATGATGATGATCATGAAACTTCAGATCAAGTTACAACCGAACCTCGTAGGTCAATCAGAGTACGATCCGCACTAGAGTGGTACGGTAATCCTGTTCTGGAAGTCATGTTAATAGACCATGATGAACCTACGAACTTTGAGGAAGCGATGATAAGCCCAGATTTCACGAAATGGCTTGAGGCCATAAAATCTGAGATGGGATCCATGTATGGGAACAAAGTATGGACTTTGATTGACTTGCCCGATGATCAGCAAGCCATAGAAAATAAATGGATCTTCAAGAGGAAGACGGACGCTGGTAGTAGTGTTACTATCTACAAAGCTCGAATTGTCGCAAAAAAGTTTTCGACAAGTTCAAGGTGTTGACTACGATGAGATTTTCTCACTCATAGCGATGCTTAAGTCTGTCCAAATCATGTTAGCAATTGCTACATTTGATGAAATCTGGCAAATGGATGTCAAAACTGCATTCCTTAATGGATTTCTTAAAGAAGAGTTGTATATGATACAACAAGAAGGTTTTGTCAATCCTAAAGGTGCTAACAAAGTGTGCAAGCTCCAGCGATCCATCTATGGACTGGTGCAAGCATCTCTGAGTTGGAATATAAGCTTTGATGAGTTGATCAAAGCATATAGAATTATACAGACTTGCGGTGAAGCCTGTATTTACAAGAAAGTGAGTGGGAGCACTACAGTTTTTCTGATAAGTATATGTGAAAGACATATTGTTGATCAAAAATGATGTAGAATTTTCTGGAAAGCATAAAGGAGTGTTTGAAAGGAGTTTTTTCAAAGAAAGACCTCGGTAAAGCTGCTTACATATTGAGCATCAAGATCTATAGAGATAGATCAAAACGCTTGATAAGTTTTTTCAATGAGTACATACCTTGACAAGATTTTGAAGTAGTTCAAAATGGAACAGTCAAAGAAAGAGTTCTTGCCTGTATTGCAAGGTGTGAAGTTGAGTAAGACTCAAAGCCCAACCACGACAGAAGATAGAGAGAGAATGAAAGTCATTCCCTATGGCTCAGCGATAGGTTCTATAAAGTATGCCATGCTGTGTACCAGACTATTGTATACCCTACCCTGAGTTTGGCAAGGGAGTACAATAGTGATCTAGGAGTAGATCACTGGACATCGGTCAAAATTATCCTTAGAGAACTAAGGAAATATTTCTCGATTATGGAGGTAATAAAGAGTTCGTCGTAAAGAGTTACGTCGATGCAAGCTTTGATACCGATCTGGATGACTCTGAGTCTCGATCTAGATACATATTGAAAGTGGGAGCAATTAGCTAGAGTAGCTCCGTGCAGAACATTGTAGACATAGAAATTTGCAAAATACATATGGATCTGAATGTTGCAGACCCGTAGACTAAAATTTATCTCACAAGCAAAACATGATCACACCTTAGTGCTCTTGGGTGTTCATCACATAGCGATGTGAACTAGATTATTGACTCTAGTAAACCCTTTGAGTGTTGGTCACATGGCGATGTGAACTATGGGTGTTAATCACATGGTGATGTGAACTATTTGTGTTAAATCACATGGCGATGTGAACTAGATTATCGACTCTAGTGCAAGTGGGAGACTGAAGGAAATATGCCCTAGAGGCAATAATAAAGTTATTATTTATTTCCTTATTTCCTTATTTCATGATAAATGTTTATTATTCATGCTAGAATTGTATTAACCAGAAACTTAGTACATGTGTGAATACATAGACAAAACATAAGTGTCCCTAGTATGCCTCTACTTGACTAGCTCGTTTATCAAAGATGGTTATGTTTCCTAACCATAGACATGTGTTGTCATTTGATGAACGGGGTCACATCATTAGGAGAATGATGTGATGGACAAGACCCATCCGTTAGCTTAGCATTATGATCGTTAAGTTTTATTGCTATTGCTTTCTTCATGACTTATCACTACAAAAAAAATACACTTCCGTGATGATACGTGTTTGTCACAGTAGGTCATGTTTTCTGTCATGCATGTACATCCATGACAAATTTACGACAGAATCAAGATAGTCATACCTGTGCTGTCGTAGAAGTGTTCCATGACATTACCAAAATTATCATCACGGAAGTGTCCACTTCCATGAAGATAAATCGCGCGTCACAGAAGTGCTTTCGTCAAGGGTGACCGACACGTGGCATCCACCGTAACGGAACGCCGTTAAGCTATCGGTTCCAGTTTTGGATCCGATAACCCGTTAACAGCCCCGACCAATGGGGATTTTCCACGTGTAAAATCATCATTGGCTGGAGGAAACACGTGTCGGCTCACCATTGGGACAGATGTCATCCACTCATTGGACACAAAGCGCCTATGATACGTTGACACATGGCACGGCCCAACAGAGGCCCATTCCTGTGAAAAGGCCGGCCTGTTTGACTTGGTCAAAAGGTGGCGGGCCGGCCCACGGCATGCCTGTTAATGGCCTGTTCGCATATAGCCCATTTACAACCCGCTAACCCAGGGCCCGTTTACGGCCTCTCCAAATTAGGCCCAGTAGCGTCCAATATAAGTCCAGCCCGTTTTAACTTCTGACCCATGTATGGCCCATGACGTCTTTTGGCCCACATGAGGCCCTTAGTAACCCTAGGCCCATTAAGGGCCCGTGGTAAAACTGGCCCGTAATGAACAGTGTATCACTTTATACCCATTAACGGCCCATTATTCCGTTGGGCCGTTTCCAGCCCATGTTATCTTTCGGCCTTCTCAGGGCCCATTTATTCTTGGGCTCATTTCTAGCATTCGGTTACTTACGGCCCGTTACTGTCATTTTCTGCTTGTGGGCCAAATTCAGCCCGTGCTTACAGTCGGCCCATTTGTGGCCCGTTAATACGTTGGGCCGTTTTCATAGCGTCATCAAATACGGCCGATTAACGACGGCCCATTATGGTCGGCCCATGAACGGACGATTCCAACTCTAGCCCGTTTACGGCCATAAAGCGGTATGTTATTGGCCCATGTTTGGACAATCGATCATATGGCCCGTATAAGGCCCATTGATGATATGACCCATAGAAGGCCCATTGATGATACGGCCCGTAGAAGGCCCATTGTTTCTACGCCCCGTAGAAGGCCCATTGTTTCTACGACCCGTAGAAGGCCCAGTGTCACTATAGTAAATATGTAGCCCATGGTTATTGTGGCCTAGTTTTTAAAAATAGGTTATTACGGCCACTAGCAAACCGCGGAAAAAGAACAACACTGACTACAAGCAAACAAATAAACAAGACAACAAGGAAATAAATAAGCAAGCAACTTACGCTAGGCTATCACGGCTATTACACATATTACATCCACTGGGCATCAAAGTTCGCCACCAGTGCAAATATAGGGAACAAAGCAGCATATCATATACACTGGTTGTCAAAGTTGGCGACCAGTGCAAATAAACGCCCCAGCAAAACAAGTCCAGAACTGAAACCACTTCAGAAGATCTCAAGAAACAATATCCCGGGTACCCATAATGCTGGCAAGATGCTTAGCAAGCTTATTAACTTTCTCTTGTTTGGCGCTTAAATCCTCCAGCGCTTGCTGTTGCACCAGAAAGTATGCATCTGAATTCTGTAGGGACTTCCTCAGTCCTTCAGCTTCCTGTCGCAACACATCTGATCGATGTCTTTCAACTTGAAGCTGAGACTGAAGAAGATGAACTGATTCACGTAGCGAGTTCTTGTGCCAGCAGTAGTGGTCAGTAACTCGAACACTACATCAAGACAAGACTCCTAGGTTCTCTCACTATCGTCAAGGTAGTTCTTATCAGCTTTCTTGGAGACCAACATGGATGTCTCACTATCTTGAACCTTATCTGCATTACTTCCTTCACCATTGCATAACGGGGTACTGTTCTCCAATATTTTGTCCGCATTCTAAAAGAGAAACAAGCAGACACATCACAGGTTTACCATGTTGTATATGAAACTCATTTTGGTAAATCAGTTCAGTAGTAAAGTGCACAGGATAACAGCATGAAACAAACATATATCTATGTACCATGGTCACTTTATGGTCTATATCATTCTAGTTTTTGTTGCCAAATCAAGATAGAGACACAGTTCAAATAATATTTGTTCAAGACAAAGCAGAATAGACATAATATAAGTGTGGGAAACTATAGACACTTGTAATGTGCATGACATGAGAACATAACTGTTTATTCAATTGAAACTGAAATCAATATAGAGCAAGTTACAACAGCAAAGCAGTCAAAGAAACAAGTTTAAAACATACCTGTTGCGCCATTGGAGTTTCAATTCCATCCTTCAAATTTGAAAATAGTTGGTCTGAGTAAATACAGTGATGCAAGAGCAAAGGAGTATGAACCATAGCTACAGAACCTGACCTGAGAACAATTCTTCTTCTCCTTTAAGCGTTGAGTTGGGATTCGGAGTGGTGGTCCTCGTGCTTTGGGCACTGCAGTTCCCTTACTAACTGCTCGTGTTTGGGTGCTCTGTGGTGGAGACGGTGCTGTGTCAACTGGAACTGGGTTACTATCTGCTGGGGTTGGGGTTAGAAGGGGTGTAGCTGGTTCTCTGTCCAACTGGGTAGGGGTACAATCCGCGAGAGTCCGGGTTATGTGTGGTGGGGCTGGTTCTTGGGCAAGTACAACCGTGATTCTATCTGCATCAACTAGTAGCACTATCTTTTCTGAAGACTGTGTTGTTACTCCCTTAGATACTGCCATCACCCTCTCCAATTCAAGTGGCTAATAAACAAGAAAAGTAATTGAATGTACAGACATTGTATGATAGACAGGTGCAATGGATAGTGGGGAATAAAAGAGGGCATGAAATAATTCACATTTATGTTGTCTAACCAAACAGGATAGCATGACACAATTTCACATATATGATGGCTAACTAAACAGGATAGCATGATACAATTTCACATTATGATGGCTAACTAAAAAAGATGGAAAGACATAGTTCAAAATATGATGACTATGTAAACAAGATGACATGATATAACTATATAATGTGTTTATTAAATAGGTTGGCATGCCATAATTCACATACATGCCGCCTATGGAAACATGATAGCATGATATAATTCCCGGATAGAATGACATAATTCAAAATATGCTGACTATAAACACTAAACAGGATGAGATGATATAACTATATGATGTCTTTATTAAATGGGTTGCCATGCCATAATTCAGATAGATGTTGTGTATGTAAACATGATGGCATGATATAATTCAAATATATGATTTATATAGTAAGCAAGTAAGTAGATGGCAATCCATATATGATGTAAAAACTAAGCAATGCAAGACAACATGCATGACATGGGTAATATAACCCTGCCAAGTTTGAGCATAGACCTCAGGGGGGAATATGACTGGTCATCAGTCTCTGAATCCTCCTCTGAGGAGCTCTCTGTATCCAGCAAGATGTCTGCTTCAGCAGGTAGCATTGTCTGCTCTGAATACCTTGTTTTCACTCCAGATACTTCCATCACTGCTTCAAATGGATGATGCACAGGAAGAGTAGTTGAATATACAAACGTTGTCGACAAATGGAACACGTAATACAAAAAAATGATAGCATGATATAATTCACATACATGATGATTGGCTCAATAGCATGGCATTGCATAATTCACATATATAATGCCTTTGCAACAAGATAGCATTGCATAATTCACATATATAATTTCTTGCAACAAGATGGCAATGCATAATTCGCATATATGGTAATTAGACACTAAACAGGTGGCATTCACACAAAGCATGTCTAAACTAATCAAATGACATCACAATGCAAGACACCATACGCATGATATGAGCAACATAACCCTGCCAAGTTAATTAGAGCATACACCTCGGGGGGGGGGGGAATAGGACTTGTCATCTGTCTCTGAATCCTCCTCTGAGGAGCTATCCGTAACCAACGAGATATGCGCTTCGTCAGGTAGCATAGTCTGCTCTGAAGACCTTGTTTTCACTCCAGAATTTTCCATCACCGTGTCAAATGGCTGATGCACATGAAGAGTAGTTGAATGTACTAACATTGTTGACAAATGTAATACGTAACGAAAAAAAGGATGGCCTGATATAATTCACATATAAGATGACTGGCTAAGCAGGATGGCATTGCAAAATTCACATATATGATGCCAGGCTAAACAAGATGGCATTGCATAATTCACATAAACGATGAATAAACTAAACAGATGGCATTCACACAAAGCATGTCTAAACTAAGCAGTTGACATATTTGATGTATAAAGTAAGCAATGCAAGGCACCATATGCATGATATAACCAACATCAGCATGCCAAGTTAGAGCGAAGACCTCATGGGGTAAATAGGAGTGGTCTTCTTCTTCTGAATCCCCCTCAGAACAGTTATCTTCCTGTTGATTACGATCCGAAATGGGTGGAGGGGGGCTGCCTTTGCGCCCACCATGGAGCGATGTCTGCATGAAATTTTATTGCCATACAAGGCTCGTCTCTTTTGCTCTACATGTTCAGTTCCATTGTGTACAATAACTGACATGCATAGGAATAAAACATAGTGAAATTATGTAAGGAGTGTATGCACAAATCTAGTGTGATGGTAGCAAACTGTGGATAGACCCAAAACCAATGGCAGGCAGATAATAGCTTTAGTTAAAAATACAGATAATGGCTCCTTTAATGTTTGTTTGCACCCAACATGAAACTCATAGTAGACACCCGAGATTAACCAGATAGTAGACAGATAGTACTGATTGCTGCCCCAATATGTACCCCACAACCATTTAAAAACTCAAGTTTCAGCATAAGTTTGGACCTGACTCGGAGTCTAATAGGTGAGCACGACGATAAAGTAGCATGTCATCATATTAAGCGATGCATAACGTAAGCAGACACGGAAGAGTGCGACCTCTCTTGCGGACCCGTGTAGTCCTCAAGGTCATCTGCTCAGTTGATGATGGTAATGCAGTTGTCGTGGTTGCCGGCAGCAGGGAAGAAGATCTGAGGCGGCGAAAGACAGTCTGGAGAGTGGATCCCTGCTGTGGTGAACCCTTTCATCGTTGGAGTAGCTGAGCTAGGGTGGAACATAGCACCGCAGGAGCAGGACAAACCACACAAGGTTTTCTTTGACACATATCTGTAATAGAAGTAATTGTGTAAGGGCTTGTTTGAATTTGAGGATTCTAACAATGCAGGGATAGGAAATAGATAGGAATAGGATAGGAATGCACGTGCAAAACAGAGAATTTAAAAACACAGGATTTCTGCCAATCTGGGTGTTTGGTTCACAAGAATTGGAAGATCATAGGATGCAAAGAAGCATGGTGAGACTAAGTCAAACCACAAGAAAATGTACGGTTATAATGCTATTATGCTACTATCTCTTAGTCTTGTGGTGAATAGGAATTTGAAAAGGAGGACAAGTGGAAATTAAAATTCCTACGTTTTTCTTTCAAGGAGACACTAAAGGAACAAATCCTACAGTTTTCCTTTGCTCCATTCCTTTGCACCAAATTCATGAAAAGTAGTACCATACGAAACTTTCCAATTCCTATGTTTTTCATTCACTTTTCCTTTCAAGCACTGGCGATTCTAGTAGGTAGGCTTGAGCAAGGAAAAGCCTACACTAAATTTTTTTGTGCTACTTCTATTACTTTGGACCCAGGCCACTGCCCTACTAGCTCAACTCCCAGGGCCATCAACAAATGCATAGCTCAAACGCGCAGAGATAAATAATGATGACGTTCAAGAGAGTCCATCACGGATAGCTAAGTTGCCTGGTACCTCACTGCTTGTCATATAGTAGGATAAAATAATCGTATTTCCCGTTACTCCGTGTGCTCAGTGGACAATATATATAACATGTAGAGTAAAAAAGATATGCAACAAGTGTACAACCTCTTTGCCGAAGCCATGTCGATCTCAGCATGATTGGGTTGGCCGGTGAGGATGCTCCGGCTGACTTGGCTGTCGGAGGAGGGGAAGAAGATCTTAGGCGTCTGGAGAAGGAGCCCGAGGTACTGCTCTGCTGTGATGGAGGGTTTCGTCGTTGGAGCAGCTCCGGTGAGTTGTACGACGCCGAGGCTGAAGCAGGACAAGAGAGACAACGTTAACCTGAGTGGAATTCTAATAGCATCTCCAATAGATGACGTAAAATACATAACCACAAAGTGCTAGATGTATACATCAGCCGCTCATCTCTGAACTTAACTATCAAAATTGAATTTAACTGTCGAAACTGAACTTAACTGTCGAAACTGAATTTTGCTGTCGAAACTGAATTTTACTGTCGAAACTGAACGCACTAGAGGTGAGCCTACACGTCAGTCGACTGACTTTTTCATCTCTGGTCAGTCGATTTTGCAGCCGTTGGTTAAGAAATCAAGGGCCTGTAGTTCATCTTCAACCTCCACCCCCCTGAGCCGCCAGCCACCACCGGCCAAACAGCCGCCCCCACCGCCCGCGGCCGGCGGTGCGCCGCCCCGCCCGCCCCGAAAACACTCCCCACCGCCGGTCCGCCGCCGCCCCGGCCATCCCTGTAGGCCCCCCGTGCCGATCTTTTTCTCTGGTGATCCCCACGCCACCGCCCCACCACCGCCCCCACTCTGACCCTAAGATAGATAGTGGGGTACCTCTCCGGCGAGCCCCCCTCCCCGCTGCGGGTGGTTCTTCCTTAACTCCGGCGAGCCCCCCACCCCCTGAAAACCGACTAACCCAAAAGTTGATTCAGTTGACTGAAGTGTAGCTAAATCGGAGCAGCATCGCAAGCAAGAGCAAGAGCGAGAGCAGCAGCACAAGCAAGAGCAAGAGCGAGAGCAGCAGCGCGAGCAAGAGCAAGAGCAGACCAGGTAGGGGACCGAGAGCAAGAGCACAGCAGCAGCATGAGCGAGAGCTAAAGCAGCAGCAGCTCCTACTGATGTGGACGTCGTTGCCGAGGGAGCGACACCGTGGAGGAAGTGGCCGGCGATGCCGCCGTGGATGGAGCCGCGCCGTGTTGGCTCGGGACCGAGCGCCGGCAGCACCGTGAGATCGAATCAAGAAGAAAATTCGGCGATTAGTGTACAACCTCTTTGGTGGCGCCGATTAGGCCGCAGCTTCATCCGAGGAAACGGTGATGATGATGCTCTTTCGGTGGTGCAGGTGAAGACGACGGTGTGGGAATGGAGGTGGCGCGAAAGATGAGAGGAACGTCGGGGCAGCTCCTTGGAGGTGGAGGACGGGGTGGCTGAACCGCGGGACGACCAGATCGACGACGGATCCTCATCCGGTACGGTGGATGAGGGACATCGAGGTGTTGTTGTGGACGACGTCGTCGGGGAAGAGGCTCCGGCTGGGTGGCGGACGGAGGAGGGTGTGGGGCTTCATGGGTTTTGCCGGCCTTGGTGTACGAATGTGTGGGCGGATGGGATGGGAGTGGGGAACCATGGCTTAGGGACGCGCTTGTCTGAAATGTGGGGTAAGTTACGAAAGTACCCCCACCGATTTGAGGCGGTTCTTTCGGTTCAGGGGTATCACGGGCATTTTGCGTGTCGGGATTTCATAGGAGGTGGGAGTTTTCGCGCGCGTTGTAATTTTGGAATAGCAAGGCGCGGGTTGAGATAGAGGGAGTTGTCGGAGCACAACGAGACAAATATATATCTTAAATATTTCGGGCTAACAAGGCGCGGGTTGAAATATCCGGACAAGCCTAACGTGTACTGTACCAAATCAATTTGCACTACAAATGTCATTCAGAACTTTGAATTCATGTTATGTTAAATTAAAATATTTCGCTACGTGTATAATGCAAGCAACCTAGTACTCAAATGAACGTTTTAGTGCATTCCAAACATATATACTACCGCTTCAATATGAACTAAATTTGAATTCGTTTCTCTATTTGAATAAGATCTACAATAATGATTATTGTGGAGTCAAAGCATTTGAATTCGTTTCTCTGTTTTAATAAGATCTACAATCTTCATTATTGTCAAGTTAAACCATCGTTGTGTATTATCTTCACAGCACACCACATGATTAGTCTCGAGTTACATATGAACTATGTGTACTATATGAACTCGAACTCGATTTTTTGAATCCACTTTATGTTGATTTCAAATCATAGTACATTTCAAGCTCTAGCTAGATCTTCACAAACTAAACCATGTCTCATATGTATAATGTGTTTATCACATTATGTATGGTGCCCCGCTCCCTATGCCTACAAGTATTTAGATGTGAGTTGCAAACACCACACATTACCACAAATTAAAATAAAATGTGAGAATGTTCGATATATAGTATTGTTTAGATTGTTCGATATTTTGCTGTAAGCTGCAAATGCCACACATTATCACAAATTCAAATAAAATGTGAGATTGTTCGATGTATACTATGGTTTAGATTGTTTGACATCTAGCTGTGAGTTGCAAACGCCATGCAGTATCACATTACGGTATAACATGTGCAAAACCACAACACGCGTATCACCACTATATTCATGCATGCATATGTTTACACTATGATATCCTATTCAAATATATGAATCCACTTTCATATCAAATTATGATCTTTATTAGTCTCTTACACCCACACAATCCTCTAACCTTTGTAGCTACCACTAACTTTCTCTCGTGCATGCACACACCCTCCTCACCCTCCCCCTCCCTCAGCATTCTATCCATCGCGCACATTCATTTTTCTTCTTCTTCAGGTCGTTCTCCCACAGTCTCCACAACTCCTTTCCAACACACACCGATCGATAAACCTCTCCAGCGATGTCTGCCTACAACATACACACGCACCTTCAATCTCCTCCTTTATGTGTCCTTGCCTCGTGTCTCTCATACGGCCCCACACACGTGTAAACTCTCGCCCCTCTTTTCATCGATCTCACAACCGCACACTCCTCCCCCTTTCTAGCTAGTAGCTGGGCCTCTCGCACCACCTCCTAGCTCCATTCTCTCTGTCTATCCGTCTCGCCGGGCCTTATTCTCCTCTAATAAATGGACGTACACCGACCGATCTCCCGCTATACATATAGCTAGCTAGGTCCTTATAACTTGTTTTTCCCCACGCGTCGATCGATCTACCTCATTAGTTATGTCTCTCCCTTCCTCCGACTAACAACAATTGATCTACCAATCTAGTTAGGTTTGCTTACCAAACACATGGTTCCCCTTCATCATCCATGGATGTGTCCCGACAGATCTATCACGCGCAGGCACACACAGAAACACATCCCTACTCTTATTGATAATATTGCAGTTCCACCCTCAGTTTGTCTAGTAGGCCTCTCCCACCATCTCCGAGAAGCAACTCCATCACCCATCCAACACTCTACCCCTCTCCCTCCCTCTCTCTCTCCTCTCTCTCTCTATCCCATCCTATTTCCCGTCCTTCAGTTATGTATGGATGTCGACCGATCTCCCTCAAGACATAGCTGGGTCTCTCCTTCTCAACACATATATGAGTCGTTCTACCTCTATAGTAGGCCTCTGCCTACCCCTCCCCCACCCCCTCGCACACACACACACACACACACACCGATACATCGAGTGCTCTAGTCATGTCTCCCTGCTACACACAAACTTGACCTGTGCCCTCTGACGTTCCGGTAGCTAGGTCAGTCGCCCTATATCTTTGACTTGCACACACACACACACACACACACAATTTCGATGGCTCTCTTCATCGATCTCGCACCCACCCACTTGATCCTCTCTTCGACTCTATCGATATCTATGACCCCTCCCTCTCTTCTCGTGGATTGCCCGACCCTCTATATATGATATGGATAGGCCTCCATTGCACACACATTGCATGCATTTTTTTTGAGATGTCATCGACACATATTCCCACAAATACATTCACGAAATCAACCTCCCCCCAAAACAAAAAACACTCACAAACGCACAAGCCATTTGTCTAGGTTTGTATCTCTCACACACACCCACGTAGGTGGGGGACGTGCACGAAGAGAAGAGGTGCATGCACGGCGCACGTACTCCCGTCTCTTTCCCAACCACACCCGCGCGGGTACATGGTGGAGCTCATTTCTGTACGAAAAGGCAGCCCACGTGGTAATTTGACACGTGTACTGGTTGTCCACTAGATGGAGGGAGGATCGTCTACCACGGGTGAACAAACAAATTGCGACTTGACGCGTTATGTTCAAAAAGAGGCAAACCATGTGGGGCCTACCTTAGAGGCAAGGCTCTATACACTAGAGTACTTTTGATGTGTCCCGTCAACTCGCAGAACAAGGAGAAGGTTGCTTAGTACACCGTCTCCCCCGCCCACGGGCGCGGTGGCTCGCAGGATGAGGTGAAGCTTGCTTACTACGCCTTATGCCCGCTCCCTCGCCCACGCGCGCGGTGGCTCACAGGACGAGGAGAAAATTTTACTTGTACTCCCTCCGTTTACTCCTCGTCCCTACCTTGGTTAGAGAGATTATCATATTGTTTGGAATATATGCCCTTTAGTAGATTTCAATATGAACTACTAGTACATACTCCAAACACTGATGTATATAGACGTATTTTAGAGTGTAGATTCACTCATTTTCCTCCGTATGTAGTCCATATTGAAACGAACGTAATAGTACGCACTCTCTCCCTCACCCCTCGACCCTCACCACGTGGCGGATGTGCAGCAATTCATTCGGTCTCATATAGGCAGAACGATATATACTGCAGTACCATTATTGCTCGACTTCCCGAAGAGGCGAAGAGCCAATCGCAAGGTTAATAGTTTGGAGATGCCAAGCACAAGGTTTATAGGAGAACGAGTACTAGGTGCCGCGTCATTTATAAATAAAGTTTTTTTTCTTCAGTGGCATGTACGCAATATAAATAGGTTCATATGGAGAGAAAAGGAAACCGCTCCACTATATACATAGGCAGGACGAGCCTACACGGTTGCTTGCCGGGGTTGCTCTCTTCAGTTTTCACACTCTCTCGCACAAAACCACTGTGGCCGCATCTCTAACATCCCGGCGGACGTGGGTGGATGCTTAGTGTAGATGCGGTCGCCGTCGCCGACGACGAAAACCCACTGTCGGCACGTCCCGATCAGGGGTCCCCTCCATTCTCTCTCACAAAGCCGGTGAGGTTGCCTTCGTCCATTGCTCACTGCCGCGACGTGGGTAGTTGCCTCCTCCCGCCGCCCTCCTCTGTGTTGAGCTACGTCCCAACATCCCTTAGGTACAACTCCCTTTACAGCCGGCTTGCACCACTGCTCCAGCTGCCCACATCACTCCATGTGGATATTTCTCTACTTCTTTGCCCCGCACATACCTCTACTGGCTTCTACGTACTGTATTTGTGATGAGTTTATGTCTCATCAACTAGTCCCGGTAATCTTATTCTAATCACGCTTCTTGAATTTCTTTGCCACAGGGATGCTCATCTTGATTTTGGTGAAACTGCACAAAATGATCCGATGGTCAAAGGGTTGCAAACTTCATTTCTTAGGAAGCGCCGGCATTGCCAGCAAATTAAAGCCTAGTTAGGGTTTACGGTTCAAGGGCTAGGGACTGCATGGATCGTTTTTTCTTTAGCTGTCTCTGTTTCAATGGCTAGGGACTACATGAGTAGTAGTTGTACTGTACGCCTTACGCCCGCTCCCTCGCCCACGCGCGCGGTGGCTCGCAGGACGAGGAGAAAATTTTACTACTCCCTCTGTTTACTCCTCGTCCCTACTACCTTGGTTAGAGAGATTATCATATTGTTTGGAATATATATGTCCTTTAGTAGATTTCAATATGAATTACTAGTACATACTCCAAACACTGATGTATATAGACGTATTTTAGAGTGTAGATTCACTCATTTTGCTCCGTATGTAGCATAAAGTTGAGACACTTATTTTGGAACGGAGGGAGTACATATTTGCTATGATCTGTCAATCATTGAGATGCAATAGCATGCATGTTAGTCTCCTTTGTATTTGATGAAATGTTGCAATGGGCAACCTTGGACGCAAGATACATGTAACAGAAGCTGGAAGCTTCATAGCATTGTACTATCCCGCTGATAAATTACAGTACGTACTATACAAGTACTTCCTCCGTTCCTAAATATAAGTCTTTATAGAGATTTCACCATGAACCACATACAGATGTATATAGATGCATTTTAAGTGTAGATTCATTCATTTTGTTCCATATGTAGTCCACCTAGTGGAATATCTACAAAGACTTTTATTTAGAAACGGAGGGAGTACTATGTAAAGAGTTAGGTGTCGCACGGTGTCCAGAAAATATGGTGGTAGTGTGAGGTGGGCCATGTAATCACTGAGCCTGCGTGTTTTCACTGCTCTTGCACTCCTCCGCCATAAGAATGGAGAAAATTGTAATCTAGTAGTACCTCCTTTCGCCGAAAGCGTGGGACATCTAGCAGTCCTACCACCTCAGTAATAATGACCAATGTGCCGTCAAATCACATAGACCCAGCAGTAAGTTGGATGGACGAAGCAACCATCACTCTTGAATCCGCTTCTCCCTTCAACGCAGGCGCCAGTGAGAGGTCGCGTCCGCTCTGCCTGGGCATGAATGCGGCACCGATTCTTTGGAGCGGCGCTGACCGTTTCAGGCGGGAAGCGCGCGCGGGCGATGGAGGGGCTTTGGGTGGGCCAGGCTGGTCAGGAGCGGGCGTGGCAGCTGTCCGCTTGTCCCTACTGGACGCCCGGAAACGAGAGGATGCACCGACTCTCGCGGCTAAAATCGCACACTACACACCATGGAGCGCAACTACGCGTTGATCAGTCAAGAAATCAAAGTCGGCTTGCATGCGAGTTAATACGGGGCCCTGCATGGTAGCTAAAACGGCATCTCTTAGTTGTTTGGATTAAGTTTTTCGTTTAGAGACAGAAATCAGGGCTTTGGTTGGAGGAATGACCGGTCAAGTTTCTCCTTCTCCTCCAATCTGCTTGCACCTTGTCCCGCTGCACCTTCTAACGTGACTTATTACACCTAGACGGAGGGAGTCGTACGAGGTACGGTGGCACACAGACTTAGGTCGAATACTAGTGCCCAAAATTGTGTGCATGTTATAATAAGGATTCACTTAAAATAGTACGTGAGCGAACAGAGGGATCAATTAGACAGTGTTCTCGAGCAGTAGCGAGATGTGTGAGGTAAGATACACCGCTGGCGCTTTTAATTTTTCTTATTAATTTGTTTGTTTCACCCTCTGACTGGTGGGACCCAACGTACTACGTGGAGAGAGGTAAGGTGACTAAGGCTGCATTATTTCTGCACCACTGTGGATAGTCTTACCACCAAAGCCACATGACACGATTATGATTTAAATCCCAATGACTCCCACACACAAAAAAACACGGCATGCTTGTCACACGAATGCAGGAATGTCTAAAAGGTTATTTTCCTCTCGTTGAACATAACGGGAGGGTTGTGTAGCTGGTTAGCCTATTCACTCATCAAACTTGAGGTCTCGGGTTCGATAACTACACTTGAGCATAATTCGTGCCAGGAGGATCCTTTGACTGGTCAAAATGGATGGATACGGAGCTATACGATGTCGTAGTGACCGTATAATCACCTCATCATGTATAAGCTGCAGCCTCGGCGCTTGTTTTCTAGGGTTTGCACTCTTCACACTCTCTCCAGTATATATATACACACTGGAGCCTCAGCACTTGTAGTTGCTCTCTTCACACTCTCTCACCCTCTCC
The DNA here is from genome assembly GCF_002575655.3 of Aegilops tauschii subsp. strangulata. Taxonomy (NCBI): domain Eukaryota; kingdom Viridiplantae; phylum Streptophyta; class Magnoliopsida; order Poales; family Poaceae; genus Aegilops; species Aegilops tauschii. Next base: position 98,103,771 of record NC_053041.3, on the reverse strand, counting down.
AGATCTAAACAAGACTTTGTTGGCCTCTCTCTCTCCCCTCACTGCTGGTCTGCTTGTAGTTGCTCTCTTCACACTCTCTCACCCTCTCCAGATCTAAACAAGACTTCGTTGGCCTCTTTCTCTCCCCTCACTGCTAGTCAAAGAGCCGGCAGGATCCGTCCGCCGGGAAGGGAAGGAGGCTTAACGTTGTCGCCGTCGGCGAGGGAGGGAATCCACTACCGGCGCAGCTATTCACTTTCACCCAGCGGTGGCGCCGGAGGGCCTCCGACCCCTTCTTCTTCACCGCCGTACATAGTATGGGTCGAACGGACTCCGGTCGTGCACCGAACCACACCCCAAGAACCTTAAGGTATAATTTACTTATTCCACATGCATTGCTCTAGCTGCATGTGGGCTTTTTCCGCTTCTGCACTCGAATCTAGGTGTTGGATCAAATAGGAAAGTAGTGGGGAAAGTTGTATACCATGAATCTAGGACGTGGTTCAAAGAGGAAAGGAATGGGGGAAAGTAGTGGGAAAAGTTGTATAGCATGAATCTAGGACGTGGTTCAAAAAGGAAAGGAAGGGGGAAAGTAGTGGGGAAAGTTGTATCGCATGAATCTAAGACATGGTTCAAAGAGAACAGGAATGGGGGAGAGTCGTATAGCATAAATCTAGGACGTGGTTCACAGAGGAAAGGAGTGGGGAAAGTACTAGTACAGACTGGCTATCCAGCACTAAGTTGGTCGAAAAGGGAAAACAATGACAAACGCAGTACACACATCTGTAACGAATTGATCTTTTGTTTTGGGGGACAAGGCTGTAGAGTTTGAGCAGGACTAGATTTGCTGCGCTCACATAGGGAAAGGTGTCTAAAGATAACAAAACTGGGACCAACACAAATATTGCTCCTTGGTTGTTTGTTCTTTGTTGCAATAGACTGTGCATCACCCCAGTACATCGGTAGATGCACATGGTGCTGGTGCGTCCACTGTCCCGTGCAACTCTTTAGCTGTTGTTAATCTAAGGCCTTGTTTGGTTAAAAACTCCCTAGTCCCTACCTGCTTGGTTCCAGGGACTAAACATGGACTAGAGGTTATTAAATGACATGCTAAAAGACCATGTTACCCCTAGTAATGAATTAATAGAGACAAGGTGCGATGCGTGGCAGGGGCAACTGTTGGAAAAAGTCCCAAAAATACTCTCCCTCGGGGTCTTCTTTCTTTAGTCCCAAATGCCCACTTTTAGTCCCTAAAAGTCCCTCCTGTTTGGTTTAGATGGGACTGACACGGAGTTTTTTTAGTCCCTCCACCAAAATGTCCCTGTAAACAAGCACCCTCTAATAATGCCGCTGGAAAATTGATGCAATGCCACAGTTAAAAGCAAATTACATGTTTAATGAATTTTATTGTTAATATAATTTCTCTGTTAATATTAATAAATGCCACCATTTGAGAAATGCTACTGTCTTACTTTCTTTCCCATTTAGATAAAGTAGATGCTTCTTTTTGTTGGCTTCTGTGTCATCCACCGTTATTGACCACTAGTTGTTTCCTTTGCACCTCTGTGTAAACGGGGTTATCTACTTCACCTCGTTGCCATTGTGACCTTTTGTTGCACTGCACAAAACACTTTTGTTTTAAGAGTGTTTTGTGTAGTTCAACCAAAATGTCACACCGACAACGTTGCTTGATTGCTTGATCTTAGTGGAACTGCACAAGAGGAGATCTTACTTCCTATCCGTGTTGGCAAATTTGGCTCAGATCTTCTTCTTGTGAGTTGTTTTGAATTCCGCGTCATGAGAGGTCAGTACTAGCCTTCTTGCACATGATTCTGCAGTGTGCTTTCATATGTTGTGCTACTTGTATGGTAATGTTGCTTGATTTTAGTGAACTGCACAAATGGAGACAAGACTTCCAATCTGTATGTGCACCGCAATATCCCATTGAGGTAAGATAAGGATATTTCACAACTGTTGGCATGTATTTTGCCACTTTCATCAGAAAATTAATGTCATTGTTTAGTGCTATACTTGTGCAACCTAATTGACATGCCAAATCTTACATTGAAGGTGAAGCTTGTCTGTTATTGAACCAAGTGATGAAGGGGAAGAACAAGCGGAAGAAAAACAAAAATCAACTCCTAGTGCTGTAATGAAGCACTGGAACTGTGATGACACAAGCAATGATATAGTTTTGCATCTTAATTTATTGCTATGGCTGGAACGAGCAATTGTTTTGCCACTTATTTGATGCCACTCTTAATGTAATACGTAATTATCTCTACTTGTGCAAACAGGGATCTTCTTTGAAGATACCATATATTTTAGTGGAACTGCACAAGAAGACGTTGGAAACATTAATCTAATCGAGAAGTATATAGTAAGCATGGCCACCACAGTAGATGGCAACAACTGGTTCCGGAGAAGTGCTTCATCTGTATGCTCTACACAATAAGCCTCCTGACAAAGGTTGGTACTCGCCCACTGATTTCATCCATATGATTGAGCTTTGTCATCTCTATTGGTGTTGTGCTACTGTTTAGATACTGTCATCAAAAAGTGGTATTGTCCTTGAGAAGTGCTTCATCTGTGCTGTTTTAAATATTTCCTTTCCTTTTTTCCAGCAAACAGGGATGCTACCATTTAGTTATCCTCTTGCCTTTGCACAATAGGATCATCCTCCTCTGAAGAAGAATATGGAGTACGTGAAGTGACTAGTTCCGATTATGCCAGGATGAAGAAGCCCTGTCTATCTTCTCATCAGAAGGAGCAGTTGAAGGATGGTTACATTACCCCGCACAAGACCAAACTAACTTCAGCTCAGAAGGACTGAAAAATCTCCATTTTCTTGCTGTGATGCGCGAGTACAATGTTGTTCTAGGATTCTTTCCGGTGAGTTCCATTTTTCTAAAAGTGTGCTCTACATGGACCATCTAGGTGCCTGTTTAAACTGTTAATTCATAGTACAGTTTGCTTTATACTAATCACTTTTTTTGTATTTGTGCAAACAGGTGTGCTCAGCTTGATTTCAATGGGAACTGCACAAAATGTTCATGAATACATCGAATCATTCATTTCCACCACAAGAAAGGAGGTGCCTATAAGTTCAAGGCATTGCAACATATAAGGGCGAAAGCATACAAGCTACGCGCGAATTTTGTTGATTTTGGTGGAGCTGCACAAAAAGAACAGCTGGTTTATTTAGCACGAGGTGCCATGTCAATCTCGGAACTGATGGCAAACCCTGCCCATTCCACAATCATAGGCATTTGATATTTTGGAATGGGAAAACCTTGTCAAATTTTGCTCATTGATTTTAGCAAGAAGACATGCGTTTGATATTTTCGAATGGGACGCCCTTTGCTGTCAGCAGTGTCGATCCATTTTTTATTTATTCTTTAGTTGTGAAGTAAATATTGGCTCTGACATGTGAATCGCTGAGATGCATAATCATCGATTGTTTTGAATGTTCTCTATGAATTGCCAGGCCTGTGTGTTTGATTGCAATGTACAGGAACGCTAAAAAGCTGCTCAAATTCTTTGTACTCCTTCTGTTCCTTTTTACTTCGCACATTGTGAAAGTGCATACTTTTTTCTATAAGATTGGTCAAAGTAGAGATACTTTGACTGCAGACAAAACTTGTATGCAGACTAGAAAGGACCAGAGGGAGTACATGTGAAACTGTTGCAAACGAGGTGATCACCCTGGGAATAATGCTAGTACGTATTGTTTTGCATGTTCATCCAATGCCAGTGATACAAGAATTCGAACTAATCGAAATAAATTCATTCATACACGGTCGGATTTCATTACATTTCATACATTCTACAACTAAAAAGGGGTGCGCTGGAGGTGAATTAATTAACCAAAGCTACCAACCTGTGTCTGGCTGAGCCGAACAGAAGCTTCAGTGACTTAACTGCAGGTGCAGTTGCATAACAGACATGTGGCCCAGATGCCTGTTGGGCCCACGTGTCAGTCAGCCAACTGCACCATCAGTTAAGTAGAAGCAGCGTCCTTCTCCAACATAGCTCTCCGACTCCACGTCACCGCAAAGAAGCTAACCGGCCGTCAGTGGTCAACCCGCCTAGCTTGGCTTCAACCGGAGGGTAGCAGCGGTGGCCTTACTTGGACCCGAGCGGCAGCGACCTACCGTGTTCTACTCTTCCTTGTTTTCTGTGTGGCGCGGCCTCGTTGGCAGCGGGGCGGGGCCTCGGCGGGCCGGCGATGTCCTCTGTCTCGTTGCCGGCTAGAGGCGCCTCGACGGAGCGGGGGAAATCCTCCCCCTCGTTGCCGGCAGGGTGGGGCCTCGGCAGAGCCGGCGGTGTCCTCTGCCTCGTTGTTGGCGCCACGGGGCCTCGGCGGAGTAGGGCCTCATCGACGCCAGCGGAGCGGGGACTCGTCAGAGCCGGCATTGTCCTCTGCCTCGTCCTCGGTCTCGCCAAACAGCGCCTCGCCCGCTTCATCGCCCTCTTTGTAGGCGGCCGTAGCCTCCGCCACCCGCATGCGGTACCGCCAGCGCTCGAGGGGCCCTCGCGGGCGGAGCGGTACGAGTCGAGCAACGCCTCCTGCTCCGCCCGCTCCGTGGCGATCTGCTCCTCCGCCTGCAGGTGCTCCTGGAGGAGATGGTGGTTGTAGGCGGCGTCGGCCTGCGCCTCCCGGAACTGCTCCTCACGCTTCTGCCTCACCGTGTCCATATATTGGGCACGGGCCTCGCCGATGGTCATGGTGCAATGCACCGGCGAGGATGGCTCGGAGGAGGGGGTTGGCGCCGGATCGTCGACTACCATGTTCTCCATTGAGACGTCGTCGTCCTCCGGCTGCCTGCCGGCCAGCCTGTCAGCAGCAATGGCTACCATCTCCTTGTGGTCCGTCGTCCGCCCGTCCCGAAGAGCGCTGGAGCGCGAGGAAGCCATGGTGGGCAGTAGTGGTGTGGACAGGAGAATAGGAACAGATGCGGATGACTGCGGCTATGGCCGGCGCAACAGTTTATATAGCAATGGTGGGCGGTGGAGGGACGGACGTGTGGCGCCGAAGTAGCTGCCTCGGCAACTGCGTATCATTAATGTGGGTGGCAGAAGGATGGACGGACGGCACTTGTGTCGTTTGAAGGCGGAGCAATCGCATGCACCAGGAAGCGGGGCGGGCGGCGCTGACCGTTTCAGGCGGAAAGCGCGCGCGGGCGAGGGAGGCGGTCTGGGTGGGCTAGGGCAGTCAGACCCGTGCTTGGCAGCGGGTCGGTCCAGCAGCCGGACATGCTGGCTCGCCAGCTACCTCTCCAGCTACCTCGCCGAGCTGAGCGATGACAATCGTTAGACAATGGACGTAGCTTCCGACCAGGAGCCGGCACCACTGTCCAAGCCGGTTCATTCCGTGTTCACCATAGAGCATGTGCGGCCGCACTTCGACGCCCTAATGGCGGAAGAGCTACCAGCGCAGGGGGACCTGTGCTGCAACCTCCGTCTCCTCAACAAGCACCGATGAACAAGCAAACGACAATGCCATCGCGGACATGTGGCCCTATGATCCTGGCTTCCCGAATGAGCAGCGGGCGCTGTATCAGACCATCCGTAGGGCCCGCAAGGCCCTCTCCGTCGTCCTTCGAGTTGTTGCACTCGTCGTGGCGCCGCCGTCTCGCATTGTCAACATGGTCAACGGACATGAGGATGAGGAGATGACTTTACTTGGAGAGGATGATAGTGGGGACCCACCAGGGCCATAGCCGCACGTACGCAAGTGCCTCCTTATTAGTATATAAAACTGCAATTTTTTTGCTTCCTCCTGGTTTCCTGACATCACGGTCCCACAACATTGTCAACCTATGTATTCAATAAATGAGAGAATTGCACAAGAAGTGGCCGACAGCTGGGACCAAGCAGCTCGAGCAGTATTTGTGTTTTTGAGGTGTGAGCACTGCAGAGTTTTTCTTGAGCGATGTTTAGCCCAGATATTAATTTTTCTCCTCTGAACAACAATGAAAACATCGCCGCAGCTATTAACTGGGCGGGCTGTGGCCCGTCTAGCCCAGGACAGATATCCAGCACATATATTAATTTTTTTCAAGCTGAAAATGGCTAGCCCAGCTATACTTTTTTTAGGAATACCTCGGCAAGGTCAAGTTGTTATTCTCCGCCCCGCTGGGCTGCAAATCTTTCCTAGGAGGGATGCATTAGGCTTAACAAGAAAATGGGCTTTAAGAAATAATAAATGGGATGTAATTATAAAAAACTGGGCAGTAACTATAAAAAATGCACCAAACACGTAATTACTTTATAAAATGTTATTTTTGGATATTGAAAATTTTAATTTCATTAATTGTTGCGAGCGCAATGTTTCGTTGGATTTTTACGTAATATAAATTTATATTGAAATTGTATTTAATCTGACTAGAAATTTCGGGATACAAATATTTCGGATCCCATCAAAATGTGGGAAATTTTATTGAATTCTGTTTTGAACGGTTGGTTGAAATAGGCTGTACTTTTAACAAACTGTAAATGGGCTGTAGTAAATTCCATTAGAATTCAAAAATTGGCTGCACATTCTTACAAATCTCAAGTGGGCTATAAGTTCTCTGCCACACACTTGTGGCCTTACTAAGTTGACGCGTCCCCTAAAAAAAGAGAGTTGACGCGTATGCAAGGCTTTGTCAACTTATAGTCAACACACGGTTCTAGCAGCAGTGGCCGTTGGATGTCCATCCAACAGATGTTGTGCTTCTTCTTCAATTTCGGATATTCTAGCTTCACCTGCCCAAAAAATGTTTCCTCCCCCTGACATCTGGGGCGCACCATTTGGGAAGCTGACCTGTGGGCCTACTAAGTTGACGCGTACCAAGGGCTTTGTCAACTTAGTCAATATAAACGATTCTAGCTGCAGTGACCGTACGATGTCCATCCAACGGTCGTCGTGCTTCTTCAACCTCTGGTCTTCTTGCTCCAGCCGCCCAAAGCAGCGCCGGTCGTGCCACCTACTCCTGCCTCCCATGGCCGGCTGTGCTGCCGCGCAGGCCTCACCGCCCCTACTACTCCCACCGCTGGCCAGGGCATCCCTCCACTCACCCACACCCCCTATTATTCTGTGGCGATGACAGCCTCACACCATAGCCGAACCAGTGAACCCTCGTACTCCTCTCCGCGTGGGCATCCACTGCCGCGTCTTCCCCGGCTCCGCGTCGTCCCCTTCCTAGGCCTCGCCGTCATCCACCGCCCTGGTGCTCTCGGCGCGGCGTGGTCAACGTGGTCAAGGAACGACTTCCATCGGAAGAGTACTGTACGTGGAGAGGCTGACAGCTGGGTCCACGGCAGCCGCAAGGAAGTGCCTCCTTATTACGCAGAAAATAATTATTCCTGCACCTGACAGCAGGGACCCACCGTACGGGCCACCGTATTTGGCGAAAAAAACGTTTCCCCCTGACTGCTGGGACCCACCGGACAGGCCAACGTATTTCGCGAAAAAACGTTCCTCCCCGCTGCCAGCTCGGACCCACCGGAGGTGCCTCCTTATTACGCACAAAAAATGAATACTCCCCCAGCTAGTTGGGACCCACCTTGCTGGGAGGCTGACTTGTGGGCCTACTAAGTTGACGGGGACGGAGTGCTTTGTCAACTTAGTCAATATGAACGATTCTAGCTCTAGTGACCATACGATGTCCATCCAACGGCTGTAGTGCTTCTTCAACCTCTGGTCTTCTTGCTCCAGCCGCCCAAAGCAGCACCGGTCGTGGTGCATGCTCCTGCCTCCCGTGGCCTACTGTGCTGCCGCAGAGGCCTCACCGCCCCCTACTATTCCCACCGCTGGCCAGGCCCTGCGGCGATGGCAGCCTCACACCGCAGACGAACCAGTGAACCCTCGTACTCCTCTCCGCGCGGGCTTCCACTGCCGCGTCTTCCCTGGCTCCGCATCGTTCCCTTCCTAGGCCTTGCCGTCGTCCACCGCCCTGGTGCTCTCGGCGCGGTATGGTCAACGTGGTCAAGGAACGACTTCCATCGGAAGAGTACTGTACGTGGAGAGGCTGACAGCTGGGTCCACGACTGCAGCAAGAAAGTGCCTCCTTATTATGCGCAAAATAATTATTCCTCCACCTGACAGCGGGGACCCACCGGACGGGCCACCGTATTTCACAAAAAAAACCTTTCCCCCGACTGCTGGGACCCACCAGCTACATCTTCGCACGCAAGGAAGTGCGTCCGGGCAAAAAAAACCCATTCGCCCCCTGACTGTTGGGACCCACTAGCTACATCTTCGCACGCAAGGAAGTGCCTGACAGTCGGGACCCACCTGGTCGAAGCGTACGCAGCGTTGTCATTCTGGTCGCGAATGTGTACGTACATACTGGTCGATGTAGAGGCGCGCACGTGTCGTAGTAGAGGTGCGCACGTAGCATGTACACGTATGTACAACGGCCAGGGTGCAAGAAAGTAAATACAGCCACGTACGTACATATGGGCGGGGTCTCGAACGCCTACTCGCGCGTAGGTACGGCCAGGGCTCCTGTACATGGCTGGGTCGGAACGGAGAAACAACGTCGTCGTCGTGTTCATGGGGAGCCAACCGGCTGGGTCGGAACGGAATGCGTCGTCGTGTTCATCAGGAGGGCTTGGACGGAACAGCCGATGGAAACGAGGCCTGGCATACCGGAGAACGGAGGAAACGACCTTGTGTTCGACAGGCCACGTTCGAAACGGGATCCTGTTCATCGGGAGGGGTCTGGTGTACCGCAAAACGGAGGAAACGGACCTCCTACGGTCGAAACGGGGGTCCTGTTGATCGGGAGGGGTGTGGCATATCGCAAAACGGAGGAAACGGACTTGTGTTGGAGCGCGACGGTCGAAACAGGGGTCCTGTTCATCGGGAGGGGTGTGGCGTACCACAAAACGGGACTCCACGGGATATTGTTCATCTCCACCGTCGACCCCCTCCAGCCTCCACGGGCTACTGTTCATCCACCGTCGACCTCCTCCAGCCTCCACCTGCGACTGTTCATCCACGGGCTCCTGTTCATCCAGCCTCCACCGCCGGCTACTCCACCGGCTACTGTTCAACCAGCCCTCTCCACGGGCTCCTGTTCAACCACCCCTTCACGGGCTACTATTCATCCAGCCCTCTACCGTCTACTGTTCATCCTGCCCTCCACGGGGTCCTGTTCATCCAGCCCCAACCGGCTCGATCGATCGGGGTCCTGTTCATCCAGAGGCAACACCACGGGGTCCTGTTCATCCACCCCCACCGGGAACTGTTCATCCAAACCCCCCAGCAACACTCATTGTTCATCTAGAGGCAACACCATGGGGTCCTGTTCATCCACCCCCACCGGGAATTGTTCATCCAAACCCCCCAGCAACGCTCACTGTTCATCCAGAGGCAGCATCGATCGGCTTTAGTTAGCAGCAGTACCGAAGGAATCGCTCGATCGGGTTTAGTTAACAACCATCGATCGATCGCTTGGGTTCAGTAACGCGTAGCCTGCAGTGCAATCGCTCGGGTTCAGTTAGAGCCCAACGCCTCGCTCGGGTTCAGGTAGAGCCCAATGCCTCGCACCCACGTGCGTGAGTGTACGAGAGAAACGCAGATCGCTCAGCCCCGACCACCCACCGTAACCGGGAACACCCCGATATTTTCATCGCCCTTGCTTCTACCACGGGTTTTTCCGTCATGGACGGCCCAAAGAATGTCATGCAACTGCGTCTCCTGCCCGCCCAGGACGAAAAACCCATTTTATGTCATGATTTTTTGTCATAGAAGTAGGACCCCACCACATCTATGATGATACCGGGTTTTGTCACAATTATCGTCATAGAAGTGTCATAGGTATGGCAGAATTTTTTTCGTTCGGCCCAAAATGTCACGGATGTGTTTTTTTTTGTAGTGTATACATGTTCCTCTCACTATGAGATTATGCAACTCCCGAATACCAGAGGAACACCTTGTGTGCTATCAAACGTCACAACGTAACTGGGTGATTATAAAGATGCTCTACAGGTGTATCCGAAGGTGTTTGTTGGGTTGGCATAGATCGACATTAGCATTTGTCACTCCGTGTATCGGAGAGGTATCTCTGGGCCCTCTCGGTAATGCACATCACTATAAGCCTTGCAAGCAATGTGACTAATGAGTTAGTTGCGGGATGATGCATTACAGAACGAGTAAAGAGACTTGCTGGTAACGAGGTTGAACTAGCTATGAGGATACCGACGATCGAATCTCGGGCAAGTAACATACCGATGACAAAGGGAACAACGTATGTTGTTATGCGGTTTGACCGATAAAGATCTTCATAGAATATGTAGGAGCCAATATGAGCATCCAGGTTCCGCTATTGGTTATTGACCAGAGATGTGTCTCGGTCATGTCTACATAGTTCTCGAACCCGTAGGGTCCGCACGCTTAACGTTCGATGACGATTTGTATTAGAGTTATGTGATTTGATGAATAAATTTGTTCGGAGTCCCGGATGAGATCACGGACATGACAAGGAGTCTCGAAATGGTCGAGAGGTAAAGATTCATATATTGGAAGGCTATATTCGGACACCGGAAGTGTTCCGGGTGATACCGGGTCACTAGAAGGGGTTCCGGGCAACCCTCGGCAAAGATATGGGCTTTATGGGCCAAGTAAGGGAACACACCAGCCCACAAGGGGCTGGTGCGCCCCCTATAGGGCCAGCCACGTGGGGAGAAAGGGAAAGGAGAGGAGGAAAAGAAAAGTATGAAGTAGGACTCCTACTTCATTCCCCTTCCCCCTCCTTCCTTTCCCCCTTGTCCAAATATGGTAAGGGGGGCCGAATTGGACTTGGGGCCGAAGTAGGATTCCTCCTACTTGGGCGCGCCCTAGGCTGCCTCCCTCCCTCTCCCTCCTTTATATACGTGGGGAGGGCACCCCTCCACAGTTCCTAGCCTTGTGCGGCTCCCCCTTCCACAGTTAACACCTCGGTCATATCGTCGTAATGCTTAGGCGAAGCCGTGCGCCAGCAACTTCATCATCACCGTCGCCACGCCGTCATGCTGACGAAACTCTCCCTCGGCCTCAACTGGATCAAGAGTACGGGGGACGTCATTGAGCTGAACGTGTGCTGAACACGGAGGTGCCGTACGTTCGGTGCTAGGATCGGTCGGATCGTGAAGACGTACGACTACATCAACCGCGTTGGTAAAACGCTTCCGCTTTCAGTCTACGAGGTTACGTGGACACACTCTCCCCTCTCGTTGCTATGCATCTCCTAGATAGATCTTGCGTGATCATAGGAATTTTTTGAAATTACTGCATTCCCCAACAGTATGACTATCATCGCCCAGAACTCTTTGTGTTCTACTCGTGCATATCATCTACGCATAGACCTGGCTCGGATGCCACTGATGGGAACGTAGCATGCAATTTCAAAAAATTTCCTACAATCACGCAAGATCTATCTAGGAGATGCATAGCAACAAGAGGGGAGATTGTGTTCACGTACCCTCGTAGACCAAAAGCGGAAGCGTTAGTTTAACGCGGTTGATGTAGTCGAACGTCTTCGCGATCGAACCGATCAAGTACCGAACGTACGGCACCTCCAAGTTCAGCACACGTTCAGCTCGATGACGTACCTCGAACTCTTGATCCAGCAAAGTGTTGAGGGAGAATTTCGTCAGCACGACGGCGTGGTGACGGTGATGGTGAACTGATCCGCGCAGGGCTTCGCCTAAGCACTACGACAATATGACCGGAGGAGTAAACGATGGAGGGGGGCACCGCACACCGCTAAGAACAATTGATGTTATTTGGGGTGCCCCTACCCCCGTATATAAAGGAGGAGAGGGAGGAGGCCGACCCTAGGGGGCGCGCCAAGTGGGGGGGGGAACCGACTTGGACTCCTAGTCCGAGTCGACCTCCCCTTCTTTCTTTCGGAGGGGGAAAGGGGGAAGGAGAGGGAGAGGGAGAAGGAAAGGGGGGCCGCGCCCCCTCCCCTTGTCCAATTCGGACTGCCCATGGGGGGGGGGGGGCGCCACCCCTTGTGGGCTGTCCTCTCTCTCACCTATGGCCCATGTTGGCCCATTACTTTCCCCGGGGGGTTCCGGTAACCTTCCGGTACTCCGATAAATATCTGAAACGCTCCGGAACCATTCCGATGTCCGAATACTATCGTCCAATATATCAATCTTTACATCTCGACCATTTCAAGACTCCTCGTCATGTCCGTGATCTCATCCGGGACTCCAAACAAACTTCGGTCACCAAAACACATAACTCATAATACAAATCGTCATCGAATGTTAAGCGTGCAGACCCTACGGGTTCGAGAACTATGTAGACATGACCGAGACACTTCTCCGGTCAATAACCAATAGCGGAACCTGGATGCTAATATTGGCTCCCACATATTCTACGAAGTACTTTATTGGTCGAACCATTATGACAATATACATTATTCCCTTCGTCATCGGTATGTTACTTGCCCTAGATTTGATCGTTGGTATCCACATACCTAGTTCAATCTCGTTACCGGCAAGTCTTTTTAGTCGCTCCGTAATGCATCATTCCGTAACTAACTCAGTAGTCACATTGCTTGCAAGGCTTATCAGGATGTATATTACCGAGAGGGCCCAGAGATACCTCTCTGATACTCGGGGTGACAAATCCTAATCTCGATCTATGCCAACCCAACAAAACACCTTCGGAGATACCTATAGAGCATGTTTATAATCACCCATTTACCTTGTGACGTTTGATCACACACATGGTATTCCTCCGGTATTCGGGAGTTGCATAATCTCATAGTCAAAGGAACATGTATAAGTCATGAAGAAAACAATAGCAATAAAACTTAATGATCATTATGCTAAGCTAACGGATGGGTCTTGTCCATCACATCATTCTCCTAACGATGTGATCCCGTTCATCAAATGACAACACATGTCTATGGTTAGGAAACTTATCCACACATGTATCAAGTTTCCGGTTAATACAATTCTAGCATGAATAATAGATATTTATCATGATATAAGGAAATATAAATAAGAACTTTATTATTGCCTCTAGGGCATATTTCCTTCAGTGTTGACCTCATGCGCAACACCCCCGTCCGCTCCCGGTGGCATACCACAGTGGTGTTGCCTTGCTACCGGTGGCACCGCCGACGTTCACAACCCCAGTGACGATGTCATCAGGCCTCACAACCTCACTGCTGCTGGTCACAACATTTTGCATGGCCAGGTTGCAAATTCCGTGGCGTCGCGCCAGCCACCTGTGTCGGACTCCACCGTGCTCCAGTTGTAGTTGCGGATGTCGCACGAAGCTCGGTGTCCTATGCGGACACTAGCGGGCACCGGTTCGAGCATGTCTTTCACCAGTTCCAGCATTCGCCGGTGCCTGTTCCATCACGTCAGACACCCAGTTCTAGCATTCGCCAACACTGGTTCCATAATCGATGGGCTCCAGTCCCAACACGCTGGATACCCCGGTTCCAGCATTCACCCGCTTGTACTTATAGGTCAGAAAACACCAGCCAACGTCAAACTCCTCAATAGTTAGCATATGATTCAAGACTTTATGGAATGCATCACCAATGGATTTATCCTTCTTATAAATAACAACTTCCTTAGCTTTCTTCAAGAGATGCCACTTACACCACCTATGAGTTGTTTCTTTGAAACACTCTTTTATAAATGAAGTCATTGCTAGGCATTGGTTTGCAAATTATGACAGTGATGTTATAACTAGTGTACTAAAGTGAATTATTCTTGCCCACACAAAATTGAGTAATAGTGTTAACCGGTCAGGATTGTAGTGGGTGCTTTACCCCCCCATCATGGCTACAAATTTAACAAACGCCCATTTTAAATATTCTGTTGTCTCATTTGTTAGAAGGACTCCGGCAAAATTAACACTTTGGAAATGGTTGTTAACACCGACAAACATGCCAAACATCTTATAAATGTTGGTCTCAGAAGTTGTATCAAACATGACAACGTAACCAAAATACCAAAGAAGAGCTCCTACCACTGGTCCACATCAATGACTTAAGACGGTCTTCTTTGTCTAGTTGAGTTGTAAAGACGAACCTAGGGTCATTAGATATCATGTTCCCAAAGCTTTACATAGTTTTGCGCATGTAATCTTGTAATGCATCAGATGTAATGTTGGAACAAACGGTTCATAGACTCCTTTTATAAAATGGAACCTTATCCATCGAAACAAAGAAACTGCAAGTATGTAGTTAACCCTGCTAAGAGTAACATTGTTCTCCCGTAAATATTTAATAATTTCCTTGGTGTGTTTTTCTATGTTTCCATGAGATGTCAAATATCTGTTCTCACCACAACTCTCAACCAAAGGATGGTTATGCTCTTCAACAAATGTGTTCACATACCAAGATGAAGAGTTCACGCTATCACTCATAGCTAAACGTACCATGGCTCTGCAGGCACATCTGGTTGTTGACAATTTATCGGACTTTGTAAGTCCCTGCAAAAAATATCATAATCGTGTTAGACTACATAAAATATAACTTCAAGTTGACAATTAGGCTCATGATAGATAATACCCCCCGCTTACACTTGTATTCTTGCATCGTTGTAACATGGCTACCATTCATGTAGTTGTCACCACACTTAATACTGAAACCAGTAACCCAAGTATACATATTGTAGAACTAATATGCCCCTTCCAAGGATTCAATCAAACTCCTATTTCTTGTTTGAACATTGCATATGATCTATCTTTGCAGAATTTCCACATAGAATCTTCTATGATGCCACCTTTAGATAGACTGAATAATAAAGAAAAAAACTGCACATTATATGTTAACATCCAATTCAAATATTGTCAAACTTTGAGATACATGTTATGTTTCTGATGAATTAACTTCTCCTTTGTGAACCTCCCCATCAACACAATTGAATGATGAGTAACATCTGGATGCTTCAGGGTGTTCTGAAGGTTCAGGGCCTGAAATATGAACAAACTCTTGTGGGTCTTCAGCATTACACCCTTCATTTTGTGCAGGCACATCGTCTGGGAAATGAAACTGCGACAAAGAAGCATCACTAAAGAAAACAATATGTGCTCATAAAGGAAAATTGTTGGTACTTTCCTTATACTTACTCATTAGGCACCTCTAAATCAATTGGGTTGTTAGCTTGAATGTGTTCCCATTCTTCATATTGTTTCACAGAACCAATAGAAGAATTATCTTTGGTATTAGATCCGCACATGGGTGTACACAATAACAACTACATTCAACGTCATGTGTCGAATGAGAATACCTAAAAAATATGATATGTTCATAGCATTTAAGCTTAAGCATGATTGTCGTACACTTCTGCTATGTCTCACGGAGATGGTGGAAAGTGCTGGCTTTGAAGCAGTTGGGTGAATGCCATAGACGGATCAAGCAAATTTCTTTCTAGCATAGAACTTCCAGAGCAATATGAGATTTCAAATCAACG
Organism: Aegilops tauschii subsp. strangulata; assembly: GCF_002575655.3. NCBI lineage: Eukaryota > Viridiplantae > Streptophyta > Magnoliopsida > Poales > Poaceae > Aegilops > Aegilops tauschii. The sequence goes on along the minus strand of NC_053041.3, from coordinate 98,088,369 downwards.
GATTAAGCCAGATCAAACTTGTATCAACACCAATAAAGGCAACAAAAGACTTGTGTTAACAACACCAGGTAAATACAAATTAATCACCCGTTCGAACTCATCGCCCCGCCGAAATAAGGATCCATGTCGCAGCCGCCGCAAATTAGATATATCCTCCCCAAGCCGCCAAACGTCAAGCTAGGTCACAGCGACCCGTGTTGGGAAGCCGGTGACCTAGAGATTTTATCGGGCCCACATGCTATCGGTGTCGTATTGAAAATGTACGCACACGAACACGTCGAGGGTGATGCACTGCAGCTCACGTCGAAGGAGGCCCGTCCGGAAGCGCGATACGCAAGCAATCGGGGGGGGGGGGGCACTTTTGTAGACCCAAAACCCCACATGCCCGGGATGGACCCCGTCAGGGCGGGTGACGGCTATGGGCAGCCCTAGGTCGACCTGATCGCCCCTAGGGCCTCGAGGTTTGCTGCCCTGCAAACAAAGAACGAAAGAAGAGCGAGAAGAAAGATACAAGGGAGAGGGATAATGAACACGAAAAAGTAGTAGATTGATTTGTTCGATTCTGTGTTGTTCAACCGGTCGTCATCTCTCATCTATTTATGAGGTGGCTGGACTTTCTGTACAAGAAAAGGACTAAATATTCCGTCCAAAACATCAAAAACCCTAACCTAACTCGGACAGGAATCTTTGGCAATTTTCCAGATCAACTCGGTCTCACCGATTGGTTTGCTTTGGTCCCACCGAGTGAACATGGCCAACTCTCTGTAACTTTCTGTAATTTCCCGGATCAACTCGGTCTCTGTCGTGGGAGTAAACCTGACAATAGAATAGGGGGTATGTATGGAGGGGCAAGATCCTAGCTACGGTGAGGTTGTGCACGCAAGGTTTACGAGTTCAGGTCCTTCGCGGAGGAAGTAACAGCCCTACGTCTCGGTGCCCGGAGGCTTGGTTGATTGGATTATGCGTGAAGTTATAGAGGGTGCGAACCCTTGTTCCTGAGGAGGGGGATTGCTTATATAGAGTACGCCAAACCCCTCCGGCCCTCAGTTACATAGGGTTGAAAAGATAGGGCGTTACTGGTAATGCCAGCAATAAAGGCATATAAATGATCATTAAAGCTACGGAGTGAATGCCTGACCGTTGACGTTCTGAGTGAGTTTAGATCTTCTGTCTTCCGAGTGGTCTCCGCCGTGGTCGAGTGAGTACACTCTGGTCGAATGAAATTAGGTTTTCTGAGTGGAACACTTCTAGTCGAGTGGATGATGTTGTCCTTTGAATACTCTTGATTTTAAGGTAATGTCATTGGGAAGGGTGTCTTGGTCAGGCCTATTACCCTACCCTAGGTACATGTCTTCGTCATTAGCCCCCAAATGGTTCAGGGTTCGAGTGAAAAAAGTGGTTGAAGATGGTTCCGACCCAGTTTTCGCGCTTCGGAAGCGTTTTACTTGGATTGATGAACCACGCAACAACATCGACTTCATTTTCAGTTGCCTTGATCCATTCCTGAGTTGTCGAGTGAATTTTGCCGATAAGCTTCGAGTGTTGATCTGGTATGAGATCTTTGGCGCGATTGACTGCGCTGCCATTCCCGGATCTCACGGGATTCGAAATTTGGGGAAGCGCGCGGGGCGGGGGGCACCACAGTAAACGGGACGGATTAGGCAAGGGCACCTAGATCTTCGCGCCGCCTTTTTTGCCACATGCCCAGCGCGCAACTGTTGCGGGATTTGACAGGATCACTTGGGCCCATGAGTCAGCCACTCGGACGGGCCTATATAAGGCGTTGCGGCCAATGTATTCCGCACAGTGCCCTTCTTCTTCCTCTGCTTCTCCACCGCATTTGTCCTCACCCTCGACGCCGCCGCCCCGTCCGAGCGCAGCCTACTGCGATGGGGAAGGAGAAGACGGCGGCTCTGGAGCGTGCGAAGAAGGCGACAGCGGCAGTGAAGGGCAAGAAGACGAGTCGGGGCGGGTTGCCGTCGAGGTTCGGCCTGCCGCCCGGCTGGATCCAGGGCGACTGGATCAGATCCACGATCCAGAAGGAGGACATGGTGGATCTGGTTGAAGGGGGCTTGATTGCCCACGAGTCTTGGCGGTTGCCGGGAAGCGAGACCGAGCCGCGGCCGCAAGAGGGTGAGTGCGTCCTCCTTGCGACTCATGTCGACCGCGGTTTCTCCTCGCCTCCACATTCCTTTTTCCGAGGTTTCTTGAATTTCTTTGGAGATCAACTTCATCACTTTTCCCCCAACACCACCTATCTTGCTGCATTTGTTTCTCTGTGTGAGAATCTCATGGGCTGTCGACCGCACTGGGGTCTCTTCAAACATATATTCACCTGCCGCTCTCAAGCTGTAAAAAAGGCCAATCCGAGTGATGAGAGAACGCATGTGATCCAGATGTGCGGGGGTCTGGGAATTCAGATGAGGGGTAGGAGTTCTTTTCCGGCTATCATGCTTCCCGATTCAGTTAGAGGGTGGCAGTCGACCTGGTTCTACTGCAAAGACCAGCTGACTCCAGGTTAGTCGACTGGGTCCCTCCCTTTTCCATGGATCGAGTTCAGCCGCCCTCTCCTTTGAAAGTGAACCCAGAGGAGAAAGCAGAGGTGAATATGCTAGTTGAACGAGTAGTCCAGTTAGTTCGCGATGGCGTGACTGGCATGGACTTGCTTGAAGTATTCCTCAGTCAGCGCATTCAGCCACTCCAGGCTCGTGGTCATCCTATGTGGATGTACTCGGGCATTGAAGATACCACTCGGATCCACCCGGAGGAAGTCACCGAGGAGGTAGTAGAGCAGTGGCTGCAGGGCATCACTGGTAATAAAGACAATCCCAGGGGGTCCAAGAGGGTTCCACCATTCGACAAGGCCAACGAACCAGACAAGGTCCGATTTTCAACACCGAATGTCTTTTGTTTTGATTTGTTACTAAGTTCCAATCTGACTGACATTTGTGTGACTCTTTGCTCTGCAGATATATACTGGGATGTACTCGATGCCCAACGGAGAGCAGACCCAGGCGGGAGAGGAGAGCGGAGGTGACGGCGGCGGTTGGAACTCTGACGCTGAGGGTGATGAAGAGGACGAAGACTCAAGCAGCGGTGAAGAGGTCGACTCTCCACCTCGTTTGGAAAGACGCTCCAAGAAGAAGCATGACCCAGCAAGTGTCTGGGGCAAAGTGACGGCACCGACTAGCCAGACTTCGAAGCGCATTCGTACATCTTCTCCGGTGCCGAGTGAGAAGGCTCCGAAGCAGCTCAAGGTTGCGCCGTCAAAGCCTCGGAAGGCCTTGCCCAAGATTAAGGTTGACATTCCCGTCGCCTCTGCGTAAGTGTTTCGTTTTCACCCTTTGCTCGGGGAATTTTATATCGGTTGTCGACCCATTTTCTTGCTTGACCGAGTGAATCTTGAGATTTGCAGTGCTGCTACCTCTGGGACTTCCGTTTACAAGGAGGACGATGATGAGGAGATGGAAGACGCGGTCACATCCAAGGCAGGTATGCCTCTTGTCATCTTGTCTCTACTTTGTCAACTATTTTCTCGGTCGACTGAACTCTTGTGGTCGATTATTTTGTAGTTTCGCAAAATGTTATTGAACTTCCAGATGACGATGAAGATGTGCCTCAGAAGCCCAAGGGGAAGAGGGGTAGGACCTTAGGCAGAAGGGTGCCAGCCAGCAAGACGCCCCAGTCGACCCCGGCGACAGAACCAACAATCCAGCAGTCCGGAGACTTCAACCGCGTCTGTTACTTTTGCAGTTCCCTTGTCGAGTGGACATCCTTCAGCGTTGACTGCGCAGGCCCCTATTTCGAGTGTGCAACTCCATGCCTCGGATCCCCAAGCTGCTGCGACTGTTCCATCAACTTCACTCTTCGCTGCCCATCCTGCCCCAGAGGACCCAATAAGTGCCGCTAAGGAAGCTATACGCCAGGCGGGCCTTATGATGGAGCAAATGAAGGTAGTGCGTGATGCTAGCCAAGATGCTTATGATGCCAGCTCAGCTCTCCAAACTAACGTCCAGGTTAGTTGACTTCCGACTGATCTTTAACTTGACGCTTGTTCTGTTAGGATATGTTACTTGAAAACTGCTGTTTTGCTATCCGTAAGATGTCCATGGATGAGTGTTCTAGAACCATAATGTGCATCTACCAAGAGTCTGCATCTTGTATCTGTACACCCAGTGGGTGTTTGCAACTTTTTCTAAGTAATTTTCCCACTTGAGTTGACCATGTCGCGTCGAGTGTATCTTTGAATCGGTGGGGGCACGTAGAGTGCACCCACTTGGTGTAGTCCCCGAGACCGCCGTCGAATGTTTGATTCGGTGGGGGTCTATCAAAAAAGACCACTTTACAGTTCATCCACTCGATTTAGACTGATCGTACCGAGTGGGACTCGGACAAGCGGGGGCACGCCAAGTGCACCCATTGGGTGTAGTCCCCGAGACCGCCGTCGACTGTGGGCAGTCGGCGGTGGTCTGAGAACACGTATTGCCACACACTTTTTTTGAACCACGTCGAGTGGAAAGTAGAACCAGTGGGGGCACGCCAAGTGCACCCACTGGGTGTAGTCCCCGAGACTACTTTTGAATGTTTGATTCGGCAGTAGTCTTAGAACTTTTTTGCGGTAATGACTTGAACTTGTATATTTTTCGCTCGGAAGCAATTGATCTCTGTCTCAGTCGGTTGACATGTCTTTTACTGCAGAAATCTTGTGACTTCGGGAGTTAGTTTACTGATTTGCAGAAGCAACAGATCCAACTCAACCTCGACCTGGCACTAGCCAAGGAGAACTTGAAGAAGGCGCAGGATGAAGCAACTGCCATGGGAGGTAATGACTTGTCGATTGTTTGCTTTGTCATCTTTCTTTTTCATTCGTTGAACCGAGTGACACTACTTGAGCAGATGTGCGTAGTGAAAACAGACAACTCCAAGCTCGTCTGAAGAATGTTATTTCTTTAGAGAAAATGAAGCAGGCGCTGGAACAGAAGGACCTTGACCTTGCTGCTGCTCACAAGACGGCGCGAGAGAAAACCGAACTTGCCGACAAGAAGCTGGCTTCAGTTGGCAAGTTAGAAGAAGAAAACTTCAAACTGAAGACTGCCATCGGCGAGGCCAACAAGGAAGTCGTGCAGCTGAAGAAAGACAAGGCGACCCTGGCCGACAAAGTTGGAGATCTCACTCGTAAGACAGACGAACTGGAGGCTTATCTGGGAGGGCTCGCCAAGAAGTTATTCCTTATGCTTGAAGGTGCTTTTCTTTGTCCGACTGAATTGCTGCTATCGACTCGTTATATAGTTGTTGACTCATCATTTTATTGGGTGTGCAGAATTCTGCCAGAACTTCGAGGAAGAGACTGGGCAGATCGAGATGAGCTTGGACTCCATCCTCTCCCCTGTTAAGGATGAAGCTGCCATGAACGTGCTCCGACTGGAGTCTCGCCTTGCCAGCGTCATGGACTACCTTGCTCGACTTAAGGTGGCGATGTCACAGATTGACACGACACTTTGGCCAAAGGTGACGTTTCAGAATGATCTCGAGTCTCTGATGACTCGACTTAATGAGATCCCTGGTCGAGTGCAAGAATGGAAGAAGACATCCGCTCGTTGTGGTGCTCACGTGGCTCTGTCTCTGGTTCGCGTCCAATGCAAGGAGGCCAAGGAAGAGAAACTAGCAGCGCTCAAGGTGGCCAATACCAAGAAGCTTGACTTCCAGTCCTTCATGGAGACCTTCATTGAAGCAGCCACCCGTATTGCCGATGGGATTGACTTGGACGAGTTCGTCGAGCCTGCCAGCCGCCCTCCAGCGGAGTGAACAAACTTTATGCTATGACTATATTTGCCTCGGAATGCCGAGTGATTTTGTAACCGTTAAACTTCTTCGGGCCTGACGCCTGAGTACTTTTATCTGCGGTTCGGAACCTCGTGGGATTTATCTAAACTTGGTTTCTCCTTGAATATGCTTGCCTTTGTCTCCGAGTGGAACTTGTTTCTTCACTCGGAACAGACTTTTGTACATGCGATGCAGCTTTGGAGAGAAGGTAGCAGACGACCTGCACTTCATCATTCTTGCGGATCGGGATGGAGCGCACATTGTATTTGTGGCGTAGCTCCTGAGGAGAGGGTCGCAGACGACCTGCACCTCGTCGTCCTTGCGGATCGAGATGGAGCGTACATTGTACTTGTGGCGCAGCTCCGAGGAGAGGGTCGCAGACGACCTGCACCTTGTCGTCCTTGCAGATCGAGATGGAGCGTGTGGCCAAGTCTCCGAGGGAGAAGAATGTTCTTCACTCAGAGATTTTAAAACTTAGGCGAGTACGAGACTGCAGCTAAGCCCCCGAGTGAGGGGGTTGCTCATCACTCGGCATGATTTCTTTAAACTTAGGCGAGTACGAGACTGCAGCTAAGCCTCCAAGTGAGAGGGTTGCTCTTCACTCGGTAGGATTTTTAAAACTTAGGCGAGTACGGAACTGCAGCTAAGCCCCCGAGTGAGAGGATTGCTCTTCACTCGGTAGGACTTTTAAAACTTAGGCAAGCACGGAACTGCAGCTATGCCCCCGAGTGAGAGGATTGCTCTTCACTCGGTAGGATTTTTAAACTTAGGTGAGTACGGGACTGCAGCTAAGCCTCCGAGTGAGACGGTTGCTCATCCCATGGTAGGATTTTTAAACTTAGGCGAGTACGGGACTGCAGCTAAGCCTCCGAGTGAGAGGGTTGCTCATTGATACGTCTCCAACGTATCTACTTTTCCAAACACTTTTGCCCTTGTTTTGGACTCTAACTTGCATGATTTGAATGGAACTAACCCGGACTGACGTTGTTTTCAGCAGAATTGCCATGGTGTTATTTTTGTGCAGAAATAGAAGTTCTCGGAATGACCTGAAAATCAACGAAGAATTATTTTGGAATTAATAAAAAATGCTGGCGAAAGAATCAAGGCCAGGGGGCCCACACCCTGTCCACGAGGGTGGGGGCACGCCTCCCTGCCTCGTGGGCCCCCTGGTGCTCCACCAACCTCAACTCTAGCTCTATATATTCATGTTCAGGGAGAAAAAAATTAGAGGGAAGGATTAATCGCGTTTTACGATACGGAGCAGCCGCCATGCCCTAAACTCTCTCGGGAGGGCTGATCTGGAGTCCATTCGGGGCTCCGGAGAGGGGAATCCGTCGCCATCGTCATCATCAACCATCCTCCATCACAAATTTCATGATGCTCACCACCGTGCGTGAGTAATTCCATCGTAGGCTTGCTGGACGGTGATGGGTTGGATGAGATTTATCATGTAATCGAGTTAGTTTTGTTAGGGTCTGATCCCTAGTATCCACTATGTTCTGAGATTGATGTTGCTATGCCTTTGCTATGCTTAATGCTTGTCACTAGGGCCCGAGTGCCATGAACTCATATCTGAAACCTTTATGTTTCCATCAATATATTTGTGTTCTTGATCCGATATTGCAAGTTATAGTCACCTACTATGTGTTATGATCCGGCAACCCCGAAGTGACAATAATCGGGACCACTCCCGGTGATGACCGTAGTTTGAGGAGTTCATGTATTCACTTTGTGTTAATGCTTTGGTCCGGTACTCTATTAAAAGGAGGCATTAATATCCCTTAGTTTCCATTAGGACCCCGCTGCCACGGGAGGGTAGGACAAAAGATGTCATGCAAGTTCTTTTCCATAAGCACGTATGACTATATTCGGAATACATGCCTACATTACATTGATGAATTGGAGCTAGTTCTGTGTCACCCTATGTTATAACTGTTACATGAATGATCGCATCCGACATAATTCTCCATCACCGATCCAATGCCTATGAGCTTTTCACATATTCCTCTCTGCTTAGTTACTTTACCGTTGCTACTATTACAATCACTACAATACTGCTACTATTACTTTTGCCACTGTTACCGTTACTACCATACTACTTTGCTACTAAATACTTTGCTGCAGATACTAAGTTATCCATGTGTGGTTGAATTGACAACTCAACTGCTAATACTTGAGAATATTCTTTGGCTCCCCTTGTGTCGAATCAATAAATTTGGGTTGAATACTCTACCCTCGAAAACTGCTGCGATCCCCTATACTTGTGGGGTTATCAAGACTATTTTCTGGCGCCGTTGCCAGGGAGCATAGCTCTATTCTTTGAGTCACTTGGGATTTATATCTGCTGGTCATTATGAGGAACTTGAAAGACGAGAAAACCAAAATTTATCCCTCAACTATGAGGGGAGGTGAGGAACTGCCATCTAGCTCTCCACTTGATTCACCTTCTGTTTTGAGTAAGCATGCGACACCTAAACCTGCTTCTGCTATTAATTCTGATATGTCGCATGTTATTGATGATGCCACTTCTGCCTTGCATGATACTTATGATGAAACTGCTTCTATGCTTGATAATATTGTGCCACTAGGTGAATTTCTTGATGAACAACTTGCTAGGGCTAGAGAGAATGAAATTATTGAAACTGATAATATTGATGAAAGTGATGATGAAGATTCTCCCCCTAGATATGAGTTGCCTGTTGTGCCTGAGGGTTATGTTATGGATGAAGAAGTTGCTAGAGATTTTCTTGCTTGCAATGATAGAAGTGATCTTAAGAAATTATTAGTTAAGCTGAAAGAAAAATCTCTGAATGCTAGAATGAAATATGACCCTGCATTTGCTACTTCACCTATCTTTGTTACTGATAAGGATTACGATTTCTCTCTCGATCCTGATATAATTACTTGGGTTGAATCTGATCCTTTCTATGGCTATGAATCTAAAACTGTTGTGGCACATCTTACTAAATTGAATGATATAGCCACCCTATTCACTAATGATGAGAAAACTCGCTACTATTATATCCTTAAATTATTTCCGTTCTCATTAAAGGGTGATGCTAAGACATGGTTTAATTCTCTTGACCCTGGTTGTGTGCGTAGTCCCCAGGATATGATTTATTACTTCTCTGCTAAATATTTCCCTGCTTATAAGAAACGAGCTGCTTTAAGGGAAATATATAATTTTGTGCAAATTGAAGTAGAGAGTCTCCCACAAGCTTGGGGGAGGCTTCTCCAATTACTTAATGCTTTGCCTGATCATCCTCTTAAGAAAAATGAAATACTTGATATCTTTTATAATGGACTAACCGATGCTTCCAGAGACCACCTGGATAGTTGTGCTGGTTGTGTTTTTAGGGAAAGAACTGTTGATGAAGCTGAAATTCTATTGAACAATATGTTGACAAATGAAAATAATTGGACACTTCCTGAACCAACTCCTAATCCAACTCCGAAGAAAAGGGGTATTCTATTTCTCAGTCCTGAAGACATGCAAGAGGCGAAGAAATCTATGAAAGAGAAAGGTATAAAAGCTGAAGACGTTAAGAATTTACCTCCTATTGAAGAAATACATGGTCTTAATTTACCGCCTATTGAAGAAACACATGGTCTTGATAACCCGACATAGGTATTAAAGGTAAACTCTCTCTATAGATATGATAAAGCTGAAATCCCACCTACTATGTTTGCTAGCCAATGCTTAGATGAGTTTGATAATTTTATGGTTAAGCAAGAGGATTTCAATGCTTATTTTGGTAGACAATTAAAACGCAATGCTTATATGATTGAGCACTTGAGTGATTATATGTCTAGAGTTAAAGGTGAACTTAAACTCATTAGTAAACATGCTTCTATGGTTACCACTCAAGTAGAACAAGTACTTAAAGCTCAGAATGATTTGCTCAATGAATTAAATAGTAAGAAAAGGGATAATGCTGTTAGAGTTGTGACTAGAGGGGGTAAAATGACTCAGGAACCTTTGTATCCCGAGGGCCACCCTAATAGAATTGAGCAGGATTCTCAGAGAATTAATGTTGATGCACCTAGTCCTTCTAAGAGGAAGAAAAAGAAAAATGAAAGGACTTTGCATGCTTGTAGTGAACCTATTGTTGACACACCTGAGAATCCCAATGATATTTCTATTTCTGATGCTGAAACACAATCTGGTAATGAACATGAACCTAGAGATAATGTTAATGATGATGTTCATATTGATGCTCAACCTAGCAATGATAATGATGTAGACATTGAACCTGCTGTTGATCTTGATAACCCACAATCAAATAATCAACATGATGATAAAAGAGAATTTGTTGCTAGGAAGCACGGTAAAGAAAGAGAGCCATGGGTTCAAAAACCCATGCCTTTTCCTTCTAAACCATCCAAGAAAAAGGATGATGAGGATTTCGAGCGCTTTGCTGAAATGATTAGACCTATCTTTTTGCGTATGCGTTTAACTGACATGCTTAAAATGAATCCTCATGCTAAGTATATGAAAGAAATTGCTACAAATAAAAGAAAGATACAGGAAGCTGAAATTTCCACCATGCTTGCTAATTATACTTTTAAGGGTGGAATACCTAAGAAACTGGGAGATCCAAGAGTACCCACTATACCATGCTCCATTAAAAGAAACTATGTTAAAACTGCTTTATGTGATCTTGGAGCCGGTGTTAGTGTTATGCCTCTCTCTTTATATCGTAGACTTGATTTGAATAAGTTGACATCTACTGAAATATCTTTGCAAATGGCTGATAAATCAACTGCTATACCTGTGGTATTTGTGAGGATGTGCCTGTTGTGGTTGCAAACGTTACTATTTTAACGGACTTTGTTATTCTTGATATTCCCGAGGACGATAGTATGTCTATTATTCTTGGAAGTGTTGGGAATCGTAGCATAATTTTAAAATTTTCCTATGCTACCAAGATCCATCTATGGAGTATACTAGCAACGAGGGGAAAAGAGTGCATCTACATACCCTTGTAGATCGCGAGCGGAAGCGTTCCAATGAACGTGGTTGACGGAGTCGTACTCGTCGTGATTCAAATCACCGATGACCGAGTGCCGAACGGACGGCACCTCCGCGTTCAACACACGTACGGTGCAGCGGCATCTCCTCCTTCTTTATCCAGCAAGGGGGAAGGAGAGGTTGAAGGAGATCCAGTAGCACGACGGCGTGGTGGTGGATGTAGCGGGATCTCGGCAGGGCTTCGCCGAGCGTCTGCGAGAGGGAGAGGTGTAGCAGGGGAGGAGGGAGGCGCCCAAGGCTGTAATGCTACTGCCCTCTCTCCCCCCTTTATATAGGCCCCCTGGGAGGGGGGGGGGGCGCCGGCCAGAACCCATCTGGATGGGGGGGGGGCGGCGGCCAGGGGGGTAACTTACCCCCCAAGTCAAGTGGGGCGCCCCCCACCCTAGGGTTTCCAACCCTAGGCGCAGGGGGGAGGCCCATGGGGGGCGCCCCAGCCCACTATGGGCTGGTTCCCTTCCCAGTTCAGCCCATGGGGCCCTCCGGGACAGGTGGCCCCAACCGGTGGACCCCCGGGACCCTTCCGGTGGTCCCGGTACAATACCGATAACCCCCGAAACTTTCCCGGTGGCCGAAACTGGACTTCCTATATATAATTCTTCACCTCCGGACCATTCCGGAACTCCTCGTGACGTACGGGATCTCATCCGGGACTCCGAACAACTTTCGGGTTTCCGCATATTCATATCTCTACAACCCTAGCGTCACCGAACCTTAAGTGTGTAGACCCTACGGGTTCGGGAGACATGCAGACATGACCGAGACGCCTCTCCGGTCAATAACCAACAGCGGGATCTGGATACCCATGTTGGCTCCCACATGTTCCACGATGATCTCATCGGATGAACCACGATGTCGAGGATTCAATCAATCCCCTATACAATTCCCTTTGTCAATCGGTATGTTACTTGCCCGAGATTCGATCGTCGGTATCCCAATACCTTGTTCAATCTCATTACCGGCAAGTCTCTTTACTCGTACCGCAATGCATGATCCTGTGACTAACGCCTTAGTCACATTGAGCTCATTATGATGATGCATTACCGAGTGGGCCCAGAGATACCTCTCCGTCACACGGAGTGACAAATCCCAGTCTCGATCCGTGCCAACCCAACAGACACTTTCAGAGATACCCGTAGTGTACCTTTATAGTCACCCAGTTACGTTGTGACGTTTGGTGAACCCAAAGCACTCCTACGGTATCCGGGAGTTGCACGATCTCATGGTCTAAGGAAAAGATACTTGACATTGGAAAAGCTCTAGCAAACGAAACTACACGATCTTTTATGCTATGCTTAGGATTGGGTCTTGTCCATCACATCATTCTCCTAATGATGTGATCCCGTTATCAATGACATCCAATGTCCATAGTCAGGAAACCATGACTATCTGTTGATTAACGAGCTAGTCAACTAGAGGCTTACTAGGGACACGTTGTGGTCTATGTATTCACACATGTATTACGATTTCCGGATAACACAATTATAGCATGAACAATAGACAATTATCATGAACAAAGAAATATAACAATAACCATTTATTATTGCCTCTAGGGCATATTTCCAACAGCCTCCCACTTGCACTAGAGTCAATAATCTAGTTACATTGTGATGAATCGAACACCCATTGCGTCCTGCTGTTGATCATGTTTTGCCCTAGGGAGAGGTTTAGTCAACGGATCTGCTACATTCAGGTCCGTATGTACTTTACAAATATCTATGTCTCCATTCTGAACACTTTCACGAATGGAGTTGAAGCGACGCTTGATATGCCTGGTCTTCCTGTGAAACCTGGGCTCCTTGGCAAGGGCAATAGCTCCAGTGTTGTCACAGAAGAGAGTCATCGGGCCCGACGCAATGGGAATCACCCCTAGGTCGGTAATGAACTCCTTCATCCAGACTGCTTCCCGTGCTGCCTCCGAGGCTGCCATGTACTCCGCTTCACATGTAGATCCCGCCACGACGCTTTGCTTGCAACTGCACCAGCTTACTGCTCCTCCATTCAAAATATACACGTATCCGGTTTGTGACTTCGAGTCATCCAGATCTGTGTCGAAGCTAGCATCTACGTAACCCTTTACGACGAGCTCTTCGTCACCTCCATAAACGAGAAACATATCCTTAGTCCTCTTCAGGTACTTCAGGATATTCTTGACTGCTGTCCAGTGTTCCATGCCGGGATTACTTTGGTACCTTCCTACCAAACTTACGGCAAGGTTTACATCAGGTCTGGTACACAGCATGGCATACATAATAGACCCTATGGCCGAGGCATAGGGGATGACACTCATCTTTTCACTATCTTCTGCCATGGTCGGGCATTGAGCCGTGCTCAATTGCACACCTTGCAATACAGGCAAGAACCCCTTCGTGGACTGATCTTGAACTTCTTCAATATCTTGTCAAGGTATGTACTCTGTGAAAGACCAATGAGGCGTCTCGATCTATCTCTATAGATCTTGATGCCTAATATATAAGCAGCTTCTCCAAGGTCCTTCATTGAAAAACACTTATTCAAATAGGCCTTTATACTTTCCAAGAATTCTATATCATTTCCCATCAATAGTATGTCATCCACATATAATATGAGAAATGCTACAGAGCTCCCACTCACTTTCTTGTAAACACAGGCTTCTCCATAAGTCTGTGTAAACCCAAACGCTTTGATCATCTCATCAAAGCGAATGTTCCAACTCCGAGATGCTTGCACCAGCCCATAGATTGAGCGCTGGAGCTTGCATACTTTGTTAGCATTCTTAGGATCAACAAAACCTTCCGGCTGCATCATATACAACTCTTCCTGAAGGAAGCCGTTAAGGAATGCCGTTTTGACGTCCATCTGCCATATCTCATAATCATAGTATGCGGCAATTGCTAACATGATTCGGACGGACTTCAGCTTCGCTACGGGTGAGAAAGTCTCATCGTAGTCAACCCCTTGAACTTGTCGATAACCCTTAGCGACAAGTCGAGCTTTGTAGATGGTCACATTACCATCCGCGTCTGTCTTATTCTTAAAGATCCATTTATTTTCTATGGCTCGCCGATCATCGGGCAAGTCAGTCAAAGTCCATACTTCGTTTTCATACATGGATCCTATCTCGGATTTCATGGCTTCTAGCCATTTGTCGGAATCCGGGCCCGCCATTGCTTCTTCATAGTTCGAAGGTTCACCGTTGTCTAACAACATGATTCACAGGACAGGGTTGCCGTACCACTCTGGTGCGGAACGTGTCCTTGTGGACCTACGAAGTTCAGTAGTAACTTGATCCGAAGCTTCATGATCATCATCATTAACTTCCTCCCCAGTCGGTGTAGGCACCACAGGAACATTTTCCCGCGCTGCGCTACTTTCCGGTTCGGAAGGGGTGACTATCACCTCATCAAGTTCCACTTTCCTCCCACTCAATTCTTTCGAGAGAAACTCCTTCTCCAGAAAGGACCCGTTCTTGGCAACGAAGATCTTGCCTTCGGATCTGAGGTAGAAGGTATACCCAATAGTTTCCTTAGGGTATCCTATGAAGACGCATTTCTCCGACTTGGGTTCGAGCTTTTCAGGTTGAAGTTTCTTGACATAAGCATCGCATCCCCAAACTTTTAGAAACGACAGCTTAGGTTTCTTCCCAAACCATAATACATACGGTGTCGTCTCAACGGATTTCGACGGAGCCCTATTTAAAGTGAATGCGGCAGTCTCTAAAGCATAGCCCCAAAATGAGAGCGGTAAATCGGTAAGAGACATCATAGATCGCACCATATCCAATAGAGTGCGATTACGACGTTCGGACACACCGTTTCGCTGAGGTGTTCCAGGCGGCGTGAGTTGTGAAACGATTCCACATTTCCTTAAGTGTGTACCAAACTCGTGACTTAAATATTCTCCACCACGATCTGATCGTAAGAATTTTATTCTCCTGTCACGTTGATTCTCAACCTCACTCTGAAATTCCTTGAACTTTTCAAAGGTTTCAGACTTGTGTTTCATTAGGTAGACATACCCATATCTACTTAAATCATCAGTGAGAGTGAGAACATAACGATATCCTCCGCGAGCCTCAACACTCATTGGACCGCACACATCGGTATGTATGATTTCCAATAAGTTGGTTGCTCGCTCCATTGTTCCGGAGAACGGAGTCTTGGTCATCTTACCCATGAGGCATGGTTCGCATGTGTCAAATGATTCGTAATCAAGAGACTCCAAAAGTCCATCTGCATGGAGCTTCTTCATGCGCTTGACACCAATGTCACCAAGGCGGCAGTGCCACAAGTATGTGGGACTATCGTTATCAACTTTACATCTTTTGGTATTCACACTATGAATATGTGTAACATCACGTTCGAGATTCATCAAAAATAAACCATTGAACAGCAGGGCATGACCATAAAACATATATCTCATATAAATAGAACAACCATTATTCTTAGATTTAAATGAGTAGCCATCTCGAATTAAACGAGATCCAGATACAATGTTCATGCTCAAAGCTGGCACTAAATAACAATTATTGAGGTTTAAAACTAATCCCGTAGGTAGATGCAGAGGTAGCGTGCCGACGGCGATCACATCGACCTTGGAACCATTCCCGACGCGCATCGTCACCTCGTCCTTTGCCAGTCTCCGTTTATTCCGCAGATCCTGTTTTGAGTTACAAATATGAGCAACCGCACCGGTATCAAATACCCAGGAGCTACTACGAGTACTGGTAAGGTACACATCAATTACATGTATATCACATATACCTTTGGTGTTGCCGGCCTTCTTGTCCGCTAAGTATTTGGGGCAGTTCCGCTTCCAGTGACCACTTCCCTTGCAATAAAAGCACTCAGTTTCAGGCTTGGGGTCCATTCTTCGACTTCTTCCCGGCAACTGGCTTACCGGGTGCGGCAACTCCCTTGCCGTCCTTCTTGAAGTTCTTCTTACCCTTGCCCTTCTTGAACTTAGTTGTTTTATTCACCATCAACACTTGATGTTCTTTTCTGATCTCCACCTCCGCTGATTTCAGCATTGAATATACCTCAGGAATGGTCTTTTCCATCCCTTGCATATTGAAGTTCATCACAAAGCTCTTGTAGCTTGGTGGAAGCGACTGTAGGATTCTGTCAATGACCGCGTCATCCGGGAGATTAACTCCCAGCTGAGACAAGCGGTTGTGCAACCCAGACATTCTGAGTATGTGCTCACTAACAGAACTATTCTCCTCCATTTTACAGCTGAAGATCTTGTCGGAGACTTCATATCTCTTGACCCGGGCATGAGCTTGGAAAACCATTTTCAGCTCCTCGAACATCTCATATGCTCCATGTTTCTCAAAACGCTTTTGGAGACCCGGTTCTAGGCTGTAAAGCATGCCGCACTGAACGAGGGAGTAATAATCAGCACGCTGCTGCCAAGCATTCATAACGTCTTGGTTCTCTGGGATTGGTGCTTCACCTAGCGGTGCTTCTAAGACATAATCTTTCTTGGCTGCTATGAGGATGATTCTCAGGTTCCGGACCCAGTCCGTATAGTTGCTGCCATCATCTTTCAGCTTGGTTTTCTCTAGGAACGCGTTGAAATTGAGGACAACGTGGGCCGTTTGATCTACAAGACATAGTGTAAAGATTTTAGACTAAGTTCATGATAATTAAGTTCATCTAATCAAATTACTCAATGAACTCCCACTCAGATAGACATCCCTCTAGTCATCTAAGTGAAACATGATCCGAGTTAACTAGGCCGTGTCCGATCATCACGTGAGATGGACTAGTCAAGATCGGTGAACATCTCCATGTTGATCATATCTTCTATACGACTCATGCTCGACCTTTCGGTCCTCCGTGTTCCGAGGCCATGTCTGTACATGCTAGGCTCGTCAAGTCAACCTAAGTGTATTGCGTGTGTTCCGAGGCCATGTCTGTACATGCTAGGCTCGTCAACACCCGTTGTATGCAAACGTTAGAATCTATCACACCCGATCATCACGTGGTGCTTCGAAACAACGAACCTTCGCAACGGTGCACAATTAGGGTGATCACTTTCTTGAAATTATCATAAGGGATCATCTTACTTACTACCGTTGTTGTAAGCAAATAAGATGCAAAAACATGATAAACATCACATGCAATCAAATAGTGACATGATATGGCCAATATCATTTTGCTCCTTTGATCTCCATCTTCGGGGCACCATGATCATCTTCGTCACCGGCATGACACCATGATCTCCATCATTGTGTCTTCATGAAGTCGTCACGCCAACGATTACTTCTACTTCTATGGCTAACGTGTTTAGCAACAAAGTAAAGTAATTTACATGGCGTTATTCAATGACACGCAGGTCATACAAAATAATAAAGACAACTCCTATGGCTCCTGCCAGTTGTCATACTCATCGACATGCAAGTCGTGATTCCTATTACAAGAATATGATCAATCTCATACATCACATATATCATTCATCACATCTTCTGGCCATATCACATCACATAGCACATGCTGCAAAAACAAGTTAGACGTCCTCTAATTGTTGTTGCAAGTTTTTACGTGGCTTGTAGGTTTCTAGCAAGAACGTTTCTTACCTACGTATGACCACAACGTGATTTGCCAATTTCTATTTACCCTTCATAAGGACCCTTTTCATCGAATCCGTTCCGACTAAAGTAGGAGAGACAGACACCCGCTAGCCACCTTATGCAACTAGTGCATGTCAGTCGGTGGAACCTGTCTCACGTAAGCGTACGTGTAAGGTCGGTCCGGGCCGCTTCATCCCACAATGCCGCCGAAACAAGATAAGACTAGTAGCGGCAAGAAGAATTGGCAACATCAACGCCCACAACTACTTTGTGTTCTACTCGTGCATAGTAACTACGCATAGGCCTGGCTCTGATACCACTGTTGGGAATCGTAGCATAATTTTAAATTTTTCCTACGCTCACCAAGATCCATCTATGTAGTATACTAGCAACAAGGGGAAAACAGTGCATCTACATACCCTTGTAGATCGCGAGCGGAAGCGTTCCAATGAACGTGGTTGACGGAGTCGTACTCGCCGTGATTCAAATCACCGATGACCGAGTGCCGAACGGACGGCACCTCCGCGTTCAACACACGTACGGTGCAGCGACGTCTCCTCCTTCTTGATCCAACAAGGGGGAAGGAGAGGTTGATGGAGATCCAACAGCACGACGGCGTGGTGGTGGATGTAGCGGGATCTCGGCAGGGCTTCGCCGAGCGTCTGCGAGAGGGAGAGGTGTAGCAGGGGAGGAGGGAGGCGCCCAAGGCTGTAATGCTACTGCCCTCCCTCCCCCCTTTATATAGGCCCCCTGGGAGGGGGGGGGGCGCCGGCCAGAACCCATCTGGATGGGGGGGGGCGGCCAGGGGGGTAACTTACCCCCCAAGTCAAGTGGGGCGCCCCCCCCACCCTAGGGTTTCCAACCCTAGGCGTAGGGGGGAGGCCCATGGGGGGTGGGCTGGTTCCCTTCCCACTTCATCCCATGGGGCCCTCCGGGACAGGTGGCCCACCGGTGGACCCCCGGGACCCTTCTGGTGGTCCCGGTACAATACCGATAACCCCCAAAACTTTCCCGGTGGCCGAAACTGGACTTCCTATATATAATTCTTCACCTCCGGACCATTCCGGAACTCCTCGTGACGTCCGGGATCTCATCCGGGACTCCGAAAAACATTCGTGTTTCCGCATACTCATATCTCTACAACCCTAGCGTCACCGAACCTTAAGTGTGTAGACCCTACGGGTTCGGGAGACGTGCAGACATGACCGAGACGCCTCTCCGGTCAATAACCAACAGCGGGATCTGGATACCCATGTTGGCTCCCACATGTTCCACGATGATCTCATCGGATGAACCACGATGTCGAGGATTCAATCAATCCCGTATACAATTCCCTTTGTCAATCGGTATATTACTTGCCCGAGAGTCGATCGTCGGTATCCCAATACCTTGTTCAATCTCGTTACCGGCAAGTCTCTTTACTCGTACCACAATGCATGATCCCGTGACTAACGCCTTAGTCACATTGATCTCATTATGATGATGCATTACCGATTGGGCCCAGAGATACCTCTCCATCACACGGAGTGACAAATCCCAGTCTCGATCCGTGCCAACCCAACAGGCACTTTCAGAGATACCCGTAGTGTACCTTTATAGTCACCCAGTTACGTTGTGACGTTTGGTGCACCCAAAGCACTCCTACGGTATCCGGGAGTTGCACGATCTCATGGTCTAAGGAAAAGATACTTGACATTGGAAAAGCTCTAGCAAACGAAACTACACGATCTTTTATGCTATGTTTAGGATTGGGTCTTGTCCATCAGATCATTCTCCTAATGATGTGATCCCGTTATCAATGACATCCAATGTCCATAGTCAGGAAACCATGACTATCTGTTGATCAACGAGCTAGTCAACTAGAGGCTTACTAGGGACACGTTGTGGTCTATGTATTCACACATGTATTACGATTTCCGGATAACACAATTATAGCATGAACAATAGACAATTATCATGAACAAAGAAATATAATAATAACCATTTATTATTGCCTCTAGGGCATATTTCCAACAGGAAGACCCTTCTTGAATACTGCAGGGGCTGTTATTGATTGCAACAAAGGCAATGCCACTTTTCATGTTAATGGCAATGAGCATACGGTACACTTTCCGAGGAAACAACCTCAAGTCCACAGTATCAATTCTATTGGAAAAATTCCATCGATTATTTTTGGAGGTTTTGAATTTCCTCTTCCTACTGTCAAAAAGAGATATGATATTCTTATTATTGGGGATGTGCATATCCGCGTTGAGGTAACCTTGTGCCACTCGAAAATTCTCCGGTTTCATGCAATTCGGAATGAGTTTGTTAACAAGACCTGATCAACCTTGTTAACGGATTCCTTTTTGATGAGCATGAGATCGATGAAGTTCGAAAGCACAACTTTTTGTACCCTCGTTTTACTTTCTGTTATTTAGTTTAAATAAAGCAAAAAAAGTATTTTCTGTCTGTTTTCTGAATTATTCCGTGCAATAAAAAATACCCCGAAAATAAAAGTTCTCCAAATGCCCTGAAATTGAAATATGATTTTTTCTGAAATATTTGAGAATATCTGGCACTGAGAACACAGCAGGGGGAGCAAGCACCTGGCCACGAGGGTCTAGGGCGCGCCCACCCCCTGGGCACGCCCCCTGTCTCGTGGGCCCCTGGTGGCCCCCCTCCACTTATTCCTGCGCCAACACACTTCGTCTTCCTCCCAAAAAAATCACCAACCAGCTCAAGCACGACTTCTAGCTCATCCTGCTGCCATTTTCGATCTACTTGCTCAAAGCTCCACTCACAAAACTGCTTTGGGAGATTGTTCTTGGGTATGTGACTCCTCCAATGGTCCAATTATTTTTTGTTATAGTGCTTTATTTATTGCAAATTTTTGCTGCTTAGGTGACCCTGTTCTTGAGCTTGCATGTCAAATTTATTTGGTCCCAAGTAGTTCTAATGCATGATATAGTCTCTAGGCACTTGTGGGAGTAGTTGCTATCAATTTTGTTGAGTTTGGTTCGCTTTTATTTGAAGTTACTAAAAATTTCAGAAATTTTTCAGAGGAAGACATACGTTTAGGAAAATGTACCAAGGTGGTTCTTCAAGGAAGCAAGGACCCAGGATGGCAATACGTGAGCTGGACCATGAACCACGAAGAGAAGCTCAAGTGCGGCCTTGTGAATGGCCGTCAGAAAACTTCATGGTTCGAGCAGAAATTAAGGAGGAATTCGACGCATATGTGCGTAACGCTGATCTGGAGGGCTTCGTGTCAGATAAGTGTCTCCAGTACTATTACCTTACTGATTCCTTTGTGAGAAGATTTAAATTTACATCATCACGCAACTCTCACATGGCCCTGTTTGATCTTTATGATAAATCTTATACCATGGACCTAGAAGATTTTAGTACTGCTTATAAACTCCCGCGATGAGGTAGTGCTAGTGAACCTCGCAAATCTGAGTTTAGAGATTTTCTTGCTAGTATCACTGTGGGGGAATCTAGAGAAATAACACAAGCCACTATAGGGAGCATTCATTTTCCTGCTATACATTATTTTGCTCTCTTTATAGGTAGATGCATAAACGGTAAGGATGAGCCATGCCACATGTGTGTTCCCGATCTCAGTGTTCTCAAGAGTGCTGTATTCGGAGATAAACAATATAACTTGGGGTTCATTGTTGCACGTAGGTTGCATAATAACAGTATTAGTGGAGATTTGTTTGGCGGAATTTATGCAACTCGTTTGGCTAACTATCTTGAGGTACCCATTCGTGAATATGATATAGAATTGCCTCCTGCTTATCTAGATTTTAATGCTATGGTTCGCCATCAGTTTATTGAGAGGAATGAACAGCCTCTCCAGTACCGACTAATCTTTGACAGACGTCACGCTGTCCATATTGCTCTCCCTGCTCCTACTCCCTTTGACTTTCAGGCAAAGGGGAGATATGTCATAACCCGGGAGGAGGCAAATGAGTACGAGAGGAGGACGAGGGCAGCTCGCCTCCAAGCTGCAGCCCACGATGCAATAGCCGCTGCATCTCAGTACGACCCCAGTTACAACTTTGGATATCCGCCAGCCCAGCCGTTGCCATAGACCAACTTTGGCCAAAAGCCTAAGCTTGGGGGAGTACGTACTTCTCACCGACATTACATTCATCTTCATACACTCATGCTAGTTGTCAGTGCTCATACTTTTTCATTGTACTATCCATGCTAGTTTATTTTCTTTTTCCTGCTTTCTTCTTGTGTGCTTGAAAAACCTTAAGAAAAACCAAAAAAATAGTTGTAGCTTTTAGCTAGTTTACTTTTCATGCTTGTAGTAGTAATTAAAAGAAAACCCAAAAAAGATTTCATGTTCTTCTTTTACTTGTTGGGAGCTTTCCCGTGTAAATAGTTTTACTTCTTTTCTTTTCTTTGGGGGTCGATAGGAGAAGACCATGATGAAAATGTTGAAGTGGCTCTTATATGCAGTATTGTTGATTTAACCAAGAGCCCATATTACCTTGTCTTCTCCTTTGAATTGAATGCTTGCAGATTCCAGCTTAGTCCAATGCACGTGCACTATTGTTATTATACACACCGTTCGGTCATGCAAGTGAAAGGCAATAATGACAATATATGATGGACTGATTGAGATGAGATAAGCTGGTATGAACTCGACCTCTCTTGTTTTTGTAAATATGATTAGTTCATCGTTCCTGATTCAGCCTATTATGAATAAACATGTTTGCAATGACAATTAGAGATTATAGTTGCTTATGCCATGCTTAATTAGCTAGGAGTTTATAATGGTTTATCTTGCGTGCCAACATGCTATTAAAATGGTTGTAATGTGGTATAGTAGGGTGGTATCCTCCTCTGAATGATTCGAGTGGCTTGACTTGGCACATGTTCACGCATGTAGTTGAAACAAAATCAACATAGCCTCCACGATATTTATGTTCATGGTGGATTATATCCTACTCATGCTTGCACTCAATGTTTATTAATTTTAATGCATGTTCATGACTGTTGTCGCTCTCTAGCTGGTCGCTTCCCAGTCTTTTGCTAGCCTTCACCTGTACTAAGCGGGAATACTATTTGTGCATCCAATTCCTTAAAACCCAAAGTTATTCCATATGAGTCCACCATACCTTCCTATATGCGGTATCTACCTGCCGTTCCAAGTAAATTTGTATGTGCCAAACTCTAAACCTTCAAATGAAATTCTATTTTGTATGCTCGAATAGCTCATGCATCAACTAGGGCTATCTATATCTTCCATGTTAGGCGGGTTATTCTCAAGAGGAGTGGACTCCGCTCCTCACTCACAAGAAAATGGATCAAATCAAAATACTGCAAAAAAAACTCCCCCAGGGCTGTTGTTAGTTGGAGGCACTCGTTGTTTTGAGCAAGCCATGGATTGATGCTTGTTGGTGGTGGGGGAGTATAAACTTTACTATTCTGCCTGGGAACCGCCTATAATGTGTGTAACATGGAAGATATCGAGATCTCTCGGTTGTTATGTTGACAATGAAAGTATACCACTCAAAATATTATTTATCTCTATTTCAAAATCAAGCTCTGACCTCTACAAATCCCTGCTTCCCTCTGCAAAGGGCCAATTTATGTTGAGTCATCATCCTCTTATTAAAAAGCACAAGTTGGAGAGCACCGCTGTCATTTGCATCCATTACTATTAATTTATATTGAGTATGACTATGATTGGCTCTCTTTTACCATGAATTATAATGTCTAGTTAGTCCTTGATCTTTAAAGGTGCTCTGCATTTATGTTTTGCGGTCTCAGAAAGGGCTAGCGAGATAGCATCTTGTTATATCATATTATGATTGTTTTGAGAAAGTGTTGTCATCCGAGATTTATTATTATTGCTCGCTAGTTGATTATGCCATTGATATAAGTAAACATGAGACCTAAGTGTTATTGTGAATATGGTTAGTCATAATCTTTGCTGAAAACTTGAATGCTGGCTTTACATATTTACAACAACAAGAGCAAACAGAATTTGTAAAAGTTTTTCTTTATCACTTTCAGTTTGTCAACTGAATTGGTTGTGGAAAAGCAAAGGTTTAAGCTTGGGGGAGTTGATACATCTCCAACGTATCTACTTTTCCAAACACTTTTGCCCTTGTTTTGGACTCTAACTTGCATGATTTGAATGGAACTAACCCGGACTGACGATGTTTTCAGCAGAATTGCCATGGTGTTATTTTTGTGCAGAAATAAAAGTTCTCGGAATAACTTGAAAATCAACGGAGAATTATTTTGGAATTAATAAAAAATACTGGCGAAAGAATCAAGGCCAGGGGGCCCACACCCTGTCCACGAGGGTGGGGGGCGCGCCTCCCTGCCTCGTGGGCCCCCTGGTGCTCCACCGACCTCAACTCCTGCTCTATATATTCACGTTCGGGGAGGAAAAAAACAGAGAGAAGGATTCATCGCGTTTTACGATACGGAGACACAACCAAGCCCTAAACTCTCTCGGGAGGGCTGATCAGGAGTTCGTTCGGGACTCCGGAGAGGGGAATCCGTCGCCATCGTCATCATCAACCATCCTCCATCACCAATTTCATGATGCTCACCGTCGTGCGCGAGTAATTCCATCGTAGGCTTTCTGGACGGTAATGGGTTGGATGAGATTTATCATGTAACCGAGTTAGTTTTGTTAGGGTTTGATCCCTAGTATCCACTATGTTCTAAGATTGATGTTGCTATGACTTTGCTATGCTTAATGCTTGTCACTAGGGCCCGAGTGGCATGAACTCAGATCTGAACCCTTTGTGTTTCCATTAATATATTTGTGTTCTTGGTCCGATATTGCAAGTTATAGTCACCTACTATGTGTGATGATTCGGCAACCCCGAAGTGACAATAATCGGGACCACTCCCGGTGATGACCGTAGTTTGAGAAGTTCATGTATTCACTTTGTGTTAATGCTTTGGTCCGGTACTCTATTAAACGGAGGCCTTAATATCCCTTAGTTTCCATTAGGACCCAGCTGCCACGGGAGGGTAGGACAAAAGATTTCATGCAAGTTCTTTTCCATAAGCACGTATGACTATATTCGGAATACATGCCTACATTACATTGATGAGTTGGAGCTAGTTCTGTGTCACCCTATGTTATAACTGTTACATGAATGATCGCATCCGACATAATTCTCCATCACCGATCCAATGCCTACGAGCTTTTCACATATTGCTCTCTGCTTAGTTACTTTACCGTTGCTACTGTTACAATCACTACAATACTGCTACTATTACTTTTGCCACTGTTACCGTTACTACCATACTACTTTGCTACTAAATACTTTGCTGCAGATACTAAGTTATCCATGTGTGGTTGAATTGACAACTCAACTGCTAATACTTGAGAATATTCTTTGGCTCCCCTTGTGTCGAATCAATACATTTGGGTTGAATACTCTACCCTCCAAAACTATTGTGATCCCCTATACTTGTGGGTTATCACTCATCACCCGGTAGGATTTTTAAACTTAGGTGAGTACGGGACTGCAACTAAGCCTCCGAGTGAGAGGGTTGCTCATCACCCGGTAGGATTTTTAAAACTTAGGCGAGTACGGAACTGCAACTAAGCCCCCGAGTGAGAGGATTGCTCTTCACTCGGTAGGATTTTTAAAACTTAGGCAAGCACGAAACTGTAGCTAAGCCCCCGAGTGAGAGGATTGCTCTTCACTCGGTAGGATTCTTAAACTTAGGTGAGTACGGGACTGCAGCTAAGCCTCTGAGTGAGAGGGTTGCTCATCACTCGATAGGATTTTCAAACTTAGGCGAGTACGGGACTGCAGCTAAGCCTCCGAGTGAGAGGGTTGCTCATCACCCGGTAGGATTTTCAAACTTAGGCGAGTACGGGACTGCAGCTAAGCCTCCGAGTGAGAGGGTTGCTCATCACCCGGTAGGATTTTTTAAACTTAGGCGAGTACGGGACTGCAGCTAAGCCCCCGAGTGAGAGGCTTGTTCTTCACTCGGTAGGATTTTTTAAACTTAGGCGAATCAGGTTCGCGGCTAAGCCCCCGAGTGACAGGCTTGCTCTTCACTCGGTAGGATTTTGAAACTTAGGAGAATCGGATTCGCGGCTAAGCCACCCAATGGGTTTTTTAGCACATGCATATGTAAGAACAATCATTTAGAAGACGGTAAAACTGTGTCTTTGATAAAGAAACTGAATGGTACTGCTTATTTCATCCGATCGGACCGAATGTTTAAGTATAAAAATGACGGAGTAGCTTCGCATTCCAAGCGTGTGGCTCTTCTTTCTTGTGTTCCACATTGTAGAGGTGATATGCTCCGTTATGGAGCACCTTGGTGATGATGAAGGGACTTTCCCAAGCAGGAGCAAGCTTATGGGGCCGTTGCCGATCCACTCGGAGCACAAGGTCTCCTTCCTGAAATGCTCGACCTCTCATGTTCTGTCATGGAATCGACAGAGGTCTTGCTGATAAATGGATCAGGGCCATCTCCCTTTCTACTTCCAGAAGATCAACAGCATCCTATCGAGCTTGTTCTGCTTCAGCTTCTAAGAAGAGTTCCACTCGGGGTGCATTGTGAAGCAAATCACTTGGCAGCACAACTTCAACCCCATAACCATGAAGAAGGGAGCTCGACCAGTCGACTGATTTGGTGTTGTTCTTAATCCCCAAAGGACTGATGGAAGCTCATCTACCCAAGCGTCTGCCACATGTTTGAGGTCACACATCAATCGGGGTTTCAGCCCTTGGAGGATCAAACCGTTTGCTCTTTCTGCCTGTCCATTCAACTGCAGGTGGGCAACTGAAGCGTAGTCGACCCGAGTGCCTTGGGAAGCACAAAATGCTCTGAACTCATCAGAATCACAGTTGGAGCCATTATCCGTGATAATGATGTGGGGGACTGTTAGTGGGAAACGACACCTATGGGATCACAAGAATCCCTACTACGGTTGCCGGGGCACGGGGTTGTGAGAAGAGCAGGATTAACAGTCAGCACAAGGATCGTTTACCCAGGTTCGGCCCGTGAGGATGCGTAAAACCCTAGTCCTGCTTTGGTGGATGTATTGAGTGTTCTTGAGCTCTCGAACTAGCTATGGTGTGGTTGTGAAGTCCCAAAGAGCCGAATCCTCTTCCAGTACGCCATGGGCCTCCTTTTATAGTCGAAAGGGGCTGCCACAGTGGCACACAGGAGGTGGAAAGGCCTACAGTACTATGAGCTTATCGCCCGTATTATAGGACAAGACGCATTTAATGCGTCGCTTAGGTGTCCCCTAGCTTTATCGGGGACGGGAGCGAGGCCCGTCCCGTCCGTCGCTGCTCCTCTTCGCTTCAACACGCGCCCTGGCCAGCGATGCATGCGGCGCCATGTAGGCAGGCAGGCAGCTGAGGTGGCGCGGTGGTAGGATCTTCATGAAGATCTGCATGACACCACGCAAGTGCTTGCTGAGTTGGCGTAGAGGTCGCCTGTCGCCACGCAGGTGCCTGCCTAGCTGGTTGAGCTAGCAGCAGCTTGGGGACGGCGGTGGAGTTTTGGCCGACGCAGGCCTGGCTGTGGCCCCGCTGACGGCCTCGGCAAGGGCCTTGCCAGGGGCCCGGCAAGGGTCTTGTCGTGGCATTGCAGTCGTCCCCGGTAAGGCGCTTGCCGGGGGTCTTGTGGATCTCCTCTGCAAGGATCCCGCCGAGGGTCGCCGTCTTCTGGTCCTCATCTGATCTCATAAATCTATGGTCTTGACAAAGATCTGCATGCCACCATAGAGGTGCCTCCCGAGCCCTGGTCCAGTCGTAGTTGGTTGGCTTGGAACCCGTGGGCTCAAGGGCGGCTCGCTATGTTGGTGTTTGGGCAAGTTGCCCCAGCAAGGTTCTTGCCGGGGCCGCGGAGGCCTGCCCCGGCAAGGATCTTGCCGGGGGAGTCCACCTCGCCCTTTCGCTCTTTGGTATCTTTGGTCTTGGCGTTGCTTTGGCCATCTTGTGCTTCAGCTTCTCTTCGGCTTCCCTCCCATTCTCTGCTTAGTGCGGCCGTGGGCGCGGCTCCGACTGTCCGTGCACAAGTAAAGGGGTCAAAAGGAGCGCCCCTACTTTTGTACACCGACAGGAGCCCCTGGGCCACACATAAGTGCGACAGATTGTTGGGCCAGGCCCAAAATGGTGCACGGGCAGGAGGGGCGGATTCTACCGCAGTAATTTTCTGTCTGCTGTGCTTCCCCACGACCTGCGTGCGACGTGGAGGGTCGTGCGTGACGTGAGGGTCATGCGTGGGGCGATCGCATGCATGCGTCACATCGTGGTAAAGAGGCGGCTCGCGCCTTCCCCATAAAAGAGGGAGGCGTGGAGGCGCGGCTCATTTACTGGATGGACTCAGGTCGCGGTCTTCAAGGCGCCCACACCCCCCGATCACGGGGCAGGGGACGGTCGCCTCGCTTGTCCCCTCGACCCTGCTCACCTGCCACGTGTCCTTCATGCAAGTGGCGGGCGGTGGAGGCGGGAAACTGGGCCGTCGCTGATTGGGGCGGCGGGTCGGTCCTGATTCCCTGCGCCTCTGACGGCTGGATTGGCAGAGTGAGGCGGCCGAGTCTCGACCCCGCCCCTTTATAAAGGGGACGAGGGAGGGCGTCGTCCCACATTCCTTCAGTATCCACCCCCCTTCACTTTTGCTTCTTTCTTCCACCTGCCATGGCGAGAGGATGCGCTGGGCCTTCGACGGTGGCGACGAGGGTCGCTGCTCGTCAGTGCGTCCCTCCTTCCCACGAGCCCGCGGCGGCGGAGCCAACCACAATAGGAAGGGGGAGGGGGTGTGGCCGAGGTCGCCGCGGTGGTCCGGGGAGAGGGGGACGAGGTGGCGCGGCGGCGCGCCTCCACCAGCCGTGCCTCCCGCGATGGAGGGCCACGTCGGGGACCGGCCCAGCGAGTTCTTCATCCGGCTGCGCCGGCCACCGCGTTGTCGTCTCCGTCTCGCCACCCCCTTTGATTAGGAGATGGAGCTCGATCCGCCCCAGACCCTCAGATTGCACATGAGGGGCTGCGGGACCGGCGGCACGCGGGTCAACGTCGACTTCCCCGCTCCTCATGTCATGTATCTCCGTCGCAGATGGAAGACGTTCGCCCGCATCCATAGCTTGACGGTGGGGCTCATCCTCTACTTCAAGTTAATGGAGGGCGGCTTGCTCTCCGTCAAGGTCTTTGGAGACCTTGGAACTCGCCTGAAGTGCTGCGTGGAGAGCTCCTTCGACGATGAAGATTCCTCCTCAAGCGGGAGTGACGAGGAGGACAGCGACAGCGACGACGAGGGAGACGAGCAGCAGGATGCCGTCCCCGACTTCGACTGATCGCGCCGCCTCTCACTCGGCCTCGCGCCCTGTCGAGGGCCTTCCTCGTCAAGCACTCCATCGGCGCGTTCCCCATCGCCTCCTTGGGCGACTGGCGTAGGAGGGCCGGAGAAGGCGAAGAAGGCGGGCGGCGGCCGTCAACTCGGAATACGCGGGCACCGACGCCTTCGTCGCGTATTGTCGGGCCGTTGCCTCATCTTCCAGCCCCTCCGCCAGCACCGGGATGCTCTCTTGGCGCCTTCTGCTTCTCGCACCTCGCCTAGGCGCTCCTTTCGCCCTCCTGCTGTCTTGTTTCACCTTCTGAGGAGAGGGACAAGAAAGGGATTACGAGCACCTTATCTCTTTTTAGTTTGTAAGCCTGCGGGCACTTGTTAATTTTTAGACTTGTAATCCCCTTGCTCATGTTTTTTATTCCGTACGAACTGTACCTGTATGGGACGTTTCTAATGAAAAAGGGTGTTTGCCGGGTTCTTTGTGTGTGAGCGAGGCCCATGCCAAGGAAGAATCCTTGTTACTTCTAAGGTAAACATTGTTGCCCGGCAACAGGCCTTGCCGCCCCCCCCGCTTTGGTTGACCATTTTCACGCTCTTGGCGGAGGCAGGGCGAAGCAGGGTTAGGCCCCTCGTTTATTTCTCTTGCCACCGCGACTACGACCAAGTTCCGACCCAAGGGATAGCTCTTGGGTACGGGAAAATGGGAGCACGGTGGTTTTAAGAATATAAACGAGGTTTCATATGTCCCCGTCCTATACGGAAGTGCATAACAGGGGATAAAAGACTTATCTGAATCCGCAGCCCCCGGCAACCTTGGCTTGCCGTGGTTGGATCCTTGTGTCTTCAGCCCCCGGCGATCCTGGCTTGCCGGGGCCGGAGCGCCGGTCCATCCTCTTTCCCCCAAGCGGCTCAGGAGATATGTCCACGTGCCCTGCGAACCAAAGAGGACAGAAAGACGCACACTCGACCTCTAGGCTAGGGGTTAGTCGCCGCTAAGCACTATCAACCCTAACCGAGGAAGAGACTTAACCTAGCATGCATGCTATAACTTAGAGCGCCAGCGCTTCATTTATTTATGCTCAGGGTCTGCGCGTTGCTTTGTACAGAGGGTTACATGCCTTGCCGGCAAAGCTTGTACAAAAGGTGGCTTGCCGGGAGGCCCGACAAGCCGCGCCTTATGGGTAAAACTTGCGAAGATGCTCGATGTTCCAGGAGTTGCTCACTGGCACATCATCTTCGGTCTCCAGGCGGACTGCGCCGGGCCTGGTGACTCGTATTACCCGATAAGGGCCTTCCCACTTTGGCGTCAACTTGTTGGAATTCTTGGCCAACTTAACGCGCCAAAGAACAAGGTCGCCTTCCTCAAAGCTTCGGGCATGGACCTTGCGGCTATGGTAGCGGCGCAAGGCCTGCTGGTAGCGTGCTGCTCTCACAGCCACCCGAAGACGATCTTCCTCAAGGAGCGTTGCATCATCTTGCTGCAACTGCTCTTTCTCAAGCTCATCATAAGCGAGCACTCGAGGTGACCCGTATATGAGTTCCGTGGGAAGAACTGCTTCTGCCCCATATACTAGGGCAAAGGGTGTCTGGCCGGTGGCTCGATTTGGGGTCGTCCTGATCGACCAAAGAACCGCCGGCAACTCATCAATCCAGCGCCTTCCACTCTTGTGCAGCTTGTCAAAGGTCTTCGTTCTCAGGCCTCGCAACACTTCAGCATTTGCCCTCTCCGCTTGGCCGTTGCTTCGGGGGTGTGACACGGAAGCAAAACAGACCTTGCTGCCGAGGTCTTGAATGTATTGCATGAAGGTGTGGCTTGTGAACTGCGTGCCGTTATTGGTGATGACTCTGTTTGGCACACCAAAACGGTAGACTAGTCCCTTGAAGAACTTGACGGCTGACTGTGCTATCACCTTCCTCACCGGTTCCACCTCCGTCCATTTTGTGAACTTGTCGATTGCAACGTACAAGTACTCAAAGCCCCCGACAGCACGGGGAAGGGGCCCAGTATGTCGAGCACTAGACCAAAAATGGCCAGGAGAGAGGGATTGTTTGAAGGGCTTGAGCTGGTTGATGAAGCTTCTTTGAATGGAACTGACACGCTTCACACTTGGTTACTAGTGCCGTTGCATCCTGGAGGGCGGTGGGCCAGAAGAAGCCTTGCCGGAATGCCTTGCCGGCAAGGGCCCTTGACCCTATGTGGGAGCCACATATGCCTCCATGTATCTCTGCCAACAGCTCCAGTCCTTCCTCCCGGGGGATGCACTTCAATTTCACACCGTTCGGTCTTCTTTTGTACAGGACGTCATCGACGAACTGGTACAAGGAAGACCGACAGGCTACTTTTTCCGCTTCTTCCTGCTCCTCAGGAAGTTCCCCTGTCTGGAGGAAAGGGACGGTATGATGTGCCCATGCTGGAGCCTGGGGCTCGACGACAAGGATCAAAGGCATCTCTTCCGCCATGGGGGCAGCCGTCTCTACGGCCAGGGCTTGGCGCCCTGCCGGAGCCAGCCGTCCCTTGGCAGGCTCAGGATCCGCGGCAACACCCTTGCCGGCGGCCCCTGGGGGCTCGGCGGGAAAGTACTTGCCTGAGCCTGACTTCCTCCGCTTGTTCTGCTCTGTTCATGGCTCGACGGATGGTTGAGTTAACCGAAGCAAAAAGGTACCTGGTTCCACAGGTAGCTTGAATGCAACGCGCTTTGACAGGTAGTCAGTGATGTCATTCTCTGCTCGGGGAACGTGCTCTACTTGTATACCGTCAAAGTGCTCCTCCAGTTTCCTCACATCATCTACGTAGGCCTCCATCAATGAACTCTGATAATCCTTGTTAACTTGTCTGATGACAAGCTGTGAATCACCGCTGACGATGAGCTTTTTCACCCCAAGGTCCGTCGCGATCCTGAGACCAGCAAGCAGCCCCTCGTATTCAACAGTGTTGTTTGTGGACATCTCCCTGGGAAGTGCATCTGGATCACATACTTGAGGTGCTCTCCGGTGGGTGCGACAAGCAGCACACCGGCATCGGCGCCTTGCAGCGAGAATGCCCCATCAAAGTATATGATCCAGTCGCGGCTTGCTTCCTTGCCGGGCAGAGCGGTCTCCTGAATTTCTTCGTCGGGCGTTGAGGTCCATTCTGCAATGAACTCCGCCAAGACTCTGCTCTGGATTATCGAGGTACTTTCAAACTTCAACCCAAAGCTCGACAACTCCAAGGCCCATTCCACAATCCTTCCGGTAGCATCTGGGTTGTGCAGTATCCGTTGCAACGGGAGGCAGGTGACGACGGTGATCTCGTGGGCTCGGAAATAATGACGCAGCTTCCTCGAGGCCATAAAGAGGCCGAAGAGCAATTTCTGCACACCGGAGTACCTCGACCTAGCCCCCTGCAAGAGGGAGCTGACAAAGTAAACCGGGTGCTGCATCATCTTCTTCTTCTGCACCACTCCACTTGACTGTGCGGGCACCGCCCCGATGGCGTCAGACTCTGCCGGGGGCCTTGCCTTGCCGGCACCAGGCCCTCACTACAAAAAAAATACACTTCCGTGATGATACATGTTTGTCACAGTAGGTCACGTTTTCTGTCATGCATGTACATCCATGACAAATTTATGACAGAATCAAGATAGTCATACCTGTGCTGTCGTAGAAGTGCTCCATGACATTACCAAAATTATCATCACGGAAGTGTCCACTTCCATGACGATAAATCACGCGTGACAGAAGTGCTTTCGTCAAGGGTGACCGACACATGGCATCCACCGTAACGGAACGCCGTTAAGCTATCGGGTCCAGTTTTGGATCCGATAACCCGTTAACAACCCCGACCAATGGGGATTTTCCACGTGTAAAATCATCATTGGCTGGAGGAAACACGTGTTAGCTCCGTGTTGGCACAGGTGTCACTCATCCAATGGGCGAGATGCGCCTATGATATGTTAACACGTGGACCGGCCCAAAAGTGGCCCATAAAGTTTAAATGGGCCTGCCCAACTAAAGGCCCACAAGATTTTGCGGACCATACTGGGCCGGCCCAGCTAAAGGCCCACAAGATTTTTGTGGGCCATAACGGGCCGGACCAGGTGAAGGCCCACAAGATTTTTGTGGACCATAATGGGCCGGCCCAGCTAAAGGCCCATGAGATTTCGCCGATATTATTGGGTCGGCCCAGCTATAGGCCCACAAGATTTTGAGGACCCTAGTAGGCCGGCCCATTAACTTGCTGCCATGTTTTGGGCCAAGATTTTGAGGACCCTAGTAGGCCGGCCCATTAACTAGCTGCCATGTTTTGGGCCAAATGCCGGCCCATATTTGATTCGGTCCATTAATGGCCTGCCACGTTCCGGGCCTAATAATGGCCCATATGAGATCCAGCCCGTTAAAAGCCTACCACACTCTGGGCCAAATTACGGCCCAAATCAGGTCCGACCCTTTAAGAGGATTGGGCTAAATTATGGCCCATATCAGATTCGGCCCGTCAACAGGACGCTATGCTTTTGGGCCCACTTGCTAAAGGCCCATTTAGTAATTCGGCCTGATATTAGTTTCGGCCTGTTAAGGGCCCGTTTAACATTTCGGCCCTATATTAATTTTGGCCTGTTAAAAGCCCGTCATATAGTTGGGCCTAACTACGACCCGGTTTGCATCCGGCCTGCTCGCAGCCGATAATCTGATTGGGCCAAACAAGGACCGAGACAATTTTGGCCCATTGGTTGGGGTCTATTTCGGCCTGCTGCCGGCCCGTGAGCTGTATGGCATGTTTCAGGCCCAACCTACTTTTCAGCCTCCTAAAGGCCCATTGAGTTTTCTTGGGAAAATAGGGCCGGCGGTTTACTCGGCCTATTAAAGGCCCGAATCTACTAGTGAGCCAGTTTACATTTAGGCTTGTTAACGGACCAAGATGACGGGGCCCATGATGCGGATCATACATGGTGATTTGCATGACGGCCCGATTATGTACTGTAATTTTACGGTTTGGCCGGTTTACTACAAAGACAGTATATATATACAGTAAAATAACTGCAGCATCGTGAATAAGAAAAAAAATCTAGACTATACAATAAAGAAATTACGGCATATTACATCCACTGGGCATCAAAGTAAACCACTATGATAATAAAGCAAATCACACAGCAGATTACATACACTGGGCATCAAAGATCGCCACCAGTGCGACTAAACACGCCGACAAAATAATATACAAAACCGACAACACTTCAATAGAGTTCAAGAAAGGTTAGCCCTGCTCGGGAGCTGCAGCGCAAGCAGCTGAGCAAGCTGGTGAGACTGCACTTGTTTGACATTTATATCCTCCTCACTCTGAAAGATAGACAAGCAGACAAATGACAGGTTTTGCACATATAAGTATCAGTGCTGACAATTCATCACATTTCTTACTAATGAATAAAGTGACAATTTGGTTAATTTACAAATGACAGATTGGCAAAATAAGATCACTTGCTCTGTATAGTTTAATTTACATAGTATGAAGAAGGAACTTGGTTGTACAACTGAAAACTTAAATTGGGAAGGACAAACTTTTGTTTATGAACTGGAGTACATAATAAACTTTAAACATGCAATTTGATGCAAACACCAAAAAAATAGCTGTTGCAGTCATGCCTAACCAAATATACACAACAAAGTTTGAAGGCTTGAGAAGGACAAACTTACATTATTGGGGAAGGTAGGCTCTATAAAGCCCTTGTCCATGCTAATGGGGGGGGCAATTCAAGAAGTTTACCACAAAATCTTCTTCATAAGCATTGCCTTTATTCTACATTTTGTTAAGAGTAAATGTAGATGTGACAATATAAGAAAAAATGGAGAATATTTAAGATAAGAAGAGTGATGCTACATAACCAAGTAGCTATAAATGTAAGTACAGCGATACAGGCAAAAGGTACAGCCAAGAGCAATGCAGAGCTAAACTTCTTCAGTACCATCGGTGTTATCCAACCTTATGGTAAGAGTAAATATAGATCTTATGTGTAGAAAATGGAGGGCAAAGGAAAATAAGCTGCAGAGTGATGGCACATGAACAACTACCTGTCAATATAAGTACATTGATAAAGGACAGCAGGTACTTACAAGAACAATGCAGAGCTAAAAAATTTCATTGGCATTGGATATATTCTACACTAATGTAACCATTCATACAAATCAGATAATTTGGAGCGAACAATTGATAAGCAAGCTATCATGCATACTACTGTCACATAATGAACCAGGTATGTATGCAAGTACAGTGATACAGGACAACAGGTACTAACAAGAGCAAAGCAGCGGGCAACATATTTGCGACATCCTGTCGTTCTTTTCAAACCGGGATTCTTTTTCGAGCAGATTTCCTGCAAAAAAGATCCGTAAGGCACATGCGAAAAAGTAGAAGTTCAAATTGTCATGTGATATCATAGACGGTACCTCATCCTCGGAACGAGACCAGTGCATAACAAGGTTTTTCCATTCAATGTCTTCCAAATTTAGCACAGGAGACTTCACCAGAAATTCGTTTATAGACTTGCCATCAAAGTGTGATTTCCTCAGGTAACACCAATACTGCTGCAATGCTTCCTTGAAAAGCGCAAGCAAGCTTTGCTCGTCATGACTATCCAGATTGACCCTCGCCTACTTACAACAATGTAATGTAAATCATTGATGTGTTCAATCAGCAGAAAACAGGAAAATAATCATCATGAATAATAGCACTTACACGTAAGTGGGACAGGAAGATGTGAAAATGGTGTTTGTCTTCACTATAATCTTCCAATGATGGGAATATATGCACGTAGTCCCTAACTACATTGAAAGAATTGTCTTTTAAACTAGGAATAACTGGAATGGGGTTCCAATCTGCAGGAATTGGCCGTCTCTGCAATTGGGATAGGTCTTCGGCCGGTGGACTTGCTGTACTTTTTGCTGGAGTGGGATTTTTCTGTGGTACGGCTGGTGCTATGGCAATTGAAATCGGCATACCTTTTGCTGGACTGCAGGTCCTGTGTGGTGGGGCTAGTGGTGTGGCCAGTGAAGTATGGGTAAAGTCTGCTAGAGTCGGTCCTACGTTTTATGTCACTGGTTGTACAGCCAATATAAGTGGGGTGCTGTCTGATTTCTCCGGCACAACCACGTTTTCAAGGACTTTGCTGGTGCTCCTTCAGGTTCGGCAATCACCCTCTTCCTTTTTGATGTCTGATGCACAAGAACATCATTTGAGTGGAAAAACATGGTCTGATGACAGATGGAATATGTATTGATAATGGATGGGCATGGCATCTCGACATATATGATGAGTAAACTAAGCAGATGGCGGTGCAACAAAGTAGAAGAAATGCAAGACAACATATGCAAGATACGTACAATCAATAAAACATTGCCAAATTAGAGCAGGCACCTTGATGGGTGAACATGACAGAGCATAGTGTAGATATAACGGGAAAACCATAAGCCTCAGAGTAAAATCAGCAAAGTGGAACTTGCTGGAATATATGTGCTAGTATTGCCGGTACGGCTAGAAAGTTTCGGATACCAGCTCTCTTCAACTGAAGGTGCGATACTGTTAACATCAGTGTAACTCTCAAAGGCGACACAGCTCCCCGCATTTCCTTGCTATTCTTATAGGATTCAAGTGGGCAGGCCACTACAAATCCTATTCCCATGTTTACAAAATCCTACAAATCAAAGAGGCCCGACGGGTTCAAAGTGTCCATACCAACCGACTGTATAGACCTCTACACTGCAAATGTCCCTGCTCATCTTCACTACAAGGAACATACTGTACTACTATCATACTCCCTCCATTCCAAAATATAAGTCTTGGTAGAGATTTCCACTATGGATCACATACAGATGTATCCAGATACATTTTAGAGTGTAGATTCACTCATTTTGCTCCATATGTAGTCCATGGTGGAATCTATACAAAGACTTGTATTTAGGAACGGAGAGAGTACTTATTAAAGAATAACGGAAGAGGAACATGGTAAAGAAGAGCAAGCAGATTTTGGATAATAAAATGTTCATTGCGCGGTGCCCACACATGATGAACCAGAGCGCATTAAGAAAGCAACTCCCTGCTGTCTCTCTATATGTGGTGCACGTGCTTTTTCGAAAGTAAAGTAGGAACATTAGCTGACTAATTAAATGTTATCTGTTTTAGTAATATCAGCATCATATCAGATTCGTACTTGAGCAACAAGTTGGAATTATGAGTGGCACGTTGTTTAGCTTGATGGATTCAGGAGCAGTGCTAAGCAGGTACGATGATGGTACTGAATATATAGGCATGTCTGCATTTGGGTCAATCGACCATTTCAGGCGGTTGGATGAAGATCCTACGTCTCCTGACCCTTCTTCTTCCTCGTCTCTGATTCTTCCCATACAGAACACCGCACGGGCCGCCGGCCGGACCATCGGCCCCCATCGCCTGTGTTCCTCCGCCACCCCTACCCCCACCCCGCCCCCACCCGCGTCGAGTTTTCTTCGTTCGGCGAGGCACCACCACCGCCCCCCAACCAAAGTCCCCACCCGAGCCCCTTCGTTCACACCGGCGAACTCCGGCGAGCTCTGAAAAATCGACTGACCCAATTTTGAAATTTAGTCTACTGTGATTTAACTAGTGTGGAATATAAAAGGGGAAAACCATAACATTGGGAGTATAGTGTTGAGCGTGCCATGGCGGATCTGAAGGTGCAAACCGGACAAAGGCAACTTCGCAACCAATGTTTGCTCTCAACTAGCAAGTAAGTGATGGACAAGAAATCAGAGTAAAGCAGTGGTGATCTATTTTCTTGCTGTGATAAATAAGATGAGCAGATACGAAAGAGTACCGCCTCTAGTGCGGCGCCGTGTATGCATCTGCTGAGAATTTGACGGTGCTGCGGTAGCGATGGCTGTCGGTGGCGTGGAAGCAGATCTAGGAGGGTAGACGGTGGCGGCGGGGCGCGGTGGACGAGACGGTCGTCGGAGCGGCGCCGGCAAGGTGGACGACTGCGGGGATGAGGCGAGAGGACGGGATGCCAGGATCCCGGTCCGAAGCCGTGGATGAGAGAGGTCGATCTCTTGTAATGGACGGCGGCATCGGGGTATCAGCTCCAGCATGGCGGAGGAGGACAGCGGTGGATGGGGTGGCAGATGGAGGAGGCTGGGGTGGAGAGGGTGTTTTGGCGCGCACGGAGTACGAATGGGGAAATGGAGGTGGAGAGGAAGGGGGGAACCATGTCTTCAGGCGCGCTTGTCTCAAATGCGAGGAAATTTACAAACTTAGCCCCCGTTTCAAATTTCCTACATCACAACAATATTAGTATGTTGGGGATAGGACGGTAATCTTGCATACACCGAATATTTGCCGACGAGAGTTTGTTTTTGGCGCCCACCGTGTATGAATCGGGGAGGGAGTCGATTTCGGCCGAGGACACACTGTGTTTTGGCGCCCACCGTGTATGAATCTGGGTGAGAGGCGGTTATGTCACGTTTGAGTGAAATTACAAACCTACCCCTATCAAAACCTACAGGAATCAAGCAGATAGGCTTTGCGTGGCAGGGATAGGAAGTAGTAATTTCCATCTCGGAGATTTTGGTTTCGGGCGGTTACTGCGACTTTCCCCGCTTCGTTCAAATTTTGCAGAGTGCACGTTTACCGTGCCAACTCAATTCGAATCCCGTTTGTATTCTATTTTTTTCAGGCGGGATCCATTTTCGATTGGAATAAAATTCTATATACATCATTTTTTATATATGCTTTCAAAAGCACAACACCCTTTATACATAAATATGGTTTACAAATGGCATGATCTCAGATTCATAAGGTTGTATCCATCAATTTGGATTTTCAAATGTTTGAAACCACTGTATGTTGAAATCCAATGTATGCATTCCTCGCTAACTGTCTCCAATTAATGTGTGTTTCATGCGGGTTTTTTACTTCTCAAACATGTATAATGTGTTTCACACACTCAAGATATAGTGTATCCCGTTTAGACATTAATTGCATATAAACCATGCATTGTTTCTAATTAAAGAATCTATGGATCACCAATATTGATAAACTATATAACATTACACGTGTCCCCAAATTCAAATGAATATGCATGTTTGATACACCAATTTGCGTTATGATATTATCGATGTCGTGATCTCCAGTTTAAATATTTGAATCCCATTTAATCCAGATATTCGTCTCATATAACTATCACTCATGCTTATATAGGACTGTCTCTCTAGACCTATACGCGTTCATCGTCTCTCAGGTATTCCTGTATGTCGACAATGATCTTTTATCTTCGTAACACACTGACGGTACTCTCTCCCTCGACCTTCATCACTCTATCTCTCTCTAAGTATATCTCGCTCCCTGCTGTGTGTCTCTAACTATGATTCTCCATGTGGAATCTCTTTCTCTCACACAAACACAAAACTTCGTCTTCCGGGGTCTCATTTCTCTCTACTATTCCCCTGTGTGCCACTCGCACACCCCTAATACAGAGATGTCTTTCGCTCCTTAGGTATGAGAACCTACGACTCTTCCTCTTAAATATCTCTTTCTCACACACAAACACAAACTCTGTCTCCCAGGGTCTCATATTTCTCCACTGTTCTCTTGCATGTCGCTCACACACACTGTCTCTCCCTAGAGATATCTTGCGTTCCCTCATATGTTTCTCTAGCTATCACTCTCGTTTTGAAATATCTTTCTCTCTCGCAGACACAAAACTCCGTCTCTCGGGATCTCATTTCTCTCCGATATTTGTTTGTATTTGAGTCACATGCACCCTTTCTTCATCTCTCTCACACCCACACCCATAACTCAACCTTCTGATCCACTCGACTCCTATGTCTAACACACACTAGCTAGCATCTTTATCTTTCTATTTATCTGTTTCTCCATCAACCTTCTTTCATTTATAGGTTGATCTCTTTTGCTCAATCGTTGTGCCTCACTCCCTCTACTCGCCATAGATGCATGCTCCAGCCCACGCCACTATCTCTTAAAGACAAAAACACATGCTCAATTGTCGGGCCTTCTTCCCTGCATTCTCGCATGCATGCATATTGTCATACCGATCCGTCTCTCCCATGTCGTTGATCTTAACTTATGACTTATGTCTTCTTTCTTTTATCTCGATAATGTGTGCGCGCGCACACACACACATCCCACGTATACATGTATACCTCTCACACATGCACGTTGAAGGTCTCTATGTCTCCATACGTAGTTAATTACCCTCAACCCAAACGCCACATCGAATCGTTTTCTTCTTGTGTGCACATAACTTCCGCCTGGATGGGTAAAACACACACTCACCCTTAACAATCTCCTTGTAGCTACCCCCCCTCTCACTCTTCCCCTATATCCCCGAAACCAATCAGACCATCCCTTCGTTTAATTCCCGCCTACATACACCATCGATATATAGTAGTCTTCCTTGGTGTCTCCCGAACAAACACGTTCTCTCGATGTCAACTACTCTCACGCGCACACACCTTCTCTCCCCTCTCTGCTGGCATTTTCTCTCTCGCACCCCATCGTTGGTGGCCTCTGCCATACACATCACCTCTCTATGATGAAGCCATGCACACTTAAATTACATCGGCCACCGAGGACCCCGCGACACACACACACACACACACCCACACACACACACGCATGCACGCATGCACGCACCCACCCACCCACACGCGCACACACACAGTAAGACTCCATCACACACACGCGCGCGCACACACACACACTAAGACTCCATCTCTCTCCCTCCCCCCCACACACACACACACTGAGACTCCATCTCACACACACATGCTCTAGGCGGAGCATTTGTTCCTACCACCCTTCATCCACCCTTACCCATATGATAAACAATCACCTTAATTTACTTGTATAACATGGACAAATTCCACTTTACATTAGTAGTTAGCAAACTAATCATTTGTACCCTTATAAAAAACCGAGTTGGCGATGATGGTGTGCCTGCCATCTTGTAATATAGACCGTCTGATCTATATCTGACGGATAGAAAGCAAACTATGATAATTTTACAAAAGATAGCCGCACCTCTCTCCACATCCTTATCTCCCACACCTCATTGCTGAGCAATTAAAAAAGAAAGTCTCCGGAACAATCAAGCATGGTGGCCGCTGCCGCCTGTCGACGCCGTCCATCCCCATGCCTCCGCCCATTATGACCACCAGTCACCACCACTACAAAAAAATACACTTCCGTGATGATACGTGTTTGTCACAGTAGGTCGCGTTTTTTGTCATGCATCTACATCCATGACGATTTTATGACAGAATCAAGATAGTCATACCTGTGCTGTCGTAGAAGTGTTCCATGACATTACCAAAATTATCATCATGGAAGTGTCCACTTCCATGACGATAAATCGCGCGTCACAAAAGTGCTTTCGTCAAGGGTGACCGACACGTGGCATCCACCGTAACGGAACGCCGTTAAGCTATCGGGCCGGGTTTTGGATCCGATAACCCGTTAACAGCCCCGACCAATGGGAAATTTCCACGTGTAAAATTCTTATTGGCCGGACGAAACACGTGTCAGCTCGTCAGTGGGTCAGATAGGCGCCTATGATATGTCGACACGTGCCACGGCCCACCACTGGCCCATTTAGCTTACAAAGCCGGCCCGTTTGACTTGGTCAAAAGTTAACGGGCTGACCCATGAAAAGCCTGTTAACGGTCTCTTCGCAAATAGCCCATTTACGGCCCGTTAACTCACGGCCCGTTAGGCCCTAAAGGAAATCGGCCCAACAACGTCATGTGGGTCTTCGAATATAACACCAGCCCATTTCACTTTCGGCCCATGTATGGCCCACGATGTCTTTCGGCCCATATGAGGCCTTCGTATCTTTCGGCCCTTTACAGGCCAACGGTGACTCTAGCCCATAATGAATAGTAATTTTCTTTATACCCATTAACGGCCCGTGATTTACATGGGCCGTTTCCAGCCCGTGTTAGCTTTCGGCCTATTGACGGCCCATACGTTCTTGGGCTCCTTTTCGGCCCTCGATTACTTCCGGCCCGTTACTGGCCTATTCCCCTAATGGGCCAAATTCGGCCCATGGCAAGAGTCGGCCCGTTACTGGCCTATTCCCCTAATGGGCCAAATTCGGCCCATGGCAAGAGTCGGCCCGTTACTGGCCTGTTACCCAAATGGGCCAAATTCGGCCCTTGGCAAGAGTCGGCCCGTTTCTGGCATGTTAACCCGTTGCACCGTTTCCAGCCCGTCCTATATTCTGGCCCATTAACGAACCGTTATGCCTGTGACAGAATTAAGCCTTTGCTATCCTACGGCCTGTTACCGTGCTGGGCCGATACCAATTACGCCCGATTACGGCCCATGTAGACCCATTTATCCGACGGCCCAAGGCCCACCGATTAAAGGCCCATTTATCGACGGCCCGTAGGAGACCCATGGATCCTACGGCCCGTATATGGCCCATGGTAGTTGCGGCCACTAGCAAACCAGGGAAAAAGAAGACTAGGAAATAAATAAGGCCGAAACTAACGCTAGGCTATTAAGGCGATTGCACAGATTACATCCACTCGGCATCAAAGATCGCCACCAGTGCAAATATAGGGAACACCCTACACTATACAAAAATGGCTTGCTGTTTTCTTCAGCCGGTGGCTGCACGTTAAGAATAAATTTTGTATCGTACCAAAACAAATTACAACTATATAACAAAAGGAAGGTTGGCATAAAACTTAACAGTCTAGCAGATAAATGCACCACCAGAAGTTCAGAAGCTCAGTTCATTTGACCTGACTGTTACGTTTTCATGCTGTATTGTCCGATGGAGCACCATAACCCTCGCCTTCATTTCCCCTAGGCTCCTGAACAACATAGCAAATGTCTGATAGTCTGGTTTCAAAACCATGCATATCTTGATGACATTGAGAAATGTTTCTCCTTGTTTCACAAAGGGTCTCTGTTAGGGAATGG
This sequence comes from Aegilops tauschii subsp. strangulata, assembly GCF_002575655.3. NCBI lineage: Eukaryota > Viridiplantae > Streptophyta > Magnoliopsida > Poales > Poaceae > Aegilops > Aegilops tauschii. The sequence goes on along the minus strand of NC_053041.3, from coordinate 98,045,727 downwards.
ACTTGTGTATGGAGCGCAGATACAACATTGCTTTGAGCTTGCATATCTTGATCATGAGGTAGTTTGGACGATATTGCCTTAACACCAACCCAGTATTACGCAGGAACGTTCTTTTCGCACTGTTAGTGGACAGGTACCGACCCACTGCAGCAAGAGCTGACATTGCGGTTATAGTTGCCTCGCCACCTTCAGAAGGTGGCGGTTCCACCATTTTTCCATAGCTCGCTGAAAAGTTGAGGTTTTACATTAGTAGTACCAGAACAGAAGATATTAAGGAGGCAGCAAAACCAAACAAAATAGCTTTGGTCTATATACAGAACTTATTCTGGTGAACCCATGTAAAATATTAGTTGTATTTTATTGCACAGTACATAATAAAACCAGGTTCCAAACATATGACCATGTAGCATCGCTAATGTATTGTCTATTTCTTCACATTGTATTGAGGGCTAAGGATAAAGAGACGAAGTTTATAATACGGTAAGCATAGTATGACATCATTCATATCACAAAACAACTGAGAACAGACAAACAGACAATTGTAACGTTGTGTGGGCAAGTCCAGCACGGAACTAGATTATGGGTCAAGATCAAAGGAACATCACTCCTCTCTTTTAAACCTTGTAAGGTGCAATGATACGCTAAGACAATTGTGTATAAAATTGAAAAGAGTAATAGACATTGGCTGCAAACCAGGCAGTTCAAGGCACCAGTCAGAGTAAGTAGTAGTTAAAAGGCATGAGGATTAAGGACTTACAACAGCGGCTTTGACTGGTGTAGTCATGCCCTTCTTCTTGCTGGTGTGACAGTCCTTGAAGATTTCCACAACATTTGGTTCAGGTACTCTTTGGTCCTTGCGGGCTTTCCTCTGCATTTTGAACAAGTCAATGTAGATCTGATAATATGGTATAGCGAAAAGAGTGAAACAGCAGCTAATTACAAGAGCCTCACAGTGTGCAATATAGCTACGAGATCCTGTCGTCTGTTGGAATTTCACTTTCGTACGGTTGGCCTTGTTCTTTGAACAGTTCACCTACAAGAAGATAGATTTGTGTGGCACATGCGTAAATAGGACTTCAACATGTGATCTGATCACATATATATAATGTACCTGATACTTCGGATCAGACCAGTGTTTAACAAGGCCCCTCCAGTCTTCATCCGATATATTTTCCACTGGAGATGTTTGGGAAAGTTCACTGTTAGCCTTGCCTTCAAAGTGAGTTTTCCTCAAGTTATACCGATACTGTCGTAGAGCAGACTTGAAAACATGGGTGCAAGCTTGTCTGGTTGCATCATCTTGGCTATCCAACTTGAACCTCATCTGTTGAAAATTATGGGAGTATCATTATCAGCAACCTAGAAAGTATGGGACAGAGCAAGACGATATTACTAGTTTCCATACATAACCATACTTATAGATAAATGGTCAAGGAAGGTGTTGAACTGGGTTTCGTCTTTGTCATTCCTGTACTGAATCCATGTTGGGAGGATACGTACATGACACCTAACGGCAACCGCTGCCTCTGATACTAACTTGGCTGACTCTGTAGCATCACGTGGCCTTTTTAAACCTGCCTCAAAACGGATCTCCATTCTTCCTCCTCTAGATATAGTTAACCTATCGAGCATTATCCCTGATGTTTGTTTCCTCTTGCGCCTAGGTGCTAGTCCAACAACGAACATAGGAAGTGTTAGTGTACATCAAACTGTGAGACTACATATAAAGAAGCATGCAACTGTAACTTGACTCCAGTAACTACCTTCTTGCTGTTGAAGCTCACAAGGTTCATCTGATATTGCCAACTCGTCTTGTGTCAAGAGTGCTTGGGAAGTAGTGTCAGGTGGCAAGGGAGCTTGGGAACGTGCTGCTAGCTCAGTTGACGCATGAGTAAGTCATGCAGCTGGTAGTACTGTGGTAGGTGTTGCAAGAACTAGGGTTGTCTCTGCTTGTTTGGTGGAAGCTATCTATTTCTGTTTGGCTTTTTTTGCAACTCGTGCAGCATGGGATGCCGTGTTTTTAGAATTTTCCGCTGGACTTTGACCTTCTATTGCACCATCAGTACCAACAGAATCTGCACGATTCATCCGCTTCTCATTCCCTTCCATTCTGTGTTTCTTCCTCTTTCTCTGTGCCATGTTAAGTCAAGCCGACAAGAAAAACGAATAACAATTTAGTTCTTCAGAACAAATTGATGCGTGATGCAGACGAACTGAACTTTGATGTTAGACAACCACATGATAGGAGGATGTAATATGTATGAAAAACAGGACAGAAGAGATAACCAGAACTATGATGTGTAAACTAAGAAGAAGACATTTCACCAAATTAGAAGCAATGCAATGGAAGGTAGACACGCTATGAAAGATGCTACAAATATCGCTTTTCCAAGTTAACAGTGTCTCATCATAAATGGCGTTTAAACAAATGTGAAGCAGTACAAGAAATAAATCATATGCAAGATGCAAACAACATCACACTACCATGTTAGAGGTCTCTCGTCATTAGTGCCATTGCATATTCACAGCATTGCATATTCACAGCTTATGATGTGTAAACTAAGGAGAAGGCATTTCAACAAATTAGAAGCAATGAAAGCTAGACACCATATGAAAGATGCAACGAATATCACTCTACCAAGTTAAAACTGTCTCGTCATAAGTGCCATTTCAACAAATTAGTAGTACAAGCTAGAAAAGAATGTGAGATGTAACCTATATCACACTCCGAAGTCAAACGTGTCTTATGATAAGTGATTGTTGCAGGTTACACAACAGTAGTAATTTGATGTAAGAACATGGTGTGATAGACAGATATTGTATGTTCTAGAAACAGGAACACGTATCTTATTCAAGTATAATGTGTAAAGTAAGCAGATGGAATTCAACAAAATTAGAAGCAATACAAGCTAGACATCACACATAACATGCAACCACATATAACAGTGCCAAGTTAGAGGGAGCACCGGTGATGCTGCACTAGGGGAGACGTGCTCATCATAAACACAGCTTTGTTGAGTGTCTATGCATGTGTTGTCTTGGAAAAAATCTTGGGGGTGTGGAGGAGTAGAAACTGTAGAGGCCCTCCGTTCGGAAGGAGCACCTTTATCCGCTGCCTTCCTAACTTCCTTCCGCTTTATTGATTTTGAATTGTCAAGTAAAACCGACAAGAAAAAGCAATAAAATTCTCTCTTCAGAACTCATTCATGCATGATACAGACAATCACTACTTTGATGTAAGGCAAACACATGATACCAGGATGGAATATGTACGAAAAACAGGACGACATGGCATGTTCACAACTGTTTGTGTAAACTAAGCAGAAACCATTCCAGCAAATAAGAAGCAATGCAAGCTAGACACCACATGAAAGATGCAACCAATATGACGCTGCCAAGTTAAAAGCGTCCCATCATAAATGGAATTTCAACAAATTAGAAGCAGCGCATGCTATAAATCATATGAAAGATGCAACTAATATCGCACTGCATATACTAAAGGTGTCTCATCATGTTGATTGATGTGGGATACAAAAAAACAATAGTTTTATGTAAGGACGTGCTTAATAGACAGATGTACTATGTACTAAATACAGGAAGGCATGTCACATTAACAGGTATAATGTATAAGCTAAGCAGACAAGCACATGCAGTTTAACCAGATTGGAAGAATTACAATCTAGACACCATATGCAACATGCAACCACATATCATGCTGCCAAGTTAGAGCAAGCACCTGCGATGCTAGTGTAGGGGAAATGCTGTAATCAACTACAGAGCTACATTCACTATCTTCATCTAGCATTACTGTTTCTTGAGAATCATGTCGGGAGGCTGACGCTGCATTCTTTAAATGAGGAGTAGTCCCCTTGCCTGCCTGCCTCGTCATAAGTGATTGATGAGGGATACACAAGAACATTAGTTTGATGTAAGAACATGGTTAATACACAGATGTACTAGTATGTACCAAAAACAGAAAGGCATGTCATATTCAAAGGTATAATGTGTAAGCTAAGCAGATGCAATTTAACCAAATTGGAAGCAATACAAGCTAGACATCCGGCTGGAGTGGTGAGCATGATCATCTAGGACGTGAGAGCCTGGTGGGAGGCGGGCTGCTTCGCCACCATCGCAGCTTTTTAGTTGGCTTCCAGGTGATGCCTATCTTTGCTTGGCTTGTCACTGGCAAGGCCAGTGCCCTGACTAGCTATTCGTCTTCTGGTGCTCACGGGATGGTGGTTCATGTAAAAAAATATCTTTCCTTATCTTACCGACTTCGGCCTTTTGAATACAAGCTAGACACCATATGGAACATGCAACCACATATGACACCGCGAAGTTAAAGAAAGCACCTGGGATGGTGGTTCATTGCGAGCGAGGTCATCAACTCCAGAGCTACGTTTACCGTCTCCATCTGCTGACACTGCACCCTTTATAGCGCTGTAACGTGTCTTGCCTACCCGCATACGAAGCTGGAGCGACTTCTCTCTTTTCTTTTTGGCTTCTCTCATGCAACAGAGTTTGAAATACCCTTGCATAAAAACACAATAGTGAGAGTAAGGGTGAAGTGTGTTTAGAACTAGTGCACTGTAAAAGTAGCAGATAGCAGGTGGCTGAAAAATAAATGACAGGAGACATATGATAGCTCTACAACATTGCATGGCAAACAAAATTAGATTCTACTCCGTATGATTTTGTAATATATGAGCACAGGAAATGCAGGTACTCCTCCAGCACACCACCACATGTGGTCATATCTAAGATAACAGTCGACTGAAAATAAATAGGTCAGTCGATTTTTTTAATGAACCGTCCGATCTATAAGGAACGGGCAGATGGCCTTCGTCTACCTCCCGCCAGTCACTGTTGACGATCTTTCTTGAACCGCCAGCGACCACCGGCCCAGACCCCTGCCTCCGCCGCCCTGCCCTCCCATCGACCTCACAGCACCGACGTGCTTGGCAGCGCCCCCAGGCCATCCCTTTAATCCCGGCCGACCTCCAGATCGGGCGCCAGTAGCTCTAGGCCGCACACGCCCCTAAGATAAACACCAAGGCGCTGCTTCCCCGGCGTAATAGGTGTACTAGGGCCTTTTACGCCGGGGAATGCTTCCATTAATTGGGAATCAACTGGCCAGAAATTGAAATTCAGGGGGGTGACGGACCTCTAGCTAAGGTGAAATAGTATATGAGGAGAAACCTTGTGCATCGCGAGTTACTAGGAACATCTAGTATCAAGAAGAAGTGGTCAACTAGTGTCTTCTGTGGGATGAATACCGTGCAAGCAGAGACGTAAGATTTGCACGAATAAGGGAAGAGGAGTACCTTTTTCGGTTGCCGGTGTGGTCACCTCCACATGTCGCGCCGATCTTCTTCTTTTTACCGGGGAAACCGATGTTCTGGAGGGTGCAGGCTTGGACGAACCCATGGTCAAATTGTTGACTGTGTTGCCGTGGCCATATGTCGGCGGAGGGGAAGCAGATCCGAGGCGGCGAAGGACGGCGTAGCAGGAACAACGCCGGTGCGGTGGAGGGTGGCGAAGTTGGAGCGGCAGCGGTGAGGCGCAGGACGGTGTGGTTGAACTGGCTCGGGTACGGATGGCTCGGCCTTGGCTTCAACTACTAGCCATGGACGGCATTACGGTTGAGGTTGCGGTGGACGACGACGTTGGGGTATCGGCTCCGGCGTGATGGAGGAGGGCGGCGGTTGATGGGTGGGATGGGGTGGCAGACGGAGGACACCGGGGTTTCGCGGCTGGTGGAGAGGTAGTTTTGGCGCCCACGGAGTACGAATGGGGAATCAGACGGGTGGGGGGAACCATGTTTCGGTCTGGGACGCGCTTGTTTTTTGCTTTTTTGCACAGAAGATGGGACGCGCTTGTTTGAAATTTGGGGAAGTACAAACTTTGCCCCCCTCTTAAATTTCGGACCTACTGGGGGTCGGGGGTAGGATGGTGATCCCAGGTGTCCCAAATAGTGGGCGGGAGCGATTTCGGCCACGCGCATGTGTGCTTAGGCGGCCATTGTGTATGAATGTTTTTCGGATGCGGTTGCGTGGCGTCTAGATGAAGCTACAAACCTACCCCGGTTTAGACCTTTGGACGCCGGGCCGGTAGGTTTCACGGGTCGGAGTTATTAGAAAAGTAATTTCCTTGTACTACCAAATATTGGTCTCACGCGGTTTCGGGCGAGTAGAGGCTCTTTTGGCGCTTCGTTCGAAATTTTGGAACAGAAGCATTCATGTTTAGAGTACTCTTGAACTATGAGGATTGACCTAAATAGAAAATGTTATATTTGACCTTGTATGTTTGAAAACCTCATTAAATTATCCGCTTCTTTTTGAAATTTTGACACTTGAAAATCCTATAACTACAATTATTTTGGAATGGAGGAGCTAAATTTGAATCTATTTTGTACACGACTATATATGCTATTATGTAAAAAATCAGAGCAAAGATTGGTGCCCCCATAATTGAGGTATGGTTTACAAATGCCATGTTACCAAATTCAAATAATTGAATGGACTTCATGTTGAATTTGATTTTTTTAAACCACCTTAAGTTGAATTCAAATGTATGCTAGTTCATAGGTAGCTATTTATAATGTCCATTGTGTAACTTTCGTATGTATAATGTGCTTTACACACACAACATGAACTATACTCACGTTTATATTCGATTGCTAAAGCGATGCATTGTCTGGAGTTCAAAATGCTAACTATGTGGATCAATTGTGTCGAATAATAACATAGACATTCTCAAATTCGATAGAATCTAGATGTCTGATGGATCAATGACCGCTCCTTACGCGAATTGCAAATATCATGATCCCATCCTAATATTTGGATACAATTTATATCTTTAATCAATGTGTAGAGCAGTCTTTTACGTGTAGTTTCACTCTCCATCGGTGGTCTCTCACACATGCTCACACACTCTCTCCCGAGGTGTCTTTCTCGCACACATGCTCTAGATATAACTCTCCCTCCCTCTCGTAACCATTTACAACTGTTTTCACTAACCTTTATCACAAGCACTCTTCCTCTTGCAAACATACACACGCACAATCCTCATCGACCCTTTCTATATACATGGACCTGCCTACGTGTCTCATGTACGCACATTATCTTTACGACTCTCTCTCACGCATTGTCTCACACCTCTCTTCCTAATCGATGAGTATGATTCTAGCAGTGCATTCTGTAGGATGCCCCTTAAAGTTAGGTTGGATGAATAGTAATATCAGAGATAAAGGGGTTACCTTAGTCCGAGAACCTAGGGTTACAAATCCTAGCCGGCTTTGTCAGTGGACACAGAGTCCTTCACAATTCTGCTATCTTTGTCTTGTACGACTAGTCATTCTTGGGTCTTCCTAAATGCGTCACGGGCCGACCAATGTGGCGCAGGACGGAACCGAACGAAGGGCCTCACCTCGACCCACCGGACCTCACGCGGTGACACACCCTCTGCCCCCACGTCTCATTATCTTCTCACACCCACACATACCAACACAAACACCACACACACAGAAAATTTCTCCTGGTGCCTCTATTCCCTCCCCCCTTGCATATACACACTCACGGGAATGGAATCTCTTGTCGTGACGTCATATTCGTCTCTCTCTCTAGACCACTCTCATTTCTCGTGCTATCTCTCCCACGCCCCCTCGTTGGCCCCTCTATCCATGCCTCTCTCGAATACGTAATACACACCCATACCTCTCTAGGCCCTGCCAAATGCATCAACTACACATTCACACATGTTACATCACGTACCCCATTGATCTAAAAAGCCCTCTCTTCACGTTTATTTCGCAGACAACATTCCTTTTGAATAAAGTGTGGCCAAAAAATTATTTTAGAGTTTCTACATATATACAACATTACAAAGTTATATGGAGGAGTACGAACGCTAATTTGCATTGCATGGTGCCCACAATGATATTTATTTCGCACTGTGAATTTGTATATTTTTATACTATATACAAAGTTAGTCATAATAAAGAGAAACGAAGAGCATCTCTCTCTCCATCGCATACCCCCCTATACGCCCCTTTCACGTATGCACACAAAACTATCTCCAGGTCCTCTAAAAGGAAGCCCCCAGAAAATTCACGCATGTTTCATCTTTCTCTCGCGATATATGCAATGACGATCATTGTATTTGAAGCCAAAGCACGATACGTACATTGGACTTCAGAATCCACTCATTACGGTCACCATTTACGTTTAGTGGTTATATACAGTCACGGGCTCACCGTACAAGTCTGTATTTGCTCATGACATGACTAGTTGACCAGTTAAACGCTCCACGTGGCACCTCTAGTGTTGCATCACATTATCTCACTACCATCGTGCCCACCTGTCGACTTGTATCTACTCTACATCTACACTCTTATAAAATACATAAAATACACTCTTATAAAAACGGAGTTGGTGATGATGGTGTGCCTGCCATCCTGCAATATAGGCCGTCCGATTTATATCTGACGGATAGGAAAGAAACTATGGCAATTTTGCAAAAAGGTACCCACACACCTCTCCACATTTGCAAATAAGGCCTTCCCTCGTTCATCCTTTTCTCTCACAAGATAAACAAGTCATACAAATGTATCTTGATGTTACGTGCAATGCACGGGCATTTTGCTAGTAACAATGAAAACAAACGACAAAAAAATATTTGGACGGTGGTTCGAAGTCATGACCGCGGGCACAGTGGACAAGGTGGCCTTGTATTGGTATGCTGAGCCGTCTGTTTTAACACACAGGAGCTGGTGTGGTGATTATACACACACGCACGCATGCACACGAACTGCATCCACGCAACACTCACACAAACAGATGCACCCACGCACGCACGCAACACTCACACGTACACACGCAGCCATGCACGCACGCAACACTCACACGCACGCACGCAACACTCACACACACACACACACGCACGCATGCATGCACACACCAGTACACCACACGTCCAACACACACTCTCACGCTCAAGTGCTCAACCTACACGTGCATGCGCACACATCAGGCCCTCACAGACACATACACAACTAGGTGATTCCCGCGCACGGGTTGGAGCCTTGTCGCGCCTGCGTAAATTTTTGTTTATCTGGCCTTTTACCTATGCGAACTGACAGGTGGGACCCACAAGGAACATGGTCAATTTAACTAGTCAACATGGCGCCACGTAGACTATTTGTCCGGTCAACAGAGTGCAATCCGATGCTGAACTGTGAGCAAGTGACCGTATAATCACCGCAAAACGTATATAGTAACCGTAACCAGCTTATTCTGAAGTTCGGTGACCGTATTACGCTTTTCTCTCTGTAGGCCCTCCAAAACTACATCTCTACACGTTCTCGCATGTTACATCTAACAACTATGCAATACAGCACTACTACTACACTGTAACACAATAAATCATATGTGTTTTTAGTTTTACTAGATATCATATTGTTACTTATAATTATTCAGTTTGCATACATTAAAATTGCCTTTGAAATGTATGGCCAGTATCATCTACCGCACGGGAAAAATCCCGCCCTTTCCTGTTTAATTGGGTTTGTATCGATGGATCGTGCGAAACAGCAAAACTATAGTACTATACAGTACAAGTGACAGTTCACTGGGGCGTCGTGTCGTCTACTCCTCCGTCGTAAGAGTGGAGCGCTCGCTTTCATAAATCTTCTAGTCCCTTTCGCCGACATGTGGGACATCAAGCTACCGGGTCCACGTGCCATACCGGAATACAGTGCAGAGCAGCCGGGGCGAAGCACCCCAGTCATGGCGCCGGCGTAGTAATGAGCAATGAGGCGTCAAATCATAAAGTTGCACCTTTCCCGCAGTTAAGTTGGAGGGACGAAGCAACCATCATTTCACTCGTTGCTGAATCCGCTTCTCCCTAATCTTCTTCAACTTAACCACGTGTTGCTTCTGCTGTTGTTCTGCCTCATGTGGGACGCCGATCGGCTTGGTAAAGCACTGACACGTGGGACCGCATGTTAGCAAAATGCCAGGACAACGTCCTCCGACAATCAGAAGCCTAATCCTAGACTTACAAAGGGCTACGTAGCTGCTACGTATACTTTCCATCTAATCTATATATGCCCCCTGATTTTCAGGTGGGGTGGGCCTAATCCTCTCCTTTAATCCAATCAAATAGTCCCACATCACATCAGCTCGTAACTTTACGTAAACCATTACGTGGATGTAGCATTGCTCAAATAAGAAACCTCCCCCGCCATCCGCGCGGCAAAATCACCTCCTTTTTACTAATCTTGATTCTATAATTTTTTAGATCAATATAATTGAGATTTGTATAGATAGCACACAGGAGCAAAACCAAGTGGTATGGTTAAGGGCATCCACAATGTGTAGCCAAATGTGAAAATAGCTTTTGGCATCGTGGGAACCATTGTGGACGGTGTTGCCAAAGCCAAAAAGATGGAACCGAAGCTCCCTGATTGATTGATTGAAGGAATATAAAAATGCAACGTCTCTCCTCTTTCTCCCATGCTTGGACGCATGTAGTACAGTATAGAGCACAGAGTCTACTCCCCTGTCCCTTCTATCACAAATCACAAAGCAGTGAGGCGTCAAATCACAAAAGCACGGACGAAGCAACCATCATTTCACTCTTCGCTGACTCCGCTTCTCCATCGTCTTCTTCGAGAAACCATCTCACTGTTGGGGAACGTAGTAATTTCAAAAAATTTCCTACGCACACGCAAGATCATGGTGATGCATGGCAACGAGAGGGGAGAGTGTTGTCCACGTACCCTCGTAGACCGACAGCGGAAGCGTTATCACAACGCGGTTGATGTAGTCGTACGTCTTCACGATCTGACCGATCAAGTACCGAACGTACGGCACCTCCAAGTTCTACACACGTTCAGCTCGATGACGTCCCTCGAACTCCGATCCAGCCGAGTGTTGAGGGAGAGTTTCGTCAGCACGACGGCGTGGTGACGATGATGATGTTCCACCGACGCAGGGCTTCGCCTAAGTTCCGCGACGGTATTATCGACGTGTAATCTGGTGGAGGGGGGCACCGCACACGGCTAAAATATCGTATATCAAGTGTGTATAGAGGTGCCCCCTGCCCCCGTATATAAAGGAGCAAGGGGGAGGCCGGCTGCCTATGGGCGCGCCAAGGAGAGTGGGGGAGTCCTCCTCCTAGTAGGAGTAGGACTCCCCTTTCCTAGTCCTACTAGGAAAAGAAGGGGGGAAGGAAAGAGAGGGAGAGGGAGAGGGAAAGGGGGCTGCGCCCCCCTCTCCTAGTCCAACTAGGACTCCTCCTGGGAGGGGGCGCACCACCTCCTGGCTGCTGCCCTCTCTCTCCCCTCAAGGCGCACTAAGGCCCAATACTTCCCCGGGGGGTTCCGGTAACCCTCCGGCACTCCGGTTTAATCCGAAACTTCTCCGGAACACTTCCGGTGTCCGAATATAGTCGTCCAATATATCAATATTTACATCTCGACCATTTCGACACTCCTCGTCATGTCCGTGATCACATCCGGGACTCCGAACAACCTTCGGTACATCAAAACATATAAACTCATAATAAAACTGTCATCGTAACTTTAAGCGTGCGGACCCTTTGGGTTCGAGAACTATGTAGACATGACCGAGACACCTCTCCGGTCAATAACCAATAGCGGGACCTGGATGCCCATATTGGCTCCCACATATTCTACGAAGATCTTTATCGGTCAGACCGCATAACAACATACGTTGTTCCCTTTGTCATTGGTATGTTACTTGCCCGAGATTCGATCGTCGGTATCTCGATACCTAGTTCAATCTTGTTACCGGCAAGTCTCTTTACTCGTTCCGTAATACATCATCCCGCAACTAACTCATTAGTCACAATGCTTGGAAGACTTATAGTGATGTGCATTACCGAGTGGGCCCAGAGATACCTCTCCGACAATCGGAGTGACAAATCCTAATCTCGAAATACGCCAACCCAACAAGTACCTTTGGAGACACCTGTAGAGCACCTTTATAATCACCCAGTTACGTTGTGACGTTTGGTAGCACACAAAGTGTTCCTCCGGTAAACGGGAGTTGCATAATCTCATAGTCATAGGAACATGTATAAGTCATGAAGAAAGCAATAACAACATACTAAACGATCGGGTGCTAAGCTAACGGAATGGGTCAAGTCAATCACGTCATTCTCCTAATGAGGTGATCCCGTTAATCAAATGACAACTCATGTCTATGGCTAGGAAACATAACCATCTTTGATTAACGAGCTTGTCAAGCAGAGGCATACTAGTGACACTCTGTTTGTCTATGTATTCACACATGTATTATGTTTCCGGTTAATACAATTCTAGCATGAATAATAAACATTTATCATGATATAAGGAAATATATAATACTTTATTATTACCTCTAGGGCATATTTCCTTAAGTCTCCCACTTGCGCTAGAGTCAATAATCTAGTTCACATCCCCATGTGATTTAACATCAATAATTCACATCACCATGTGATTAACACCCATAGTTCACATCTCTATGTGACCAACTCTCAAAGGGTTTACTAGTCAATAATCTAGTTCACATCGCTATGTGATTAACACCCACAGAGTACTAAGGTGTGATCATGTTTTGATTGTGAGATAATTTTAGTCAACGGGTCTGTCACATTCAGATCCGTAAGTATTTTGCAAATATCTATGTCTACAATGCTCTTCACGGAGCTACTCTAGCTAATTGCTCCCACTTTCAATATGTATCTAGACCGAGACTTAGAGTCATCTAGATTTAGTGTCAAAACTTGCATCGACGTAACCCTTTACGACGAACCTTTTGTCACTTCCATAATCGAGAAACATTTCCTTATTCCACTAAGGATAATTTTGACCGCTGTCCAGTGATCTACTCCTAGATCACTATTGTACTCCCTTGCCAAAATCAGTGTAGGGTATACAATAGATCTGGTACACAGCATGGCATACTTTATAGAACCTATGGCCAAGGCATAGGGAATGACTTTCATTCTCTTTCTATCTTCTGCCGTGGTCGGGCTTTGAATCTTACTGAATTTCACACCTTGTAACACAGGAAAGAACTCTTTCTTTGACTGTTCTATTTTGAACTACTTCAAAATCTTGTTAAGGTATGTACTCATTGAAAAAAAAACTTATCAAGCGTCTTGATCTATCTCTATAGATCTTGATGCTCAATATGTAAGCAGCTTTACCGAGGTCTATCTTTGAAAAACTTCTTTCAAACACTCCTTTATACTTTGCAGAATAATTCTACATTATTTCCGATCAACAATATGTCATTCACATATACTTATCAGAAATGTTGTAGTGCTCCCACTCACTTTCTTGTAAATACAGGCTTCACCGCAAGTCTGTATAACACTATATTCTTTGATCAACTTATCAAAGTGTATATTCCAACTCCGAGATGCTTGCACCAGTCCATAGATGGATCGCTGGAGCTTGCATATTTTGTTAGCACCTTTAGGATTGACAAAACCTTCTGGTTGCATGATATACAACTCTTCTTTAATAAATCCATTAAGGAATGCGGTTTTGTTTATCCATTTTCCATATTTCATAAAATGCGGCAATTGCTAACATGATTCGGACAGACTTAAGCATAGATATGAGTGAGAAACTCTCATCGTAGTCAACACTTTGAACTTGTCGAAAACCTTTTTTCGACAACTCTTGCTTTGTAGATGGTAACACTACTATCAGCGTCCGTCTTCCTCTTGAAGATCCATTTATTCTCAATTGCTTGCCGATCATCGGGCAAGTCAACCAAAGTCCACACTTTGTTCTCATACATGGATCTCATCTCAGATTTCATGGCCTCAAGCCATTTTGCGGAATCTGGGCTCACCATCGCTTCTTCATAGTTCGTAGGTTTGTCATGGTCTAGTAACATAACCTCCAGAACAGGATTACCGTACCACTCTGGTGCGGATCTTACTCTGGTTGACCTACGAGGTTCAGTAATAACTTGATCTGAAGTTTCATGATCATCATCATTAACTTCCTCACTAATTGGTGTAGGTGTCTCAGAAACTGGTTTCTGTGATGAACTACTTTCCAATAAGGGAGCAGGTATAGTTACCTCATCAAGTTCTACTTTCCCCCCACTCACTTCTTTCGAGAGAAACTCCTTCTATAGAAAATTTCCGAATTTAGCAACAAAAGTTTTGCCTTCGGATCTGTGATTGAAGGTATACCCAACAGTCTCCTTTGGGTATCCTATGAAGACACATCTCTCCGATTTGGGTTCGAGCTTATCAGGTTGAAGTTTCTTCACATAAGCATCGCAGCCCCAAACTTTAAGAAACGACAACTTTGGTTTCTTGCCAAACCACAGTTCATAAGGCGTCGTCTCAACGGATTTTGATGGTGCCCTATTTAACGTGAATGCAGCTGTCTCTAATGCATAACCCCAAAACGATAGTGGTAAATTGGTAAGAGACATCATAGATTGCACTATATCCAATAAAGTACGTTTATGACGTTCGGACACACCATTATGCTGTGGTGTTCCAGGTGGCGTGAGTAGTGAAACTATTTCACATTGTTTTAACCGAAGGCCAAACTCATAACTAAAATACTCTTCTCCACGATCAAATCGTAGAAACTTTATTTTCTTGTTACGATGATTTTCGCTTCACTCTGAAATTATATGGACTTTTCAAATGTTTCAGACTTCTGTTTCATTAAGTAGATATACCCATATCTGCTCAAATCATCTGTGAAGGTCAGAAAATAATGATACCTGCTACGAGCCAAAATATTCATCGGACCACATACATCTGTATGTATGATTTCCAACAAATCTGTTGCTCTCTCCATAGTTCCGGAGAACGGTGTTTTAGTCATCTTGCCCATGACGCACGGTTCACAAGCATCAAGTGATTCATAATCAAGTGATTCCAAAATCCCATCAGTATGGAGTTTCTTCATGCGCTTTACACCAATATGACCTAAACGGCAGTGCCACAAATAAGTTGCACTATCATTATTAACTTTGCATCTTTTGGCTTCAATATTATGAATATGTGTATCACTACGATCGAGATCCAACAAACCATTTTATTGGGTGTATGACCATAGAAGGTTTTATTCATGTAAACAGAACAACAATTATTCTTTTATTTAAATGAATAACCGTATTGCAACAAACATGATCAAATCATATTTCATGCTCAACGCAAACACCAAATAACACTTATTTAGTTTCAACACTAATCCCGAAAGTATAGGGAGTGTGCGATGATGATCATATCAATCTTGGAACTACTTCCAACACATCGTCACCTCGTCTTTTACTAGTCTCTGTTTATTCTGCAACTCCCGTTTCGAGTTACTACTCTTAGCAACTAAACCAGTATCAAATACCGAGGGGTTGCTATAAACACTAGTAAGTACACATCAATAACATGTATATCCAATATACCTTTGTTCACTTTGCCATCCTTCTTATCCACCAAATACTTGGGGCAGTTCCGCCTCCAGTGACCAGTCCCTTTGCAGTAGAAGCACTTAGTCTCAGGCTTAGGTACAGACTTGGGATTCTTCACTTGAGTAGCAACTTGCTTGCCGTTCTTTTGAAGTTCCCCTTCTTCCCTTTGCCCTTTTCTTGAAACTAGTGGTCTTGTCAACCATCAATACTTGATGTTTTTCTTGATTTCTACCTTCGTCGATTTCAGCATCACGAAGAGCTCGGGAATTACTTTCGTCATCCCTTGCATACTATAGTTCATGACGAAGTTCTACTAACTTGGTGATGGTGATTAGAGAATTCTGTCAATCACTATTTTATCTGGAAAATTAACTCCCACTTGATTCAAGTGATTGTAGTACCCAGACAATCTGAGCACATGCTCACTAGTTGAGCGATTCTCCTCCATCTTTTAGCTATAGAACTTGTTGGAGACTTCATATCTCTCAACTCGGGTATTTGCTTGAAATATTAACTTCAACTCCTGGAACATCTTATATGGTCCATGACGTTCAAAACGTCTTTGAAGTACCGATTCTAAGCCGTTAAGCATGGTGCACTAAACTATCAAGTAGTCATCATATTGAGCTAGCCAAACGTTCATAACGTCTGCATCTGCTCCTGCAATAGGTCTGTCACCTAGCGGTGCATCACGGACATAATTTTTCTGTGCAGCAATGAGGATAATCCTCAGATCACGGATCCAATCCGCATCTTTGCTACTAACATCTTTCAACATAATTTTTTTCTCTAGGAACAAATCAAAAATAAACACAGGGAAGCAACAACGCGAGCTATTAATCTATAACATAATTTGCAAAATAGTATCAGGACTAAGTTCATAATAAATTTAAGTTCAATTAATCATATTACTTAAGAACTCCCACTTAGATAGACATCTCTCTAATCATCTAAGTGATTACGTGATCCAAAGCAACTAAACCATGTCCGATTAACACGTGAGATGGAGTAGTTTCAATGGTGAACATCACTATGTTGATCATATCTACTATATGATTCACGCTCGACCTTTCGGTCTCTGTGTTCCGAGGCCATATCTGTACATATGCTAGGCTCGTCAAGTTTAACCTGAGTATTCCGCGTGTGCAACTGTTTTGCACCCGTTGTATTTGAACGTAGAGCCTATCACACCCGATTAACACGTGGTGTCTCAGCACGAAGAACTTTTGCAACGGTGCATACTCAGGGAGAACACTTTTATCTTGAAATTTTAGTGAGAGATCATCTTATAATGCTACCGTCAATCAAAGCAAGATAAGATGCATAAAGGATTAACATCACATGCAATCAATATAAGTGATATGATATGGCCATCATCATCTTGTGCTTGTGATCTCCATCTCCGAAGCACCGTGCTCGTGATCTCCATCTCCGAAGCACCGTCATGATCACCATCGTCACCGGCTCGACACCTTGATCTCCATCGTAGTATCGTTGTCGTCTCGCCAACTTATTGCTTTTATGACTATCGCTACCGCTTAGTGATAAAGTAAAACTATTACATGGCGATTGCATCTCATACAATAAAACGACAACCATATGGCTCCTGCCAGTTGCCGATAACTCGGTTACAAAACATGATCATCTCAAACAACACATTATATCACATCATGTCTTGACCATATCACATCACAACATGCCCTGCAAAAACAAGTTAGACGTCCTCTACTTTGTTGTTGCATGTTTTACGTGGCTGCTACGGGCTTAGCAAGAACCGTTCTTACCTACGCATCAAAACCACAATGATAGTTTGTCAAGTTGGTGCTGTTTTAACCTTCGCAAGGACCGGGCGTAGCCACACTCGGTTCAACTAAAGTGAGAGAGACAGACACCCGCCAGTCACCTTTAAGCAACGAGTGCTCCGAACGGTGAAACCAGTCTCGCGTAAGCGTACGCGTAATGTCGGTCTGGGCCGCTTCATCTCACAATACCGCTGAACCAAAGTATGACATGCTGGTAAGCAGTATGACTTATATCGCCCACAACTCACTTGTGTTCTACTCGTGCATAGCATCAACGCATAAAACCTGGCTCGGATGCCACTGTTGGGGTACGCAGTAATTTCAAAAAATTTCCTACGCACACGCAAGATCATGGTGATGCATGGCAACGAGAGGGGAGAGTGTTGTCCACGTACCCTCGGAGACCGACAGCGGAAGCATTATCACAACGCGGTTGATGTAGTCGTACGTCTTCACGATCTGACCGATCAAGTACCGAACGTACGGCACCTCCAAGTTCTACACACGTTCAACTCGATGACGTCCCTCGAACTCCGATCCAGCCGAGTGTTGAGGGAGAGTTTCGTCAGCACGACGGCGTGGTGACGATGATGATGTTCCATCGACGCAGGGCTTCGCCTAAGCTCCGCGACGGTATTATCGAGGTGTAATCTGGTGGAGGGGGGCACCGCACACGGCTAAAATATCGTATATCAAGTGTGTATAGAGGTGCCCCCCTGCCCCCGTATATAAAGGAGCAAGGGGGAGGCCGGCTGCCTATGGGCGCGCCAAGGAGAGGGGGGGAGTCCTCCTCCTAGTAGGAGTAGGACTCCCCTTTCCTAGTCCTACTAGGAAAAGAAGGGGGGAAGGAAAGAGAGGGAGAGGGAGAGGGAAAGGGGGCTGCGCCCCCCGCACCACCTCCTGGCTGCTGCCCTCTCTCTCCCCTCAAGGCCCACTAAGGCCCAATATTTCCCCGGGGGGTTCCGGTAACCCTCCGGCACTCCGGTTTAATCCGAAACTTCTCCGGAACACTTCCGGTGTCCGAATATAGTCGTCCAATATATCAATCTTTACATCTCGACCATTTCGAGACTCCTCGTCATGTCCGTGATCACATCCGGGACTCCGAACAACCTTCGGTACATCAAAACATATAAACTCATAATAAAACTGTCATCGTAACTTTAAGCGTGCGGACCCTTTGGGTTCGAGAACTATGTAGACATGACCGAGACACCTCTCCGGTCATTAACCAATAGCGGGACCTGGATGCCCATATTGGCTCCCACATATTCTACGAAGATCTTTATCGGTCAGACCGCATAACAACATACGTTGTTCCCTTTGTCATCGGTATGTTACTTGCCCGAGATTCGATCGTCGGTATCTCGATACCTAGTTCAATCTCGTTACCGGCAAGTCTCTTTACTCGTTCCGTAATACATCATCCCGCAACTAACTCATTAGTCACAATGCTTGGAAGGCTTATAGTGATGTGCATTACCAAGTGGGCCCAGAGATACCTCTCCGACAATCGGAGTGACAAATCCTAATCTCGAAATACGCCAACCCAACAAGTACCTTTGGAGACACCTGTAGAGCACCTTTATAATCACCCAGTTACGTTGTGACGTTTGGTAGCACACAAAGTGTTCCTCCGGTAAACGGGAGTTGCATAATCTCATAGTCATAGGAACATGTATAAGTCATGAAGAAAGCAATAGCAACATACTAAACGATCGGGTGCTAAGCTAACGGAATGGGTCAAGTCAATCACGTCATTCTCCTAATGAGGTGATCCCGTTAATCAAATGACAACTCATGTCTATGGCTAGGAAACATAACCATCTTTGATTAACGAGCTAGTCAAGCAGAGGCATACTAGTGACACTCTGTTTGTCTATGTATTCACACATGTATTATGTTTCCGGTTAATACAATTCTAGCATGAATAATAAACATTTATCATGATATAAGGAAATATATAATACTTTATTATTACCTCTAGGGCATATTTCCTTCAGTCTCCCACTTGCGCTAGAGTCAATAATCTAGTTCACATCCCCATGTGATTTAACATCAATAATTCACATCACCATGTGATTAACACCCATAGTTCACATCTCTATGTGACCAACTCTCAAAGGGTTTACTAGAGTCAATAATCTAGTTCACATCGCTATGTGATTAACACCCACAGAGTACTAAGGTGTGATCATGTTTTGATTGTGAGATAATTTTAGTCAACGGGTCTGTCACATTAAGACCCGTAAGTATTTTGAGATAATTGTGAGATACTTTATTATTACCTCTAGGGCATATTTCCTTCACTCACCGCACTAGTACTCCTAGTAGTACTAGTAAAGGACTTCCTGGATGCAAATAAGGCGGTTTTCTCGGCTTGCAGGCGGCACTTGCGAACGACTTACCGTGGTCTCCCTAAATGGTGTTCTCCGTCGAACGCACTTCGCCAAACCACCCAAAAAAAGATATCGTCGACGTCACCGCAATGGGAAGGAAGTCAAATATAGTTACTACCTCCATTTTTTGTACACAAGGCCAGTATATCAAAATTACAATTTGCAAAGGGCCACTAACACTAATCGAGGCAAAATTGATGGGGTTAGCACCAAGGATATTAATATCCCTTGCATGCATGCGGAAGTGAGAAGGTTGGTTTGCATGGCGCTGCATTAATCAAGCGATGAGGAGTGAGATGGTTAGCTCTTTGGTCTTTGGAGAAAAAAATACGCATTAATTGACACGTGAAACAAGGATTTGTATCGATTAAATCCCGCGAAGGAAAACCCCGCCTTTCTTTTTTAATACTAGTACTCCTAGTATGTACGTACTTATCCTGTTTGGGTCTAGGCCTTGCATTGCCAAACTTCGTCACACATTTTTGCCAAGCTTGCCTAAAGTTTTCAAAATGACAAGGAGGTACACTTGCGCACGGCTGTCGCGGTCGCACCGCACCCTCACACGGTTGCTCCTGCACGCCGCGGTCGCACCGCACCCTCACACAGTCGCTCCTGCACGCCGCAAACCCAACCAAGGGAACGCACCCTCACTGACACGTGTTGTCGCATGTGAACAAACCAAACTCAGCCATCCTATTGCTGACACATAATTTTCGTTCATAGAGTATGTTTATCCAACCGCATGTTGGGGAGTATCCGTATGGCCCGTGCGGTGGTCTGTTGGGGAAGAAGAAGAGGTGAGGAAGAAGGAAAGAAGGGTTAGGAGACGTAGGATATTCATCCAACCGCCTGAAATGGTAGACTGACCCAAGTCAGGCGACTTGCATAACAAATATACGTTGTTACACAGCAAAAGATCCATAAAAACAACAACATAAAGAAAAACTATCACTGCTCGCGGAAAGAGACGGCCTCGTCGTCTTTGGCTGCCGGCACGAACCAGCCGTCGCTGCCGACGTGTGCCTCCACACCGTGGTTGTCCTTGGCCTCCAGCTACTCGTTCAAGCGGAGCGTGCGGGCGCTCTGCACGAATGAGAGCACAGCCCGGTTCAAGTCGAGGACGTCCGGTTCCGCCTGCAGGAGGGCCTCGATGGTAGCGGCATCCGCGCGCTCCGCGGTCGAGTCGAGCCTCTGCCGCCCGGTTCAAGTCCAGGACGTCCGGTTCCGCCTGCAGGAGGGCGTCGATGAGAGCGGCATCGGCGCGCTCTGCGTCGGGTCGAGCCTCTGCCACCCGGTTCAAGTCTAGGACGTCCGGTTCCGCCTGCAGGAGGGTCTCGATGGCAGCGGCATCCGCGCGCTCCGCCTCAAGTTGAGCCTCCGCCGCCCGGTTCACATCCACGACATCCGGTTCCGCCTGTAGGAGAGCCTCGATGGCAGCGGCATGCGTGCGCTCTGCGTCGAGTTGAGCCTCTGCCTCCCGGTCCTCCTTTAGTATCGCCATGTTTAACCGCTGGTCCGCCTGCACCATGGGGGACTCGGACGCCGGCACGAAGTCGACGTCCATCGTCTCATACCCATCAGGGGCCTTCTGCGCCACGACCTCCGCCATGAACATTGGATCGGCTTCCTCCTCCTCGTAGCTTCGCTCCAGAGAACTCGGGGATTGGCCCGCCGCAAAGCGAGCTTGGGAACAGAGGTCTGTGGCGCCGACCGCCGCCGCGATTTCTGCGCGGCGCTCCGGCGTCAGCATCTTGTAGTAAGTGATCTTGCGGCGCACCATGGCTTTTCAGCGAACTAGGGGACGCTTGATGCGGGCTAGGGGATCGAAAGGTGGGGGAATGGGCTGGAGATTTGGTGTGGTTTTAGGGCAGTGGCTGGCGTAGGCTGAGCAGCGAAGGTTCTAGTGTAAATAGTGGTTCCGGTGACGACCGGTCAATCGGTTTTGACTGTACATCGCTCTTGTAGCGTTCGCGTTGCAGCCCGGCACGCTGGACCCTCCACGTCGCTCACCGAATGGAACACGCTTCATCTAGCGTTTTCGCTCGCTTGTGGGACCACAGTTGAGAGCAAACCGACGTCCCTCCCCCTCCCCCACCCGCGTCATTTATTATACCACCACTCCCTCCATTTTATGCGGAGTAAATAAAAACAGAGGGAGTATACTACGGATGAGGATCCCCTGACGTGGCCGAACCCATTGAGTAACTGACATGCGGGGCCTAGCAAGCATGGGGTCCGCCTGTAAGTGACCGAAAGGGAGGGTAAGGCAGGGATACCTACGTCAGAGGATCCACTTCCACTATACTACTTTGACCAAATGTTAGAGTAATAATATATGACATGCAACTTACACAAATGTTAGAGTAATAATATATGACATGCAACTTACACAAATCATACAGGGTCTAATGCGTTTTTCAAGGCTAACATTGACCAAATGTTAGAGTAATAATATATGACATGCAACTTACACAAAGCATACGGTCAAATTCGTATGTGAAAGGAGTTTCCAATGATATAATTTTCACATTATACATCTCATGTACTATTAATCTTGTCAATAGTAAAATTGGAAACAATCTCGAGTACAAATCTAGGAGTACGCATGAATCTAACAATATTGATTGGGCATTGTTGAATGTTGATACCTTTTTTATCAAAGTAGAGATACTTTGACTACACATAAAACTTATATGTAAACTAGAAAGGATAGGGGGAGTATATTGTACGTTCAAAAACGAAACGAACATTAAATACCCTTTATATATGATTTGCGGATGCTATGATCACTGGTTCAAAATTTTCAATCCGCCTTAGGTATCACATGCCCCCACTCGTTCCCTCTCGATTTCATCTCGGGGTCCGAAGATCTATTGAAAGAGGACTAGGGTGGGTACATGCGAATGATACTCGGCGGAATGTTCAAATGAGGCATGCGGGAGGATGGAATCGACTGGAGGGCGACATGATCGATGGAGAAGAGGGTTGGAGAGGAATGAGAAATAAGCAAACGCCACATGATTACACTTGAACGGCTCAAATAAACAATAAGTTGTCTCGCTTGGCCTACATAGTGAAAGGCCTAATGTGCAACGCGGAGCACTGACGCTCGAATATGGCCGGGAAAACAGGGAAACTAACATGTGGGGCACACCCATCGGGACGATGTAGCGCAGACTAGTCTAATGGAGGAGCTGGCCCACGACCTCCTCGCCACCGACAACCGTTCATGTGGGTCGTTGGGGCCAACAACGGGGCACAGCTCCAGCACCGCCTCTGGACACGGCGACCGCGGTGAGCGACACGCTCATATCGTCGTTAGACACGGTCGGTTTCAGTGTGCCGAGGGTGGTGTTAGTGCTGTGGCACGACCAACGGTATGTTTGGTTTGTGTCCAAGGTTGCCCCATCAAAGCATTGGGTAGCCAAAATTTTGGTTGAGGTATTGGTTGCCCATGATTTGGCTGACATTGCAAGAAAAATGAACTAGAGTTGGCTAGAGTTGATTGGCATGCCAAAGAAATGGCAACCATCCAAACAAAGACCAATCTTTGGGTCATGACCAAAATTTTGGTTGAGGTATTGGTTGCCCATGATTTGGCCGACATTGGCAAGAAAAATGAACTAGAGTTGGCTAGAGTTCATTGGCATGCCAAAAAATGGCAACCATCCAAACAAAGACCAATCTTTGGGTCATGACCAAAATTTTGGTAAGGTGCACTTTGGCCACAATCCAAACACACCCCAACACCCGGCTCGTCGAGGATGCACGGGGCGCCGCGACGCATCCGCGGAGTGGTGTAGCGCGGCCACCTGCATCCTCTGGACCTGAGACCATGCCGGGTCGTCTTGCTTTTTCAATGACATGCGTGGATCGCATGGGAGCAAAGGGCATCTCCAACGTTGCCACGACCGCAGCTGACTACCCTGGCACACCAAAACCCTCGTCCCTCGCGCCGTCGCGCGGTGCGTTCCCAACCGGCGCCAGCTGCCCGCATTCATGTCGTCCATTCGTATGTCGTCGTTAAGAGGCTCGGTGCCCGAGGAACCAACTCCGGTGACTTAATGACGCACCCGGACGCTTGGCCTCACCGGAATGCGCTACTTAAAGCGGCAATGCCCAGCTAACCTCCACACCATAGTGCATCGTCCTCCTACCTGGCACCACATCCGCCATGACTGCAAGTGCGAACGCTCTGCGGGGGAACTTGTCTTCGGGGATGAAGCTCGAGGTCGCCGCCCTCGCTCAAGTCGCCTCTCGCGATGCAATAGGGGCGTAGCCGGACGCGGACGCGACCGCACAAGCGGTGGCCACGCTGGCGGCCGACGACGGGAGCACCGTCAGCCATGCATCCTACTTGCCACCGTCCAACGTCCGACACCGCCGAGGTCGGGGACTCCTCCGAGGATGAGTAGGGCATGGGAGGCGGCAGGGCATGCTGTGCCAACTGGCCGGTCCGTATCCCGTGTTCTACTCTTCCTCGCCGGAGACCGCACCTTCATTTCACGGGTCTTGAACCCCGCCCCCGTACATAGAGATCGCAGATGGAGGACGTCGGTCGCCGCCGTAGAATAGGTTTAGGGTAGGGTTTCTTTTATTTTTCTGTCCTATAAAAGTTCGAAATGTAATGAAAATCTGCCGTGTTTGCATTAATCTCGGCCGGTATATATGAACTTTCACAATAATATACATATTGTAGGAGTACTAGCAAGATGCTCGTGCGTTGCACGGAAGATCAAGATCTTGTGGGAGAAAAGGATGAACGAGGGAAAGCCTTATCTGCAAATGTGGAGAGGAGTGCGGGTAAATTGTCATAGTTTCCTTCCTATCCGTTAGATATAGATCGGACGGCCTATATTGCAGGATGACAGGCACACCATCATCACCAACTCTGCTTTTTATTGAACCGAGACAAATCTAACATGCGAAGTTAAATAAACACATAGGGTCTATACATACACAAATTATCTTAGGCACTCCAATAGTACGTCCACTACACATTCACGCATTTCACATCTTTCTACATCTACGGGAACCTACGAAAGGGTTAACGTAAATTGCCTCTCTCTCTCCTCCCCTGATTTTCATGGTGGTGGGCCCCTCCCTCCCCCCAATCTACAATCAACAGCTCACACGTTTCACATTACGTTAATTACGTAACTGGGATTACGTAGGTGTAGCATTACTCGTCCTAAAAACCCAACTAAGCCAACCTCCCAGCATACTGCGTGGGAAAAAGACCCGGCCGCGCCATTTTAGTCGGGATTACCGGATTACTAGTAGTAGTATCGATAGATCGCGCGAAGCAAAAAAAAAAATTTGAGGGGGCGAAGCACCTAGTTTAACAGGAAAAAAAGGTGGTACACTCACAGCACTTCTGTCGCGGTCGCATTGCACCCCACACACGTTCGGTCTTGCACACGGCTCACGCAAACGGAACGCGCTTCGGCTTGCCTCTTCACTGACACGTGGGACTGCACTTGGAGAAACCGACCATGCGCCAAACTCCCCCCGCCCACCACGCGAAAATCCTCCCCCCCCCCCCCACACCCAAAAATTCCCCCCAATTCCGATTCAACCGCCCTTCGGCCAACTAGCCAATAATATTCCCCAAATCCCCCTCCCCCTGTCCCCCTCCACTCCATTCGCTCCGCCAAAGCCGCCCTCCCCACCGCGCCGATACGTAGGCGCCGCGGTTCGGCGATCCTCTCGCTCCCAGAGTACGCTCTCATAGACTGCCGTCCTCTAGTCGCGCCGCCACCTCTGGCTACGTTCTTGTGGAGGCGCACGGCGGTCAGCGCCGCCACTGCTGGCGATGTTCGTGTGGAGACGCACGGCGGTTAGCTTCTCCCACGGTACGCGCATTCTAGACTGAGGCCCCGTTCATGTCGGTGTAGCGCTGAATGTTAGCTGATAGACGCTGTTAATCTCACTGTTTGCCGAAGTAGTTTACTGTCAATATGCTCTGCTTAAGAAGCTTCCTTGCCCTGTTCTGCACTCAATCTGCTTAGCTGAGATGGCATGCCAAGGCCGATTAGTTGCTAAAATATCCTGCTATATATTTATTGTGACGTAGATTGCCATGGTCTAGTAGCCAATCTGTTAGGTGAAATAGCTCTACACCATTTTATACTCGATCTTTGTTGCTGCGATGGCCTTTGATAGTTCGATGGCTGTGTGCTCGGCCTCATTGACTGCTGAAACAGCCTGCCATAACTTGGCACTCAAATCTGTTTGCTGAATTAGCTTTACATATATTTCGTTACTTAGATCTGCTCGTCCAAATATCTTACCATAGCTATAGACATCGACCTAGGTATTTTTTTCTGGACTTCATAAAAAAGCATATATGTTTTTCCTGTAATATCTAGTAGAAGAACTAATTTGTATGTCTAACAGATGGACAGGACTTGGATAACTTCTGCTCGAAGATTCTCCGCTGCATATGTCGAGGGGGTTGAAAACTTCATGAACTTTATCAGAGCTGAGTACGGTGGTCCGAAATCAGATGTGCTCTGCCCGTGTAGAAGTTGTGTGAATTCAGTTACAAGACCCCAGTCAACTGTGCAAAATCATCTACACTTGTATGGGATGTCGGTCACATATACTAGGTGGGTTCATCATGGTGAAGCTGTGAACGTCAATGTTATTGACTACATGGAAGCAGCAGATCACCATCTTGATCTGCCTGATGCTCAGGTGGAAGAGGAGGAGGAGGTGGTGGTGGCGGAGCCAGTGAGTTTGACCAACATTGAAACAATGCTACGAAATACTCGTGCATTCCATGAACTTTCACCTTCAGAAGAAAAACGGTGGGCCCGCATGTTGGAACAATGCAACGTCGCTGTCACCCGAGGAAATAAGCTGTCAGTATTCTCAGCTATGGTCACCTTTCTTCAGGTGAAGACATCTGAGCGGATGACCAACAAATCATTCGATGCGATGTTGGCTGCTTTCCGCAAATCTTTCCCTGATGCGTCTGAGCTGCCACACACCTACAGTAAAATGAAGAATTTCCTTCGTGCAGTTGGAATTGTATATGATATGATCCATGTTTGTAAGAATAATTGTGTTCTGTTCCGGAAGGATTATGCCAACTTAAGTGAATGCCCGATGCAAATCATCAAGATGGAAAGATGGCGATGCTGTGAAGAGGATTCCTCATAATGTTCTGAGACTTTTTCCAATTACACCAAGATTGTAGAGGTTGTTTCATGATGCTGAAACAAGAGAGGATGTACTGTGGCATTCTAGGAACCAGGAGTACAGAGATCAGAATGTAATGAGCCATCTATCTCATGGTAGTGAGTGGAAAATCTTCAATGATAAACACAAAGAGTTTGCTGCTGACCCGAGAAACATTAGACTTGGCTTAGCTTCAGATGGATTTAACCCATTTGGCCACCAGAGCGCCACATATAGCATGTGGCCAGTGCTTGTTATCCCTTACAACATGCCTCCAAATGCCTTGCTCATCCCAGGTCCAAAAAGTCCTGGAAAGGATTTTGATTTGTTCATGGAACCTCTTGTGGAGGAACTTCAACAGCTATGGAAGGGTGTTCTCACTCGAGACCTATATAGCAGCCCACCAGCTGATTTCTTTCTGCGTGTTGTTATAATTTGGTGCATCCATGATTATCCGGCTTTGGGCACTATGTCAGGGCGAACGACACATGGTTACAATGCATGTGTTCGCCGTGACAGGAATCCGCTGTCATACGCAATACTTAGCAAGATTTGTTACATTGGACACCGTCATTTCCTTGCCAAGGACAAGCCACATCCTAGAAAATACCGAAGACATGTGTTCAATGCAAAGCATGAAAACCGTGATGCGCGAAAGAGGCTCACCGCCGATGAGTTGCAAGTGGAATTAGAGAAGGTCGGGCATATTACACCAGGAAACCATCCTGGTAATGGTAGCGGGAAAAGGAAGCGTGGTAGGGTAGAAGAGAGATTATTGTTTACCCGCAGGTCCACTTTGTGGGACTTGGAGTATTGGAAAGATTTGGATCTGCGGCATAATCTTGATGTGATGTACATCGAGAAAAATATATGTGACAGCATTATCAGCACACTTCTTAATATTGAAGGCAAGACGAATGATACCTTAAAATCTAGGATTGATTTGACACACCTGGGTATCAGAAAGGATTTGCAGGTGCAAGATGAAGGTAAACCACGGGATATGGCACCAGCTGTGTACGTCTTGGAGAAGGTAAAAAGAAAAGAATTCTGGGAGGTCCTGTCACGTGTGAGATTCCCACATGGATTTGCTTCCAACCATGAAAGGAGAGTCGGTGCAGATGGAAACAAGGTACAAGGGTTGAAAACTCATGACTGCCACGTCCTACTTCAAAGGGTTTTACCTATTATCCTTAGAGGATTGGGCCGCCCTGACTTATACAGAGCAGTTGCAGAGTTGGGACAATTCTTCAGGGAACTCTGCAGTAGGAATATCAGGATAGATGCTTTGGAGTGTCTTAGAGACAATATACCAACTATCCTATGCGACTGTCGGGTGGTTGGTGCGACATATGCCAACGGGTGGCTTATCATTGTGGGTGCCAATAAGACGGCGCCGGTGCCTGGAAACGGGATGAGGCGAAGACATGCACGCCGGCGGATTTACCCAGGTTCGGGGCTCTCCGAGGAGATAACACCCCTAGTCCTGCTCTGCGGGGTCTCCGCATGATCACTAGATCAGTAAAGGTAGCTACAATCGCTCCTAGAGCTGTTGGGTTCAAGGGGGAAGAAGAACAAGGCTAGCTCTATCTTCTCTCTATCTATGGTGTGTGTGCTATGCTCAGAAGCCAACCCTTTGCATGGGTGCTCCGGGGGGTTTATATAGGCCTACCCCCCGGGGGTACAATGGTAATCCGGCTGGGCACTGGTCCCAGCCGTCAGTATCTACGCTCGCCGGCTTCTCCGCTGGCTGTTGGGTCCCGCCGACTGGTGGGTCCCGCCGGCTGCCGGCTTCTTGGTCGACAGGCCGGCCCCACCGCCTAGGGTCTTGTCGGCGGCTGTTTACTATAGCCTCGCCCTTGATGACGAGGGCTTCGTTGAGGTAAGCGTGGCTACAGTGGGCCGCCTCGGGGGCTCTCACTATAGCCTTACCTCGTATTGTCTTCTTAATGGGGCACATGCTTCGAGGGAGGGGGTAGCCGGCTTCTGGGGGCCGGCTACGCCCTTGGCCGACTGGGGGAGGCCGGGCCGCCTTCACGCCTCTCTCTGGCTGAAGGGGCCCGCCGCCCGTGGGCCGTACGGGAGTCTGTCGTGGACGACGTTGAGGCCAGCATGGCTACAGTGCCAAGCCGAACGGGAGACGGCCGTCCCGTACGGCCTCCTGTAGCCATGCCCGCCTCGGGCTTTGGGGGTAGTGGGCCGCACTGTGGCCACACCCCGTCTTGTCACCGTTATGTAGGTGTAGCTTTGGTGGTTGTGATCTCGGCCGGCTTCTTGGAGTCGGCGCTCTTCGAGGCCGGCTTCCTGGAGTCGGCCACCCCGCGGTTATCCTGGGGGCGAGGTTGCTGAGGCTGGGCCGCCTCCCGAGAGTCGGCGTCGGGGATAGCCGGCCAGGGGAGGTGGTCCAACGTTTGGAGTGCTTGGAGGCCCAAAGGCCTGATAATTTTTCTGAAGAACCAGGGGTAGTCGGTTAGGCTACCCGTGGCCTTTTATTCCGACAGTAGTCCCCGA
This sequence comes from Aegilops tauschii subsp. strangulata, assembly GCF_002575655.3. Taxonomy (NCBI): domain Eukaryota; kingdom Viridiplantae; phylum Streptophyta; class Magnoliopsida; order Poales; family Poaceae; genus Aegilops; species Aegilops tauschii. The sequence continues at coordinate 98,016,375 of NC_053041.3, read as the reverse complement.
AGCTGATTGGGCTTCGAGGTTGAGTAGGAGTTTGAGAAGCTCGATCAGATTCCCATCTCAACAAGCCGGCAGCTGGGAGCCGGCTTTGGTTAGGCATGCCGCCCTGGTCGAAAACTTCCGGAGTCGGAAGGCGGGAGCTCACCAGTGCGTACTCCGGGCCGCGGGCCGGCCACTGGCCGTCTGCGAACCACGTGGCCCCTCGTGGCCGGAAAGCCTGCCAGCCCACGCGCGTGACGGGACGTCGCCGCAGGGCGGGGTCCCGCCACGTCCGCGCCCGGGCCCAGGCGCGGATCGTCTGTAACCCGAAACCGCCCGCACGTCTCATTGCGGCAGTTTCGGCTCGTATTTATGCTCAATAATCGCGAGGCGTGGGGGGAGTGGGCGCAGTTAATCCCACGTCTCCCCCACGTCCGGCCTCCCCAGCCTCACCTCGCGAGGCTATAAGTAGGGGGAGAGGGGGAGCGGCAGGCTCTCGCACGCTCCTCCCCCTTCCACCATCTTCCTTCGCACGCCGTTTCTTGCAACAGCGCCTCGCCGCCGCGCTCTTCCTCCACACGCTCCTCCGCCGCCGTGCTTGCTTTCACCATGCCTCCCGCCACGGAGCAGTATGGCGGAGATTGGGATGGCTCCAACGTCCACGACGATCACGTCGAGTTCCTCCGCAACTCGCGGCGGCTGCCCGGCACGGACAAGGTGGAGGTCCGCCTCGCGCCGGCGAAGGAAATCACGCCGGAGCCGCAGGAGGGTGAGCGGGTGGTCTTCCGCTCGCACTTCTTGCACGGCATCGGCCTTCCAGCGAGCGCCTTCTTCCGCCGCACCACCTCACCCCAAACGCGGTGGTGCTGCTGTCCGCCTTCGTCACCCTGTGCGAGGGATACCTCGGCGTCCTCCCCACCCTCGAGCTCTGGGGGAGTTCTTCCAGTCCAAGCTGGGCACGCGCATGCAAGGCGTGCCGGCCCAGACTGGAGCCTTCATCGCGTCGCGGAGGTCGGTCGCCGACAACCCCTTCCCCGTCATCCCGCTGATCCAATCGGTGAAGAAGTGGCAGAAGTCGTACTTCTACGTGCGGAACATTGCCCCACGGGGCGACTACATCAACCTGCCGGCTTACGTAGCCGGCCCACCAGCGGGCAGGCGGCCCCAGTGGTCCTTCCAGGCCGTGACTCTGACGCCGGCCGGGTCCGCAGCCGTCGCCCGAGTGCGAGTGATGACCCAGTCGGTGGGCCTGACGGGGCAAGACCTTCTGGCCGCCTTTGTCACGCGCCGGGTTCTCCCGCTCCAGAGCCGTCCTCATCTGATCTGCCAGATGAGCGGCCAGCTCGATCCGAGCCGGATGTGCACCAAGGACATGCCGCACGAGGAGGTCGCCTTTATGGTGAACTACCTCGCGAACTGCAAACTCTCCGTAGAGTGGCAGTTCGGCAAGGAGCCATAATGCCGAGCCAATCCACCGGCCACGGTATGCTCTCCTTGTTTCTTCTTTTTCTCTTAACTTCGTAGCCGAGTTCCTCTTGGCCGACTCTAACTTAGTCGGCTTGTTTTTGACAGAGCCCTCTTCTTCGGCCGGCCGGCGGGTCAGACGTGGAGCGTCGATTCGTCCCCGATCGGACGGAACACGATCTGGAGGACCCCGACTTGGGGGCGGCCGGCATGGACGACAACATCGAGCCGGGTGGTGGCCAAGCCGGCGGCGAAGCAGGCGGCTCCGGGCTCGGAGTCACCTTCGACGACTGGCCGGACGACGATGAGGCCGAAGTCGCCCAACGCCGCCAGCCGGCATCTGGACGCGGCGCAGGTTCCTCCGCTGCAACGCCTGCCCGAGGCGGAGGGCAGAAGCGTCGCGCCGCCCAGGGTCTGTTCGGCAGTCGGTCGAAGAAACCCAGGGGTGGGGCGGCAGCAACTAGGCGGGAGGAGGCGGCCGCGAAGGCGGCTCGCTTCCGCAAGACGGTGAAGCAACCGCAGACCGTGTCGGCGTAAGTTCAAAGTCTTTTGTATACTCTTTTTCTTTCTTTTTCTTTGGTGGTTTCTGAACCCTTGTCTTTTTCTCCAAACGATCAGAGCTCTATTGTCGCTTGAGCGGGCGGCTGCCGCCTCCGTCATCGAGTCGCCGAGGGGGTCTGGGAGCACCACTCGTCGCGTGGACCCCCACGCCGACCTTCAGGAGGCGACAGAACGGAGCGCGCGGGAGGCGCGGGCGGAGCGAGAGGCGCGAGAGGCAGAGGCACGGAAAGCGGCCGCCGCTTAGGCGGCGCGGGAGGAGGAGGCGGCGAAGGCGCTCGCTGACGCCGCTTCTAGGGCCCAAGCGGAGGCTGAAGCCACAGCGGCGGCGGGGGAGGTTTTGATGGTCAGCCCGCTACGTGTCATGGCGCCTGGGGACATTGAGCCCTCGCCAGAGGGAGCCAGCGGCGACCAGTCAGGGCCGGGGAGAGACGACGACGTCATTTTCCTAGAGAGGGCGCCGGTGCCGACCCCGCCAGCTGGGACGGCTCAAGGAGGCCGGCCTGATCCGCCGCCTGCACAGTCGGCGGGGGGCGAGCCGGCCGCGAGGACCGAGATGGCGGAGCCACAGAACGCCGCGTCGGAGCCGCAACCGGCCGTGGGCTCCTGCTCGTCGGCCCAAGATGCGGAGGCGGCCAGCGCTACCTCGGGGTGGACGCCAGGCGGAGGGACGGCCATGATGAACGTGGCGGCGCAGGACGTCCGGACCCGGCTCCAGGGCCATGCTGCGGCGCTGAGGCAGTTCACCGATGAGTTTCTCGCGACACGGGCGGCCATCCGGGTTACTCTTCCCATCTAGCTTCTCTTGATCTTCATTTCTTCTTGATCTTGATTCCTTCTGGATCTTGATTCCTTCTTGAACTTGATTTCTTCCGTGGGGGCGCGTCAGCGCACCCACTGGGTGTAGTCCCCGAGTTCCGAGTCGGCTGCTGAGCAGGCGGCTTGGAACTTCTTAGTAGATTTGTCTTTGCTATTCTTGTTCTTACTTCGATCTTCTGTCTATCCTGCAGGACTACCACAATTTTCGTGTGGCCGCCTTCAACTCCCAGGCTCGGGAGCTGACCCAGAAGACCGCCGACCTTACTGAGAGCCGAGGTACGTGCTTTGTTCTTTATCTCATGTGGGGGCGCGTTAGCGCACCCACTGGGTGTAGTCCCCGAGATTCGGGCCGACTATTGAGCAGTCGGGTCGGATCTTCCTTGGCGACTTCCTCTTACTGTTATTTCTTTTTCTGCTGTCTCCGCAGCGGCCAACGCCAGTCTGAGGGCACAGCTGGGGGAGTCCCAGACGGCCCTTAGTGCCAAGGACGCCGAGCTTGCCGCCTTGGTGCAGGAACGCAACCGCCTGGCCAAGAAGTTGGCCGACCAGGAGGAAGGCCACAAGGCGGCTCTGAAGGCAGTGCAGGACCGCGAAGCCGCCCTCCAGGCCGAGTACGAGACAGAGGCGGCTGGCTGGGCTGAGGCCAGGCAGACTTTGATCTCTGGCTATGGTCAGATCGAAGATCTGGTTGACGGTAAGCCGCCTACCTCTTCGTCCTTTCTTGCCATCCGCCACTTTCGGCTCGTTTTCTGATTTGGTTCTCTTTTCTTCTTTTCTGGCACAGAATATTTCCCTGGCTATTCTACCGCCGCCAACCAGACCATCGAGGCCCGCCGCCAGGCGCGGAGGCAGGCTGGCTTCGAGATTTCGCCAACCGCCGGCCGTTCGCTGGAGGAGCAGCTCTTGGCGATCCAGGCCCGCATCCAGCCGGCTCACCGACTGCTCCGCCGTCTTCAGCGTGCCGGGGCGCAAGTCTTGGCCGCCCTTTGGCCCGGCCAAGTGGTTCCTCGCACCCCCAGTCGGACTGCCGACTGGCTGGAGGTGGCAGTCGGCTGCTTCGAAGCTTGGAAGGCCTCGGCGGCTCGCTCCGGCGCCAGGCGGGCGCTGGAGTTCGTCAAGGCCTGGTATCCCAGCCTGAGCTTGGACTAGCTGGCTACCTGGCGGCAGCAAGCCGACACGGAGCTGGAGTCGGCGCGGCCGGCTATCATCCGGCGGGCTTCGGCGATCGCCGACTACACCGACACCAGCGTCTTCACCCCCGAGGTAGACGACAATGGTGGCGCCCAGCCGGAGGAGTGGTTCGGGCTGAACCCGGCGGACGATGAGGACTCGGCGGAGGAGATCGACTCCAACGACAAGGGTGAAGAAGAGGAGGAGGAGGGTGAAGACGCCGAGCCGGCTGGTGGAGCAGCCGGCCAGCCTCAGCCTGACCGCACCTCCAGCACCATGTCGCGTGCGAGTGCGTCGCCTGCCGTTGGTGGTGATCAAGCCGAGACCCACTAGGCGGCCACTCCTTCAGCCGGCGAGGCGGTCTTCACCGACCAGCTCAGCCTCCGCACCACGCCTTAGTCTGCCATCTTTTGTTTTCCTGTCTTGTTACTTTTGGAACAATGTTTGGTTAAGTCTGCACAATTCCACCCACTGGGTGTATTCGAACTTATGTCTGTTGCCAGCCTGTTGGGGGCTTTATATGTATATATAACTTATGCATGCATTTGGTCTTTCCTTGTACTTTGCTTTTTATCCTTCCGCTGTTTCCTTTGCCACCCTCCCTTGGTTTCCGCCTCCCCCGTCCAACAGTTGCTCTGCAATCTGTAGCTGGAGGAGTGCTTGGCCAATTGGGGGGAAGTACTTTAGCTTTGCTGGACTAAAGCTAAGTGTTTAGGAAGCCGGCCAGCCGGCTGTTTGGACAGCCGGCAGGCATGTTTGGAGGCCGTCTCTTTGCTATATAGGTTCGTTGTTCCTTAGCCATTTTTCGTGTGGGCATCCTTTCTGCCTTCCCTCTTGCTAGTCAGACAGTCGGTTCTTCGAGCTGCGACTTTCAACAAGAGAGGACTCGGGAGCCGGCACACTACTTTTCTAACTTCAGGTAGAACTTTCAATATAGCTCAAGGCGGCCAGTCCCCGGGCTGACTAGTCGAACCCGGTGCCAGACAAGAAATCAAATGTAATAGTACATTCATGGATATGACACTTGTCATTCATAGATAAACGAAGGCAGTCCCCGAGTACTGTTCGGGGGGCCTGTTGGTTTGTACTTAAAAAGGGTAGCATGATACATACTGCTTTCAACTGTAAAATCGTCTCAGGAGGTTTGCGTTCCATGGTCGCTCCGACTCCTTGCCGGAGTCATCTCTCTTGCGTGCTCTTGGTTTTTGTGCGTTGATCAAGTAGTAGGAGTCGTTGCCGACTGCCTTGCTGACGACGAAGGGGCCTTCCCAAGGGGCCGAGAGCTTGTGCTGGCCGGCTGTTCGCTGGATCAGCCGGAGCACAAGGTCGCCCTCTTGGAAGGATCTTGGCTTGACCTTGCGGTTGTAGTAGCGGCGCAGCCCTTGCTGGTAGATGGCAAACCGGCTGAGTGCTAACAGCCGGCCTTCTTCCAGTAGGTCGACGCCGTCTTCTCTTGCTTCCTTGGCCTCCTCCTCTGTGTACATGGTGATCCGAGGCGAGTCGAACTCGATGTCTGTTGGGATGACAGCCTCGGCACCGTACACGAGGAAAAATGGAGTGAAGCCGGTTGACTTGTTGGGTGTAGTGCGCAGGCTCCAGAGGACAGCCGATAGCTCATCGAGCCAGCAGCCGGCCGATCGGTCCAGTGGTACAACCAGTCGGGGCTTGATGCCAGAGAGGATGAGTCCATTTGCTCGCTTGACCTGGCCGTTTGACTGCGGGTGGGCAACGGACGCTAAGTCCAGCCGGATGCCCTGCGTCGCGCAGAAACGTGCCAGTGATCCTTTGGCGAAGTTCGTGCCGTTGTCGGTGATGATGCTGTGCGGCACGCCGTACCGAGTGGTGATGTCGGTGATGAATGTCACGGCAGTCGGCCCGTTCAGCTTCTTAATCGGCTTTGCTTCGATCCACTTTGTGAACTTGTCCACAGTGACCAGTAGATGTGTCAAGCTGTCGCGGGATGTTTTGAAAGGGCCCACCATGTCCAGCCCCAGACGGCAAAAGGCCAGGTGAGGGGAATGGTCTTGAGTGCAGAAGCCGGCAGGTGTTGCTTGGAACTAAAAACTTGGCATCCTCTGCAGCTCTTGACTATTTCTTTAGCATCCTCCACGGCAGTCGGCCAGAAGAAACCACGGCGGAAAGCCTTGGCCACGAGTGATCTTGAGGCTGCGTGGTGGCCGCATTCGCCTTGGTGGATGTCTTTGAGGATTGCCACTCCTTTTTCTGGCTCAACACAACGCTGGAAGACTCCAGTGACGCTGCGCTTCACAAGCTCTCTATTGATTATTGTGTATGCTGCGGCTCGTCGTTGCACTAGTCTTGCTGAGATCTCATCAGCCGACAGCTCTCTGTTGACTAGGAACTTGAGGATGGGCTGGGCCCATGACGGAGCTATGACTTCTTCTTCTGTTAACGTAGCCACCATGACTCGGGTGGGTGGGTTGGGTTGCGTGGAATTGGAGTCGGCCACCGCTTCTTGCATCGTTGCAGTCCCCGGGCCGACTGCTGCAGTCCCCGGGCCGGGTGCGACTACGGCAGTCCCTGGGCCAGTTGTCGAAGTCCCCGTGCCGCCTGCGGGGTTTCTCCAGTTGGATCCGGCTGTCTCTGGCGCAGGCGGTACGAAGATGGAATCCGACTCTGGAGACGGCTTAATGGACGGCTTGAGGAGGCGCTGGAGGGAGACGCCAGTCGGTATGGCTTGTCGGGTGGAGCCGATCCGTGCTAGGGCATCTGCTTGGTCGTTGTCGGCCCTTGGCACGTGAAGGAACTCGCACCCTTCGAAGTATCCGCTGATCTGCTGGACGAGGAATCGATAGCTCGCCATGTTCGCGTCCTTGGCGTCCCAGTCGCCAGACGATTGCTGGACCACCAAGTCTGAGTCGCCGTAGCACAGGATCCGGCGTATGCCGAGTTCTTTGGCTAGCCGGAGCCCATGTACGAGCGCCTCGTACTCGGCCACGTTGTTGGAGGCGGCGAAGTGGATCTGCAACGTGTACTTGAGCTTGTCGCCTTTGGGAAAGGTGAGGACGATGCCGGCTCCCAAGCCAGTGCGCATCTTGGACCCGTCAAAGTGCATCCGCCAATGGGTAGAGTCGGGAGCCGGCGGTAGGTACTGGGTCTCGGCCCAGTCGACGAGGAAGTCGGCCAATGCTTGTGACTTGATGGCGGTGCGGGGTTGGTAGAAGATTGTGTAGGGCGCCAATGCAATGGCCCATTTAGCCACCCGGCCGGATGCATCCCGGCTGCCTATGATCTCGGCGAGCGGGGCAGTGCACACGACCGTGATGGGGTGCTCTTGGAAGTAGGGCTTCAGTTTCTTGGCAGCGAAGTACACCCGATAGCACATCTTCTGGTAGTGCAGGTAGTTTTGCTTAGAGCTGGATAGCACTTCGCTGAGATAGTACACCGGCCTCTGGACTAGCTGAGCTCGGCCTTCCTCCGGGCGTTGGACCACAACCACAGTGCTGACGACTCAGCTAGTCGCGGTGATGTAGAGGAGCATGGGCTCCTTCTCAGTCGGCGCCGCCAGGACAGGCGGAGTGGTCAGCATTTTCTTCAACTCATGGAAGGCTTGGTCGGCTTGGTCATTCCACTCGAAGTGAGTGGACTTCTTCATGAGTCGGTACAGGGGGAGAGCCTTCTCTCCTAGTCGGCTGATGAAATGATTCAGGGAGGCTAAGCAGCCAGTGAACTTCTGCACATCTCGCAGTTTGGTGGGAATCTCCATCCTCTCGATGGCCTTGATCTTGACGTGGTTGCATTCGATGCCGCGCTCGGAGACCAGGAAGCCCAGCAGCTGGCCGGCTGGCACTCCGAACACGCACTTCTCAGGATTGAGCTTGATTTGGAATCGGCGCAAGTTGGCGAATGTTTCTTTCAGGTCTTCCAGCAAGGTACCGCGCTTCTCTGTCTTCACCACAATGTCGTCTACATAGACGTGGGCATTTCTGCCGAGTTGTTTCAAGAGGCATTTCTGCATGCAACGCTGAAAATTGGCACCGGCATTCCTCAAGCCGGATGTCATAGTCAGGTAGCAGAAAGCTCCAAAGGGTGTGATGAAGGCAGTCTTCAGGCGGTCAGCTGGGTCCAACTTGATCTGATGGTACCCTGAGTACGCATCCAAAAAACTTAACAGCTCGCATCCGGCTGTGGAGTCTATTACTTGGTCAATCCGTGGCAGAGCAAACGGATCCTTTGGGCAGGCCTTGTTCAAACTGGTGTAGTCTATACACATACGCCACTTGTTATTCTTCTTCAGAACCAGAACTGGGTTGGCAAGCCATTCTGGAAAGAACACTTCCATGATAAAGCCAGCGGCAAGGAGCCGGGCTATCTCTTCTCCCATGATTCTTCGCTTCTCTTCAGACAGTCGGCGGAGGGGTTGCTTGACCGGCTTCGCGTCAGCTCGGACATGTAATTTGTGCTCGGCGAAATCCTTCGGGACACCCGGCATGTCCTTTGGGGACCATGCAAAGATGGCTCGATTCTCACGGAGGAAGTCGACGAGCTCGCCTTCCTATTTACTGTCCAAGTTCGCTCCAATGACAGCGAACCTCTCCGGGTTCTCCGGGTCCAGAGGTATCTTCTTTGTCTCTTTGGCAGGCTGGAAGGAGCCCTGCGCGTCACAATCCTTGGGGTTAGGGGACAGGGTCGGCTGCTTGCCGGCCATGGCCACAACCCGTTCCAACATCTTCTTCTCTTCTGCCACCACGAGGGACTCGGCCACCCGGCTGCTGGCCATGGCGCACTCGATGGACTTCTTGTAATCGCCGGCTACCATGATGATCCCCTTCGAGCTCGGCATCTTCATCTTCAGGTAGGCGTAGTGGGGCACAGCCATGAACTTGGCCAGAGCAGGTCGGCCAAGCAGAGCATGATAGGGGCTCTCCAAATCCACTACCTCGAACCAGATTGCTTCTCGGCGAAAATGATCTTTGTCTCCGAAGAGAACATCCATTTTAATCTTGCCGATTGGGGAGCAAGACAAGCCGGGGACGATACCATGGAAGACGGTGCGGCTCGGCATGAGCTGCTTCGCTTTGATGTTTAGCTTCTCCATGGTATCGCGGTACAGTATGTTGATACTGCGACCGCTATCTATCAGGACGCGGGAGAATCGGGCAGCTCGCCTCTTCGTCGCGAGGGTGACATCCAAGACCATTGCATAGGAGCCAGGAGAGGGCAACACCTCTGGGTGGTCGGCCTGGCTCCAGCTGATTGGCTTCTCTGACCAGTGCATGAACTCGGGGGTGCTAGAGGCGACTGCATTCACTTCTTGATGCTGTCGGCGTCGGCTGCGCTTGTCGTCGGCTTGACTGGTGAAGACGACGTAGGTGGCGTGCTCTTCGGGGAATTCGTCTTGGATGGCGCCGACTACCGGCCGAGCCGCCGGCTGCTGGGGGGCTGGAGGCTGCGGGCCGCGAGGCGGAGGCGGCAGCATCCCCTCGCCCTTGGTGATACGGGTGAGCCAATGGCATTTCCGGGTTGTGTGGTTGGACGGCTTCGCGCCGCTGTGGAATTTGCAGGGGGCATCAAGAGCCTGTTCGTAGGAGAAAGCCGGCTGCCAAGGCGGCCTGCCACCCTTCTTCTTGGGAGCGGGCCGTTCTTCGGGCTGCTCATCTTCAACGGTGGCCACCTGCCGACTGGAGGAAGTCGGCATGGGGGCCTTGCGCTTGTGGTCGTTCTGGTAGGGGCGCCGATTGGGGTCGCCAGCCGGCGTCTTGGGAGCCGGAGCAATCACCTTCCCCTAGGCGTCTACTCGGAGCTCGGTCTTCATTGAGGAATCGGCTGTGGCGTACTTGTCAGCGATGACCAGTAACTCGTCGAGGGTAGCCGGCTCGTCGCAGAGGAGTCGGTGCTTGAGGAGGGTGCCCTCTCGGCACCCGGCGGTGAAGTACTCGATGGCCTGGACCTCATGCACCCCCTCGCAGGAGTTGCGGAGCTCGGCCCATCGCGTGAGGTAGTCGCGGGTCGATTCGTTGGGCCCTTGGACGCAGAGGGAGAGCTGGCGAGGCTTGGGAGGCCGCTCGTAGGTGCTGGTGAAGTTGCGGACAAAGACTTCCGAGAAGTCTAGCCAGCTGTTGATGCTGTAGGGCTTGAGGCTGTTGAGCCATGTGCGTGCCGTGCCTTGCAGCATGAGGGGGACGTACTTCACGGCGACGCGCCGGTTGTCGTTGGCTATGCTAACGGCTGTGGAGTAGTCGATGAGCCAATCTTCCGGCTTCACTGAGCCGTTGTACTTGGGCGTGTCTCGGGGGAGCGAGAACCCTTTGGGGAAGGGCTCGTCGCGGATGCGGGGGCCAAAGCATGGTGGGCCGACATCGTCTTCTTCTTCTAATGCCAAGGATCGAGCAAGGCGGTCGATCCTGTGGCGGGCGTCGTTCTCGCCGACTCCTTCTCGGCGGCCGAGTCGGTCGCCAAGAGTCGGGTGTGTGATAGGCGGCGGAGTGAGGCGTCTTTCTCTTCGAGGCGGGGGAGGAGGCAGATTTCCTTGGTGCTCTACTGCTCGAGGGCGGCCCTCCGCGTCGCGCTCGATGGTGACGCGAGTCCGGCTGCGGCTGGCAGCCGGCTCCTTGTCTTTCTTCTGGCGTGCGCCGCTCGCAGTCGGCGAGCGGGACATCGCGGCGTGCTCCCGGCGCGGGGGATGACTATCAGCACGGGCGCCGGCTTCGTGCCGTTCTGCAGCCGCGTCGATCAGCTGCTGGATCCGTCTTGTCATGTAAGGGAGCTCGTCGGCTCCCAGCCCATTGAGCTCTTCTGCGGCCGCCTGAGCGGCTCGCAGATTCTCGAGCGGAGTGGCGTAGACGGGGCGATCTGCCCCCAGCATGCTGGCGACGGCCGCGCCGCGCTTCTAGACGAAGCCGGCTCGGCTCGGGCCGCTAGGCGGCGGCGTACCGAAGGCGGCGCGGTCGACTTCGCGCTGGTGGGCCTCGGTGAGGCGTCTCATGGAGGCTATCTTCTGGCCCTCCGCGATGAGGGCGAGGCGGCGTGCCTCCAGGGTCTCGGCGTCGGCATCGGCCGGGATGGGGACAGAGAGGTCGTGCATCGCCACTTGCAGGGCGTCATGGGCGTTCTCGCCCGAGTTGGCGACGTGGCTGATGACCAACACTTCGGTGACAGCGCTGCTGCCGCTGTCAGCTCAAGGGAGGGGATCGTCGAAGGCCACCACGTCGGAGGGGTAAGCGTCAAGCGATGCTGTGTCGGAGTCGACAAGCATCGGGTCGGTGGAGCTGACCGACTTCACATCTGCAGCAGGCTCGCTGGAGACGTGAAGCTGGTCGAGGAGGCTGACGAGGCGGCTCTCGGGGTAGTCCGTGCCTGCGTCGGACGCAGGCTCGTCGGAGATGCGAGTCTCGCCGAGCAGATCGGCGAGGCAGCTCGTAGCGCAGGCGTCGTCGACGCCTTGCAGCGCGTCGAGGCAAACGCCATCGGGCGCAGCAGGCTGGCTGCGCTCGCGGGGGAGGAAGAGGGTTCCCGTCCAGAACAGGTCTTCGGACGACGGTGCACCTGGCCCCACGGTGGGCGCCAAATGTCGGGTGGTTGGTGCGACATATGCCAACGGGTGGCTTATCATTGTGGGTGCCAATAAGACGTCGCCGGTGCCTGGAAACAGGATGAGGCGAAGACATGCACGCCGGCGGATCTTACCCAGGTTCGGGGCTCTCCAAGGAGATAACACCCCTAGTCCTGCTCTGCAGGGTCTCCGCATGATCACTAGATCAGTAAAGGTAGCTACAATCGCTCCTAGAGCTGTTGGGTTCAAGGGGGAAGAAGAACAAGGCTAGCTCTTTCTTCTCTCTATCTATGGTGTGTGTGCTATGCTCAGAAGCCAACCCTTTGCATGGGTGTTCCGGGGGGTTTATATAGGCCTACCCCCGGGGGTACAATGGTAATCCGGCTGGGCACTGGTCCCAGCCGTCAGTGTCTACGCTCACCGGCTTCTCCGCTGGCTGTTGGGTCCCGCCGACTGCCGGCTTCTTGGTCGACAGGCCGGCCCCACCGCCTAGGGTCTTGTCAGCGGCTGTTTACTGTAGCCTCGCCCTTGATGACGAGGGCTTCGTTGAGGTAAGCGTGGCTATAGTGGGCCGCCTCGGGGGCTCTCACTGTAGCCTTACCTCGTATTGTCTTCTTAATGGAGCACATGCTTCGAGGGTGGGGGTAGCCGGCTTCTGGGGGCCGGCTACACCCTTGGCCGACTGGGGGAGGCCGGGCCGCCTTCACGCCTCTCTCTGGCTGAAGGGGCCCGCCGCCCGTGGGCCGTACGGGAGTCTGTCGTGGATGACGTTGAGGCCAGCATGGCTACAGTGCCGAGCCGAACGGGAGACGGCCGTCCCGTACGGCCTCCTGTAGCCATGCCTGCCTCGGGCTTCGGGGGTAGTGGGCCGCACTGTGGCCACACCCCGTCTTGTCACCGTTATGTAGGTGTAGCTTTGGTGGTTGTGATCTCGGCCGGCTTCCTGGAGTCGGCCACCCCGCGGTTATCCTGGGGGGGGAGGTTGCTGAGGCTGGGCCGCCTCCCAAGAGTCGGCGTCGGGGATAGCCGGCCAGGGGAGGTGGTCCAACGTTTGGAGTGCTTGGAGGCCCAAAGGCCTGATAATTTTTCTGAAGAACCAGGGGTAGTCGGTTAGGCTACCTGTGGCCATTTACTCCGACAGCGACCTTGAGAAGATATATCCTCCAGCCTTCTTTGATGTGATGGTGCATTTGGCTGTTCATCTACCTGATGAGGCACTACTTAGAGGTCCAGTACAGTATGGCTGGATGTACCCTATTGAAAGGCGGCTAGGCACTTTCCAGGGCTATGTTAGGAACAGAGCTAGACCCGAGGGTTCCATTGCAGAGGCCTACATTGCTACAGAAGCGTTGACATTCTGCTCAAAATACATTGAAACGGCTGATCAGCTTAGCAAAGAGGTGGTCGAAGACAATCCCGGGCTCAATGTTTTTGATTATTCTGTTCGAGTTACAGGGAAGAGTCGACAAGAGGACAAACCTAAAGATTTGGACAAAATGGTTTGGTATGTGTTGAATAACTGTCCTGAGATACTACCTTATATCAAGTAAGTGCAGTACTACAGCCTATACATTGTAATCTACTAAACTTGCAGCACATTCTTATATATTTAGATGTTTGACGCGATCACTATGTTGTGCAGCATCTACAAAGAGGAGTTACTGCCGCAAAATCCAAGAAACATTGACAAACTGGTTATGGCAGGATTCGCGAAATGGTTCAAGAACCATGTAAGCTTTTGAAGTGCACTGTCAGTTTTTTTAATATATTGAGTACATAAGATGATCAGCTTGTCTATTTTCTAACCATAGGTTAAAAAGATGCGGGAGGATGGGCAGGCAGTTGATGATGCCCTTTACTCACTAGCAATGGGTCCTGATACTCGGGTAAGACATTATGAATCTTGCGTTGTTGGAGATGTGCGCTACAACACCCTTGCACGAGACGAAGGCAGGAAGACACAAAACAGTGCCATCATGAGCACGGATACGTATGACAAAGAGACAACTGAAATTTATGCTAACATAACAGACATTGTTCAGTTGCAGTATATCTCCAGTTTCGAGGATCATCTGTGTGTGGTTCGGTTGTGCTGTCGTTGGTATAAACTGTTTTCCAGGATCGCAAAACCCAGAGTTGATGATTATTTCAAATCCATCAATGTCAAAGCGGTGTAACAGACCAACGAGCCTTTTATTTTGGCAAATCAAGCAACACAGATATTTTTCTTGGAAGACACATTTGCACGTAGCGATGACTGGAGAGTATTGCAAAGGTTTGAGCAGAGGAATTTGTTTAATGAAGTTGCACAACAAGATGATGCTTACACTACTCCTGATGTACAAGATAACACAGATGTTCCTAATATCTTTGAGAACCATCACGTCAATGACGCCGGCGAAAAGATTGCCTGTCGTGCTGTGGACATACAAGAGTTGATCAAGAAGAAGCCAACGTTCGAGGACGTTGAGGACGAAGAAGAAGATGACACCGTGGGGAATTACGATTCAGACTGATACACATGGCAAAGATGTTGACGCTGCTGCTGCGGATGATGATTACATTGCTTTTGTCGTATTTGCCTGTCAGAAGACGTTTTTTATCTACTATGTGAAATTGTGTTTGCTATGACAACTGAAACCTGATGAGCATGTTGTTTAGTATTTTGCTGTGAGAACATCACTTGTTATGTATGCTGATTTGTGTTTGGTGATTGTATGACAACTAAAACATGATGACATTGTTGTTTGGTTGTACTCATATTTGGCTATGAAACTTGAATTTGATGACATAGTTTGCTGTTGGACTGCAATTTTCTCGACGTCTTCGAATGAGAACAAAGTTGACCCGACAGGGCCTCTGCTATTTATTTATTTATATGAGCAAAAGGGGATACCCCCTGATTTCCGTTAATAGAAATCATTAGATGTTCACAACACTACGCCCAGCGTGCTACACAGGTTTCATTCATTACTAGTTTCAGCAAAGTGCTCATGTCGTAGCCACTGAATACATCACGAGTGCTACATACACTGCAAATAAAGAGACAATCATCCTACAGAGCACATCGATTTTGCCCACTATCTTCACAAGCTCTTTCATCTCCTCATTGCTGTCAAGGCCGTTCAGTAGCTGTTGCTTGGCCATGATCAAAGGAACTGCATCTTTAACCTTCTGCTCTGCATCTTCCTCTTCTGTCGTTCCTTCAGTTACTTGTCCAACACCCCAACCTGCTGGTATTGGGATTCCTCGGCTAAACAAATAATCAGCGTAGTTGCATTCCCCCACATCAGCAACTTCCCAGAAATACAAATCACATGAATCTTCCCTTTTCTGCATGAATCAAATTGGAAGATCATCAATCAAATTATTAAAAAATCAGCAACTGAAAGCAGCAGAACAACACTTAAACATATTATTACCCCATGATTCGGGCATTTGTAGAAGACTCGGCCAGGGTTGCGGATTCTGGTTGAGATGCGACGGATGACTCTGCGTGATTTGCAGCAATGGCACCACACCAACGGCAGCGGGTTGCGATGAGCAACCGGCTGCGGTGCGCGTGTCGGCGGGGGTGTGATGAGACCCACAGGCGATGGTACGGGTGGCGACTTGGCGCATATCTGGTTGTTGCCTGCTGAAGAGCAGGTGGATGAGCAACCAGCGGACATGGTTGCTGCGGCCAGAGCTTCTGATGCTAGGCAGAGTAAGTTGAGAAGAGGAGAAGCGGACGTTGGATATGTCAGTTTCATTACTTGCAGAGTAGCATAGCACCATATATAGTCATAGTCTAGGTTTGGATTCGAACCAGCTACAGGAGCACGTCTTTCTTTTTTCTAAAACTCGGCAACGTCTCTTTACTGGTACACTAGCTTGTTCTATACGCCTTCCCAAGTCTTTGATTTTCTTTCCCTTTTTTGCGAGGAAGGAAGGAGGACAAAATTGAGAGTTCCTGGGACTCGAACCCAAGACCTCTCGGTTGAAAACCAAGGGTGCTAGCGTTCCCTGTGAGGAGGACGGCAGACGAACGCATTTTCCTCACAGTTTTCTTCCTATATATAAAAAAGTATGCTACTTGGTGTCCGCTTAGTCAACAAACGATTGTGCCAACCTTGACCGTTGGATTGACATTCAACGTCTGTCGCGTTTCTTCAGTCTCTTCTTCCTCGAGCCGCCAAAGCCAAACCAGCGCCGGCGGGACCGCCTGCTCCCGCCTCCCACGGCTGGCTGTGATCTTCCCCGGCTCCTGTTCGTTCCCGTCCGAGGCCTCACCATCGTCCTCCGCCTTGGTTCGCTCGCCGCGGCGCCGCCCTCCGGTGTTGTCAACATGGTCAACAACCGAGAGGAATAAGGAGATGACTGTACATGGTGAGGATGACAGTAGGGACCCAGCAACGCGCGCAGTAATTTTGTTTTTTCGGGACGGAGAAGGGTATCAACAGGGTTGTGCGGGACCCGTGGCCCGTCTAGCCCGGGCTTTTATTTCATATGTTTAGCACATGTTCAGCCCAGTTTGTTTTTTTCCTTTCTGAAAATGGCTAGCCAGCTATTTTGTTTTTTGCAGAATAACCAACGTAGGCCTACTTGCTTTTCTACGCCCTGCTGGGCCGAAAATCTTTCAAGACGAGGAGGGATGCATTTTGCCCAGAAAATGGGCTATAAGTAATAAAAAATGGGCTGTAAAATGAAAAAAATACAGCAAACAGGCAATTAGTTCCAAAATACTGTTTTCTTTCGGATTTTGATATTTTAAATTTCATTGTTTTTGTGCAGATAAAATTTCTCTGAATTTAAATTAAGGTATAATTAGATTTAAAATTAATTTGAATCTGGCTAGAAATTTCGGGCTGTATGCTGTTTGGGACAGATTTGGAGGCTGACTTGTGGGTCTACTAGGTTGACGTGTACTTTGGCTATGTCAACTTAGTCCACAAATGATTCTAGCAGCAGTGACCGTTGGATGTTAATCCAACGGCCGTGCTGCTTCTTCAATATCTGATCTTCTTGCTCCAGCCGCCCAAACCAGCTCCGGTGGGACTACCTGCTCCCGCCTCCCGTGGCCGGCTGTGTGGCCGCACAGGCCGCACCGCCCCACCCTACTTCATTGCTGGCCAGACCATTCCTCTACTCACCCACACCTCCTGTTATTTTCCGGCGACGGCAGCCGGACCAGTAAACCCTCGTACTCCCCACCGCATGGGCAACCATTGCCGACTCTTCCCCAGCTCCGTGTCGTTCCCTTCCTAGGCCTCGCCGTCGTCCACCGCCATGGTGCTCTCGGCGCGGCCTGATCAACGTGATCCACGAACGACATCCATCGGCCATGGACTGTACGCGCAAAATAATGATTCCTCCACCTGACAGCTGGGACCCACCGGAAGGGCCTCTGTATTTCGTGAAAAAACGTTCCCCTCGCTGACATATCGGACCCACCAGCTATATCTTCGCACGCAAGGAAGTGCCTCCTTATTACGCACAAAAAATGAATACCCCCCTGCTAGCTGGGACCCACCATAGTGGGAGGATGACTTGTGGGCCAACTAAGTTGACGGGGACAGAGGGCTTTGTCAACTTAGTCAATATGAATGATTCTAGCTCCAGTGACCGTACGATGTCCATCCAACGGCCGTAGTGCTTCTTCAACCTCTGGTCTTCTTGCTCCAGCCGCCCAAAGCAGCGCCGGTCATGCCGCATGCTCCTGCCTCCCGTGGCCGGTTGTGCTGCCGCGGAGGCCTCACCACCCCCTAATATTCCCACCGCTGGCCAGGCCCTGCGGCGATGGCAGCCTCACACCGCAGCCGAACCAGTGAACCCTCGTACTCCTCTCCGCGCGGGCTTCCACTGCCGCGTCTTCCCCCGCTCCGCATCGTCCCCTTCCTAGGCCTCGCCGTCGTCCACCTCCGTGGTGCTCTCGGCGCGGCCTGGTCAACGTGGTCAAGGAACGACTTCCATCGGACGTGGACTGTACGTGGAGAGGCTGACAGCTGGGTCCACGGCCGCAGCAAGGAAGTGCCTCCTTATTACGCGGAAAATAATGATTCCTCCACCTGACAGCTGGGACCCATCGGACGGGCCACTGTATTTCACGGAAAAAACGTTTCCCCCTGACTGCTGGGACCCACCAGCTTCATCTTCGCACGCAAGGAAGTGCGTCCGGGCAAAAAAAATGATTCACCCCCCTGACTGCTGGGACCCACCAGCTAGACCTTCGCACGCAAGGAAGTGCGTCCGGACAAAAAAAACGATTCACCCCCCTGACTGCTGGGACCCACCGGCTACATCTTCACACGCAAGGAAGTGCGTCCGGGCAAAAAAAATGATTCGCCCCCCTGACTGCTGGGAACCACCAGCTACATCTTCGCAGGCAAGGAAGTGCCTGACAGTCGGGACCCACCTGGTCGAAGCGTAGGTAGCGTTGTCATTCTGGTCGCGAACGTGTACGTACATACTGGTCGATGTAGAGGCGCGCACGTGTCGTAGTAGAGGCGCGCACGTGTCGTAGTAGAGGCGCGCACGTGTCGTAGTAGAGGGGCGCACGTAGCATGTACATGTACGTACGGCGGCCAGGGTGCAAGAAAGAAAATACGGCCACGTATGTGTACATACGAGCGGGGTCTCGAACGCCTACTCGCGCATACGTACGGCCAGGGCTCGTGTACATGGCTGGGTCGGAACGGAGAAACAGTGTCGTCTTCGTGTTCATGGGGAGGCAACGGAATGCGTCGTGTTCATGGGGAGGCAACGGAATGCGTCGTGTTCATGGGGAGGCAACGGAATGCGTCGTGTTCATCAGGAGGCAATGGAACGCGTCGGAGCCAACCGGCTGGGTCGGAACGGAATGCGTGGTCGTGTTCATCGGGAGGGCTTGGACGGAACAGGCGATGGAAACGAGGCCTGGCGTACCGCAAAACGGAGGACACAGACCTCCTACGTTCGGAACGGGGTCCTACTGATCGGGAGGGGTGTGTCGTACCGCAAAACGGAGGAAACGGACCTCCTACGGTCGAAACGGGGGTCCTGTTGATCGGGAGGGGTGTGGCGTACCGCAAAACGGAGGAAACGGACCTCCTACGGTCGAAACGGGGGTCCTGTTGATCGGGAGGGGTGTGGCGTACCGCAAAACGGACGAAACGGACCTCCTACGGTCGAAACGGGGGTCCTGTTGATCGGGAGGGGTGTGGCGTACCGCAAAACGGACGAAACGGACCTCCTACGGTCGAAACGGGGGTCCTGTTCATCGGGAGGGGTGTGGCGTACCGCAAAACGGACGAAACGGACCTCCTACGGTCGAAACGGGGGTCCTGTTCATCGGGAGGGGTGTGGCGTACCGCAAAACGGGACTCCACGGGATACTATTCATCTCCACCGTCGACCTCCTCCAGCCTCCACGGGCTACCGTCGACCTCCTCCAGCCTCCACGGGCTCCTGTTCATCCAGCCTCCACCGCGCGCTACTCCACCGGCTACTGTTCAACCACCCCTCCGCGGGCACCCCTCCACCGTCTACTATTCATCCAGCCCTCCACACCACGGGGTCCTGTTCAACCACCCCTCCACGGGCACCCCTCCACCGTCTACTGTTCATCCAGCCCTCCACACCACGGGGTCCTGTTCATCCAGAGGCAACGCCACCGCTCACTATTCATCCACCCCCCCCCCCCCCCCCCCCGCAACGCTCACTGTTCATCCAATCAATCGGCTTCAGTTAGCAGCAGTAGCGAAGGAATCGCTCGATCGGGTTCAGTTAACAGCCATCGATCGATCGCTCGGGTTCAGTAACGCGTAGCCTGCAGTGCAATCGCTCGGGTTCAGTTAGAGCCCAACGCCTCGCTCGGGTTTAGTTAGAGCCAACGCCTCGCAAACACGCGCGTACGTGTACGAGAAAAACACGCACACACGCACTCTGTCTCTCAGAATCTCACAAACACACACACCAGTTACGTGACACCCACTTAAGCAGACACGTATGTTACAATTTGTGCACCCGCGGGCACACGTGATGCTGCACATTTATTTAAGCCGGACGGCGAACCCAAACAGTAGCTGCATTCATTCCCCTCCCGCCACCTCTTCTCTGGTCACCGTCGCCTGGTAGCCATGCCCGGCCGAAGGTAACAACATACGCCATACTCCCACCGGAGCGGCTGTTTAATCTGGAAATTTTAGTGGTCATGCATGCATCTTTTTGTGCTAGCACTCCTATATAAGGGTTGACCGGTCGCTTCCCGCGGACGTGCGCGGGCGGTGGAAGAGGAAGGAGAAGGGAAGCGGGCTGTGGAGTAACGTTTTTACCACAATTTCTTAGGAAATTGAGTGCAATAATTGAGTAGTTTTGCAAACTTCCAGTACTACACATGAAACGGTTCAAAACCTATACTCCCTTGCCAGCGCGCACTTCCCGCGTGAAACGGTCAGCGTCGCCCTGGAGCGTCAGTGCCGCATTAATGCACGGCCAGAGCGGACGCGACCTCTCACTGGCGCCGGCTTTGAAGCAGCGCGACGGCCGAGAGAGCGCCGCTTCCCGGTGCACCGACTGCTCCGCGTCGAGGCTGGCCATCGACCGGGGTGATTCCCCCTATCGTTCCGCACTCTAATCTGGTGCATGACACATGTTACGTCAACCCGGATGCTGCTGGTTGTCCCACATGTCGGCGAAGTAGTACGTAGTAGTAAGAAGGAGCAAAGAATCATGCGGTATAAGTCTTTCTAGAGATTCCAACAAGTGACTAGACTACACCGCGTGCAGTATCTCAAATCTCAAATCTCCCTTCTGGTTTATAGGGCTCAAATCTCAAATCTCATCAACCAAGGCATTTTGCGATTGGAGGAATGTATCTCGTACTTTACAAAACTACCCTAATTAAACTCATGCATTAATTACATAGTTCTCTCGTTTTCCTCTCCGCCTTGGTCGCGGTGCACAATATTGACCACTCCTATATGACTAGCCGCTCTATCTACATGCGGGACATCAAAGCATCCGGGCCCGCGTGCCATCCACCAAATCACAACGAGGTGCTACAGTCGAATCTCACCGGTCACCCCGGTGTGGCCGTCATGACCCGTCATATCACAAAACCCACACCTTTACCAGCAGTGGTAAAGTGGCCTCGAAGTTGGACTGGACGAAGCAACCATCATTTCACTGGAACGCTCATTGAAGCCCTTTCTCCCCTTTCTTGAAGAAAACCTCACTCCAGGCTACTCACTTCTGCCATTTTTCTTCTGTACCGACGAAGGAAAGGTGGGCGAATCAGTGATGCTGCTATATTTTCATTCGAAGAATCTTCTTTTTGCGAAGCACCGACCGATTCTCACAGCCTATTCTTTTCCCGTTTTCATTGCGATTGTGGTTTCCTTTCGATTGTTTTTTGTTTGTCAGTTCATTGATGGATCCTGGAGCACTAGGCAAAGAGTTGCCGGCGAACAACCCACTGGAGACAGCGATCTTCAGGAAGCGAGCACCGACCAACGAGTTGACCATGTTGGCGGGCCAACCCATGGAGATGAAGAACTCCGAGAAACAAGCACTTGCCAAAGAGTTGACGACGTTGGCGGACGAACTCCTCAAAGAAAGTTGGAAGAACAGCAAGGGCCCCACCATGCCTACCCCAGAAACTCTGATGGCCACCTTTTCGAGGCTCAAGGCCGAGTTTGAGGAGATAGTCGCCGTTGAGAAGCAGTATTCTCCTGGCAAGGTGATGGCCCCCATCGAGGACGAGGAGATGGCCCCCAGAGGGATGGGATCCCCCGGTGAGCTACATAAGGTAAAAGATAATGGCTTATTACTGAAAGTTTTTTTTTATTATTTGCAATGTGCTTGCTAATATGTTAGGGTTGTGCAGGTGCCGGTGGACGTCCTTGATGATTCCGATGTCGCGGCCCGTCCTGTGGACAACGCCCCAGAGATCGTTTTTGATGTCGCGGTCCGTCCTGTTGGTATCGCCCTGGAGATCGATTCCGATGACGCTGTCCATCATGTGGACATTGCCCGAGAGATCGATTCCGATGTCGCGGTCAGTCCTGTGGACATCGCCCCAGAGATTGATTCCCATGCCGCTGTCCGTGCTGTGGTCATTGCCCGAGAGATCGATGACAAGAAATAGGTTGTGGCGCTAATCCTTCAGGGTAGTTTGCATTGCCCTATATTTAATTACCAGAACGATGCGTGTTATCAAACCATCTTAGGGCTAGTGCACTGTCTTGTGTGGGCGGTACTTGCTACTTTTGTTCGATAGTGAATCATGCGAACCCTCTCCGAGTTATGGAAACAGATGTATCCTCACCAGCTTTTGATGTAATATATGGCATGCTTAGATGTAAGTTTGAACTGTTTATCATATCACCAGGGCTTATTTGATGATTCTTGGTGTTAGTAGTGTTGGGGAACGTAGTAATTTCAAAAACTTTCCTACGCACACGCAAGATCATGGCAATGCATAGCAACGAGAGGGGAGAGTGTTGTCCACGTACCCTCATAGACCGATAGCGGAAGCGTTATCACAACACGGTTGATGTAGTCGTACGTCTTCACGATCCGACCGATCAAGTACCGAACGCACGGCACCTCCGAGTTCAGCACACATTCAGCTCGATGACGTCCCTCGAACTCCGATCCAGCCGAGTGTTGAGGGAGAGTTTCGTCAGCACGACGGCGTGGTGACGATGTTGATGTTCCACCGACGCGGGGCTTCGCCTAAGCTCCACAATGGTATTATCGAGGTGTAATATGGTGGAGGGGGGCACCGCACACGGCTAAAATATCGTATATCAAGTGTGTCGAGAGGTGCCCCCCTGCCCCCGTATATAAAGGAGCAAGGGGGAGGCCGGCTGCCCTAGGCACGCCAAGGAGAGGGGGGGAGTCCTCCTCCTAGTAGGAGTAGGACTCCCCTTTCCTAGTCCAACTAGGAAGAGAGGGGGGAAGGAAAGAGAGGGAGAGGGAGAGGGAAAGAGGGGCCGCGCCCCCCTCCCCTAGTCCAATTCGGACTCCTCATGGGAGGGGGCGCGCCACCTCCTGGCTGCTGCCCTCTCTCTCCCCTCAAGGCCCACTAAGGCCCAATACTTCCCCGGGGGGTTCCGGTAACCCCTCCGGCACTCCGGTTTTATCCGGAACACTTCCGGTGTCCGAATATAGTCGTCCAATATATCAATCTTTATGTCTCGACCATTTCGAGACTCCTCGTCTTGTCCATGATCACATCCGGGACTCCGAACAACCTTCGGTACATCAAAACATATAAACTCAGAATATAACTGTCATCGTAACTTTAAGCGTGCGGACCCTACGGGTTCGAGAACTATGTAGACATGACCGAGACACCTCTCCGGTCAATAACCAATAGCGGAACCTGGATGCTCATATTGGATCCCACATATTCTACGAAGATCTTTATCGGTCAGACCGCATAACAACATACGTTGTTCCCTTTGTCATCGGTATGTTACTTGCCCGAGATTCGATCGTCGGTATCTCGATACCTAGTTCAATCTCGTTACCGGCAAGTCTCTTTACTCGTTCCGTAATACATCATCCCGCAACTTACTCATTAGTCACAATGCTTGCAAGGCTTATAGTGATGTGCATTACCGAGTGGGCCCAGAGATACCTCTCCGACAATCGGAGTGATAAATCCTAATCTCGAAATACGCCAACCCAGCAAGTACCTTTGGAGACACCTGTAGAGCACCTTTATAATCACCCATTTACGTTGTGACGTTTGGTAGCACACAAAGTGTTCCTCCGGTAAACGGGAGTTGCATAATCTCATAGTCATAGGAACATGTATAAGTTATGAAGAAAGCAATAGCAACATACTAAACGATCGAGTGCTAAGCTAACGGAATGGGTCAAGTCAATCACGTCATTCTCCTAATGAGGTGATCCCGTTAATCAAATGACAACTCATGTCTATGGCTAGGAAACATAACCATCTTTGATTAACGAGCTAGTCAAGTAGAGGCATACTAGTGACACTCTGTTTGTCTATGTATTCACACATGTATTATGTTTCCGGTTAATACAATTCTAGCATGAATAATAAACATTTATCATGATATAAGGAAATATATAATACTTCATTATTGCCTCTAGGGCATATTTCTTTCAGTCTCCCACTTGCACTAGAGTCAATAATCTAGTTCACATCGCCATGTGATTTAACATCAATAATTCACATCACCATGTGATTAACACCCATAGTTCACATCTCTATGTGACCAACACTCAAAGGGTTTACTAGAGTCAATAATCTAGTTCACATCGCTATGTGATTAACACCCAAAGAATACTAAGGTGTGATCATATTTTGATTGTGAGATAATTTTAGTCAACAGGTCTGTCACATTCAGATCCGTAAGTATTTTGCAAATTTCTATGTCTACAATGCTCTGCACGGAGCTACTCTAGCTAATTGCTCCCACTTTCAATATGTATCTAGACCAAGACTTAGAGTCATCTAGATTTAGTGTCAAAACTTGCATCGACGTAACCCTTTACGACGAACCTTTTGTCACTTCCATAATCGAGAAACATATCCTTATTCCACTAAGGATAATTTTGACCCCTGTCCAGTGATCTACTCCTAGATCACTATTGTACTCCCTTGCCAAAATCAGTGTAGGGTATACAATAGATCTGGTACACAGCATGGCATACTTTATAGAACCTATGGCCAAGGCATAGGGAATGACTTTCATTCTCTTTCTATCTTTTGTCGTGGTCGGGCTTTGAGTCTTTACTCAATTTCACACCTTGTAACACAGGCAAGAACTCTTTCTTTGACTGTTCTATTTTGAACTACTTCAAAATCTTGTTAAGGTATGTACTTATCAAGTGTCTTCATCTATCTCTATAGATCTTGATGCTCAATATGTAAGCAGCTTCACCGAGGTCTTTCTTTGAAAACTCCTTTCAAACACTCCTTTATGCTTTGCAGAATAATTCTACATTATTTCCGATCAACAATATGTCATTCACATATACTTATCAGAAATGCTGTAGTGCTCCCACTCACTTTCTTGTAAATACAGGCTTCACCGCAAGTCTGTATAAAACCATATCCTTTGATCAACTTATCAAAGCGTATATTCCTACTCCGAGATGCTTGCACCAGTCCATAGATGGATCGCTAGAGCTTGCATATTTTGTTAGCACCTTTAGGATTGACAAAATCTTCTGGTTGCATCATATACAGCTCTTCTTTAATAAATCCATTAAGGCAGTTTTGTTTATCCATTTGCCAGATTTCATAAAATGCGGCAATTGCTAACATGATTCAGACAGACTTAAGCATCGCTGCGAGTGAGAAAATCTCATCGTAGTCAACACCTTGAACTTTGTCAAAAACCTTTTTCCGACAAGTCTAGCTTCGTAGATAGTAACACTACTATCAGCGCCCGTCTTCCTCTTGAAGATCCATTTAATCTCAATGGCTTGCCGATCATTGGGCAAGTCAATCAAAGTCCATACTTTGTTCTCAAACATGGATCTCATCTCAGATTTCAAGGCCTCAAGCCATTTTGCGGAATCTGGGCTCACAATCGCTTCTTCATAGTTCGTAGGTTTGTCATGGTCTAGTAACATAACCTCCAGAACAGGATTACCGTACCACTCTGGTGCGGATCTTACTCTGGTTGACCTACGAGGTTCAGTAATAACTTGATCTGAAGTTTCATGATCATCATCATTAACTTCCTCACTAATTGGTATAGGCGTCACAGAAACTGGTTTCTGCGATGAACTACTTTCCAATAAGGGAGCAGGTACAATTACCTCATCAAGTTCTACATTCCTCCCACTCACTTCTTTCGAGAGAAACTCCTTCTCTAGAAAGGATCCATTCTTAGCAACGAATGTCTTGCCTTCGGATCTGTGATAGAAGGTGTACCCAACTGTCTCCTTTGGGTATCCTATGAAGACACATTTTTCCGATTTGGGTTTGAGCTTATCAGGATGAAACTTTTTCACATAAGCATCGCAACCCCAAACTTTACGAAACGACAACTTTGGTTTCTTGCCAAACCACAGTTCATAAGATGTCGTCTCAACGGATTTAGATGGTACCCTATTTAACATGAATGCAGCTGTCTCTAATGCATAACCCCAAAACGATAGTGGTAAATTGGTAAGAGACATCATAGATTGCACTATATCCAATAAAGTACGGTTATGACGTTCGGACACACCATTATGCAGTGGTGTTCCAGGTGGCACGAATTTATGAAACTATTCCACATTGTTTTAATTGAAGACCAAACTCGTAACTCAAATATTTGTCTCCGCGATCAGATCGTAGAAACTTTATTTTCTTGTTACGATGATTTTCTACTTCACTCTGAAATTATATGAACTTTTCAAATGTTTCAGACTTCTGTTTCATTAAGTAGATATGCCCATATCTGCTCAAATCATCTGTGAAGGTCAGAAAATAATGATACCTGCTACGAGCCTCAATATTCATCGGGCCACATACATCTGTATGTATGATTTCCAACAAATCTGTTGCTCTCTCCATAGTTCCGGAGAACGGCGTTTTAGTCATCTTGCCCATGAGGCACGGATCGCAAGCATCAAGTGATTCATAATGAAGTGATTCCAAAATCCCATCAGTATGGAGTATCTTCATGTGCTTTACATCAATATGACCTAAACGGCAGTGCCACAAATAAGTTGCACTATCATTATTAACTTTGTATCTTTTGGCTTCAATATTATGATTATGTGTATCACTACGATCGAGATCCAACAAACCATTTTCGTTGGTGTGTATGACCATAGAAGGTTTTTATTCATGTAAACAGAACAACAATTGTTCTCTAACTTAAATGAATAACCGTTTTGCAATAAACATGATCAAATCATATTCATGCTCAACGCAAACACCAAATAACACTTATTTAGTATCAACACTAATCCCGAAAGTACAGGAAGTGTGCGATGATGATCATATCAATCTTGGAACTACTTCCAACACACATCGTCACCTCGCCTTTTACTAGTCTCTGTTTATTCTGCAACTCCCGTTTCGAGTTACTACTCTTAGCAACTGAACCAGTATCAAATACCGAGGGGTTGCTATAAACACTAGTAAAGTACACATCAATAACATGTATATCCAATATACCTTTGTTCACTTTGCCATCCTTCTTATCCACCAAATAGTTGGGGTAGTTCCGCTTCCAGTGACATGTCCCTTTGCAGTAGAAGCACTTAGTCTCAGGCTTAGGACCAGACTTAGGCTTCTTCACTTGAGCAGCAACTTGCTTGCTGTTCTTCTTGAAGTTCCCCTTCTTCCCTTTGCCCTTTTCTTGAAACTAGTGGTCTCGACAACCATCAACACTTGATGTTTTTCCTGATTTCTACCTTCGTCGATTTCAGCATCACGAAGAGCTCGGGAATTACTTTCGTCATCCCTTGCATACTATAGTTCATCACGAAGTTCTACTAACTTGGTGATGGTGACTAGAGAATTCTGTCAGTCACTATTTTATCTGGAAGATTAACTCCCACTTGATTCAAGCGATTGTAGTACCCAGACAATCTGAGCACATGCTCACTAGTTGAGCGATTCTCCTCCATATTTTAGCTATAGAACTTGTTGGAGACTTCATATCTCTCAACTCGGGTATTTGCTTGAAATATTAACTTCAACTCCCGGAACATCTCATATGGTCCATGACGTTCAAAACGTCTTTGAAGTCCCGATTCTAAGCCGTTAAGCATGGTGCACTAAACTATCAAGTAGTCATCATATTGAGCTAGCCAAACGTTCATAACGTCTACATCTGCTCCTGCAATAGGTTTGTCACCTAGCGGTGCATCAAGGACATAATTTTTCTGTGCAGCAATGAGGATATTCCTCAGATCACGGATCCAATCCGCATCTTTGCTACTAACATCTTTTAACATAATTTTTCTCTAGGAACATATCAAAAATAAACACAGGGAAGCAACAACGCGAGCTATTGATCTACAACATAATTTGCAAAATACTATCAGGACTAAGTTCATGATAAATTTAAGTTCAATTAATCATATTACTTCAGAACTCCCACTTAGATAGACATCCCTCTAATCATCTAAGTGATTACGTGATCCAAATCAACTAAACCATGTCCGATCATCACGTGAGATGGAGTAGTTTCAATGGTGAACATCACTATGTTGATCATATCTACTATATGATTCACGCTCGACCTTTCGGTCTCTGTGTTCCGAGGCCATATCTGCATATGCTAGGCTCGTCAAGTTTAACCTGAGTATTCTGCGTGTGCAACTGTTTTGCACCCGTTGTATTTGAACGTAGAGCCTATCACACCCGATCATCACGTGGTGTCTCAGCACGAAGAACTTTCGCAACGGTGCATACTCAGGGAGAACACTTTTATCTTGAAATTTTAGTGAGAGATCATCTTATAATGCTACCGTCAATCAAAGCAAGATCAGATGCATAAAAGATTAACATCACATGTAATCAATATAAGTGATATGATATGGCCATCATCATCTTGTGCTTGTGATCTCCATCTCCGAAGCACCGTGCTCGTGATCTCCATCTCCGAAGCACCGTCATGATCACCATCGTCACCGGCGCGACACCTTGATCTCCATCGTAGTATCGTTGTCGTCTCGCCAACTTATTGCTTTTACGACTATCGCTACCGCTTAGTGATAAAGTAAAACAATTACATGGCGATTGCATTGCATACAATAAAGCGACAACCATATGGCTCCTGCCAGTTGCCGATAACTCGGTTACAAAACATGATCATCTCATACAATAAAATATAGCATCATGTCTTGACCATATCACATCACAAAATGCCCTGCAAAAACAAGTTAGACGTCCTCTACTTTGTTGTTGCAAGTTTTACGTGGCTGCTACGGGCTTAGCAAGAACCATTCTTACCTACGCATCAAAACCACAACGATAGTTTGTCAAGTTGGTGTTGTTTTAACCTTCGCAAGGACCGGGCGTAGCCACACTCGGTTCAACTAAAGTGAGAGAGACAGACACCCGCCAGTCACCTTTAAGCAACGAGTGCTCCCAACGGTGAAACCAGTCTCGCGTAAGCATACGCGTAATGTCGGTCCGGGCCGCTTCATCTCACAATACCGCCAAACCAAAGTATGACATGCTGGTAAGCAGTATGACTTATATCGCCCAAAACTCACTTGTGTTCTACACGTGCATAGCATCAACACATAAAACCTGGCTCGGATGCCACTGTTGGGGAACGTAGTAATTTCAAAAGAATTCCTACGCACACGCAAGATCATGGCGATGCATAGCAACAAGAGGGGAGAGTGTTGTCCACGTACCCTCGTAGACCGACAGCGGAAACATTATCACAACGCGGTTGATGTAGTCGTACGTCTTCACGATCCGACCGATCAAGTACCCAACGCACGGCACCTCCGAGTTCAGCACACGTTCAGCTCGATGACGTCCCTCAAACTCCGATCCAGCCGAGTGTTGAGGGAGAGTTTCGTCAGCACAACGGCGTGGTGACGATGTTGATGTTCCACCGACGTGGGGCTTCGCCTAAGCTCCGCAACGGTATTATCGAGGTGTAATATGGTGGAGGGGGGCACCGCACACGGCTAAAATATCGTATATCAAGTGTGTCGAGAGGTGCCCCCCTGCCCCCGTATATAAAGGAGCAAGGGGGAGGCCGGCTGCCCTAGGCACGCCAAGGAGAGGGGGGAGTCCTCCTCCTTGTAGGAGTAGGACTCCCCTTTCCTAGTCCAACTAGGAAGAGAGGGGGGGAAGGAAAGAGAGGGAGAGGGAGAGGGAAAGAGGGGCCGCACCCCCCTCCCCTAGTCCAATTCGGACTCCTCATGGGAGGGCGCGCGCCACCTCCTGGCTGCTGCCCTCTCTCCCCCCTCAAGGCCCACTAAGGCCCAATACTTCCCCGGGGGGTTCCGCTAACCCCTCCGGCACCCCGGTTTTGTCCGAAACTTCTCCGGAACACTTCCGGTGTCCGAATATAGTCGTCCAATATATCAATCTTTATGTCTCGACCATTTCGAGACTCCTCGTCTTGTCCATGATCACATCCAGGACTCCGAACAACCTTCGGCACATCAAAACATATAAACTCATAATATAACTGTCATCGTAACTTTAAGCATGCGGACCCTACGGGTTCGAGAACTATGTAGACATGACCGAGACACCTCTCCGGTAAATAACCAATAGCGGAACCTGGATGCTCATTGGTTCCCACATATTCTACGAAGATCTTTATCGGTCAGACCGCATAACAACATACGTTGTTCCCTTTGTCATCGGTATGTTACTTGCCCGAGATTCGATCGTCGGTATCTCGATACCTGGTTCAATCTCGTTACCGGCAAGTCTCTTTACTCGTTCTGTAATACATCATCCCGCAACTAACTCATTAGTCACAATGCTTGCAAGGCTTATAGTGATGTGCATTACCGAGTGGACCCAGAGATACCTCTCCGACAATCGGAGTGACAAATCCTAATCTCGAAATACGCCAACCCAACAAGTACCTTTGGAGACACCTGTAGAGCACCTTTATAATCACCCATTTACGTTGTGACGTTTGGTAGCACACAAAGTGTTCCTCCGGTAAACGGGAGTTGCATAATCTCATAGTCATAGGAACATGTATAAGTCATGAAGAAAGCAATAGCAACATACTAAACGATCGAGTGCTAAGCTAACGGAATGGGTCAAGTCAATCACGTCATTCTCCTAATGAGGTGATCCCGTTAATCAAATGACAACTCATGTCTATGGCTAGGAAACATAACCATCTTTGATTAACGAGCTAGTCAAGTAGAGGCATACTAGTGACACTCTATTTGTCTATGTATTCACACATGTATTATGTTTCCGGTTAATACAATTCTAGCATGAATAATAAACATTTATCATGATATAAGGAAATATATAATACTTTATTATTGCCTCTAGGGCATATTTCCTTCAAGTAGGCTAGCTACTGTGCGAGCTATAGTACTTGCAAAACACTCACCGAAGAGAAATGTTGGGGCAGATAAGCTCGTGGTACGCTTATACTGATCCGTCGTCGATCGGCCAATAGCCCAAGATCCTAAAATTGTAGGCTTAGCGATCGATCAGACAATAGTCGACACGGATACATTCAGGCCTCATTTGGTTCATAGGTTAGGAAAATCGTAGCAAAAGTACAAAGACGTACAACACAAAATCTTAGCAGTACAGAGACGTCCCTCCGTTTCAAAATAGATGAGTCAACTTTGTACTACTAACTTTGAAACGGAGGGAGTACAGATCCTAGGCGGGCTAGTTTGGCCTAGTGGGTTTTAGTGATATGACGTGGTACAGTGCCATCCAGTCTTCGCGTGTGGTAGCAGTACTGCGGGTAGAGTAAGTTTTCTTGAAGAAGCGGAATTCAACGAAGTCATGATGGTTCCTTCGTCCGACTAACTTACAGTGGGAAAGGTTGAGCCTGCGCTACGACCGGGGTGGACCAGGATAATTTTGTGCATGGCAGGTGGACCAGGATGGTCGACGTCCCACATGTCGGCGAATGAAAGTATTCTTTTCGATATAGTGGACGAGCAATGAGTATTCATTGTTTATTTTTTATGAAACCTATTGTCTCCACTGTTACAACGGAGGAGTGTGAAACACGGCAGCCCAGTGAACTTGGCATGTGCACCACTCCCTCCTTCCTCATGTAATACTACCATAGTGTTGACTATAAGGTTATAACTTTTTCTCACTTTCTCTCTATCTATTTCATCTCAAATGTTTTTTACCTTTATTTTTTTAGACACAATTGTTTTTTATGCCTCTTTTTTTAGAATTAGTTTTTTTATACCTAGGAGCACGTGTAGAGACGAGCTCCTGCAGATCCCATTCCTTGACTTTGTCAATAACTCTCTCTCCTCCACATAAGCGGGCTTGTCGAGAAGACAAGAGATGATCTCTTAGCACAATATGTTTCACCATGTTTTTAGGAATAACTAGTTATTGAAGATAAGGCTAAGAGATGATCCATTGTACACATGTTTTTTTGTCATCTCTAAATTACATGCAAGAGTTATGATAAGATTATCTTATCAACCATTGTACATGCCCTTTATAGCCCAGAATTTTACTGGTACTACTTGCTATGAATGCGGGCAGCTGGCCTCTGAGGGGGGAGCGCGCGCGGGGAGGTGGTGGGGTGGGGGAGGGGTTCTGGTGGGCCAGGGCGGTAAGGAGCGGGCTTGGAAGCGGTGCGGACTCCCGCATGGCCCACCTCACATTATCACCACATATTTGTTGGAGTCCGTGCACGGCGGTCAGGCGATCTCTTCTCCCTCCCCCATCTCTCTCCTCTCAGCTGACGTCCGCCGAGCGATTAGATTTCGGCTATCGAAGGTTTATTCAATTGCAGTCCCACATGTCAGTGAAAATTCAAGACAACGCATGTCCCCTCTGGTGAGCGTCGTGCGAGCCGGACTGTCGGGGGTGCGACGTGAACGCGACGCGTATGATTTGTAAGTGTGCCGCCTTTTCCTTTGAACTTGCAAAGCGTAACATTTTCGTGCGATCGATTGATAGAAATCCGGGACAAAATGACCAGGGCGGTGCTTTCCCGCGCGTTAGGCGGGCTAGTTTGAGTGATATGACGTGCTACAGTGCCGTCCACTTGCTCCATTTTTATGTAAGCAAGAGTCCACACTCTTACGTGGGAGGAGTGTGAAACACGGCGGATATGATTTTGATCGAGGGATAACTGTTCCCTGTGAAATAATGGAGCACTGTTAGCGATTATAGGATGATAGTTAGGGCATCTCCAGCGCAGGCCCTCAAATTTACACCGGCATCTGTTCGAGGACACTGGTGGAAGCCATCCAATGCTGCCCGCATACCTTTCGACAATTATATGAACTAACTAGACGAAATTCGTGCAAACAAAGCAAATTTCAAATTGACCGGATGAAATTCATTACATTTCGAGAACTTTCCCTATAAACTGGACGAAATTCATTACATATTTTGCACAAACCGTACTAAAACCTACTGTAAACCTAATCTAAACGACCGCCGGGCCCCGACCACCATGTCCGGCCATGAACCCGAGAAAGCCGGCCATTGCCTTTGCCTTTGCCTCCTCCTTATCCGCCTCGATAACCTCCTCCTCTGGAGCACAAGGTTATATAGATTTCCGCCTCCACATCGCCGTCAAGCGGCTAATCGGCCGCCGATTTTTATCCCACCAAGCTTGGCGTCAACTGAGTGGAGGAGTGGTGGCCTTCCTGGGACCAAAGCGGTAGCGACCTACCGTGTACTACTCTTCCTCACTGCCGTCTGCGCCCGCGCACGCGCGCCGGCTTCGTGGTCGTGGCGGCGCAGGGCGGCCGGGGGGGAGCCGGCGATCTCCTTCATCTACTCCTGCGAGAGTACATCCAAGAGAGCTTTGGAGCACGCCCAGATCGGAGCCACCGATGTCCTTCGTCTGCTCCTGCGACAGTACGTCCAAGAGAGCTTTGGAGTGCCCAGAGGCCATGGTTGGAGTGGTGCCAACAGAAGGAAGGGACCGGAGGAGAATGAGTGTGGGTCTTTGGAAATGGCTGGGAGGTGGGGCTCAAGTTAATATAGCGGGCGAATGGCAATGAGCCGTCGTAGACGGATGGACGACTGGCACCTGAGTAGGTTCGTTGGTAGCCGTGGTGTCATTAACGCGGAGCAGTCGCTTGCACCGGGATGCCGCGCGGGTGGCGCTCTCTAGGCTGTCGCGCTGCTGCAATGCCGGCGGCAGTGAGAGGTCGCGTCGGGCGTGAATGCGGACGCTGCTTCAGTGACTTAACCACAGGTGCGTTGTCTCACTGACATGTGGGCCCAACGGGCATCAGGCCCGCATGTCAATGACACACCAACTGCACCTGCAGTTAAGGCCGGTGAATGTGGCATTGACGTTCTGGAGAGACAGTGGTCGTTTCAGGCGGGAAGCGCGCGCTAGCGATGGAAGGGGTTTCGGTAGGCCAGGGCGGTCAGACGCTGGCGTGGTGGTAAAATGTGAACTCATGGATGACGAGCCTTTGAAGCGCATGCGGCATGTATTGACAACCAGGCGTCCATGCAACTGCTCTCGTCGCCAGCTAGCATTCGACGACCACCATTAGACACCACACAACCATACATAACTTACGAATAATGGACGAATCGATCAGACACACACTCGTGTGCAGTGGCACTATGATTGGTTGCTCACGATAGTACATACTCCGCACCATAGTACCCTCTCGAGCTAGGCTGTTTTATAGGTTGTTGTTGTGATGGACGATATACATGAGCAAGGCGCCGAGTCACGAGTATGACCGTTGGTGTTGAGCCAGGTGAATACATGCTCGGTGTTCGCGGAGGCCTCCAGCAAACGTCTAAACAGTAATGTCACATACGCATAATTTTGGTTTTTATTTCTTTCTCCACTGACAGGTAGGCCCACATAGATAGATAGATAAAGAACGCGAGCTGATGAGGCGCATGCGGACTGTTTGACTGGTCAACCAGACAAATACGGAGCTATATGCTGAGCCAGTGACCGTATAATCACCATATCTCATATACAATGATCAAAGTGAGCTATCAAGACAAGTTCAATGACCGCCAATGCATTTTACTCGGTAATAAATGACCAGGATTGAAGGGGAATCCAAATTTCCTTCGTCTTCAGTCCTTGAGCTCTTGACAAACCAATGCACTTTACGGTTGTCCGGCCACTCCACCCCAGAGCTGTCACCAAGCGCCGTTCATGCCACCGCGCCGCACACTAACCGGTAAGGAAGCGATGGCATCCCGCCGCGCCAAGTTCCTCGCCGCCCACGACCGCACACAGAATGGTAGGCAAGCGGTGACATCCCGCCGTGCCGAGTTCATCGCCGCTCGCGACCTCACACCTATGTGGGCGGAATTTGAAGCTGCCAAGGCCGAATGGGCGGTACAGCAAGAGGCGGCCAAAGCCGCACAGAGGGAGCGGAAAAGTTAGAAAGCACTCAAGAAAAGAGAGGCCCACCGCCGCAACAAAGAAGAGGACGCATGCGCTGCTGCGGAGAGGTCGGTGGAGATCCAAGCACGGTGGGGTGTCGCCGACAAAGCCGGGAAGGAGAACGACGGCGTCTGGCCAGCATGTGAGAAGTAGTAGTACTAGTAGTTAGTGTGTGTGTCTGTGTCGCCCGTACGTTTGTTTAATTAATTACGAGCATGTAATTGTACTACTAGTTACTACTGTAGTTTTTAGAGCAAATTACCAGTACATTAGCCTAGACTCAATGGAAAAATTCCTATCCTATGCATCAAATGGCATATCTTTCTCTATAGGAATTGAGATGCATGTCATCTCACTTCCTATGATTTTCATATTCCTATAAAATTCCTATCCTATGAACCAAAGGAGGCCTCTGCTGGAGTAACTACTGTCGCTAGCAGTACTGCTGGTACAATAGCTTTCTTCAAGAAGTGGAATTCAAAGTCATGATGGTTCCTTCGTCCGAGCAACTTCACAGTGGGTAAGGTTGGGCCTGTGATTTGACTGCTCATTAGTAATTACTGCGGCGCGACGACCGGGGTGACTCTCCCTTGGAGTTCTGCGGGCATGGCAAGTGGACCAGGATGGTCGACGTCCCACATGTCTACGAGCGGAAGTATTCTTTCCGATATCGAGGAGCAAGGAAACCGCGTGGTATAGTATCACTGGTGATTTATATTTATTTTTTATTTCTAATGAATGCTAGCGTTTCAACTCTTACGACGAAGGAGTGCCAAACACACAGCACGTGCTGGATGTCGCACACGTCAGCGAAAGGAGTGGGACATGAACAGCGTGGTAGAGCGTCTCCACTTCTGGGTCGGAGACCACACGTAGTAGTACTACTGTACTAGTGGTATGAACGATACAAAGTGCGACCCGGAGAGAAAGACACGTCTAGTTGGAAGGTCTATGGGCATACACGTAAACAAATATAAAACCTAATATGTGCCTCCAATTAATATAGTTGTAGTAGAGTACTTAGTCACGTACTCCATAACATCACCGGGCATTGCACGTACAACATTTAGTGGTAGTAAGAGACAAATGCCTATATGCCACGCATGTTCATACTATTTGTGCCTTTCTACTTCACTTACTGCGCTACGTTACACAGGTTCGCACGTCCACTCCTGGGTACATGTCCGTCTCATAGTTCCAGTCCCACGTGTTCTTCATATAGATGGAACAATCCTTGCATGACACGTGCACCTTGATGCTAGATGTTTTGCGTGTTGGCAAAAGGATGAACAAAGCTCACGTAAAAAATAGAGTGGAAGAACATAGATTCCCGATGACCGAGAAGGAGCAAGGAACCTCGGGGTGGAGAGTCTGCACTCATAATATTTTATATTATTCAACGATATAAAATCAACCAATCATCTCCACAGTGGACTGGAAGAGTACGAAACACGGCAGCCCAGTGTAGTTACATCATACTAGTACATGGCTAACCCATGCTATTACCATATTTCTTGGCTTCCGTGCGACACCTATCTCTAGTAATCCAGCAGCCCGTATCGCTTCTCCCTCCTCGTCTCTCTCAAAGGCCCTGTTTGGATACTCTAACTCAGTTAAAGGTTAGAGTTAGATTCTAATCCTGAACTAACCCTGAAGTAACTCTAGCGAAAGAGGTGTTTGGATGACAAGGTTAGATGGAGCGCGGATACGGCGAGGTGCCTTCATGGGCGGTGCGAGAGGGAGGGAGGGATGGAGAGGACGAGAAGCTTCGAGGAATTAGGGAGGGATCTGCTTCGGGGAGAGCGAGAGAAAAATGTGTTTTTTAGTGTCCCGAGAAGAACTAACCCAAATAAGCACCTCTTGGGTGGGTTAGATTTTTTTGGGGTTAGTTGAGTTCAAACTAACCCAAACTAACTCTAACACGTGGATCCAAATAGTAACCCAAACTAACCCTCCCGTTTGGATATTTTTGGGTTAGTTGAGTTCAAACTAACCCAAACTAACCCTCGTGTTTGGATATTTTTGGGTTAGTTGAGTTCAAACTAACCCAAACTAACTCTAACACATGGATCCAAATAGTAACGCGCCGTCAAATCGCACAGCCCGACCTTTCTAGCAGTAAGTAAGTTGAATCCGCTACTCCCTCACCCTCCTCGCCTCTCTGTCAAACGGCCTACGTGAAAACTACTGCGCGTACTGCCCGGGAAAAGCCCCGCCCTCAACTTTTAACTACGCGAAAATAGTTCGAGCTTGTTCGTTCTATATAAATCCTAGTACTGTATGTTTATTCACCCGTGGGGTTGTTCAATGAATGGAGGTAGTAAGTAGGAGTCGTACAGGTAGTCACCTTAAATAGAGAGTTTCTTTTCTTTAATGCCACGTACACAAATTGAAACGCTTGTTGTGGAGAGAAAAAGATAATCACTCCACTATATATGTACGCAGGGGCCTGAGCGCTTGCTTTACTAGGGTTCCTCTCTTCATTCTCTCATCCTCTCCACATATAAACAAGACAGCGGTAGCGACATTTTCTCTCTGCTCACCGCTGGTCACAGATCCGGCAGGATCCCTTCAGCTGGTGTGTGTAGAGGACTAGGTGCATCGTTCACGCGGTCATCGTCGGCGAGGGAGGAAACCCACAGCTGCCGGACGGGCCCGATCCTCTGCCCGTGCCGTTCTCTACGACACAGCGCCGGCTTGGGAGGTCCTCCGACCCTTCTTCCTCCCTGCCGTATTGTCTGCAAATCTGACCTGCCGCCGCCGACATCCCGACGACCCTCGGGTATAAGTTCTTCGAAAGTGGCCTTGCTCTACTGCCCCAGCTCCCCACGTGTCTGCATGTGCATCTTTTTTACTCCCATCAGCTCTTCCAAAGCCACCTAAATTTTTAGTATTATTAGCGGTAAAGCTACTTCATTCATTCAAATCTAGGGCATTGTTCAAACAACGAAGAAAGGGGGGAAGTTGTAGCATGTATCTAGGACTTGATTCAAAGAGGAAATAATATGGTGAAATTAGTAGAGACCGGATACCCAACCGGTATCTTGGTTGGAAAGGGAAATAATGGGAAAACACAGTACAAACTGGATAAGGAACATATCTATTATTGGTTGAAAAAAGGATAGAAAGTGGCGGCTGGTGGACAAGTCAACAGATTATGTCCAGGACTAGATTTGTTGCCCTCACATAGTAAAAGGTCTCCAGGATTAGAATTGCTGCCCTCACATAGTAAAAGGTCTCAGGATTAGATTTGCTGCCCTCACATAGTAAAAGGTCTCCAGGATTAGATTTGCTGCCCTCACATAGTAAAAGGTCTCCAAGATTAGATTTGCTGCCCTCACATTGTACAAGGTCTCCAGGATTAGGTTTGCTGCCCTCACATAGTAAAAGGTCTCCAGGATTAGATTTGCTGCCCTCACATTGTACAAGGTCTCCAGGATTAGGTTTGCTGCCCTCACATAGTAAAAGGTCTCCAGGATTAGATTTGCTACCCTCACATAGCATGAACAAACTCTACATCACCACTTTATGCCTCCTTGTAGGTACATTGTGCTGATGCGTCCACTGTTGCATGTCCCTATACCAACCTTTTGCTGTTGTTAATGTAAGGGCGCATGTAAAATGAAGGGATCACACTGTTACCTTAGGGACATGTCTAACCAGTGTTATTGTTAATCTAATGCCTCCAGTGATATGCAATTAAACTGTGTTACAAATGGCACTCCTGCTGTTTTCCCGAGTATGATAAGTAAGTTGCTCCTTTACGCTGCTGAGTGACCTGGTGTCCCCACGGTCCCATGCCCTTAAACCAACTCTTTAGCTGCTGTTGATTTACTGTATCTGGTAAACAAGCAATGCCACCATTAAAGTAATCCCATATTTGAGGAATCTCATTGTTGATTGTAATGCTTCTGGTAACATGAAGTATTGCTGACGTTTTAAAATTTCTACTGTCCTTGCGTGATTGCCATGAACATAATTAAGATGCTTCTTTTCATTTCGTATATGTTTCATATATTCTTATTGACCAGCAACTGTTTACTTTCTATCTTTTTGTGCAGATAGGGATATCCATTTCACCTTGTTGCTATTGTGACCTTTTGGTGAACTGCACAAAACACTTTTTTTTGGAATGAGTGTCTTGTGCAGTTCAACTAAAATGTCACGTGGGAAACATCTCTCAATTTTGGTGGAACTGCACAAAATGGTGATTGGAGTTTCCAAAACCTCCGTCAAGTTCTTCTGGTAATCTCGTGCAACATTTTATTAGCCTTTGCAAGATGAGTCGTCACTGTCACCACAATGGCACTTTATTTTAGTGGAACTGCACAAAAGGATAAGAAAATTATAGTTGCACCTTACATGAGCCGGACAGCCAACCTTAATGTTCCTCAATTTTAGTGCAACTACTAAAGAAGAACCTGCCAGCTCATGAGAGCAAGTACTTCTTGCTAGCTAATGATGCAATCTTTGCTTCATTTCAGGTGAACTGCAGAAAAAGGCGCATGAATTGAATCATGGAACTCCAGGCAGGCTTCATCCGAGTGGAGCTGCGGGTTGAGTAAAGGAGGCCACTATTAAAGTGAAATCATGCTCTCCTGGTTTGTGTTGTGCAAACAGGAATACTCAACTACAGATGTTGTGACGGTCAAGAGCATTCGGCAAGTTCTTCCATTGTATGACATGGCTAGCCAACATGGATTTAATCCTGATATTCACTTTATCAAAAGGCCCTAATGGGTTGGTTCTGAATCTTGCAAGCTGGGAATCAATGACATCTGTAGGCATCTTTGTTGTACTTATTATTTGAATCTTATTTGTTGGTTCTGAATCTTGCAAGCTGGGAATCAATGAGATGTGTAGGCATCTTTGTTGTACTTATTATTTGGATCTTATTTGTTGGTTCTGAATCTTGCAAGCTGGGAATCAATGAGATGTGTAGGCATCTTTGTTGTACTTATTATTTGGATCTTATTTGTTGGTTTTGAATCTTGCAAGCTGGGAAACACAGCATGATGATGCAGAGGACAACAACCATAACAAACAGTTCAAACTTGGTAGTATTATCTTTGTGAAACTGCGACAAATGTGCTGATCGTGTGCGTCCTGAGAATAATAATTCTAATTGTTGTGCATGTTGATCCTGTGGCACTGATAGAACGAGCCAATGCATTGCTTATTTTAAGTATAAATTTCTATTAAAGCT
This sequence comes from Aegilops tauschii subsp. strangulata, assembly GCF_002575655.3. NCBI lineage: Eukaryota > Viridiplantae > Streptophyta > Magnoliopsida > Poales > Poaceae > Aegilops > Aegilops tauschii. The sequence goes on along the minus strand of NC_053041.3, from coordinate 97,976,675 downwards.
AATTAAATTTAAGTAAAGTGACCACTAACTCCTGTTATTACAGTACCAATACAGACCCGCTCTTGAAACGACGTGTGGCCGGAGTAGGTTTCTTAATGGAGGCGTTTGAATGCGCCGAGGGTGCATCTTCTGCCGGGCGTGCAGCGGACGAGGGAGGGTAGTAACTGTTTTTGCCTGTACACACTCAGTTTACTGTTGAATCCAGTTCCCCAAGAGCTGAAAAACGAACTGCTGCCACCGCCTACACACTCGTTCACTTGAAGAGACTCCAATGGGGATCCGAGGGGTGAGCCTGCTGGATATGGACTTCAGCAAGGAGTTCCCCTTTGAGTTCGCCGTTCAGTCCTATGGCTGCACCAAGTTGAATGTGATGTACACCAATGATCCGGACTCGGTGCAGCTCTGCCTCGCCGAGTTCAAGCAGTACCTACACGACGAGAAAGCACAAGGTTGCAGGACTAGACCTTGTGCCCATCCATTCATCTCCTGGCAGGGACCAGCGGATCGCCGTCGCCCAGGTATGTGTGCGGGACGAGGTTCTCATCTACCACTTCTGTAGGGCCATCAGAGGTTCTGGAGCATTCGCCCGTTTCATCGGCAGCACCGACTGCACCTCCGCTACGGTGGAGATAAGGAAGAACGCGACGATTCGGCCATCAGGTGCAACAAGCTTGTCGACATCCAGAAGCAATACTAGATCATCAGCAACGGGCAAGAGAAGAACTCCGTGGTTGACCTCGTCGAGACCATCATCGACCCCTGATACGCCAACATGAAAGAAGACAACGATACCAAGGACCTGAACACGTGGGAGGTACCTCTGAATCTAGCCTACATAACCTACGCGGCCAAGGACGCATACGCATGCTACGACATGTACAGGCAGATCTTGGACATGAGGGCGTGTCTGCTTCCTGTAACCGACGAGTACACGGACAGCCGCAGTGTCATGATCAAGCGTGCCGGGAAGGTCTAGATGTTGTACTTTATCTGTTTATAAGCACCTTTATCATCTGAGTGTTTCATGCATCAGCCTAAGTGTCGTAATTATCTGTTTTGTCCAAAATATTTCTTTTAAGAACCCATTAACCTGTTTGCTTTTTTAGTGGCTATTTGCTTATGTATGTAACTAGTTCACTTGTCCGTTAAAAAAACTAGTTCACTCGGCTGTCGTGCTTTGAATCTCCTTCCTCCCAACATATTCCCCTCCTCGGGTGGACCCAGCAGGTCTCGTACACAGACATATGGGACCAACCACCTATCCATTTGTATTTCTTTATTTAGTTCAATCTTTCGTCCTCTTCCTATATAGCTCAGTTCTGTTTTTCGTTTTCATTAATCCTATATCTGAATTTTGAGTAATTCTAACATGCTCCCTCTTACCCCCTCTTTTCACATCGGAGGTAAGAAGGTAAGAGTAAATCAGACCACTATTTAATCAAATCAATGGCTCAGATCTATTATGTACTCTTACCTCTCATGTGAAAAGGAGAGGTAAGAGGGACCATGCTAAAATTTGCCCTGAATTTTCTCCCACTTTCTTTTTTGATGTAAACTGAGTTTTCTCCCAGTACTTTTCCCTAGAACCAACTCAACTGTCCCACGTCTAGCCTAAAAAATAATAATACCCTACGCACTATTAACTCATCAAATTTAAATGATATTTTATATCATAAGTTGAAAGTTCTTACAAAATAATAATAATAATTGTTTATATATAACTTGGCAAGTTAACTCCTAGTGATTGCGTACATAAGCTTCCAAAGATTTTACTAACCATTATACCTTATTCCACCATAGTGCTATATCCATGGCTTGCGCTCATGTATTGCGTAAGACTTGAAAAGGCTGAAGCGCGTTAAAAGTATGAACCAATTGCTTGGCTAAAACCGGGGTCGTACATGATATGAATATTTTGTGTGTGGAAGATGGAGCATAGCCAGAATATATGATTTTGTAGGGATAACTTGCTTTGGCTATGTTATTTTGATAAGACATAATTGCTTAGTTAGTATGCTTGAAGTATTATTGTTTTATGCCAACATTAAACTTTTATCTTGAATCATATCAAATCTGAACATTCATGCCACAATAAGAAGGATTATGTTGAAATTATGCCAAGTAGCATTCCACATCAAAAAAATTGTGTTTATCATTTACCTACTCGAGGACGAGCAGGAATTAAGCTTGGGGATGCTTGATACGTCTCCAACGTATCTATAATTTTTGATTGTTCCATGCTATATTATATTCTGTTTTGGGCATTATTGGGCTTTATTATACACTTTTATATTATTTTCGGGACTAACCTATTAACCAGAGGCCCGGCCCAGAATTGCTGTTTTTTGCCTATTTCAGAGTTTCGCAGAAAAAGAATATCAAATGGAGTCCAAACGGAATGAAACCTTCGGGAACGTGATTTTTGGAACGAACATGATCCAGGGGACTTGGACCCTATGTCAAGAAATCAACCAGGAAGGCGCGAGGTATGGGGGCGCGCCTACCCCCCCCCCACCCCAGGCGCGCCCTCCACCCTTGTGGGCCCCCTGTTGCTCCACCGACGTACTCCTTCCTCCTATATATACCTACGTACCCCCAAACTACCAGATACGGAGCCAAAAACCTAATTCCACCGCCGCAACTTTCTGTACCCGTGAGATCTCATCTTGGGGCCTGTTCCGGAGCTCCGCCGGAGGAGGCATCGATCACGGAGGGCTTCTACATCAACACAATAGCCTCTCCGATGATGTGTGAGTAGTTTACCTCAGACCTTCGGGTCCATAGTTATTAGCTAGATGGCTTCTTCTCTCTTTTTGGATCTCAATACAATGTTCTCCCCCTCTCTCGTTTAGATCTATTCGATGTAATATTCTTTTGCGGTGTGTTTGTTGAGACCGATGAATTGTGGGTTTATGATCAAGTTTATCTATGAACAATATTTGAATCTTCTGAATTCTTTTATGTATGATTGGTTATCTTTGCAAGTCTCTTCGAATTATCAGTTTGGTTTGGCCTACTAGATTGATCTTTCTTGCAATGGGAGCAGTGCTTAGCTTTGGGTTCAATCTTGCGGTGTCCTTTCCCAGTGACAGTAGGGGCAGCAAGGCACGTATTGTATTGTTGTCATCGAGGATAACAAGATGGGGTTTATATCATATTGCATGAGTTTATCCCTCTACATCTGTCATCTTGCTTAAAGCGTTACTCTGTTCTTATGAACTTAATACTCTAGATGCATGCTGGATAGCGGTCGATGTGTGGAGTAATAGTAGTAGATGCAGGCAGGAGTCGGTCTACTTGTCTCGGACGTGATGCCTATATACATGATCATACCTAGATATTCTCATAACTATGCTCAATTCTGTCAATTGCTCAACAGTAATTTCTTCACCCACCGTAAATACTTATGCTCTCGAGAGAAGCCACATATTAATCTTCCAACACTTAGCTATTTCCGTTGCCTTTTATTTTGCTTTTATTTTACTTTGCATCTTTATCATAAAAATACCAAAAATATTATTCTATCATATCTATCAGATCTCACTCTTGTAAGTGACCGTGTAGGGATAGACAACCCCTTATCGCGTTGGTTGCGAGGATTTATTTATTTGTGTAGGTGCGAGGGACTCGTGCGTGGCCTCCTACTAGATTGATACCTTGGTTCTCAAAAACTGAGGGAAATACTTACGCTACTTTGCCGCATCACCCTTTCCTCTTCAAGGGAAAACCAACGCAGTGCTCAAGAGGTAGCACTACCCCGCCGACAGCCAGGCCATCCCTCCACTCCACACCTCCTGTTATTCTCTGCCAAGTGTAGGCCCACCCTGCACCTGAACCAGTCAAGTTTCCCACTCCTCTCCGTCTGCAACTCCACTGCCGCGTCTTCCCCATCTCCGGGTCGTTCCAGTCTGGGGCCTCGCCGTCCTCCACCGCCTCGGTGCACTCGGCGCGGCGTGGTCAACATACGAGAGTCATCGGAAGAGGACTGTACGTGGAGAGCTTGACGGCTAGGACCCACGAGGTCCATGGTCGCACGCAAGGAAAGTTCCTCCTTATTACGCACTGTACGTGGACTGTACGTGGGAAGGGCTTCTGTATTTCGCGAAAAAAACATTCCCCCCGCTAACAGGTCGGACCCACCAGCTATATCTTCGCACGGAAGGAAGTGCCTCCTTATTACGCACAAAAAATGAATACCCCCCTGCTAGCTGGGACCCACCATAGTGGGTGGCTGACTTGTCGGCCTACTAAGTTGACGGGGACGGAGGGCTTTGTCAACTTAGTCAATATGAACGATTCTAGCTCTAGTGACCGTACGATGTCCATCCAAAGGCCATAGTGCTTCTTCAATCTCTGGTCTTCTTGCTCTAGCCACCCAAAGCAGCGCCGGTCATGCCGTGTGCTCCTGCCACCCGTGGCCGGCTGTGATGCCACGGAGGCCTCACCGCCCCCTACTACTCCCACCGCTGGCCAGGGCATCCCTCTACTCATCCACACCCCCTATTATTCTGCAGCGACGGCAGCCTCACGCCGCAGCCGAACCAGTGAACCCACGTACTCCTCTCCGCGTGGGCATCCACTGCCACGTCTTCCCTGGCTCCGCGTCGTCCCCTTCCTAGGCCTCGCCGTCGTCCACCGCCTTGGTGCTCTCGGCGGTGGCGTGGTCAATGTGGTCAACGACCGACTTCCATCGAAAGAGTACTGTACGTGGAGAGGCTGACAGCTGGGTCCACAGCCGCAGCTGGGTCCACGGCCACAGCCCAGTTTTTTGTGATTTGCCAAGTAAGTCGCTTTGTCAGGCCTATTGGGCTGCAAATCTTTCAAGACGAGGAGAGCTTCATTCGGCTGGCCGAGAAAATGGCCTATCAATAATGAGAAATGGGTTGTACATTTTTAAAACACATCAAACCGGCAATTAGTTTCAAATTTCTTTTTTTCATTTCGAGATTTTAAATTGCATTGATTTTTATGTGTGGACAATTTGTTGGATTTTATATTGATATACATTTATTTTTAAAATTAGTTTCAATGTGACTCGAAATTTTGGGATTAAAAACAGTTCGGATCGCACCGAAATATGCAAATTTTTGTATAATTTTTTAACTGTGGCCACAATATGGGCTGTAATGCTAACAAAAAGAATATGGGCTCCAAAAAACCTTAAGAATTAGCAAATGGGCTGTAAATTATTAGAAATAATGGCAGATGGGTTGTATGTTGTTTTGCACAGATTTGAGGCTTTCCTAAAACAAAAGGTTGACGCACAAGCAGTGACTATTGGATTTCCATCCAACGGCCGTCGTGCTTCTTCAATCTCTGCTCTTCCTGCTCCAGCCGCTCAAACAAGCGCCGGCGGGACTGCCTGCTCCCTCCGCCCCGCGGGCGGCTATGCTGCCGCGCAGGCCTCACCGCCCCACCGTACTCCCATCGTGGCCTAGCCATCCCTCTACTCACCCACACGTGTTGTTATTCTCCGGCGCGGCAGACGAACCAGTAAACCCTCGTACAGTCGTACTCCCCTCCGCGTGGGAAACAACTGCCGAGTCTTCCCTGCCTCCGTGTCGTTCCCTTCCTAGGCCTCGCCGTCATCCACCGCCCTGGTGCTCTCGGCGCGGCCTGGTCAACATGGTCAACGACCGACATGCATCTGAAGTGGACTGTACGTGGAGAGGCTGACAGCTGGGTCCACGGCTGCACGCAAGGAAATGCCTCCGTATTACGCGCAAAATAATGATTCCTCCACCTGACATCTGGGACCCACCGAAAGGGCCTCTGTATTTCGTGAAAAAAACGTTACCGCCGCTGATAGCTTGGACCCATCAGCTATATCTTCGCACGCAAGGAAGTGCCTCCTTATTACGCACAAAAAAATGAATACTCCCCCTGCTAGCTGGGACCCAGTATAGTGGCAGGCTGACTTGTGGGCCTACTAAGTCGACGGGGACGGAGGGCTTTGTCTACTTAGTCAATATGCACGATTCTAGCTCCAGTGACCGTACGATGTCCATCCAACGGCCGTAGTGCTTCTTCAACCTCTGGTCTTCTTGCTCCAGCCGCCCAAACCAGCGTCGGTCGTGCCTCGTGCTCCTGCCTCCCGTGGCCGGCTGTGATGCGGCGGAGGCCTCACTGCCCCCTACTACTCCCACCGCTGGCCAGGCCATCCCTCTACTCACCCAGAGCCCCTGTTATTCTGCGGCGACGTCAGCCTCACACCGCAGCGAACCAGTGAACCCTCATACTCCTCTACGCGTGGGCATCCACTGCCGCGTCTTCCCCGGCTCCGCGTCGTCCCCTTCCTAGGCCTCGCCATCGTCCACCGCCCTGGTGCTCTCGGCGCGGCGTGGTCAACATGGTCAAGTAACAGCTTCCATCGGACGTCGACTGTACGTGGAGAGGCTGACAGCTGGGTCCACGGCCGCAGCAAGGAAGTGCCTCCTAATTACGCGCAAAATAATTATTCCTCCACCTGACAGCGGAGACCCATCGGACGGGCCATCGTATTTCATGAAAAAACATTTCCCCCTGACTGTTGGGACCCACCAGCTACATCTTCGCACGCAAGGAAGTGCTTCCGGGCAAAAAAACGATTCGCCCCCCTGACTGCTGGGACCCACCAGCTACATCTTCGCAGGCAAGGAAGTGCCTGACAGTTGGGACCCACCTGGTTGAAGCGTACGTAGCGTTGTTATTCTGGTCGCGAACGTGTAACTACATACTGGTTGATGTAGAGGCGCACACGTGTCGTAGTAGAGGCGCGCACGTAGCATGTACACGTACGTACAGTGGCCAGGGTGCAAGAAAGTAAATACGGCCACGTACGTACATACGGGCGGGGTCTCGAACGCCTACTCCCGCGTACGTACGGCCAGAGCTCGTGTACATGGCTGGGTCGGAACGGAGAAACAGCTTCGTCGTCGGGTTCATGGGGAGGCAACGGAATGCGTCGTGTTCATCGGCAGGCAAAAGAACACGTGGGAGCCAACCGGCTCGGACGGAACAGCCGATGGAAACGAGGCCTGGTGTACCGCAGAACGGAGGAAACGGCCTTGGGTTCGACCGGCCACGTTTGAAACGGGATCCTGTTCATTGGGAGGGGTCTGGCGTACCGCAAAACGGAGGAAACGGACCTCCTACAGTCGAAACGGGGGTCCTGTTGATCGGGAGGGGTGTGGCGTACCGCAAAACGGAGGAAACGGACTTGTGTTGGAGCGCTACGGTCGAAACGGGGGTCCTGTTCATCGGGAGGGGTGTGGCGTACTGGAAAATGGGACTCCACGGGATACTGTTCATCTCCATCGTCGACCCCCTCCAGCCTCCACGGGCTACTGTTCATCCACCGTCGACCTCCTCCAGCCTCCACCTGCGACTGTTCATCCACGGGCTCCTGTTCATCCAGCCTCCACCGCGCGCTACTCCACTGGCTACTGTTCAACCAACCCTCTCCACGAGCTCCTGTTCAACCACCCCTCCATGGGCTACTATTCATCCAGCCCTCCACCGTCTACTGTTCATCATGCCCTCCACGGGGAGGTCCTGTTCATCCTGCCCTCCACGGGGTCCTGTTCATCCAGCCCCAACCGGCTCGATCGATTGGGGTCCTGTTCATCCAGAGGCAACACCACGGGATCTTGCTCATCCACCCCCACCGGGAACTGTTCATCCAAACCCCCCCCCCAGCAACGCTCACTGTTCATCCAGAGGCAGCATCGATTGGCTTTAGTTAGCAGCAGTAGCGAAGGAATCGCTCGATCGGGTTCAGTTAACAGCCATCGATCGATCACTCGGGTTCAGTAACGCGTAGCCTACAGTGCAATCGCTCGGGTTCAGTTAGAGCCCAACGCCTCGCACCCACGCGCGTGCGTGTATGAGAGAAACACGCATCGCTCGGCCCCGACCACCCACCGTAACCGGGAACACCCCGATATTTTCCTCGCCCTCGCTTCTACCACGGTTTTTCCGTCATGGACGGCCCAAAGAATGTCATGCAGCTGCGTCTCCGGCCCGCCCAGGACGAAAAACCCATTTTCTATCATGATTTTTTGTCATAGAAGTAGGACCCCACCACATCTATGATGATACCGTGTTTTGTCACAATTATCGTTATAGAAGGGTCATAAGTATGACAGGAAAAAAATTCGTTCGGCCCAAAATGTCACGGATGTGTCTTTTTTTGTAGTGCCTGCCGGGGGAGTCTCTAGCTTGCCATCCGCTGGTCCTGCTGTCGCCACCGCCTCCTCGTCGACCTCCCTCTGTGCCACCAGTGCGGCGCTGACCACTTGATTCGTTGCCGCTAGATACAGGAGCAACGGCTATTGTGGTTTAGGCGCAACCAGTATTGGCGTGGAGGAAAGGTATTTCTTCAGATCCTACAATGCCGCCTCGGCTTCTGGGGTCCACTCTATTGGGTCTGCCTTCTTCAAGATTTTGAAAAAGGGAAGGGCGTGCTCGGCGGACTTGGAGATGAATCGGCTCATGGCGGCAACGCAGCCAGTGAGCCGACGCACGTCCTTGATCCGCTTGGGTGCCTCAATCTGCTCGATAGCCTTGATCTTGTCTGGGTTTGCCTTGATCCCGCGCTGCGACACAAAGAACCCGAGAAGCTTGCCGGACGGAACGCCGAAGACACACTTCTGAGGGTTCAGCTTGAGGTTGATCTTGCGCAGGTTGGCAAACGTCTCTTCCAGGTCCTGTACAAGAGTTGCCTTGTCCTTGGTTTTGACCACTATGTCATCCATGTATGCTTCCATATTTCTATGGAGCTGGGGTTCAAAACCAATTTGGACCGCTCTTGGAAACATCGAGCCAGCACTCATCAACCAAAGGCATCCGTAAAAAGCAATACGTACCACATGGGGTGATGAATGTTGTCTTCTCTTCATCTTCTCTTGTCATGAAGATCTGGTGGTAGCCTGAGTAGGCGTCGAGGAATGACAACGGGTCACACCCGGCCGTGGAGTCAACAATCTGGTCGATGCGCGGCAACGGGAAGGGGTCCTTGGGACAAGCCTTATTGATATCTGTGTAGTCAATACAGAGCCTCCACTTCCCATTTGCCTTGCGCACCACCACCGGATTGGCCAACCACGTCCGATGGAGCACTCCTCTCACCAAACCTGCCGCTTCCAACTTCCTAATCTCCTCTGTGATGAACTCCTGCCTTTCCAGAGCCTGCTTCCTGACCTTCTGCTTGACGGGCCGCGCATGAGGATAGACAGCTAGGTGGTGCTCAATCACCTCCCTGGGAACACCAGGGATGTCGGATGCTTGCCATGCAAACACGTCGACATTCGCCTGCATGAAGGTGACGAGCGCGCCTTCCTATTTGCTGTCAAGGGTGGAGCTTATGGTGAAAGCCCCTCCCGTGCCATCCTCCCTAATGGACACCTTCTTGGTCTGCGGTGGCTCATCTCTGGATTTCTTGCTCTTGCCGGTGGAGCTCTCTGGCACGTCCTCGACGGTAGCACAACACTCCGAAGAGCTGCGCTTGCCGGAGTGGTTGCGAGAGGTCTTGTCGGGCTTCTTCTTCTCTCCCAGGGCTTCAGCGGCAGGAGCAAGTGCCTTGGCGGCAGCTGCTACAACTGCTTCCCAATAGAGTTGGTCGGCGCAAATCAGCGCGTCCTTCTTGTCAGAGGGGACGGAGATGATGGTCAATGGCCCAGGCATCTTCAGCATGTTGTAGGCATAGTGCGACGCCGCCATGAACTTGGCTAGTGCCGGGCGGCCGAGGTTCCCATTGTAGGGCAAGGGGATCTCAGCCACATCGAAGACGATCCTCTCCGTCCTGTAGTTCAACTCTCCTCCAAACGTCATGGGCAGTGTGACCTTCCCCTTCGGCTGGCTCCTCCCCGGATTGACCCCTTGAAACGTGCCTGTTTCCTCGAGGTCTCCATCAGGAATTTGCAGCCTTTTGATCACGACGGGCGAGATCAAGTTCAGGCCGGCCCCACCGTCGACCAACATCTTGTTCACCTTGAGGTTGCGTATCGTTGGCGAGACCAACAACGGCAAACACCCGACCGCAGTTGTGCGGTCAGGGTGGTTCTCGGTGTCAAAGATGAGGGGCGTGCTGGACCACTTCAGCGGCTTCTGAGCGTCGAACGACGGCTCTGCTGCTGTAATCTCACGCGCCGATTGCTTGAGCTGGCGGTGAGAAGTATGCAGAGAGGCACCACCATCGACGCACATGGCCTCCGTAGCCTTCTGGAACTCTTGCTCGCCGGACTCGTCATCCTCGTCATGATCATCGTCATATTGCTTCTTGTCATGGCCCCGGGCGGGCCTCTCTTGCTGGTTGTCCTTGCCGCAGCGGCGTCCTTGGCCGCCACGCTTCTTGCCGGATCCCTCTGCACCATCCTGGCCCTTCTCCTTGTCCCGCCTCTCATACTCAGCTTTTTTCTTCTCAGCAAGCAGCTCGACTTGTCGGCAGTTCTGGAGGTCGTGGCCCTTGGTGCGGTGGATCTTGCAGTACTGCTTGTCGGAGCTTTCTGGCTTCTCGGCAGCTGCCAAGGCCCGGCAGGCAGCGCACCCGACAATCTACTTGTCGGGGTCGTCTGCCTTGGCCTTCTTGGCAGCGCCGGTGCTGTCGGATCCCTCGACGGCAAGCATGGTCTTGCCCTTGCGCTTCCTGTTGCGACACCGGCCCTTCTTCGTTGGGGCGGCGGTGTCTTCATCAGTAGAGTTAGTTTCCGCGCCGGCGTCTTCGCTGGGGTACTTCCTTCCCTCTTCAGCCCGGGCGCACCTATCGGCTAGAACATAAAGTTCGGCCACATCCTTAACCTTGGTCATCGCCATCTCTTCGTGCATCTAGCGGTTGCACACGTTCTGATGGAACGCGCTGATCACGGCGGCGGGATGAACGTCGGGGATGTTGTACTGCACCCGGCTGAATCTCTGGATGTACTTGCGCAGGTTTTCCCCTTCCTTCTGGGGAATGATATGCAAATCACTGAACTGGCCATGAGCTTGGTGGTCTCCAGTGAAGGCGCCAATGAACTCATGGCACAGATCCGACCAAGAAGAAATGGAATCCGCCGGCAAGTGCATCAACCAAGACATGACATTGGGCTTCAGTGCCAACGGGAAGTAATTGGCAAGCACCTTGTCATCGCGAGCTCCGGCAACCTGCATCGCGATGGTGTAGATGCTGAGGAACTCTGACGGATGGGTCTTGCCAGTGTACTTCTCGCCGACGTCGGGCTTGAACGTGCGGTGGGACGACCACTGGAACTGCCACAGCTCACGGGTAAAGGCTGGGCAGCCCACCTCGTAAGGTAGGCCGCCGGAGCCCCCCGGTGCTGGGTGGTCCGTAGTGGGTCCCGCCCGCTTGTCCGACTGGTGGCGTGTATCACGCCGGCGCTCGCTAGTGGTACGAGCATCTTCGTGAGCTCGTTCTCGAAGAACTTGGTGTTGGTCGCTGTGGGTCCGTGGGTCGGACGACGCTATGGAAATATTATCACAAGCGTCATCGCGACGTACCGACACCCGTGGTGTCTGGCTTGGAGGAGGAGAGTGCACCGTGGCCGCAGCGCCCCCGGCCCCTCCACCGCTGGCATGCGGTGGTTCGACGGAGCGCCGGCCCGAAGGCCCCGCCGGTCGCGGATCATCTTTATTGGCGACGGCGACGAGGCTCCGGATGGTGGCTCTCCACTCGTCGAGCTTCTCCGCAGCAGGAGGGAAGTCGAGGAGCAGTTGCGCGCGCACCAAAGCTTCCGCTGGTGTGGGTGGTGGTGACAGCTGCGTGGACCGTGGCACCCTTCCACTTAGGGCTACGCTAGAAGGCGCTCTACCATGGCCCAGCGGCTGCGTGCCATTTTCGCCAGCACTTCGACGAGCATGCTGGACTCCTTCGTCCCGCGGACGATGTACAGGGCTCTTCCCATGAAGGTATCCGGGGTCTCCAGCGTGGTGGCGCTGCACGTCGCGCGCACCCTGGGAAGAGCGCGCTGTGGGTGCCGGCGTGGGCCTCTTGGAGGTTGTTGTGCCGCCCGTGGGTGGCACAACGACACTCCTGGAGGGCCCCGCGCCGCCTGCGGGTGGCCCAGCTCCGTCTTTGGATTTGGCGGCATGCGGCCCGTCGCCTGGCGCACGAACGACGCCGCTCGCCAGGCTCTGACTGCCAAAGCGATGCTGGTGCTCGCGGACTGTGGCCCGGGTCCTGTCCGCGACCGGCCCGCTGCCCGCCCGACGAGCCGATCGCCGCAGTCGTCTTCTTCTTGGGAGCCATGGCGATGAAGAACTGCTAGGCTAACTACTAGACCAGATTCTCACAATTGCGCGCCCTACCTGGCGCACCAAAGATGTCGGTGGGAAACGACACCTATGGGATCACAAGAATCCCTACTACGGTTGCCGGGGCTCTGGGTTGTGAGAAGAGCAGGATTAACAGTCAGCACAAGGATCGTTTACCCAGGTTCGGGCCGCGAGGATGCGTAAAACCCTAGTCCTGCTTTGGTGGATGTATTGAGTGTTCCTGAGCTCTCGAACTAGCTATGGTGGTTGTGTAGTCCCAAAGAGCCAAATCCTCTTCCAGTACGCCATGGGCCTCCTTTTATAGTCGAAAGGGGCTGCCACAGTGGCACACAGGAGGTGGAAAGGCCTACAGTAGTATGAGCTTCCGTATTACAGGACAAGACGCATTTAATGCGTCGCTTAGGTGTCCCCTAGCTTTATCGGGGACGGGAGCGAGGCCCGTCCCGTCCGTCGTCGCCCCTCTTCGCTTCGACACGCGCCCTGGCCAGCGATGCATGCGGCACCATGTAGGCAGGCAGGAAGCTGAGGTGGCGCGGTGGTAGGATCTTCACGAAGATCTGCATGCCACCACACAGGTGCTTGCTGAGTTGGCGTAGAGGTCGCCCGTCGCCATGCAGGTGCCTGCCCAGCTAGTTGAGCTAGCAGCTGCTTGGGGACAGCAGTGGAGTTTTGGCCGACGTGGGCCTGGCTGTATCCCCGTTGACGCCCTCGGCAAGGGCCTTGCCGGGGGCTCGGCAAGGGTCTTGCCGTGGCGTTGCAGTCGTCCCGGGCAAGGCGCTTGCTGGGGGTCTTGTGGATCTCCTCGGCAAGGATCCCGCCGAGGGTCGCCGTCTTCTGGTCCTCATCTGATCTCATATGTCTATGGTCTTGACAAAGATCTGCATGCCACCACAGAGGTGCCTCCCGAGCCCTGGTCCAGTCGTAGTTGGTTGGGTTGGAACCCGTGGGCTCAAGGGCGGCTCGCTCTGTTGGTGTTTGGGCAAGTTGCCCCAGCAAGTTTCTTGCCGGGGCTGCGGAGGCCTGCCCCGGCAAGGATCTTCCCGGGGGAGTCCACCTCGCCCTTTCGCTCTTTGGTATGTTTGGTCTTGGCCTTGCTTCGGCTTCTCTCCAGCTTCCCTCCCCTGCTCTGCTTAGTGCGGCCGTGGACGCGGCTCCGACTGTCCGTGCACAAGTAAAGGGGTCAAAAGGAGCGCCCCTACTTTTGTACACCGACAGGGACTCCATATCTGAATGTCAGCTCTCTGATGAAACTGATGGCAGTGCCAGAATCGAGATTCTTGATGGGTTTGGCTTCGATCCATTTAGTGAACTTGTCGACTTCTACAAGCAAATGAGTGAAACCACTTTTGCGGTCCTCAGGGGTCCAACCATATCCAATCCCCAAACAGCAAATGGCCAGACGAGTGGAATGGTCTTCAGGGCTGATGCAGGCTTGTGGGACATGTTGGAGTAGAACTGACAGCCTTCACATTTGTCGACTATATCTTTTGCCATCTCATTTGCTCGTGGCCAATAGAATCCCGCTCGGTATGCTTTGGCCACGATGGTCCGAGAGGACACATGGTGACCATAGGTCCCCGAGTGGATGTCATCGAGGATCATTCGACCTTCTTCTGGCATGATGCATCGTTGGGCAACTCCAGTGACACTCTCTCTGAAAAGTCGTCAACCTTTTACGGTGAAAGCTTTGGATCGATGGACAATCTGACGGGCCTCATCTTCATCTTCTGGAAGTTCTTTCCTGAGAAGATATGCAATATATGGCACCATCCAATCGGGGAAGACGACCAAAAGCGCCATGACCAGGTCGACCACGGCTGGAATCTCGACTTCAGTCGAATCGGTAGAACTTTTTGGTTGCGGGGGCTCTTCTGTGAAAGGATCCTCTTGAACTGACGGTGTGTGAATATGCTCTAGGAACACATTGCTGGGAATGGGTTCCCGCTTAGAACCTATCTTCGCCAAGTCATCAGCTGCTTGATTCTTTAGTCGGGGGTATATGGTGGAGCTCTAACCCTTCAAACTTCTTTTCTAACTTTCTCACCGCATTGCAATAGCTAGTCATGGATGGGCTCCTAATGTCCCACTCTTTCATCACTTGATTGACCACTAAATATGAGTCATCGTAAACCATTAGGCGACGGACGCCGAGTGAAATGGCCATGCGCAACCCATACAGAAGTGCCTCATACTCAGCTTCATTGTTGGAGGAATCAAAGTGAATCTGGAGAACATAACTGAGCTTGTCACCTCGGGGGGATACCAGTACTACCCCAGCACCAGAACCATTCAGCATCTTGGATCCATCAAAGAACATAGTCCAATGCTTCGAGTGAATCTGAGTCGGTTGTTGCTGCTCAACCCACTCGGCGAGGAAATCTGTTATTGCTTGGGACTTGATTGCTTTCTTTGCCTCAAACTTGATATCCAATGGAAGGAGTTCAATCGCCCATTTTGCCACTCGACCAGTTGCATCTCTGCTGTTCAGAATTTCTCACAATGGAGCGTCGCTGACGACTGAAATCGAATGATCTGAGAAATAATGTGCAACCTTCTTAGTGGTCAAATAAAATCCATAAACAAGCTTCTGATAATGCGGATATCTCTGCTTGGATGGAGTCAAGACTTCAGAAATATAGTACACTGGGCGCTGAACCTTGTAGGCTTTACCTTCTTCTTCCTGCTCGACCGTGGGTACTGTACTGACAACTTGTCCAGTGGCTGCAATATAAAGCAATAAAGGCTCTTTGCTGATTGGGGCAGCAAGCACCGGCTGGGTGGAAAGAAGGGCTTTGAGCACTGCAAACGCTGCATCAGCTTCAGGAGTCCACTCGAACTTATCAGATTTCTTCATCAGTCGGTAAAGAGGCAATGCCTTTTCACCGAGATGAGAGATGAATCGACTCCAAGCGGCCAAACAACCAGTGAGCTTCTGAATGTCATGCACACGCACAGGGCGTTTTATTCGGAGGATGGCCCCATCTTTCTCTGGCTTTGCATCGATCCCTCGTTCGGAAACGAGGAAACCGAGTAAATTTCCAGTTGGGACTCCAAATGCGCACTTCGACGGATTAAGCTTGATATCATATCTCCTCAGGTTGGCAAAGGTTTCAGTGAGGTCAGTCAGCAGGTCGGAACCTTTACGCGACTTAACCACGATGTCATCCATATATGCTTCCACATTCCGACTGATTTGAGTGAGCACGCACTTCTAAATCATTCTCATAAATGTGGCACCAGCATTCTTGAGACCGAATGGCATAGTACATAGCAAAAGCACCCGAATGGGGTGATAAAAGCTGTTTTTATTTCGTCGGGTCCATACAATCGGATCTGATGATACCCGGAATATGCATCCAGAAAAGACAAACGCTCACTCCCCGCAGTTGAGTTGACGATTTGGTCGATACGGGGGAGAGGAAAATGATCTTTTGGGCAGGCCCGATTGATATGCTTGAAATCAATGCACATACGAAGTGATTCATCCTTCTTGGGGACCATGACAACATTGGCGAGCCAATCGGAGTGGTAAATTTCGCGGATGAACTCAGCTGCCAAAAGCCGAGCCACTTCCGCGCCGATTGCCCCTCTCTTCTCCACGGCGGACTGGCGGAGATGCTCTTTAACGGGTTTTGCGTTTGGATCGACTCGCGAATGGTGCTCAGCCAGTCCCCTGGGTACACCCGGCATGTCAGACGACTTCCATGCGAAGATGTCCCAGTTCTCACGGAGGAACTGGATGAGCGCTTCTTCCTATTTCCTGTCGAGTGTTGTTGAGATACGAGTCGGAGCAGCATTGGGGTCGGTCGGGTGAATGTGAATTGGCTTGGTTTCACCGGACGACTGAAATGCAGAATCTGAGGCAGGTTTCTTGGCTCGCAGCAAATCACTCAGATCTGCATTCTTCTGGTATTCTTGCATTTCAACTACTGCCATTTGCTCATCGGCAATTTTCGATCCCTTCTGGAGGCACTCTTCTGCTCTCTGCCGATTACCAGTAACTATGATCACACCTCTGGGACCAGGCATCTTCAGCTTAAGGTACACGTAACACGGTCGAGCCATGAAACGAGCATATGCAGGTCTGCCCAGAATAGCATGATAGGCACTTTGAAAATCCACAACTTCAAATGTCAACTTTTCCTTACGATAATTCTTTGAATCACCGAAAACCACGTCAAGAGTGATCTGGCCGAGTGATTCGGCTTTCTTTCCAGGGATGACACCGTGGAAACTCATGTTACTCTCAGTAAGCTTGGACATCAAAATACCCATCCCTTTCAGGGTTTCAACGTAGAGAATATTCAGACCACTGCCATCATCCATCAATACTTTGGTCAGTCGAGTGCCTTCAACAACTGGGTCGACTACCAACGCTTGCCTCCCTGGAGTAGCAACGCGTTCTTGGTGATCAGACTGGTCGAATGTGATAGCAGTTTGTGACCACTTTAAATATGTCGTCGTTGCCGGAGCAACCATGTTCACTTCTCTGTTTATGACTTTCGGTCGACTTTTGCTCTCGATGTCAGCAAAAATCACTAAGGTGGAATTGACATTGGGGAAACCATCATCCTCCTCTTTGTCCTCATCCTTATCAGATTCCTTCTCTTTCTCACTGGGTTGTTTCTCTCGGAATTGCTGGATAAGGAGTCGACACTGTCGAGTGGTATGCTTGGGATAAATCAGATTTCCCTCTTCGTCTTTCTTGGTGTGAATGTGACATGGCAAATCCAACACATCATTCCCTGCTTGATCTTTTACCTTCTTGGGGGTCCAGGGCCCCTTAGGCTTTCCCTTGAATTTTCCTTGGATCACGGCTGCAGTCTCACCAGGTCCTGGAGGTTCAGCTTTGCGCTTCTGCTTCCGACTGGAATTCCCTCCCCTGGTGTCCTGGCCGACCGGTTTGCTCTCGCCACTGCGTAGTCGGTCTTCTTCTTCACCGTTAGCATACCGAGTGGCTTTCCATCATTCGGGTCAGGGTCATATCTCCCGTCCGACCGAATTTCAGGTTAAGCTCTCTATACCGAACGCCCTCCTTGAAGGCGCAAACTGCTTGATGCTGAGACACATTTTCGACTGTGTGATGCAAAGTGGTCCACCTCTGGATGTAATCCCTCAAAGTTTCATTCGGTTTTTGTATGCAATGCTAAAGTTCTGCCAACCCTGCAGGTCGTTTGCATGTGCCCTCAAATGTCCTGACAAACACTTGGGCCAACTCTTCCCAACTGAATATGCTGCCTGGAGTCAACTGATTCAACCACGTTCTCGCCGAACCCTCCAACATCAGAGGAAGATGCTTCATTGCCACATTACCACCACCGATCTGCACAGCCACTCGGTAATCCTCCATCTAAGTGTCAGGCTTTGATTCACTAGTAAACTTGCTAACTCTTGTTGCCAACCTGAAGTTGGGTGGAATCTTAGCAGCTCTGATGGCTCTGCTGAAACACTCTGGACCGGAAACATGAACTCTACTGCCAGCCGGTCGATCTCTGTCGAGTCCTTCTCTATGTGCTCTGTTCCTGTCGACTATACCTTGAATGAGGATCGACCTCGCATCAAAACCTGGCTCTCTTGGGTCAACTGGTACCCTCCGCTCACCGCAGTGCGGGCGCCTGTCATCATATTGTCGGGGCACATATGATCCGCTCCTCGGAGGAGGCATAGGCACTCGACGGCGGTCATCACGGCCGAGTCGGTGATCATACTGCTCGTGGTTCCGACCGAAGTACTGCTCTTGACGATGCCCACGTCCCTCATGTCGCAGGGCGATCTTGGGCTGTGAGCCGACTGAACTGTGTCAGCCATAACAGATCTGCTGTGTATCCTATTGCGAGACTGAGAAACAGCTGAGTTCTACTCTCCTGCTGCCCGAAGCAGCACCCAGATCTGCATCAAACCTCTTCTAGCCTCTGACTGAGATGGCTGGATCCACTCTGCTATACGGGTTGTAGCTGTAAGATTCTGAATCGGAGTGCGATATACCTAAGGGTTGGACGGAAATAACTGTCGTCGTCGCCGACTGGATTCTAGGATCTGCTGATGGGCGCGCTCGTCGAGTGCATGCTGAAGGTTCTCCAGTCAGGTGCACTCAGCCAAAGTGGCCAGGCACGCCGCCTCCAAGGCCCGAGCCTCAGAGGTCTCTCCGACGATGGGCGTGTGGAGCGCCTCCACGTTGCGGTGGTGAAGTTCCTCCCTCAGCTGTGAAGTGAGGGCTTCGGGATGATATTCCTCATGAACACGCGATGGATCGCCGTCGCCGCCATCACCGCGACGAAAACCTGGCGGGCTGTGCGGGGTGTTGACCACCAAGACTTCCGCCACAGGCTCGCTGCTGTCGCACTCGGAAAGGGTCTCGACGGAGCCAATCGATAGGTCGAACAGGCCGTAGAGAGATTCATCGGGCTCGATTGCCGCGACTTGAGGGGCGGCCGACTGACGTGCCACCGCATGCTTCACCCATGGCTGCAGCCGTGACCGACCGGATTGCTTACGCCGGCGAACAGCGGGGAGCGACGACACCACGGGAGCCGACCGATACTGGGTCGATGGCTGCCGCAGAAGGACGTCGCGAACGCACGCGCGAAAGTGCGTTGCCCCGCGGACGGGGAGTGTCTCGACATCGAGGGGGGCCTCCTGGAGCTAGGCAGAGTCGTCGGCTAATGAAAATGAGCACGCCGAGACAGATCTCGCGGCCCTCAGCCAATCCACCGCCGGAAACCATGATGATGGAAATCAGAAAAATTGCAACCTCACCGGAAAGTTGCTAAGACACCTGCCCCAAGGTGGGCGCCAACTGTCGTGGGAGTAAACCTGACAATAGAATAGGGGGTATGTATGAAGAGTCAAGATCCTAGCTACGGTGAGGTTGTGCACGCAAGGTTTACGAGTTCAGGCCCTTCGCGGAGGAAGTAACAGCCCTACGTCTCGGTGCCCGAAGGCTTGGTCGATTGGATTATGCGTGAAGTTACAGAGGGTGCGAACCCATGTGCCTGAGGTGGGGGTGGCTTATATAGAGTACGCCAGACCCTCCGGCCCTCAGTTACACAGGGTTCAATGTACATAAAGATAGGGCGTTACTGGTAACGCAGCAATAAAGGCATATAAATGATCATTAAAGCTACGGAGTGAACGCCTGACCGTGGCCGTTCTGAGTGACTTTAGATCTTCTGTCTTCCAAGTGGTCTCCGCTGTGGTCGCATGAGTACACTGGTCGAATGAAATTAGGTTTTCCGAGTGGAACGCTTCTAGTCGAGTGGATGTTGTTGTCCTTTGAATACACTTGATTTTAAGGTAATGTCCTTGGGAAGGTTGTCTAGGTCAGGCCTATTACCCTACCCTAGTACATGTCTTCGTCAGTCTCACAGATTGGTTTGCTTTGGTCCCACCGAGTGAACATTGCCAACTCTCTGGTAACTTTTTGGACTAACTCGGTCTCACCGATCAAATCAACTCGGTCGGTCTGAAATGACTCTGCATGTTCTATTTCTGACCATGTTTTGCCTCTACAGGTTGCATACGACCTCGGTTAAGATGATTTTTATATCTAAATATACCATTTCGACAAGACGCACAACTTTAGTGTTGAAACGTTTTCCATTAGAGGCCATCTTAATTGAGTTTCACGCCATTCTTTAATCTGGTGTCAACATGAGCATATTCGAACTTGTCATAACTATTGCATCCGAGCTCCGTTTTAGACCATCTTCAAATCCATCTCGATCCTCTTAAAGAGAGCGATCCAGAGTGACCTCCAATCCTAAGTTTGAATTAGTCTTTATATAGCCTATGCTAATTTTATGATTGTGCCACTTTTGAGCGTCAACACATGCCCCCTATTTTTCGGCATAGCTAGCGTGCCGAAAAATAACTTGTACCAATTTTGTTCTAAGGACGATGTCAATACTCCATCAGCCACTTATATGTTCTTAGGATGATAAGTATATATCGGCCATGTTTATGCTAAGGGTGATAGTTATTTATCAGCCGTTGCCTATTGACGTCTACTACACAACCTTCTTCTTGTACACGTTCTTGGGCCTCCAAGTGCAGAGGTTTGTAGGACAGTAACAAATTTCCCTCAAGTGGATGACCTAAGGTTTATCAATCCGTGGGAGGCGTAGGATGAAGATGGTCTCTCTCAAGCAACCCTGCAACCAAATAACAAAGAGTCTCTTGTGTCCCCAACACACCCAATACAATGGTAAATTGTATAGGTGCACTCGTTCGGCGAAGAGATGGTGATACAAGTGCAATATGGATGGTAGATATAGGTTTTTGTAATCTGAAAATATAAAAACAGCAAGGTAAAAAGCGATAAAAGTGAGCACAAACGGTATTGCAATGCGCTGAAACAAGGCCTAGGGTTCATACTTTCACTAGTGAAAGTTCTCTCAACAATAATAACATAATTGGATCATATAACTATCCCTCAACATGCAACAAAGAGTCACTCCAAAGTCACTAATAGCGGAGAACAAACTAAGAGATTATTGTAGGGTACGAAACCACCTCAAAGTTATTCTTTCGGATCGATCTATTCAAGAGTTCGTACTAGAATAACACCTTAAGACACATATCAACCAAAACCCTAATGTCACCTAGATACTCCAATGTCACCTCAAGTATCTGTGGGTATGATTATACGATATGCATCACACAATCTCAGATTCATCTATTCAACCAACACAAAGAACTTCAAAGAGTGCCCCAAAGTTTCTACCGGAGAGTCAAGACGAAAACATGTGCCAACCCCTATGCATAAGTTCACAAGGTCACTGAACCCGCAAGTTGATCACCAAAACATACATCAAGTATATCACGTATCCCAATGTCACCACAGATAAGCACATGCAAGACATACATCAAGTGTTCTCAAATCCTTAAAGACTCAATCCGATAAGATAACTTCAAAGGGAAAACTCAATCCATTACAAGAGAGTAGAGGGGGAGAAACATCATAAAGATCCAACTATAGTAGCAAAGCTCGCGATACATCAAGATCGTGCCAAATCAAGAACACGAGAGAGAGAGAGAGAGAGAGAGAGAGAGAGTTCAAACACATAGCTACTGGTGCATACCCTCAGCCCCGAGGGTGAACTACTCCCTCCTCGTCATGGAGAGCGCCGGGATGATGAAGATGGCCACCGGTGATGGATCCCCCCCTCCGGCAGGGTGCCGGAACAGGGTCCCGATTAATTTTTGGTGGCTACAGAGGCTTGCGGTGGCGGAACTCCCGATCTAGGTTATTTTCTGGAGGTTTCTGTATATATAAGAGGTTTTGGCGTCGAGAACAAGCCAGGGGGTCTCCGGGCTGTCCACGAGGTAGGGGGCGCGCCCAGGGGGGTGGGCGCGCCTCCCACCCTCGTGGGGAGCCCGGGACTCTTATGACCCAACTCTTTTACTCCATGGCCTTCTTCTGGTCCAAAAATAAGCTCCCTCAAGTTTCAGATCAATTGGACTCCGTTTGGTTTTCCTTTTCTGCGATACTCAAAAACAAGGAAAAAACAGAAACTGGCACTGGGCTTTAGGTTAATAGGTTAGTCCCAAAAATCATATAAAATAGCATATAAATGCATATAAAACATCCTAAAAGGATAATATAATAGCATGAATACATCATAAATTATAGATACGTTGGAGACGTATCACCTATCTAGGCTCCTTGCCACACACTTGGGTGGTACTTCTTTAAATATTTTCCATTGAGAGCTCGAGGTAACAATGTCCCTTGTACGGATTCCACCAAATATGAGTTTCCAGGAACTACTCTTGTAATCCTAAAAGCACCTTCCCAACTTGGAGACCACTTCCCGAATTTTCTGTCTTTCGAACCAATTGGTAGAATCATCTTCCACACGAGATCGCCAACTTGAAAAGTCTTAAATTTGACCTTCTTATTGTAAGCTCTTGCCACCCTCAGCTTATCTCTCTCTATGGCCTTCAAAGCAGCCAAACGTTTATTGGTGACTTCATCAATATTGTCCATCATCAGGTTATAAAAGTCCACCGCCGATAAATCATTTTGTTTGGCTATTTTCAAAGCATTCAAATTCATTTCCACTGGTAAAAAGGCCTCTTGACCATATATGAGTTCATATGGAGTTACCTTTGTAGCACCATGCCTTAAGATTTTGTGTGCCCAATAAGCTTCAGATAGTAGCTCATACCATCTCCGTGGATTATCCTCAATCTTCTTCTTGATGAGCTTGATTAATATTTTATTGCTAGACTCATCTTGTCCATTGGCTTGGGCATAATATGGAGAGGAATTGAGCAACTTTATCTTATATGATTCGGCAAATTCTCTAACTTGATGTAACATAAAGGATGAACCTTTGTCCGTAGTTAATGTTTGAGGAATGCCGAATCTATGAATAATGCGCTCATTTATGAATTGAATTACCTCTGTATGCATCATATTTTTGAGTGGTATTGCTTCAAACCATTTAGTGAAATAATCAGTCGCCACCAACACGATCGATGCCCCCTTTGAAGAAGAAGGATGAATCTCTCCAATAAAGTCTAATCCCCAACCTCTAAAAGGCCATGGCTTGATAATAGGATGTAACATAGCAGCGGGAGCCATCTGAATATCACCAAACTTTTGACAAGCTTCACATCTTTTATAATACCGAAAGCAATCATTAACCATTGTCGGCCAATAAAACTCAGCACGGCGTAATAACCATTTCATCTTGGGAGCCAACTGACGAGTGCCACAAATACCTTCATGGACCTCTCCCGTAGCAACTCTCGCTTTGTCCTCGTCCA
Source organism: Aegilops tauschii subsp. strangulata (assembly GCF_002575655.3). Taxonomy (NCBI): domain Eukaryota; kingdom Viridiplantae; phylum Streptophyta; class Magnoliopsida; order Poales; family Poaceae; genus Aegilops; species Aegilops tauschii. The sequence goes on along the minus strand of NC_053041.3, from coordinate 97,953,653 downwards.
AACACTTTAAAAGAACATCATCAACCGTTCGGCGATAGAGACCATCATCTCTCATTGTGTATTTGAAAGCCATACGCCGAACAGTCCTGTCCACCCTTTTACTAGGATCACACAAATAATCAATAATGGGTTTCCTCAAGTCTTGATTTTCTCCTACATCAAATATTTCATTAGTGGCCGAAGCGGTGGGCTCCGGTTCGGCCTCCCCTACGTTGGCAAGACTAGACATCGGCCTTTGAGAAATATGAAACATGCCATGATCAACATGATAGTCGGATGCTTGTTGTGCCAACTCATTTTCTCTCCAATTGTTATGTCTAGATATATGAGCAATGCTAAAATAATCCAAAGTACAAATTATATCTAGACATTTATCAAGATAAACATTAAGTGATTCATCAAAACATTGAAAGGATTTGGATATTTGTTGCACCACTAATAACGAATCACCAAAAGCCTCAATATTTGTAGCACCTATGGCAAGTAACATCTCTAAGCTGAATAACAATGCTTCATATTCGGCTTGATTATTTGTGCAAAAATATTCTAAGCGGCACGAGGAGATATATAAACAATACCAACACCTTGGCCATTGCTACAAACTGAACCATCAAAATATAATCTGCATGGTACTAACGAGACAAGGTTTATATCAATATCATGCTTGTCATCAATCCGATGCTCAACAATAAAATTAGCAACAATTTGGCCTTTCATGGATTTCAGAGATTCATAAGCCAAATCATATTCAATTAAAGCATAAGCCCACTTGCCAATTCTACCATTAAGAATTGGCCTATGCAACATGTACTTAATGCCATCGGTTTGACAAGCTACTATGCAAGCACTAGGCACTAGGTAATGTCTCAATTTTGTGCAAGCATAATATAAACAAAGGCATAATTTTTCAATAAATGTGTACCTCGTCTCAGCGTCCAATAAACGTCAGCTCAAATAAGTAATAGCATGGTCCTTTCCTTCGGTCTCTTGAGTCAAAACAGCACCAATAACACCTTCCTCTGCTGCAATGTAAAGTCTAAATGGCTCCCTATGCCTGGGCGCTTTCATAACCGGAGGAGTGCACAAATATTTCTTAATCATATCAAATGCCTCTTGCTGTTTTGGCCCCCCAAGTAAAATCAACATCATTCTTTAACCGAAGGATAGGAGTAAATGCATCAACCTTCCCTGACAAGTTGGCTATGAATCTCCTCAAATAATTGACTTTGCAAAGGAATTTTTGCATATCTCTCTTGCATGTTATAGCCTCCACCTTTTGTACAACTTCTATCTTTTTGGGATCAATTTCTATGCCATCTTGATGAATAATGAAACCCAAAAACTTTCCAGCCGATACACCAAAAGCACACTTCAAAGGATTCATCTTTAGTCCATATTTTTTCATTCTCTCAAAAGCTAAGCGCAAATCGGCTAGATGAGATTCAAAAGCATCCGATTTGACAACAGTATCAATAATATAAACCTCAAGTATAACACCAAGTAAATCATGAAAAATTAAATTCATATCCCTTTCATACATGGCACCGGCATTTTTTAGTCCAAAGGTCATCACTGTGCACTCAAATAAAACAAGGAAACCAGGACATCGAAAAGCCGTTTTGGACATGTCCTCTTCGGCCATAAAAATCTGATTATACCCCACATTAACATCAAGAAAGCTAATGACCTTATGTCCAGAAGCATCATTAATAAGCATATCGGCTATTGGCATGGGACACTCATCTTTAGGTGTAGCTCTATTCAAATCTCTGAAATCAATGCACACCCTCAACTTGCCGGAGCCTTTCTTCTCTACTGGTACAATGTTAGAAATCCACTCGGCATACCTACAAGGTATAATAAAATTAGTTTTAAGCAAATGACCGATCTCTTCCTTGATCCGGTCATACATTTTTGGATTAAACTTACTGGAAGATTGCTTGTACGGTCTAAAACCGGCCTTTATAGGTAACCGATGCTCCACTAACTCTCGACTTAAACCTGACATCTCATGATATTCCCATGCAAAGCAACAAACATATTCTGCCAATAGCTCAATCAACCTAACTTTATGATCGGCTCTTAAATCTTCATTTACGAATGTCGGCCTAGGAATTGAACCATCTCCTATATCTATCTCTTCTAATGGATCAGCCGATGTAAAACCTTGTCCTAATTTATCCATATCATCTAACTCTTCTATGGCCTCATACATGTCGTTCTCATTGGACCGATATTCTACAAGACGCTTTTGTAATCACTCTGAGTTAGGATCCATTTAAATACATCATACCGTGGAGCCGATTACCACCAACTGGCTTTAAAGAAACGGGCACGAAACCACTTTTTGTGGCGCTAAGAAAATCAAATTCTGATAAGTCGCGCCCCGTTAAGCAAGTAGCATTGGTATGTTGCCAATCCACTGATGCATCGGCCAAAGCAACACAAGCCGAATTATCCGCATGAATGACTTCTACTTCATCATCAACCCATTGAATTAAAAACTGGTGCATAGTAGATGGCACGCATTAGTTTGCATGAACCCAATCGCACCTAATATCACATTGTAGTTACCTTGCACCTCGGCGACAAAGAATGCGGTAGACAAAGTTTTGCTTCCCACCGTGAGCTCCACATACATCACACCTTTGGCTTCAGTTTTCTCTTTGCCTTCAAATCCATTGAGCACCATGTTGGTCTTTATCAACTCTTCATCACGCAGCCCCAATTTTTTGAAGACCGGATATGGCATAAGATTCACCACAGCACCACCATCAACAAGCATTCTAGCAACCGGCGATCCATTAATATGACCTTTAAGGAACAATGGCTTCAAGTGCGTCACCAGTTCTTTTGGCTTCTCAAATATAGCATTTTTAGGACCAAAATCCAACTGAGCTACTTCCCCTTCTTCATCTATAGCACGAAATTCAGTGGGTAAGTAATACACCATATTAATATCCATACCTTCATGAACAGGTGTAGACTCATAATCAAGCATATCATCTCCATCCTCAAGCATGTCTACTGACTCTGAAATATCTCCAAGTGAAGAGGAAGTAATAGGTGAAGTGGACGATGTAATAGCAGCCGCATCGGCCTCCGTTGGTAGTGTAGGTGTTGCTATGATCAATGCAGAAGCTGCTACGTTTTCCTTTTGCTTAGGCTTCCACACTTGTTTTGGGGGTACCATGGGACGACTTTCATTGAACAATTTATCCCTTTGCTTCTCTGCTTCTTGTTCCTCCTTCTCATGGCTCCTCATGCGCTGCAATCTCCTTTTTTGTGCCTTGGTCAGACCGGAAGGACACCACTTAGGCTGAGTATATTTTGGATCCCTCCACTTGGCCTTGCTTGTGCTAGCTTCATGATCATTAGCCATGGGACCCTGCTGGACAGCAGCCACATCTTTATTAGAATTAGCCGGATTATCAACAATAATCGGCTCCTTGATTGTTAATTCTTTAGTGCCTATCATAATAGTTTCAGCACTAGTATTCTTCTCCTTTTGCTTGCTAGGCTCTGAAATTTCAGCACTTGGTGATTTAGCACGCCACACTTGCTTGCCAACCCTTCCATGATTATCTTGCATTGGCCGATTGACACCGTTGTTCAAACGACCTTGTGTGGGATAAGAGAGCCTCTCATGAATGGGCCTCCTTGGTTCTGCCCACCCCAGATGAAAAGCATAAGGGGCCATTGGGGGATGCCCCCATCCTCCATTGAAACCTCCCATGTAGTATGGTGCATAGGGGGGTGGCGCCATCCATGGTCCTGGTGCCCACGACCCATATGGACTTGCATGATGCTGAAAGTCTTCCCGAGGAGGTGACCTTCAGCGCTTCAAATTTGATGACCGGTTAGAGCTAGAACCGGCCGCTTGATTGACATATTTGGACAGCAACATATCAAAAGTTGGCTTGATCTTCTTGTGATGCACTTTAGCTTCATTCTTCTTCGACTTGCCAACCTATGGACTCTTGGGCTTAACAAATTTGGCATGAGTGTTCTCTTGCACTTGTGGTTGCCCACCGAGTGTAGGGTTCTTGATGGTGATTTTGATCACTTCCTTACCATCGGGTTGCTTATCAAGCACGACCTGTCTCCCCAAGACCTTGTCGCATGCCTTGTCTTTCCTGGGCTCACCAACAATGACATTAGCTTTATTACCAGATTCGGCTACCTCCGGCCCAATGAGCAGCTTATTTCCCTCCAAATCTATGGTATTCATTGGAAAAGGCTGTTTGTCAACTTGCATCTCAGAAAAATTCAATCATCCATCATTAATGGCCGATTGTATCTGTCGTCGAAAAAGATTACAATCATTAGTGGCATGAGAAAAAGAATTATGATACTTGCAATAAGCACGCCGTTTCAGCTCCTCAAACGGCGGTATAGTATGAGACATTCTAATGATCTTGGCTTGCAACAAAGCATCGAATATTCTATCACACTTAGCAATGTTGAAAGTAAATTTCATCTCTTCATCACGATTCTTATGAATCGGCTTTAAATCATTGCAAGTAAATGGTTTGGCCTTAGATGGCCAAACAAATTCAGCAGCATAAATATCACCATCATCGTCCGCGTGGTCACTATCATATTCAACCATATTCATCTTAGGACGATCAGTTTTATATCTATGCACTTCTTTAAGATCTTTACTTCGGCTTTCTTGAGCCAAAGCCCTTTGCAAGACTTGGTTGATATTTAAAAACTCATATCCTTCTAGCCTTTCTCTAATGTTAGTTCTCAAACCACTAAGCACAAGATCAACCAAATCTCTCTCGGATATCACCAAACTATAGCACCGATTTTTTGTCTCTCTAAATCTCTTGACGTAATCGAAGACTGATTCATCATGCTTTTGTCTAACCGATGTCAGATGTGACAACTTAAGCTCATTATCACCACTATAAAAATGATATGAAACTTTTGTTCCAAGTGAAACCATGTAGTAATAGAACTGGGTGGCAACGCAGAAAACCACGAGAAAGTAGTACCGGTTAAAGATAAAGGAAAATAACGTACTCTCCACTCATCTCTTGAACTTGCCTCACCTAATTGTGCCAAGTACTGACTAACATGCTCCCATGTGGTTTTTGTGCCCTCTCCATTAAACTTAACAAAATCTAGAATTTTATATCCCGGAGGGCATTGAATTGCATCAAATTATTCTGGATATGGCTTTTGGTAAATACGGTTCCTTGGTAACTCAACTCCAAAATTCTCTCAGAGCATCTTAGCCATCTCCTCTCTAAGATTAGCTAGACCATCATCCACAGTGGACGATGATGCTTGTGGCAGTGGCATAGGGGGAATAGGGTTAGTAGTTGCAGGTGTGAATTGTGGCATGTATGCCGAATTGTAATTCGGCAGTGATCTAACAGCGTTTGCACCTATAGGTAGGGCTTGGTTCGGCGTTGCCACCGAACCTGGCAGCTCATGATAGGATTAATGGGTGCAGCCACAATCTGTTTTGCTTGGGTAGGGTAATAAGTCATCGGCATGGGAGACGCCGATGAAATAGGCAAAGCCATATTAGGGTTTTGCATGCTAGCAGCTATACCACCATTACCACTAGATGATTGAGATATATTTTTCTGAGCATTAGTATTTTCTATGAAAGTTTGATAGACCAGATCGTTACCATCAGCAATACGACTCTCAATCTCAGCCCACTGCTCAAGAGAAAAGGTAGTACTCACAGAGGGTTTAACCTGCTCGGTTTGAAGAGGAGGGAACTTGATTTCTTCAATCGGAGTGATGTTTGCCATGGCGATCCTTCTTGAATTTTGCAAGGAACTCCTGCAAATCCTTCTCTTCGCGCGCCTTCTTGTACTCCTCATAGATTTGGCGATGATTGGCTGATATCTCATCAAGACTAGGCTTAATGATGTTATCGGCGTCTACCTCAGATGGCTTGGGAAGATCAGACATGGTGGATGATGATGATTGATCTTCAGTACCCAGCGGAGTCGCCAAAAACTATGTTCGCACATGAAAACGTCACCGTGTACCTCCAATGCCGAGGGTGATGCACCGCAGCTCACGTCGAAGGAGGCCCGTCCGGAAGCGCGATACGCAAGCAATCGGGCGGGCGCTTTTGTAGACCCGAAACCCCACACGCCCGGGAGGGACCCCGTCAGGGCGCGCGACGGCTATGGGCTGCCCTAGGTCGACCTGATCGCCCCTAGGGCCTCTAGGTTTGCCGCCCTGCAAACGAAGAACGAAAGAAGAGCGAGAAGAAAGATACAAGGGAGAGGGATAATGAACACGAAAAAAGTAGTAGATTGATTTGTTCGATTGTGTGTTGTTCAATCGGCTGTCACCTCTCATCTATTTATGAGGCGGCTGGACTTTGCATACAAAAAAAGGACTAAAAATTCTGTCCAAAACATCAAAAACCCTAACCTAACTCGGACGGGAATCTTTGGGAATTTTCCGGATCAACTCGGTCTCACCGATTGGTTTGCTTTGGTCCCACCGAGTGAACGTGGCCAACTCTCTGTAGCTTTCTGTAATTTCCCGGATCAACTCGGTCTCACCGATTGGTTTGCTTTGGTCCCACCGAGTGAACATTGCCAAATCTCTGGTAACTTTTCGTACCAACTCAGTCTCACCGGTCGAATCAACTCGGTCGGTCCGAAATGACTTTGCAGCTTCTGTTTCTGACCTTGTTTTGCCTCCACAGGTTGCATATGACCTCGGATTAAGACGGTTTTTATATCAAAATCAACCGTCTCGACGAGAGCACAACTTTAGTGTTGAAACGTTTTCCATTAGAGGCCATCCTAGTTGGGTTTCATGTTATTTTTTAATCTGGTGTCAACATGAGCATCTCCGAACTTGTCATAACTATTGCATCCGAGCTCCGTTTTAGACCATCTTCAAATCCATATCGATCCTCTTAAAGAGAGCCATCTGGAGTGACCTCCAATCCTAAGTTTGAATTTGTCTTTATATAGATTATGCTAATTTTATGACTGCCACTTTTGAGCGTCAACACACATCAGGAAGAATTTCTATGCTATAACTTTCTTCTTGGACGGAGATTACAAGTTCGTGGCAAGAGGCGGGGCGTGGATCTATGATGGTGACGCCCTGCTTGTTGCGCCATTTGACAACGAGGCTAGGCCCTCAGAGACTGAACTGGACGTTGTTCCTTCTGGGTGAGAGTTTTTGATATCCCATGGAAGAAGCAAACTAGAGCATATGGTAATGCAGTTGGGGGTGCACTAGGTGAAGTGCTGGAGGTGGACGCTCCGGATAGGGGCTCCGGCACAAATGAATTCTTACGAATTCGTATCAAGCTGCCCTATAACAAAAGGCTGTAGAAGGAAATAACGCTGGAGTACAAGGCCAAGGGGGAAATTAAGCGCAGTACCTTCAAGCTCAAGTATGAAAGGGTTCCACACTTCTGCTTTCACTATGGCTTCATGGGACATGACAAGGAGGCTTGTGAGAAGAAGAGGATAGGGATGGCTGCGACCTCTTGAGCATGCGTTGGTTTTCCCTTGAAGAGGAAAGGGTGATGCAGCAAAGTACCGTAAGTATTTCCCTCAGTTTTGAGAACCAATGTATCAATCCAGTAGGAGACAACGCACAAGTCACCTAGTACCTGCACAAACAATCAAGAACCTTGCAACCAACGTGATAAAGGGGTTGTCAATCCCTTCACGGTCACTCGCAAAAGTGAGATCTAATAGAGATAGTAAAGTAAATATTTTTGATATTTTCGTTGTATAGATTCGAAAGTAAAGATTGCAAAATAGTAAACGAGATGCGATATAAATAAAAGACATGCAATATAATAGGAAAGAGACCCGGGGCCATAGGTTTCACTAGTGGCTTCTCTCAAGATAGCATGTATTACAGTGGGTGAACAAATTACTGCCGAGCAATTGATAAAAAAACGCATAGTTATGAAGATATCTAAGGCAATGATCATGAATATAGGCATCACGTCCGTGTCAAGTAGACTGAAATGATTCTGCATCTACTACTATTACTCCACACATCGACCGCTATCCAGCATGCATCTAGAGTATTAAGTTCATAAGAATGGGGTAACGCATTAAGCAAGATGACATGATGTAGAGTGATAAACTCATGCAATATGATATAAACCCCATCTTTTTATCCTCGATGGCAACAATACAATACGTGTCTTGCTGACCCTACTGTCACTGGGAAAGGACACCGCAAGATTGAACCCAAAGCTAAGCACTTCTCCTATTGCAAGAAAGATAAATCTAGTAGGCCAAACTAAACCGATAATTCGAAGAGACTTGCAAAGATATCAAATCATGCATATAAGAATTCAGAGAAGAACCAAATAATATTCATAGATAATCTTGTTCATAAATCCACAATTCATCGGATGTCGGCAAACACACCGCAAAAGAGTATTACATCGAATAGATCTCCAAGAACATCGAGGAGAATTTTGTATTGAGATCCAAAGAGAGAGAAGAAGCCATCTAGCTAATAACTATGGACCCGAAGGTCTGTGGTAAACTACTCACGCTTCATTGGAGAGGCAATGGTGTTGATGTAGAAGCCCTCCATGATCGATTCCCCCTCCGGCAGATCGCCCGGAAAAGTAGTTTCATGGCTCCCCCTGATGTTTCTAGGGTATAAGAGTATATATAGGCGAGAAAAGTACGTCGGTGGAGCTACGAGGGGCCCACGAGGGTGGGGGCGCGCCTACCCCCCTGGGCGCACCCTCCTGCCTTGTGGAGTTCCAGACTTCGACTCCAAGTCTTCTGGATTGCTTTCGGTCCAAGAAAGATCACCGCGAAGGTTTCGTTCCGTTTGGACTCCGTTTGGTATTCCTTTTTTGCAAAACTCTAAAATAGGAAAAAATACAGAAACTGGCACTGGGCCTCCGGTTAATAGGTTAGTCCCAAAAATAATATAAAATAGCATATTAAAGCCCATTAAACATCCAAAATAGATAAAATAATAGCATGGAACAATCAAAAATTATAGATACGTTGGAGACGTATCAATCATCCCCAAGCTTAATTCCTGCTCGTCCTCGAGTAGGTAAATGATAAAAACAGAATTTTTGATGTGGAATGCTACCTAACATAATTATCAATGTAATTTTATTTATTGTGGCATGAATGTTAATATCCGAAAGATTCAAGACAAAAGTTTAATATTGACATAAAAATAATAATACTTCAAGCATACTAACAAAGTAATCATGCCTTCTCAAAATAACATGGCCAAAGAAAGTTCATCCCTACAAAATCATATAGTTTGGGTATGCTCCATCTTCGTCACACACAATATTCAAATCATGCACAACCCCGGTTTCAGCCAAGCAATTGTTTCATACTTTAGTATTCTCAAAACTTTTTCAACTTTGACGCAATACATGAGCGTGAGCCATGGACATAGCACTATAGGTGGAATAGAATGTGGTTGTGGAGAAGACAAAAAGGAGGTAGATGGCCTCACATCAAATAGGCATATTAATAGGCTATGGAGATCCCCATCAATAGATATCAATGTGAATGATTAGGGATTGCCATGCAACGGATGCACTAGAGCTATAAATGTATGGAAGCTCAACAAAAGAAACTAAGTGGGTGTGCATCCAACTTGCTTGCTCATGAAGACCTAGGGCATTTGAGGAAGCCCATCATTGGAATATACAAGCCAAGTTCAATAATGAAAAATTCCCACTAGTATATGAAAGTGACAACATAAGAGACTCTCTATCATGAAGATCATGGTGCTACTTTGAAGCACAAGTGTGGTAAAAGGATAGTAGCATTGCCCCTTCTCTCTTTTTCTCTCATTTTTTTGTTTTTTGGCCTTTTCTCTTTCTTTTTTGGCATCTTTTTTCTTTTATTTTTTATTTTTTTTCATCCGGAGTCTCATCCCGACTTGTGGGGGAATCATAGTCTCCATTTTCCTTTCCTCACTGGGACAATGCTCTAATAATGAAGATCATCACACTTTTATTTACTTACAACTCAAGAATTACAACTCGATACTTAGAACAAAATATGACTCTATATGAATGCCTCCAGCGGTGTACCGGGATGTGCAATGAATCAAGAGTGACATGTATGAAAGAATTATGAACGGTGGCTTTGCCACAAATACGATGTCAACTACATGATCATGCAAGGCAATATGACAATGATGGAGCGTGTCATAATAAACGGAACGTTGGAAAGTTGCATGGCAATATATCTCGGAATGGCTATGGAAATGCCATAATAGGTAGGTATGGTGGCTGTTTTGAGGAAGGTAAATGGTGGGTTTATGGTACCGGCGAAAGTTGCGCGGTACTAGAGAGGCTAGCAACGGTGGAAGGGTGAGAGTGCATATAATCCATGGACTCGACATTAGTCATAAAGAACTCACATACTTATTGCAAAAATCTACAAGTAATCAAAACCAAGCTCTACACGCATGCTCCTAGGGGAAGGGTTGGGAGGAGTTAACCATCGCGCGGTCCCGACCTCCACACATAAGGAAGCCAATCAAAGAAATACCTCATGCTTCAAATTTGTTACACAACGGTTACCATACGTGCATGCTACGGGACATGCAAACCTCAACATAAGTATTTCTCAAATTCACAATTACTCTACTAGCATGAATCTAATATCACCATCCTCATATCTCAAAACAATCATCAAGCATTAAACTTCTCATAGTATTCAACGCACTTTATATGAAAGTTTTTATTATACCCATCTTGGATGCCCATCACATTAGGACTAGTTTTATAGCCAAAGAAAATTACCATGCTGTTCTAAAGGACTCTCAAAATAATATAAGTGAAGCATGAGAGATCAATAATTTCTATTCAATAAAACCACCACCGTGCTCTAAAAATATATAAGTGAAGCACTAGAGCAAAATTATCTAGCTCAAAAGATCTAAGTGAAGCACATAGAGTATTCTAATAAATTCTGATTCATGCGTGTCTCTCCCAAAAGGTGTGTACAGCAAGGATGATTGTGGTAAACTAGAAAGCAAAGACTCAATATCATGTGGTGAATAAAAATATAGCCTCAAGTAAAGTTACCGATAGACGAAGACTAAAGAGGGGATGCCTTCCGGGGCATCCCCAAGCTTAGGCTTTTGGTTGTCCTTGAATTTTACCTTGGGGTGCCTTGGGCATCCCCAAGCTTAGGCTCTTGCCACTCCTTATTCCAAAATCCATCAAATCTTTACCCAAAAACTTGAAAACTTCACAACACAAAACTTCAACAGAAAATCTCATGAGCTCCGTTAGTATAAGAAAATAAACCACCACTTTGAGGTACTGTACTGAACTCATTCTTTATTTATATTGGTATTAAACCTACTGTATTCCAACTTCTCTATGGTTCATACCCCCCGATACTACTCATAGATTCATCAAAATAAGCAAACACCACAAGAAAAACAGAATCTGTCAAAAACAGAACAGTTTGTAGCAATCTGTAACTTTCGAATACTTCTGTAACTCCAAAAGTCCTGAGAAATTAGGAAGTCCTAAGAATTTTTTTATTAATCTTCTTCAAAAAGAATTAACTGAAAAGCACGTTCCTGTGATTTATGAAAATTATTTTCGTGCGCGCAAAAGTTCCAATTTTTCAGCAAGATCAAATTAACTATCACCGTAGGCTATCCTAAAGGTATTACTTGGCACAAACACTAATTAAAACACAAAACCACATCTAACCATAGGCTAGATTAATTATTTATTACTAAACAGGAGCAAAAAGTGAAGAACAAAAATAAAATTGGGTTGCCTCCCAATAAGCGCTATTGTTTAATGCCCCTAGCTAGGCATTGATAATTTCGATGATGCTCACATGAAAGATAGCAATTGAAACACAAAGAGAGCATCATAAAACATGTGAAAAACACATCTAATTCTAACATACTTCCTATGCATAGGCATTGTATAGGCAAACAAATTATCAAGACAAACAAAAACCACCATATGCAAGGAAGAAGAAAGAAACAATAGCAATCTCAACATGAAGAGAGGTAATTTAGTAACATGAAAATTTCTACAACCATATTTTCCTCTCTTATAATAATTACATGTAGGATCATAAGAAAATTCAATTATATAGCTATCACATAATATTTTCTCAACACGATCCACATGCATGCAAAGTTGACACTCTTCCAAAATAGTGGGATTATCATAAAATAAAGTCATGACCTCTCCGAACCCACTTTTATCAAAAACTTCATAAGATTGAACATTATCCAAATATGTGGGATCCAAAGTTGACACTCTTCCAAACCCACCTTCACTATTCTTGCAAACATTATTATCAATCTCATATTCGTCATGGGGTTTAAATAAATTTTCATGATCATAAGAAGAATCACCCCAATCATGATCATTGCAACAAGTAGTGGACATAGCAAAACTAGCATCCCCAAGGTTAGGGTTTTGAATATTATTAGCACAATTGAAATTAATAGAATTTATAATAACAACATTGCAATCATGCTTTTCATTCAAGGCACTATCATGAATCACTTTATAATTTTCTTCTTTCAACACTTCATCACAATTTTCAGATTCACCAATTTCAAGCAAAACCACATAAAGATAATCTAGTGCACTCAACTCACTAGCAATTGGTTCATCATAATTGGATCTCTTAAAAATATTAGCAAGTGGATGAGGATCCATAAACTTTTAGCAAGTGAAGATGCAAGCAAAAAGAAGGCACATGGTAACACAAGATCGAACGGAAGGAGGGCGAAGAAAAGGCAAAGGTTTTCAAAAATCGTTTTAGAAGTGGGGGAGAGGAAAACGAGAGGCGAATGGAAAATAATGTAATGCGAGGGAGAAGAGTTTATGATGGGTACTTGGTATGTCTTGACTTGGCGTAGATCTCCCCGGCAACGGCGCCAGAAATCCTTCTTGCTACCTCTTGAGCATGCGTTGGCTTTCCCTTAAAGAGGAAAGGGTGATGCAGCAAAGCAGCGTAAGTATTTCCCTCAGTTTTGAGAACCAAGGTATCAATCCAGTAGGAGACAACGCACAAGTCACCTAGTACCTGCACAATCAAGAACCTTGCAACCAACGCGATAAAGGGGTTGTCAATCCCTTCACGGTCACTCCCAAAAGTGAGATCTAATAGAGATAATAAAGTAAATATTTTTGGTATTTTTGTTGTATAGATTGGAAGTAAAGATTGCAAAATAGTAAACGAGATGCGATGTAAATAAAAGAGATGCAATATAATAGGAAAGAGACCCGGGGGCCATAGGTTTCACTAGTGGCTTCTCTCAAGATAGCATGTATTACGGTGGGTGAACAAATTACTGCCGAGCAATTGATAAAAAAATGCATAGTTATGAAGATATCTAAGGCAATGATCATGAATATAGGCATCACGTCCGTGTCAAGTAGACCGAAACGATTCTGCATCTACTACTATTACTCCACACATCGACCGCTATCCAGCATGCATCTAGAGTATTAAGTTCATAAGAACGGAGTAACGCATTAAGCAAGATGACATGATGTAGAGGGATAAACTCAAGCAATATGATATAAACCCCATATTTTTATCCTCGATGGCAACAATACAATACGTGCCTTGCTGCCCCTACTGTCACTGGGAAAGGACACCGCAAGATTGAACCCAAAGCTAAGCACTTCTCCTATTGCAAGAAAGATCAATCTAGTAGGCCAAACTAAACCGATAATTCAAAGAGACTTGCAAAGATATCAAATCATGCATATAAGAATTCAGAGAAGAACCAAATAATATTCATAGATAATCTTGTTCATAAATCCACAATTCATCGGATCTCGGCAAAAACACACCGCAAAAGAGTATTACATCGAATAGATCTCCAAGAACATCGAGGAGAACTTTTTATTGAGAATCAAAGAGAGAGAAGAATCTATCTAGCTAATAACTATGGGCCCGAAGGTCTGTGTAAACTACTCACGCTTCATCGGAAAGGCAATGGTGTTGATGTAGAAGCCCTCCATGATCGATTCCCCCTCCGGCAGATCGCCGGAAAAGGCCCCAAGATGGGATCTCACGGGTACAGAAGGTTGCGGTGGTGGACAAGTGGTTTCGTGGCTCCCCCTGATGTTTCTAGGGTATAAGAGTATATATAGGTGAAAGAAATACGTCGGTGGAGCTACGAGGGGCCCACGAGGGTGGGGGCGCGCCTACCCCCCGGGGCACGCCCTCCTGCCTCGTGGCCTCCTCGTGGAGTTCCAGACTTTGACTTCAAGTCTTCTGGATTGCTTTCGGTCCAAGAAAGATCATCGCGAAGGTTTCATTCCGTTTGGTATTCCTTTTCTGCAAAACTCTAAAATAGGGGGAAAACAGAAACTTGCACTAGGCCTCCGGTTAATAGGTTAGTCCCAAAAATAATATAAAAGAGAATATTAAAGCCCATTAAACATCCAAAACAGATAAAATAATAGCATGGAACAATAGAAAATTATAGATACGTTGGAGACGTATCAATGGCCACAAAGGGTTATGATTCCACCCTCCGATGTTCCGCTTTCAAGAAGTTTGAACAAAGACCAGCGTACACTCCATCGCCGGGGCAACCGAGAGCTCGTCGGGTGATGGACTTCTCCCTGGGGAGTGCAGGAACGGCGACACAGTATTCGACGCGTTCAGCGGCAAGCATGAGCCCGCAAGAACAACAAGAGATCCCTAACAGGGTAGATGCGCATGATGGTTTTGAGGACAATGAGGGTGTGGGTGCTGAGGAGGCGGATGAACAGCTTGCAAAACATGTCAAAGGGCTCTGGTTGAGGCTTGAAAAAGAGAAGCCGGAGTGTAGCAAGGTTCAACAAATGCAGATGCAGTTCGAGGCTAAATCCTCGGATAGGTCAGAGGTCACGCCAAAGCAACAACCTAAGAAGCCGGCGGGGGTGCAAAAAAAGGTGGCGGCGAACAAGAAGCATGGGACGCTGGTGCATAGAGAAGCCCCGCTAGGTCGGGATGACATGATACCTGTGTTGCATGACATTGATAATCTGGAGGTGTCTTTTGGGAGTGCTCGGGAGTCGATGGACTATAATGATTCTGTGCTGGGCAAGAGGCAGATGGAGAGTTTGAAGGGCCGACACTTGCTAGCACATGACGCTAATGCGGTGGTGCCGTTCGAGGATGTTTCTGAGGGAGGCGTCCAGAAGAAGGGGAAGGTGGGGGCTCAGAACCTAGAGGATGATGCAAGCAGCAAGGAGCGTGAGGAGGATTTGGAGGCAACCAGCCTTGGGGCCGCTGGTAAGCTGACGGGGCCAAGTGTGGCGCCCCGTCAGTCGCAATGAATTGCTTATTCTGGAACTGTCGAGGGGCAGGGAACTCTTGTACAGTTCGTGACCTCCAGGCTCTTTGTAGAGCTCATTCCCCAAAGTTGGTGTTTTTGTGTGAAACTAGACAACCAAAGCATAAAATGATGAGAGTGCGGAATAGATTAGGTCTCAAAGCTTTTGAGGGCTTTACTAGCCAGGGAAAGAGTGGTGGCTTAGCTTTGTACTGGGATGAATCTTTGGCTGTCAATGTCATTGATATAAATGAAAGATGGATTGATGCGTATGTGAGACTTTCTGATGATGAACCGATGTGGCAGGTAACGTTTGTATATGGAGAACCAAGGGTCGAAAACATACACCTAATGTGGGAGAGTTTATGCAGGCTAAGAGGTACGGCAGACATTCCGTGGCTGGTGGTAGGGGATTTCAACGAGGCTATGTGGGATTTTGAGCACTTGTCTTATACTCCTCGGCCCCGGAACCAGATGGTCGCCTTTAGGGAATGCCTAGAGGACTGCCAGCTTGTGAACTTGGGATTCTCGGGGCACCCATTCACATATGATAACAAGCGCAGTGGGCGTGCCAATGTTCAGGTGCGCCTGGACCGGGTTGTGGCAGACAGCCTTTGGCGTGACCTGTTCCCGGAGTGTGAAGTGGCACACCTCACGTCTCCCAGCTTCGATCATTTCCCTATTATCCTCCGGTGTGTAGGGAGACCCGGGTGCGCACCAGAAAAACACGAAGGTATGAAGTCATGTGGGAAAGGGAACCGGCGCTGGCGGAGATTGTGGCGGAGGCATGGGGGGTAGCTGGTGAAAAAGGTAATCTGGGCAACATTTGCTCGGCACTCCGGTCAATACTGCTAGCGCTACACAAATGGATCAATAAGAAGTTAGGAAACATCACGAAAGAAATTGAGAAGTCCAGAACGAGATTAGAGGAGCTCACTAACATGAATGCAGACCGGAATGAGATACGCAGGGAGTCTGACCATATGAATGAACTGCTTTATAAGGAGGAAATGATGTGGCTCCAACGCTCGCGAGTGGAATGACTGAAACATGGTGACCGCAACACAAAGTTCTTCCATCGGAAGGCTGTGTGGAGAGTGCACAAGAACAAGATCAAAGGGCTGATTGATGCCAACGACAACTACCAAACAGATCATCGTGTCATGTCAGGTATGGCGCTCGCATATTTTCGAAATCTTTTTGAGGCTGACAAAACCCTCCAACCTGAGACTGTAGTGCCGCTGTTTGAGGAGGTGATTCCTGCCGAGGTGAATGACAAGCTTTGTGCCCTGTTTTCTGAAAAGGAGATCAGTGACGCTTTATTCCAGATTGGCCCCCTCAAGGCGCCAGGACCGGATGGCCTCCTGGCCAGATTCTTTTAGCGCCATTGGAGCATACTCAAAGAGGATATCATCACGACAGTAAGTGAGTTCTTCGCCACGGGTATAATGCCGGAGGGAGTGAATTCAACCACTATTGTCCTCATTCCCAAGGTGGATAACCCAAAGATGATGACGGAGTTCAGGCCTATCAGTTTATGTAATGTGGTGTACAAAATCATCTCGAAGTGTTTGGTCAACCGTCTCAGGCCTATCCTTGGTGAGGTGGTGTCCGAGGAGCAGAGTGCTTTCATGCCAGGGAAGCTCATCACTGATAATGCCCTCATTGCATTTGAATGCACACACTATATAAGGCAGGAGAAGGATCCGGACATGAGTTTTTGTGCTTATAAACTGGACTTGTCAAAAGCATATGATAGAGTGGATTGGAGATTTCTTGAGCAAGTGATGCAGAGAATGGGTTTCATGAGCCAATGGGTGAAGTGGATCATGGCATGTGCCACCTTGGTTCGGTATTGTGTTAATCTTAACGGAACCCTCTCAGAGTCATTTGCACCGACGCGCGGGCTTCGGCAGGGAGATCCCCTTTCTCCGTTTCTATTCCTCTTTGTTGCTGACGGTCTTGCTGCAATTTTGTGACTGAAAGTGCAGGCCCAAGAGATCACTCCAATGAGGGTTTGTCCAAGAGCTCCTGGCATCTCACATCTGTTGTTCGCTGATGACACGTTGCTCTTCTTTCGTGCGTCGGCCCTCGAAGCAAACAATGTCAAGGAAGCGCTGAACGCTTATGCCCACGCTACCAGCCAACTCATCAATCCGAACAAATGCTCCATCCTGTTTGGAGAACACTGCCCAGCCCATATCCGTGAGGAGGTAAAGGAAGTGTTGGGGGTACAGCACCATA
The DNA here is from genome assembly GCF_002575655.3 of Aegilops tauschii subsp. strangulata. Taxonomy (NCBI): domain Eukaryota; kingdom Viridiplantae; phylum Streptophyta; class Magnoliopsida; order Poales; family Poaceae; genus Aegilops; species Aegilops tauschii. Next base: position 97,936,112 of record NC_053041.3, on the reverse strand, counting down.
GTTTTGAAGATCGCTATCTTGGGCTCCCTACCCCTTCCGGGCGTATGACAAAGGACAAATTCCAGAACTTGCAATAGAAGTAAACAAAGAGAACGGTGGAGTGGATGCAGCACAACTACTGGCACAGAGCGGTAGAGAAGTTTTGATTAAATCGGTGGCTCTGGCGATCCCCACATACATCATGAGTGTGTTCCGTCTCCCTGCTTCTACCTGCGAGGACCTCATGAGGATGATACGCAACTTGTATTGGGGTGTGGAGAAAGGGAAGAAGAAGATGCATTGGAAGGCGTGGACTCATTTGATCAAGCCAAAAGCACAAGGTGGGCTCGGCTTCCGAGACCTACAGCTCTTCAATCAAGCGCTATTGGCACGACAAGGTTGGAGGCTATTGTCCAATCCGGATAGTTTGTGTGCGCGTCTTCTGAAGGCGCGGTACTACCCCAACGGTAGACTTGAGGACACGGTGTTCCCGGCTGGCGCCTCGGCAACATGGCAAGGTGTGCAACATGGGCTGGAGCTGCTGAAAAGAGGTCTTATCTGGCGCGTGGGGAACGGTGAATCCATCCGCATTTGGCGTGATAGCTGGATCCCGAGGAACGGCACCGGTAAAGCAGTCACACCGTAGGGCAGGTGCAGATTGAGGCGGGTGGCGGACCTCCTTGACAACCATGGTGGATGGGGGCCAGTTGTGATCCATCAAGTTTTCTACCCGGTTGACGCGGAGGAGATACTGAAGATTAAAACTTCACCACGCTTGAGTGAAGATATTATTGCATGGGCGCCGGAGAAGAGTGGCAGTTTTACGGTTCGGAGTGCTTATCGACTTGCTCTGGAGGAACGCATGAGGCCTTCATCAGTCGCGGCGAGCAGGGCACCGGACGGGCGACGGGCCGTCTGGTCTTTTATATGGAGGTGCCCTGCTCCTCCTAAGGTGCGCACCTTTGTTTGGATACTCGTCACTGATTGTCTACCCACCTGGGTGAACAAGAAACGCCGGGGTCTTGAGGTTTCTGACTTATGCCCTCTCTGCGCTACCGAGCCAGAGGACACGTTCCACACGTTTTGCAGGAGTCCACGGGCAGTCGGACTATGGCTGGCCAAGGAAGAACACTGGCGCATCCCCGAGGTGAAGGCATTCAGGCGGACGGGGACAGAGTGGCTAGCTCAATGCCTCTGTGACCTGCCGGACCGGGAGTGACTGGAGCTGATGATGCTGCTATATATGGCGCTGCTGGCTTGTTCGGAATGAGCTCACGCACGACAAGCAACCTCCTCCTGTCGAAGCGTCCTGCCGTTTCCTGCTGAGTTACGTGGAATCCATTATCGGCGTGCAGAACCAGCCGGAGGCTGATATGGTGAAGGGCAAGCAGGTGGTGGAAGCGCTGCACACCGGTGCGGCGCCAATACAAGCCCCGACGAGCGCGTGGGCTCCCGCCAGATGGCTTCCCCCTCCTGCAGGCTGGGCCAAGCTGAACGCCGACGGCTCCTTCTGCCCCACGACAGGCACGGCCGGGGCGGGCATGGTGCTCCGAGACAGCTCGGGCACAATCATCTTCTCGTCATGTCGTCAACTACGGAGATGCGTGGATGCACTTGAAGCTGAGCTGGCTGCGTGCATGGAGGGCCTAAACCTAGCGCTCCCATGGACGCCTCTGCCGGTGGAGATTGAGACCGACTGTCTTGTCGGAATCAATATGTTGAGGGGCGACACTATGGATCGATCTCGCTTTGCTATGCTGATAGACCAGACCAGATGTCTCATGAGGGGAGGAAGAGATACGAGACTAGCTCACATCTCGCACGATCAAAATAAAGTTAGCCATTTCCTTGCAAACTTTGGTAGAGTAGAAGAGCGCACTGTTGTGTGGCTCGGTTCCGGTCGAGGCGATGTTCCATATCTTTGTAAGCAAGACTATTAGTTTGTGTAATCAATAGAAACTTTACCCTCCGAAAAAAAAAAGGTATCGCTCCGGTAAACAACTTTTTTCGTACACGTTGACTGTCGAATACAGCACGAATCTCGTTACTCCATCCCGCGGCAGCAACATACCCGGTGAAAACCGGTTCAGCTAGAATTTCATTTCTCCACGGGAGCGGCAGCGCGGCACGCCGTTGCCGGCAAACCAGATCCACCCTCGCGCTCGCTCCCCTCCAACCATCCACCAACCTCCTCCCCCCAATCATGCTCACATCAGGACGCACCTTCGTACATCGCTCCACACCAGCCACCAGCAGCCAGCAGCCAGCCATTTCCCCTGCTACTGTGCTAGCATAGCTTGTACTAAACCCTCGTCCCGTGCACACCGTCACGCCGCTCGTGCGTCCCGCCTACACACCTGAGCTAGGGAGCGAGCGAGGGAGGGATGGACTGGTACGAGTGGCTGCGCAGGGCGGGGCTCGGCGAGGACCTGGCCGCCGAGTACGCGCTCCTCTTCGCGCGCAACGAGCTCGGCGCCGCCGACGTCCGCCACCTCGACCACGCCTTCCTCGCCACCATGGGCGTCGCCGTCGCCAAGCACCGCCTCGAGATCCTCAAGCTCGCCCGGAAGGAGTCCTCCGCCTCGGCCGCCATCACCGTCCTGCCGTGGCGCGCCACCAGGCTGCTCGCCGCGGCCGCGCAGCGGTCCGCGCGCTCCCTGGCCGGCTGCCTCCGCTCGGCCGCGCGCCGGGGCAGGTCCAAGGCCGCCGTCGCGCCGCGCCCGCTGGCGCTCTGCCACCAGGGCGTGGCAGGGCCGGCGCGGTGGAAGGGCGCGCCGACGGCCGCGGACGGCCGGGAGGTCACGAAGAGGAAGCTGGCGGCTCTCCTGACGCGCGTGGGCAAGCCCATGCACACTCTCACGAACAGCGCCCAAAAGCCAACAACGAAGAAAGGCGCCGTCGCGTCGCCGACGACGTACATGGCCACGGCGATCGTGGCCGGGTGCTTCGCGAGCACGGAGACCTGCGACAGCGACTACGACGCCGACGACGATGAGGACGAGGACGCCGAGATGGGCGACGGCGGCGGCGAGGACCCGGAGACGCCGTGGGAGTCCATGTTCCAGGATCTGAATCCCACCTAGGCGAGCCGCGCATGCGTGCGTCAGAAAAAGACACGTCCATCCATCCATCCATGGTGCACCGGCCGGCCAGTGGCTCAGTGGTGGTCACTGCACTACTAACCACTCGCCAGTGGCGCCGCTGCTACGTCTGTAAGACTGTGTATACATGTGCGTCCTGTAAAATCTTGTGTTGTGTGTTTAATCTACCACTAACAGCGTTGCAATGCATATTTGAGCTCATTTTGTTTGAGCCCCTTCTTGATTCTGAAGCTAGGATCCTGTAGCATTTTGTTGCTTATGCTTTAATGGTATTGGATGTAGCACATTAATACAGTCATGAGTGTGGTTTTAAGTACGAGTAAGAGCATCTGCCAAGGACAACTGGCTAGGGCCAACAGTATTATTGATAGTGTGATCTACCCATGTTCACACGCAAAACAGAGCAAAACAAGCCGGGGGGTGGCGACAAACGGAAAGTTCAGATCTGAGCAATTTGGCACTGTGTTGACTAGTGCATCATTCATTGGTTGAGTGGACGAAAGGTACTGACAGTCTTTTCATCCATCGAGGCAGGCAACACCTCGTGCTGTGCAAAGATAGATCTACCGGCCTCGGTGAAGTTTTTTAGCGAGAGAGATGTGCCGGCATCCGTGCCGCTTTACTACGTGTCCTACTCTGCTTGATTTTGAACGTCTGTCTCTTGAAATGCAAAATAATCACAGTAAGGACTAAATGTAGGGAGGAGGATTTGGAGCACTCGGGTGGGCGATCGTTTTCTTTCTTCCTACGGAAGAAGGAGGATCCTTTGGCTAGGGTTTCTCGTGCCTCCCGTCGGTGCCGTCGCCGGTCTACCTCGTCTCATGTTGTCTTGGGGCCATAGGAGGCGTGGTGGATACCGGCCCTTGCCGGCGGGAGGTCTTTGTTTTTTCATATATTTTTTTTGAGTTTTTTTAGGGTTTGTGTTCTGCTTAGAGAGGCGAGGCGGCAACAGCTCTCTGAAGAAGGTATAAAGTTCTCCCCACCTAGTCCTTGTCCCGGTGGTGTTTCTAGCATCATCGGAGGACGTGTGGAGATTTGTTTTCGACGGATCTCACGGGATTAGGTCGGTGTTTGTCTTTGGTGGATCCACATGGATCATGTCTTCGTTCGTCTGTGTTCGTGTATCTACAGGTTGGATCCTTCCGATCTACGCTTCTCTTTATCGGCGGCAGTTGCTGTTCTGGTGTGTTGGTCCTTTCGATTACCCACGTCTCGACATCCTCCTTTGGGGTGCCGGGGAGGTGGCCTGCGCCGGCAATTCGACACACCTCGGCCCCACCCACTTCGTAGACATAATTGTGGCATGAGCAAGGAGCTAGGAAAAAATACTTTTGCCATAATCCGAAGTGGACCTCACAACCCAGGAAGGCCTCGCAAAGGGCAACAAACCCCGCTATGTGGAGAACGGGATTTGGGGCCAGATGGTGGAGTTGGATCCCGTAGAACGCCAAGAGGCCCCTGAGGGAGGGGTGGATAGGGAAGCGGAGGCCTCGAAGAAGGAAGGGGATGAAACAAACCCGCTCCTCTCCATGGGGAGTTGGGTAGTTATCGTTGATAACCCCTATGTCTGTGGGCTGCAGCCCGGGGCGGAAGGATACGAAATCTGGATCGGGCAAGTACCCTTGAGTGGCGAGGCGATTGAGCTTCATTGGGGTAACAGAGCAACTCTTGCAATCTCCTTGGTGGCGGCCGTTAGGGCGCTTCGATGAGCCAGGGGCATCTGCCATTCTTGAAGCTATGAAAGCAAGGCCGGAGGGAGAAAGTTGCTAGCGATAGGGAAGAAGCAGGCAGGGTTAAACATATCGCGCCCCCCCCCCAATCACCATTTATTTACCACGATGGGACGTTTGAGTCCCCAATAGTTACTCCGCTTGTTCCCCAGGAGTCAAGCATTAATAAATGAACACAGATCAAGGAAGGATCGTCAGGCCCACCACGTTCCCCATTAGCGGGCATATCGAGGTGTCGGGCCAAAAAATCACCAAGGGTCATAGGAAGTTCTCGGAAAATAAAACTTCCCTCCCAAGGAATTGACCTCGGAAAATTTTCATAGTATTCTTGAAAACAACGGGCCGGTTACACGATAACCCGAATAACCAAGGCACATTAAAGCCGGGGAAATGGGGTCTTGTTGAAAGATATCTCCTGTTACCTTATGAAGCACATGGTCGCAATTGGGAAGGCCAGAAAAACCTCGGAGCCGAGCATGACCTCGGAATCAAAAGCCAACGTGGTGGATGGAACTCGCCAACGAAGCCGAAGACTCAAGCTTACAAGGTTATCCCAATGAAGATCCCCGATGTCCTCAGCTTGAAGGCTAGTTCGGGGCCTATTGTTGGTGTCCTAGATTAGGGGGTGCTTGCCACGTCGGCCCGTCGGTTATGGGCCGGTCCGAGGACCCACCGAAGATTGATGAATGGGCTATGTTGGCCCTGGCGCTCGGCGTAATCAATATGTAAATCTTCTGGCTTGGAGTACACTTCAAGCATATTTGAATGATCGGCATGCTTATCCCTACCTAGATTGCAACTGGCCGTGTGTAAACCCTAGGTACCCTCGGCGTCTATATAAGCCGTGGGGCTTAGTCTGTAGAGGCACAGTTGCAAGGTTTAGAGCTTGGAACATCTTCATACGGTCTCGAGATAGATCATACTGTACTTTGTACCCCATCACAATCAATATATAAGAAGCAAGACGTAGGCTTTTACCTTATCAAGAGGGCCCGAACCTGGGTAAAACATCGTATCCCTATTTCTCCTGTTACCATCTAGCTCAGATCACCAAGCTTGGGACCCTCTACCTGAGATTTGCCGATTTTAACACCGACAGTCGTGCTAAGTCCCCATAGGACCAGCGCACCAGAACAACAACCGCCGTCTATGAAGAGAAGTGTAGATCGGAAGGAACTAACTTGCAGACACATAGATATTGACAAACTAAGACCGGATCCAAGAGGATCCACTGACGACCAACGCCGACCGGATCCAACGAGATCCATCGAAGACACACCTCCAAACGCCCTCTGATGACGCTAAAAGCACCGCTGGGATGGGGGCTAGGCAGAGAGAACCTCACTCCATCTTCAGGAAGCCGCTCTCACCTCGTCTTCCTGAGCGTGTCACGAACCCTAACAAGATTTTAAAAAACACTTAAAATCGGAGCCCTCCCTCCAGCAAGGGTCGGGATCCACCGCACCTGCATGGTCCTAGGACTAGAGGAGACGAGGTGGACCGGCGGCGGTGCCGGCAACAGGCAGGGGAAAATCTAGATGAGTGCACTTGGGTCGCAACGAGCGAAGGGGTACGGAGCGAACGATGATATGACAAGTATGCTTAGCTTAATTAAGTTATGTGGGTGTTTAACCCCATTTTCAATCAGGAACCTAATATGACTTAGCATAGTATACATACCATTTCCGGTATGAACAAGGGCTGGGATTTCAGTTTATTATCTGCTGTTCTTCTTCTTATTCCGGATCTGATCCATTCCTATCCTAAAAGCGTTTAATTCTTTTAAGAAAAAATGCCGCTCGACAACAAGCCATCGCAAATTTAACTTCATGGTCTAGGACAGCATCCGGGCGTACGCACCAAGGACCAACTTACCGTTTTAGCGTTTATATTCGCCAGAAAACGCCAAGAAACCCTCCGGTGCAAGCGAGACTATACGGTGATCACTGATCACGTAGCAGCATAATCCAGTGGGGCGGCAAGCGCTTGCCGTCGACGTATCCGAAGCTGCCATGCCTTACTACGCGCTATACAAATACTACGCTCCCGGCGTTGTCCAAAATACGGCGCCAAACGCACACGCGTACGATGGCCGGCGCCGCCGCGATCAAGGCTGCCATCGCTGCCGTCTTCTTCCTCTCGGTGACCGGCCTGCATGCTTCCGATCACGGCGATGGCGGCGACGACGACGAGAGACAGGTCGGATCACGCGCATTAGTTTTCTTCGGGCAAATCACTCGTAAGAACATGGAATTCTGTCGTGCGTGCAGGTATACATCGTGTACATGGGGCATCCACCGGCAGGGGAGGAGAAGACGGCCGGCGGCTTCTCCGTTGCCCACCACGAGCTGCTGAGCCGGGCCCTCGACCTCGATCACAGGTCAGGATAAATCCTTATTTCCAAAATCTTGGTCAACTTACACGTCACAAAATGACAAAACCCATTTCTGAACTACACCAATGAGGCAATCACACGTAAGGAAGTGACTGAATCTGTGTACTATGTATATGGATTGCAGCTCCGCTCACGAGAGGATCATCTACAGTTACCAGAGGACCCTGAATGGATTTGCAGCAAGACTCACAAAAGACGAGAAAGAAAAGCTCTCTAGTACGCTCACCAAGCCACTATGCCATCTAATTCAGAAGGATTGTTACCATTTTCTTGGACAAATTGTTCTCTTCTTTCTTCTTCCTTCCATCTCTTGGCATCCGAGATCGCTTCTATATCATCCAGAGGACTGCCATGAAATGCTACCTAGCCCAGAGGGAGGGTTTTTTTCTTTGTGTTCCCCGCGCTTGGAGGAACACCGGCATGGCATGCAAAGGGTGGCGAACAAATCTATATAGGGAGCTGCGCCGCCATTCACAAGCATGTCATGATCATTGATGGGTGGAGATCCAAGCCAAACAATGAGATAGGAGAGGCGACGGTAGTTGTTAAGATTAGGAGGCGCGGGAGCATAAGATGAATCCGGTAGCGGGGGAGCCACTGGACATACATAGAAGCTGGCATGGGAGGTGGCGAGAAGAGAGATTTCATTGGCCTTTGGAGGAGGGATTTGGAGAAAGAGGGAGCAAGTGGAGGAAGCTAGTCAGGGTATCGACGCCGGCATGGACCGAGCTGCTATACAAGCACTGGGTCTAGATGAACCAATGGAACTTATCATAGCTTCATTAGATCTTTGTTTTTTTTTATGAAGAAAAGGCAGTGCCCAACTTTATACTATTAGAAAACCACAAAGGCAAAGCAGCCAAACATAGCAAGATCACAAGGGATCTTAAAGCAAATAGGTTCAGTTTTTTTTTTTTTTTGAGGGGTAGCATATAGGTTAAGTACATCCAAGATAGGAGCAACAACATGACCCAACAAAACATGCTTCTAAGGGGCATTTGTGCAAGTGCGGACCTTAGCCCGATGCTTAGGCCCAAACTTATGAAAAAAATCATAGAAAGTAATAGCGCAAAGCCCACATACATGGCCCAGTTAGGGGCTCAACCCGTTTCTAGGTTTCGCCCCTGCATTTGTGGGCGTTTTCGAAGGTCGAAAAATAGCAAGCGAAAATTCAATCTTGATGGCCATGCCAGTGCATGCATTCCAATCTCTAGCAAGTGGCTTCCACTAATGAAGCAACGCATCCATTTTGAAAAGACCAAATGAGTAGGGAACATAGCTTCAATAGTAAACTTCTTCCTAGTAGCCCAAAAAAACCTAGGTTTGGGCACCAACACCTATCTAAACTAGGTGTTTAGTTTGTCTAGTCATACTAGAAATCGGGGCTAACAAGAGGGCAACCTTTTTGGGTTTCATTCAACCATGACCGCACTCAACTCCACATGAATTGGGTTAGGACCCACAATTCAAAAATATGGTCAACATCTTCATCACCCCGCAAAAAGAGCACACAACATTAGCATTAACATGTTTGCTAGATGGCAAGCTTAGCATCACCAAATCTGTTGCCATTGGAAAAACCTTGATTTCTAAGAGGAATACAAGCCTCTAAGGCCTCATTTGGTTACGCAGGATCCCCCCGGGAACCCCGTCGAAAACCAGGGTGCACAATCCACAGGGCAAGTCAGCCCGGGGAAAGCCCACGACGCATTTGGTCACTGGCCCGCCACGGTTTCCCTCCCCCATCCGCGTCGTTTCAACGGGGAAACAATCCACACCTGTAGGGTTCGGGCAGAAAACCCTCGAGGCAACAGCGCGGCGCTTCTCGATCTCCTTCGCTAGCGATCCCACTTCCTCTGCCAACTGTTCCACGGCGATGGCTTTCTCTTCCCTCCGCGGGCGGATCTTGCAACGAGCGTTTCTATAGTATTTCTACTCCCTTTTCCCTTGGTCTCCAAACAGCAACAAAGTTTTTCCCAGGGATCCGATCTGAGCAGGGAAATTGCCCGTTGGGGGTTTATTGCCCAGGTTTTAACATCACTGACAACCAAACAAACCCTAAACTGCTTGGAAAACCGGAGGGTCCTTGACAAACAAGAGCATACATGCACCTTGTGGTATAAGTTGTCGTAGATGAACCAGGCCACATAACAAGGTCAGTTCCATTACTTAATTGTTGTGGCAACTCTGCAATAAGGTTTTGCCTAGTTATCGTGCCCTTTGGGTGTCTTTTCTCAAAAAAGAGAGGAAAATGGGTCTAACCTTGATCAAAAATCCTTCTTTGAAATACTACTCTCATGAAAGACCAGTGAACTTTGTCATATGGTTTTTTAGGAACTTATGTTAGGATGATCCTATTGTTCCCTCAACAGTGAAGATCGTGAAACGATCGCCTGGAGAAATAAGAACCCTGTCCAAAATATTAACGCCCAACACAATCTAAGTTGGAAAAATGGTTTATGAGCTACTCCCTCCGTCCCATAATATAAAAGCATTTTTGACACTACACTAGTGTAAAAAACGCTCTTATATTATGGGACGGAGGGAGTACCAGAGAAAGGCGAAACACTTATCCATTCGAAAAGAATTTAAAGATAACATTAAAAAAACTATTGGCTCAAATTGGCTAATGTTGTCCGCACATGTGCCTTTGGAATAGGGCGAGGATAGCAAAGCTAAACCATTTAATGTCCCTCGATAAGGGATCATACGGTAAATCATCTCTTTCAGGATTTCTGAAAAATTCTTTTCTGCCATTGGTTCTTGATCTAATGGTCCATAGGTTCAATCGTTGACGCACTAAAAATGAGGTTGAGTTCAAATATATCGCTCTGATGTTGGATAAAAGCAATTCTACCACTTAGTCGTCAATCCTATCATGTATGTTTGTCTCCCAGGTATATGTTTAGTATTGGTCATTATTGGGAGAAATATTGCTTTGTGCTTTATCAGCCCATTAATCACATTTATGCCATGCATGCATGCTTTTGCCAAAGATTGCATTCTCCCCGCAAAAAAAAAAAAGATTGCATTCTCCACTCATCACACCATGCTAATTTCACCCTCGCGTGCTTTTTCATTTGATTTCCAATTTTGAATCTATTTTCTTTGCAGTGAAAGTCTAATTTATGTTTCATTTGCATATCTGTGTTCCTTGCAACATGAACTTTGAAACGAGACCACTCTTCAATATATTTTGACGGGTTTTAAATTTGATTTCCGAAACATGGTGAAACTAAGTGATGCACTCTAGAACACGAAAAAACCTGATGAAACTTGATAAGAATGAAGGATAATTACATATTTGTAAATTGAGTTTCTGCCAAGTTTTACCAAGTTCCATAGGCATCAGCTTGATGCCCATTGGCACACAACGTAACATTATGATACACTGCGATGAATGCACTGCACGGCTTTTACCTGCCAGGCATGGAGTGTGTGGTGTCAATCTTTCCAAGCAGGACGCGCCAGCTTCTCACGACAAGATCATGGGACTTCCTAGGCTTCCCTAAGACGGCAAAGCGAAGCCTGGAGCTCGAGGGAGACGTCATCGTCGGCATGCTCGATACGGGCGTGTGGCCGGACTCCCCCTCCTTCTCCGACGAGGGCTTCGGGCCGCCGCCCAGCAGATGGAAGGGCGCCTGCCTTAACTTCACCTGCAATAAGTACGCCCTTTCTTCTTGCATGCCATTCACTCCGGCGTGCTCCTGGCTGACCATGTGCCGTCGACGTGTCGCAGCAAGATCATCGGTGCTCGCGCGTACAACCACGGATCGTCCACCGCCGGGCTGTCGCCGGTGGACACCGATGGCCACGGTACCCACACGGCGTCAACGGTGGCCGGCCGGGCGGTGGGAAACATCAGCCTCGGCGGCCTGGCCGCGGGCACGGCCCGGGGCGCCGTGCCGGGCGCCAGGCTCGCCATCTACAAGGTCTGCTCGGACGACGGCTGCAGCGACGCGGACATGCTGGCGGCGTTCGACGACGCCGTGGCCGACGGCGTCGACCTGATCTCCTTCTCCATCGGGGACGACCTGCCGGCCCAGTACTTCGAGGACGCGGCCGCGATCGGCTCGTTCCACGCCATGAAGGCCGGGGTGCTCACGTCGGCCGCGGCAGGGAACTCCGGGCTGGAGAGCGGGCGCGTCTGCAACGTCGCGCCGTGGATTCTGTCCGTCGCCGCCAGTAGCACCGACCGCCGGCTCGTCGACAAGCTGGTGCTCGGAAACGGCAAGACCATCGTGGTAAGCGAGGCGTCAGCTGATCTACCCACTGAAACTCAGACATCATCCTGCTCAAGGTGGACTTCTACCATGTTCTTGTGACGCAGGGGGCCTCCATTAACATCTTCCCGGAGCTAAAGGATGTTCCATTTGTTTTTCCAATCAATGGGTAATACAGCCTTAGCTAAAGAAACAGATTATTAGTAAGTATTATTTGTACAATTACGTGATGTTATTCGTATACCGTGATGCAGTTCTTGTGAAGCAGAATCGCTGGCCGTGGCGGGACGGTCATACAAGGGGAAGATCCTGCTCTGCGCCTTGCCCAGCAACGGCAGCGGGCCGGTGACCGTCGGCGCTGCCGGCGCGGTCATCGGCACCGACCAGCCCGACATCGCGTTTTCGCTGCCCCTCCCCGCCGTCATGGTTAGCCAGGCCCAGTTCACTAGAATCATGGCCTACGTCAACAGAACACGGTATGTCCCGTAGACAAAAATGTACTGTATTTTGCAGGGCTGAAATGGTGAAATCTCATGATGTGTTCTTCAGGAATCCTGTGGGCACCATCCTCGCCAGCGAGTCGGCCTTCGATTCTGAAGCCCCCATCGTGGCCAGTTTCTCCTCTCCAGGTCCAAACATGATCACCCCTTCGATCTTGAAGGTTGTCAGATCATCAGCCATGCTGCACAGTAAATAAACGGATTAATTACAGTTGAGAAGGATGGCCAGATCTGGGGCTCATGCATTTTGTATGGTCATTGCACTGCAGCCTGACCTGTCGGCGCCGGGGATCGACATCCTGGCGGCGTGGTCACCACTGTCGCCGGTGTCCGGGAGGAGCGTGGCGTACAGCATCGACTCGGGAACGTCCATGGCGTGCCCGCATGCGACCGGCGCCGCGGCCTACGTCAAGTCCTTCCACCCCGACTGGTCGCCGGCGATGATCATGTCGGCTCTCATCACCACAGGTAATCTCAACTAGTTAACCCGCTCTCTCACGGCCTCCATCCGCATCATACTCACTTGGACGACGCCGGCGTTTGGGTGCAGCGACTCCGATGAACTCGTCACGCAACCGCGGCGGCGGCGAGCTCACCTACGGCGCGGGGCAGCTGAACCCGGTGCGGGCGCCGGACCCGGGCCTCGTGTACGACGCGCGCGAGGGCGACTACGTGCGCATGCTGTGCGCCCAGGGGTACAACTCCACGCAGCTCCAGCTCGTCACCGACTCAGACGACGCCGCGCCCTGCCGCGGCGGCCGGAGAGGGTCCGCGGCCGACCTCAACTACCCGACCATGGCGGTCCACGCCGCACCGGGGAAGAACTTCAGCGCGCACTTCCCGCGCACCGTCACCAACGTCGGCGTGCCCGGGTCGGTGTACGTTGCCAAGCTCGTCAGCTCGCGGCCTGAACTCGTCCGCGTCGCTGTTTCGCCGAGGAGGCTGGTGTTCAGCCAGCTGGGTCAGAGGCTGTCGTTCACCGTGACGGTCTCCGGCGTGTTGGGTGGGGCGAACGAGTTCGTGTCGGCGGCCGTCGTGTGGTCCGACGGGGATCGGCATGTGAGGAGCCCGGTGATTGTTCATACTGTGGATGTTTAATTGGAGATTTGGGTGGTGGGGTGAAAGGAATAATTCGTTTCGTCGGATAAATTTAGGTTTTGTACAACAGTTTGTCTAATTCACATCTAGATGTTTTTTTAAGGATGTCACATTTAAAACTCCCATAAATATATAATGCAGCAACAAAAAACAAAAAAACAAAAATAAAAAATAGACCACAAACAGAGTGGACATGAGCTTAGATGTGACATAACTATGTCACATCTAGATGTGTCCTATACACACCCTTTGTACAAATACAAAGTGGGCTTAAGAATAATTCCAGATTCACTTCATGCACAGGCAATGGACTGGTCTCGTTTTTTTTTCCTGATAAAAGAGAGTTTGCCTCCCCAATTTCATTTAGAGAAATCAAATGTTCACCGACGCGGACCAGCATACACTTCTAAATCTGACGATGTTGTGTTGAAGGAGGAATCCATCCCTCCCTCCTCCCACACAACATTATGTCAAGATTGGCTAAAACCCCAGCACCAACCAGCGCCAGAGAAGCCCCCAGCAGCTAGCGTTATAAGTTCTACTTGCTATTACATAAAGGATTAAATGTCTCTGCCATCATGGACCAGAAGTTCAGGTCGCAACACAAAAGAAGCTGGAAAGGAGAAAAAACATATGAGCTACAAGCAGCATAGAGAGATAAGCTTCAGCACGGTCTGTTCTTCAGGAGCCTCCCAGTCTTGGAACTTTAGTCGTCCATCCGCGCGTCGCTTTGAAAATCTCCATAGCCACCTGCTCAACTTGTTTTACGCCCTCCTTCATGCAATTTATTCTTCCTTGGTTTTTCTGCAACACACACACCATTCATGTAAATTTTTAATGATCAAATTCACAGGAACACAAGGATCAATAATACTGTGATTATCAAAAACTAGTCTGTTTCTCAATTTCCACATCGTCCAGAGCATAGCTGATATTCCCATGGTCATAAGATTCTTGTCATTTTTTTCAAATTTATTTATCCATCTATCAAATATGTCATTAATTTTGTCAGAAACATCATGTATGTCAAAAGAACATTTCATAACCATCCAAAGCATTTTCGCCACCGAGCAATGTACAAAGAGATGCTCTATATCTTCCTCTCGACCACAAAAGGAACATTTTGTATCCCCCTGCCATCCTTTTCTTTTCAGGTTTTGCTTGGTAAGAATACTTTTCCTCAGCAACAACCATAAGAAGACGTTGACCCTGGGGGGCATTTTTGTTTTCCAAAGGAATTTGTATGAATAGTGTAGCCCATTCTGGACCAGGTGTCTATAACATGTTTTCACAGTATATTTGCCATCTCCAGACAGAGTCCATTTAATTTTATCTTGAGTTTCATCAAGTGTCACACTCTCACACACCTCTCTGATGTGCTCCCACAAGTGCAAAGATTCCCCACATAAAGATCTTCTAAAGCTAATTTTATCAATCCCTCCCTTTAAAATGCCAGCCACTGATTTTTCCTTATCAAAACAAATGTTGTAAAGGCGTGGGTAACTATCTTTTAGAGCTTTAGGGCAAATCCATCAGTCTTCCCAAAATCTGGTATTCTCCCCATTGCCTACCTCAAATTTACACAAAGAGAAGAAAAAATTCTTGTGTTTCATCAACTCACCCCAGAATTGTGAGTCACTTTTTCTGCTCTTGGCACTGGTAATGCATTTTTTTAATGTATTTATGTTTCAGAATCCTCTGCCACACCCCATCTGTGTTATAATTTTCCACCACCATTTGTATAGCAAAGCTTTATTCATAAAGGCTAAATTATGAATACCCAAACCACCCATATCTTTTGGTTTACATACCTCTCCCCATCTTACCAAGTGACACTTTTTCTTGTCATTACTTTCTTACCATGACAGCCTAGCCCTAAAAAAGTTCATTCTCTTTTCCACTCCCACTGGCAGCCCATAAAATGACATCATGAAGTATGGTATTCCAGTCAGTGAGGATTGTATTAAAGTCAATCTCCCAGCACTAGCTATCAACCTCCCTTGCCAGGTTCCACATTTTCCTTCCATTTTGTTTTCAGATGGTTTCCGGTCTTTATTCTTAATTCTTTTCTTATCAACTGGGAGTCCTAAGTATCTCACAGGAAGTTCTCCCACAGGGCAAGTGAATATTCTGGAGTATTCTTGCCTTTTATCAGCAGCTGCCCCAAACAAGAATATCTCACTCTTGTGGAAATTAATTTTTAAGCCAGACATTTGCTCAAATAGACATAATATGTATTTTAAATTGCAAGCACTTTCATAATCATCTTGCAACAAAAAATGGTATCATCTGCATATTGCAACATATTAACTCCCCCCTCTAGAGTATCAGCCAACAACCCTTTAATCAAACCAGCTTTTCTTGCATTATCCATCAGGATAGCTAAGGCAGCTACTGCTAGATTAAACATTAAGGGGGACAGAGAATCCCCCTGTCGCAGCCCCTTATGAGTAGGGAAGTAAGGGCCATAATTTTCATTAACTTTGACACAAACTTTTCCCCCTCTAATAGTACTCATAACCCGGTCTATCCATTTATCAGGGAAACCTTTTCCTTTCAACATTTGCAAAACAAAAGGCCATTTGATTTTATCATAGGCTTTTTCAAAATCTACTTTTAGCAATAAAGCACTCTGTTTCTTAACATGGACACTGTTAAACGCTTCATGTAAAACCAACACCCCCTCCATAATATATCTCCCTTTAACAAAGGCAGTTTGTATTGGAGATATGAAAGAGCCAGCCACTAAATTAAGTCTATTCATCAAGAATTTTGTAAAAAAAAATTAAAACTGACATTCAACAGAAAAAATGGCCTAAATTTCTGAATCTGACTTGCTGCTTTAGTTTTTGGCACCAAGATAATGATGCCATAGTTCAGTCTTTTAATATCTAGGGTTCCAGTATATAAATCGTTAAACATTTGTTTAAGAACCACCTTTATCAGCTCCCAGAAATGCTAGTAGAATTCAGCAGTGAATCCATCTGGGCCGGGGGATTTATTATATGCCATCTGAAAAACAGTTGTCTTAATTTCCTCCAAAGAAAACTCCCCAATCAGCATATCTTTTTGATCTGGGAGTATCTTATTGGGATTATCAATACACAATGAGATACTAGAAGTGTCAGCTGCTCCAAACAGGTTTTCATAGAAAAATTTGTAATATAATCAATTAAGTTTTTCTCCCCTTCTATTTTCCCCTCTTCTTGATCAAGCATTGTAGTTTTATTTTTCCTTCTTCTCCCATTTGCTTTTGCGTGGAAGTATTTGGTGTTGCTATCTCCCCCAATCAATTCATCCACTTTTGCCCTCTATTTCCACTTGGCCTCCTCTTGTCTCAACAGTCTATCTAACTGAGCTCTGAGTTCCATTTGTTCTTTTCTATCCTACACATTCAATCCATAAATCTCACATTTTTTGTCGATGTTATCAAGTTTGATCAATATGTCTTTTTTAAGTTCTCTCTACCATGCATTCATGTTCCTATTCCATCCTTTTAGGACTGGTCTTAAGCTTCTCAGTTTATTTTGCCAATTGTCTATACTAGATTTTTTTGAACCATTGTTCCTCCAAGTTTTACTAACCAATTCATCCAATCCTTCTCTCGTAAACTAGGAGTTTTCAAATCTAAATAAAGGGTCATTTTTTACCACGTCTCCAGTATCCAAAAACAAAGGTACATGGTCAGATTTTCCTCAGCAAAGTGCAGAGACCTCTGTCAAGGGATAACTTTCTTCCCACTCTACATCACAAAGAACTCTGTCTAGTTTTTCAAAGGTAGGGTGGGGTAAATTATTGCCCCATGTGTATTGTCTACCATGCATGTCCAGTTCCCTAACCCCAGCTTGTTCTATGATCACATTGAACAGGAATCTCCAGTGACCTGGTGTGCCAGGTTTTTTTCAGAAGCTTTCCTTATTATATTGAAGTCTCCTCCTATCGGGATGGGATTTACACTATTTTGGAAAATCCTAGCCAACTCAGCAAGGAATCTTGCTTTACCAGATGGCTGAGCATCTCCACAAACCACCACCAAATCCCAAATGAACTTGCTTTTTTACATCTTAAACAGTCATTTTTAGAAAATACTCCCCATCCTCCTTAGTAATGACATCTAAAGTAGTATAATTCACTCCTAGCAGCAGCCCCCCTGATTTCCCCGTTGATGGGACATGATGCCAATGAAAATCTCTCCCTCCACAAATCCCATGTAAATCATTTTTAGAGAAATGATCTCTCATAGTTTCTTGTAAACCGATGAAATCTACCTTCATATCCATTACCATTTCTCTCATAAATCTCTTCTTTATATCCCCCCAAACCCCCTCATATTCCAAAAAGCTCCTCTCATTTTCCCTATCTCTTTTCAGATCCTTTTTTGTTTTTAATTTTAATGACAGATTTCTTTCCAGAATTTCTGAAAGATCTGTCATTATTTTTATTTTTTCCATTCGAGAACATATGTCTGAACTCCTCCCATACTTCCATCTCTTTCTCCTCACCACTTTCTAGATCTCCTCCCAATAATTTCTCAATGTCATGTTCCCCTGTATCTATCATCTAGGTATTATTATTGTCATCAAGTTTTCTAGCACTGATCTCCTCACCCTCCTTATTGTTGTTAACTAACCAGAGGTCAATCCTGGCTTTTTCAACCATTTTAATCAGATTGATATTATATTCAATCTTATCAATATCATCCCACAACTTCACCCCCACTTTTGCAGCCACCTCATCAAGGGTTGTTTCAGAAGTATGTAAAATGTTAGGTATGTTTTCCTTACCATAGTTGTCTTTATCAGCAGCCCTCTTCCTTGCCATCTCTTAAATGTTATAGTCTTCCTTGCCTTTGTTCCGATCACTTCTTCTATACATATCCACACTCTTGGCATCTAGTTCCCCCCTCTCAGCTTTCTTAACCATGTGCTCAAAAAAGTCTGGATCCTGGCTAACTGAGTAATCCACAGGCTCCAAGTAACCATATTCCACTTCCTCTCCTCCTAGAGCTTTCAATTGCTTGTCAATATCTTCCAGAGTATCCATTTTTTCTGAAGTCACTCCCTCAACTGTATTTTCCATCTTTTTCTCTTCTCCATCTTCAGTCACTGGCTATGAGTCCCCCCCCCTAGCCTCATACTTATTCACCCTCTGTTGAAGTAATTCATGTTGCCTTTTGATCTCCTTTTTCAGAGCTATTTTCATCTTTTCAGCCTCTTGTCTCTTCCTTTCCTCAGCAACTAGTTGTGCAGCCTGTCTAGCTGCCATCTCCTCTAGCATTTCCAATCTGGCTAGTAGTTTTTCTCCCCTTCTGACACCCCCCTCACCTTCTTTTTTGCTGTAGCTGCATTCTCCCCCACTGTCTCTTTTTGGGGAGTTATTGACAACAACTTTTTCATATTGTGATAAGGACATCCCTCCCCAAGGCACACTTGGTTTCTTCTGATCTTCTTAATTTCCTTTCATTTTCTTACCACTTTCCTTTTGATCAGCTAGTTCATCTAGGTTAATATAATCAAAGACCTTCCTTTTTTCCCTTCCTCAATTTTGTACCATCCTTGTTCAGCCACTGATTCTAAGGAAAATTCAATATCATATAGCAGCAATTCTTTTGTAGTGATCTCAGTCCCAGATGGAATCTTATGTAAGTCCCTGACCCCCACCTTGAACCTAATCTCATCTCTGTTGTGAATGTGTTCAACATCCACCTCCACCACTAGCCCTAGAGCTGATCCTATCTCACAAACACCTAGGAAATGTCTCAGAGAGTCTGACACCCCATGCATCTGGATCCATATGGAATGTAATTTTCCTTTGGCTTATCATTAGGGCTCCAAAAGTCCACTTCTATCACTGCCTTTGCACCAAGGAGTGTGAATCTTTCAAAGTTATTTAATTCCACTAGTTTAGCTTTGTTGGGAAATCTGACCAAGAAAGTCTTAGGGCTTTGAAATTTGGCCCTCCATGTCCATCTCCAATCAAACATCTAGCCAAACCCTGCACCAAAGTGGTCTCATTCAACTGCCCAGAGTGCACTGTGATTATGGCCATTGGATTAGCATGTTCCACAGTAGAGATTTCTTTTGTATTTTGAACCAGTAAACATCCCAAACCTTTTGCTCCATATCCTGCATATTTGGCTACTGGTTTTGGTTGTCTGAGGATAGTGCAATCTTCTATCCTGTGAGAACCTCTCTGACAAACAACACAGAACACATTATTTCTGCAGTCCTTACTGATGTGACCATTCTCTTTACATTTGCCACAGATGATCTCCTCCCTGTGCTCTCCTTCATTCTTGTTTCCACACCCTTTGTCACTAGCTTCCTTTTCTCCATGTGGGACTGTTAACATTCTCCCCTTTGGCACATTCGCTGGTAGATACTGATAATGCCATGCCATCTGTTCAGGTGGAATGAAACCTAATTGTCCCATTCCAAGCCCCACTGGCAAAACCTGAGAGAAATTCTGAGTGGGAGCTGCAGGAACATCCCTTCCCTCATTTTGCTTCCCACGATTGCCCTCTCTCAAATTGTGCTCTATCTCACCTCCTCTCTGTCCTGAGACAGTCACTTCAGGTCTCCCCTCTCCTCTAGCCTGATATTCAAATCTTCCTTTATTTCCACCAAAACTTCCAGATCCAGCAGCTCTTCTCTCCTCATATCCACTCCCTCCTCCAAAATTGTTATGAAATCTGTCTCCACCACTACCTCTTCCTGCCCCATCCCCAAATCTGAAGTTCCCACCTCCCTCTCTCCTGTCTCCATAGCCCTGATTCCTATCATCAGATCTCCCAAAGTTTCTGCCAGGTGAGGAGTTGTTTCTGCCCAAAGAAAAGTTACCTCTCCCCCCAGGACCTCCCCTCCCTGTCCCTACCTGCCAAGCCCCTAGTCTTCCAGCTATCTCTTCTTCTTCACTGCCTTGAGCTTTCGCCACCTCCTCACTCTCACAAAGGTGGAGGAAGAAGGAACCAGTATACCCTAGGGCAGGAATGGGGTCAGGTTTTATACCTGTTTTCCCCCACTCCCCTCCCCCCACCCCCCGCAATGGAGGCCTTTTTTAGCCCACCTTGACTTTTCTCTGGCCCACTAACCTTTCCATTTCTTTCATCAGTTTCTTTTTCCTCTTTCTCTACCTCATCTCTCAAACCCATCAGGGTATCTACAAAATTTTCTAAGAAAACATTTCCAGGGATCTCATGTGTTTTAATATTAGTTTTTTTATCAATATCCTCAACTTCATTCATTTTTTTAATCCCCAATAATGCATTTCAAAATTATCATCTCCTTCCACTCCCTCTAGCCAGTTAGGGATTGAGCATAAATCCTCAAACATGGGAACCAGAGGTCTCATTTTTATCAATGCTAATTCCATATCCCTGTCATGATACTTTCCCCAATTTGGAGAGTCCATGTCAGGGTAATGTATCTGATAATCCCCTCTCTCTACATCTCTCTTTTCTCTGTTTTTGACATCTCCATCTCCTACCTTAAGCAGCATACTCAAAACGTAATCATTCACTTTAGCTTTCTGCTAAGATTAATTCGCTCAATACGGCGATGTTTCTTATCATCTCTGCTCACCAATCTCCCATTATAATCTAGTGCATCAGATTGTAAATACATAGAGGATTTAGGAATGTTGTTTGTACCTTCAGTAGACATGTCCTCAGATTCGTAATCTGAATCCCCCCATCAACAACCAAAAGCGGTTGCTAGATAGGGGAGAATTCAGATCTCCTTCCTGAGAAGCCGAGCAGAGCGGCGCGGTTGCGGTGCTGGAGTAGGGTTCAGGCGAGGCGACCGCCTCGGAACCACCGCCGTCGTCTTGTCTCCCCCAGCCCGAACAACCCCTCCGCAGTTGCCGCCTCCGTCGATCTCGATTGGGGTCAGCTTCGACCCTGGAGCAGGCAGCGCCACTACCACCTCGCTCGGCCGGAGCGCCGCTGGATTCATCGCCGGAGCCAGCTTCGCGGTGGCGAAGAGAGGAACGGGGCCCGTTTGGCCGCCCGCACCTCGTCCTCCAACTCCGCCTGCACCATCACCCAAAGGAGCACCTCTAGTGAGTGGTGCCCTTTCTTCGTGGCACTCGGCTCCCTCTCCTCCTCCGCCGAGAGCGAATCCAGCACCACCTGCCCCTCCGCACGCATCTCCGACTTGGTTTGGTACCAGGTCCCGATCTCCATCAGCCGCGCACGCTTGCGGCGATCTCTCCCCCCGAACTCCGCTAGCCGTGCTTCCGAGATCTCCACCATCTCCGACGAGGTTCTCTCTCAGATGACGTCGTTCGTCGTGGTCGAGAGTGGGGAGGAGAGCGAGAGGACGTGACGACTCCACTCCCTGTCCCCTCTCGTACTTATTGTCGTCCACCCACCGGCTGCCTTGTGCGCCGCCCGAGGTGTGCTGAGCCGTATGGCCAGTCGCACCATATGTATGTGCAACGTGACAAGTGAAGTGGATCACCACTATAGAGTCAAGGTTCGTACCTCGTTCCCGTGTGCAGCGGTCGACCTCCACTCCCTCGTCGTCGACGAGGTACAAACTCCGGCCCCGCTCCGTCACGATCCCTCGGCGGTATTCGAGGGTGCCCGCTGCCAAGAGGTCCGACAAGTACCACACCGCCCGTCTCCGGCGAGGATCGCCATCAGAGTCGCCTCCCGTGTCGCCTTCTGTGTCGCCTTCTGTGTCGCCTCTCCTATCGCGAGACGTGTCAGTACACGCCATCCTATTTGTGACCGGACTGGGCTCATATATTTCTCAGGAGGTCAATGTGGAAATTTGTCATTACACTATCTATGCCCTGGCGGTGTTCCAAATGGAACATAACAAAGCTCCAGGGCCAGATGGTTTCCCCGCAGAATTCTATCAGAATTTTTGGGATATCATCAAGACCGACCTTTTGGATTTGTTCAATTGTCTTCATGCCGACCGCCTAGACCTATTTAGACTTAATTTTGGCGAGATTGTCTTGTTGCCCAAGATTAAGGAGGCCGAACGGATCCAACAGTTCAGACCCATATGGCTCCTTAATGTTAGCTTCAAGATTTTCACCAAAGTGGCCACAAATAGGTTAAACTCGGTAGCTGATCATGTTGTTCGGCCATCTCAAACGGCGTTCATGCAAGGAAGGAATATACTCGATGGCGTAGTAATTTTGCATGAGACCGTTCACGAGATGCACCGGAAAAACATGAGTGGAGTAGTTTTCAAAATTGACTTTGAAAAGGCCTATGACAAGGTCAAATGGTCTTTCCTCCAACAAGCCCTAAGAATGAAAGGTTTCTCCTATAAATGGCATCAGTGGATCCAAAATTTTGTAACTGGAGGTAGTGTGGCCATCAAAGTCAATGATGATGTAGGCCATTACTTTCAGACAAAAAAAGGACTACGACAGGGTGACTCCATGTCTCCAATGTTATTTAACATTGTTGCTGACATGTTGGCTATTCTGATTGAGCGTGCTAAGCAGGACGGCCAGATAGAAGGAGTAGTGCCACATCTTGTGGATGGTGGCCTCTCTATTCTGCAATACGCCGATGACACAATTCTTTTTATGGAACATGACCTAGACAAGGCTCGAAACCTAAAACTCTTGCTCTCAGCGTTTGAGCAAATGTCGGGTCTCAAAATTAACTTCCATAAAAGTGAACTTTTCTGCTTTGGAGAAGCCGTTGAGGCGGCTGCCGATTATGCTGACCTCTTTGGTTGCGCACATGGCCAATTTCCGATTAAATATTTGGGAATACCGATCCACTATCGGCGTCTCACCATTACAGAGTGGAAGCATGTAGAGGAGCGTCTAGAGAAACGATTGAGCAGTTGGAAAGGCAAGCTGCTCTCAGTTGGAGGACGGCTGGTTTTGATTAACTCCGTTCTCACAAATATGGTTCTCTATATGCTTTCTTTCTTCCAACTCCCAAAAGGGGTCCTGCAAAGATTGGATTATTTTAGATCCAGATTTTTTTGGCAAGGAGATGGAGAAAAGAAAAAATATCGGTTGGCCAAATGGAGCATGGTTTGTAGGCCAAAAGACCAAGGCGGCCTTGGAATTCATGACCTACAGGTCAAGAATGAGGCCTTGCTCAGTAAATGGTTGTTCAAACTTCTTACTGAGGATGGTGTTTGGCAAACCATGTTGCGCAACAAGTATCTAGGCCAAAAGGCGGTGTCCCAGGCATATTGGAAACCTGGTGACTCGCACTTCTGGGCTGGCCTAATGGCGGCAAAGAAACATCTCTTTCGCTTTGGGTCTTTCGCGATAAAAGACGGGTCGGAGATTCGATTCTGGGAAGACATCTGGCTAGGCAATGCCAGTCTCAGAGAACAATATCCAGCCTTATATAACATTGCTCGCGATAAGAACAACACTATTGCGCACGTGCTCAGTTCATCCCCGCCGAACATTTCGTTTAGGCGGGATTTGATTGGCCCCAGACTTCTGTCATGGCATAATCTTTTGTCCCGGTTGGATTCGATTAACCTGACACAAGGTCGGGATGTGTTTCGCTGGAACCTTACTACATCAGGGTCTTTTACAGTAGACTCTATGTACCGTGCGCTCACACATTCTGAGGTACCAGTGAGTAATAACAAGAAAATTTGGAAGTCCAAGATTCCACTAAAAGTGAAAATTTTCATGTGGTATCTTCATAAGGGAGTTGTGTTGACCAAAGACAACCTCGCACGACGCAACTGGCCAGGGAGTAAGAAGTGTTGTTTCTGTACTCATGACGAGACAATCAAACACCTCTTCTTTCAATGCAAGTTTGCACGTTCTACGTGGTCAATCATCCAAATAGCGTCAAATTTATATCCGCCCACAAGTGTTGCCAATATATTTGGTCACTGGTTGGATGGTATTCCAAATAGGTTTAAAGCGCTTATAAGGGTGGGAGCATACGCCTTAATTTGGTCGCTCTGGCTATGTAGAAACGATTTGGTTTTTAATGGAAAAAATGCTTCTCCTCTGCAGGTTATTTTCCGTTGTACGCAATCGCCTCATACGTGGTCTATGCTACAACGATCGGAGCACCAATCGCTGTTCAAGGCGGTGTGTACGCGGTTGCAGCAGGTGGCTACGGAGGTTTTTTCCCAACATGGGTGGCAGCATAACCTCCGGATCGATCCACCACCACCTTCGACATAGGCATAGTGTCGGTCTATAGGACTTTACTGTTGCCGATATGTCGGTTTATATTTCATGTTTTTTGTCAGACTTTTGGATTTGGCTGTGTGCATCTCAGTTATGCAGAGGCCGGGTGTTACTCATAATGTTTTGTATCCCCTTGATGCTACATTCTGAGATAATAAAATCGCCCTTTATCGAAAAAAAACTATCTATGCTCTTGTGTTTGGGTGAAAGTGAAGCTGGCGGCCCTGGAAAGTGGTAAATCTACCGGTGCCAGTATTTAACGATAAAGCATCCACCGTTTGTGCATTTGTGATTTGTGAGTGTATTTTGGACACTTTAGCTACATTTCAGTCAGCTGAGTTTTCATTTTGTGGTCAATCGATTTTCTGTCCGTTGAATCGTGCTTTGAGATCTGTGTTGTTTTTCCTTTTTTCTGTTTAATTTCGGCAGTTTAGCTAGAGGACAGTTGACTGAATCCTTCTATTGGTTCAGTCGTTTTCTTTGCTCAAACCTGCATGCGTGCGTGAACTGCATGATGCAATATTTTAAGTGAGGTTAGCTTCTAGCTGTATGCATGCGAACCTGATGCGTGAACCTTTTTTCTTCTAGCCTTCCTGTATACGCTGTATGCATAGTGAGGTTAGCTTTTAGCTTCCAGCCTTCCTGTATACGCTGCACCTTTTTTCTTTTCTTTTGTGCGTGTTAGTTTCTTTTAAACTTTTGTGTGTGCGCACGCGTGTGAGACGTGCAGAGACGAACCATCAATATGAGGTATAGTACACATTAATCTTCGACATTTGTATGTGTTTTTCACTTTGGCCATTAATCGATTCATTCTTACGAAACTTACTTTTGACGAAAATTTCACTATTATACACTTATTGTTACGTATTGTTTAAACTGTGTGCCAATTTTATCAATTTTTTCCTTTCTTCCTAAAGGGTAATAGCAATGCCACCAATTCATTCTTCCTTGCAAAACTATGTTCTTTTGATTTTGTTTTAGTTTTCACTTTCTTTTCTTTTTTCTTTAAGGGCAATGTCAATGCCACTAATTCATTCTTCTTAGTAAACTTAATTATTCTTATTTAGTTTTTGTTTCGATTTAATTTTATTTCTTCTTTAAGGGTAATACCAACGCCAATAATTAATTCCTTGCTAGGAAACTTCCTTTTTTCTAAAAAAACACTATTATAAGACAATTCCTGCATATTATGAGAAAGCACAACTTTTTGTATAAATTATATGCAATTTTTCTTTATTTGTTTTGTTTTTCTTCTGGAAGGGTAATACCAGTGCCACTAATTCATTCTTCCTTATAAAACTTCGTTATTGTGTTTTTGTTTTTGTTTTGTTTCATTTTTTATTCTATAAATGTACTTCCTTTCACTGAAAAAATCATTATTACAAGCTAATTCCTGCTGTTTATGGAAAAGCGCAATTTTTGTGTAGATTACGTGCAATTTTTATTTACTTGTTTTATTTTCTACTAAAGGGTAATACCAACGCCATTAATTCATTCTTCGTTATGAAACTTCATTATATTGTTTTAGTTTAGTTTTTGTTTCATTTTCTTTATTCTTTAAAGGTAATTCCTTTTTCTGAAAAATTCACTACTATAAGCCAATTCCTGCATATTATGAAAAAGCGCAATTTTTTTTTTGTAAATTATGTGCAATTTTTCTTTATTTGTTTTATTTTTCTTTTGGAACGTTAATACCAATTCCACTAATTAATTCTTCCTTATAAAATTTCATTATTTTGTTTTTGTTTCAGTTTATGTTTCATTTTCTTTATTCTTTAAGGTTAATACCAATGCCATTAATCAACTCCTTCTTAGAAAAGTTCATTTTCACGAAATATTCACTATTATACATTTATTTTACATATTATAAAAAGGGCAATTTATGTGTAAATTTTGTCATATTCATGTCTTCTTAAAAGGCAATACCAATGGTACTAATTCATTTTTCTTTAGATACTTAATTTATTTTATTTGGTTTTACTTTTTATTTCATTTAATTTATTCTTTAAGGAAAATACGAATGCCACTAGTTCATTCCTTACTAAAAAGCTTCTTCTTTCCGAAAATTACACTATTATATGCTTATTCTTCCATATATAAAAAGTGCAACTTCTCTCAAAATTGTGTGCAAATTTTGTTGTTGTTTGTTTTAGATTTGTTATCTTTTTTTTTTCTTGAATGTAATACTAATGTCACTAATTGATTCATCGTTATGAAATCTATACACGCAGGTACTACAAAATAGGTGCATAAATGATACGAGAATGTGAAAATTGAACTATCGTATGCTTATTCTTTGCATATTACAAAAGGTGCAATTTCAATGCAAGGTTGTGTGCATATTTTTTAAAGTTTTGTCATCTTCTTTCTTATTAAAGGGTACTAATGTCATTAATTCATTCTTTCCTGGAAAAAAAATTGTTATTTTGATTTTATTTAATTTTATTTCAATTATTATATTTGTATTTTTTTTAGATTATAGAAAAGCACAATTTTACTGTAAATTGTATGGAAAAAATCATTATATTTTTATTCTTTTTATGCTTTCTTTCTTCTTGCTGGTAATAGAAATGCCACTAATTCATTCTTCCTTCAAAATATTTTTTTGGTTCATTTATTCTTTAAGGCAATGCCACCACAAGTATTAGAATTACACGAGGAGGTGTGCACTATTAAGCCAATAACCAAAACTAGTTTAATATTTTCTCGTCTTGGGAGTTTTGAGCATTTTGTTGTTGTACAGGGTTAGTAAGTTATATGTACAGTAGCACACTTTTATAGATAACGTATGTAGTGCATGAGATGACCGTCTAAAAGCCTTAAAGCATTGAAATATATGGGATCCATCACGTGCGGAACCAGGTAGTTGATGTTTTGCTTGATTGCTACATTTTTTAAGTGCGAAGCATGCAGAGCACTTGACGCTACAAGACACAGGCACATGGCGCAAGCAAGCATTGTTTGAAGACTTTTTTTTAACATTAGTACAGACACAAGCGTTTATATACACGCGCATACACTCATCCCTATGAATGCACACATGCACATCCTACCCTTATGAGCACCTCCGAAAGACTGAGCCGGCATATCATCTTGTGATTTACAAAGTCACCGTAGGCGCCTCGTCGTCGACGAAAACGTCTCCTCCCACTGAATGCGAATCGCCGGAAATCCTAAAATAAATCCAGGAATAAATGCGAGCACCAGGATTTGAACCCTGGTGAGCTGGGGATACCACAGTCCCCCTAACCTTCCAACCACAGGTTGGTTCGCGTTTGAAGACTTTTGTTAACGGACCGATTACATAGATTCTTTGCTTATAGGACTGCTAAGCAGCTGGCATCCTTTGTACGCTCGGATCTTAATTCGATCAAACGACTCAAACAATTTTTCGTCAGTCGACTGACCAAAATTATTTTCCAGTTGACTCACATCTAGCCGCTCCCTATTTTGGATGTGGGCATCTTCAACCTCGTCTCCCGAAATAAATTAGATGACTCGCTATCCGTCCGCGGACATGTCCATGGATACAAATACAGGAGGGGTTATCCAACCATGTGAGGCGGGCAATATATTTCAACACTCCCCCTCCCGTGGCTATTTTAGTCCTTAGACCAGGGATTGATGTAGGCCGTAAAATTGTTTTTAATACTACGTTGGCAGGGTCTTCAACTCAAAACCTCTTGACTCGGATACCATATTGAATAATGATCCAGCCGACTCATCCAAAAGTCTGAACTGATGGAGAGAGGCAGCAATATATTTCAACATATCAAACCTCCACGAGGCGACATAAATCATTTCCATTCCATGTTTCAGTGACTTACATATCTATGTAACACTACTAGAAAAAGGCCTGTTAGTGCCGCACCTATTTTTGCCATCAATGGTGCACTATAGGTGCGTCATTATTACCACGCCACTAGTAACAAATAGTAATGGCGCACATTTGGATCACCATGTTTCAAAAAAAATTAATTTTTTCGTTATTTCTTAATCTCGGGTCACTATGGCTTAATCTCGGGTCAATATGCTTAATCTCAAGTCAAATCGCACTCTGTGGTCAAACTTCCCGGAAGGTCACCAATCCTCACACTACTCCAGCCCGAGCACGCTTAACTTTGCAATTCTATCCAACCCCAGCACCACCTCACTTAACAAGCACTTGTTGATATATATATCATATCAATCCTATTAAACCTTGTTGATGTCTAGGACTTTGTTCATGTTCATGAGTGTGATGAAATTTTCGAAAAATATTTCAAACTTCTCGGTCATATTACGTATCATATTTTGAAAAAATATTCCAAAAAAAATTTCGAAACCAATTTTTTTTTCTGTTACTAGTGGCACACCTAGCAAATGGTGCGCCATTACTAAGTTTGAAACTTTTTCCATTTCCCCCCTCTAGATCTTAAAAGCCTCGTATCTTTCGTTCTTTTGGGAATTCGGATGTAACTTTTCAAGTAGATGATTTTTCATATAAAAAACTTTTTAATCCGAGTTCGTATGCAAAAGTTATGCCCATTTTACTAAATTCCAGAGAAATTTTGTAAATAAAGTCAAAATTCATATTTGTAAATTTTCCCAACAACTAGACCACATTTCACATGGGAAACTTATTTTCTTTTATTTTTTTTAACTGAAAAGGCGGTCCGGGGGAGCAAAGAAAGTTAGTAATGGCGCACCTATGACTTGGTCAAACCTTGGTCAAAGTTAGTAATGGCGCACTTTGTATAGGTGCGCCATTACTAAGTTTGACATAGTAATGGCGCACCTATGCAAAGTGCGCCATTACTAAGTTTGACCAAGGTTTGACCCAGTCATACACATAATAATGGCGCACTTTGTACAGATGCGCCATTAGTATGTCAACTAGTAATGGCGCACTGTCTCCTGGTGCGTCACTGCTAATAATTTTTTTATTTTTTTTCATAAGTGCGCCATTAGTAATATGTCAATAATGGCGTACATATATATATCTGGTGCGCCACTGCTATATAGCAGTGGCGCACCACATACATGATGCGCAATTAATGTCCATATTAGCTATAGCCGTTTTTCTAGTAGTGTAAACATATGTAAGAGCATCTACTGCCTGACCTAGCAAAGCCATCCTTCTAAACGTTCGCGGACACCTCTGAACGCGTTTGTGGATAGCGACCCGTCACCCTTCGAATGCCCGCCTCCACAACCAGGTACCTTATTAGCCTCAAATCTATACAATGTCATGCACCATAAAATAAACTAACGTGCTATATCTTGATCACACACATGGCATACAACTACATCATACTGCCATTGGACCACAAAACTCCTGGTTTTGCTTCTTTGCGAGGGCACGTTGAAATATGGTAACTTACTGTTGTAAGCCAATGTTAGAATCTGATAACTCGATATGGGGGTGCGGACACCATGTGGTTCGATTGTTTCTTCTATAAGATTAATGCCCAGAGGCGGCATGGAGCTACTGCTTGAAGTGTGTTGTGATATGCACACCTTGCCGGGAGAAGCAGCAATGGGATTGGGAAGGGGAGCTACCACTGTCTCACCGTGATTTCGAGTTCCCTCAATGTGGAGACTGGGGAGTAGGAGTGCCTAGATGTGGGTAATTTGCTAGTGTAGAAGACTGGAATAGGCTGTGCAACACAATTGCATTGATCGGTGCACCAGGCACGTATATATGATGTACAGAGGAAGGCCACAGCCTCAACTATACAGATGAACTAGGAGGTGGACCCAAGACACAATATACACGTACACAATATATTCAACACCACCCCGCAGTCGAAGCGGCGCCGGAGACACAGAGACTGGAACGGAACTCCTCGAAGGTGGAACTCGGCAGACCCTTAGTCATCACATCGGCGAACTGTTGTGACGTCGGAACATGGAGGACCCGAATGCGTCCAAGGGCCACCTGCTCACGCATAAAGTAAATGTCCAGCTCAATGTGCTTAGTCCGGCGATGATGAACGGGGTTGGCGGAAAGGTACACCGCAGAGACGTTGTCACAGTAGACAACCATAGCCCGGGAGACATCATGATGCAACTCCTGAAGTAGCTGTCGTAGCCAGGTGCACTCGGCGACGGTGTTAGCCACTGCTCGGTACTCGGCCTCCGCGCTGGAGCACGAAATGGTGGGTTGTCGCTTGGATGACCACGAGACGAGGGAAGGACCGAGGTAGACGCAGTAGCCAGAGATGGAGCGACGGGTGTCAGGGCAGCCGTCCCAGTCCGCGTCAGAATTTCGTAGACGCATCTCTTCTTGGGCATGTGTGTTTGCTGTCCCGGTCGCTCTACGGGCTCAAGCAAGCACCTCGCCCCTGGTACCAGCGTATCGCCGGGTTCCTTTAGACACTGGACTTCAACGTTACTCGCTCGGATGCCTCGTTGTTCGTCTATCACCACGGCGACAGGACTGCATATTTGCTCCTCTACGTCGACGACATCATCCTG
This sequence comes from Aegilops tauschii subsp. strangulata, assembly GCF_002575655.3. Classification (NCBI taxonomy): domain Eukaryota; kingdom Viridiplantae; phylum Streptophyta; class Magnoliopsida; order Poales; family Poaceae; genus Aegilops; species Aegilops tauschii. The sequence goes on along the minus strand of NC_053041.3, from coordinate 97,905,476 downwards.
ACAGTCTCCTCTGCAGCCCTTCTTTAGCAGATTACTCTCCGGCTGCGTGACGAGTTTGCCATCAAAGACTTGGGCGCTCTACATTATTTCCTTGGCATTGAGGTTGTCGGCGACCCGACGGCTTTTTCCTTCATCATCAGAAGTATGTGCATGAGCTACTTGAGCGTGCCGGACCGGAGTCCTCACTTAATGGATTCATGTATTCAACAATGGTGAAGAGGACAACACTAGTGTCTACACCGTTTTAAAAGATGAAGATGTGCAGCTGTCACAGTCGCGGGAAGGGCTCGATCTAGTTGGACAGGAAGCTAACAAAGATCATAATATTTTTCACATACACTAGCACATATGCCCGTGCGTTGCAATGGGAGATAGAATTATCATGTATTTAAATTTGGTGAGAATTGCACGTGCAATTAGAACATCGTTTGCATGTCTACGTAAAAAATGTTACCACATATAAGAACATATGTAAAATACTCGTTCAGTCTCAAAATAAGTTGTACTAAATCAACCACCCTTATTTTGGGACGGAGGGAGTACTAAACAATTACGTAAGAATTTTCTTTAATTATCTATGTGTAAAATAGTCAAATAAAGCTAGCACATATACCGGTACATTGCAGTTAGTTCTTTTTGTTTCATACTCAAATCTTAAGCAATTATGCATTTCAAAGTCTAATCAACTACAACCGCCCAAGTAAAATTATATGTTTGGTTTCCAATGCCACAATTTATATTTATTGTCTATTTTCGCTAGGAAATACTTGATAGTAGATAAAATCAACCAGTACATATCTAGAGCATGGGTTGAACCACTTTTGTGGTTGTGCATGATGTCATACAGTATCCATTTTTAGGGCTCATACAGTGTATATGTTATTAAAGAAAGATAGCTAGCAAAAGTGGAAGAGACGTACTTGTTTGGCGTCTTGACAACGGTAAGCAATTAGATGCAATGAGGTAGTATTAGTGGCTGTGCCTGGGGCATGCTAGGTCAAACTAAACTAGTAAGGGAAGCTTCTGCTTGAATATGCTGCTAGGAAGACTGATGACTTGTCATGGCCTAGAGCATTTTGAGGCATTCACGCACCTTCATGGTCTCCTTGGCGTCGAGGTATGTCGGAGGCAATCCCTGTGCATCCACTCTTTCAAGGAGTTCATTGTATCTCCGTTGTCCTTCTTGCAAAATTATTTTCCTACAGCTGAAAGGTTCCTTGTTTATTTCAATGTTCAAACTCGTTAACTGCTGAATTATATGAATACAAGTTTTACAGTAGTTGGCATTTTTTGGAGCCGTTCGTTTGTCTCGATCTAACGGCGCATACATACGTAGTACTTGAAAGTACGCGGATGAAAGTACTCGAAAGTACTATTAGTCTAGGGGCATTTTAGTCCTAGGAAATATATGACAAGGTGGGGCCCTCTCGTCCAATGCAAAACCGCCGCCCCTCTCCTCCAATGCAAAGGCGCCGCCGTGCTCCTTCCCCTCTTCCATCACCATTGCAACCGCGGCCATCTCCTAGCCTTCTCCTCCTTCTCGCGGCCGCAACTTTGCTCTTCTCATCTTCCACATCCACCCCCCTCTTCCATCCACGCAAGATCCTCGATGGAGCAGCAGATCGAGCACATCGGCGGCGGCGAGAACGCCGACTTCGTGGAGATCGCCGGCGGCGACCAGGTCAAGATGGCCAGGTTGACGGAGATCCGTTCTTGGTTTCACAACATATTGCAGATGAACTGGACGGCAATGGCCACTTTGAAGCAAATGACGAGGAGGGAGAGGGCAAAGCTTTCCCCCCCACCCGCACAACCGATGCACAAGGTCGAGATCCTCCTCTGGGCGATGGAGCAGGCCGATTCGTCTAGCCCGTGGACCAGGCGTAGGTGGTGGGCGTTCAGATCCAGGGTAGAGCATCCACTGGATCAGGAACCCACGGTGCACGAGGTGCCGTTGCAGATTGTGGAGCCTCCAACCGAGTCGGAGATGACTCCGAAGCGCAAGAGGAGGAGGACAGTGGTCGCGACATCGCTTCCCCGCCGTTCTCCACGCTTCCCTCGCCGCTCTCCTCGTCTGAACGGCGGCCGTAGCTATGTTTAGGGTATGATTGCTGAATTTCATTCATCATTACGTGCCACTTGCTTAATTTGATTCTCTGTAATATGTTCTTGCTACCTGTGTACTTGAATCCGTAGCCTCTGGATGGCAGCTTAGTTTGATCGACGAGGCTGTAATGAGTCTAGGCATATAACATTGCTATGTTTACTTGCTACATTTTGATGTGCTGGAGTTGTATCCATGATAGGAAATTTTGTCTGTCACCTCAAGAGTTGTGTTCAAATTACGTGATGCAATCTGTGTAAATTGAACTTGCAATATTTTGGCTGCAAGCAGTGCCTCCAGAAAAGTTCAGTACACAGTTTAGAGTGATAGACTCTAGGTTGACACTGAAATATTTCAATACTGCAAGTTTAGTAGATAGTTGTAGGCATTGAAATATTTCAGTACTGACAGGTTCACACTGAAATATTTGAGTAGTGCAATTGCAGTACACACGGGTACACACTGAAAAATTTCAGTAGTGCAATGCAATTTGAGTACACACGGGTAGACACTGAATATTTCAGTACTGCAGTTTCAGTACACGCACGCAACCCCAGTAATATTTCGGTGTAGCAGTTTCAGTACACACGCGTAGCCACTGAAATATTTTGGTGGGGCTGTTTCAGTAGAAGCACGTAGCCTCTGAAATATTTCGGTGGTGCACTTTCAGTACATGCACGTACCCACTGAAATATTTCAGTGGTTCACTTTCAGTACACGCACGTACGAAATGAAATATTTCAGTGGTGCTGTTTCAGTACACGCATGTAGCAACTGAAATATTTCAGTGGTACTGTTTCAGTACACACACACGTAGCCACTGAAATATTTCAGTAATGCACTTTCAGTACAGAGATGTAGACACTGAAATATTTCAGTAGTGCCATGTCGGTGATCTTGCATCCAAATATTTAGGGCTTCCTAATGATTCAGCAAAAAAATAGACATAAGCAGTGAAATAATATGTTGGCTTACTCATGTTTTAGAGTGGTTGGGCTTTTTTAGAACCGTTCGTTGATGTCGATCTAACGGCAGACAAATACGAAGTACTGGGTAGTACTCCGATGCCATATCAATGTTGCTGATATGAATATGCATGTTTTCACCAAGTGTTTGCAGCATGCCTGATCAGTGAAGCAACACTGATGCGGCATGTCTGATCATTGCAGCAGCTAAATTCAAGAAAATCATACATCTAAGGAACCATAATGGCAAATTTAAGGGACAGAAATATAGATAGCAATATATATTACTACCATAGATAGCAGCATCCACACAGCACACTTGCTGATGCAGACACCTCGAAGTTCAGACCACTAGCATATTAGATATGTTTACACATGACAGTACTACACTTAGATAAAGTTCATACTACATTAGCACTAAAAGTTTCCACCATCAGAATACCACATAAAGTTCACCAAAAGAACTGAGGCTTCCTCCATCATACGACAACCAGGGTCTAGGGCAACTACATGTTAGGGTTTTTCAGGACCTTGTGGAGGGCAGAATGCTGAGCACTGATCTTGTAGTCATGACTGCTGATGGATGTAGCCCGACAATGCTCCATCAGATGCTCCTGCAACCCAGACCTGGGCTTGGGCTTGCTGCAGTAGGGGCACCTGTACTTGTCCTTCCTCCAGTTGTAGTACATGGCAGATCCTTGGGCCCTGATCTTCTGCACCTCCTTCTCTTCAAAGGACTCGACGTTCCCCTCGTCCACATCATCTCCAGATTCATACTGCACACATTAATGACTGACATTAATACATTATGCATTCAAAAAACTATAAACACGTAATACTAACTCAATGCACAAATAACATTTCAACTAGGCCTTACCTCGTACGGCTCATCTTCATCAGAGTCATATGGGTAGAACCCAGTCTTTTCCCACTTCCTCTTGTTGCCCACAAGATCCTCCTCCTCCTGCTATATTGTCAAACAAGCACATCAATTACAATGAATTGAATTGCAGTTAACAGAATGTCATTACAAACAAAATTGTGAATGTGAACCACATTGGTATGTTGCAAGTGACCAAATGCTTTCCTTATAAATAAAGAATCTAAGCAATCAATCAAAAGACAAATGATTTCCTTCATAAATGCTAATGAAAATGCAAGCTGGATTCTTGACATTCCCTGAATTTACCCAACACTTTTCTTTTGAGAGAATTCCCCCCACACTACTTAATGGAAACATATAGTATATTTTGTTGCTAGGATCCTGCCTTGGAATGTTTACTTCACACTTTACATATAGTATATACTAATTACAGAAGCCAACTACAAATTTCAATATGCACAGATTACTGTTTTTGGGATAATGCAGCAAAGCTCCTACACATATTAACATAATGCAGTAGTTAATTAGGTACAACTTCAACTATAAATGCATACATCTCCAACAAACATCTAAAATTTCATTACTTACCAAAACAACAACAAATTATACTATAGATGAATCTTGTATCATCTAAATCAATTCATTGGCACATCAAAATTAATGCATTCCAAATCAAATATGTTTCCATCCAGTATCATTGAACCACAGATCAAATCAAATAATCATAAATGTCAGCAGCATTGAACTACAGATCTAATAATCATATGACATCTATCTGACCTTAAATTCCCCCTTAAATAAGCTATTCAACCTCATACTAATTAAAATCTAACAAGCAAAAATTCAACTACTAATCTAATAAGCATCTGAAAAAACCCCAAGATGCTTTTATCTCTGAAGCAACGGCATTGCAGAGGATGTTCAATGCTGTCAATATGTCTGAAGCAACAACAAAATTCCACAACTAACCCAAACTAAATAAGCATAGACTGCCCCTTCCCCTCGACCACGCTTCCCCTCTCCTTCAGAAGCCCCAATCCAGCACAAAAAAATCCAACCCTTGAGAAGCTCTTTTGGATTAACATGACAACACCCAGTACATGAGCACATCCTTCACTATATTTACAACCAAACTAATGCACCATCTAATCACCTCAGGTAGACAATTTCCAAATCACAAGGCCATGCACAAATCTAACCAAACAAAGTTCTGGCCACAAACACTACAATCTAAAAACTACCAACTAAAAGTGATAAGCAGATACCTTCTGCTCCGCCTCCTCCTCGCCGGAGCCGGCCTCCACCTTCTCCACCTTCTCCACCTCGTGCGCCTCGCCACAGCCCGCCCCCACCTTCTGCGCCTCGACAGAGCCCGCCTCCACCTTCTACGCCTCGCCGGAGATCGCCAGAGCGGGCGCATCTGGCTGGACCGCGCTGCTGCGGCCCGGCCCCGCCTTCTCCAGATCTCCAGCGGAGGGAGCACCGCGCTGGACGCCGGCACGCCCCCTCACAAAGGTGCCCGCAGCGACCTGCCGCGCCTGCTCCACCAGATCTGCGCCCCAATCGGGGTGCTCGCCTCCTGCGTCCGCCATGGCGATGGAGAGGATGCGGTGAGGGAGACGAGGAGGTTGGAGAGAAGAGGGTTTTGGGGAGTGGGGAGTGGAGAGAGGGAGACGATGCGGCGGGGGGAAATGGTGGGCGATGCGGCCGGAGGTGGTTGCCGTCCACATTTATATGATGGGACAGTTTTGGCAACTACCCGTGACACGTGCTGCCCCACGCGCGGGCGGCTTCACGCGTGCACGAAAGGCCGCCGTATACAAACAAATACGTATACGGCCGGGCATACGATCCTATATGACGACCAACACGCCCGAAACCAAGAAAGCGTGCACCCGCCGTCCCTCGTGCGCCCTTAAGGCCAGCCCATGTGAGGGGCGGGAAGCCCCTTTCGTTTTTCCTTTTTATTTTTTTCTGTTTTCTATTTTTCCTTTTGAAAGTAATTCAGGATTTCTACAAAGTTGCAAATTGCGAAAAAATGTTCGCATTCCAAAGTTCTTCATGGCTTGAAAAAATGTTCAGGACATGATAAATCTCACAGATTCAAAAAATGTTCGTGATTTCAGAAAGTGTTCATATGTTAAAAAATGTTCATGAATTTTTAGTAAATGTTCAAAATATTTTGAAAAATGTATGAATTTTTCAAAAATGTTCATGAATTCGTAAAAGATATTAGGAAATTTTAAAAATGTTCACAATTTCAAAAATATATTTCTGAATTTGGAAAATTTTCCTGATTTCAAGAACAGTTCATCATTTAAAAAATTGTTCCTGAATTCAAAATATGTTTATGTTTTTCTTAAGAAAGCGTGAATTTTAAAAAATTTCGCAATTTCTTAATAATACGAATATTTTTTGAAGTTGATGAAAAAATATAATTCATGAACATTTTTTAAACGATGTATGTAAAATTCTTCGGAAGCTTCAGCAAACATATATAACAGTTACCATGTAACACAGTGGAATAATCATAGGTAGTAGAGCATTAGTTACCAGTTAATAATAGTTGCAATCCATCACAAGCAATAGTACCTAGATATGAGTAGATATAGGTACGGTAATACACGACAAGTACTTGCAAACAAGAGCTAACATAATAAGTTCATTTCACATTGATACATGGCCCACCCCAGTTCTAAATGAGGTGGATGGTGATCATCATCCTCAAGTCATGGCGACGGGTGTCCGCAACACTGAGTAGGATGGCCTGTCCTACCCAAAGATTCTTGGCACGAAGGAACTTCTTCCACCCTGCCCTGCTCAAGACAGTGCGACCGTCCGTGTCCACTGCATAGGCACAGCTGGTGATGGAGCCCGTTCTGGTAAGGCGTAGTCCAGCAGCCATGCCTTCTTCTTCCGGGTCGATGCCACAGTATCAAGTAACCTCTTAGGTAATTTCTGAAAACAGTTGACATGATATATGATCATGTCACGTGCAATTATCAACAAAGTATACACTTCAAGACACATATATCATTGGATTCAACACTGAGCATATATATCATCACATCACTACACTATACGCCAAGCATCAAATTACTACAGTAATTAGGCATATCATTAGATTACTGCGTACACTAAGCATATCATCGCATATTACTACACTACATGCATGTCATAAAATTCTTCACTAAATGAATTCTAAACTAGGCCTCTCATCACAGTACTACAACATGCATATCATATGAACTACTACACTAACTAAGCATGCATATCATGTAATTACCACACTAAGTAACATACCATGATATGTCGTTTAACATTCGTCCTTGTGAGGCGGGTCACGAATGGCTTCCCTAGGTAGTCTTCACGTAGCGAAAGCATGTCCCAGAGGTTGCCGATTTCCTCGTCGCCCAGTCTGAGTCCTTGGGCATACAGGTATTCAACAAGTGGGTTCTCATCATCATCTGAATCGTCATCATCTGAATCAGCACCATCTTCCTCCTCATGAACTTCATCCTCACTATCCGGAATCAAATTTAGATAGATAACAGAAATCCTGGGCCTATCTGTTCTGAAGGAGAACCTGATCAATTCACCCCCACTAAGACGCATGCGGGCGATGAAACGATCCCAATCATCTCCTCCTATCTGGGTTATCTTTCGCCCCTTCTCGACCTGCATAGTGTATGGGCCCCCAAGAGCGTCGAAGGTCACGGTGTCTCCGATGAGCTCATTGAATGCCAATCTCACATTGCATGGTACGATCTGTGTAAGATAAAAACAAATAACAGACACAATACATTAGTGGAAATAGCAAAAAAAAAAAGAATGTACTGTCAGAAGGTTCATATAAATTGTTACCGCTGCAACAACAAAAGAAGGCTGGAAGTAGATGCCGAACAGCGTGGCAGTAGAAAGGCTGGTCCGGCACCGTGAGTTGCAGCGTCCACATGGTGCTTCCTCCATTCTACACAGAACATGTTGAACTCTAAGTTGAATTGTACATAGTACAATACAAAGATCATACATATAATAAATCATAGTGATAACCTATACTGGCAATGGCCAATCAATCTATTTACTGTCATCTACGTAATAAAGCAATGCCAATGACAATGGCAATGCCCGTCTCATCTAAACCTGGGAATAGTTCGGCATCCAAACTAAAACCAGTCCAATCCACGGCACACATCAAAACCAAACCAATCCAGATATTTTCATTTAGAATCTAGACCAAACCGAACTATACATGCTCGTCATCCAACCCAGTCCAAACCGTTTTCAACTTTTGGATTGAATCCAAAGGTTCAAACCATAGAAACCAAATCAAGATCCAATCCAAAAACTAAGTTTCAGTCCAAACCAATCGGCTCAGATCCGCCTCCGTAGGGAGACGCGGTTGGGGAAGGGAAGAAGAGGGGAGATCTCACGTACTTGCCGGAGTTGGCGGCGGCCGCGCACCGGCAGCGAAGAGAGGGGTCATCGGGAGATGGCGGCGGCGGCGCTGGTCGAGAAGGGGAGAAAGAAAGATGTGGAGTGGTCGAGACGGGGAGAAAGAAAAATGTGGTACATGTGGTGGCGCGGTTGTGTGGATGACAAGGGGACCCACTTGTGAGACCGATAGCAATTGATGGCAAACCGCAGGAGGTGCACGACCGCGTGCACTTGTGAGACCGATAGTACTCTTTTTTTTGCTCTCTTTTTTTCATGTCAGAAGTGTTTTAAGCATTTTATCGTTGCAGGCCCGTGGGTGGTTACAGAATGGAACACGAACAGCACGAGCCCCACGACCCCCACGATCACGATAACGACGAGTGCCTCCCTCACGCGACGAACCGCCTCCCCCAGAACTCAAAAAGGCACCTTCTCCTCCATTCCTCCCTCATTATGCGAACCACGTCCATCTACTCCACAAACTGCAACCACCGTCTCTGTCTCAAAACCGCCGTCGCTGGAGAAGGGCAATGGCGGATGAGCCGTCTACCAAGCGTCAATGTGGCGAGACGTCCGACCAGAGCATCAAGGAAGAGCAGAGCATCAACGAAGACGACGTTCAGGTCCCCGGTGAGAAGCGCGACTACACCACCAAACTTGACAAGGTGGAACTCCACGACAAAGAGACGCTGGAGGTCGTCTGCACCAGCAATCCAGACACTGCCGACGAAATGCTCACCAGGCTCTTCATGAAAGCCGTCGGCAGGTATCCTAGATTCGTCGGCGTTGATGTGGAGTATACCAGGGATGACGAACCTCCGCAGTACGCAGCAGTTCTGCAGTTATGCGTGGATGAACTCTGCCTGGTCTACCACATCGCTGCGGCCACAAAATGGTGAGCCATCCTACTCATATACCCTAGTTTCTCAACTACATCTACTAGTGTAGATTGTGAAGTGCACGCACTAGTGTGGTTTCTCAAGTACATGGACTGGCATAGATTTTTACCCTGATGCACTGGATTAGTATCTTAAAATCTTGCACCAGATTAATCACCAAACTTGATATACTAGTGTAGTTTCTGATCTTGATGCATTAGTGTTGTGTCTACCGCCTGTGGATGCATTAGTGTTATTTTCTGAAGTTGATGCACTGGACTAGATGTATTAGTGTTGTGTCTACTAGTGTAGTTTCTGATATTGATGCATTAGTGTCGTGTCTACCGGTGTGGATGCACTGGACTAGATGTATTAAAAGTTGTTTCTGAAGTTGATGTAGTGAAGTAGTTTGCTGTAGTGTTATTTTCAACTGTATGATCCAAAAAGAGAAATAACATCATGTACTTCATGCATTCATCTTCAAAATTACTACTAATCTTCAATATGTCTCTCCCCTTGAAGGCCCAAGCGCCTCAAGAGCTTCCTCCAGGAGAAGAAGTTGTTCACCTTTGCCGGTTTCAGCATTCATAATGACAAAGAGATGCTGAAGATGTCTGGTTTGGAGATCAATCCCGAAAAGTACATCGACATTCAGAAAAACTATAGAGTTCCATATGCCGGCAGAAAGAAGCAGTACGACTCCTTGGCTGATGTTGCAGCCAGCGTCATCCACCCATTTTACCAAAACATGAAGAAGATCAACAGGACCGAAGACCATAAACTGTGGGGGATCAGCCCGCTGCCAGACTACCTCATCGAGTACGCAGCGAAGGATGCGTACGCCACCTACAAGGCTTGGAAGATAATAGACAACATCAAATCAGGTGTGGAAATTTCAGAAGCACAGGAGGCTGACCCCTACTACCACTGCCACTACGCGGCATGAAGAGAGATCAAAGTCTGCCTTCAAGTTGCTAGCGCAGTGTCCTTTTATGATATCTATGTTTCTTTGTTGTTCGATGTGTCTGAACTTATGTCCTATGGTGTGTCTGAACTTATGCTGTGCGGTGGTTGATCTGCCGTTTATCTTAAGAGTTTGCTGCTACTTTGGTTTAGTGTTCCAAGTTGTTAATACTATTTGGTGATGCATGATAAGCCTTGTACAATGCTTGATGCGTACAGTGGTGCTTAGAAAAATAAACAGGGTTTTTCTGAAGCACTGGTGCCTATTTCTACAGGAGAGACGCCTAGTTATGCGTCTACCCTGTACAAATAAGCACCTGTGCTTAAGAAAAGCCTGGTTTATGACTATGGTAGTTATAGCTTGGCATGATTATGTTTAGTGTATAACTCAGCATGATTATAGCTTCACAAAATTAAACCATGCAAATGATTGCCGATTCCACCTATTGCCAAATCAAGCTTTGTACTGATGATGCATTAGATATTGCTATAAGTAGAGGATGCTCATGATTGCCAAAAGTACCTATTTCCACTTTCTGATAAGAACTAAACGTGTATGAAATGATGCTAAAAGTAGAGCATGAGCATGAGCATTTATCAATTGATGATCAATTGATGCAACCTATTTGTGTTTGAATGGGCTCAATAAAGCTGGTGCTGGTTTATGCTCTCTGCGTGACCGTGATGGAAACGAAGACACTTGGTTGGCTATGGTCTTGCTGTCAAATTTAAGTTTCAGTTCTTTAAGACTCTTTGTTTTTGCTGCTTCCTCGAGATTGACTAGCTTTCTCGGGCGTCCACGTGCTCTCTTCCTTTTTGGGGAGTTGGGTGCACCACTATTGGGGGAGTTGGGTGCACCGGTATCCTTCTGGGAGTTGGATGTGTCGGGTTCGTTGGAACCATCAGGATTGTTTACTAATTGCACGTCGTCTTCTAAACCATCAGGTAGAACTGCTTGCTGGGCATCGTACACCTCCTTTTGTATAAGAGAGAGTGCTGCGTTAGTTCTAATCATGAGACTTATGAAATAAATGATATATTCTTGATGTAGCACTAACCGTTATGGGGAACTTATATGATTCGAGACGAAGCGCGTTGCAATTTGAATGCAGTAAGGCTGTACGTATTTTCCACCTGAAAATATCTATCCTTGCCTATATTTGATAACCGACACTTATGTCAGCATAGCTTTCAAGCTAAACAAAGTACAAATGTTAATTAGGCATTCAATTACCTGGTTGAAAATATCGGTCATTTCATCCCCGTTCCATGACAACATGTACTGCAGTGTCCAAACCGCACAGGAAGTCCTGCGATGTTTAGTTAAAGATCAGTAATCTTATTTGTGTAGGCAAATAATAATTTATGAGGCCATGCCTACCCATCGGTCTGTTGTGGTATGTTCTCATAGCGTTTTTTGGTCCATTCGGCAAAATTGATGTTCTTAGCTGGTGATATCAACCCATTCTTGACAGCTTCGTCGATGCAGAACTGAATCGAGTCCACCTAGGGTACGACGAGTTATACATCGGGTTACGGTACTTTGGGAGCTCATGTGCCATGCGGATCAAAAGAGGCAGCAAGAGAACACTTACAAGAGAATCTTCCTTGGTCTTGTCGCAATGATAATTCATGGAGTTCAGAGTCTGAATTTCTTTTTTGTCAAAATTAAACATCATTAGCATCCAATGGTTTTGGTGTACATTCAGTGGGACATGCACCTGCAGTAAAATTTGGGTTGGGTTGAGAACTGAAATTTGTCGTGTACAGTGTGTACATAAACTATGAAACTGAGGAAAACATGTACCTTTCGGCACCCTACAAATTTTTCTGCTACACGAGCTAACCATGAGGCTGCACGTCCAACAGGAACCACCCCCTTCATTTGTAACAGCTTTTCGGTTTCTTCAGGGGATATGATTGAGGTAGTATCATTCTCAATTTGGCTAATGCGAGCATATGCCATAATAACCTGCCAAATTTTCAATCATACAATAATAAGAAAGTTGTTGCAGTAATGATGTAGACTAGAGTATAATGGGCTTACATCACCATAAATGTATTCCTCGTCCAAATTTCGCTTCAGTTTTTCTGCTGTGAGGGTAATGTCTCCGATTCTAGCTATTTCAACAGGGTCGTATGTTCCGCGGATGTAAACGGCTGTCTCTATGTCCTCATCCGTGAACTTGTAATCATTACCAAAGACAGGCTTCATCGGAGTTAATTCTGGATTCTCATTGTTTTCCGTCACATTCTTGCACTTGGTGTAGTCGAAGTCCCTGCCGTGAATTGGATAGCCCTAGGAGTTCCTGTCAGTGATGAATTGCACACATTGACTTGATCCTACAAAGAACAAAGGTAGTTCATCATTAGTTTGTTACTTTTAGATATTAACGTGTTGGGCCATAAAGATCACATGCACGCCTCCTTTTCTGTGACACTGATTGTCGGTTGCTTCTAAATTCGTATTTTAATTTCTGTAACAATGCAAACAATAATGAACATGAAGGAACATATTCATACAAAATACAAAATGCACAGTATGACATACATGTAGTTCCCTCCTTAAGTCTTTAATTTCGTCCTCGGCCTTCGACAACCTAGGATTAGTGCCAGTTTTAGTCTTCATGTCGATCAAGTCTTCAGCTAGCGTCTGGTATTTGACGTCAAATCTGTGCTCAATTTCCATTAACTTCCTGCCTACCTTCTTTTCATGATCAGCTAAGCGTGCATTCATGGCTTCAACTACCATGTCAATCTGTGTAAACCAAATAAAACCCCGTTGATAACAATAGCTAAATGAATGAGGTTCCATGACACCTATTTGTGATATTGCAAAAACAATAGTCTTTGGAGTACATACTTGCTGGCTACTAAATTGCTGTCCTTGTGATGGTGCTCGATACGAATCATGTTGATGCACATGTTCATAATTTTTTCTTGGAAAATTATTAGAATTCTCAGACGGTCGTTGAGGAGCACAAATTTCCATGACAGCCTTTTTTTATAAAATATAATGAACCATTAGTACCAAATAAAAAGTCGGATATAGAAAGTTCAATTGTAGATAGGTACCAGCCCGTTATGAAGACCTCCTTTGTCGTAAGCATCGCTTCTTAAAGTAGCCGTCGTTTCGTCCCATCGTGCGATCAATGGTGGGGGTCTAGAAGCATACATCAATCGGCCACTACGCACGTGCTCCCAGTACTAATACTGCACAATAAATTAGTTCATCACCATACAGATATGCAACAGAACAATAATTAAAGGACATTAAGTAGTGATCTAGCACTAACCTGGAGCAGAATTAGATTTCCTTGTAGATTTACGTGATCTCGAGTTCTAAACTTGTGAACGGACTTGAAGAAGTGATTAAGTGTGAAACATCCCCAGATAATTTCCGAAGGTTTTGAAAATCTGTAACAAGGTTGAGATATTTCGAGTCCACATACTGTTTTGCTGTTGGTGCTAGTACAGTACCAATTGCGTACAGAATGAACCGTCTCAGGAAATCGCCGTCTGGGGCTTTGGAAGCTCGGATCGCCGTTTCAAGGTCAGAAATCAAAATTTGCCCATTGTTTGCATAGGCGGTAAACAATTCTGTGTCGGTTGGCATTTCCAGATGTGGCTCTATATCCTCCCCTTCTATCGGAATGCCAAATATACACTGCACGTCCTCTTTTGTTATAGGAATTGGCGTTTTTCCGATGGTAATGGATTGGGTGTCCATATCTATGCTCTTGGCTAGTCTAACCAACATTATGCGCCGTAGAGTCACTTCATGCATCTGGGTTAGACCGCCAAGACTGGTTTCTGATATGATGTACTTTTTGTGGTCTGGTGACAACAGTTTCATGGTTTTTCCGAACCTTGGCTGTGAGCATACTAACTTCATATGACCATGCTTTTCGCCGAGTTCCTGTTACATGTCATTAAATTATACTGAGTACACATGAATTATGTGTACGAAACGATTGTACACAAACAGTCAATTACTTACCGCATCGGTAATTTCGGAGATGGGCTTTTCTCCATTATGAAGGTTCGTATCTGAAACTGACATTGCTGGCTCCTATGCAATGATAAAATCCGGCTCAATTAATCTGAACAAAATTGGAAAATGTATAACAAAATTAGCAGCGAATTAATTTTAACAAAATTAACTGGGCCATTTAACATATGATCCACTTATGGGTTTAAGCAGAGAACCTATTTGGGTGCAAAACCTATGAGGGTTCAACTACTAAAGGAGCGGCCGACAACGATTATAAAGAGTTACGATCAGGTAATACCTTCTCTCGGAGACGGTGTCGCCGAGTAGATGGCGGCGGTTAGTGCGTCGCAAACTATAAGTGCCGGTATAGCGCGGTCGACGGCGCAAAGGAAAAACGGCGCGTTCACGCGAGGAGGAGGCGGCAAGAAGAACACTGACGTCCGACCCCTCAGATCACGTTGGCGGTGGGCGGCGAGTGGTGGCCGCCGACCCCTGTATTCCGTGGGCGACCGGCGTCTCCGATCTGATCTTGCTGCGGTCGTGGGAGGTGCGGACGGCCCGGGTGGTTAGAATGCGGAGCTGTAATCGCGGGATTTAGGGAGGGGTGGGCCGCCTGAGTTATGTGAGATTTGGATAAATGATATAAAAAAAATAAGAAAATCTTGTCAACTCGTTTAGGGGTTTAGGGGTTTAGGGTTATTAGGGTTTAGGGGTTTAGGGTTTAGGGTTTAGTGGGGGGGTTAGGGTTATCAGGGTTTAGGGTTTAGTGGGGGGGTAGGGTTATCAGGGTTTAGGGTTTAGTGTTGACATGCAAGCCCGGAAATGCGGGTGTCAGAGATCGTACTTGCGTGTACATGTACTAATGATCCCAAACTTTCTTAATGGCATCCCATGACCACATAGAGAATGCATGCATAATGGTTTCCATGTGGGGCAAAATTTTGAATGTTGTTACGGTTTAGTGGGGGGGGGTTAGGGTTATCAGGGTTTAGGGTTTAAGGGTTTTAGGGTCGCCGGAACTATGTTTGTCTTACAGTGGACGTAGCACACACACCGGACATTGGTGGAGCGTTCGTCTACAATGGATTCCCTCCGGTAGCATCGATCCGGTCCGTTGAGTGGCTCGGCCGACAAACTTCGTCCCACATAGAGCATGCATCCATCCACTGGACCGGATCGATGTTGGGTTGGTTTCATACAGGTGAGGAACCCAGCTAGTGCTTTCGGGGTGTTGACATGCTAGGCCGGAAATGCGCGTGTCAGAGATCGTACTGGCGTGTATAATCCCAAACTTTCTTCATGGCATCCCATGACCCCATAGAGGATGCATGCATAATGGTTTCCATGTGGGGCAAAATTTTGAATGTTTTTACGGTTTAGTGGGGGGGTTAGGGTTATCAGTGTTTACGATTTTAGGGTTGACGGAACTATGTTTGTCTTACAGTGGACCTATCACACACACCGGACATAGGTCGAGCGTTGGTCTACAATGGAATCCCTCCGGTAGCATCGATCTGGCCCGTCGACTGACTCGACCGACATACTTCGTGCCACATAGAGCATGCATCCATCCACTGAACCGGATCGATGTTGGGTTGGTTTACATGTACATGTACAGGGACCGGAAATGCGCGTGTCAGAGATCGTACTTGCGTGTACATGTACTAATGATCCCAAACTTTCATCATGGCATCCCATGACCCCATAGAGAATTCATGCATAATGGTTTCCATGTGGGGCAAAATTTTGAATGTTTTTACGGTTTTGTGTGTGTGTGTGGTGGGGGGGTGGTTAGGGTTCAGGGTACATGCCACATTGTTCACATTGTCCAATTAACACTTTGTATAGATTTTTTGGGTACAAAATGAACGAAATGATGCAACTAATCTGAATGTAACGTTTGGCATGTATCCAACCAAGTAGCCACTATTCCTCAAAAAATAACCAGTTAGCCACTAATTGCGCCAAACATATCACGTAATAAATGGGTTGACAATTATTTCTTGAAATTCGTGGAAGGAATTTATTGCTCTTCCTTTTTTAGAGAACAATAAGTTACAAATTTTATTTTGGAAACAAGAAATCAGTTTTCAATTTTATTTGTCCTTTCCAATAGATTTCAAATGAGCTTTTCCTTGGTCTGGTCATACAAGGCATTAAGCACACATGACATTGCTTATACAGAAGCTGACTGAAATAATTTGTTAACAACTACTAACGACTGATGATCAACAAGTAAACAAATCCCACAACAATTATTGAAAAATAAAATCCCGCGGCCATCAGATTTGCGTGCTTCTTCAGATCGATCAACTGCCTTAAGTTCTTGTTGATCTTCTTCAATTCCACCTTGAGTTCCGCATCCGCCACCATCGGAGGAACATTGGCATAGCCCTTATTATCCACCGCCGATGGCAGATCTACCTCTAGGGTTGCCCCGTGCCTCAAATCAATGAAGCCATCCGTTTGAAGCCTCTCAACGTATTCATCCAGCCACTCAAAATGCTTGCATGTTTTCAGGTTCTGAAAAAGGGAAGGGAAACCCTAAATACCAATTCCGAGGAAATATAAATAAATCTGGGGTCAGAATTCATAGCAAAAAGACACAACAGAACATAGATTTAACCTTCCCCGCTTCTGGTTTGCTCTCGCATTTCACAAATTCCCGCCCATGGTTTCCATTCTTCTCCGATATGGTTGTCAAACGCTTCAGTGGCGCGATGCGTGGGCAGTCGGGGCATCTGCTCATCGGTAGTGAACCATACCGCGGCCATGATGACGGAGAGGCCGAACTGGACATGGACATCTCTCGTCTCTCACCGTCCGCCGGCGATGGCAGGCTTCGTCGCCGGAGAAGAATGACAATTTGGTGGGGCAAGGGAAAGGGAGGCAATGGTGGGCCGCGGGTTGGCACGGGCACGGCGATGGCTCGGGCTTGTGTGATATGTGGTTGGACCCGTGGTCAGTGCACATGTTTTGGAAGCCCCGAAAAGATCGTGCTCCTTAAAAAAAATTGCATCAAAGCGCATTACTTCAAAACAACTAATTATCCCTACAATCACGGATATATACCTTCCCATTCTACCGCATATCAACCCTATCCTAACCACCCCCATCTACCTTGTTTCTCCTCACATAGCCATCGCCGGGATCGCGCCATCGCTTCTGAAGCGACCACGCCGACACCGGATTAAAAAGGTCTCCTCCACGGCTCCTCCCATCTTCGATTGCAGTGCTGATTATTTTTTCCATTGATTCGACCAAGAAGTCATTTCCGAAGAGATTAGAAAATACAGCCTTTGCCATAGTTGAGTAGTTCTGGTGTAATTGGAGTACAGGATGTCATGCAAGAGCTTTTTGATTGATAGTTTGTAGTAGTTGTTCGTACGAACTGGTTATGAATATATTTTCTCGGTGGTATTGTTAGGAATTAGTTGGATGAGGTTGTGGATACAGTTTTCATACTATGGGTATATGTGTTGTTGTAGGGATCATGGTCTCAGAGGCGCATAACAACCATGCGGAGTACGACAATTCTTTGCATGAAGCGCGCCGGGAGATCGACTTGAAGGTGCAAAAGGATCGCGCTGAGGTAGATAAGAAACTCAAAAAAGAACGTTCATACGTGGACAGGATGATAAAGGAGGAGCGTGAGGAGTTTTCCCGTAAGATGGCGAAGATGCGTCTTGAGATTGAAGAAAAGTATAAGCGGGACTGTGAGGACATGGAAAAAAAGTTTTTCCTTGGCTACAAGGAAATGCATCAAACGTTGCAGAAGGACCGGAAGCTTGTGGACAGTATTATACAGACAGAGCGAGTCAGGATGGATGCCTATGTGTTGCAGGCACGTTCGGATATGGACAGCAAGCTGCTACAGGAGCGGTCGGACATGGATTATAAGGCCATGTTGGAGAAGGTCCGTTTGGAAGGACATATGTTAGATGCCCGTGCGATCTCACGGCCACCCCGACAACATGTCTTAAATTTTTCTCCCCCTGTAAGTATTTCGCACCGATTGTATATATTAAGGACCTTAGTATTCTATGATACAAACATCTTCAATTTGTGGCAACCTTATGTCGGCGATTGTATGTAGGCTAAGCATCATGAGACGGCACAGTCGCCATCCACTCGAGAAAGTGCGATAGAGTCACCCGTTCAATGCCACATCACTCCACCCCAACAACATATCTTCAATTCTCCCCTTGTAAGTACCTCCCAACGATGCCATACCCAAGATATGGTATGACCTTTTAAAATTTGTGTGTAAACCCACTGTCGACGTTTCATACGCAGGATAAGAAACGTGGGATGGCAGAGTCCCCAGTCACACCACATGAAGGATACATTCCACATAACAAGGTGAGAAGGTTTGAGATGGCACAATCCCCAGTCACTCGACATGAAGGATACATTCCACAAAAGCAGGTAACAACACCGCAATTTTGCTATGCACATAAAAAATTATGTTTGCCCCTTTACTCATTTAATGTATTAACTTTGATGTGAGATACTAGGTGCTGGTCATGGAATTTATTGTTAGTAGGGATGATGAGATGTCACATGTCCCGAGAGCATACTTTGATGAACACCCGGCAGAAGTCAGAATTTTTGAACCCCTCAAAGTGACCTACGATCTCATTATGAGTGAAATGAGAGATACTTTTGGTTGCAAACTGGGAGCAGAACTGTACTACTTCTTACCCGAGTCTGCGTGGAAGCTGCCAGAAGGAATGTTCTTGATTGCAGGACCAGATGATGTAGAAAAAATGCTTTCTGATCTGAATGGCAGCAAGAAATGTCACCTGTACATTGTGTACAATAGAACTACGGGTCGTTATCCCGAGCATGACTTTGATCCAGAGGTTCAAATTTTACATGTTACATGCATCTAGTTTATGGCTACGTCATTTTTAAGTTCTTCCTAATACAATTCCTATGGTTTTCTACAGGAAGTGAGAATCCAAGAAATGGAGGGTCTTGCTAGAGAGTTGGCGGAGAAAGAACAAGAACAACTTCAGTTGTATGGTTACATTGATGTTAAAGAGAAAAAGATTGAAGCACATGGGTCGTCGCCAAGCCCGACGCAATCTCCAACATCGCAACGCAAGAGGTCACTGGATTTTGGCAGTGCAGAAGACCATATGGAGTAGGCTCAATTGTTTTTCAACCAGTTTAAGCTTCAAACCAGGATTATTTTGTTGCAAACAAACATTTTTTTTCTGTTTCACACTATGTTCGCAATTATGGTACAATTTATTCATGAGACAGTTCTTTAAACAACAATGCATGAGTTTTATGATCAATCATACAGTTGTTTCTGAGTTGTTTGTGAGATGGCATTGCATCTAAAGAAGTTTCCATCTATAAAACTTGTAAAAAATCATTGATGTTGTCTTTGTTGAAACTGTTTTTTCGTGCCTTTCATCTACACGTGTAATCATTATAGCCTACAAAACCATGCAACGTCGCAAAACAATTTCCAGTTGGCATGCATGCTTGTCATGTTGGTACAAGGGTTTCAAAATTTTTTTGGGTCCATTTCAAGCATGCCGAAAAAATTCGTCTTCCCAGATGGAACATCCCCTGCTACCCGAACGGCTAAGTTGAATGACACCAATTTTTTCCATCAAGCGCGCAAGCACACCCCCGTGGGCCGCGTGAAATCTGAGCTAACCCCAAAACTTGCTGGTTTTGACGTCAAATAAGATAGAAATATCAAGGGAAGAAGATAGAAATAGCAAGCAAAACACAGATAACCAACAACATATCAAATAGACGGGTAGAAATCATAACATAGTTCGGATAGATAAAGTTCACGGTAGAACCAACAACATGATTTGCTCTTAATAGAAATATTTAAAAGATAAAAAACTTGCCCTAACACGCTAAGGCAAGACAAGCTGACGAGACCGGGCCTTCACCACCATCTTCACTGCGCCTCCTCTCCAGTGCTCCTCTCCATCCCGTCCTCGCCGATGTAGTAGGGGAGGGTGTGCATACTGTCGCGGGTGGGGAAGACGCAGTCGAAGTCTGTGAAGATGTTGTGGGTTGTGAATGCGATGAATTCGCATCCACACCAAAACACCTTGCCGAGGAGGTAGTACGCATCAAATCTGTTGGTGAAGGTGACGGTGAGCCCTATCGGCGGAGACCAGGAGTTTGGACGCACTTCATGCAGTCGGAACATCACCGGCGAGCCCGCCGGGAGGTGGGCGAAGCCCGCACGGAGGAACCACTGGGCAAAGCCCCTTGCACCCCTCCAGCGTGAGAACGCCCACACGCGAAGCGTGCTCTCCACGACGACGCCGGCCGGATACTGTCTCTCCGGCACGGTCGGTGGGAGCCGGTAGGTGGGGCCGTTGTACTGCATCCTCGCGGCTCGCTCAGAGAGTGCTCTGGGTTTGGGGAAGAAGAGAAGGGCGGCGCAAATGGATGTGTGCAGAAGGTGAGGGCTGGTGGTTTAAATAGGGAAAGGGGAAGGGAAGGGAACCGACCGCGCTTACGTTCAAACTAGCCGCGTCGAACGATCCATATGCCACTTTAATTGCCACGTTGAATAGATGCGGGTGGATCAAAAAAGTGTGAAACCAAGGTTTTAATTGCCACGTTGAATCGAAAAGTGTGAAAACAAGGTTTTAATCGCCTCGCTCGCATGCATGCACGTCTTCCACCCGCGCATGCAAACCCACGTCGCCGCCCTTCCCATGCATGCAGGCCTCAGGCGCAGACAACGAGATGGCCCAACGGTCCATCCAGCGACCCAGCGGGTGAGGCTGGCGTGGGACGGCCCACCCGAATTAGGCCCAAGCGAGCTTCGCGCCGGGCACATCCCAGGGGTGCAGGGAGTTTAGTCCCACCTCGCCGAGCGAGGGGAGCTAGCACCGGTTTATATAGCGCGCTGAGCTTTCCCTCTCAAGTTCCTTTCTAAAGCGGGCAGCACATTGCCTAACCGTCTCCGTCCCTGCCCTGTGGGGCCTACTTGCTACCTGTTTTCACAATCTGGCGGGCCTCTGCATCCTGGCCCAATAAATGATGGGGTTACTAGTCGTATGCAGGCCGTTGAATTGTGAAAGCGGGCAAGTAGGCGGGCTTTTTTTGCACCGGCCCGATTACTTTTGTACACTGGGGGTATACATGTATTGTACGTGGGCGATTCGTTTTCCCTTGTCACGTGCGGCGGTCGTGGGCGTGGGCGGCGGCGGTCGAGGGCTAGCCACGCGGCGCACGAAAACTTCCAAAAACGTCACATCCTATAAAGAGGGAGGGGAACCACCACCGGCCGCATCTCCCCCACCTTTTCCCCCAAATCGGCTCACCCCCTCTCTCCTTGCCGCATCGTCTCCCCCTCGTCTCCATCGCCCCGCCACTGCACCTACTCGCTCAACTCCACCGCCTCCCTCTCTCCGGTGGGTTCTCTTAGGCTTCGATGGCGCAAGGTGGTGGCGCTGCCGCCACTGCTCACGGAGTTGCGGTCGAGGCCGCGAACACCGTGGTAGATGCCGTCCAAGAAGTGGCCGCCATCGGCGGTGCGGGAGATGCTGCACCCGCAGTCGCTGGATCGGTCGCTGCGGCGGCGGATCTGGTGGAGCAGGGGGTGGTGGGCACTCCGTCGTGCCGGACCTGGTGGTGATGGCGTCTGGCGGCGCACTGGATGCAGGTGCGGAGGCGAGCGACAAGCAGGTGGTGGATGTGGTAATCCTTCTCGTTCCCCTCCTCTCTTAGTTGTAGTTGTTAAGCAGAAGATTTAGTAGATAGGGTTTTTTATTGTAGATTTGTGATTGAATGCGGCACCCCCTTCTGCTTGTTAGGGTTTGTTGATTGAATGGGGAACCCCATTTGAGAGTTAGGATTTTTTGTAGTTGATTCGTGGTTGAATGCTAGAGAGATCATAATGAGAGTTAGATTTTTTATATTAGTATCTAGATTGCCTCATGTGCTCAGATTTTGTTATATGTTGTATATGTTGTTAGATTTGTTTTGCATATTCCCTCAGTGGGCCACGGCAAGGGCTGAGCCGCCACCCAGTGTATCTATTAAAGTTGATATTGTACAAATGAGGTTAAAATCCTACTTTGTTCATTTGATGTACCACTATGTACATTACATGAGCCAGATGAAGTAAATGCAATTACTTGTTGTCAACCAATGTACTACCTCCATTAATTGGCAGACCTGAGCACTCACAAAATTATTGTTGGTGCCCAGTCTGGCATTATAGTTTGAAGGACCACAGTCAGCATGATCTAAAATTTTAGTTTGACCAAGCTATCATTGTAGAATGCTTGACCTTTGGATAATTTTAGGTCAAAGTAACATTTTAGGTTATTAGAAGCACATTGCAGATTGCTTGACCTTTGTATACTATGTTATATGTAGTTAGTAGTATAATTGAATTAATTACTTGTATTGCAGAAAGAGGAAGCTGCTGGCAACAAGAGGAAGCTGGACATCGCTGGGTTCGACGACCCGTCTGAGTCTGACGACGACGAGGAGGTAACCCCAAGTTGT
The DNA here is from genome assembly GCF_002575655.3 of Aegilops tauschii subsp. strangulata. NCBI lineage: Eukaryota > Viridiplantae > Streptophyta > Magnoliopsida > Poales > Poaceae > Aegilops > Aegilops tauschii. The sequence goes on along the minus strand of NC_053041.3, from coordinate 97,882,741 downwards.
TTTTGGTGTGTTTATTAATCTGTGTGAGATGTTGTTTGTTGATGATGCCCTATATGAATGCCTCTAAATTGGAATGTTATATAGTTTATTCATTGATATCATAAAGTTGTGTTGTTTGGTCATTAATTAGCTCTAAATGGCATATTTGTGGTCTTTGATCATGAAACCTTATCTGAATGCACATAAATGGAAATATTGTGTTGTTTGTCCATTGAATTATTCTAAAATGGAAAGTTTTGTTGTACTTTCAATTAATTCCTCTGAAAGTTGTGTTGTTTGTGCATTAATTAGCTGTAAATGGGATATGTGTGATGTTTTTTCATGAAACCATATATGAATGCATATAAATGGAACTATTCTGTTGTTTGTCCATTAAAATCTTCTAAATGGAACTATTCTGTTGTTTGTGCATTAATTAGCTGTAAATGGGCTATTATGTTTGTTTGTTCATTAATGGGCAAGCAAATGGCAATTATTTGATGTTTGTTAATTACATTACTCTAAATGGGAAGTATGTATTTATGCAAATCATTTGTATGTGCAGTACAACTCTGGAGATGAGGTGGAAGAGTGCAACCACAAGTCCTTCATTGAGCATGAAGCCAACAAGATCAGGGAGAAGGGGAAGGCGGCGTACTACAAGGGGGGCAAGTTCAGGTGCCCATACTGCACCACTAAGCCAATTCCCAAGGATGGGCTGTATGAGCACCTTATGTCGCATGCACGCGCTGTAGCGACGAGTGGGAACGACGTGAAGATCAGGGCAGAGCATGCAGCCCTCCTAAAGGCTATGGGTCCCATCTAGTCACCCTCTGTGAAGCTGGTAGTGCTACTCATCATCAATATAGTTGATGATGTTTAACTTTTGCGCTAGTATGGTTGTGAACTGTGAATCTGGAAGGTGGAAGTGTTTGTAGACATCACAGTTCAGCCTCGAGATCCTACACAGAAGAATAGAATAAATCACATGGACATCAATTATGAGTAAAACACATGCAAAAAATAAATATGAACATATTTCGTACCTCTAGCAATTTAGCGCATTTACGTCGATTGTGACCAGGATTCTTGCAATAGCCACACATATTCTGTGATCTTGACTTCTTTGTCTTTGCCTGCAGCCTTTTCTTCGGTGCACCTCGGCCTGGCAAATGCACGGGATCCAGAACCTTATCAACTTTCTCCGAGTGCGGCATCAACGGGCCAAACCTAATGCTGTTATGCTGAGCATTAGTTGACTCCTTGCTGTCAGCTTGTTCAAAACTTGATTGCTTGCCATGATGTTGTCCTTCCAAAAGCATCTTTAGACGGTGATAGTCCTCATCAGAGTGGCATGCCTTGAAACTTGCGGCGTGACTACAATTCCGCAACTCGCGGTACCTCTGCAGGCTTACCGAATAGTCATACATCTGGTTTTTTCTGGTAGGTGCGTATGCACATTTTGCATTCATAGTCCACCTAGTGGGAACGCAACAACTGGGCAGAATTGTTTGTTTTAAAATCCCCAATATGTAAAAAATGTGGGAACATGGTGTGCCTGCGCATTCCAGCTTACAGCAAGAACAACTCACCCTGTGCAAAAGACCTCCTTGCTCTTCAATGCGCACTCCAAACTTTTTATCCATTCTTTCCTGCTTGGACACAACATAAGTGGAATCTTCTGATCCATCTAGTATCTCTCTCATCTGACATTTGCTGACAGCATCTATGCTCCATAAGACCATCTTAAAGACACTAGGTGTGAAAACTGTTGCGGCGTGTTTCTCAAGCGGCGAAGCATTTTCCTCTGTAAATGGAACGGACTGCAAGGCTTCGACGTCTTGGAGAGCTTCGTTAATCCGTCGCGACGCAAGGCAACGCTCATAGTGCTCTAGCATTTCAAACAACGACATATTACCCTCAAGATGCGTATGTAGCACAGAGTTCAAGCTCTCACTCCTCTGATTGCTGCTCAATCCTAGGAAACAACGCCCCTCAAGATATGGAGCACACCACAACTTTCTCATCTGATACATCTGATGCAGCCAAGACTCCTCACTGGTTACTTTATTCCGTTGTAAGAATTGTATCCATTTTATCTCATGCTCTTCAATGAAAGAAGTATCATAAATGAAAGATCTGAATTCCTCCTTTACGTCGTCATCATGCAGATGGCGTACAATGTTCTGCTGAATGTGCCATATACATAGTCTATGGTTTGAGTCTGGCCAGACCACCCTGATTGCTCTCTGCATTGCAAGGTCCCCATCTGTGATCACAGATATCGGATGCTTCTGTGCCATGCAATCAGAAAAGGTCCGCAACATCCACTCGTATGCCTGGCTTGTTTCATGAGAAATTATACCACAGCCAAAAATAACAGTGCTGCGGTGGTGATTCAACCCCACAAACGGCACGAATGGCAGATTGTATTTGTTGGTTCTGTATGTGCTATCGAAAACAATGACGTCTCCGAAAGCCTCGTAGTCAAGTCGCGATTGACTATCAGCCCAGAACAGTCCCTTCAGATGGCCATGCTCGTCTACCAAGTACTTGAAGAAAAAATCCACATCTCGCTCTCGCCTCGCCATCATGTGCATGATCACCGTATTAGCATCACCGGCACTGATTGTCTCCTGCTTATTAGCATGGCAGAAATTATAAATGTCCCTCTTTATGCATCCAACCTTATCAAATCCACCGTATTGAAAGCACAAAATATCCATAATACGGTATTTGCGGATCCCACATTTTTCCATGTCCGCTTTCTGCTCATCGCTAATTCGTCTGTGCGAACGCAACAGACAAGAAAGATCCCGTGGGGCTAGATGATGGCTGTGCTCATCGATGAAATCCTTGACAAACCACCGACCGGTTTCCTCCTGTCTCGTAATGACCAATTTAGCATTACACCCAACACGAGTTAAACTTCGTGGCCTCCTCTTTCTATCTTCCATCTTTCTTTTCATGTGCTTCTCTTCGCGAAACCCTTCACGACTACACACAATTTTCCTTAAAATTATGTATTTGTTGGATCCATCCCACTCAACGTAGCTTTTCCTCACACTAAAACCTTTTTCAAGAGCATATTTGTTGTAGAATTCATAGCCTTCAGCCTCACTATCAAACATCTTGCTGACAACATTTAGATACTCGAACATACTCTCATCACTTGCATACGCCATGTCTTCCTGCATATGACATGTGAGGGAAACCAATCATCAACATCTTTCTGTTTATCAATGTTGCAGGTGTAAAATAGCTCATAGGCAAAGACAAGTGCATGGAAAAGACTTTGCTCGTTTGACATGTGAGGGAAACCAATCATCAACGCCCAAGTTTAATTCCCCGCAAGATCGGACGGCTAATAAAAATCAGACGTGATCAGAGATGTAAGTACTGCTAAATTGAATTGCATGCACTAGGGAAACCTAAATCGATGATGACTAAACAAATCTAAGTAGGAAGTGCAGGCTACGAATCAAAGTAAGTTGAGATTCAGGCGATTCATACCTTAAGATGCAAGTCCGAAAGCGATGGGATCAGTGGGGGGCTTTCTCCTATACCGCCGCCGCCGTCGCCACCGACACTGCCGCCGCAGATGTCACGCCTTATTCTTCTTCCTGCCGCCGACCACGTCTTTTATAGTGAAGGGGACCAGGAGGAGGACGAGAACGACGCCGACGACGGTGAATTGGTTCCTCTCGCCGGGCTCGTCGGACAGAAGGAAGAGGACGAGAAGGAGGACTTGACCGAGCTACTAGATCTAGACGTGGTTCTGGTCGAGAAGGAGGACTTGACCGAGCTACTAGATCTAGACGCGGTTCTGGTCGTGGACGTGATCGGTTGAATTTTTTTTTACCCTGGACCATTATGCCCTTCTCTGATTAAACTAATTAAGTTAATTCATTTTTAATCCCCCACCAGATCGGACGGCTAATAAAAATCGAAGGGGTAAGTATTTGAAAGTACTCCCAGTACCGCCCCAATCACCGTAAAAGGGCTCTTATATGAATAGCTTGTAAGAATTTATCTCTCTTGATTAAAGCATTGACAACAAAATCAAGAATATCTCCTTATGTGCAAGAACCTAATGCATCTTCAAGCATGTCCAAATACAGTCTTAATACTAACTCCAATTTTCTCCTTCTGACCAGAAGATTCATAAGTATTTGATAACATGAAGCTAAAGGAGTCAAACACGTAGACCTTGCACGGTAAAAAAAAAGCCACTGATTTGTTGAGGTGGCCAGCTTCTAAATACATCCGGATAATCCGACAAGCATTCCATTTGCGCTGGTTAGAGCCTTGTTATCACCCAGCAAGAGAAGCACTGATTCGGCTTGGCTGAGCATCTGAACATGTGCAAGTATGGGTTGAGAAGGAGCAGCATCAATCAGGAAAAACCTGGACGAACAAATTCGTTGCAATCTCTCATCTCTGTATAAGCAACTCAGACTTAATCTTGATTCTTGCAAAAGAACAAATTCCTATAACCTCAAAATCTGATCCTAAACTTGCTGAGCAACACATGCATGTACAGGAAGGCTGATCCTTGATTTATTCCTACATGGGCTAGATGCCATGTACAAAAGGAAACGATGCTTGCCAGAGAAAAGACACGTACATATGAAACCCATGAGCGACTTTGATGATGATGCTATTTGTGCATCCAGTCTCGAGTTTCGGGGTGAAAAGCCTAAGTCTGACTTGTGGTGGTCATACCTGGCAACGGTGATGTGTTTTTATGTCCTTATCTTGTTGAAGGCATTGCTCGGATATGTTCGGACTGATTCTTCACGGTGAAAACCTAGATTCTTGCTTTAGTGGTTGGATCCAGTGACGACGGTGCTTGAGCATCGCTCTCTTCCTGAAGGCGTTGCTGTTGAAAAACTTCGTCGCCCGTGTGGTGTCATGAGATGATTGGTGCATATATGGTCTTTGTTATAGTTTGCCGACCGCGGATCTGATCGCTTGAATATTTTTTCTCGCCTGCCTATAGCTTTAGTCTTATATGACTTTGCCATTTGCCGGTGTGTTTCTGTGTGTGTGCGTTTGAGTCGGCTGTGTGCATCATAGCTATGCAGAGGCCGGGTGTGTGTTTATTATGTTTGTATCCACTTGATGCTCCATTATGAAGCAATGAAATCCACCCTTTATCGAAAAACGTACATATGAAACCCAAATCTGACGAATGTGGCCAGACACGAGCAAAGATTATTTCGTTCTATGTGTTCAACCTGAGCACCTCTGTAGTCTTATCCATCTGACCAAATCTCGCATGCGTAGACTATGGCGATGCAGCAGCACCACACACGCATGCTTTGCAATTGCTCCATGGCCTCTTCACCTGGCCACACCTCCGTCTACACCATCCACCATCATCACCCTCGCCCGTGGTGCTAGACCATGGCCGTCGATGGGGTTGGCAGATCCCACATGCCGTCGATCTTGTCGTGCAGCGTCGTAGGTCTTGATGTGCCATAGCTGGCCACAGGAAGGAGGCCGATGCGGAGTTTGCGGCGTGTTCCGCGGGTGAGATCGGGGGATCGGGCATGGCCGCATGAGGCAAGAATCAAGACGAGGGAAGAAGGAAAGAGAAAATTGGGTTGGGGACGGGACAAACACGGACCGGTAGCTAGCCCACCCTTGCGTTGCAGATAGCTCTAGTTGTCGGATCGGACATATACCTTTTTACGCATAATATAGGACAAAGCGGACGAAAATTACCGGACCAAACCAAGAATATTAACTTTCTTTAATAGTAGGTACTAGCACATATGCCCGTGCGTTACAACGGGAGATAGAATTATCATGTATTTAAATTTGGTGAGAATTGTATGTACAATTAGAACATCGTGTGCATGTATACGTAAAAAATGTTACCACATATAAGAACATATGTAAAATACGCGTTCAGTCCCAAAATAAATTTTACTAAATCAACCACCCTTATTTTGGGACGGAGGGAGTACTAAACAATTACGTAAGAATTTTCTTTAATTATCTATGTGTAAAACAGTCAAATAAAGTTAGCACATATACCGGTACATTGCAGTCAGTTCTTTTTGTTTTATATTCAAATCTTAAGTAATTATGCATTTCAAAGTCTAATCAACTACAACCGCCCAAGTAAAATTATATGTTTGGTTTCCAATGCCACAGTTTATATTTATTGTCTATTTTCGCTAGGAAATACTTGATAGTACATAAAATCAACCAGTACATATCTAGAGCATGGGTTGAACCACTTTTGTGGTTGTGCATGATGTCATACAGTATCCATTTTTAGGGCATCATACAGTGTATAGGTGATTAAAGAAAGATAGCTAGCAAAAGTGGAAGAGACGTACTTGTTTGGCGTCTTGACAACGGTAAGCAATTCGATGCAATGAGGTAGTATTGGTGGCTGTGCCTGGGGCATGCTAGGTCAAACTAAACTGGTAAGGGAAGCTTCTGCTTGAATATGGTGCTACGAAGGCTGATGACTTGTCATGTGTACTTGGCCTAGAGCATTTTGAGGCATTCACACACCTTCCCGGTCTCCTTGGCGTCGAGGTATGTCGGAGGCAATCCCTGTGCATCCACTCTTTCAAGGAGTTCATTGTATCTCCGTTGTCCTTCTTGCAAAATTGTTTTCCTACAGCTGAAAGGTTCCTTGTTTATTTCAATGTTCAAACTCGTTAACTGCTGAATTATATGAATAGCATGTAAGAATTTATCTCTCTCGATTAAAGCATTGCCAACAAAATCAAGAATATCTCCTTATGTGCAAGAACCTAATGCATCTTCAAGCATGTCCAAATACAGTCTTAATACTAACTCCAATTTTCTCCTTCTGACCAGAAGATTCAGAAGTATTTGATAACATGAAGCTGAAGGAGTCAAACACGTAGACCTTGCACGGTAAAAGAATTAGGCTGCACTATGAATGATAATATTATATATGATTGTAGTTAGCAGAGGCCTGTGATTTTTACAACCAAGACAGGGTTTGGTATTATTTGGTTTGCAAAGAGCAGATTGAGTGTTCACTGGAAAAGATGTATGCAGGAAAATTTTTGCGGATGCGCCGTGAGTTTTGCACTTTTATCTTGGGATGCTACTACACCATTACCGTCGAGTGCAAAGATGTCCCCTTCCTAAAATACTGGCTTCAATTGCAGGGTAAACTGCTGAAAAGCAATAACGGGTCCACAAGATGTGGCTGCACTGCAATGTTCAGATTGCTTAGGACAGACTATTATTATTATTTATTTATTTTTCCCACCTAGGTGGTATTGGTAGCTCAGCTGTTCTTAACTTCTTTTGGACTATGCAGTTCCTTGGCCCTGGAGTTTTTGACGCAAGTTTCTGTCAATCTCTATCAATGTTCAAGAAAGCGGTAAGCGTAAGCGGAGCGGAAGGCCACAGCTTAGAGCAATGGCTGCTTAAGCGCAGCTTAACCGGGATTAAGCGTTTTTTTAATTGGCCAGATTTTGGCTGTTTTTGAATAATATGCACAAGAAAACAGGAAATATAGCACATAGGTAACTGAAAATCTGAAATAGCATATAAGGTTGAGATTCAGAGGTTTACACACCACAACAAATAGCCAAATAACACATAAGGATAAGGTTCAGTGGTTCACACAGCAAGCATAAATGCATAATATTGTCTAACAGCATATAAGATAAATGGCAGCTGCAGGCAAGCAGCAGCAGCCAAACAGCAGCCCCAGCCCAGCCCATGTAGTAGTTCAGATCCAGTTCGGGCATGAGAAGGAAGAATGCATGGAGCTGAGTTGGATGCAGAACAGGAGCAGCTGCCACTGGAGCTCTCTTCTCCCCCCTCCCCTTCTAACCCAGTAAACCCTAGCCGAATAGGCCAGTATTGGGCCAAGCCTTTATACCCACCTTTTACCTCCAGCCCGTGGCCCATTTCTCGCTTTTTGAACGCTTAAGCGCGCTCAGCGACCACCTAGCCAGCGCTCAGCGCTAAAGCGGCCGCTAAATCCAGCTTTTTCGCTTAACACTAAAACTTCCGCCTAGGGTAGAAGCAAAGCGTTTAGCTGTCGCTTAGCGCTTAAGCGCGCTTAAGCGGCGCCTAAAAACGCTTTCTTGAACATTGATCTCTATTAGTACCAATATTAGGTTGAGCACTAGCTGTAGAAAATTCCTGCCCAAGGATTATACTTGACAGTTACTCTGAATGTAGAAGCGGACACTTGCTCTACTTACAATCTTGTCCATACCATAAAAAAGCTCATGATGATGGCCCCATATTTTGTGCTTCTAGAGGTAAGATTTGATCCTATTCATGGGGATTTTGTAAATATCCATTTCAAAAATCAAAACAGTCATTTTTACCAGATCAAAAAAAATTATGTTGAAAAGAAAAATTTATAGATCCAATGTCACATTCCGTAAAAATTTACGATACATGTATAGGATGCACTCAATGTGTACGAGCTTGTCCAACAGATATGTTAGAAATGATACCCTGAGATAGATGTAAAGCCAAGCAAATTGCTTCCGCGCCGAGAATCGAAGATTGTGTGGGTTGTAAGAGATGTGAATCTGCCTGCCCGAGCATTCTATAGCATCATCGCTATGTCTCCTCCCCCTGATGATTGACAACAGGATTACCTGACAAGTCGTGACAATCTTGCCGTTTGCTTCAGATTCTTCACAAGTTCGCCTCGTACGAACTATATCCTGGTTTTCACGCCAATGTGCAAAAGCTGATTGATGCTATACGCAAGGAGTCCTGAGAAGTGACAAAAAACTTCTGATGCTATGTTTGTTGTGTAACAGTTTAAGATGAGAATGATGCATCCTGTTTGCTATCTCTATGTTACTTCAGATAAACTAAACTGTAGATCATGTGTCGGTGTACTAAAGTAGGGGTACTTCTTTGTACCCCTTTACTTGTGCACGGACAGTCGGAGCCACGCGCCGCAGCCACACTAAGCAGGGCAGAGGAGGGGAGCTGGGAAGAAGCCAAGGCACAAGACGGTCAAGGCGGCGCCAAGACCAGAAACACCAAGGAGCAAGAGGGCGAGGGACCCCCCCCCCCCCCCCCCCCCCGCCCGGCAAGGCCCTTGCCAGGGCGGCCTCCGCGGCCCCGGCAAGAGCCTTGCGGGGGCAACTTACCCAACACCAACAGAGCGAGCCACCCTTGAGCCCACGGGTTCCGACCCAACCAACAACGTTGGAACCAAGGCTCAGGAGGCACCTCCGTGGTGGCATGCAGATCTTTGTTAAGATCATAAACATGTGAGATCAGATGAGGACCAGAAGACGGCGACCCTCGGCGGATAACAGCCGAGGGAATCCACAAAACCCCCGGAAAGCGCCTTGCCGGGGACAACTGCAACGCCACGGCAAGGCCCTTGCCGGGCCCCCGGCAAGGCCCTTGCCGAGGGCATCAGCGGGGCCACTGCCAGGCCCGCACCAGCCAAGACTCCACCGCCGTTCCCAAGCAGCTGCTAGCTCAACCAGCTGGGCAGGCACCTGCGTGGCGACGGGCGGCCTCTACGCCAACTCAGCAAGCACCTGCGTGGTGGCATGCAGATCTTCGTGAAGGCTCTACCATTGCGCCACCTCAGCTGCCTACCTGCCTACATGGCACCGCACGCACCGCTGGCCTGGGCGCGTGTCGAAGCGAGGCAGAGCGGCGACGGACGGGACGAGCCTCGTTCCCGTCCCCGATAAAGCTGAGGGACACCTAAGCGATGCATTAAATACGTCTTGTCCTGTAATACGGGCGATAAGCTCGCAGCACTGTAGACCTTTCCACCTCCTGTGTGCCACTGTGGCGACCCCTTTTACCTATAAAAGAAGGCCCGAGGCGACCAGGAGAGGGATTCGGCTCTTTTGGCAAGTTACACCCCGTAGCTAGCTCAAGAAGACAAGAACACTCAATACAGGGTATTACGCATCCTTGCGGTCCGAACCTGGGTAAACGAACTTTGTCTGGCTCCTAAACCTGCTCTTCTTACAACCCCGCGCCCCGCCAACCGTAGTAGCGGGTGTCGTTTCCCGGACACCATGAACTCCCGATGCTATGTTTGTTGCACAACAACAGTATAAGATGAGATCCGCGTAGTGTGTTGCGAAATAGAGTGGAGCGTAGAGTAATGCTATATTTTATGATAAAAGTGTTTACTCCTCACATCCTAGTGCATCAATCGTATGAGATATTGTGTACTGGACCCATAGCAGGATGTGATGGAAAAGATGTCATGGTTCAAAAAGCAGATCAAGTTTGTGTGTTCTAGGTTGCCAATGACAGCATCAAAGCCATGGTTGTGGTGGGCTTATGTACATGATTTACCATTAGATGCCAAATGAAGGAGGTAGATAACACATCGCCGCCAATCTGGCCGGGTTAACATCGAACAAGGGCGAGGCGGCCAGCGCCAGCTGCTGCCCGTGCTTCTCCCCGGACATAGCATTGGCCTTAGAAAGTCCACCTCCTCGTAGACATCGTCGGTGGTGAAGGGCACTGGTGGCGTTCATGTCGTACTTCTCAATCTCTAGATTCAGGCTGGACGGCTCAGCGACCTCTGTCGGGGCTCAAGGGAGTAAAAGTCAATTTATTCTCTACTAACGCCGGATAGGGAACAGAACGTTTTCCAGTATAACTCATTATGGCCTTCTGTATGAACTAAGAGGTAAGTCCTGAATCAATGGACTTTATTGCTCCTAACATTGATCGGTTGAGCTTTTTCAACACAGTTGAGTTTTATTCAGTTATACTACTCAACATTAAACTCAGAGCTCAACTGGTGGCACGAATTATTTCAGTAAATAAGAATAAGATAGATTGGCCACATCAAATTTCAACTCGTTTTTAATTAGCAGTAATATATAAACTCGTGAAAAGGTAACATGTGCATCAATCAACACGCTAATTTACAGTCGTGTATATTCTATCAATGCCCACCCGTGTTTGCAAGCATGGGCTGCGTCATACTTGGGCAATTCTTGTGACACTCTTCATCGGAATCATAACACGGTACGTCTGGCAGAGTGACGCAGCATATGCAATCCCTTGTCCAGCTACCAAAGTTTTCACCTTTGTCCTTACAATCTCTATTGAGACACCATATCAAGGTAAGTTTGCTCTCGTCAACTGGCGAGACTAGCGTAGTCGTGTTGGCGCGGTCAACTTTGTAGGTGCTCTCGGGCTCACGTCGACCTATTACATAGATAATATTACACAGTTTTTTTTTTTGCGCATAGATAATATTACACAGTTATTAGTCCATAATATGCAAATAAATGTAGAAAAACAATACGGTAATGATGTGTACTTACATTGTACTCCAACCATAAGAAGGCACCCAATGAAGAAAACAGCAATTGTGCACACCACGCTCCCCTTCATATTTTCGACGAACCGTGTGCGAGATTACGAGGTAGTTTCAGAAGCACGATCTGAGGCAATGGCACACCTCACCCTCACCTCAGTATATATAGGGGGTCCGGGTCTAATTAACTATGGCATGTGCATCGATTGTCGAGCACGTTCTATATACGAAGCATGACAGATTTGCGTGTGATTCGGAGATCACACAGTTATGGTATAGTGCACACATATGCGTCGTGTGTGACACTCCTGGATAGGGATGCGTATAATCACCATAAGTACGCGGTGCTTGGTAACCATAATATACACATCAGCGCTAGGATCTGCGAGGGAGGTTACCACGCATCAGCGCTGGGATCGCCAAGATTAGTAATCAAAGTAGTAGTATACGCATCAGTGTTCCCTAAAAAAAGTATACGCATCAGTGCTGGATTGATCGATGGATTTGATCCTAAACGCATGCCTAAGAAGGAAAGGAAAGGCCAGACTTGAAAAGGAATCGGCCATGTTGCACAAGAAGGAAGGAAAGGCGCCGGGAGGTACAGAGGTTGTGCTTCCTATTCTTTGTGCAGTCTTGTCTCTCAAGAAGATCAATAAAAGGAATAAAAAGTTCAAATTCGATAGATTTGTTTCCTAGGATCTGCGAGATGAGAAAGCACAATTTACGCATTATTGCGGGGATCCGTGCAGAAATTCGCTTTGGCACATGGGAGGGTGCGCTCCTGCTATCAGAAAAATTATTTCAAAGCGTGAAAAAATTTGAAACAAAAATTTAGCACACACATCTCGGCATTATATATGTGCACGTCAAGTTTCAGAGAAAATCGATATTTTTATGACTTGTGTAAAAAAAAAAAGATGTCGTGTGAAAAGCACTTTTGTACACCGGATTTTGTCTTTTTCACACGCAACACATAAGTTGTCGGTTTTTCGTGAAATGACTTTCTAAGCATGTATAATATCGAGATGTACATGCCAAATTTATGTTTGATTTTTTTTACATTTCAAAATACGTTTAAAACACATTTTGAAAATTAGGAGCCCGCGTGTGCCAAAATGTCACTCTCGTTAGAGGTTAATTACCATATTTTTAACATACAAAACCGGGAGCGCTTAGAACTCATCTAGATGGGATATAATTTGGTCTCGTTCATGTGATGACATCAGATAATGTTGCTTCAATTTGGCTTTTTTTTCTACATCACGGATGTGTAGTTGATCGTTATCATCAGATCGATCACTTAAAAAATGGCGTAACTGGGCCAGCCCGCAGACCGGGAAGCACAAAAAAAAACATAGCAAATATATAATAAGAGAATAAAAGTGGCTAAGCTAGTGGCCCTCATGAGCATTCTCAGTGTTAAGCAATGGTCCCTCTGCCTATGACACGTGTACGTGTAAAGCATTCATTTTTTTCTGTTTCTTTACTTTCCCCGTAGGATTTGCCGTTGAAGGTTACATATATACTGCATATTTATTTAACACAGACGCTCATACATACGCACATATACTCACCCTCATAAATGCATACATGCACATATTACCCATATGAGCACTTTCAAGAAACTGAGTCGACACATCATCTTAAGATTCACGAAGTCACCACATACGCCTTTGTAGTCGACGGGAACGTCTTCTCCTATCAAACGCACATCTCTGAAAGGCCTAAAATAAATACAGAAAAATGCGAGCACCAATATTAAGTCTAGGACTTAAACCCTGGTCAGTTGAAAATTTCATTATCCTCCTAACCAAGTGGCTAAGCTAGAGGCCCTCATGAGCATTCTCAGTGTTAAGCAATGGTCCCTCTGCTTATGACACGTGTACGTGTAAAGCATTCATTTTTTTTCTGTTTCTTTACTTTCCCATAGGATTTGCCGTTGAAGGTTACATATATACTGCATATTTATTTAACACTATACAGATACAGACGTTCATACATACGCACATATACTCACTCTCATAAATGCACGCATGCACATACTACCCATATGAGCACCTCCAAGAAACTGAGTCGACACATCATCTTAAGATTCACGAAGTCGCCACATACGCCTTAATAGTCGACGGGAACGTCTTCTCCTACTAAACGCACATCTCCGAAAGGCCTAAAATAAATACAGGAAAATGCGAGCACCAATGTTAAGTCTAGGACTTAAACCCTGGTGGGTTGAAAATTTCATTATCCTCCTAACCATCCAACCATAGGTTGGTTCATGTGTATGCTGCATACTTGGGTTCTGTGTTGCGGTCTGGTTTCTGGCCATGTCTCCCATGGTCTGATCGTGGGTATAGTTAACTATTACCACATATATTTGTGGTTTTGACTGATTCAAGTCCTTCTTACCACTTAATAGTTACCTATGACCACATATATTTTTGTGGTTTTAACCGACCCAGGTTTTTCTCACTGTTTAATCGGAAGAGTCGCAAGGTCGCCATAACTTCCGCATCCTGCTTATTCTGCCTCCCCAAAATATCTCTCTCTCTCTCTCTCTCTCTCTCTCTCTCTCTCTAAACAGCGACACTGCATATACAGCAGTCCGAGGCAGTAGAAGCATCCAGTGGCGTATCTCCCCTCACGTCTCCCGACAACATGCAACCACGCCTTCACCCAGCGGCCATGGCAGCATGTTGTGACCCGCAAGCTACACCTTCCTGGACCACGATCTTCAAGTGGGCGTTGGGCGAACTAATAGCCCTAGTGTGTCCCGGTCTTACTCCTCCGCGTTCTACCGCGTCGCCCTTGGTTTGCCGGGCTACCCCCCCCCCCCCCCCCCCCCCCCCCGAACAAATCTTCACCACAGGCGAACTACAGACCCTTTCGTCCGTTGGATGAGACTCGCAATAGGCATTGTTTATGTTGACGTTGCTCATCACACTACTCGGCTTGATATCTTGGTGGGAGGGGCATAGTTAGCCATGACACCATCCTCTTTCATGTGGAAAATAACTTCCTTGCATGTTGATACGACCTCCCTAGCTTCTATAAATAAGAAAGTGCAAGGACATGCATGAACTCGCTAAATACACAGATACTTTAACGCCATCAGCTGGCTTTCAAAAGCACCATTTCTGTTAACCTCATTAAAATAAGCAACATAGGCACACATTTTCTGATACGCCGCGCCTCTTCCCGCTAGTAGCTACTAGCTGTGTAATGAGCGCCAGCCCATCGAAACGCATGGACGTGGCTCAGAAGCAAAGCACACAACACATCCGGCAAGAATCGGCTACAGTCTTTGTACGTGATACAAATACTCTAAAATTATTAATTTCAAAATGAAATGTTCAAATTGTGCTATTTTTACACCCATAAAGTTTAGAGTTCATGAATTTATTCGTAAAAACATCATGAATTTTAAAACTATTCCGGAGTTTTTTGAAAGGCGTCTTTTCTAAAACAAACTGTGACACTAAAATTTGTCATGAATTTGAATAAAACATTTGTGGATTTGAATAAGAATTATAAAAATGTTCACAACAGTAGGCTGAAAAATAACATACGGTTGCGACCCTGCTTGAAAACATAAAATTGTGACTTCCCTTTGTAAACAAGGAGTTGCGACCCTATTTAAAAACATGCAATTGCTATCTCATCTGAAAACTTGTAGTTGCACCACCTGTTAAAAATATGCAATTGTGGCCCACCTCGAAACACATGCAGTTGCGGCCTCGATAATCTTGCAGTTGCAATTGGTTACAACGCTTGTAGTTGCCTGTTTAGTGGTGGACATGCAACTGGCCCCGGATAACTCCCCTCTTGACCCTAGTTGCAGTCACATTGGGATCATGCAATTGCAGTCGGCTTATGATGCTTGCAGTTGCATGTTGAGTGGTGGACTGCAACGGGCCCCAACAACTACTCTCCCGACACCAGTGGCTATTGCTCCCATGTAGTTGTAGTCGCTTTGTGTCTGTGCAGCTGCACTTGGTTACAATGCTTGTAGCCGCATGTTTAGTGATGGACATGCAACTGGCCCCGATAACTTCCCTCCTGACCCCAGTTGCAGTCACTTTAGGACCATGCAGTTGCAATCGGGTTATAATGTTTGAAGTTGCATGTCTAGTAGTGGACATGTAACAGGCCCCGACAACTCCTATCTCGACCCCAGTTACAATTGCTTTGTGGTCGCGCAGTTGCAGTCATGTTACAACGCTTAGCGTACATGCAATTGACCCATCTCATTCCCATCCTATTTTCAATCTTCACCTCATTATTGTGTTAGACATGGTGAATACTTTTTTAATAACAATAAGAGACAAATTTTGTAAAAAATCTAAGCAATCAATTTTGCAATTTCTCAATCATCAAAACAATTAAAAAAGACTTGCACACTTATGCCCCTCGTACACAACAGAAAAAAGACAACGGAAGTAATAAAAACAAAAAAGAAGACGAAAAACGCCGCATTGCAATACGAACAAACAGAAAAAACAAAAATGAAAAAGCCCACAGCCCACCCCACCACGTGTGCGCTTAATCATAGTAAAAATATTGTGTTTTATACCCTCAAAAATGTTTTTTGAGGCTTCATAGTAAAAATAATTGAATAGGCCTATTGATGGGGATCACCCCAAAGTTGAATCAGTAGCTTCTCATTAAACTAACTAGGAGCACTCTTGATCGCATTGTAAACCATGGCCATGTAATGCATATAGGACCATGATGTGGATCTAAGAGGCGTCCGACGGAGGCGAAAAGGCGTGGCGACCGTTGGGGTGATTTGAAATTCACCGCCGGTGTTCCACCCCGTGCCCGGCCGACCGCCGGCCATGGCTGGCATCGACCTCGCGGGTGCCGTGATGGAGGCTGACCGCGTGCCGTCCTTCTGCTTCGCCCGGTCGTCGGTTCGCTGGGCCGACCTCGCGGACGAGGATAAGGTGGCGGCTGGTGGCGTGGTGGAGCGGCCGGTCAAGCTCGCACCACCGCAACTGAGGGATTTCCTAGTGGTGGCACGGGCTGGGCGCCGGCGTGGAAGGTCTGGCTACAGATCTTCTAGTGAGGATGACTATGATGATGATGAGGTTCCTCCAGCTCCGTCTGATGGGCGATGTAGCCCGGTTTCTGCTGGTGGTGGGTCTTCCTGTCCTGCTGGGACGGCTTCTCAGGTGGCGTCGGGGGGTGGGTCTGTGGTCGTGGCCGCCCCTCCCCCTGTCACAACCCCGGTAGCTGACCTGGAGGTCATGGAGGAGGACGTGGTGAGTGTGGGGATGGAGATGCGCCCTTCGTCGTCGCCGCACTCGCCTGGGGTGGTTTGCTACTCGCGTTCGCCGGGGTCCCCCCCTTCCCCAGCCTTGGGGTCCCCAGACTTGGAGCCGCCTCCGACCTTGGACCGGGCCGTGGTGATCCCTACCATGGCGGGCTCCAGGCTTCGAGGTGGGGTGTCCCCGCTGGTGGTCGCACGGCAGAGTGCGAAGCTCAGCCAGTCCCGGGTCCTCCTGGATGGCCGGGTCCCGACGATCCAGGAGAAGGCCGCCATGCGGGCGGCTGCTCGCGACTTGTCTTCAGGTACACCCACCATCCCTTCTGATCCTTCATGTTCTGGTTCTCAGTTTTCTGTGCTTGGTTCTGCTCCGTTGTCCCATCTGGCAGAGGTGGCTACCGATAGTGGCATTGTGTTCCGTGGCGAGAAGGGGCCCATCCTTGAGCAGATTTCTGCTATTTGCGCCAAGGAGCGACTCGATGGGGTGTTGGCTGAAGCCCGTGCTTGTGCTGCACATGGTGATCCCAACGCCCCGACGCACACCGACCCTGGTCATAGAGAGACCAGGGAGGGTGTGGCGCCCCCTATGGAGTCTGTGTTAGAGACGCCCCTGGCAGCCCCCCCCCCCTCGGTGAGGGCGCTGCGTGGGCGTCCCCCCACACGTCTCAACCCCACTGAACACCAAATAGAGGTGTGTGGATCTAGTTCCAGGTCCGCTTCCCTCGGACCGGAGGCATCCGCTGCCCCTCCTACGCGGGGGCGTTTGTCGGTGTCAAAACCGGCGGATCTCGGGTAGGGGGTCCCGAACTGTGCGTCTAAGGCGGATGGTAACAGGAGGCGGGGGACACAATGTTTACCCAGGTTCGGGCCCTCTCGATGGAGGTAATACCCTACTTCCTGCTTGATTGATCTTGATGATATGAGTATTACAAGAGTTGATCTACCACGAGATCGTAGAGGCTAAACCCTAGAAGCTAGCTTATGATTATGATTGTTGTTGTCCTACGGACTAAACCCTCCGGTTTATATAGACACCAGAAGGGGCTTGGGTTACACAGAGTCGGTTACAAGGGAGGAGATCTACATATCCGAATTGCCAAGCTTGCCTTCCACGCAAAGGAGAGTCCCACCCGGACACGGGACGAAGTCTTCAATCTTGTATCTTCATAGTCCAACAGTCCGGCCAAAGTATATAGCCCGACTGTCCGAGGACCCCCTAATCTAGGACTCCCTCAGTAGCCCCTGAACCAGGCTTCAATGACGATGAGTCCGGCGCGCAGATTGTCTTCGGCATTGCAAGGCGGGTTCCTCCTCCGAATACTCCATAGAAGATTTTGAACACAAGGATCGTGTCCGGCTCTGCAAAACAAATTGCACATACCACCGTAGAGAGTATGATATTCCACAAATCTAATCTGCTGACAACTTTTCATAACGTGACATCCTGCCGTGGTCCGGTCATTACGAACCATTTTTCCCAGCCTGCTACTGCACGCGTTGCGAGGCGGTTTTCTTGGCACGTCTTGTCGAAGCAGAGATCGTGTCCCCTTATCACGGGATTCTCATCAATACGGGTGTGGGTAACCCAATCGTGCTTGCTAGTATGACTCCTCGATTTTAGGCAAGTTCCAAACGGCCACGCGGAGGACGCTTGATATTCACCCTCCTTATAAAGGGGCCAAGGCCTGTCCTTTTCTTCTCGCGCTCGATCCTTTCCTTCCCCCACCTCGAATTCCAACACCCAAGGCTCAGGCTAAGCGCTTCGGACCTTCAATCATGTCCGGATCCAACCTTCAAGGCCGGTGGATGGCCTCCTCTGTCACAGAGGAGGACATCAAGAAGCTAAGAGAAGCTAGGTATCTGACCGCCGAAATCTCGCACAGGCTGCCTGCTCAAGGGCAGGTCATCCCCACTCCCAAACCCAACGAGAGTGTCGTATTTGTTTCCCACTTCCTCCGAGGGCTAGGCTTTAGTCTTGGTCCCTTTGTTAGAGGGCTTATGTTCTATTACGGGCTCGATTTCCATGATCTAGCTCCAGATTCCATCCTTCACATCTCGTCGTTTTATCGTCGTGTGTGAGGCCTTCCTCCGCATCACCCCACACTTCGGCTTATGGCTTAAGACCTTCAATGTGAAGCCGAAGATGATCGATGGGTGACACATAGAATGCGGAGGTGCCATAATAAGCAAAGGCGTCGATGCTCCATGGCCAAAGGGTTCCTTCCCGGAGATGTCCAACTTATGGCAGCGGGAGTGGTTTTACATCACAGCTCCCCGAAGTACTAAGTGGGCAGCTGCCCCCGCCTTCCGTTCGGGCCCCCCGCCACAACTGGCGTCATGGGTCAACAAGGGGCTGGACTGGGGGCCAGTTAATGACGTGCCGACATTGCAGAGTCCCATCCGAGATCTCCTCAAGAGGGATGTCAGCCTTGTCAATGTAATGCAAGTCATGCTAGTTCGTCGGGTCCTGCCATGCCAACGTCGACCTCTCCGTATGTGGGAGTTCAACCCGGAAGGACCGCGAACTATTCAGCAATTCTTCGGCGTGACGCTCGTAGAGATGTACGGATTGTTCTTCGGATCACGAATAAAGTGTCCGGACACCACCGAGGATGCGGGTCTAAACTGCAATCGTCCAGATACCCACGTAAGTAATTCTGCAGCCGAACACGCTGTCTTTTCATTTGTCACAACATCACTCTGAAAAAATCGCTCTTGGCCAGGACTGGATAAGAAAGGCGAAGATGATCAGGTGTTCGGCCCCCCTTCCCGAAGGCTCACCTGATCCAGTACTAGCCAGGATGCTTGAGCACGCACCTTGTCAAGTGCCATCAGGGGAAGATAAAGGGAGGAATAAAAAAGCCGAAAGCGGGCCTCACGCATTACTCATCCAAACCGGGGGAATTAGTGTCTCCGCGAAGGAGGATAATTGGGGAGAAGAATCTAAAATTCCCTCTACCCGAGGAAGGAAAAGGACCGCCTCTGAAGACTTGGAAACGAGGGTTTCCAAACGAGGGACCAAACCTTCGTCAGGGGGCCCTGCCCCGGAGGGCGTCCTTACCGCACTGTGCCCGCAAGGGGGTCAGCCCTCCACCGAGCTGTAAGTGAACAAGAGTACTTTTGATAGATATATCCTGCTTTATCTCCGAGGACAATAACTGAGACGTATGTCTTGCAGTCCGGATCGTAGCCCTTCTCAACAGAGTTCGTCTTCGGGGGATCTTCTTCCGGAGATGATGGAGAGCGAAACGCCTCCCCCTGTCTCCCCGCCTCATGGGGCGGACGACCCTGAGGTGTCGTCACGGAGGATTTCTCCTGATCCGCCAAGGCCAGAAGGTAACCCTTCGGCCACCCGAAGTCCGGAGTATTCGGCTCCTAAGGAGAGCAACAGAAAGAGTCCGGGACTGTCCGATGCACAACCGGACGCACGGATGGGTCTTCTGGAGCAAGCGGCTATCTCAGCGGTGCATCGTACTTTAATGGGTACGGTGGTTGAGAGGATTTCATCCGCCAAAAGTGGGTTGCATGAAGCTTTTACGAGTCTGCTAAGAGGCTTTGAGGTACGCAAAGTAATATATATTTTTTGATGGTACCGCACACGCTAGGTGCGCCCTATACAGATAGTAGCCCCTGAGACTCTGGTTGCTGTCCAGAGGCGGCAAACAGAGGATCATAGTCCCAGGTAATGATCATGCTGCTTTCGTGTGCAGGCGGCCGAGGGTCCGGTGGCTGGCCGGACTGCTGAGTTTGCCGAACTGAGGCGGCAGCTTGACGCGGCAGATGCCAACATCACGCTTGTGAACAAGTGGCTTGACGAGGCACAGGGTATGTATTTCGGGTGGTCAACAGATATTAAGAGGAGCATGATGCTAGTATCTATAATATGCTGTGACTGCAGATGGAGCTGCCGCCGTGGAGACCCTTCGAGCGAAGCTCGCCCAAGCCAAGGAACAAGCCAGGAGAAGTGATGTGGCCGCCCTAAAGGCGGCCGAAGAGTTAAGAGCCGAACAGGCTGCTCATCGTCAGAGCGAAGATAAAATGGCCAAGATGGCTGTTGAGCTGAAAGATGCCGCCGGCCGGTATGAGCTTCTTGAAAAGGAAAGCCAAGCGAAAGCGGCGGACCTGAAGAAAGCCATGGTAGCAGCCAAGGAAACCCGCTCTAAAATCAGAGTGGCGAAGGAGGAGCTTCGTCAAGCCAGAGATATCACGGCTGGGAAGCCCTTTTTGTTGCGGACGAAGTTCGGAGATCCGAAGTATGCCCCTCTGGATCAATTATGGAGTGTTGCAGACGCGTACTTGGACTTGGCAACGAGTGCTGCTGATGCGACTGAGTTTTTCAAAGATCAGAAAGATCATGAAGTGGAAAGGTTGTTCTGGTCGCAGTTCAGTGCTCCCACGCGCCCGCTGCTGTTAAATGAACAACTGGCCGAGTGGGCTGAGCTCCATAGATTGTCCGGACTTGCCATGAGGTCTGTCGTGGATCATCTTTGGCTGGAGGGACCAAGGCCGAATAGTTATTTTGGTTTAGTGCAACGATTCCTTGGTGTTGTGCCGCATATCGACGCTGTAAAGAGGTCGGCGTGCATAGAGGGTGCGCGGATGGCTCTTGCCCGTGTTAAGACATACTGGGCAGAGATGGATGCCACCGCTATTGCAACCCAGGATCCGGCCGTAGGCCAGGTCTCGGCCGAGCACTATTTTGAAGAAGTCCTAGAAGGTGCTCGTTTAATAGAGGCTCAGTGCTCGAATACTATCATGTTCGAGTGACATGTGTACCAATTGTAAAAACAATGCTATTTGGGTTATAAAGGCTGTGTTTATACTTTTGCCTGAAAGTATTATGATGCCTCCTGTGCGGCCGTTTATGTATGTATATAACCTGAAAGTTTGCAGTCGTCGGCTTCAGCCCCCACGCATATAATGCGGGGGTGTTCGGAAAAGCGCGTATTCACACTTGATCCAACGTCTTGGTCCATTAAGGAGGTGATAGCGCGGCGAACAAGGCAATCGGACTATATAGCTTTAACACTTTCACTTAGCCATAGGAGTTTGACGGTGGGGCTACTATATAGTCCCTGGTACTTCCGCGCTCATCCGAATACGGGGCGCATACATACATGACCGGGAAACCGGCCCTTCGTTAATGCGGAGGAATCGCGAAGATTCCGCTGAGTCTTCGAGTGGTTGACCAGTCTCGCGCTTTATCATGACAGTCAGTTTTCGGCTTTCTCTACTGAGGTGCTCATCCAGATGAACCAGGGCACAATCGCTGTAGTTCTCCCGGTGCCACCTTAGCCGATAGAGCGGAACGTAAGGTAGCAAAACACGGGAGCCGGGCAAACCCAACTATTGACCAAAGACATGATTCGGAGCTGATGCATATAAGGCCAAACTTGCGACGCCAAACACTCCCTAAGGTATTCGGTCTTTACAACGTATACTGGGCTGAGTAACGCCCTCGATAATGAGCCCTGAATTTCCAGGTACGTGCATTAGTTCGACATGACGAAATGCCAATAACGCCGGCATCCCTCTTGGTTATGTTGAATATCCGGAGGGTGTGAAGCAACAAGAGACAGTAAAAAAGGTTTACACAGGGTCTTAATCTAAAAAGAAACCTTTGAACGGGGCACTGCTGCACGTCTGCGCCTGTGTCTCCGTTGTGCCGTATCGTGGAAGGGTGTAGCACGATGATCATCTGTAAGAGAGAAAAGCCCAGGTGAGAGTTTTCGTGCGAAAAATTGGTTATTCTTAATAAACCATTAAAATTCAATCTAAATAAGGTCAAGCCGAACTGTAGTCCTTTTTACATGCGGGAAGCCCCTAGCACCACCTATGGGGGTATATCCATCGACCCAATCTCAGGTTTATCCGAGCTGTTACAGCTAGTGGTGCGTCGGACTCGTCTAGCCGTGTCCGCGGTCTTGAGACCGATCATTTATTCTGGTTGGAGAGATCGTTCAGTGTTCGGCTG
Organism: Aegilops tauschii subsp. strangulata; assembly: GCF_002575655.3. NCBI lineage: Eukaryota > Viridiplantae > Streptophyta > Magnoliopsida > Poales > Poaceae > Aegilops > Aegilops tauschii. Next base: position 97,860,226 of record NC_053041.3, on the reverse strand, counting down.
CTAGAGCCGCCACACATTCTTCCGCACGTAAGGAATGCTCTGTGTTTCCGCTAACTATGATGATGCCGCGTGGACTGGGCATCTTAAGCTTAAGATAAGCGTAATGCGGTACTGCATCAAAACGAGTGAAGGCCGTTCTTCCGAGTAGTGCGTGATAGCCGCTTTGGAATGGAGCGATGTCGAAGGTTAATTCTTCTCTTCGGAAGTTGTCGGGAGAACCGAATACAACCTCTAGACTAGAGAGCCCGTGCAGCGGGCCTCTGGGCCTGGTATTACTCCTTTAAAGGTAGTATTGCTTTGGCTGATTCTTGTCGGGTCTATCCCCATTTTGCGGACTGTGTCCTGATATATCAGATTAAGACTACTGCCGCCGTCCATAAGGACTCGGGTGAGACGGTATCCGTCAATTATTGGGTCTAGCAGCAAGGCAGCCGATCCTCCGTGCCGGATACTAGTCGGGTGATCCCTGCGATCAAAAGTGATAGGGCAGGCCGACCAAGGGTTGTACTTGGAGGTGACGGGCTCCCGGCGCATACGTCTCGGAGTGCGCGTTTGCTCCTCCTCTTCGTTACGTGAATCATGTTCACTGTTTTGACCTCTGGTGGGAATTTTTTCTGTCCCCCAGTGTTTGGCTGGCGAGGCTCATCCTCGTCTTCACTTGGTGTCTCCCTCCCCTTGCGTTCGGCGTTTAGCTTGCCGGCCTGCTTGAAGACCCAGCATTCTCTGTTGGTGTGATTTGCAGGTTTGTCGGAGGTGCCATGAATCTGACATAATCTGTCTAGAATCTTGTTTAGGCTGGACGGTCCATCTCTGCTGCCTTTAAATGGCTTTTTCCGTTGACCGGGTTGAGAGCCCCTGAATCCGGCGTTTACCGCCGTGTTGTCTGGGCTGTCTTCATTGTTTCGACGCTTGCTTTTATTGCATCGCGGTTTCCCATTACCATCCCTAACTTCGGATGTGCCTGGGTCGCCTGTGCCGCTACGGGCCAGCCAACTGTCTTCGCCCGCGCAAAAGCGGGTCATAAGGCTTGTTAGGGCTGCCATTGTCCTTGGTTTTTCCTAGCCGAGGTGTCTGGTGAGCCATTCGTCCCGGACACTGTGTTTGAAAGCCGCTAAGGCTTCGGCATCCGGGCAGTCGACGATTTGATTCTTCTTAGTGAGGAATCTGTTCCAAAGCTTTCGGGCTGACTCTCCGGGCTCTTGAATTATATGACTTAAATCGTCTGCATCCAGAGGTTGGACATAAGTCCCTTGAAAATTAGCCCTAAAAGCATCCTCAAGCTCTTCCCAACTTCCAATTGACTTCTCAGGGAGGCTTTTCAGCCAGTGTCGAGCTGGTCCTTTCAACTTGAGGGGCAGGTATTTGATGGCGTGGAGATCATCTCCACGAGCCATGTGGATGTGAAGGATGAAGTCCTCGATCCAGACCCCAGGGTCTGTCGTTCCGTCGTATGCCTCTATGTTCACGGGTTTGAATCCCTCTGGAAATTCGTGATCCAGCACCTCATCGGTGAAGCATAGGGGGTGCGCGGCACCCTTGTATTTGGATGTGTCATGGCATTCTGACGGTTGTAGTGTTCGGTTTTGATTCTGAGCTGTTATTCGGTCAGTATAGTCGTTTGGTCGGCCATGATTCTGTGCCGGAGCGCGCTTCCTAGATCCGTAGATGGACCTGGTCATACCGGATTTTTGGTGCAAGTCCTCACGTAAATCGTGTGCTGACTTATGTGCGACGTCGTTAGCCGCCCTATCGCGGCCACGGGGTGGTCGATCCGGCTGATCGGCCGTTTATTTTTTCGGCTGTATGGGCTCTAAAGCCTCATCATCGAATTCAGGCAGCAGCTTGCGCTTTGGATAGCTCTTTGTGTGGCGACTGCCACCGTACTTTTCTTCAGTGTCGAGCACTTTGTTCCATCTACTGTTGAGTGTATTTTGCGCGGTCTTAAGCCTTTGCTTCTGCTTCTTCAGACTCCTCGCGGTGGCAATAAGCCTTCTATAGAGGTTCTCTTGCTCCAAGTGCCTTTCCGGGATGATGTGTGCATCGTCGTCCGGACTGCTCTCCTCTCCGGAGACAGGTTGATGAGCTTTACCCTCGGCGTCGCCGTGATCGGACAGCGGCTTCGTACTATGTTCGCCGTCCGCTGGCTCATCCTGCTCTGTCGTTGGGTACATGTGGTCGTCGTTTCCTTTGGAGTCGACCGGGGTATTATTCTTTCTTGTGCTGTTATCGCTGTTTTTGCCGAGGCGGGATTTGGAGCGGCGCCTACGTCGTCGCTTTGGTTGCTTCTCGAGGGGATTATCCTTCGCTGCATCCTTCCGTTCCTCGTCATTGTTTTCTTTGGGTGTATCTACCATGTATATATCGTGTGATGAAGTGGCTGTCCAGCGCCCTGTGGGCGGTGGTTCCTGTTCCTCTCCTGCATCGTCGTCCATACCGTCGATGTCTTCGGAGTCGAAATCAAGCATGTCGGTTAAATCGTCGACAGTGGCTATTAAGTGGGTGGTGGGTGGGGAACGAATTTCTTCGTCGTCCGCTTCCCACTCGAGCCGGACATAGTTCGGTCGAGGGTCTCCTGACAAGGAGAGAGATCTTAATGAATCTAGCACGTCGCCCAAGGGCGAGTGCTGAAAAATATCCGCGGAGGTAAACTCCATGATCGGTGCCCAATCAGATTCGATAGGCACGGACGCAAGCGGTTCGGAGCCCGGGGCCGGGGACGAATCCAAGGGTTCAGCAACACAGGTCTCATAAGAGGTGAAGTCGGTATTCGGCTCTAACGCCGCTGAGTGTGCGACCTCCGTGGCGGGGTCCATCCACCCGTCCTCGGAAGACACGATCTGCTCCGGATTGAGGACCGGAGTAGGCACAGGTGTGATCTCCCGAACACCGTCCGACAGCAGAGCCAAGTCATGCTCGTCGTGACTGTGCGGCGCACCTGACATGGGCTCGAATCCATCGAAGATCAAGTCTCGGCGGATGTCGGCAATATAGTTTAAGCTTCCAAACCTGACCTGACGGCCAGGGGCGTAGCTCTCGATCTGCTCCAGATGGCCAAGCGAGTTGGCCCGCAGTGCGAAGCCGCCGAATACGAAGATATGTCCGGGGAGAAAAAACTCACCTCGGATCGCATCGTTGCCGATAATCGAAGGAGCCATCAAGCCTTATGGTGACGGCACAGTGGAACTCTCAATGAAAGCACCAATGTCGGTGTCAAAACCGGCGGATCTCGGGTAGGGGGTCCCGAACTGTGCGTCTAAGGCGGATGGTAACAGGAGGCGGGGGACACAATGTTTACCCAGGTTCGGGCCCTCTCGATGGAGGTAATACCCTACCTCCTGCTTGATTGATCTTGATGTTACAAGAGTTGATCTACCACGAGATCGTAGAGGCTAAAACCTAGAAGCTAGCCTATGATTATGATTGTTGTTGTCCTACGGACTAAACCCTCCGGTTTATATAGACACCGGAAGGGGCTAGGGTTACACAGAGTCGGTTACAAGGGAGGAGATCTACATATCCGAATTGCCAAGCTTGCCTTCCACACAAAGGAGAGTCCCACCCGGACACGGGACGAAGTCTTCAATCTTCTATCTTCATAGTCCAACAGTCCAGCCAAAGTATATAGTCCGGCTGTCCGAGGACCCCCTAATCCAGGACTCCCTCAGCATTGTGGCCGCCCGGTGAAGGCATCCCCTTGAATCGCGATTCACGGGCAGGCTAGCTCGGCCCTAATGACCCACAAGTATAGGGGATCTATCGCAGTCCTTTCGATAAGTAAGAGTGTCGAACCCAACGAGGAGCAGAAGGAAATGATAAGCGGTTTTCAGCAAGGTATTCTCTGCAAGCACTGAAATAATAGGTAACAGATAGTTTTGTGATAAGATAATAGGTAACGAGTAACAAGTAACAAAAGTAAATAAAGTGCAGCAAGGTGGCCCAGTCCTTTTTGTAGCAAAGGACAAGCCTGGACAAACTCTTATATAGAGAAAAGCGCTCCCGAGGACACACGGGAATTATCGTCAAGCTAGTTTTCATCACGTTCATATGATTCGCGTTCGGTACTTTAATAATTTGATATGTGGGTGGACCGGTGCTTGGGTGCTGTCCTTGCTTGGACAAGCATCCCACTTATGATTAACCCCTATTGCAAGCATCTACAACTACAAAAGAAGTATTAAGGTAAACCTAACCATAGCATGCAACAAGTGGATCCGAATCACCCCCTTACGAAGCAACGCATAAACTAGGGTTTAAGCTTCTGTCACTCTAGCAACCCATCATCTACTTATTACTTGCCAATGCCTTCCTCTAGGCCCAAATAATGGTGAAGTGTCATGTAGTCGACGTTCACATAACACCACTAGAGGATAGACAACATACATCTCATCAAAATATCGAACGAATACCAACTTCACATGACTACTAATAGCAAGACTTCTCCCATGTCCTCAGGAACAAACGTGACTACTCACAAAGCATATTCATGTTCATAATCAGAGGAGTATTAATATGCATATAGGATCTGAACATATGATCTTCCACCAAATAAACCAACTAGCATCAACTACAAGGAGTAATCAACACTACTAGCAACCTACAGGTACCAATCCCAGACTTAGAGACAAGAATTGGATACAAGAGATGAACTAGGCTTTGAGAGGAGATGGTGCTGGTGAAGATGTTGATGGAGATTGCCCTCTCCCGATGAGAGGGGCGTTGGTGATGACGATGGCGATGATTTCCCCCTCCCGGAGGGAAGTGTCCCCGGCAGAACAGCTCTGCCGGAGCCCTAGATTGGTTCCGCCAAGGTTCCGCCTCGTGGCGGCGGAGTCTCGTCCCGAAAGCTTTCTTCTAATTTTTATTTGGACGAAAGACTTCATATAGCAGAAGATGGGCACCGGAGGGACAACAGGGGGCCCACGAGGCAGGGGGGCGCGCCCAGGGGGGTAGGGCGCGCCCCCACCCTCGTGGACAGGTGGAGGCCCCCCTGACGTGGATTCTTCTTCCAGTATTTTTATTATTTCCAAAAATAACTTTCGTGGAGTTTCAGGACTTTTGGAGTTGTGCAGAATAGGTCTCTAGTATTTGCTCCTTTTCCAGCCCAGAATTCCAGCTGCCGGCATTCTCCCTCCTTATGTAAACCTTGTAAAATAAGAGAGAATAGGCATAAGTATTGTGACATAATGTGTAATAACAGCCCATAATGCAATAAATATCGATATAAAAGCATGATGCAAAATGGACGTATCAACTCCCCCAAGCTTAGACCTCGCTTGTCCTCAAGTGGAAGCCGATAACGATAAATATGTCCACATGTTTAGAGGTAGAGGTGTCGATAAAATAAAATACGGACATGAGGGCATCATGATTATTCTCATAACAGCAACATATATGGATATTGTCATATGATTTCTTATGCTCAAGTAATAATCTATTCACAGTGCAAAGTATGAATCAGAAACTTTATTGAGAACCAACAAACTATAATCTCGGTCATTGAAGCAATTGCAATTTATCATAACATCAGAAAGAGTCTATGTCATAGCTTTCTAGCAAGTTCACATACTCAACTATCATTTAGTCTTTCATAATTGCTAACACTCACACAATACTTGTGGTTACGGAGTTTTAGTCGGACACAGAGAAAGATAGAGGCTTATAGTTTCGCCTCCCAACCTTTTACCTCAAGGGTAATGTCAACAATAATAATTCATGCTAACCCACATCCAATTAGATATATCTATCAGGATCTTTCCAACATCCTGTGCTTGCCAAAGGATAAAATATAAAAAGGAAAGGTGAAGATCACCATGACTTTTGCATAAGGTAGAAGGTAATAATAAAAGATAGTCCCTTCGCAGAGGGAAGCAGATGTTGCCATGCGCTTTCATGGTTGGATGCACAACATCTTAATGCGAAAGAACGTCACTTTATATTGCCACTTGTGATATGAACCTTTATTATGCAGTCCGTCGCTTTTATTTCTTCCACATCACAAGATCGTATAAAGCTTATTTCCTCCACACCAATCAATCATACATATTTAGAGAGCAATTTTTATTGCTTGCACCAATGACAACTTACTTGAAGGATCTTACTCAATCCATAGGTAGATATGGTGGACTCTCATGGCAAAACTGGTTTAAGGGTTTTTGAAGCACAAGTAGTATCTCTACTTGGTGCAAAGAATTTGGCTAGCATGTTGGATGATCCATGACAATATAATTTATCTAAGATATAAGAAAACATAACCCATTACGTTGTCTTCCTTGTCCAACATCAACTCTTTAGCATGTCATATTTTAATGAGTGCTCCCAATCATAAAAGATGTCCAAGATAGTATATTTATATGTGAAACCTCTCTTTATTTATTACTTCCTATTAATTGCAACGATGACCAAAGCTATGTTTGCCAACTCTCAACAATTTTTAATCATCATACTCTTTCTATGTGAAGTCATTACTCTCAATAAGGTCAATATGATCTCTTTATTTCTTTTTATTCTCTTTCTCTTTTCTTTTTATTCCCTTAAGATCATGGCAAAATAATCAAGCCCTTGACTCAACACTAATCTTTATTATATAGCTCACGGACTCGATTACAAAGAGGGATCAAAAAGCAAAACTCAAAACTGGATCATACCAAAACTTTTATTCTAATAGATCAAGACACTACTAATAGGATCGAACTAAGAAAAACGGTAAAGATAGGAGATGTGGTTGTGATACGATACCGGGGCATCTCCCCCAAGCTTGGAAGTTGCCAAGGGGAGTGCCCATACCCATGTGATTATGTCTCCTTCTTCGGTGATGGTGATGTGATATTCTTGGCGATAATGCTCCTAAGGATACGATTCTCTTCCTCGAGCTTATTGAGTTGCTGCTTGAGATCCATTATCTCCTTATGAAGCTTCCATGTAACGGCTAAAGCCCCTTTCACCCAAGGGTGTTGCATAGCTGCGGGAGAACAAGTGACACTCTTCTTCATATTTTCATAAGAAAGAAATCTAACATTGGAAGGGATAACTGAGTTTGGAATAGCCGAGCTTTGTAGTTCCCCCATCGTGAATCCAGATCGGAAGCGAGAAGTGACTTCTTGATCCTCCTCCATGGCATCTATCCTCATCAAATCAGCCTCCATCTCTTCCTCTGTTGCTGGCCCAAAGTGGTCAGCATCGCTGTTTGTCCTTGGTTTCGATGCCGGATGAGACACCCGGCTCTCCCCGACTGACTCTTGAGAAGACATCTTGTTCTAATCTGCAGCAGCAAAAGCTCGAAACAAGAACAGAGAATATTTGCGTGATACAGGAGTCAAAACCTTCGGGAGATTATATAATGAATTTTTACCGACCAAAATACGTATCGTGCAAGAAAACAGAGTCTGGAGAGCACACGAGGTGCCCACGAGGTAGGGGGGCGCGCCCAGGGGGGTAGGGCGTGCCCTCCACCCTCGTGGAGACCTCGTGTCCTTCCCGGACTGCTTCTTATTTTTCTATTTTTCTAAATAATCCAAAACGGAGAAAAAATGCCATTAGAACTGTTTTGGACTCGGTTTACTTACCGTACCACATACCTATTCCTTTTCGGAGTCTGAAACATTCCGGAAAGTGTCCCTTATGTATTCCTCCAGGGTTACGGTTTCGATAACATTGGTTTCAACATTTATGGATTACCTGAGATATAATGTTTGATTCTTTGACCATTCACCACCTTCGGATTTGTGCCTTCGAAATTGTTGATTTTTATGGCACCGGAACGATAGACCTCCTCGATAACGTAAGGACCTTCCCATTTAGAGAGAAGTTTTCCTGCAAAAAATCTTAAACGAGAGTTGTATAGTAATACATAATCACCTACATTAAACTCACGCTTTTGTATTCTTTTGTCATGCCATCTTTTAACTTTTTCTTTAAACAATTTGGCATTCTCATAAGCTTGGGTTCTCCATTCATCAAGTGAGCTAATATCAAATAACCTCTTCTCACCGGCAAGTTTGAAATCATAATTGAGCTCTTTAATAGCCCAATAAGCCTTATGTTCTAGTTCGAGAGGTAAGGAACATGCTTTTCCATAAACCATTTTATATGGAGACATACCCATAGGATTTTTATATGCAGTTCTATAGGCCCATAATGCATCATCAAGTTTCTTGGACCAATTCTTTCTAGATCTATTAATAGTCTTTTGCAAAATTAATTTGAGCTCTCTATTACTCAATTCTACTTGACCACTAGACTGAGGGTGATAAGGAGATGCAATTCTATGATTAACATCATACTTAGCAAGCATTTTACGGAAAGCACCATGAATAAAATGTGAACCACCATCAGTCATTAAATATCTAGGGACTCCAAACCTCGAAAAAATAACTTCTTTAAGCATTTTAATAGAAGTGTTATGATCAGCACTACTAGTTGGAATAGCTTCTACCCACTTAGTAACGTAATCAACAACAACTAAAATATGTGTATATCCATTAGAGGCAGGAAAAGGTCCCATATAATCAAAGCCCCAAACATCAAATGGTTCAATAACAAGTGAATAATTCATAGGAATTTCTTGACGTCTACTAATATTGCCAATTCTTTGACATTCATCACAAGACAAGACAAACTTACGGGCATCCTTGAAGAGAGTAGGCCAATAAAAACTGGATTGCAATACCTTATGTGCAGTTCTATCTCCAGCGTGGTGTCCTCCATAAGCCTCGGAATGACACTTGCGTAGGATCTGTTCCTATTCATGCTCAGGTACACAACGTCTAATAACACCATCTACTCCTTCTTTATAAAGATGCGGGTCATCCCAAAAGTAATGTCTCAAGTCATAGAAAAACTTTTTCTTTTGCTGATATGTGAAACTAGGTGGTATAAACTTAGCAACGATGTAATTAGCATAATCAACATATCATGGAGCAGTACGAGAAGCATTTATGACATTTAATTGTTCATCGGGAAAGCTATCATCAATAGATAGTGGGTCATCAAGAACATTTTCTAACCTAGACAAGTTGTCTGCAACGGGGTTCTCAGCCCCCTTTTTATCAATAATATGCAAATCAAATTCTTGTAACAAGAGAACCCATCTAATAAGTCTAGGTTTAGCATCTTTCTTTTCCATAAGATATTTAATAGCAGCATGATCCGTGTGAATAGTTACTTTAGAATCAACAATATAAGGTCTGAACTTATCACAAGCAAATACAATTGCCAAGAATTCTTTTTCAGTAGTAGCATAATTTCTCTGGGCATTGTCTAGAGTTTTACTAGCATATTGAATAACATTTAATTTCTTATCAACTCTTTTCCCTAGAACAGCACCTACAGTGTCGGGGATATACCCCGCGGTACGACCCGGCCGGAAGTATGACCTGGTTGGGCTTGCGTTTTCATTGGTAACCCGCCGGAGTGGCGACTCACGGATGGCCCTAACGGCGGGTCAGACAGAAGACTAGGCCCAATGCCCAGAAGGCCGGCTCATGTTATGGTGGGCCGGTTTATGAGGAAAGGCATAAGGAATATTCTCCTACCAAGGAAGCAAGGCTAGGACTCCAATTGTAATAGAGCAATCCTAATCCTACTAGGACTAGTCATGTAACCCGCCCCTTCAACATATATAAGGAGGGGCAGAGCTCCCCAAAGAGGGGACAAGCAGCAAGAAGAAACAATCTCTAGGGCTAGACACAATTAGGGGAGAGCCGGCTTACCGGCGACTCCCTCATGAGCATAATGAGACCTAGCCACAAACAGCATGTAGGGCTATTACCGGATGATGTTTCCCGGGGCCCGAAGCTGTCTAAATCCTTGTCTTGTGTGATGAGCCGCCTCGCGTCTCTCGATTCCGACCAACCCCTTCAAGCTACCGCATAGATGCGTTGGCCTCACAATTAAGTCCTCACACTAGGACATCTGCCGTGACAATTCCACGAAAGTTAGCGCCCACCGTGGGTCTGCGCACGGTGGTGTTGAGTTTTTGAAGGGATCTTTTTCATGGATCGAGAGATTCGCGATTGATCGGATAAAGAAGAGCCGGCACGGAACGATCGCGTGAATCGCCGAACAACCATAGGAGAGCCGGCAAATTTGTCGTTTGGAAATCAGAATTATGGTTAACTTTGGAGATGACAGATGCGAGATTCATCAGAGACGGA